>NC_091636.1:19147989-20397989 GCF_027580195.1 Bos mutus | reverse complement strand
TCCCTGATTAAACAACAGGGTAATAATTTCTACCTACTTGTAGAGCTATTTATACTAATATGTGCAGAAATGTTCTGAAAATGCAGAGCTCTACTCAGCACCAAAAGGTGCACTCCAGCAAACCTCAGTGTAGACGACTTTGATGTTGTGGAAATTGAGACTCAAAAGATGAAAACAGGATTGAAGGACTCCACTTGTGATTCTCTGAACACCCTTAAATATTTCTACATTTAGTAAAATAAAACAATTAAGAGCATATTAGACAAACAAGGTGCCAGTGACATTAAACATTTAGACTAATCATAACAGGTTCTTGTGCAGAGTCACTTAGAGATCTGAGATGCTTTGGTAATTTTATCCTTGACTTCATGAACAGAGGAGGCCTTTTTTAAACCGATTCCCAACGCTACAGGGTTCTATAACATTTTCTCTGCCCGTGACAACATCATGCCAAAGGATGGGCATGGAGTGCAGTCTGGGCATTCTTCCCTCAGCCACCCTTCCCCTCCCCATCTTTCCTTAGCATCTTGGCCCATACTTGCAGCTCACCCTGCCTCCTTTACAGTGTCAGTGCTAGGGCTCCAGTCTTTTACGGGAACTCAAACGTTATCAGAACCCAGATTCTTATTTTTGGAGAGGGAAAACCTGGAAGCCAAACCAAGTGAAATTTCATGTAAGAAGAACATGAAGGTGAGGGAAAAATACCTTAAAAGTATTAAAAATGGAGATGTACAATACTCTAGGATTGTTTCACACTATTTACTAGTAATACAGATTCAATTTTGACAAACACCCGACTTACTCCAACGCAAGGGATGAAGTTAACTGAAATAACAGAACTTTGTTTTTACATATTATTTTACTCTACACTGCTAGAGATATTTGGTATTTGGAGGATAACCAAAAGAAGCAGGGTGAAGTATCGTAAGATACAGAATCACGTTCTGGTTATCTAATACTATGTAAAAAAACTACCCTAAACTTAATGGCTTAATATAACAATGTATCATTATATCTCATGGTTCTGTAGGTCAGAAATCCTCTTACTTTTCCTGTGTCCCAACACTGCCTCTCTATGTGGACAGTGTGGGATTTCTCATAGCATGGCAGCCTCATGATAGCCAGATTTTTTTTTTTTAATTTTTATTATTATTATTATTTTTACTTTACAATATTGTATTTGTTTCTCAGGGCTTTAGGATAGAACCTTTTAAGAGACAGTAAGTAGATACTGCCAGACACTTCAGGACTGGGCCCAGAAACTGCCCCAAACATCTAATGTCATATTTTGTTGATCAAACATCTACAAAAATGAGAAAACACAGACCCCATATCTCAATGAGAGAGTAGCAAAGCATCTGTGGCCACTGTAATCTATCACAATTACCAGGAAATAACTCTGCTAGATTACAAAATGGAAAAGTATTACCAGTGGGTATGAAAATGTTGTTAGTTACAATTATCAAATCCAAACAAACCACTCAACATAAGAAAAGAGCTGCGAATTAAGCAAAAACAAAAAAGTCACTATGCATAAAAGGTATCCCAACACACAATATTAAGTGCTGATTTGTATGTTAATTTCTATCCCTTCAAGAAAAATCCTAACAATATCATGTTACACGTGTTAAGTTTCTAAATAGAGTCTACATTTATTAATGTAAATGTATTTATTAATGTAAAACTACATTTAGTTTTACAATGTCTGTCTTTAGGGTACAAAGATCACTTCATCTAGTTCAGCTAACATATTTCTAAAAGTGAACGGCATCTTTACTGATACACTTGCTGCTGCCATGTATTGAAAACACTTCACACGAACCCTGTGAGAACTATTTTACATACATTATCACATTTCACCCTCACAGAAAGACTCACTTTGCAAATAACTAAATGGAGGTTCAGAGACAAGTAGAAATGGAGTGCTACTATTAAAGACAGGAGCCAGGGTTTATAACTAGGGCCCACATGCCCCTAAAACTAACATTCTTAAATACTATGGTGTTTAGCCTTCTGCCCAGACACATGGTCAAAAAGCACCTCTGTAAGCGAGGCTTGCTATGTGCAATTAGCATATATGAACTCTAAGATTAATGATTTTAGTCTTTTGACAGAATCATTGATCCACTCCTAATATTTTAGCAGTATAATACAAATGGTATACTATTGTTGAAAGTTATGGGGTAGTCTTAAATGTACAACTAATAAACCCTGTACTTTATTTAACTATATTCTTACAAACTTACAACATGTTGCATATACAGAATCATACCCAATGAAAACTTACACAGGTCCGTCCAAAAAGGTCTAATTAAACAAATGAAAACTCTGCACTTTTCAGGACTGACAGGCATAGCAAATAAGTAATTTCACTGCAGATTAAAACAGCAGATAAACAATCAAGAGTTCAACTTACAATTCAAGATTGATTATTCAAGTCATATCTCTGAAAATATGATGATGTACTATTCGAGGCCTCTTAGAGTGGACTCACATCAGCATTTCTGGGAGAATGCACTTGTGACTTGAGTGTGCTCTTTGCCTGCTGGTGTATTGCTGGGTGGAGCACTATGATATGTGACTGAATAAGTCAGCTGGCCATTCTCTATCTCCTGCTATTTCCCACAGACAATAAAACTTGTTTTTAAAGTTCTACTTCATGAGTTTTTGTTAATATGCAAATCAAGTTAGTAATTAATGTGAAAGCTAGACATTTTCTATAAAAGACATTTTGGAATTCCAGATATTTTCCAGAAGATATTATGCATAATGGTATTAGAGAGAACACAGGGGCAGCAGCGGTAAGAAGCAGGGGACAAAGCGGCAGGGCAATCAACACCACTTCTCTAAAGATGAGAAGAAAGGCCAGGAAGGAAGATTCCCTTCTTCCTCTGTCTCAAAGGTGGAAAATGAAGACTTTCATATGGAAAATTTAATTTCTACTTTTTAATATGTTTATTCTTATGAAATACTAGTAGACAAAGTAAGACAATCACTTTTAGTATTTCCCAGGGTTCCATAGTTATAAAACAATTCATAATATTTATCATATTTATTTTTGTTCTCAAGGCTATTACAAGAGGATAGAATTTCATGCATGATCCAATTAACTAATTATACTTATTTAGGGGCCATGAAATGCCTAATTGCAGTCACAAATAGAAGATCACTGGCATAATTAGTTGTGCTAGCAAAACTATAGTCACAAAATTTCTTTGGTCAGACCACACAAAAATTGTTGACCCTAATTATGGTATCGTTCTCAGTACACTTCAGGCTTAATATGTTAGTAACCCATGTTTGGAAAATAAATTTAACTGGTAAAAACATTCTCTTTACTTGAAATGCAGTATGCTAGTTCCCAACTCACTAAAATACTTCTGGGGAAATTTCAAAATAAAGCCTCAGAGACACTGTAAAGAGTTTTTGAGATTACTTAGGTCAAACAGCATAAGGGCATACAACTAGTTATCATTTAACCAGGCTCTGAGAAAAGACTGAAGTAGAATAACCACTTCTTCTGTGGTCAAGAAAGAACATAAAACACAGATATTTCAAATCAGCTAACTGGTATCCTGGATAAGGTTCCTGGATAACCCGGGGCCCTCATCTAATTACAATGTAGCATTCCCATTCCCTCTGACTTGTCAGCGCTCAGTTCAGTTCAGTCGTTCAGTCACGTCCGCCTCTTTGTGACCCAACAGACGGCAACACGCCAGGCTTCCCTGTCCATCACCAACTCCCAGAGTCCACCCAAACCCATGTCCTTTGAGTCGGTGATGCCATCCAACCATCTTATCCTCTGTCATTCCCTTCTCCTCTCACCTTCAATCTTTCCCAGCATCAGGGTCTTTTCATACGAGTCAGCTCTTCGCGTCAGGTGGCCAAAGTATTGGAGTTTCAGCTTCAACACTAGCCCTTCCAATGAACATTCAGGACTGATTTCCTTGAGGATGGATTGGTTGGATCTCCCTGCCGTCCAAGGAACTCTCAAGAGTCTTCTCCAACACCACAGTTCAAAAGTATCAATTCTTCAGTGCTCAGCTTTCTTTATAGTCCAACTCTCATATCCATACATGACTAATGGAAAAACCATAGCCTTGACTAGACAGACCTTTGTTGGCAAAGTAATGTCTCTGCTTTTTAATATGCTGTCTAGGTTGGTCTTAACTTTTCTTCCAAGGAGTAAGCGTCTTTTAATTTCATGTCTGCAGCCACCATCTGCAGTGATTCTGGAGCCCCTAAAAATAAAGTCAGCCACTGTTTCCACTGTTTCTCCATCTATTTGCTATGAAGGGATGGGACCAGATGCCATGATCATAGTTTTCTGAATGTTGAGCTTTAAGCCAATTTTTTCACTCTCCTCTTTCACTTTCATCAAGAGGCTCTTTAGTTCTTCACTTTCTGCCATAAGGGTGGAGTTATCTGCATATCTGAGGTGATTGATATTTCTCCCGGCAATCTTGATTCCAGCTTGTGCTTCTTCCTGCCCAGTGTTTCTCATGATGTACTCTGCATATAAGTTAAATAAGCAGGGTGACAATATACAGCCTTGACGTACACCTTTTCCTATTTGGAACCAGTCTGTTGTTCCACGTCCAGTTCTAACTGTTGCTTCCTGACCTGCATATAGGTTTCTCAAGAGGCAGATCAGGTGGTCTGATATTCCCATCTCTTTCAGAATTTTCCAGTTTATTGTGATCCACACAGTCAAAGGATTCGGCATAGTCAACAAAGCAGCAGTAGATGTTTTCCTGGAATTCTCTTGCTTTTTCGATGATCCAGCAGATGTTGGCAATTTGATCTCTGCCTTTTCTAAAACCAGCTTGAACATCTGGAAGTTCATGGTACAAATACTGTTGAAGCTTGGCTTGGAGAATTTTGATCATTACTTTGCTAGCATGTGAGATGACTGCAAGTGTACAGTAGTTGGAGCATTCTTTGGCATTGCCTTTCTTTGGCATTGGAATGAAAAATGACCTTTTCCAGTCCTGTGGGCCACTGCTGAGTTTTCCAAATTTACTGGCATATTGAGTACAGCACTTTCACAGCATCACCTTTTAGGATGTGAAAAAGCTCAATTGGAATTCCATCACCTCCACTAACTTTGTTCATAGTGATGCTTCCTAAGGCCCACTTGACTTCACATTCCAGGACATCTGGCTCTAGGTGAGTGATCACACCATCGTGATTATCTGGGTCGTGAAGATCTTTTTTGTACACTTCTTCTGTGTATTATGTGTCAGTGTTACTGGGCCAATATTCACAACTCGTCAAATACCATCTGACCTCAGTAGGACCTGGTTCTATAGGAAATGACCAGACCAGCTCCTCCACCACTCACCACCCTTCTCCTTTTTAAGGGAGAAAAGGAAAGCCAGAAAAAAATAGAAAGAAAAGGGCACAATGACAAATTATCTTAGTTTGATATGAAAGGGCAGTCAATAGTGAGGAGAAGGAATGTGAAGCGTGGGAACCTGCAAGAACATTTGACATGTGCTCTGCATTGGCTGCTTAACTGAACTGTCTTCATCAACAGTGGCATGGTTCGTTCAACAGCCATGCTTCCAAGTCTATACAAATTGAGTGCTGAAAATACTCTGTAGGTCTTCAGGATGCCTCTCTCCCAAGCTTCCCACTGGGCCCACTTTCTCAACATAGACAAAAGCCTTTTGGAATGAGAATGAAAGTGTTGTGTATTATCTAAACTATCTTATCTTAGGCTTCAAAAATCTGCATTATGCCATTTTACATAGAAGGAAACTGAGGTTCTATCTAAGATAAGGAACCTGTCCAGGACTACACAATTAATAAATACAAGGATCAGAATCCATACTTAAAGAGCATCTGGCTCCAAGAACCCTTTTCTTTATATTCTAGTTGTAGGCTCTAAAAATGGAAACAATCCTGATTGTAGACAGAAATCATCTCAATTTGCCCCTTTGAAAAAGCATGCCTTGTTAAATGTGGTGAAAATTTTACATTGAATTTTTATTGAACTTTTGAATATATATTACAAATTAATATGGATCATGACTTATATGAAATATATTACATCTAACCTCAAAATTTTCTGAAACACATCCTACATTATATAACCTCACTTCTGTTGTCTTACCTGGGCTCCTTTCTGTTTTTTACTTCCTCATTCTAACTAAGCTCCGACATGGCAGTGCCTACCACAGGAAACTATAAAAAGGAGGTTCACGTTAATCTGCCTGCTGTACTGGTAAGGCACTGTCCTACCAGTCCACCACATTTACCGACAAGTGCGTCCCTGAGCCACTGGTACAACAACCTTCCTTCCACTTACCGTGGAGAACCAATTTAGGACAAGAGATAATCAGAAGCCCTATCAAAAATAATCAATGGCTTTGATTATAGAATACTGATGATGGGTAAACACTTCAGCACTATAGCTGTGTAAAAACCCTAAGGAAATGAATTTATGGTATTGTATTCTGTCATACTGGAACTGCAATTTTACTTATAAAAACAAGTTTTTAATACACTGACTTTTCTATAGAGTTCAGAAAGAGTCTGTGATGTGTACTGAGTTTCTGGAAGAACAGAATGTTTCATTTTTCTCTAATTCATTCTATTACCGAATTACAGTTTGATGTATTGGTCTTGACAAGTGCTTCATGCTGATTGTATTGTGCATGATAGTATAATCACTTCCCATGCATTTCCCACTGGCTGGCTGATTAATGCAATAGATTACCTGTAGCACTGATGGCAAGGGGAAATCATTGCCCTTCTATACCCTAAACTGTGTTTATATTTCAGTGTGCATGCGTGTGTGTTCCTCAGTACACGGGTGCCCGGGAAGATTCCTCTGTATATGGGCAGGAAGGCAAGAAAAACCAGAAGGGCAGGAAAGGAAACCTGAGGGCACAGTGAAGATCAATGCCTTTCAGTCACTGTTTTCAGTACATCAGAAATGCTTACCTCTTACTGCTTCCAAATAGATGCCTAGCATTACATTTAATTATTCATTTGCTTTTTATTCACAAATATTGACTGAGCACTAACTCTAGGTATATTTTTCTTCTCACTTTTACTGGGTAACAAAAAAAAAGGAATCATTTTCAGTGTTCTATTACTAGACAAGAAGGAAAAACGTAGCATGAGATTATTAAATGGATGCTAATACAAGGATTTACAAGGATGGCCATGAAATTAGTTTAAATGGCCCAAAATAAAAATAGCAACTGATCTTGGACTACTAATATTAAATATAGATGGTAGTTTAATAGCTTCAAAACAAACAAAATATCTCTCAGATTATTTGGTCTATACAGGATCCTAACGTTTAGCAAAGAGCATTTTCTGTGTATGATCAACATGTATGGTTAATAGGTGGCTGGATATAGTAATCTCATCTTTAAATGTGTGCGTATTGGGAGCAGAGTAGGGAAGAAATGAAGTAAGACTTCTGTGCTCTTGGCATCATTTTGAAAGCATTCCTTGTAACAGAATTTTCTCTCAGTTTCAAGCTTATATTTGATTTAGGTGTCCTATTTACAACCCCCTCAGCCCTTGCTCTCCAAAAAGGAAGACTGCAGCTTCCTAAGCCTAAGTCATTTCAAGACTGTTTTTCATTGAAGTCTGATTCCTAATTTATGAATGATTCTCACACTCTCCTCCAGGTTTGCTGAAGCAAATTCTGAAATTTACTAAGTTATCCAAAATGGGGCTGGGGAGCACAACACGAGGACAACAAGGTCTAGCTGGTCATAGCTCTAAAACCACAGATATGTGGATTTCCATAGCAAAGGTTATCTTTGCTCACAGAGTTGAGTGAGTTAGCCACAATTTGCACAACCACTACTATCACTACTACTGGATATTCGTCTCTAGATCAGAGCCTGAGGAAATACCCTAAGATTTCAAGCAACTAAATGTCAGACGGCACCTGTACTTTAGAGTCCTATCTTTATTTCAACTTGGAATTTTTAACTTAAGCACTAAAAACAATGTTACAAAATTATCAGACAAGCTTACAGCAGCCTCACAAAAATTCACCTACTGCAAATCATTGGCCAGTCTGCCTTCCACCTAAATTATATAAGGGGAAGTTAATGGCAAACCATTCAACACCACAATAATCCAAGTCTATGCCCCAACCACTAATGTTGAACAAGCTTAAGTTGAACGATTCTATGAATACCTACAAGACCTCCTAGAACTAACACCCAAAAAAGATGTCCTTTTCATCACAGGGGACTGGAATGCAAAAGTAGGAAGTCAAGAGATATCTGGAGTAACAGGCAAGTTTGGACTTGGAGTACAAAATGAAGCAGGGCAAAGGCTAATGAGTTTTGCCAAGAGAAAGCACTGGTCATAACAAACACCCTCCTCCAACAACACAAGAGACAGCTCAACACATGGACATCACCAGATGGTCAATACCGAGAGATCACACTGATTATATTCTTTGCAGCCGAAGATGAAGAAGATCTATACAGTCAGCAAAAACAAAACCAGGAGCTGACTGTGGCTCAGACCATGAACTCCTTATTGCCAAGTTCAGACTTAAATTGAAGAAAGGAGGCAAATCCACTAGACCATTCAGGTATGACCTAAGTCAAATCCCTTATGATTGTACAGTGGAAGTAACAAACAGATTCAAGGGATAAGATTTGATAGAGTGTCTGAAGAACTATGGACAGAGGTTCTAACGCTGCACAGAAGGTGGTGATCAAAACCATCAAGAAGAAGAAATGCAAAAAGGCAAAATGGTTGTCTGAGGAGGCCTTACAAACAGTTGAGAAAAGAAGAGAAGCAAAAGGCAAAGGAGAAAAGGAAAGATATATTCACCTGAATGCAGAGTTCCAAAGAATAGCAAGGAGAGATAAGAAAGCCTTCCTAAGTGAACAATGCAAAGAAATCAGTTCAGTGCAGTCACTCAGTCTTGTCCGCCTCTTTGTGACCCCATGAACCACAGCACACCAGGCCTCCCTGTCCATTACCAACACCCAGAGTTCACCCAAACTCATGTCCATTGAGTCGGTGATGCCATCCAACCATCTTATCCTCTGTCGTCCCCTTCTCCTCCTGCCTTCAATCTTTCCCAGCATCAGGGTCTTTTCAAATGAGTCAGCACTTCGCAACCGGTGGCCAAAGTATTGGAGTTTCAGCTTCAACATCAGTCCTTCCGATGAACACCCAGGAGTAATCTCCTTTAGGATGGACTAGTCGGATCTCCTTGCAGTCCAAGGGACTCTCTAGTCTTCTCCAACACCATAGTTCAAAAGCATCAATTCTTTGGTGCTCAGCTTTCTTTACAGTCCAACTCTCACATCCATATATGACTACTGGAAAAACCATAGCCTTAACTAGATGGACCTCTGTTGACAAAGTAATGTCTCTGCTTTTGAATATGCCATCTAGGTTGGTCATAACTTTCCTTCCAAGGAGTAAGCATCTTTTAATCTCAAAGAAATTACTGCAAAGAAATAGAGGAAAACAATAGAATGGGAAAGACTAGGGATCTCTTCAAGAAAATTAGAGATACCAAGGGAATATTTCATGTTAAAGATGGGCACAATAAAGGACAGAAATGGTATGGACCTAACAGAAGGAGAAGATATTAAGAAGAGGTGGCAAGAGTACACAGAATTATATAAAACAGATCTTCATGACTCAGATAACCACGATGGTATAATCACTCACCTAGAACCAGAGGTGCTGGAGTGTGACGTCAAGTGGGCCTCAGGAAGCATCACTACAAACAAAACCAGTGGAGGTGATGGAATTCCAGTTGAGCTATTTCAAATCCTGAAAGATGATGCTGTGAAAGTGCTGCACTCATTATGCCAGCAAATTTGGTAAACTCAACAGTGGCCTCAAGACTGCAAAAGGCCAGTTTTCATTCCAATCCCAAAGAAAGGCAATGCCAATGAATGTTCAAATTACCATACAATTGCACTCGTTTCACATGCCAGCAAGATTATGCTCAAAATCCTTCAAGCTAGGCTTCAGCAGTCCACGAACCAAGAACTTTCAGATGTACAAGCTGGATTTAGAAAAGGCAGAGGAATGAGAGATCAAATTGTCAACATTTGCTGGATCACAGAAAAAGTAAGGGAAACCCTCAAAAAATCTACTTCTGCTTCACTGACTACACTAAAGCCTTTGACTTTGTGGATCACAACAAACTGTGGAATATTCTTAATGAGATGGGAATACCAGACCACATTACTTGCCGCCTGAGAAACCTGCATGCAAGACAAGAAGCAACAGTTAGAACCAGACATAGAACAAATGACTGGTTCAAAATTGTGAAAGGAGTACGGCAAGGATGTATATTATCACCCTCCTTACTTAACTTATATGCAGAGTACCTCATGCAAAATGCCGGTCTGGATGAATCACAAGCTGGAATCAAGATTTCCGGGAGACATATCAACAACCTCAGATATGCAGATGATACCACTTTAATGGCAGAAAGTGAAGAGGAACTAAAGAGCCTCTTGATGAACTTAAAACTGTTGGCTTAAAACAGCTTAAAAAATTTCACTTAAATCTCAATATTCAAAAAATCATGGCATCTGGTCCCATCACTTCATGGCAAATAAATGGGGAAACAATGGAAACAGTGCAAGATTTTATTTTCTTGGGCTCCAAAATAAGAGGATGGTGAGTGCAACCATGAAATTAAAAGACACTCGCCTTTTGGAAGAAAACCTATGACAAACCTAGATAGCGTGTTAAAAAGCAGAGACAACATTTTGCAAGCAAAGGTCCGTCTAGTCAAAGCTATGGTTCTTTACAGGAGTCATGTACAAATGTGAGAGTTGGACCATAAAGAAGGCTGAGTTCTGAGAACTGACACTTTCCAACTATGGTGCTGAAGACTCTTGAGAGTCCCTTGGACAGCAAGGAGATCAAACCAGTCAATCCTAAAGGAACTTAACCCTGAATATTCATTGGAAGGACTGATGCTGAAGCTGAAGCTCCAATACTTTGGCCACCTGATGTGAACAGCCAAGTCACTGGAAAAGACCCTGACGCTGGCAAAGAGGGCAACAGAGGACGAGATGGTTGGGTGGCATCATTGGCTCAATGGACATGAGTTTGAGCAAATTCAGGGAGACAGTGAAGGACAGAGAAGCCTGGCGTGCTGCAGTTCATGGGGTCGCAAAGAGTCAGACATGACTTAGTGACCGAACAACAAAATTGATATAAATAAGTCATTCTTAGGTACACATCTAAAATGAGTGGCTATTTAAAAACCTATTGAAGATAATCACTAACAAGCATGTATTTTAAATCTTAGAATCCTCTGTTCTGGAGTAATCTTAGTGGAAAGGCTAGCGTATGGAGAGGTGAAAGTAACTGTATGGGGATTGAGAAGGACCTGCCTTCTCCCATCACACTCTTCTCCCTCCCATCTCACCCTGGGGGCTCTGTGAGGCAATGTCTGAAACATCTTTCTAAGGGACCACCTTTCCCTGGGTTCTCCCCAATCCCATTAGGCCATCTAAGTTTAAATGAACTATGAAAAGATTTGCAAAGCACCTTGCGAGGTGCCAGCAGACACAGAAAACAGCCCAAGTGTCGGATTCAGTCTTCCCTTGGCTTCCACTTCTTTCATTCTAGCTCCTGGCAGCATTGACTTCCCGTGAAGCCCCTGAGCATCACAGATGTCTTAATATAAGGCTCCTCAGACCTCATTAATTTTTGTATGCTGCCACTTCATGGTAAGAAATGTTGAAAGGAACTGATCCCCAGCCTGTTTCTCTTGGTTTTCACTCCCTCACTCCTCCTGTGTTCTATCGGATGGTACTCTCTAGAGATCCACATTCTAGCAAAGAGACTCCCCCAGTCAGATTTCCCTTTTGCGGCAGTTTCCTGAGGACAAACACAATACTAACTTTTAGGGAGTGACAAAACTAAGGAGAGAATTTTTCTGAAATTGTTGCTCTGACGTTCCTATTAGCCATGAATGAGAGAAAAAAATCTACTATCAATGGACTCCTGTTATAAACGGAAAGACAGCCTAAACGAATGTAACTGGAACTTATTCTTGGTCCCAACAATGCTACTAGCACACTACATGTACAACACAGAACACTAAAAGGTAAACAGAGGCAGACTTCAGTTTCTTGGGCTCCAAATTCACTGTAGACAGTGACTGCAGCCATGAAATTAAAAGATGCCTTGCCTCCTGGAAGAAAAGCTAGGACAAACACAGACAGCATATTAAAAAGCACAGATATTTTGCCAACAAAGGTCTGTCTAGTCAAAGCTATGGTTTTTCCAGTAGTCATGTACGAGAGAGCTGAACCATGAAGAAGGCTGAGTGCCAGAGAACTGATGCTTTCTAATTGTGATGCTGGAGAAAACTCTTGACAGTTCCTTGGACAGTAAGGAGATCAAACCAGTCAATCTTACAGGAAACTAACCCTGAATATTCATTGGAAGGACTACTGCTAAAGCTGAAGTTCCAATACTTTGGCCATCTGATGCGAAAAGCCAACTCACTGGAAGAGACCCCAGTGCTGGGAAAGATTAAGGGCAGGAGAAGAAGGGGGCGACAGAGGATGAGATAGTTGGGTGGCATCATCGACTCAGTGAACTTGAGTTTGAGCAAACTCTGGGAAACAGTGAAGGACAGGGGAGCCTGGTGTGCTGCAGTCCATGGGTTCACAAACAGACAAGACTGGGGACTGAACAACAAAAGCGTACTACACCTAACTCTGAATAAAAGCTCTGCAGTCTATATTTAGAAGAGTTTTACAAAAATACACAAGGGGGTGATCCCTAACAGTTGTTAAAATCATCCAACTGTACACCTAAATAATTTAGACAATGAATATCATTAATAGTCTCTAACTGGTTAAATAGAATCAAGTCATCTGTAAAGATCTCTTTTAATGCCGAGAATCTACTACTTTCTATTAGTATACACTTTTACATTTTTCTCTCTATTTGTACTCTTTCTCATACAGGGTACTGAATGGATAATTAAGCCCTAGCAGCTGCCATCAAGAGAAGGATGGTTGATAGTATTACACAGGAGCTACTTATCAGAGATTTGCCCACTGTATAGAAATATGCATTCTCTTTTTGGGTTAACTTCTGACCCAAACTAGAAATTACTCTGCCTACTTAAAGCAGAAAATAAACCCCTTTTCCTGTCCCCACAGCAGAAGAGAACCCAGAGGCCTCTGACCCGAAAACACAGAGGTCTCAGTTTTAAGGGACAGAAAGCAGGAGAACCACACAACGGAGAAAGAAACCAGGCCCCAGTAATGAGGACTCAGTAGCAGACAGACGTTCTGAGAACAGTGCTGGAGGGAAGCAAAGCCTCCTGAGCAATACAATGGACAAAGCCTCTGTATTTAGAGGGAGCTCTGAATAATGAGGGGAAAAACAGAGGCTGAGACAGGAGCACAAACCCCATTTCAGAGCAGGACAGCCCAGCCCATGGGCAGAAGGGTCTGCAGAGCCTGTGGACCACATGAGGTAAGGACAGGCCAAGACAGAGACAGTGACCTAAGGGTTTTCACCGGCTCCATAACAAGAGGGACTGGAAAAGAAGAGCAAAGGTTCCATTTATTCCATCTGCAGTAAGCAGTTTCTGTATGATTGCTGTTGTTGTTGTTCAGTCACTAAGTCATATTCAACTCCTTGCAACCCCATGGACTGCAGAACGCCAGGCCTCCCTGTCGATATGCTTATTATATACTACAGTTCTTAATCAATAGCATATATTTGGCTATTCTGCATTAATGGGTTTTTTTTTTTTTTCAGAGGTTGAACTTAGAGAGCCTCTGAGAACACAGGTGGGTAACTAGACTAGGTAAGATCTGCTAACAACTGCAAACAGGACTGTGGGGCCATGGGTGGGCAGACCAGGCCAGGTAGCTTTCAAAGTGTTTGCTGCCACCGAGGTAAGCTTCACTTTGCCCCTATTCTCCTCTAAGCAGAAAGACTGCCAGGCAGAGAGGAATATTGGTCTTTTAAAATAAGCTGAGGATGGTGTGTAGTTTAGGGTTTAAGTCTTTGAAGTCACTGACACCTAGGATCAAATTCCTGTTCTGCTGTTGTGACGTTAGGCAAGTTATCTGATCTTCTTATAGTTCAGTTTTCTTGGCTATAAAATTGGGGCTAATAACTGTCCCTGGGTTTCCCCAGTAGCTCAGCTGGTAAAGAATCCGCCTGCAATGCAGGAGACTCTGGTTCAATTACTGAGTCAGGAAGATCTGCTAGAGAAGGGATAGGTTACCCACTCCAGTATTCTTGGGCTTCCCTGGTGGCTCAGCTGGTAAAGAACCTGCCCGCAATGCAGGAGACCTGGTTTCGATCCCTGGGTCAGGAAGATCCCTGGAGGACGGAATGGCCACCCACTCCAGTATTCTGGCCTGGAAAACTGCATGGACTGTATAGTCCATGGGGTCACAGAGAGTGACTTTCATTTCCAGTAACTGTTCCTACCTCACAGGGTTGTTTTAAGAATTAAATAAAATAATGTATGCATTATGCGCTTAGCATAGAGCCCGATAAATAAGTGCTGACATCTGTGTTGAGTGTAGTAGCTGGACCACAATGGGGAGAAAAGCAAAAACTTGGATCCTGTAATGTCTACTCTCTCCTCCTCCTCCCCACCCCTTGAATTTAAGCAACAATGAAGATCAACAAGGCTGGACTGAAAATCTTAAAAGACAGCATTTTGGATAATGAGATCCTCCACTGAGTTCTCCTTGTGTTTGCTCATGTTATTCCTTTTTTCTGTAGTACTCTCATTGAAAATTAAAGTGTTAGTCGCTCAGTCGTGCCCGACTCAGCAATCCCATGTACTGTAGCCCACCAGGCTTCTCTGTCCATGGGATTGCAAGAATAATGGGAGTTGGTTGCCATGTGGGTTGCCGTGCCCTCCTCCAGGGGATCTTCCAAACCCAGGGATCAAACCTGGGTCTCCTGCATTGCAGACAGATTCTTTACCATCTGTGCCACCAGGGAAGCATTGCTTCTTTCCTATAACTCTCCTTCATGAACATCCTGTAAAACCATGCTAAGTTCAGTCTATTTATTTACTAATATGTGAATAAATTACTCTATAAAAAGTGCTCTACAGTTCATTCAAGCCTATTCTAATTTCTCATGTCTCCCGGTGGTTGCATCTCTGCTGCTGCTGCTGCTAAGTCACTTCAGTTGTGTCCAACTCTGTGTGACCCCATAGACGGCAGCCCACCAGGCTCCACCATCCCTGGGATTCTCCAGGCAAGAACACTGGAGTGGGTTGCCATTTCCTTCTCCAATGCATGAAAGTGAAAAGTGAAAGTGAAGTCGCTCAGTCGTGTCCGACTCTTAGCAATCCCATGGGCTGCAGCCCACCAGGCTCCTCTGCCCATGGGATTTTCCAGGCAAGAGTACTGGAGTGGGCTGCCATTGCCTTCTCCGGTTGCATCTCTACTCCCTCTATACTCCCAGTACCATCATCAGCAGTAAAATCAAATACTTAATACATCTATTCTTTCTGATCAGGAAACACAAAAGACTCTGAAAAGAAGGGTTAACAGGAAGGCATTGAAATGGTGTTAAGTGGTAAAATTATATTCTCCTGTGCCCAGGAAGACAAGCTGGCAGGTGATGAGCAATCCCTGATATGTGGTTCATTAGGATTACACACTACACTTACAGCTACATGGAAGTTTCCAAGGCTGTACTGACATCTTTTTGCTGCACAGGGACTCTGGGAATTGCTGTTTTCTCCACGGCACTAGCAAAAGCATATCAACTTATATGATGGCAAGCTATACTGGAATGCTTTCCAGTTTTCAATGAGAACCCGTTACTCCTCAGCCTGTTTACTAGCCACTGCTTTCCTGGTGGCTCAGCTGATAAAGAATCCGCCTGCAATGCCGGAGACCTGGGTTCGATCCCTGGGTTGGGAAGAACCCCCAGAGAAGGGAAAGGCTACCCACTCCAGTATTCTGGCCTGGAGAATTCCATGAACTGTACAGTCCCATGGGATTGCAAAGAATCGGACACAACTCAGAGATTTTCACTTTCTTTCGATCAACTTTAAAATGTAGAAAGCCTGAGTCTGCCTTTACCATAAAAACTAAGTATGGAGCTCAAAACAGTGGGGGAATTACTAAGACTTTTGCTTCTGGAGACATAAGATAGCATAAAATTTCTCCACAATTACCTTCAAAGCTAAACCTTTAGAATCTTACTTCTGGTTCTGCACAAGGCCCTCCAGTTACTTAGAGCACTGTTTTGAATATGTGACTAAAGCATAAGTTTTTTTCTGTATTCAAGAATAATGTGGGTAGGTGCAGAAGAGGCTGATAGAAGTGACTATTTATATCTGGGATGATAGCTTGAACAGGGTTCTAGGTCCATGGAGTAGGTGCATGTGTGTATGCTAAGCTGCTTCAGTCATGTTTGACTCTTTGCGACCCTATGGACCGTAGGCCACCAGGCTTCTCTGTCCATGTGGTTCTCCAGGCAAGAATACTGGAGTGGGTTGCCATGCCCTCCTCCAAGGGATCTTCCTGACCCAGGGATCAAAGCCACATCTCTTACATCTCCTGCAATGGCAGGTGGGTTCTTTACCACTAGCTTCACCTGGGAAGCCCCATGGAGTAGGCAATATTTAGTATTTTGCAATATATGTAGTCCCAATGGTTGGGCTAAGTTCTCTACTACTCAATGTAGATTTACTCTGATTTCAAAGTCCACTGAATCTTTATACCCACTCAATCTATCCAGCACCCTACCAAGGAATATTATTATAACCACTGCTCAATAACAGTATGGGGCTTCACAGGTGGCACAGTAGTAAAGAATCTGCCTGCCAATGCAGGAGATACAAGAAATGTGGGTTTGATCCCTGGGTTGGGAAAATCCCCTGGAGTAGGAAATGGCAAGCCACTTCAGAATTCTTGCCTGGAGAATTCCATGGACAGAGAGGAGCTTGGTAGGCTATAGTCCTTGGGGTAGCAAAGAATCGAGCACAACTGAGCAACCGAGCACACACAAACACAATAACAGTATACAAGGAAATGCAAACTAAAAAATCTAACTATGGCTATTTCTACCCACACACAGTTAGGTGTCTCTATCAAAAGCTTTGAAGAAAACTCAGAGATACCACCTTGTTCTTGTGAACCACATGAGCAAACTCAGAGCAGTAAGACCCTTGTGATGGCAGCCCAGCCTCTCCCAAAGAAACAAGGCTACATGCCAGAGAGCAAAACAGATGACTCAGCCCAGAGGAAAAGTGTTTAAAATCTGGAGGAAAAGTATTACATACAACATATTATGAAAATGAAAATTTAAGGATTTTTCCCTGTGATAAAACTGTAATTAAATCTTATTTAACTATTTCCTCTAATGACGTCCAGTTTAATTAAGTTTTAATAGACTGGCAGCCATAACCTATAGTTTTATGAAGCAAAGTAAACTTGCGGCCTAAGAAGACATTTAAGGCAAGAGACCCATCAACACAGACAAGAGGTTACAATATATTCCCTCATCCCTAAAGACCTCCACAATAATTAAGTGTGCTAAACAGTCAGCCATTAGGGCTAACAGTAGGTGTGCTCACCACCAATCCGCACTGGGCTGTTCCTTGAAAGCCAAGGGTTATTTCTGTGATCTGCTTTCCAGAAAATGTGCCTGGAGTAAAGAACACAACTGAAAAGGTATGTGTTCTATAGCTCTACGAGGCATGTGTCATATCTATCAAACATGCAGCTCCTCCCGCTGCACTGGGCTTTCTGTCTCAAAATTTTAATATATACATGTTCTCACAGCTGATCATGATACAACACTCATCTTGAGAAGACTGTCAGATGTGTAAGAAAACATCAAGTAGAGAAAAGTAAAATTAATATAGGAAAAACTGATTCACGGGATCTTAATAGTATGCATCTGAATCTATTTCATACTACATTATGAAAATCACAGCATAAATCAAAAAAATTAACTCAGACCAAATGAATATCATAGGCATTTATTTTAGACAAGAACTGAGCATAATCATCCCTTTGTTAGCCAGAGAATGGGGCAAAGAAATTGGGCCTATTGATACCTCAAATAAGATTGCATGCATTTATTTGAATGAAAGAAAGAACTAAATGAATAGGTTATTTTTTAAAACTAACTTTGAAACATCAGCACTTGCATTTTAATAAATCACATATACTCAAAAAAACTGTAAATCTTGGGGAGGGGGGTATCTGATCCTATGAAAGAAAAATAAAATTCTGTAATCTGGCTGACAATCTGATGCCTCTGAATCTCTCTGCCAAGAAGCAGTTACTTGGCTGAGATACTCTTACTTGTACACTTTCATCAGATTAAGGCTTTCATGCCAGGAATTTTTTTCCTCCTGGTGTATTGGCCATTGCCAGAAATGGACCCATCGAATCCACCGGTGCTAAGGAGTTAAGCATCTGAGATTTAATTTAACAGTTTCAGCTTTATTAAGCTGTCACAGAGCGGCCCTACTTTGATAACAGTAGCTGCTCCAATTATGGCTTGGTTTAGGGTTGACAAGTATAATGATTCATTCGTGGCACATGAGAAGCAATAAAAGGTTGTTTTGCATTACAGCTTTAAAAATGTGGGCACTTTTTTCATTTAATTTGTCACTTAGCTTTTGCTAAGAGGACATTTAAATTGCAGTAAAAGGCAAATGGGGCTTTTAGTTTAAATGTAATCCCCATATTTAAATGATCTGTAATGGTGCAGTGTTGGAGTGGGAACACTATTGTCTCACAGTGGGTCCTGATGGTGACATGTGACATTTGTATTCAGGTCCTGTATTATCCATGTGGCTAAAGGGCTTCCAATTTCATTTCACAGCCAGAAGCCTGCAGAAAACACCAATTAACTTGCAGATCCCATTTGCCGACAAAACTCAGCCTCTTCTCAATGTCTGGCATCTGGCAGTGCTCAGCATTTAATTCCAAAGCAGAGCCTTGAAGCAATGTGAGCCCTGTGCAGGGGCACAAAGTCAAATTCCCCCATTTTCTTAAGAAGCAAAATCCTTTTCTTTTGTAGTCCAGAAGCAACTTTTACTTAATTTTTTTGGTGAATGAATATTAAGATTTGAGAGCTACTGTTAGGCCCACGTGAGATTCTTCACAGAACTTAGACTTCATTAAAATGGCAAGTGACCTCTGCTCACCATCACAGTATGCAGGAGAATTTATAGCAGTCTAGTAATGACTGGATGGCAGGAAGGGGGGCATGATTTGTGAAAAAAGAAAACACAGGCCAAGAATATGTATTCTTCATCCTGGGCTGAAATCAAAGAACTTGGATAAAGCCTGGTCCATAATTAGAAATGTAGTCCATCAGAGAGTATAATAAGAATCAGCTAGTGAAAACTTCTGCCTAATGAGAATTAATACTTTTGATTGGGAGTTGAAGTACATAATTTTCAAGGCCAACTTGCAAAAGTGAAATACAACTAATGGATTAAATGTAAACACTGAAAATCTTATTTAACTGTATCACTTGTACTTTTTTTTGGTAACCAAAATATTTAGTTGATATTTTCTAATTAGTTATTTGTAATTTTAAGCTTCTTTAAGTACCAAAGCTCTTTAAATTTTATTCATCTGATATCAATCCAATAATTTTTCCTGAAATGATTCCCTTCATTATAGTTTTTTTTTAAATGTTAATCCTTTTTACTGCCATAAACCAACTAGTCAATTCAACACTTACTGTAGAGTTACAAAACTGAGGAGTCTTTACTTACAAACCACTCAGTATTCTATAAAAATTTTTGTTTAAACCACACATTACACTTGTGTTCTCCAACTACCACACTGAGCTCCCAAACATTTCCTGCCAGGACACCAAAAGGATCTACTACAGTTACAGACTGATTTAAATTCTGATTGAGGGGAAGGCCACTAACACTACTTCCGGTGACCCAAGGAAAGTACTAAGATTAAATTATTATAAGACACTTAATAAAAAATACTTTGGGAAAAGGTCAACAAGTATCTTAACGTTGGGGAATAGCAGACACATGTTAAAAAACAAACAGGAGCTGTCATCCACAAACCAGTTCCTGAACACACACCCTATTAATGGGAAAAAGGAAACTTTGATGTCCAACTGTTTACCATCTTGCTGTATAACCTTAAAGGGTCACACTATGTCATTTTGTGGAAGTTTCCTAACCTCCTCAGACTTTAGTTTCCTTATCTGTAAGCAGTTCATCTCAAAGGTCCCTTCCAAACATTATAACTGGTATCTTCACAGACAAGTCTTTCTTGGTCGGGGCATGGGATCAATAGCATGATGTGGTCCATCAATAGCGAAGAGGAAGACAGAAGGTGAAGGTATGAAGACTTCTACTATTCAACTTCACTGAAACTAGAAAGTGAAAGTGAAAGTGCTTAGTCATGTCTGACTCTTTGAGACTCCATGGACTATACAGTTCATGGAATTCTCCAGGCCAGAACACTGGAATGAGTAGTCTTTCCCTTCTCTAGGGAAAGTTCCCAACCCAGAGATCAAACCCAAGTCTCCCGCATTGCAGGCGGATTCTTTACCAGTTGAGCCACAAGGGAAGCCAAACCTTCTAATAAATATCCAGAACATAAAATTAAAACAGGCACTGACAAAATATTTGCCAAAAATTCCATTTGTCACATACAGATTTCTTAATAGACAACAAATTCATTATTAATTTCTCTAGCAATGAGTATTGAGTAACAAGAGTCATCTCTGCAAATTTCTCAGTAAACACAAGTAGTGGATTTCTCATTTTTTTCAACCACCTGCTGTATTTACATCTTTACCACCATGGATTTGGAAAGCAATAAAAATTATAGAGTTTGCTGTGACTTTTCCATTCTGACAATCAGTAGTTCATCTAAGTTGAGAATAATTTTTAAAAATGACGACTCAAGTTACTTTCAATAACTTTAATGTAGGTAAAAGGGGAAAATGGCCAAATTCCAGCTGAAGTGATTACAATATTAGTCTGGAAATGAATAATCAATGCTATTGTACCGAATACCTATCTGGAAATACACATTCCCCACCCCCACAAATACTTAAAAGCAGAGTCTGTGCTTACTTTCCTCGACATCAGACAATTCCCCCAAACGCTGCCAAGACTGATTCCTGCAAATGTTTCATTCTCCCTGTCCTAGCCAGGGTACACTGGCGGCAAGTTCATGTAAGAGCAGCTCTCTCTTCTGCAATATTCTGACCATGCTTTTTCCACTTTCTATCCCAGGCTTCAGCCACACACAACTCACTGGGAATCCATCAGAAGATTCACACTTACCCAGCTCATCCCAGAGCTGCCTGTACTTGTCAGTCATTGCAGTGCCTTGTTGCCTCCAAAGTGACAGACGAGGGTCAGCCATGAACTGCTCTGTTATCAAAGTCAACATTCGGGCCCCATTTGAGTCCCTCATCTTCAACATCTCCCGCACCTAGTGGGGGGAAAAAATACCTTCAGAAAAATGTTAAAAAATGAACAGTAATACAGAGACGGTACACCTTACTTCTTTGGGGAGGGAAGTTAGGGCGGTGGTGGTGGTGGATTCTTTTAACACCATCCTTTTTAAGCAAACAAAAGTTGTTAAAAATAAGCCTTTGTCCTCAATGGCAATTTAATCAAAGAATGACCATTAATTGTTTTAAAATTGTGTTTTTGAATCCACAAAAGAACAAATAAATTGCCTAACTTCCTAACTCCCCCCTAAAAATGTTTCTGCCAGACTGCAAAGCAACACCAAAACAAACAAGACAAATCATTCGGTACCTTCTTAACTCCCTGACCGACTGCACTACCACCAGAGTAATGGAGTCTAAAGAAGTGTACCAAAAACTTTTTAGAGATCTTCTAAACTGATCTAATGATGTTTATAGTAATAGCATCTATCCTTCATTTTTTTAAAAACTTTATTCACATACATACAATTCACCAATTTAAACTGTACAATTCAGTGGTTTTTAGTATATTCAAGCACAAGCTGTACAAGTCCTTCGTTTTTGAGGTAAATTAGTAATTACACTAGATTCTTTCTCACCAAGGGTTTCAACATAAAGAGCAACACATACTTCTATTCATTCAGATGGGACTGTTTTTGCAATGGTAAGAGGAAATGTTCAGGGCTGTGTAAGTTCAAGAACTTTTTTGCTCCAAATAAGCAATCCTTATAGCAGAATCATAAGTGACTTCATAAATTAACTCTGCTTCTCTGTTTTGGAACATCAAGCTCTGTCCATTATTCTTCTGTTAATAGTTCCCAGATAAATGAGAAAGCAAAGAAGGAAATATAAGGCTAAGTTGCTCTACAGGAAATCCTAATGAATCCATCCATTCCTAAAGCGTGAAATGTTATATGTTCAACAAGAGCAATCTAAGCTGAACGCCAGTTCTCTGAATAGGAAATTAGTAGACCAAGGTCATAAGTAGTAGTTGAGAGGGGAAGAGTCCTTTTATTCAAAATTCTTTCTATGTGAAAGCCAAATGGAGGAGGAAATAGTAGATCTTTAATAAAGCAGCCTAAAGCTCTAGGTCAATATATTCTGCCTCAGGCCTGTACCCTGAGAAGTAATGGAACCACCTCTCCACAGGCTTCAGAATTTGAGTCTTGTAGAGAACTCAAATGTACTTCTACACTGAATCACAAGAGTGTGCTTCCAGGAGGGCTGTTTCAATAATCTTAAGAAGTACTAAAAAACAGAAAGAAATGGAGTTGCCATTTGTTGGACATCTCGCTAAAGAGTTTTACATTTATACTTCTCCTTTCAATCTTCACAACATCCATAATAAGTAGGGCAGATTATAACACTGATTTTACAAATTATAAAGCCATGCCTCAGAAGTGAAGTAACTTGTCCAAAGGACAAGAGGAACAACTGGAATCAGAATCCAGATCTGTCTTAACTCTGGAAATTATGCCATTTTTAAAATTAGATGTTGCTGTTACTTCATGTAACATATATAATGTGTACACCATATATACATAGATAAAAATAGCAATTGCAGGCCCATCTAATTCCTCTTTTACATTGCTTCCACTAGGCCACAGTGTACTTTCTACTGATATGAGAATCTAAGAAATACTTACTGTGTGTCTAAATACACCAAACCTTTAATATTACCTCTTCACGTTATAGATTTAATTTAGTATTTATTTCCCTGATGAATTTCTAACCTACTACTCAGTTAGCAACAGCAATGAAAATAAATGCTTTACTACTAAGCATATAAACCCAGAACTATTAACCAACACTCAAGTACATCTATATAGCCTAAAGGTAATTAATTTCAGACTGTTGACTCTGACGCATTATAAGAGTTTGAAGTGCTATGAATTACCAAAGATTCATTAAGTCATGTGAAATAATTTTAGAGTTAGACGTATTCTTGAAAGTGAAAAATGAAAGTCGCTCAGTCATGTCTGACTCTTTGCCATCCTGTGGACTGTAGCCCACCAGCCTCCTCTGTCCATGGGATTCTCCAGGCAAGAGTACTGGAGTGAATAGCCACTTCCTTCTCTAGGGGATCTTCCTGACCCAGGAATTAAACTGGGTCTCTTGAATTGCAGGCAGATTCTTTACTGTTTGAGCCACTACTATAATTCTTGAAAAACTGGCAATCTATATATGGTATATGAGATAAAAGTTTTTTTAAAGGCTGCACTGCATGGCATGCGGGATCTTAGCTTCCTGACCAGGGATGGAACCTGTGCTCATCAAAGTGGGAGCTCGGAGTCTTAACCACTGGACTGCCAGGAAAATCCCGGGCTAAATCTTTATTCAAAGGGTTTTCATTAATCACAATACACTAGTTTTTGGCCATAAGCAGTAACAGTTTACTTTAATTCTTCTGATAAATGGCAATCCACTCCAGTATTCTTGCCTACGAAATCCTATTGGACAGAGGAGCCTGGTGGGCTATAGTCCATGGAATTGCAAAGAGTCAGACATGACTGAGTGACTAAACTTACCCACAAAAGGTTTTAATTACTATGAATATGAGAGAAATTGTTTAACAAAAGTATCAATGAACATAGTTATCTGTTCCTTTAAAACCAATCTGAATTCATTATCTATAATGATGGCTGCACCCCCAATGAAAAGACATTGCCTTAACATTATTTAAAAAGCATTTTATCCAGTATTTAGAAATGTGTTCATGGTACTAAAGTTCTGTGTAAAGCAACAGACACAGCTTCTGTTCACAATGAACTTATACTGAAGATAACTTTGTCTCTTAGGTGATCAAATGTTTGTGATGAAAATTAACATTTACCAACACCCAACAACTGTTAAGACACAATTATCATATAACATCATAATCACAACAACTAGAAGGGATATGCTATTATTTACCTAAATTTATACATGAGGAAACTGACTTAAATAACTTGCAAAGATATACACACTCAAGATTTTAGAACTGAAATTTAAACCCAGGTTTCTATTTCTCCAAAGTTAACGTTCTTGAAACTAATTTTAAAATATTAACATTAAACTAATTATACAAAGCATATCTTAAGGACTATATTCAAATTTATGCTCTACTTGGGAAAATTAACCAGAAAAGTTTTTTAAAAACTGAAAAAAAATGGCATTTCAATTAATATCAAGCTATTTTTAGTATTGAACAGTTTTTCAAAATTGTATAAGAACTAAAAAAAGACAAAAATGGCCCATATCTTACCTAAAGACATCTAAGTAAATTAATGCTTACATTACAACACAGAAGTCTCTAATGGTTGATTATAACTTTATTTTTTTTCCCTTGGGCCATGCCACTCAGCTGACAGGATCTTAGTCACCCATGACCAGGGACTGAACTGGAGCCCCAGCAATAAACATGTGGAGTCCTAACCACTGGACTGCCAGGTAATTCCCATTTAAAAAAAAAAAAAAAATTTACAAAGAAGCCTTTATCTTTTTCTATACATGGTTGTATATACTTTCTATAAATGTATATATTTAGAATGTTTCTTTAAAAATAAAAAGTCATACCTTTGCAAAGAGCAAATTAAGCTGCTTCCCTGATCCGTGGTACCCGCCCTGGGAAAGGAACAGTTTAACCTGTTCTTGAACCTGCTCTTCATCTAAGTGCCAGCAGTTTTCATCATCTATACTAGCACCTGCTGTTGGATCAGGAGCACCTAGAAATAGAAAGAAAAAATAACACATATGCTAGATAAAAACTCTGTGCTAACAGGACTCTGACAATAAACTTGAAAAGAATTAAGATTCTATACTTTTTGCCTAAATACTTTTTAATCCAATCTCAATATACATACATATGTATGACCGAAAATAAGTGTGAAATTATTCTTTTATATGCAGAACTTTGCTGCTCTGTGCTAAGCTGAAAGGTAATGACTTAAGAGCTGAGACGTTTCCTTTTTTTAACATCAGAGACTGTACATGAGGAGATGAATTTACAGGTTCTCTAAAAAACAAAAAAATTCACAAAAAAGTCTCATTGTGAATATACTGTGTTTATAAAACTCTGCTGTGTAGACTTATTAGTAAAATGTTTTTCAAAGACACTAGAAAAATATGAAACCAAGTAAACTCAGCAGAGTATCTCTCTTTACTATGTTAATTCAAGAAGCTTTCACCATTATTTGCTGCTGTATAAACTGCATGCTGACATAAGTCTTTAGTTGCAGAAAACCAAAGATTAAAAAGGGAAATCAAGCCACTTGGGAACAGGCACTGCAGCTGTTGTACTAAACCAGGTTATAGTATCACCTTGCCAAACTGCGTAAATATTTTATTGCTGAAGTAAACACAAAAGATAACATCTATGTAACAGTCTGCAGACTACCTTAGAAATTAAAATTACCCGGATATTTAGGCAAGTGAAAACTGTTTTGTATTTATTAATAAAATAAAATGGTATTAAAGGCCTAAGATTCATTAAGTAATACAAAAACAAATCTAAAACCTCTCATTAACAGTGTTTCATCTGCTTATTAAGTCCTAAAAAAAATCTGTAGATATGGTTCCACACTTCTTTTCTTTTAATAATCTTACACAGACTCATTTGGCCAAGGAAATAATCACTAACATGTGCTTGGGACCAGGTTCCATTAGTCTCTAGGAGCATGAATTGGTCTGTGAACCTCCCTGAAAAAGTGTGCATTCATTCATTCAGAAAACATATTTACTGAGAGCCCTCTGCTAGACTCAGGGATGGAATGGGGTACAAAATAGAATTCCTGTCCTCACAGAATGTATTATCTAGTTCAATGGCTTTCAAACTTTTTTGACTAAGAGCCACAATAAGAAACATAATTAATACCATACCCAATACACCTGTGTATCTGGACACTTATATGAACACATCTATTTATTAATCTGAAGCAAAAGTATGATCAAAAAATATCCTTTCTGTAAAAGTGAGAAAGTCTGATATTTTCTGTACTATTTCACTTTTTAAAGGCTCATCATAATTTTTAAGAACTGATTTCATAATGAATAATGGGTTGCAATCTACTATTATTGAAACACTGCTTTAAGTGTGTGAAACAAATACCAATGTAATCACCCATACAAATATATAAGAATAAATGAATTGTTCATAGAAAAGCACAAAGAGCCAGGAGACTGTATCAGAGAGCTCTGACCTGGCCTTGGATTGGCAGAATAAGCATATGGAGCTGAGATCTGCCTTAAGTAGATTAGAAGATAACTGAAGGCAGGAAAAGGAAGCACTGAATCTACATGTGAGACTAAGAGCTTAGGCAGAGGTCTCAAGCAGAAAGGAACATGGTATGTAGATGAAACAAAAGATACTGTCCACACAACTCAACAGTAGAGGATGAGGGCAAAGAGCAACACAAGACAACTCAAGAACAGAAGAAGGGCCAGAGAGCACTGACAAGGGAGGAACTTGTTTTTTCTCCCTAAAAGTAACAAATGGTAATTCACAACAAGGTCATGCAAAGTAGAAAAGAACACTCTAGAAAGTAAAAAATGTTCTGCTCTGATACACATCAATTTCAACAGTCCTATGGAGTCCCTTGGACTGCAAGGAGATCCAACCAGTCCATCCTGAAGGAGATCAGTCCTGGGATTTCTCTGGAAGGAATGATGCTAAAGATGAAACTCCAGTACTTTGGCCACCTCATGCAAAGAGTTGACTCATTGGAAAAGATTCTGATGCTGGGAGGAATTGGGGGCAAGAGGAGAAGGGGACGACAGAGGATGAGATGGCTGGATGGCATCACTGACTCGATGGACGTGAGTCTCAGTGAACTCCAGGAGTTGGTGATGGACAGGGAGGCCTGGCGTGCTGTGATTCATGGGGTCGCAAAGAGTCGGACACGACTGAGCGACTAATCTGATCTGACCATGGAGTATTAAGCAGCCATAAAAATGAATGTAAAGATTCTTTATGTACTGCAATGGAAAGATATACCTGAGATATGGGTGATCAGGGAACTGAGAGAGAGATGGTTTTCTGGATTATACAACTAGATAAAACACTGGACAACTCACTCCCTGATACACAGACCACCAGAGAAGGATCAGGTTTCGGGGAGGGGCAGTGTTTGCATCATGAATACGGAATTTATTATTATTATTTTTAGTATTTTGGCCATACCTCTCAGTATGCAGGATCTTAGTTCCCCGACCAGGTATAGAACTTACACCCCCTGCAGTAGAAGCTCTGAGTCTTAACCACCGGACCGCCAGGGAAAATCCATGAGTTCAGTTTTAGATGTGGTGAATTTGAAGTACCTCTGAGATACTCAGCCAAGAAGAGGGGAAAGGATTTAAAGTACAGAGCTAGATATACTATGGGATGCGGTACAGGGTAAAAAATTGTCTAGGATGGAACCATAGGGAAGGCCAACATTTAAAGGCTGGGCAAGAGCCACTATCAGCCAATCAAGTAGGGAGGGATGGGAGGAAAATAAGGAGGGAGAAAGATATAAATACATTCCACTCCTACCAAGGAAGGAAATCCTATCAAAAGCAAACTACTGCTCAAGTATCCTCACACGAATTAGATTTCATTTTCTTCTTACAATGTCCCCTGGAGGTGAGTATAGCTCATGATCCCCTTTCTATAGAAGGAGAAACACAGGTTCAGAGTGATTATGACCTGTCTGTCCACAGCACACACTGCCAAATGCAGTCTCCCAGTTCTCTCCCCTGCTGAAGAATATATTCCAGAACCTCGGAGCTCAAGTTGAACCCTGAAAGCATCAAGGCAGCAGTTGTCAACCATAAATCAAAAAAAAATTTAAGGAAGAATACCGGGATCTGTTATCATGTTTCTTCTTTACAGGAAAATTTAAGAATACACAATATTGTGAAGAGTTAATTAACTACTGGGGTTATATCTGTATCCCATTGGGATACACAACCCGTAATCCAGCTCACTTCTTTGATTCTAGAGTAAGATGACACAGACACACACCTGCACAAAGACAGGCCTCTGTTTCCTCAGCCCTCATCTTCTATTATGTAGGAATAAAAAATTAAGTAATAAAAATTAGAAATTTTCCGTGACTATGCAGAAAACAATTCAGTCATAAGAATGCACATAAAGGTAATTAATTGATAAATAAAACATAAATTTACTCTAAACACAACTCAACATTTTAGGAAAAAAGACACGTACACTTTACATTATATACCAGGAAATTCATGTTTACAACAACCCTCCCAAAAGAGGAAATTTATTTATTAAACTTTAATGCTAAAGTCTAAATGCTTAAATCCTAACATGTCATGATTATATGCATTAAAGTATTGCCTAAGCCTTGCATAAAATGTAGATGTGCAAGATTTATTTCTACTCGCTAATGGCTGTCTATAATCAAAGACAAACCTCTCAGAATTTAGCTTTGAGAAAGGCAGACAAAGAGAAACATAATTCAAGCTTTTATACATTTGCTATTAGATATAACCCACATTGGGCAGGAACCAGAATCTAGGTATATAAATTAAATGGTCCTTTAAAGTGTTTTAAAACTATCATATTTTTTACCCTTATTTATATTTATAATTACAAACTCTATAACTTTTACAACTGTGTAATTAATCTTTGTGAGCATTTTATGACTAAAGCTTAATTTTACAAAGTTTCAAGCCTTCAGGGAAAGTGAAATTATCTGTTGAACACAGTGACACGGTTTTATTGGCTTTTGCTCCCAGCCAGAGTGTATGAATTTGATTCACTCTCCTACCTTGGTTACATAATGCCATTGGAGGAGAGCAAAGGAGAGTTCATGAACGTGCAGGACTACTGTCCATCTCTGGCCTTCCCTGTCTGCTACTTGATTTGGTTCTGTTTTAGCTTTGATTTACTCCAGTATCAAAACTCTTACCCCAGCAGTTCTCAAGATCAGGAATGTATCAAGACTCGTGAGGCACACTGTGAAAAGTAGATGCTTAGGCACCACTTCAGACCTACTGAACCAGAATCCTTGCCACAGATAACAAGGCAGGGGCCGTGGAGATGGGAAGTACAGCTGGGAAACACAATTCTGTATTTGGAGGGAATCTCAAACACGGTGGCATATTCTGGATCTTCGGATTGAAAAGTATTCAGGGTCCAGTGTACTCACTAAAGTACACTAAATTTAAGACCTACTGACTAAGGTATCTGTCTCTTATCACAAAAACAGTCATTTCCAAGCACTGGACACTACCAAATCACACTGCAAATTTTAAACTGAGATATTAAGACATATTCAATAACTGGTTTATGCTATGTTTGGTATGTGGAATTATTCACAGCTTTGTATTCTAATGGAGAATTTAATTATTTCTCTTTTCTTAAAACTGCTGGAAAACAAATTCAAACAAAAAATGAAAGGCTTTATTTAGTTTACATCTTCATCTTAACTGTGACCTAACTGCCTCAATACCATGGTTGTCCAAATAAAGCTTTAAGCATTTATATTTAAGTAGCAGTGCTCTTTTTTGTTGTTGTTAAAATTAAATTGTCAAATTCAGTCTACAGAGGAAGAATGCAGGAAGCAGATGTTTACACTGCAGAGGTGATTAATTCAGCCTCTTTTGCAGGACCTATAAAGGAATGCCATCTCCTACAGTTTTAGTGCCTGCTATTAAAGATATGAAACATTAAGTCTGTGGCTTACAAAGACACTGGTACACCTGTCTTACAAGCTGAAGGCAAAAGTCCTGATATCAAACATTGGCACTGAGAGAGAAAAGGCAATGCAGCAAACTTCAGTGACACAGGTTCAGAAAAAAAAAAAAATTCTTTAGCAAGGACAAGAACTAGAAGACCACTGAAAAATAATGTAATAATGTGTACTGAATAAATACACACTTGAGAAAAGCTTTAAATTTTATTCTTACTGAAATCCTCATTTCAAGGCAGTTAACTAATGTCTTCATTTCCAAATACAATTTTGTGGTGGCTGAAACAGCCAGATCCTTCATCACCTGTTCTCAGTGGTCAGTCCATGTAATTCTACTGCCATGATGCAGTGTGGTGTCCTCTCTAAGAGCTGTTAGAGGACAATCTGTTTAGCCTGGAAGCTAATGACAAAGGGAGTCCTGGCATGCGCCAGCCTCTGCTCCCTCAACAAGCCACCTTCCCTTTAGCTAAATGCCAAAGAAATAAATAAGTAGCACTGTAATCAGGATATAGCTCAGGGAACTCAAATAAGCCTGTCAAGGTTTATAGCTCCTCTACTCTTTTCCTCTCACCTGACTTTATTACTCATCTCTTGTTATCTTTTAATTTACTTCAGAAGTTTCAGTGATATACTTATTCATGTACAGAAATAATCATGTATTTTATATGGATAAAGAGCAATAAAACACTTGTACATCCACTAATGCTCATTAAAAAATGAAGAATATAAGCATAGAGTGCTTAAGAGTTAGGTCATTTTCCATAACCTAACTAACAGATATATTAATATATTAGCAATTACTTGGTACACAAATAATTAAATGCAAAGTTCTCAGAAAGTCTCATTTTTACGTAACCTGACTCTTCTGATTTATTAAAAGAGATCTACTATGATTGCAAGGTTCAAGAATGATTTGCTCAGATTATTTTCAAAGATTTTTTTAAAAAACTTCACAATTATTTTCCTCAACGATACCACCGCCAGCTGAAGACTCAGGTCAACTGCCACATCACAATGATGGATAATCGCAACTTAACTTTACTCCTTTATACCTCTCCTGACCTTATGAAATAGGCACTCTTTACAGACAATGTTTTACACGTAAGAAAACTAAGCCCTGAGGAGATTTAGTTCCTTCCCTCCACTAAAAGTGCTGGAAAGCAAGGGACTAGAATTCTTACACAGGCTGTCGAACTTCTAAGCTCTTCAACACCCTGAGTACTCTTACAGCGCGAGGGGTGAAAAGCCTACAGTGAGGGACACGGGGACAAAAGCTCACAGAGCCAACATGGAGACTTGTTCTTGTCAGTCGCCAAGTGCTGTTGGACAACTTGCAACCCATGGACTACAGCACACCAGGCTTCCCTGTCCTTCACCATCTGCCGGATGTGTCTCAAACTCATATCCATTGAGTTGGCAATGCCAGCCAACCAGCTCATCCTCTGTTGTTCCCTTCTCCTCCATTCAGGAGAGGGATGGTGAGCAAACTGATCACAGCTGGTAACAAGCCACTGACAATTATGAGAGTCGGGTAGTGTCAGAGATGACTGTAGGGTATGAGAGAAGGCACGACTTGGAGGTAAAAACAGAAAGGATAAAGGATATCGAGCTAAAAGTAACTTGGCTGCTTCTGTACTACCGTATCATGTATACCTGCTGGGTCAGAGACGTGATGCCTCCCAAAAGATTACTTCTCTTCTGCTAAAACGAGATGTTTTTCCATATGAAGATGATCACGTGTGCATGACTGTATATTTCAACAATTTTTTAGAAGAAATTTAAATCATATTATGAAAACACCAAGTTCTAATTAAAACTTAATGGTAAAACTGGTCATTTTTGAAGGGAGATTTGGCAGTAATTACAAAACTTAAAATGCCCATACCAATTGTTCTGGCATTTCTACTATTAACAAAGAATCTATTACTCAAAAGCACTTGCACAAATTCACACATACAAAAAGAATGGTCACAGTAGAATTGCACATAGTAGAAAAAAATGAAAACAATTTTGAAATCATTTGGTATGTTAATGATTAAACAGACCCATAATATGTAATACTACACAGCACTTAACACAGTAACAGACCTTTTTGTACTAGTAAGATAAAGTACTCATGATGTATGGAAAAAGAAAAAAAAAGAAACTACAAAAAAACTTTTAAAACTGTTTTTAAAAAACTACATACTTGTGTGTGCACCAAAAAACGGCCTCAAACACTATAAACCACACTATCAGCAGCGGCTGCCTTGGGGGAATAAGGGAGTTACTGGAGACCAAGAGAGCCAACGAGTACTTGGTTTTTTATCTTCATTTACTTCTATACGTTTTTCCACATGTATTCTTTTTTTTTTTTTTTTTTTACTTTTACGTTTCACACTACTGCACTTTGCGATAGCACATTTAAAGCAACTTTAATTCTCTCCTATAGATTTGCTAATTAAATTGACCACCACTAGTAGGTCATACCTTTGTTTCACCAACTGTCAATGCCAGAACATTCTACAATAGAAAGGATAATGCTTGTAATAACCAAATTATCTCCCTGGGATAACTGAAAAACTGGTTGCTAACGCAAGCCCAATTACATGAATATGACCATCCACAGGGAAACAAAATGAAGAGAGATGTGACATGAAGCCTCCGTCAAACGACTCCAACTGTCTGTCACTCATATTTGGAACATATGTACAAGAATACATCTCCAAATTCTAAGAAAATGGAATTTAAAAATGATATGGTTACTTTTTTTAAAGTATCATTGATTTACAACATTAGTTTTAGGGTTTCAGTATTTTTATAGACAACACTCCATCGAAAGTAACTACATGATAATGGTTATAATTCCCTATACTATACAATATATCCTTGTTGTTTATCTATTTTTTATTTTTAGGTTATGCATTTTGTTTTTTTTTTAATTAATTTTAATTGGAGGCTAATTACAATATTGTATTGGTTTTGTCATACATCAACAGGAATCCGCCACAGGTGTACACGTGTTTTTTTTAATATACAATGCTTTGTATCTCTTAATCTCATAACCCTAATTTGACCCTCCTCCCTTTCCTCTCCTCTCTGGTAACACTTAATTTGTTTTCTATATCTTTAAGTCTCCTTCTACCTTGCTGTATACATTTGTTATTATTATATTTTAGATTCCACATATCATTGATATCATAGAGCATTTGTCTTTCCCTGTCTTGAATTATTTCGCTAAGCATAATGGCCTCTAGGTCCATCCTTGTTCCTACAAATGGCAAGCTTTCATTATTTTCCTATGACAGAGTAGTATTCCACTTGTATTCATACATCCCTTCTTCTTTATCCAATTATCTACTGATGGACACTTTAAAGTGAAAGTGAAAGTCGCTCAGTTGTGTCTGACTCTTTGCAATCCCATGGACTATGTAGTCTATGGAATTCTCCAGGCCAGAATACTGACGTGGGTAGCCATTCCCCTCCAGGGGATCTTTCCAACCCAGGGTTCGAACCTAGGTCTTCTGCATTGCAGGAGGATTCTTTAGCAGCTGAGCCACCAGGGAAGCTGGGTTGTTTCCAAATCTCAGCTATTCTAAATAAACAGTGCTGCTATGAGCACTGGGGTGCATGTACCTTCTCAAATTACTCTTTATTTTTTTTGCTGCATATATATCCAGGAGTGACTCCATTGTTAAATCTATTTGTAGTTTTTCATTTTTTTTTTAGGAACCTCTGTACTGTTTGTAATGTAATGCCTCTAATATAAGTGGCTGCACCAATTTACATTCCCACCAACAGAGTGTAAGTGTTCCCTTTTCTGCACATCCTCTCCAACATTTGTTATTTGTAAACTTTTTAAAAAAATTATTTATTTACTTATGGCTGTACTGGGTCTTTGTTGCTGCACAGGCTTTTCTCTAGCTGCAGTGAGCAGGGGCTACTCTCTAGTTGCGATGTGCAGACTTTTCACTGTGGTGGCTTCTTTTGTTGCAGAGCAGACTCTAGGGCTTGGGCTTCAGTACTTGTGGCATGTAGGCTCAGGAGTTGTGGCTCTTGAGCTCTAGAGCAGTCTCAGCAGTTGTGGCCACAGGCTTAGCTGCTCCACAGCATGTGGGATCTCCCCAGATCAAGGATCGAACCCATATCTCCTGCACTGGCAGGCAAACTCCTAACCACTAAGCTACCAGGGACCTGTTATTTGCAGACTTTTTGATGATGGCCACCCTGATAGGTATGAGGTAATATCTTACTGCTATTTTAATTTGCATTTCTCTAACAATTAGTGGTGTTGATTATCTTTTCATGTGTCTGTTGGCCATCTATATTTCTCTTTTGGAAAAATGTCTATTCAGGTCTTCATCCATTTTTTTGAATGGGTTATTTTTTTTTTGATATTGAGTTATATGAACTATTTGTATATTTTAGATATTAATCCCATGTCAGTTATATCATTTGCAGGTATTTTCTCCCATTCTATAGGCTTATTGTTTTGCCAATGGTTTCCTTTACTGTGTAAAAGCTTTAAAGTTTAATTAGGTTCTATTTATTTTTGCTTTTTTTTTTTGCCTTAGGAGACAGATACAAAAAAATATTGCTACAATGTACATCATATGCCTATGTTCTCTTCTAGAAGTTTTATGGTTTCAGGTCTTACATTTAAGTCATTAATCCATTTTGATTTTTTTTTTAATGTTGGAAGAAAATGTTCTAATCTCTGTTTCACATGTAGCTGTGCAGCTTTGCAAGAACCACATGTTGAAGAGACTGCCTTCTCTTCATTGTATATTCTTGTTGTAGATTAATTGACCACAGGTGTGTGAATTTACTTCTGGGCTCTTTATTCTGTTCATTAATCTCTGTGTCTGGTTTCTGTACCAGTACCGTGCTGTTTTGATTACTGTAGCTTTGTAGCATAGTTTGATGAGTGGGAGGGTGACAGCTCCAACTTCGTTCTTTTCTCTCAAGATTGCTTTGGTAATTCTCTGTCTTTTGTGGTTGCATATCAATTTTACGCTAAAGCCTCTGACTGTGTGGATCATAACAAACAGTGGAAAATTCTTAAAGAGAAGGGAATATCAGAATATCTTACCTGTCTCCTGAGAAATCTGTATGTGGGTCAAGAAGCAACAGTAGGAATCTTATATTGAACAAGTGACTGGTTCAAAATTGAAAAAGAAGTACAACAAGGCTGTTTACTGTCACCTTGTTTATTTAACTTATATGCAGAGCACATCATGTGAAATGTCAGGCTGGATAAGTTACAGGCTAGAATCAAGACTGCCAGGAGAAATATCAACCACCTTAGATATGTAGATGATACCACTTTAATGGCAGAAAGTAAAGAGGAACTGAAGAGCCTCTTGATGCAGGTGATAGAGGAAAGTGAAAAAGCTGGCCTAAAACTCAATATTAAAAACACTAAGATCATGGCATCCAGTCCCATCACTTCTTGGTAAACAGAAGGGGCAAAGGTGGAAGCAGTAACAGATTTCCTCTTCTTGGGCTCTAAGATTACTGTGGATGGTGACTGCAGCCATGAAAGTAGAAGAAAACTGCTTCTTGGCAGGAAAGCTACAACAAACCTAGACAGTGTATTAAAAAGCAAAGACATCACTTTGCCAACAAAGGTCCATATAGTCAAGACCATGGTCTTTCTAATAGTCATGTACGGATGTGAGGGTTGGACCATAAAGAAGGCAGAGCACCAAAGCATTCATGCTTCTGAACTGTGGTGCTGGAGAAGACTCTTGAGGGTCCCTTGGACAGCAAGGAGATCAAACCAGTCAATCCTAAAGGAAATCAGTCCTGAATATTCACTGGAAGGACTGATGCTGAAGTTGAAGCTCCAACACTTTGGCCACCTGATGTGAAGAGCCAACTCACTGGAAAAGATCCTGAAGCTGGGAAGGATTGAAGGCAGAAGAGGGCAACAGAGGATGGAATGATTGGAAGGCAGCATTAATTCAATAGACATAAACTTAAGCAAATTCCAGGACATGGTGAGGGACATGGAAGCCCCGCATACTGCAATCCATGGAGTTACACAGAGTCGGACATAACTTGGCAACTCAACAACAACAACAATGAATTTTAGGATTTTCTGTCCTAATTTTGTGGAAAATATCATTGTTATTTGATAGGGCTTATATCAAATCTGTAGGCTGTTTGGGGTAGTATATCCATTTTAACAATATTAATCACTCCAATTCAAGAGCATGAATATCTTTTCATTTCTGTGTATCATCTTCATTTTCCTTCATCAATGTTTTATTGTTTTCAGAGTACAGGCCTTTCACCTACTCAGTTAAATTTATTCCTATGTATTTTATTCTTTTCCATTTAATTTTTAATGACATTATTATTTTTAACTTTCTTTTTCTGATATTTCATTATTAGTGTACAGAAATGTAACGGATTTCTGTATATTAACCTGCAGCCTGCAACTTTGCTGAATTCATTTATTAGCTTTTGGGTAGAAATTTTAGGGTTTTCTATGTGAATAGTAACAATTTAACTTCTCTTTCAATTTGAATGGCTTTTACTTCTTTTTTCTGTCCGATTGCTGTGGTGAGATCTTCCAAAGCTACGTTAAATACAAGTGGTGGGAGTGGAAATCCTTGTCTTGTTCCTGAATTTGGAGGAAAGGCTTTAGCTTTTCACCACCGAGTATGATTTTTAACTATGCATAGGTGTGTCATAAATGACCTTTATTACATAATAAAGGACACTGTTACTTAATTTTGAGTGTCCATTACTTCTTAAATACTGTCCTTAGGGAAGCTGCCAAAAGATACAGGTCATAGTTCTCGCCCTGATGGAGCTTACAATCAAGTAAAAATAAGCTACACAACAAATATGGGATGGCTGAATAGATTTGGTTGTTTGGTGATATCTGGGAGAGACTGAATGGATTGATATATATAACGGCTGGGACATGGAAGTATTTGAAGGCTAAATTTAGCAAGACAGGCAGGCATGAATGGAATTTATACTGCTAGTTTTATACAAAACCATGCTGAAACAAAACTAAATGTCTGATGGAAGAACAACACACAAATGCACACTAGGGTAGAAGAGGTACATTGGTCCTTCTGTGTGTGTCTGTATAAAAATACTACCACCAGTCACAGAATTAGGGGTGGAAAAGATCTTACATGTCATATGTCAACCCTTACCTGACATGTAAATAGAACTGACTCAAACAACTGAATTTGAATTGCACAGGTCCACTTGCAGAGGATTTTTTTTCAACAGTATTAATAAATATTAAATACTACACAATCCCCAGTTGAATCCACAGACGCAGAACTGCAGATACAGAAGAACTGTGGATACGAGGAACCACGAGTGCAGAGGAACTGCAGGCACCCAGGACTAACTATGTAAGTTACGTGTGGATTTTCAACTGCACAGATGGTTGATGTCTCTAACACCCAAACTGTTCAAAGGTCAACTGTACACGCCTTCTACATTTGGCTGACTGAGATGGTACCTCTGGACACTCGACAGTGAAATGAGGGATGAATCTAGCCTACTTTGGCGACTGACTCAAGCACTGGGGGTAAAAGGGCCACAGAAATGACATCCTTTCCCTCTGGTCCAAGAAGAGACCAATGCCACAGGTGACACTCCATCTGTCCCTTTTTGTCGTAGTCTGCCTAGTACACACTATCCCATAGGGAAGTCCCCCAAAGGAAGAGCAAAAGAGGAAAAAGTAGAAGAGGAAATATATGCCAGAGAGTCAGAGGACAGCAAGCTGACCTCCAACTCTGTTATCATCCATCCCCCAACAGGTTTCTTTTCTCTTCTTTTTAACTATGACTACTTATGGGTACCCCAACATGACGTAAACTCTTATCTTTTCTTTAATATTTTACATATGTAAGTATGACCAAGATTTTTCCAATGCTGCTAGTGAAGATTATGAGCATTTTAAAGATGAGAGAAATGAGTCTTACCCAGGGTCAAACAGGTAATATACAGCAGAGATAATAATGTACTCTAGGTCTCCAGATTTCAATGTTCTGTCCAGATATCACAATTCACTAATTTATAATACATTAATAAGAAGCATAAAAGACCAAAAAACGGCTGGGATGAATTAACCAAGAGAGCAGGTTAGCATTTAGAAATCAGTAAATTTCTAAACACTGAGAAAAAACAATAGCTTTTCTTTTTTTGGAGGATATGGAAGCTAGAAAGTTTTATTATAATATAAAACCATGGTAAACAATTTTGCTTATCAATGCAAAACGGCAACTGCCAATCTCCCTGGAGGGCCATTAACATCAATTAACTAACTTACAGCCACTTTTTAGCACACAATAATTGATTTAATCTAATCAAAATTATGTGAAAAATTTTATGAAACCAAAATGAAATGTAAAAAACTGACAAGGACTGAACAATTACAATAACTAAGTCTGTATTTCAAGTACTTTTACTCAGTCTGTGATCCTGGATAAGTCACTAACCCATTCTCCTTGGTTTCTTCATCTACAATCTATTACAATTATAAATTTGCAATATGTAGCTTACAAGGAAATTATCAGGAACAATATGCCTGGAATACACTTGAAAAAACTTTTAATTCCTTAGCATAAAGTTCTTTAAAAAATATTTCAAAATAGTAAGTAAAGCAACTAATAGAATTTTAAGAAGCTTTAGGACAAGTTCATAAGAAAAAGGAAAAACCTACTGTTAGCAGCATAGTTTGCATTTACTTAAAAATTGTATTATGGCTTTCTTTTAAAAAGTATTTAGATAAGATAAACCTCATTCTCTTTAAGATACCTATCAACAAAATCTAATCTAAATCCTATCCTAACTCTATTTATCTAGTTAGGTAAAAGTGATGCTTTTCCTTACAGAAAAATGAACTCTTCCTAATATTCATGTTCAAAACATTTTTCTCAAAGAAAAAAACACATTCTCAAAACCATGCAAGAAAATACTGCTTAAAAAATGAGTCAGAGGATGCTTAACGTGCAGATGTCTGGAGGCAGGTGGGACCATGTAGTCAAATAACTGCAAAACATTTAAAAATCCCACCCCCTACTAAGTCATCAATCTAACAGTTAAAATAAGACCCTCCAGGGAGCAGATTTCCCATTTCATCACTTAAGGTCACGGCCTGCTTTCTAACTCTCTTCTTTTTTGCCACTTGTCACACTAGAATGGAAAGCAGGAAGGCAGCTTGTGTAATTGGCCCATTTCCAGGCTAGGAGCAAATGTGATGATAAATTAAGTGGAGAAAGCTGGCAGGAGAAACTGCTCAAGTTCACTGCTCTCGTGGAGCTGTTCTCATACAACGGTTATCTGAAAATCACATTCAGTCTAAAGCTAACCTGAATTCTGTCCTTGATATTTCCTTAGTTTTTTCTTCTAATTTTAGAAAATCTGAAAGAAATATAATGTCTTGTGAATACTTTTTTACATCCAACCTTAGATTGTTTCATTAGTCTCACTATTTTGACGCAGAAATGGATTTTAAAAGCTTTTAGATAAGAAATTTGGGGGTCTGCTATCCTTTAAAACAAGGAAGACAGATGCAGAACAAACAACTGACTTGGTATGGACCTCTGGTTAAACTAAAACTTTGAGAACTAAATGACCAAATGGATTATATGAATTTTAAAGAAAGGAAAAAAAGGGAGTGCATGAAAGTTTGAAGAAATGGTATATGCTATTCTTCTGCCTTCAGTCAATGTTTTAATAAGAAGCCACAAACAGGCTCCTGAGAAATCTCTGAGATGACTGTTAGCTGGCCTGAATTTTCACACAGTAACACAATGGAGACAGATGGTATGACAGAGCAGAAGCCTACTTAAACTTAAAGAGTCCTTGAGTGCATGTGCTTTTGGTGGGTCCAGGGTACTTCTGTGGCAGAGTTGTTTACCATCCTGTTACTCAACACTGGCAGATTCTACCAAGTAAAATGCTTTATACACCTTGTAATAGCTACTTTAATAAAGCTGAGACTGATATGCAGAGCGCTAGAAGAAATATGGTTATGTGGATTTTCCGCTGACATAAAAGACATATTAAAAGTATCATAAGACACCAGGAGACTGACAAAAGAATGTTCACAGCTTTATTCAAAACAAGGTTCATCAACAGTGAAATGGACATATAAATCATGGTGTCCTCATACCCAGAATACTTTCTAGAGAGCTACTGTTCCAATAAGGTCGCTACTAACCATGTGGCTACTGAACACCTGCAATGTGGCTAGAGTTTGATCTGAGATGTGCTTGTGGTTAACTGTAAAACAGATTTTCAAAGAATAATGTGAATAAGAAGTGAAATATATAAATATTTTTGTTGAATTTATGAATGTTAGACTAATATGAATATGAACTGATTTTTCAAGTATATTGAGATAAACATTATTAAAATCAATTTTACTTGTTTCTTTTTGAATATTTTAAATTATACATGTGGTTCACACTGCACTTCTATTGGTATTTCTAGTGCTGCTTAAGAGCAATGAAAATGAATGAACTAAAAGGTACATGAAACAATGTAAATAAATCTCATAAACATGAGATGATGTTTATGATTATCCAAATCATTCATGATTTTGAATGAAAGAAGTCAGATAGGGGCTTCCCTCGTGGCTCAATGGTAAAGAATCTGCCTGCCAATGCAGGGAATATGGGTTCGATCCTCTGATCTGGGAAGATCCCACATGTTGCGGAGCAACTAAGCCCGTGCGCCACAACTACTGAGCCCTAGAGGCTGTGTTCCACAAGAGAAGACACTGCAATAAGAAGCCTGCATGCAGCAATGAAGACCCAGCACAGCCAAAAATTAATAAATAAATAAAATTCAAAAAAAAAAAAAAGTCAGATACCTAAAGTTTAAAATCAGGTAAGACTAAACCAGGGTTTAGTGATGTTAACATTAAAACACAAAGCACCAAGGAAGTGATTACCGTAAAAACATCAGGCAATGGTTACCATGAGGAACAGAAAGGAGCTGGTGACTCAAAGTAAGGGGGCACACGTGGAACCCTCTCAAGTGCCAAATGTGGTCTATTTCGTGGCCTGGGTGTTGGTTCACTTTGTTAATATGCACATATATATTTTATGCACTTTTCTGTGTTACGTCTCACAATTTTAAAAGTTTTTAGGAAGTGAGCTCAAATTGCTTTCCTTAAACATTTACACTTTCTATGTCAAGGATTGAGTGAACTGGTCTCATATCTCAACTATATGTAGACAGCTGATACACATGCTAACAAATAAGTCAGATAAGTTCAGTGTATAAAATACTTAAAAGAAACTTTTTGAGATTTCTTATACACAATAATAGTCATATCCTAAACTCTGTCTAAACAAATTTTAGTATTTTTCTAAAAATAAATTATTTCTTAACATGCAGTATCATATTAGAAACTTAATGCCTTGGAAAATACACTTTTAAAAAAATGAAAAAAATTCTGAATACATGCAAGTCAGTTTACTGACAACACCTGACAAGGGTGAATTTGTGTTTACCATAGCCAATATCTAATATTTGATAAAACTGTATTAATATAAAACATAAATGTTTAAGAGCCAAGCTTTAACAAATGAGAGATCTTTCTGAGCATAAAAGGCTTGGTATCTCCAGAATGAACACTTCAGAAGAAATGTTTTAAGATGCAAAATTGAATTTAAACCCTCAGCTACCTAAGGGCAATGCTGATGATCTAATTCATATTTAACTTACTTTTATATAGAAGAATTAAACTTATAAATGAACAATAATCCCAAGAAGCAAGCTATAGAATGGCTGTCTATACTCACCATGTACTTGGTTGATTTCTGAATTCTGGGAAAGAATTTCATCTGCTAATTTTTGAGCAGTTGGCAAAACTTCTGTGTGGTGCACTGTGATCAAATACTGTACAAACTTTTGTAGTTGGTCTCTATTCATTTGAAAGAGAGTCTCTGAAATGGGAAGATGCAATTTGACCTGATCTGGCTTGCGGATGCGGTATAAAGACAGTGCCACAACATGCGCACAATAAAATATGTCCTTGTTTCCACAGCTGCAGGTCACTGAGGTAATCTTGCAACGATCAAAGCTGATGGCCACGTTGCAAACAGTTTCTGGCTCCGATTGTATTGCAGGTTCTGTCACTGTGCCACTCAAGTGGAAACCTATGTGAAAGAAAGGGAGGAGAGAGTTCAGCTTCTGCATTCAGATGCTACAAAATATTTTAATTCTTTGAAATGTGTAGTACTTGACAGCAGTAAGAAAAACATATGACAGCTTTTATTTTCAAGTAAAGACATTCAGGTCACTCAAACCTCCCTCCCCCAGCACCTTACAAGTTAAAAAAAAAAAAAAAAAAGCTATTTAACAGACATGCTCAAGTATTTTACCCAGCCATATGAAAACACTTACTGCAGTATACCACCATCACACCTATATATATGTATATACATATACCACTTCAAAACTATACCAAGATCACAGCTTCAATAAGCCATCATTACACTATTTTAAATCTGTGGTATAGTGGCTCAGACGGTAAAGAATCTGCGTGCAATGCAGGAGATCCCGGTTCAATCCCTTAGTTAGGAAGAGCCTCTGGAGAAGGGGATGGCTACCCACTCCAATAGTTTTGCCTGGGAAATCCCATGGACAGAGGAGCCTGGAGGGCTACAGTCCATGGGGTTGTAAAGAGTCAGCCACGACTGAGTGACTAACACTTTCACTTTCCTACTTGACCAAAATCAAGTAGTTTTCTCCCTCACCATCCCACCGTTTTTTAAACAATTTTTAAAAATAGAGTAGGTCATTTCAGCTTTCTTCTCAACAAACTCCTCCCCTTCCTTCCACCTTTATTCCAGGCAGCCCCAATATAGCAGTGTCTCTGGGGAACGGCAAAGCCCACCAAAACCTGAAACCAACACCATCGCTGAAGTAGCTCACAATGATGGTTTTCTTTCCTATCACAGAGCAAGTGAAGGTGAAAGTCGCTCAGTTGTGTCCAACTCTTTGTGACCCCATGGACTATAGAGTCCATGGAATTCTCCAGCCAAGAATACCAGAGTGGGTAGCCTTTCCCTTCTCCAGGAGATCTTCCCAACCTAGGGATCAAACCCAGGTCTCCTGCATTGCAGGCAAATCCTTTACCAACTGAGCTATCAGGAAAGCTCATCACACAGAGTAAAGATGGTACAAACATGCTCATTTGCACATACGGGTGCACAAAATCACAAAGCGGCAAGGGACCCACGCTGTATAGCTTCAACTTAGAACCACAAAGGAATTCTCTACAACCTCATGACCAACGGCTTCAGAGCACTGATTCGAAGGATCCAGCAATGAGACACTCAAGCCACACGAGCAGCAATTCCTCATGGATAGCTTTATCTGCAGCTCACAGCCAACTGGAAACTGTCTCCCGCTGCCACTGGCTGCAGTCAGTCAGTCCTGTCCTGTTTGGTTAGGGCATAAATTGCCCTCACTCCTTTCCCCTAAATATGGGGAGCTATCCTGAATTCCTTTTGGCACACCATTCAGTTCCATCTACCCTCTCTGAAAGTCACGATAAACTTTAAGGGGAATCCCTTTAGAAACACAGGCCACATTTACCTCAGGATTAAGTACTTGACAGAAACCTGAATGTTACAAATGTAATGAAGCTTCTCTCAGCCTTCCACTATCTATGCTACTTGAATTAAACTTATCTAGCAGGCCACTATTTCTTCATTCTCTCCCAGTGGGAACTCTGGGAGGGGGGGCTGCATTTGGAGCTGCAGAGACGTGACAGGGCAATGACAGTCTGATGATGCCTAAAGTGCACATGTGGGGCATCTGAACCCTACTTATTATCACCTTCAAGGGAGGGCTTCCTTTAGGCCAGGGAGTTGGGAAAAACATTATTCAACTTATAAGAAATCTTTCAGAGTCGTATAACTTCATCTTGATAATTCATATTCAGCAACAAAGTGGAGACAGAAAAGTGCTATAATTTTTTTAACCAAATTATCAATTTAAAAGGTGTATTTCCAAAAATCAAATCACTATCATTGCTTTGTAATAAGGAAATCTGATAACTGTAATACGGTAATCCTTGGTTTTCTTCCCACAAAGCTCATCCCTGTTTCCAAACGGATATTCCAGTTTCCTGTTATAACTCTTTTGGTCAAGAAGTTTTTGTGGGGGCTTCCCTGGTGGCTCAGTGGTAAAGAATCCGCCTGCCAATGCGGGAGACACAGGTTTGATCCCTGATCTGGGAAGATTCCACATACCTCGAAGAAAGCCCGAGAGCCCCAACTACTGAGCCCATGCTCTAGAGCCTGGGAGCCGTAACTACTGAGCCCACATGCCTAGTCTGTGCTCTGCAACGAGAAGCCCTCACAACGAGAAGCCTGGGCACCATAATGGAAGCGTAACCCCTGCTCGCCGCAACCAGAGAAAGCCCGTGCAAAACAAAGGCCCTGCACAGGCAAAAAAGATTTAAGTTTTTTTTGAAAACCACAAAGTAAAGCTACATAGCATATGTGATCATATTTTTAAAAAATTTTAATGTATTTTCCCATGAGAAAAAATAATCACACAAAAAAGTAAACACCGAGGAAAATTTCAGAAATAATAATAAGAGCAGTCTTGCTTTTTTATGTATCAGTGCACTAAGAATTTACAATAATTAGAAGATCATGCATGGCACAGGCATAGATTAAGACAAAATAGAAAAAAACCCAAAAACAACAGGTTATAAGAGAGTCTAGAAAGTTTCCAAGTATATTCTGTATATCTAGTGCAAAGGATCTCTGTTTTCCACCTATCACATACATATGTGTACAAAAGAAACTAGTTGTCACTACAGAAAGATAGTTTTCATAAACTAACCATTTATAAAGTCAAACTCTCTCAGTTTGCTACTGCTGCTGCTAAGTTGCTTCAGTCATGTCCGACTCTGTGCAACCCCATAGACAGCAGCCCACCAAGCTCCCCCGTCCCAAGGATTCTCCAGGCAAGAACAATGGAGTGGGTTGCCAGTTCCTTCTCCAATGCAGGAAAGTGAAAAGTGAAAGTGAAGTCACTCAGTCGTGTCCGACTCTTAGCGAACCCATGGACTGCAGCCCAACAGGCTCCTCCGTCCTTGGGATTTTCCAGGCAAGAGTACTGGAGAAGGGTGCCATTGCCTTCTCCGCTCTCTCAGTTTAACACTCCTTTATTTCTCCTTATCCACCAAGTCAGCGCTTTAGTCCCTCTGCAAAAGTGATCCTGAAGAATTTCTCCTACCACAGGCAAAGCCAAGACAACTGAGGATCCAAACGAGTTATACTAGTTAGTATTTAAACAGTCTGAAAGGCTATAGTTTGACAGGTGCTTCAGAACAGATTAATTTAACTATCAAAGAAGAGGCCCTTAGCAAAACTGATGAAGCTCTCAAATAGTTTTGCAAAACCAACTTTTCTTTACTCATGTAGCTGTATAAGTCAGAGGTACAGCAAACCCTGATATTGTACAATTATGCTAGGAGAAAAACCCCACGTATTATCCAATTTCATTATGTCAAATATTTACTACTCTCATAAAATATTTTAAAAAGCAAACTATAAAATATTGCGACCTCCAAAACAATTCAAGAGATGTGTGAGGACACAAATAAACACATTCATGTCTTATAAAGTACACTTCATTAATGTAGTATCATCAGGATTGAGGTGCTTCATGAATGTTCACTTTCTAAGTAATTCTAGATTATCTTTCAAGTATCCAAACTCCTTTTCAAAATTCTAACCATTTTTTTTTAAGTATTTCTACATGGTACAGGTTTTACCTTGCCACCCCAGTCAGCTGACCATTTGGGGTGTTACCACGTGAAAGGGACAGCACCGCCTGGACAGACAACTGCAGGTGGCAGGACTTTTAAGTGAGCTCTCATTTTTTCCTCTACTATCAGCTATCACAATGACTCCTCTCTCCTACAGCTATTCTCTTTCAAAGAAAATTCATTCCCCTCAGGTCAGCTGCACCTCTAATTTGACTTGCTTTGTGGCAATTATTTAATGCTCAGAGGCCTATTTGGGGTTTCCCCTCCTCACTTTGAGGCTGGGATGGATACATGAAAATTACACAGGGGACAGCAGGTATAATACTGAACCAATATGTAGGAGGTTCCATCAAGCCTTACTTCAGGGCTCGAGAAAACTTGGGAATTCTACCAACACACTTTCTCCAAGTGCTAAATCATACCAGAGCTCCCACAGGAGAAGCAAGGAGAATATTCCTCCCTCAGAGATTCTTAGAGATGTCCCTATAAGACATTCTCCCCCACCCTCTCCACCCCACCCCACAGTGGTCTTATCCATTAGGTACTGGGTAACTTGAAACAAAGCAATGTTCTTGAGAACGGATTTTGCCTTTCTGGAATTCTGACAATCCCAGATAACAAGCTGCCTCAAGACTGTAGATGTGAAAATCTCCTACTGGGATAGTCAGCTGTTCTATATGCCAGAACTGAGGATACAAAAGGGGGTAATCCTGTGCTCTATAGTAAACCATGGATAATTAACTTTTATTTTCAAATAACTATAACTGAAGAAATTATGCAAATCTTTTTTAATAAATATATTTGACTTTATAAAATATAATCTGTCAAAGACAGCTAATCCCATTAACAGCAAACCTCACAGGCAGCCAAACTGTCTGGTCATCATGCCACCACAGAGCCCAATCTAACTTTAGTATTCACATCCTCAATCTGCAGGAACTAAACCAAAGCGCAGTGCTGTGTGTGTGTGCGCTAAGTTGCTTCAGTCGTATCTGACTCTTTGTGACCCCAAGGACTGTAGCCCACCAAGCTCTTCTGTCCGTGGGAGTCTCCAGGCAAGAATATTGGAGTGGGTTGCGACGGCCTCCTTAAGGGAATCTTCCCAACCCAGGGATCGAACCTACACGTCTTATGTCTCCTGCATTGGCAGGTGGGTTCTTTACCACTAGCTCTACCTGGGAAGCCCACAGTGATGTACAGGCCTTGGTAAAACTCTGATTTGGATCAGGTTCTGTCCACTTAAAAGCTGTGTGATCTGAGCATGCTGTTTAACCTTTCTGAGACTTGCTCTATTTTGAACAAAATGTGGCTAGAAATACCTCCTAGGGTTGTTTGGGGGATTAAAATGAAATAACATATGTAAAGCACCTGGCACACAGTAAAAGTGCTCATTAAATTTTACTTCCCTTTCCTTCTCTTCCCAGCTGGAGAAAAAAAGGGGAGGGGTGCTGGATACATTCCCTTCATCCATAACACTTTTTTCCCTCCACAGCTACTGGAATCTTTGGGGAAGGTGGAGTCTCACTCTTGAAGTACCTTGGAAAATAAGCATGAAAGAGTCTTACTTTCATACACAGAGAACTAGAGAATTTTAGGGGAGAGACTTCTTTCAAGTAACCATAGATAGATACTTCAAAAATATTACAATGCAATGATTCTTAAAACACAGTCCAGGGATACCCACAAGTACCCGAGAGGCCTTCAGGGGAGTCCACTACGCCAAAACTTCATTTTTGCACTTGACCTTTCTGTAGGTCAATGGTTTATATGACAACATAAAAATCCTTAAGGGGCAAATTTCTCACATATGAACACACGAACTGCCTGCATTAATTTCACGTTAATGAGCATTAACATTTCTAGAAAGTAAATACTAAATTCTTCATTGATACTCTAAAAATATCCTTCCCTGAAAGCTGATTTTCTGTATCTAAGTCAATATTTTAGTTGCATTTTAAAAGGGACAAGGAGAGGCCCCTGATATCACAGACTGGAGAGACAACTGGTTTAAAATACAAAAATAATTTCTAAAGGTTGGCCATTTTGTGCATATATGTGTATGCTCTTGGTTAACTGAAAAATGGTTACAGACTGAAAGCGTTAGAAAATATCTAAGCTAAAATAAACTGGTAGACATGAAATAAATATATACTAAAAACTGCTGCTTTCAGGGCACATTCTTTTCAGAAAAATATGCACTCTGTGCATGAGGTGCTCAAGTAACAAATTCTTTGTTGAAAAAGAATTTAACAGAAGCACTGGTGTAGTACTTACACAAATACATCTTTCACCCTTTTCCTAAATAAAAAGAACCCCTGGGGAAATTAAAGGCAGAAACCAAAGCAAGTTAATGTTATGGCTGAAAGGATGGCAAGGGTTGTACGAGGTTTCTTCTAAATTTTTAAAGCTAAATCTAAAAATGCAAGTGTTAACATTTAACACTCCCATAACAAAGTATTCATTGGTTAACTAAAACCCAGTGCATTGGCTAAATGTATAGTAAATAATACCTGATTATGTGTCCCTAGTAAAATATATGAGTTAATCATTGCCCCCACAAAACCCAATTTTTACTTTCCTAACTCCGAGAACTACTGCACACAATCCAACATGCCATGCTGCAGTTATCAATTTTAGAAACAAAAAGTTTCAATTCACATGAAGCATAATTTCCAGATCACAATATAGACACATTAAGGGCCCAAAACCAACTTGTCTAAAATATGATATCCTTTCTTAACTACATAATTTTCTCAAAGGGAAATCCTAAATTAAAGAGACTGCATCCTGTGAGCTGGCTAATTAAATCCTCTAGCCTTAATTTCTAATACTAAAGCTTAAACAGCTTATGGAAAGACATTAGGAGATTTTGCTGGCAATTGCTAATGAAGTGATTTCCGTCTTTCAGAAAAAATATTTTTTAAAGGAAAAGCTTTATTTTGTGAAGTCCATCTTAAAAATGCCTATTTGGAGTAGAATCGCTCCTACACTTCATTAATATTTGAGAAAGACAATGGCAAATTAATGCAAAGACCAGACTGTAAACCACAGCACACCATATAAACAACATAAAAATTTACGGAGCATGCACTAGATGGGCCCAATCAAGAGTTCCCAGAGGCATTCTGCTCAATATTGGTTTTGTTTTCTCGTTAACGTAGAGTCTTGCAACACTTCATACAAGGATCCATATGATCAGAATAACTGTATTAGATATGAATGGCATTACACAGTTATTTAATATTTTTCCTGAAAAAAAGACACTTATCCACTAATTTAGCCATCTGTCATGAGCACTCCGTGTCACCCCCAAACTTGAAGTACACAAAGGCCCCACATTACCATCAAGTGATAATTCTGTATTTTAACATGCATACTTGAGGGAACCAACCACTGCCCAGCCCCACATTCTGGGTGGGCAACCAGGGGAGGGGGCTGATAAATGAATTAGGTAGAATGTGAGATATACGTACAACTATAAAGCCACAAAGTTCTTAGGAATTTAAATCATCTGCCCCAAGTTTTAAATTCTACTTTCTCTAATGCCTATCTTCTCTAATACAAGCAAAGCAGCTCCAGACTTGCAGCTTTCTTCAAGGCCAGATCATTCAGGCCCCATCAGTACAGCCGCCAATGCTGCCCCTACAACTCAGTGCCCCCCGCCCTCTTTCTCCTCCTCCCGTGGCCTCTCACCTGGGTCCCCCACCTCTAAAGTGCACATTAAGTTTGTAGAGTCCTTTGGTGTCCAAACACCTACTCCAAGCACTTTTACACAATTTTGTCTTACTTCCCCCTAAAGGGGGAAAGGGACAGAAGATCGTTTTACCTGTTTCCTGTTGTATTTTACAGCAAAACAACCTTTAGAAATGCTTGGCTACTTGGTTTAGGAGCTGAGGTGAAGTACAAACTCTGGAAATGAACTGTTTAACAGAGCCAAGAGTAAGGAGAAAAGTGTGCTCAGGCCCCAGAAGGGAGAATGCAGGCCTCTGTAGTCAATTCCTCTACCCACAACCTAGAACTCTGGCTTGACCCTTCGACTTTTAATGAAAGCCTGTTTCTAAGAGTTCACCTCTCTCTCGTACTGAATTAAGCCGGAAGCAGAGTGACGTCATCTGAGGCAGCAGAGTTCTGCAGCACCCTTGTCACAGAGGACTGTCCTGGACAAAACACTCAAGAAGCATCTCTTAGGTGAAAGAAAGCACAAACTCTCTTACACTCTTGGTAGATGCAACATATTGTCTGGTGGGTCTCAAACTGGCATGTGCGTCAGAGTCACCTACAAGACTTGTTATAACACAGATGCTGGGCCCCACCCATCATCCTAGGTGGTGCTGAAGCTGCTCATCCAGGGATCACTGACCTAAGATGATTACAATTCAGCCTAAACAAGACTTTCTTAGTAAAAATATATTTAAGTAAACACAGTAAACAGAATAGTAAGTAATATATAATTTGTGATTTAAAAATGTATACAATCTCTAGCCTATCATGTAACCTAAATGTTTCCAATTCCAAATGTGATTTATTAAACTGGCCTGAGCATTACCAAAATAAATAAATGAATAAATAATAAATGAAAAAAAATTTTTTAATGTTATCAGTATCATAATTGTTAACATTTACAGTTACATCATCCTGTTTGAAGTAAAACCTTCATTAAAAATCTAAATAAAAATATAAAAATTTTAAAATGGTCAATCAGAGAGTATATACTTTTACAAAGAGATTGTTTTACAATGTCCCATGGGATTCCTCATAATTGAAGGGTCTTTGTGTATTCAAAACAATCCAATTAATGGGAAAAAAATTTTTGGCTATTTAAGTAACACATTTTTTGCCTAAGGCAAAATGTACCCAGTGTGAGAAAGCCAGAGGCAATAGAATATGCAGGGTAACACAGGCAGAATTTTAGGGTTAGACCTTTCTAAAATAAGATGTTCTATTAAATAACCTTAGGCAAGTAACAGTCTTGATTTTCTCGTCTATGTTACTGCTTAGTTGCTTAGTCATGTCTGACTCCACAACCCCATGGACTGTAGCCCACCAAGCTCCTCTCTGTCCATGGTATTTCCCAGGCAAGAATAATGAAGTAGGTTGTCATTTCCTCCTCCAAGGGGATCTTCTTGACCCAGGGATCAAACCCATGTCTCCTGCACTGCAGGTGAACTCTTTACCCCTGAGCCACCAGGGAAGCCCTTTCTCACCTTTAAAAAGGGATTCACCTATCCTGCAGGACTGCTGACAATGTGTGTAAACTACCACAAGGATTTTTTCTACGGAATACCTATTATCATTATTGTAATAGAAATGTCACATGCTCATGCATGCACCTGCTGTTGGAAATGTCAAGCTCTCAAGAGCATGCTAGCATTTCTATTACAATAATGGACAAGGGTTTGCTGTTGCTACAGTGATTCTACTCATACATTCATACTTCCAAATTAATAGAACTGCTATGACTTCTAAAATTTCTTGCTATTTTATATAACACAGTCTTAAAATGTGATTTGACGCCAAACGGAAGAAAAAAGCAGGGGACTGAAAAGACTTAATTTTGTCTCAAATAACTTCCAGTTACCCTAAGTAACAGTAATGTTTCTCTCCTCACTTCAACAAGCTCTCTACTAAAGCATTTTTTTTTATCCCTAATATTTACCTTCCATGTCAAGGTAAGTAAATTATTTTTACAGCTCAAGTCCATCTTTTCATTTAGTTGGAGACTAAAAACTGGATGCAATAATAAGCAACTTGCAGTTCTTGTTGTGGAAGAACAAGGGACCACAGCACAGCTTTTGGTCTTGGTAATTTATGGCCTGACAAGCAAAGTGAAGTCAGAGCTCCTGCTCTCCACAAAGAATCCCAAGGAACACTACTAGCCCTACCTGGGCGGTAAGTATTGTTATCTTCCTGTCCAGAGAGATTCAGCTGAAAAAAGTCCTCTGTTCCATGTTTATGGCTTTAATAACAGTAAAACATATCCACACAGCTATATATAAAATAGGGGCTTCCCTGGTGGCTCAGATGGCAAAGAATCTGCTTGCAATGCAGGAGACCTGGGTTGGGAAGATCCTCTGGAAAAGGGAATGGCTACCCAATCCAGTATTCTTACCTGGAGAATTCCATGAACAGAGGGCTGTCCCTAGAGGGCTACAACCGTTGGGGTTGCAAAGAGTCAGAACTGAGTGACTAGGCCTGTGTGCACTCACACACACCCACAGCCAACAAGGACCTACTATATAACACAGGGAACTACATAGTTTGTAACAACCTATAAGGGAAAGAATCTGAAAAAGAACAGAGATATATATATATGTGTGTATATATATATATTCCTAAATCACTATGTTGTATACCTGAAACTAACAAATATTGTAAATCAACTATACTTCAATAAAAAAGTATTACCAAAAAATATAAACAAACATGTCTTTAATAAGGAAAAAAGAGAATGGCAAGGTAGATGTACTCATAGAGATACATTTTTTTCTTAAATATACAGTGATAAAAGAGAAGCAGAGAGACTTTGGTTCAAAATGTGGGTGAAACATTAATCTTAAGACATTTCCACTCATGCCTCAGAGCAGTGTGATTACAGATGATTTTTTTATTTAACTTGTTTTTGTTGACGTAGAGATAGTGTTTTTCTAAGATTTCTACAACAAACACAAATTACTTATAAGAAAAAAAAAAGTGTTTTAGCTAAAATTGGAAAAGTTCTCAAAGTCCTCTTGAGTAAAGAATCTGCTACATAAATGATGTCCAGCACACATTCTGGGAGGCTGGCAATGACCACATACCAAGTTCAAACACTGAGGGTCATTAATGCCATCAGAGCAGCTCTGCCTACTGGCTGGCCCAGCCTACTTTCATAACAGGACACTCCCAGGCTCTCCTTAACCGGTGGATGCTTGGCTCCCTTTCAGGTCAGCCACACTTGAGAGAAGATGGATTATGCACTCAAATAAGACGAGGAGAAAGAGGCTGGGCTCCTGGTTCTACTTTCAGCCATTATCCAGTGTTAGCCTCATGCGCAAGTTACTTATCAACATCTACTTCTTGTCCCCTCTTCTTTCCTCATGTATTAAATAAAGGAAATAGATTACATTAGATGATTTTTAAAAATTGTGTATAGGTAGGCAGCAGTAATGGAGAGCTACCCAAGACAAGAGGAAGGATGGTAGTTACCAAAGTCACTCACACAAGACCTCTGACCTGCCTTGACTGCTATAGAATTGAAGCAGTGGTCACCTCAAAGGACTTGGAAGCTATGGCTCAGGGAAGGGGAGAGAAAAACGATAGACACTGCTATAGGTGCAGTCACAGACATGTCATTGGCATGTGGGGAGAATTTTTTTAAAGTTCTGAAATTCAATATAAAAGTAAATATTTAATTTTTATCTACATAATCTTCAGCCATCTGTCTATAACTGAGATGCTTACATATTTTCTGTTGTTTTTTTAATATCTGAATCTAAACCTATCTTTATAGTCTCAGACTGCATAAATATAGGTGAAGTTTTGTATAAATTACCAAAAAATATAAAACATAAAAGAAAGCTCATTAAAAATGAAATGAAAAGACTGGATCATATTATCGGGCCTGCCTTCACCACCTAAATATTAGCATTCTTTCCTTTAATATCCATTAAATATTATGAGATATTAAACATTATAAACAACCACTTTCATAATCTTTTAACTTGGTAACAGGTAATATACAAGTCTCTGTGGGAAGCATCCATGAATAACACAAGGATTTCAGTTCTGAGGAGTCACTGGATTACTGGGCAACTAACAGCTAGGAAGTCATATCAGAGGTGGGTTCCAGAAAGAGAACCAGTACAAACCTTTATTTCCCAAATTGGGTTCTATGCATTATATAAGTCTGGATTAAGTTGCATCCAGGGTCACCCATCTGGAAGTTCCAGATACGTATCAGAATGGTAACAGCTCTAAGAACTCATATAGTAAATAGACTTCTGTGGAACTTTATTTACTAAAACTTTGAAGAATAACAGTAGTAAACAGTCTAGAATACCTATAGGAAATGAAAAAGAAAACATACTGTTCAAGATAAGCAGTAGGGTTGGTAAACAGAATGAAAAGCTCAACTGAGAGTTTAGAAATCATTAAGCAGAATGGATAAATTGATTAAGCTTGTTGGAACTTCTCTCCAGGAGTTTAAGCCCACCTGGACATGTATGACTTAAAAGCTGGAGATGTCTCATCATCACTATCCCCCATCTAACATTAAATAACCAATCATTTATTGCAAAATATATATTTGATAATCCAGAGTGCCATACATTCTTTACCCACAATAGTCAGGTAAAGTACTTACAATATTTTATCTTCAAATACTGAAAATATGAATGGCAAAGCTCACATATCTCTTTAACAGAGGACTTGAGAGTGTCTAACATGCAAATCTTGCATTAGAGTTTATTTCATAGTACAAACAGAGAAACAGTACTTGATGTCCTATGAAAGAAGGACTGCTAAGATTCTGGTAATACTTATAAGTACCTAAGACAGTGCCTGGCATGTGACATATGCTCAATATTTACTGAGTGAATAAATGAATGAATGAATGAAAAAGTAAAAATTTTATGTAGTAGAGAGGTTGAATAAAATCTGAATACTCTACCAAACTGCTCTAGCATGAATTTGAAGCTACAAGATAGAAAAGTCTGAAAACAAATGATCTACATACCTGACCCAGGAAGCATATGTTTAAGAGAGCTTCCCAGGTGGTGCTAGTAGTAAAAAATCCACCTGCTAATGCAGGAGACCCAAGAGACATGGGTTAAATCCCTGAGTGGAGATCCCCTGGAGAAGAAAATGGCTACCCACGCCAGTATTTCTGCCTGGAAAACTGCATGGACAGAGGAGCCTGATGGGCTACAGTTCATGGAGTTGCAAAGAGTTGGACACAACTGAGCACGCGCACGCACGTACACACACACACACACACACACACACACACACGTTTAAGTAGTATTAATTAAATTTTTATTGTAGGTAACAACGTTAAGTGTGATATTTTCAAAATCTCACAAAACTACCACTAATAATAGGTAAGTATATTTTATACACACACACACAATTACATACACTACCTTAAGTGGCAATTTGTTTCATTTCTTCAGAAAGCAAAGCAATATAAATGAACAGGCTTATTCTATTTTAGCTTAGGAGAGCATTTCTATTAGATGTAGTGATGTTAACATTACAGAAAGAATCAGAAAAATGCAGGTATTGGTCTACGACTCTAACCAAAATTTTCCTTTCAATATCAAGTAATTATTAAAGCTGTTTATGAACAATGATGATCTGATGTTACCAAACTTAAGGGTTTAAAAAAATATTTTGAATAGACAACTCCTATACGAATTTTGAGGCTATTGTTTATTTTAAACTAGAAATATAAACCCAAATGACTTCAAATATGAAAAAATGCTAATTAAGTAGCAATTACATATACAGTGGCTTAGCGTGTGTTGCAGAATAATGTGGCCAAGGATTGTCAATATAATAGGATGAGAACTGACCTGGGAGAGAGACTTGTGTTTTAATCCTAGCTCTGCTACTAATTAACTGTTTGACCTTCAGCCTTGGGCGTCATTTTCATATCTGCAAAAGGAGGCTAAAGGACTAATCAGTACTCCCTTACCTTCTTTTTTTTTTTTTTTTTAAGAGGAGGTAGGTAGGCATAGATCCTCTGATGACCTGAAAAAAAAAGGCAATAAAAGCTCCCCCCAAATACTCACAAAATTATGCAGAATATTTCACAGTTCAGCATCTGTTATCTATTCACTTATTTAGGTTAAGGGCATCCTTGTAGATCCCTCCACACTTGAAAACTTCAGATTCTAAACAAGTCAAAAGCAAGCAAAATATATACACTCACATTCAAATAAATGATGAAACCTAGAGTATTTTTTTCCTTCTGCTTATAATGAACTTTCAAGGGCTTTTCAGAAAAGAATACTTAATGTTTTAGGGGTCTTCCCTGGTGGTCCAGTGGTTAAGATTCCACACTTTCAAAGTAGGGGGTGCACGTTTAATCCCTGGTCAGGGAACTAAGATCCCTCATGCTGTGCAGCATGGGGGAAAAAAAAATTAAAAATTTTAAAAGGTATATTCACTTTACTTCTAAGATGCTTAAAGGCACCTGCAATGCCTATGCAAGTACTCACCTATTTGGTGGCAACATACTTATCTAAGTTCAAGAGACTTTATTATCCATTCTTAGAAACAGAGGACTTAAAGCCCACAGAATAACGAGCATGAAATGATAAAACAAGGATAATTCGACAACAAGTTTATAATGGCCATTAAAGGAAAATGGAATGATGATAAATAACTGGCATCATGTTGATGAGTCAATGACTGATTACTATATTTCATCATAAAACATATATATTAAACACAGATAAAAATATAATAATTCAATGACATATAAGACCAGTCAAAAGATATATAGTCAACTTCTTTAATCAATCAAAATCATTATGTTTATAAAAAGCTATTTTAGTTGCCTAAAACATAAAATATTACAGTCAAGGAAAATTTCATAGTTTAAAGCAAAAACAAAACACCTGAAAAACCAACTATGTGGCTAGTTTTCAGGCTTTGGAATTTTGAAGAAAAAAGCATATGGCCACACACAGTAAATCCAGTACATTAGCTTAACAAACATTTCATATTGTTCATACTAATTTCTCTGGCTGTGAAATTGAACCCTGCTACCTGAAAATGTAATAAATTTGCCTCTTCTCTTTTACTTAGAAGGATAGTCAAGAAATTGGAAATGGCCTCATTTCTAACAGAAAGTTGTTTCCCTGCTTCAGAAACCTATAAATGTTAGGACTGTAAAATACGGTAGAGAGAGAAGAGAAAAGACGAGATGAAGGACAGCTACCACGGTATCTTTTACCTGGTCTAACTGGTCCTTCTCTTTCATTTCTCGCCCTCCCTCTGCTCCTTCAAATTCCTTCCACACTTTCCACCTTGATTAAACAAACACATTTGTGTTAATACCTTGCCTCACTTTTCCTTATTTTTCACTCCTCTATCAAAATTACCTTTAAATACATATGCACAGCAGGAGAGAAAGACAAAGGAAATCTTTTTCTGTGGCAGCTATATTCTCCAGGAACTCCAAACTCTACCCTGACCATTTATGAACTAACTACTGGGGACATCTCAGCTATTCTGAGCCAAGAATAAAGTTTCTTCTTTTGGGGACAACTTAACAGGTCTACTAAAAACACATGTCTAAGTTTATAAGTTAAAAAAAAATACCAAAGTTCAACATTTTATTAAACAAGAGGGTAAAAACATCTCAAGCCAAAGAAATAACAGCCTTAAAATAATTTCTAAAAAAGCTAAGGAATTCTACTTCATTCTCTCTGATGATTCTTCCTCAAACATTTGGGTTTTGTTTTTTCCTAAATAAATACAGGAAAATTACTGTTACACGTTCTTTCTGAGAAGGCCTCTGATACATCAAATCTTTCTGCAGAACTGAATTCTCCTGGTATAACAATGACAGCCATACTAATGATATAATTTTTAAGGGAGAAAATCAGAAGTGAAAGGTTGATACCCTAAGGGAACACTAAGCTGGTATAATCAGATTAAATGAGGATCTGATTTCATGATCATGACTTTACTAAAACAGTAGAGCTGTATGCTCAAAAAATTTGCCTCTTAATAATTCTTAAGAACAAAAGGTTCAGACTGAAAAACCGAGAGATTTATTCTTGGAAGGAGCATGTTCATTTTAACAGATTCATGAAAATCTTTCAAAAACATATCAACACTTTAACTTCCTAAACAGTATTCAAAAAACCTAATTTAACACTTGCTTGTGATGACTCAAGGTTATCATAATGAACACTTACTATATTACTATATTGTCCTTCCAGCAATGCTATCAACAGCATTACTCAGCCAGGTCTTTTAGCTGAAGAGCTCCTGCACTGCTCTCATGGTCAAGTATCAGTCTGTTCTTTTTCCCTCTCCTTTCTTGCAGAAGTCAAATGCCTCCTTTTCAAGCTGACATTTTGCTTAATAATAGCTGGATCCCCTCTAGTTATTCTAAAATGTTGGCTTACATCTTTTAGGACTTTGGAAACTAGACAACCATCATTTTTAGAGCTGTATAAAAATAAGACTAAATGAGATCTAAGCACAGGTCTGAGGTTTTCCTTTACTGAGTTGGGGTAGATATTGGTGGATTTAGCTTGGCAGTTTCAGTGGTTCTTTTGACTTACTGTTCTCAATTATATCCCAAGCAGAAAGTAATAATTAAAGAAAAATAAACTTTTCAAGTTTTGTGGCCTGAACTTGAAAAGGTAAAGTCTAACTAGAAACATGTGATGTGGTAACATATTTGATTAATCGCTACTGATTAGATAACCAATATTAACAAGAGTTAACTTTTCTACCTGTCACCATATGTATCTCCGTTTTCTTTCAGCCATAAAAAAAAATACTTTTAGCATAAACACACCTAATGTAAGAAGTCTAACATAAGAAGGCTCTATGTTTTCTCAAGAAGAACATTATTTTAAAAAATAAGATGTGCCCAGGTCTTCCTTTCTAAATACCATTCTCCAATAAGAGAAACCAAAGCTTCTTGGAAAAATGGCTGATTCTAGGGCTGAGATGAAGAAAATACTGATGCCAGAAAGAAAGTGCTTTCAAAAAAATAGAGGGAACTGTCCCATCCTGAAGAGTCCCCTTGGCCAGGATGCAACTATTTGAGCAGCAAAATAACATTAGTACTGGATTATAACTCAAGAACAAAATAAACATGTGAGTCCATATGGATACAAACTATTGAATGAATAAACAAATAAATGGAGAAGGGACACATTTTCCTTACAGAAGAATTTCAATTAAAAAATGTAGAGAGGATGAGAAAAATGAAAATCATTAGAACACCACAGTAATATCTGCTGCAGGCCAAGATACACTGATGAATGATAAAATTAGCAGGCAAAGCTTTAAAGAGAAACAGAATATTTGCACAGCCTCAAAGAATTTCCCCTCTAGATATGTAACGTAAAGTCTTTGATGCTCATCATTCCAGTAGATGGAGCTTAATTCTCCTCCCCTTGAGTGTGGACTGGACTTTAGCAACCCCTATCTAATGAAAAGTAAAAGTTTTATAGAAATCTGTCACTTAAGCAGGTGAACATGGTTAGCATAACCAATAGTAAGTCAAGTTGATATTAAGGTACCCTCTGAAGTGATGCAATGAGAATGTTGAACATTACTGCTTCTGTGATATTCGAGCAAAATAATGCACAACCTCAATCTAATCATGAGAAGTTCAGTTCAGTTGCTCAGTTGCGTCCGACTCTTTGTGATGCCATGAACCACAGCATGCCAGGCCTCCCTGTCCATCACCAACTCCCAGAGTTTATCCAAACTCATGTCCATTGAGTTGGTGATGTTATCCAACCATCTCATCCTATATCATCCCCTTCTCCTCCTGTGAATTGTGAATCTCCACCACAATTCAAAAGCATCAATTCTTCCAAGCTCAGCTTTCTTTATAGTCCAACTCTCACATCCATACATGACTGCTGGAAAAACCATAGCCTTGACTAGACGGACCTTTGTTGACAAAGTAATGTCTCCGCTTTTTAATATGATGTCTAGGTTGCTTATCGGAGAAGGCAATGGCAACCCACTCCAATACTCTTGCCTGGAAAATCCCATGGACGGAGGAGCCTGGTTGGCTACAGTCCATGGGGTCGCAGAGGGGCAACCATGACTGAGCACCTAACACACACACACTACAAAAACACCTGCCCAGTATTCTTCAAAAGTGTCAAGGTCATAAGAGATAAACACCACTACACTGTCACAAATTAGAAGAGCTAGGAAACATAATGACTAAATATAATAGAGTATCCTGGATTGGATGCTCAAAAAGGACAGTAGGAGAAACACTAGGGAAATCTGAATAAAGCCTGCAGCTAATAGTACTGCACCAATGGCTAATTTCTTTAGTTCTGATAAAAGTACCAAGGTTGTGTAACATGTTAACATTAGGGGAGGCTGTGTCAAGGGTTGATGAAAATTCCGTACATCTTTCAACTCTTCTGTAAATCTGAAATTATTTCAAAATAAAAAGTTGTTTAAAAAAGAATATGGTATGGTTACTTAGGGCTTCCCTGGTGGCTCAGATGATAAAGAATCCGCCTGCAATGCAGAAGACCTGGGTTCGATCCCTGGGTTGGGAAGATTGCCTGGAGGAGGGCATGGCAACCCAGTCTAGTGTTCTTGCCTGGAGAATCCCTCGGACAGAGGAGCCTGGCGGGCAGCAGTCCATGGGATCACAAAAAGTCAGACATGACTGAGCAACTAAGCACAGCACATGGTTACTTAGTATGGTTACTTAGATCTTAGCAAACAGATCATAAATACCTAAACCACAAAGATCCTTTCAGCTGCTTTAAGGTAAATTTCTAAAGTTCCAATTTAAAGATTAAGAGGGGGAGAGGGGTTGAGGATGGGGAACACAGGTACACCTGTGGCAGATTCATGTCAATGTATGGCAAAACCAATACAATATTGTAAAGTAATTAGCCTCCAATTAAAATAAATAAATTTATATTAAAAAATAAAATAAAAATAAAGATTAAGAGGATATTTCATAGCAAAAGGAAGTATAGGAGGATTTTGGAGAAATACTTGCATGTACGTACCGGCAGACATAAAAAATAATTCAACTTCATAAGAATTCAGCAGCTTTGTAATATAAAACGGGTAACCCAAATATCTATCAGCAGCAGACGTTAAGTTGTGACATATTCATATGGTAAAACACTTAGAGCTGTGAAAATCCATCATATTTGGTTTCTTTTTCTTTTCTGATGTATAAGTGACACATAAAATTGCATCAGTTTCAGTGTACAACGTGATTATTCCCTACTTGTATACACTGAGAAATGATCACCGCAAGTCTACTTCATAACATGTATCACCATACATAGTTCCAATTTTCTTCCTTGTGATGAGAAATCTTAACATCCACTCTCCCAGCAACTCTCAAATGTGCAATACAGCATTACTAACCACAGTTATCATGCTGTATACTACATCCCAATGACTAGTTTATTTTTACAAGTTTGTAGTTTTTAATCACTATTTCAGCAAACACCAATCTGTTGTCTGTATCTATGACCTTGGTTTTGGGTTTATTTACCACATACAAGTGAGATCATATACTATTTGTCTTTCTCTGACTTACTTCACTTAGCATAAATGCCTTCAAGGTCCATCATGTTGGTGCAAATGAAAAGATTTCATTCTATTTTGTGGCTGAATAACATTCTGTTATATACCACGTTTTCTTAATCCATTCATCCATTGATGGACACTTAGGTCATTTCCATATCCTGACTGTTGTAGACAATGCTGCAAAGAACATAGGAGTATGCAAGTCTTTTAAAGTTAGTGTTTTCATTTTATTTGGATAAATATCCAGAAATGGACTTGCTGAACCATATGGCAGTTCTATTTTTAATTTTTTGATGAATCTCCACACTTTTTTCCATAGTTGCTGCAGCAATTCCCATCAACAATGCATAAAGGTCTCCATTTCTCCACATCCTTACAAACATTTGTTATTTCTTGTCTTTTTGATAACTACTATATGAGGTGTGAGGAGGCACTGTGGTTCTGATTTACATTTCCCTAATGACACTGAGCATCTTTTCATGTGCCTGTTGGTCATCTATATGTCTTATCTGAAAAAATTTCTATTCAGATTTTCTGCCTCCTTTTCATTCAACTTTTTATTTTATAATGAAGTACAGCCAATTAACAATGTAGTAGTTTCAGATGGACAGTAAAGTAACTCAGCCATACATGTTTCTGCTCATCGTTTTTAAATTGGTTTACTTGTTTGTTTGTTTTTTTGCTATTGAGATGAATGAGTTCTTCCTATATTGTGCACACTAATCCCTATCAGCAATGTGATCTGTAAATATTCTCTCCCATTCAATAGCTTGCTTTTTCATTTTGCTGATAATTTCTTTGCTATGCAGCTTTTCAGTTAATGCTGTCTTACTTGTTTACTTTTGCTTTTCTTGCTGTTGCTTTTAGAGTCAGATCCAAAAAACAAACCATTGCCAAGACTGATGTCAAGGAACTAACGACATGAATGCATGAATGAATGGTCCAGTTTCATTATTTCACATGCGGCTGTCCAATTTTTCTAACACCAATTATTACAGAGACGTTCTTTCCTCATTACATATTCTTGATTCCTTTGTCATAAGTTAACTGACCATACATACATGGATTTATTTCTGGGCTCTCTATGCTGTTCCATTGATCTGTCTGTCTATTCTTGTGCCAGTATCATACTGCATTGATTACTATAGCTTTGTAATATAGTTAAAAACCAGGGACCATGATAGCTACAGTTTTTTATTTCTCAAGATTGCTTTGGCGATTTTTTTTTTCTTTTAATTTTTTACTGTGCTGGGTCTTTGTTTTGCTATGCCTAACCTTTTTCTAGTTGTGGCAAGCAGGGGCTACTCTGTAGTTGAGGTGCACAGGATTCTCGCTGCGGTGGCCTCTCTTATTGCACAGCATGGGCTCTAGGGCCTGCAGTCTTTGGCAGTTGTGGCACGTGGGCTTACCTGCCCCACGGCATGCGGAATCTTCCTGAACCAGGGACCAAACCCATGTCCCCTGTGGCAGGCAGATTCTTAACCACTGTACCACCAGGGAAGTCCTGGCTATTTGGTTTTTTGTGGTTCCACACAAATCTTGAAACTGTAATCGTATCTGTTTTGGGGGGTTTTGTGTGGTTTTGTTTTTTTGTTTTGGCTATGCTGAACAGCATGTGGGATCTTAATTCCCTGACCAGGAGTCAAACTTGAGTCCTCTGCGTTGAAAGTGCAGAGTCTTAACCACTGGACCATCAAGGAAGTCCTATCACATCTGTTTTAATGAATCTCAAATACAACACTGAAAAAAGCAAGTTATACCTTGTATTTTTTGCTTTGCAACTCACAAATGTATGGTAAGTATTCTTTTATATCTACTATATACTTAATTTATAAAAAGTGTGAGGAGGAAGTTTACCTTTTAACAGATACCATGTCCTGCCAATTGAACACAATTTATTAGGTGCTGAAATTTTTTCAATTTCTATAAAATTCCAAACTTCGTATTTTTTTAATGTAAAAAACAGCCATTTTTAAAAACACTGAGAAAGTATGTCACTCTTTCAGGGACTACAATGTAAAATAAAGCAAGTTTAGCTAATGAAGTCCAATGTTACTCTGGGATGTCTACCTCTTTCCGTTTAAAAGGAAAGAACCTTCTTCTTCTGCCATCGTGGGATAAAGTATTTTCCTTTAACAAACAAGAAACTTTTGTATGCTGGGAAGATAACAAGGAGAAATCACTTGAACTGTTATTATATAACTCTCAACACTTGTCATCCTTAAGGCAAGATCTAAGTTAACTCAGTACTCTGATTAAAATGTGTTCAGATTTTGAAGTACTTCATGCATCTCATTTTTTAAAACCTACAAATTATTAAAGGCCTTCAAAATAAATTTGGAGTTAAATAATAAGTTTTTTTTTTAAAAAGATTCCTAGACTGACGTAGATTAGTTATCACATTTGGGTATAAAATACAGTATAAAAAATCAAGATAAAGGTACTAGATTTAACTCTGTGAATCATATCTGTGGTACATAATAATAAAAACAGCAGGTCTATTCCAAATACAGAACACTAAAGTGGCCCTAAGCGCAATACCCCCATCTAAATATAGTGCTCTCAAGGGAGGAAATTGGCCAAAATCCATCATTATGACAAGACTGAGCTATAAGACATCAAAAGTATACTTATAAGGAGCTTACTTTGGTCGTTATTAATGGATTTTTTAAATGTAAGTTAATTCTAAGTTTACTATATCTTTATTCAATAAGAACTACTTGATTCCACATGAAAATAATCTTTTACCTAACACTACTTTCCAGTCAAGTTTTGATTTCAAAGACAGAAAACAAAAATTCCCAAACACCCAGATAGTATAAAAGTAACCAATGTAAAGCTGAAAAACTGCATTTCCTTTCATAGGAGGATTTTATTGCAATGTGAAATTTTGCTTTTGAAAAACTATAAAGTTGAAAAATTAAGATCACTGGAGAAATTGAAATAAAAACAAATTATAGGAAATTTCACTACTTCCTACAGGTCTCCTGATATATGAATAAAAAACTTTAAATAATGTATTTAATAGGATTATCACTCAAAGCACAATCTGAATTAAAAAAAATAACAACCTAGTTACTCTGTCCATCTAAATTACTCTGACATTTGTACCTTGATTTCCTGAATCTAACTAAAACATTCCTGCCATGATGCCAGATTCCTAGTCAGGCTTTTTGAAAGGACTAAGGTAGCTTAAGTTTCCCCAGCTGAACAAAGGCCAAAACTCGAACTACTGCCTCTTCTGTGCAGTGGTAAGCAGTTAACACTCAGGATAAATCACTCTTGAATTAAAGCAGTCTTCATGGATCACAATGACAACAACCACACTAGCCAGTCAGTCAGTCTTCAGGAATCAGGACATACTTTTTAAGGTAACAGGAGCTTCAAACTATAGTCCCTGGAAACAGACTTCTTGGAACCACATTATCTTTAGATAAATAACCCTCAATTGAACAAAGTAAAACTACAGATAGCCCTAAAAAAGAAACTTGACTATTTAAGTGTTCCCAAAATGACCAATGGCAAATGTTCCTGAGGTTCCTCCTCACTGCTCTTCTTTATTTCTCCCTCAAGTGCAGGCTTTTTCCAAGCTCCAAGCTTCACCTTCATGAATCATTTGCTTAGTTCATGGGTAAAGGCAGTATTTTCTTTGTTTACTATTTACTACTTTGGAGTCCTGTAAGTATCTAGTAACAACAATAATAAACTGATCGTGCAGATCAAGCATTCATAGTTCACAGAAGTATAACCATTACGGCACCAAAAAGTGAAAAAAATTTTCAACAGTAACCTATATTTGTCAGAGGGATTTATTAACCCACTTAAAGGATATGTTAAAGCACAAGCTGGAATCAACATTGCCAGGAGAAATATCAATAACCTCAGATATGCAGATGATACCACCCTTATGGCAAAAAGTGAAGAGGAACTAAAGAGCCTCTTGATGAAAGTGAAAGTAGGAGAATGAAAAAGTTGGCTTAAAGCTCAACATTCAGAAAACTAAGATCATGGCATCCAGTCCCATCACTTCATGGCAAATAGATGGGGAAACAGTGGAAACACTGGAATAATTTTTATTTTTAGGGCTCCATACTGCAGATGGTGACTGCAGCCATGAAATTAAAAGACGCTCACTCCTTGGAAGGAAAGTTATGACCAACCTAGACAGCATATTAAAAAGTAGAGACATTACTTTGCCAACAAAGGTCCACCTAGTCAAGGTTATGGTTTTTCCAGTGGTCATGAATGGATGTGAGAGTTAGACTATAAAGAAAGCTGAGCACCAAAGAACTGATGCTTTTGAACTGTGGTGTTGGAGAAGACTCTTGAGAGTCCCTTGGACTGCAAGGAGATCCAACCAGTCCATTCTAAATGAGAGCAGTACTGGGTGTTCACTGGAAGGACTGACGTTGAAGTTGAAACTCCACTACTTTGGACACCTGATGCGGAGAGCTGACTTATCTGAAAAGACCCTGATGCTGGGAAAGATTGAAGGTGGGAGGAGAAGGGGACTGGATGGCATCACCGACTCAATGAACATGAGTTTCAGTAAACTCAGGGAGTTGGTGATGGACAGGGAGGCCTGGCATGCTGCAGTCCAAGGGGTCTCAAAGAGTCGGACACAACTGAGTGACTGAACTAAACCAAGCTGAAAGGATATGTGCTAATGTGGCAATTCAGTAGAGTGCATACTTTTTAGCGGCCCTTATTTAATTTGTCAATTATTTTTTTTAATCACACAAATGAGTCACTTAAAACAAGAGTATATGAGTCTTGGGGATATGTTTCCATTTTGTCCCACCTCATCCTCTTCCCAGAAGAATGGGTGGGCTGATGGATTAAAATCAAACTATAGCCATCCATTTTCACTGCTTTCAGCAATAACCATTTCACACTTGGGGCAAAGAAGAATTTGAACAAATCACAATTTCCCCCTCACCTTTCTGCTGCTACCAGATTGTCTGGAGGGGAAAGGTGAGTAAATAGAGAGGAGAGAAGCAGAAAGAAAGAAGGGAGAGAAAGAAGTGGTTAAGGATGTTAGAAGACAGGAGGCTTTTGAGTTGCTACTAGGTTCAGAATTTCTAGGAAGCAATAGGAGTTTATTAATTTGGAACACAAAATGTTTCTAAAAAATAAGCTGGTCTTTCATTTCATTGAAGCCCTTAGCAGAATTAGTCCAAACTGCTCGGCACCCCAGCCCAACTCTGGGCTGGTTAAGCTGGCAGTGAGGTGACTAATTATTTATATTTCCAGTCAACCTTCTTTTTTAGTTACTGCCTGAATCACACCTGGACATCAATCAGGGGACAGGCGTTTCACTGACTGCCTTCCCACCTGCTTCACAACTGTTACTGTCCTAAAACGTGCACACTGACAGAGAGAAGAGCATGAGAAGGATGGAGTGGGTCCCCCACAAGGTTTGTACAGCCCGCATCACCATCCATCCCAGCTACGCTGGGAATGAGACTCTTGGGGTTATGACAACACACTCTCGTGAAAACTACTGCCACTGCTGTACTTCTATAAGCCAAGCTGCTAAGGACTCTGGAGTGCGGACGGGCATAATTTAACGAGAGGAGGGTTATGGGATGGTATAAACGGACTTATTCAAACTTAGGCTGCTAAAAACAATCGAACAAGAAAGTAAATGTTAAACTTCTAGAGGATTAAAAATAAATTAAAAATCTTGGGTGAACCAAAATGAGAAACCAATGTGACTGAAACGCAACAGTGGGCCTAATACCAATATAGGTATTGGTGCTGTCCGTTTTCTAATTTAATGATCTACTATAATATTAGGATGGAGCTAAGACTTTATAAAACAACATTCTTAGATATAAATGCTAAAGAGAAATTTTACAGATTCAAAAGGGGAATAAAGATGTTCTGATTACAAAGACTACCCACCAGGCTCCTCTGTCCATGGAATTCTCCAGGCAAGAATACTGGAGGGGGTTGCCATTTCCTTCTCCACAAAGACTGCCAGGGTGACAGTGTTGCCATTTTATAAGGCTTCCCAACATATTCCCCTAGTAGGTGGCATTTCAAGTAAATAACCATGCCCTCCTCCAGGGGATCTTCCTGACCCAGGGATCAAACCCACGACTCTCACCGTATCCAGGCTTGGCCAGCAGGAAGCCCCAAACTACGCCTGTTACTCTCTGTTCCTCCTGGCACGGTGGTTTTCTCAGAGTTCTTCAAAATATCGAGTCAAAGTCAGTCTCGGTCCACTTCCACTTCCAACTACATATGGCCTTATTCTTTCTCTATTTCCAAACACACTTATGTTTTACTTCCACAAGACAGACCTGTTCACCACACTCTCATGCACTTCCTGGTTCAGTGTTGCTGTTCTGTTTACTGTCTCCAAGGGCATCAGATCGGAGCCAGGGGGACTCTGTGAGACACTCCATGAACACAATTTCACAGTGCCTACCAACACCTCTACCATCTCTCCTCCCCCAAACAGAAGCTTTTTGTTTTTTGTTTGTTCACATATACTATCTCATTTACTAGAGAATCATGGAATTTACTAAAATAAACGCTAAGTTCTGTAATCACTTTAATGAAGTCATATTACCATTAAACAAGCTAGTTATGAAGCAGAGAATGAAACAGTGAATGAGGAAGGAAACTAATTTATTTTTTAACCTTTTATTGAAGCTAATTAATTTACAATGTTGTGTTAGTTTCAGGTGGACAGTAAAGTGATTCAGTTTTACCTAACTATATATTCTAAGGAAACTAACAGGCCTATGTTCATTTGTAAAGAACATGAGACTATCATGTGGGTTTTTTACTGAAGTATAGTTGATTTACAATTTTATACAAGTATAGTCATCCATAGTTTGTACTTCTTAATCCTCAACCAGTCCATCCTAAAGATCAGTCCTGGGTGTTCACTGGAAGGACTGATGTTGAAGCTGAATACTTTGGCCACCTGATGCAAACAACTGACTCATTTGAAAAGACCCTGATGCTGGGAAAGATTGAAGATGGGAGGAGAGGGGGACGATAGAGGATGAGATGGTTGAATGGCATCACCAAACTCAATGAACATGAGTTTGTGTAGGTTCCGGGAGTTGGATGATGGACAGGGAGGCCTGGCGTGCTGCAGTCCATGGGGTCACAAAGAATCGGACACGACTGAGCAACTGAACTGAACTGAATCCCCAACCCCATCCTGCCCTTCCCCCTTCAGAATACTATACTTTGAAAAGTAATTTCTATGATCTTATATGATCACACACACACACAAACACTGGTAGCAATTAATAACCAAACACGATTAGAAACTTTTATATTTAAAAGTTTCACAACTCAGTAAAATACATATTATCTCTGCCCTTGTTATAGATAAAGAAAAGGAAACTAAGAGTTGATGTTGATGATACACACAAAGTTGATGTGCTAAGTGGCGATTCATCTGACTCTGCCATACCATGGTGCCTCCAATCTAGCTTAATCAGATAAACTTTTAAACCATACCCGCAGTAAATATGAGAAGACTGATGTGTGACATATGTTCAAATCCTGGCAGACAGAAACTATGAAAAAGCCCGGGCCGAGGCAGTCAAGAGAACCTTGTCCTAACGTATCCCAATGTCCTCACTGAGCCCCAGGATATGGACGGGCTGTGTTGTACATTCCCAGATGAGTCATTTACCCAATTAGGCCTTAGTTCCCCACATATAAAATGTGGGAGGAAAACTAGACAATTTTAAGGTTATGACCACCACTATTTTTATTCCTTTCTGAAAGGAATATTCATTGTATGGATTAATTTTTCTTTTTTACAAGTATATGAAACATATGGGGCAGGGTTGGAAATCACCACACTATAAAGCAAGGACTGAGTTAAGCAAGGACTAAGCTTTTCTCTTTATTTGGGCTTTCCAGGTGGCTCAGTGGTAAATAATCAACCTGCAATGCAGGAGACACGGGTTTGATTCCTGGGTCACGAAGACCTCCTGCAGAAGGAAATGGCAACCCACTCCAGCATTCTTGCCTGGAAAATCCCAGGGACACAGGAGCCTGGTGGGCTACAGTCCATAGGGTCACAAAGAGTTGGACACGACTCAGCGACTGAGCACACACCTATACTAGTTTTTCTTATATTCTCCTGAACACAGATGACTTGCATTTAAGCATTTAATAAGTAGCTCTGGACGATGAAAGATGAACTGACTAGTCTATCCATGAAACTATCTTACATCCAGGAAGTGTTTTCAAGGTAACTCTGCCTAATTACTAAAGTCTGACTGAAAGGAAAAAAATATTAGGAGTATGTCAATTTTAGTGATCAAAAAAACAAAACAGGAAAAGCAAACAATTTCAAATTTGGGATCACAGACTAAACTGCCACAAAATTTTAACTTTTATATATATAATATAATCTCATGTAGAGTACCCATAATCTAAATTAATGACATAAACCCTTTAGCTCACGTGATTTCCTCTGTGAAACATGCCTCTTCTCTCTCTAGAAATCCCAGTCACCTGTATGACCTATTTCAAATCCATTCATCCCCGCAGTGAAAGGCCACCACTACCTAGAACCTCACAGCTCATCGTACACGCACAGAAGTGTCTGTCATCGCTTCTGTGCACTAAAGCACTTTCTGCAGATTGTTATTAGAGCCCCTTATCACATGTAACACTAAGCTGGATTGTTTATATGCCCGTCTGTCTTTGTGGAGTGTAAGCTGCTTTATTCATCTTTGTGTCCTCAGTACCTACCAGGACCAGGCACATGGCTGGCATGCATTAGAGAGTCACTGAACTGAATACAACAGAAAATTTCCCATGCACTCAATGTAGCTTGGGGTCTGAACATCCCAATCACTCATGCTCCAACATGTTTTGCTGCACTAGATGGCAAAAGCAAGCTCTAAGCACTCTGTAAATTCGGTTCTCAGAGAAGCCTATGGGGAAAAGATATTTTAAAAAGCAGTTTTTAAAAAGCCTTCCTATTTCTTATGGATTTGGAGGCTAAGAAAAAGTAACCTGTATGTCCCCTATCTCTAAAGCAATGCTTTGCTAATTGTTCTAATATTCATGACATTCTTTCTCCTGTCTGGGAAGATAAGAGAGATTGATTATGTGAAATATCCACTACTCCCGGTTATCTGCTCTCCTGCTAGGTCAAAAATTACTGCTTTCTCCCTACCCACATCCCTTGCCCCCACAACCAATGGCACCTAAAAAACTGCCATTTTCCTATTTCACACAAAATCTGAAAAGAAATCTGGGCCTCATGCCAAAGAATTGTCAATTTTTCAAAAATTACCCTACCAAATCAGTCATCTTTCTTCTTTCCCAAGAGAAGAGATTAAAATAGAATTACACTTTAAAATGTGAGCTCAAATTTTAAAGTCACTAAACTTCTCTTACCATTAATATATATCTAGCTTCCACCACCCCTTTTCTTCCTAGCATTAATCAAAACAGTGGCATGCTTTATAGTCTCTAAGATTTTCCCCATGTTCCCCAATTCATTCAAGACTTTTCCAGTTACCAGAGTAAATACTAAGTCATGATTTGGCATTTCAAGCATATTCCTGCAATTCAGGTTAGACTGAAAGGTCTTCTGAACTACATGTTAGCTACATATAACTATCCTCACCACATTTCCATGAGAAAACCAAATCCTGTAATATTTGACTTTTTAAAAATCAACAATGCCAAAAATCCTTCAAGTCTTTATACATTGGAGCAAATCATTTAGAAATAACAGTTTAGCCTTATCTAGTAAATCTGAAGCTACATATACTCTATGACCCAACAATTTCACTGTTAAGTTCAGTTCAGTTCACTCAGTCGTGTCCAACTCTTTGCGACCCCATGAACCGCAGCACGCCAGGCCTCCCTGTCCATCACCAACTCCCAGAGTTCACCTAAACCCATGTCCATTGTGTCGGTGATGTCATCCAACCATCTCATCCTCTGTCGTCCCCTTCTCTTCCTGCCCTCAATCTTTCCCAGCATCAGGGTCTTTTCAAATGAGTCAGCTCTTCTCATCAGGTGGCCAAAGTATTGGAGTTTCAGCTTCAACATCAGTCCCTCCAAATGAACACCCAGGACTAATCTCCTTTAGGATGGACTGGTTGGATCTCCTTGCAGTCCAAGGGACTCTCAAGAGTCTTCTCCAACACCACAGCTCAAAAGCATCAATTCTTCTGTGCTCAGCTTTCTTTATAGTTCAACTCTCACATCCATACATGACCACTGGAAAAACCATAGCCTTGACTAGACAGACCTTTGTTGGCAAAGTAATGTCTCTGCTTTTGAATATGCTATCTAGGTTGGTCGTAACGTTCCTTCCAAGGAGTAAGCGTCTTTTAATTTCATGGCTGCAATCACCATCTGCAGTGATTTTGGAGCCCAGAAAAATAAAGTCAGCCACTGTTTCCCCATCTATTTGCCATGAAGTGATGGAACCGGATGCCATGATCTTAGTTTTCTGAATGTTGAGCTTTAAGCCAACTTTTTCACTCTCTTCTTTCACTTTCATCAAGAGGCTCTTTAGTTCTTCTTCACTTTCTGCCATAAGGGTGGTGCCATTTGCATATCTGAGGTTATTGATATTTCTCCTAGCAATCTTGATTCCGGCTTGTGCTTCCTCCAGCCCAGAGTTTCTCAAGATGTACTCTGCATATAAGTTAAATAAGCAGGGTGACAATGTACAGCCTTGACCTATTTGGAACCAGTCTGTTGTTCACTGTTAGGCAAATATAAACTAAAGAAGTACATGAGCATATGTACCAAGATGCATAATCAAGAACACTCTTAATATTATTGTTAATAATATCCCCAAACCGGAAGCAATCCAAATGTCCACCAACAAAAGAAAGACTAAACAAAGTATGGTACAGATACAAAACAGTTTAGTACACAGCAATGAGAACACTACAATCACACAAAGGAATTACATAATGTTGAATAAAAGAAGCAAGCACAAAGAATACATAAAGTAGAATTCCTTAACACTCTGTTCAACTGTAGGCATATGCTTTATACACTGTTCAATATGTATTTTATACTTCACAGTTTAAAAAAAGCAGACTTTTAGCTTCAAAACTCTAGCCTCCATATATAAAATCCTTATTCTTATTTTAGTTACAGCATTTATAAGTCTGTCTTTCCACCAGACTATAAACCGTTTGAGGGTAAAGACTGATTTTATTCATTTCGGGGCTCCCAGAACATCACGGTGCACAGCAGATGCTCAACAAATACTGACAGGATAGATGGATGGAAAAATTATGAACACAAGAAAGTCTCAAATGACAAAGAAGTCTCCATAAGGCAGAGGAATAAAAGTCACTTCCCTTTTTCTGTATGCATGCAAAGACTAGCTTTAAAAGTCAGCTCCATATTTCAATGAGTTAAAATAAGTTCTTAAATGCCTATTTTATAATAAATGGCTCCATTGGACACAGATAGTTTTATCAAAAGTGCAAGTTACTGTTGAGCTTAGTTCGTAGCCAGATTCTGGTTTTCCTCTTTTGCAGTACAGCTGCCAGACTCCTGGTTGCCTAACTATATTAATAATTCCTTAATTTAAACACAAAAACACATGCACAACCCTCTTTATGAATTTACCCCCAAGAGTTCTAAAATGTTTCTCCATTAAAAAGCACATCTCAGCACATCCTGCTGTTCTCAGAGCTGCAATGCTTTTCTCCTCCCAGTTCCCCAGTCAAGTCTCCTATGGACCATAGGACTGAAATTAGCTATTCATTACATGCGAAGGAGCGCTGGCTGGAGTGGAGCCCTGCAGAGACAGACTACTACTTAACACGTCAATTTCTGAACTAAAGCATCCGCTACCTTACTAATATGTATATTTAATGTCTCTGAATAATGTGTAGAATTATATGCTGTTCATTGCCTGTTTGTTCTGATATTAGATACTCTTCAATAGCATTATTCTAAATTATTCTCTGAAAAATGTGGGACTTTTTATTAGGTCTCTTCCCTACTGTTGTCTATAACACAGGGTGCAGATGAACAGCATACAGAATACTGACGACAAAAAACAAAACAAAAAAAAATCATGAATCAGAGTAAGGTAACAAAATATAAGTTTCTTGTCAAAAAAAAAAAAAAAAAAAGAAAATGAATCAGAGTAAGGTAACCAAATATGATAAGGCTGGCAATTACCAATAATTTACTTCATCTCCTAGGTGCTGACTCCTTGATGCAGTTTTATATGCAGGCTGTGAGGTTGGGGTGAGGGAGTGTTAAATTATTAACAGCTCTTGGTAAACCTAGAATATTAGAATTGTTCTTTGGGACTATCTGTACACTTAGTTAAAAGTCGTATTTCTAGCATGTCTCTCTCTCATCAGCAATTAATTCTGTGTTAAAGACACAACTTTGTAAATTGTGGTGATGCATGTTACTGAATAAACCTCTGAATGGGGTTGGGGTGGGGGAAAACTTGAAGCTATACATTTCTCATACCATAAATTACAATTGCTTTTGTTCATTAACCTTCATACTCAGCAGGAAGCTTAGAATGTTTAATATTTAAGAACCACAGTGAATGACAGTATTATACTAATCAAACGTAAGTGTTGCTAGATGCACAGTAATGAACTAATGCATGTGTCAGCAGAACTACAAGTATCACACTGGCACGATAATCTGGACTGCTTTACACCATTAGTACTGCTGTGATTAATGACTTGCTCAGACTAATAAAGACTTTCTAGCTTTATAAATCATTCACATTTGTTGGTGAATACTCCTTTTAGTAACCAAAGGTGACTAGTGGATTTCACTTTTATATGTAGTTGGATGCTAGATATAAGCTTGCGAGTGTGATGTAGATACAGTGGCTGTGTGAGGTGCCCATAGTAAATGACAGGCATTATAATTTAGCCTTTACTCACAAGTCCAAATCATGAAACCTAAAAAGTGGTAATAAACTTTAAAGGATTATCTATTTTTCTCTCAGATGCATAAGTTTAGATTCCAATACTCCAAGAAAACAAATTTGCAGGTGTGTGTACGTGACTAGCCACCCCACACACTATCTTTTACCAGCTCTCAAGCATGCTCCAGAGAACCAGTGTTACCTATCTGTTCTAGCACAATGCCTAAAGCACAATGCCTAATACCTAAAGATGATGATTTAGCAAATATTTGTTGTGAATACAAGCACACATAAATGCTAGAAATAGTGGGAACTATCAAATACAAACCCACTGAAGTCAACAGAACCTATCACAAGACCAAAATAAAGTTGGCAGTGACCAGGCCTTCTGTGAACTAGTTAGCTCACAGTCTAATATCAGAATCTGAAATTACAGAAACTTTATATATTCAATAAATAGTATAACACCTACCTAGCAAAGATCTTAAGTAACCATAACAATACCATACATATATGTAGGAGAAAAAAAAACTAAAACTGGAGGAAATATTCTCCAATACTACCAACCTGTATATTTTAAGATAAAACAAGACTGCTACTACTACTTGTTTATGTAAAACACAGGTCAGCTGATGTTCAAATTGGCACTAACACCTTATTTGTTGATAAAGTGACTAAAATTTTTTAATATAATAATCAACTGCTCATCTTATATACACATGCCGAACTGCAGACCAGAAAAAAAATTTTAACTGATGATATCCCATCTTTAATCAGCATTTCAAAACACAAAATTAAGTTCTTTGTCACTGAAAATAACCACCAAACCAACAACCTTACAAAATATAATAAATCAGTTTATTTAATCAACAATGATTTTATAATGTAATCCTTAACAGTTGTTTAAAATTTGCATAACTAAGTTTGCAATAGTTATCCTGTTAAAGCAAAAGCACATCTGTTTATGAGTAAGTAAATATCGTCTGACAGCAATTTGGAACATCTATCAGAAGGAATCGACTATAAGCTTAATAAGCATTATTTGTATTCCACATAATACTCTATTTGTTCTTTCTAGCCACTTCAGTAATAAAACATACTTAAACTCATTTACTGTGTACTAAATCCAATGTACCTAGGCAAAACACTTAAAATTCCAGTTGGATGGTTCCCAGCCCATATAGTCCAACTTTTTAAAGTATTACTACCATCTGGTTACTAGTCTGTGTTTACCAAAACAGTAGCTATGCACACATTTCTGTAGCAGCTGTGGTCAAAAACTTTAAATCAATCCATTTGGCTAAATGAAAACTCTTCAAGGAAAACAACAAATACAGTATTTTGAATATATATACTTAAACTTCATTACTGGTTTTAATAACATTCCCCAAGGACAAAAACAGTAAAAATGTAAATGGCATTTAAGACACTAAATTATTTATATTTCCAATCATTTATCATATGAAAAAAGGTCCATGGAAGTCAAGTGAAGCACCCAAGGTTAAACAAGTTGGGCTCTGTCTGGAACATAGGTATCCCTTGGTTTCCAATACAAGAATCTTTTCACAAAATTATTCCAACCAAATCCCAAGGCCCTAAAAACAGAATTTTATCAAGGGACTATACCATTTAATAAATTCAAGTTAAAATTATTTTAATCATTTTTAAAAAATATAACTGGTCATCATAAATTATGAAACTTGACATATTTGTTTCAGAACTGTGGTAAGAACTTAAAGCATCCTGTGAAATTTATAAGAATTTTAATTTTACAAACTCTTCCTTTTTTTTTTTTCACATCCTCCTTCAACCTCTCCCATTAAAACCTATGTCTACAAACCAATCATATTACCCTGGTCAAGAGACTAAGCTATTACTTTATATCCAAGATAACATCTTAGCTCTCCTAATGTTCCCCTTTCTATTAAAATGTAACTATTAATATATGCCACACTGCATGCTTTCCTAAAAACAGAAAGCCTTTCCTAATTAGAACTATCAAACAAATGATCCTTTTCCCCCTAAGAAACAAACCTAATTCCCAATATAAATTAATATAGAAATCTCCTCTGCATTGCTTAGAGGAGGAAAAAAGGCAATAAACCAGTACTCTATATAAGTCTTTTGTTGTTATAGTACTAGCAATCTCTTTAAATAATACTTAAGACAAACAAATTTTCAGGACATAACAGTGACTATTTTAAGCTTATTTGGGTTAATGAGTCACTATCTTGCTTTGACAAAAATGAATTGTTTCCTTCTTTCTTCCTTTTTCATGATAGCTAAGAAGAAAAAATAAACTAACAATTCCCCAAAACAAAGCACATATTCTGCTCTTTTACATGAAATATTAAACTCTCAAGGGAAAAAAGTGGACATTAAATTATTTGGGGCTAAGGTTACAGAAGGAGTGACTTGTAGTATTTATAGGCGGACTTTGTGTTCCTGGCTTCCCAATTCCTGGTCATTTATTTTAGAACATAAAAACCCAACCCAAACTTAAAACTTTCATCTACTTCTTTACATCATATCCAGGAAAAGAAGAGCTGGTGTCAGAGGACAGTATCTAGAACAAATTGGCAATACTGACATCATCATTACTAAGACACACACAATAGGGTTTTTATACTCGTACATCCATCATTCATTGGTGCCTCTCAAACGTCCTCATATAGAGCTGGTAATGGAGTAGGACAAGCAATACTATTCCCATCTGACAAACTCATGGACACAGCAGGCAGGGCCCCTCCTGGGCAGGGCCCAAGGCTAGTAAGCGAGCTGTGAAGCGGTAAAGCTGTGAGAAAACCCAAATCCTTAGACGCCAAGACCAGCAATCATTCCAAAACACTGCCTCAGTTCACTTCACTAGTTTCAACTAATCTGCAACAAAAGTAATATGAAGCTCTCTGCACAACACCTCACCCAGCTCATCTACTTCTTGGTCTTCCTCCTTCTCTTTCCTCCAACACTCTATGAACTCACGGGATCAGCTCTGAGCCCCGATATGGGCCTGAAGAGCCAGGAGTGCACTACACACTCTTGACAACTCTACAAGCTTGAAGCCGACAGTTTATTTTGCACAGATGGTTGTGATTTCGCTTAACCACTTTTGTGTACACAATTCTTCCTAAATTCAAACCTAGCACAGGCTGACGTTTAATGTTTCAGAGAAGAGGGAAGCAAAATTGTTTTGAAACTCTCTGTGAAAAACAGCCTGTTGTATTAGAACAAACAGCAGCTTGTTCCTATCATTCCTTTGTTTGACAAGTCTGGGCTGGCTAGAAAGGTCATTTATGCCTCAAAGCATCAAATTAACATTTGAAGACATGAATTTTAAAAATGGCTATTATCTTCTGTTATGTGAATGGCTAATGTAGTTCAGAAAAACAGAAAGGAGAAAAAAAACCACTACAGTCTTAGCCTACTCCCCTAAAAGACTAAAAAGCAATAACAAAAACAGAAACAGGAAACACAAAACTTTCCTTAAAAAAACAGATAATTAATATTATGTCCACGTAAACAAATGCAGACTATGTCTTAATGAAGCTTCATTCTTTAACAGAATTAAGAAGGTAGTTAAAACAGTCAAACTTTCAAATAATAAGAAAGAAAAATCACTAATTATCATAAGATGGCTTTTTGGAAAACCATAAGGTTCTTCCCTCTCATCCGTAACCTTCTGTCCAAATACTAGCAATGACTATATAGACTAAGTGAAAGGGAAAGTTGCTTAGTCGTGCCTGACTCTGTGACCTCATGAACTCTAAGTCTGCCAGGCTCCTCTGTCCATGGAATTCTTCAGGCAAGAATACTGGAGTGGGTAGCCATTCCCTTCTCAGGAGATTGTCCCGAACGAGGGATCAAACCTGGTCCTCTGCATTGCAGGCAGATTCTTTATCATGTGAGCCACCAGGGAAGCCCATACAGACTAAAATGTGTTAGCAGCTCAGTTGTATTTGACTCTGAGACCCCATGGACTATAACCTGTTGGCTTCTCTGTCCATGGGATTCTCCAGGCAAGAACACTGGAATGGATTGCCATTTCCTTCTCCAGATGATCTTCCCAACCCAGGGATCAAACCCAGGTCCCCTGCACTGCAGGCAGATTCTTTATCATTTGAGCTACTGGGTCAAAGGGTCATACAGACTAAACTCCCAATTTATTTACTATCTTGGTTCAAGCATAACATCTCTTTTCCTAGGTTCCTATATTATTTTCCCAAAGCAAGTCTCTGTTACTATACATTTGAAATACAAGCTTATCACTACTAACTACAATCTTCAACTATGTAAATATTCATTCAAGATCAGAAAATATACCAGATTCAGTGGAAAAACTGAGGGACGTGAAGCCTGAAATTCCCTGTACAGCCTTACAAGCGATTCATTTTCATCACAGCTTGTTCTCTACAGATGTATACTGGGAATACCACAAACCAGCTTCCATAATATTATGAGAAATATAATATTTAATATAACATTTAAAATTAGTATGCATTTAATAATGTTGTTGTTGCTTAGTTGCTCTGTCCTGTTAGACTCTTTGCAACCCCATGAACTGCAGCACACCAAGCTTCCCGGTCCTTCACCATCTCCTGGAGCTTGCTCACTCATGTCCATTGAGTCAGTCAATCTATCTAAATAATCATCTCATCCTCTGTCACCCCCTTTCTCCCTTTGCCCTCAATCTTTCCCAGCATCAGGGCCTTTTCCAATGAGCTGGCTCTTTGCATCAGGTGGCCAAAGTATTGAAGCTTCAGCTTCAGCATCAGTCCTTCAATGAATACTTAGGGTTGATTTCCTTTAGTATTGACTAGTTTGATTTTCTTGCAGTCCAAGGACTCTCAAGAATCTTCTCCAGCATCGCAATTCGAACGCATCAATGCTTTGACGCTCAGCCTTCTTTATGGTCCAACTGTCACATCCGTACAGGACCACTGGAAAAACCATAGCTTTGACTATACGGACCTTTCTTGGCAAAGTGATGTCATCTGCTCTTCAATACGCTGTCTAGGTTTGTCACAGCTTTTCTTCCAAGGAGCAAGCGTCTTTTAATTTCATGGCTGCAGTCACTATCCATAGTAGTTTTGGAGCCCAAGAAAATAAAATCTGTCACTGTTTCCACTTTTTTCCCATCTATTTGCCATGAAGTGATGGAGCTGGATGCCATGATCTAAGTTTTTTGAATGTTGCATTTTAAGCCATCTTTTTCACTCTCTTGCCCTCATCAAGAGGCTCTTTAGTTCCTCTTCACTTTCTGCCATTAGAGTGGTATCATCAGCATATCTGAGGTTGCTGATATTTCTCCATCAAGATTCCAGCTTGTGATATGTCCAGCATGGCATGTGACATGATGTACTCTGCATGTAAGTTAAATAAGCAGGGTGACAATATACAGCCTTGACGTACTGCTTTCCCAATTCTGAACCAGTCCATTGGGTCCATGTCTGGTTCTAAATGCTGTTTCCTGACCTGCATACAGGTTTCTCAAGAGACAGGTAAGGTGGTCTGGTAGTCCCATCTCTAAGAATTTTCCAGTGTCTTGTGATCCACACAGTAAAGGGTTTAGCGTAGTCAATGAAGTAGCAGTAGGTGTTTTTATGGAATTCCCATAGATCTCCGATCTAATGAACAATGGCAATCTGATCTCTGGTTCCTCTGCCTTTTCTAAATTCAGCCTGCACACCTGTAAGTTTTTGGTCCACATACTGCTGGAACCCAGCTTGAAGGACTTTGAGCATTACCCTGCTGGCATGTGAAATGAGCACAACTGTACAGTAGTTTGAACATTCCTTGGCGCTGACCTTCTTTGGGATCAGAATGAAAACTGACCTTGTTGAGTCTTTATGGCCACTGCTAAATTTTCCAAATTTGCTGGCACACTGAGTGCAGCCCTTTAACAGCATCATCTTTTAGGATATGAAATAGCTCGGCTGGAATTCCATCACCTCTACTAGCTTTGTTCATAGTAAAGCTTCCTAAGGTCCATTTAACTTTACACTCCAGGATGTCTGGCTTTAGGTGAGTAACCACACCATAATGGTTATCTGGGTCATTAAGACCTTTTTTATACAGTTCTTCTGTGTATTTTTGCCACCTCTTCTTAATCTCTCCTGCTTTTGTTTGGTCCTTACCGTTTCTGTCCTTTATCATGCCCATCCTTGAATGAAATGTTCCCTTGATACCTCCAATTTTCTTGAAGAGATCTATAGTCTCTCCACATCTTTATAGATCTCTGATGTATACTGTTAATTAATCATGTAATTGGAAATTACACATTTCCAATTAAAATTAGCTGATTAGTTGAACTGTTGATTTTTAGCTTTTGAAACCTAAAATGTTGAAATAACTTTCAATTAAAAGAGCAAGACAACTATGCCATTTGATCAAGACAAAAAGTACATCATTAATCTCTCTGTAACAAACCCTACCCCCTTGCATGAACAGAGCTTCATGTGAAGCAGGCATTCTTAAAGGTCTCAGAATCTGAACTTCAAACTGCAGCAACACTTGACTACCCCTCTCACTTACAAACAGGGGTTGTTTTTAACTGTTTCTAAGTTGTCTTAAAACATGAATGATAAAGATGTAACAAACTCAAGAAACAAAAGTAACTTTTTCTTTAAATTTGAGAATTAGTTTTATCATGGTAGCAAGGGGCCTGTTATTAAGTCATTCACAATCTTGCCTCTTCTCCTCATGACCAAGAGTAACACAGTCAGCCAAATGAGAAGCACAGGTCACAGTCTTTGAAAAGCACAAAGCTACCCAGAAAATAAATAGGTGAAGACCTTCACTAAGAGCAGATCAGAAAGAAAGATTTTTTAAAAATCAGAAAACCTACAAGCCAGAGCAACGGAGGTTACAACAGTATGAAGACATCTAATGAAATTGAACAACGTTCTCCATCCCTTCAAACGTTAATATTTCTGGTATCTCTGTAATTTTGAAAAATAAAATAGGCTAATGCCTTTAAAAACTCAGGAAGATGACCAAAGTTCTAATTTCAGTTAGGAAAATCAAACCAGGCCAAGAGCTTTAGTTCACAGTAGCACTTGTGGTTGTCTTACTCTTTTTTTTTTTGCAAAAAAAAAGGTGTGACATTTTTAATACTTAACTCAGAACAAATGTCTTTTTTAAGTTCCTTGCCAGAAATTAGAAGTTCTAATTTTAAGGCTCCCGTAGATACTGCCCATTGAAGATGTAAAGACTTCCTGCGACATCCTCTCCACCGATATAATCTAACAGGCTCCTATTTAGCCTTCCAAGAGCACTGTCAATATACAAAGGAACTAATAAGGAAGCCATCTTCAGTAGCTGGAAAAGGAACTCTCAACATGGCTAGGTGGTGTGTGTGTTAGTCACCTAGTCGTGTCCGGCTCTTCGCAACCCCATGAACTATATAGCTCACCAGCCTCCCCAGTCTATGGGATTCTCCAGACAAGAACACTGGAGTGGGTTGCCATTCCCTTTTTCAGGGATCTTCCCAACCCAGGGATCAAACCTGGGTCTCCTGTGTTGCAAGCAGATTCCTTACCATCTGAGCCTTAGCTAGGTGGTATGAACAATAAAAAGTCATTTTTATGAACCAAGTCAGAAAGAGTCATTGAAATATTTTAACAATTTAATAATTTTATAAAAAGCTGTTTGCTTATTATTAGAAAAAACCATATACATTAGAATGCAAACATCAGACTTTAAAAAACAGTAAAAATATTTTGTAACCCTTCCAAGTAAAGATTAACTCAAGCATGTATCATCAATAGATGCCAAGTCTACTAGAATATTTTCATGGCCTTCAAGTGCCTCCCCATAGATTGCTTACTAGTTTTTGGAGGAGAATTACTAATAAATATAATGAAGTAACTGGAGAACACTTTGACCAAGTCATGGTCAAAATTAAAATTACCAATGAGGGGCAGATAGGTAACTTCAGATGTGACATCTCTAGGACCCATTACTTGTGTAGTATTCTGGCAGGGACTATAACCTGAATATAATCAGGAGAAAACATAGGAAAAACACTAGAATAAGGTATGTTCCATAAGAAAAGTGGGGGGCTGTAGTCTCTAAAACTGACAATTATCACAAAAGATAAAATCCTTGTAAACATTACAAATTAAAGGAGGTTCCAACCAGTCCATTCTAAAGGAGATTAGTCCTGGGTATTCTTTGGAAGGAATGATGCTAAAGCTGAAACTCCAGTACTTTGGCCACCTCATGCGAAGAGTTGACTCATTGGAAAAGACTCTGATGCTGGGAGGGATTGGAGGCAGGAGGAGAAGGGGACGACAGAGGATGAGATGGCTGGATGGCATCACTGACTCGATGGACATGAGTCTGAGTGAACTCCGGGAGTTGGTGATGGACAGGGAGGCCTGGCATGCTGCAATTCATGGGGTCGCAAAGAGTCAGACACAGCTGAGTGACTGAGCTCAACTGAAAGAGACAAGAGAATTAAATACAACACCTGACCTAGATGAATCGCATTACTAAGGGGGAAAAAATCCTGTAAAGAATATTATTGAATCAATTTACAAAACTGGAATATAGACAGTAAATTAAAGTTCTTATCTGCATTAAGGCTATAATGTCTCTACTGTGTGTGTTTTTTTCCCCAGAGAATATCCCCATGAAATCCACTCTTATATGGTTCAGAAAAAAAATACTGTGTGTTAGAGAGAGAGGAGGCAGGCAGTGGGAGAGACAGAGAATGGAATGGAAGAAGGGAAAGGGATGAAAGGAGAGAGAGAGAGAAAGCACTAAAATGATAAAGCAAGCTGGCTCAACTGTTAACAAATGAATAGAGGCAAAAGTTTACAGATATTCTTTGATTATCATTATTTGCACAATTTTTCTCTAAGTTTGAAACATAAAATTTTAAGAAAATTTTAATATGAAAAGTTTATATGCATCACTCCAGTATTCTGCCATTTAATTTGGTAAATGCAGTGTTTATATTAATATTTAAATAGCCATGTGAAACCAAGACTTCATGTTATCATCTAACAACTTTACAAATTACACAATGGCCTGAAGGGCCTCACTGTGTCAAAGAGAAGGGGTACCTGTGTCAAAAAAGGTTTTACCAGCAGCCTCCACATTTCCACAGCTAAATGTAAAAAAGCAAATCTATAAGGCCTAAATATATAAACAAACTAGAAAGAAAAGAAGCGCTATTCTGCTCACATCATCTCCCCGTTAAAAACCCCCGCTTATCTACCCATTTCCTACTGGACAGAACACCCCACCAAGCTCAACATACAAAACTCTTCAAAATCTGGGGAAGCTTACCTCTTCAGATTTACCATCTGCTGCCATCACACCCTCATACACACACACCCTCAACATTCCAGTCCTGCTGACTGTCAGAAGCCCTGTGCCTTTGCACCTGCTGTTCCCTCTGCCTGCAAGTCCTTCTCTGATGGCCTTGTCTTTTCAGTGAGCCCTTCCTCACACTTTCTGATTAAGCTCAGATGCCACTGCCTCTGGAAACCCTTTCCTGACTCTCCCAACAAAAGTCAATCTTACTTTGCTCTCCCAAATTTGTGTCCCTACTCCTGCATTGTATGAGGATGTCTCTCTTTTCCCTGAGTTTCTCCACAACTAGAACATGAGGTCTCTCAGAGAAGGGACGGCAGTGTTATCCAAGCATGGTGCTTCATAAACGCTGACTAGATGACTAAATTAACTTCTCTAAACTAGGACAGGTTTAACATTAAACAAGAGCTAACACTTGGAATGCTTATTTACCAGATACTGTAAGAAAAAGTGCTTTACAAATATCAATTTACTCCTCACAACAATCCTAAGAGGAAGGCTGAACCTCTATGTAACTAGGATCTATCAATAATACAATGTATACTGTTAAATGGACAGTATATTCTTCTTTCTCAGTGGTAAAGCAATGGTGCATCTTATGATCAATGGTTTTAGTTTTGATAAAATATGGTACTATTCCCAGACATCCCCTCATACTTACAGATGAGGAAACTGAGGCACCAATGAGAATTTCATTAACTTGCTAAAAAGTTGCTCAGAACAGTCAAGATTCAATCCCAGGCAAATAACACCAGAATCTATACTCTTAATCCACTTCTCCCCAATCAGGGTGATTCTGTAGCATGGATGGGCTACTGGCATCAGGGCTAGGACAAATCTAAAAGTAAAGCTTGCTCTTTGAGGGTACCAGGATGCTGGAAAGTGGCTAGGATGAAGCTCAAGATTAGAGGCGGTGCATTAAAGTGGATCTTGAAGAGCCTGGGGAAAGAGCCAAGAATCCTTATCAGCATCTATTCTCTCTCAGGGAGGCCTGGGTCTAAGTCAGTTCTTTCTCTATCCCCAGCGCAGCAGAGTCTCCACATCTTTATTTTCTCCCTGAAGTTCCCAATGAATATAATCATAATTCTCTCAGTAACTACCAAAATGACCTAATCAAGCCCTCTGCCTTGTATCTTAATCCCTGTAACATCATCTCTGGTAAGTGGTTATCTAGCCTCAGCTCAAACACTTAAGCAGTTCCTTTTATTTTTAGAAAGATGGAAAAAGATACTCCTATAAACTTCATCTCCTAATTTCCACCCCCAGTCCTACATCTGCCCTCAGAACCTGCACTGCAAATTTTAACTCCTCTTCTTCATGACAGTTCTTGTCTTCATTTGAAAACTACAGTCTTGAGACTGCAATTCATAGGCACCCTGCCTGCTTCAAAAACTTGCCATCGCCGGAAGTAACGGAGGCAGAAACAGCTAGAACTCGTGGAAACACAAGCATAGCGCTAAGAAAACACAGAGAACGGCAGCTCCTTTGTGGAGGGCAGAGGATGGCAGAGAGGGAAGGCGTACAAGTCCACAGAGGAGGCAGCTTTTGAGGGGTAAAATGCTGTCAGCCAGTGTCAAAATTCAGTGTTACAGAGGGAAATTTTTTTATAAAAACAAAAAGCTGAACTTTTAAACATATGAAATGTTTCTGGTTTCTAACATTCTTGCTTTCATTTTATGATTCTGGGCAGAAGGCTCATTGGCTTGTACAATTTGCGCAGTGCCGAATGCATAGATAACCATCCTACTGACAGAGGAATGTAGGGTTGGAATAAACAAAGTGAAACATACCATCTGTGTGGTACCATCTGATTTGAAGCAGTATCTCTTGCTGAAGATTTTACATGTATTCTTCACTAACAATAGGTTGCCTCAAGTACTTCGTTTCTATTCACTAAGGTAAGAAATTAGTACAACTGCAATCTCTGTAGCTGCTTTTCAATCATCAGAGGCCAAGTTATTCTGCTCTAATACACATCTCCCCATACTACCCACCCCACTCCCCCAGCAGCCTCTTTTTCACTGCAACTTATTTGACCCACTATTAACAACATGGATAGTGCCTAATGCCACAACTCTTTGTAAGACCAGGAAAAAAAAGATTGTATTTTCATAAAGTAGAAGAAGCTGCCTTTTAAAGAATATTTAATAACTTATTTATAAGTGATCTTTCTTTCAATCTGATGTTACGTAAGTCACTTACTGGTCCAGGAATAAACAAAATGTCTATAACATTGTAGGAACTTTTAGATATACAGACTATTAGAAGCTGAGATACCAGTATAATTTTGTAGGTCTTTAGCATTGTTTTATAACTTAATCCTATATTGTCATTAGATAATCTGGAGATCTCTAGAACACATGTTGGCTTCCTTGTATGGACCAGTTCTCTCTCAGTCAGTTCTGTGTGATTCCTTCTGAGCAAGGATAACAGAACGATTACTATTATAAATTAACACTACCACTACATGTAGTTCCTACAGACCATAAAAATATTTATATAGACTTCACAATTACACAGTACTTTCCAATTCATTTGACACTCACAACAGTCTTGTGAGATACGATCTTCATTTCACAAATGAAGAAAGTAAAGTTCAAAGACATCAATGAGTAGCCTGCAACTCTATAGCCAATAAGCAGAAGGGTCTGCTTGGGTCTCAACTCATATCCTCCGACTGCAATTTCTAGAATCTATTAATGAAACCGTGACTACCTGAGCTGCACACCTAACTCTAGCCCAGATTAACTCACTGTCTGTTCCATGTTCTCTTCTGTAATGAACCCAACCCGACAGCAGCGGCTATACATCAGAGGGGCTTTCAGACAGGCTTGTATAAGTGGACGCAGAATGATATCCTAGACCAGTGCTGAACCTTCTACAATAACGGAACGTTCTACATGTGAGCTGCTTAATACAGTAGCCACTAGCTACATGCAGTTAAAGAGCACTTGAAATGCATAACTGAGAAACTGAACTTTTAATGTAATTAATTTAAAAGCTATGTGTGGCTAATGGCAACCTTAAAGGGGAGCACAGTTTGATCCTGGCAACTGAGCTTACTGTTTAATGTTGTAGCCTTAAGCACAAATGGAAAAGAGTATCAACTAAATTGTGAGCCCAGAGGACAGCACTAGTTTATGGGAACTAGAATGGATCCGATACCATCAAAAGTAATACAACCAAAAGATAACCGTAGAATAATCTTTCAATCTGTGTAAACTCTCTGGTCAGTCAAATCTAATGAAAGACTAATGTAAGTCCAGGCCTACCAACAGTATAAACTATGCACGGCAAAGAATTCAACATTATTCTATAGGTCACAATGGCTTTCCTGGGAAAAAAAGAGTCATGACTGTACATGAAAACTAATTCAACTAAATTATAAATAGGAGAAGATGGATATGAAAAGCAAGGCATCTGAGTACATCAGGCATTATTTCTCTAATTATAACACTTCATTCACTTACCGAAGAACTCAAAGGAACATGTCAAAGGCCATATCCTTGCCTCTGTCCCTACAGTAAAGTATCACATCCACACCACTTAGCTAGGCACTAGAAGACTTCATTTAAATAAAAGTGATAGACTTGTTTGGTATCATCAAATCCTTCTTTGTGTTAAAATTATCAAGACTTTCAAAACCCCTGCTGCTGCTAAGTCGCTTCAGCAGTGTCCGACTCTGTGCAACCCCATAGACAGCAGCCCACCAGGCTCCTCTGTCCCTGGGATTCTCCAGGCAAGAACACTGGAGTGGGTTGCCATTTCCTTCTCCAATGCATGAAAGTGAAAAGTGAAAGTGAAGTCACTCAGTAGAGTCTGACTCTTCGCGACCCCATGGACTGCAGCCTACCAGACTCCTCCGCCCATGAGATTTTTCCAGGCAAGAGTACTGGACTGGGTTGCCATTGCCTTCTCCTAGATAGGTTTTATAAGTCCCATGAACAACAGCAACTGTCATCTCTTTTTCTTTTAGCTCTACCTTGCTGGGCTGATAAGAGAACTGAACCCCAAGTCAAGAGCCTGGGGTCTTGGTTCTGACTTTTTGACCAGTAGATGTTTAGCCCTACACAAACCACTTCATTTCTTACTGCCTCAGTTGCCTCACTTGTAAACTGATGGGATAATTAGATCAACCACTAAAGTAACTTCCAGCTGTAAAACTCCACCATTCTGCGATATCCTCAATGGTCTTCAGTTGGGTTCAAGGTCTTTCTTAGAGCCTATTACTACTGTGATATGTACAATCTACTTCAAAAATTCACAGATCAATAATTCATCCATTTCCAAAATTATGAGTATACCAATTCTTTACTTATAGAAAAAGATTCATTTCTAGTATTTCAAAACACAAACCATTCCTAACTGTGCAAACAAAAAAGTACACTCAAGAAGTAAAGATCTAATTAGTTCTACTATTAACAACCTGGAGCATTAGGAAAAAGCACATGCTAACATGGACCTTTTGGATTAGTTTTTGATTTTCACATATTTCTCTCCAACTGTACTCACTCAAACTGAAGTCACAATTCTCTCAGAGTCTTTCAGCTCGTGTTCTACAGTTCTGAACCTGTCTCCTCTAGCAGTACCTGGAAAAGATATTCATAAGAAAAGAACAAATTGCTTTTCTAACTATGTGAAGGCTTCATTGGGAATTGGATTTATTTATGCCCCAAAAGTTCACTTTTGAAACTGAACTTCAGTAATCTTAGGTGGCATTTATTTGGCACAATTGAGTAATCTTAGTTTAATAATCTTCTAAACCTGTTCAATGTAGATAATTTGTACTAAGGCAGGACTCTCTAGCAGAAATAAGCAGTGAATTCCTTGTGAACTGAGTCCTGTTCATTTCTACAACTGTGTTCCAACATAATTTCACTTAATCCACAGGCTCATGCTAACAAAGGTAAGCACTATCTCTGTGGCTCCTCCTGCCCATCCTTGTCATTCATTCTCTTCACATGTATTCACTTCCCTCAGCTTCTGTTCTTTCACATGGGCTTTGTGTTCTTCTAGTCTCCGTAATTTATTTTTCACAATTCATCATTTCAATTCAGTCTGTCTTATGATCTAAGAGTGGAAGCAGGCAAGGTAGCAGGCTAGTGCTCGAGGGCTATGTGAGGCCAAAGGAGGTCGCAAAGATAAAACTAAATCACCCGCACAGAGACGGAAGTACAGGGATTCAGTCTCACTGGCATGAGGTCCTAACCACCTACCTAAAAGGCCTACCTGCTGGTCATTCAGCACTTCTGAGAGAATCAAGAAACAGGATGCTATCACACCTGTGAGAGGAATCAGAGGTATACAAGCTCTGACATATCTATCATCAGCCAGGAAGAAGATGAAAAGTGGCATGATAATCAGAGGTTGAGGCTCCAAAATAACTAAAATTCTTATTAAAATTTTCAAGAAGTCTCAGAATTTCTGGGTTGGGGGCTGAGGGAGTGGGGTGGGAGAGATGATGAGGCTACATGAAGAGAGGTTTCACTAGCAGGGAAATTTCAAGGGCAGCCAGGATTGGCTCATCTTAAGAAGGCCTCCACCAGACATCAACAGGTAGGAAAGCAAGGCTGTGAGAGTCAAGCCTGTCCGCTTCCTCCTCAGCATTTGGACTCACTGAGCAACACAGGAAGGCTTTTTGTTCTGCAAGCTCACGTGCAGACAGCTCACTTCTACCTGCCCTTTTTGTCCCCAATGATTCCTAGGATCTGCATTCTTCTCTACCCAGCCCACATGTAAGAAGGTTAGACATAGATTATGATCTGTGCTTTTGGTTTTACAGCAAAATCAGACTTCTGGTATTCCAAGCCCCGATAAGCTTATCTTGAATAACTTAAGCTTCTATTACCTGTCACTGGTAAATTTTTTATGAAGGTTTTTGTCCTTAAAGTTCCCAGTTGTTCAAAACAAATCAAAACAAGGAAAGAAAAGAGAAAGAAAGGAAGAAAGAAAAAGAAAAAAAGGAAAAGAAACAAAAGTTCTAAAGAGGTAACTACTCCTTCTGAGGTAGAAAGCAGAATATACTGCTTTCTTCACACACACACACACATATATATACAGACATATATATATACATATACACACACCTGCATATAAGCTTAATTGACTTGAGCTCATCCAGCAACATATACTGAAAGATGGCTTTTAGGTGAGTAGTGAAGCTGTCTTCTAACTGTGACCTTTGTGAGTTGTAGAGAAATGGGGCCCAGAACCTTTATGTTGCCAATTCTAGTTCTCACCTCATATCCAACCCAACACACAAACATACCCTTACCTGGGAAACAGTAAGTATTTCTATCTTAAGTATTCCTGTGCCGTTCATTAAAAAGAGAGCATGGGCTTTGGAGCCAGTCAGACCTGGGTTCAAGTCCCAGCTTTGGAATTTGTTAGCAGTTCTATATCCCTTAAGCAAGAAATGACCTGCCGACAACCCAGTTTTCTCATCTATAAAGTGAAGATTCATAAATCATCCACTTTACAACCTTCTATCTAACACACAAATGTACTAAGACTGGAACAATGTCCTAATTTTTAACACTATTCCAGAAACAAACCTGTACACTATTTTTAATTTTCTTAAACTAGTCAGATGGCAAATCTCTACACTTTCTATTTTCTATTTCCATTTTATTATTCTGTTGTGCTATGTCATTTCCTTTGAATCACCCAAAATCCCTTAGTGAAAAATAATATAAAAATAAGCAAAAAATACTTTAAGACCAATTAATCACAAGAAATACTGAGTGCTCACTCCTCTGAAACACTTGATTTACCTCCCAATCATATTTAATAAGCACAGCAGAGTTCCTTCATGCTGAGTGCTTCAGTTTGGGGCTCTGATGCATTTTGTAACTACCACAGGACATTTCCTTTTCCACAGAGGAAACAAACATGCAGTATGACTTAATCAGACATCCTACAAGTAGAAGTCAAAATCCTGTATCTTCATATTTGAAAAGCATACTAATTCTATAGCACAAAGAAAAAAAGGATTTCAACCACTCTGCCTATCTGACCTCTCTGTTTGAACAGTTCATCCAAATTTGATTCTTTCCCTCTCCTCACCCACCCCATCCAATCCCATCATTAAATGCTGCTCAAGTGTCCCCTGCTCTCCACCTCCACTGCCCCCACTAGTCCAAGCTAATAGTACCAGAGCTGCAGAAACTATGCACGTTCCTGGAAACCGTGCTTCCACTCTTGCCCTTACCAACCTATTCTCCACACAGCAACTGGTGGGTGGCCCGCCACTACACTCAGAATAAAAGCCAGTTCTAGAAACACCTTACAGGATCTTGCCCATTTCTCCTACTCCATCAGGCATCACTCTCCCCTCATGTTCCTCTAGGTTCATCACTCATGCAGGGCTCCTTTCAATTCCCTTCATCAATTCCCTTTATATATATTCAGGTCCTTCTGCCCTCAGGAACTTGCTTCAGCCACACCTGACTATCTCCAATTTCCATTAGACTGCAAGCTGATGCTAATTTCCATTAGACTGTGAGAGAACTGTTTTTTCCAGCAATATGTACCCAGTACCTGAAATAAAGTTTGGGACACAGTATGTGTTCACAGGATATCTGAGAAAAGAATAAATGAATGGGAACAGAAAATAAATTTTAATGTCAAACCCCTTCAATGAGAAGTCATATGAGAAGCCAGCGTCAGTAAGAAGAAATTCACAATAAACCATTTTAAATTTAATATTCAAGATGGACACTCCTAAGAAAACAGATTCTTCAGCAATGCTCTTAGAAACCAAAACAGAGACTAACAGAAGAGTTCTGAAAACTGAGCACAATGTGCCTCTTTTCTGGTTTTGACAATCTGTTTTCACTGCTGAACTTACTCTCTTCAATTCTATCTCAAAAGAAGCCAAGTAGCCCATAAAAGGAATATGCAAATAGTTAAAACACTAACCACAGCTAAAAGACAAATGCACTGCCAACTACTCCAAATAACATAAACAATAAATGCCTTCACATTACTAATTCCTGATAGGCAAGGAAACAGGAGGGGAACATTCTAAATTCAAGCTCTCAAACATCAGTTCAGTCACTCAGTTGTGTCTGCCTCTTTGTGATCCCATGGACTGCAGCACGCCAGGCTTCCCTCTCCATCACCAATGCCCAGGGCGTACTCAAACTCATGTCCATCGCATCAGTGATGCCATCCAACCATCTCATCCTCTGTCATCCCCTTCTCCTCCCGCCTTCAATCTTTCTCAGCATCAGGGCCTTTTCCAGTGAGTCGGTTCTTCCCATCAGGTGGCCAAAGTATTGAGTTTTAGCTTCAGCATCAGTCCTTCCAGTGAATATTCAGGACTGACTTCCTTTATAATGGACAGGCTGGATCTCCCTGCAGTCCAAGGGATTCTTCTAGCATCTTCTCCAACACCCAGTTCAAAAGCATCAATTCTTCAGCACTCAGCTTTCCTTATAGTCCAAGTCTCACATCCATACGTGACTGCTGGAAAAACCATGGCTTTGACTAGACAGACCTTTGCTGGTAATGTCTCTGCTTTTTAACATGCTGCCTAGGTTGTCATAGTTTTTCTTCCAAGAAGCAAGCATCTTTTAATTTCATGTCTGCAGTCACCATCTGCAGTGATTTTGGAGCCCAAAAAATTAGTCTCTCACTGTTTCCATTTTTTCCCCATCTATTTGCCATGAAGTAATGAGACCGGATGCTATGATCTTAGCATGAATGTTGAGCTTTAAGGCAGCTTTTTCACTCTCCTCTTTCACTTTCATCAAAAGGCTCTTTAGTTTCTCACTTTCTGCCATAAGGGTGGTATCATCTGCATCTGAGGTTATTGATATTTCTCCCAGCAATCTTGATTCCAGCTTGTGCTTCATCCAGCCCAGCATTTTGCATGATGTACTCTGCAAATAAGTTAAATACTGAAACATACTGAAACCATTATATTCTGCCTGAGCCATCAGCACTCACAGGATCAACTCAAGGATGCTGCTTTTCCCCAGCTCCATTCCAAATAAAGATGCTAGATCTAATGTACGGCAGTTGAAATTCTGACTGCCCAGTAGCTCTATTCCTGCATACTGAGGTAGCTCAACTACCTCCTGTGAGGTCTTCTCCTTTTAATCATAAGGTTTCAAGTGGAGGAGCCCCAGTCTCAATCCATTTAAGACTCAATCCCCAGTCTCAATTCCAGTTCACTGGAAATGATAATAAAGTATCTACATGTTTTGCCCAAATTTTCAAACCATCTACTAGAAATTAAATGTTGACTAAGGGTATGCTACAAGGCTAATAAACATCCTTTTTATTTTTTTTTTTTTCATGTGAGCTGGAATTAAATCAACTCGGTGCGGGTTATATTACTCTCAGTTTTCTGATATTCCCTGCTATAATGTATTTTACTTGAGTAACATAATGAGTACAAATTCAAGTGTATTTGTAGATAATACTTTTTAGAAAATAGGTTAACTAGACAAAAGTAATTTTAAAGAGTTCTTATTAAAGACAAGGTTGAAGCTTTCTGAAATATATCATAGTATTTGGGTAGCAAAAACATTGTTGTTTTGGGTAAACACTTCCAATTAAGAAGCTCCTTCTTCACTAACATCAAGATTGCTGGGCAAAAATTTTGCCATGTTCCCATTCTTTATAAGCTAAAATGTTCTCACCTCAGTTGAGATTAAAAGAGTTTAAAAAGCAGATGATTCATTAAGTCATACCTTCCTTCTACATAGTCCAAATATAGACTCAAATAACAAGACCTAAGCATTTACTACAGATGGTGACTGCAGCCATGAAATTAAAAGGCGCTTACTCCTTGGAAGGAAAGTTATGGCCAACCTAGATAGCATACTCAAAAGCAGAGACATTACTTTGCCAACAAAGGTTCATCTAGTCAAGGCTATGGTTTTTCCAGTGGTCATGTATGGATGTGAGAGTTGGACTGTGAAGGCTGAGCACTGAAGAATTGATGCTTTTGAACTGTGGTGTTGGAGAAGACTTTTGAGAGTCCCTTGGACTGCAAGGAGATCCAACTAGTCCATTCTGAAGGAGATCAGCCCTGGGATTTCTTTGGAAGGAATGATGCTAAAGCTGAAACTCCAGTACTTTGGCCACCTCATGCGAAGAATTGACTCATTGGAAAAGACTCTGATGCTGGGAGGGATTGGGGGCAAGAGGAGAAGGGGATGACAGAGGATGAGACGGCTGGATGGCATCACTGACTTGATGGACTTGAGTCTGAGTGAACTCCGGGGGTTGGTGATGGACAGGGAGGCCTGGCGTGCTGCGATTCATGGGGTCGCAAAGAGTGGGACACGACTGAGCAACTGATCTGATCTGATCTGAAGCATTTACTCTGTATTTGAAGAGGTTTTATCTTATAAGAAAAGACAACTATTTTTGCAAAAACAAGGAAAGGAAACTCTAATTTTAAATCCATGCTCAAATCACTTATAGCTTTACTCCCAGAGCACAACGGAGAGCCCACGAGGACTTCACATCGGTGGTGCTGGGTTGCTCCACACAAGCAGGTGGGTGAAGAGACCAGTGAGTACACCAGGTGGTGTTTTCTTCGCCTGCATTACTCCCCCTAGGGAGCCCAATCACGCTGGATCATTACTCAGAATACTTTCATGTTTTGTGGGAGAACTAATTAAAAGCATTTCTCCCTGGAGAAACCAAGATACAGTGAGGTCAAAAGTGAGTGGACAGTCATATAATTGCTGACTAAGCTAAGCAGGAATTCATAACCTCTTTCCTAATTCAATGTTTAATATACTAAATATTTCTGTTGGATATTTCATATGTTAAATGAAATAACCTTAATATCTGGATCCAATATAACAGAATAACTCATAGTTCTTTATACTTTTATTACTATTCTGCATGAAATGTATTATCACCAGTTATCTAAGTAGAAAATTCAAGTTCTTAAAGTCTAGCCTAATGCTTTAAAAAGAAAATATATCAATTATGATGTTTTGTGTTAGTCTCTCAGTCATGTCTGACTCTGCGACCCCATGACTGTAGCCTGCCAGGCTCCTCTGTCCATAGGATTCTCCAGACAAGAATACTGGATTGGGCTGCCATTCCCTTACTATTTATAAACTTGGAACATTCTTAAATTCTATAGGATTGACAATTTAGGGCTGAATCTGTCATCTTTTGCCAAAGAACGCCCTGATTTTTTGTTGCTTTGTTTCTTCCTGTAGGTTAACTTCACCTTAGCTGGGCTGCTCCACATAGGTGTGATTTCAGTGACTGACTCCAGAAGGTGAGTGCTACCAATGTCTAAAAAAATGATCAAGACCAGGCAGAAACAATTTTTTAAGAAGATGGAAAAATAAGTAGAAGGCTTCCTTTCATGAAAGACTAAAACCTCCTCTATCAAAAGTCGTAATAGCATATTCTTATAAATTTGAGGTCCCTGAAACAGCTACTCAAATCCAGTCAATTAACTATAACAGATAACTTCAGTAGGCACACCAAATAGTCTTCCTTTACTGGCCTGGCCAAGTAAAAAAGTTTTCCAAGAAGCTTAACAGCTTTTTTTAGACGCTTGTTTATAAACTTGCATTGCACTCCATGTTCACTACCCACACCCCTCATGCCCCACAGACTCCCCACACACACAAAAAGCTAATAAGCTTGCATTTCTGACTATGACTCACATCAACTAAGAACCAGAAGATTAACAAAACTCTTGGATATGACTAAGCAAAATGTTCTAATTAATAAATAGTTAAGAAAAACACAAATTTTAAAAAATAAAAGAAAACATATGAAAACAGGAGATTAGGGAGGGAAGGCAACTTTAAATCCTTGTAAGATGTCCCCAGGGAGGAGGGGGGAAAAAAAGCCCACATTTTTCTTTAAGGGCTGAAGAATCAGCAGCAATAACTCAAACCTATCATGCCCATAGGTGGTTTTAAGAGAGTTGTATTCAATACAACTGGCAGTTTTCCACATAATATTTCTTCTTTTTGATTTTCTGTTTTACAGAATTCCACTTGAGAGTTTTTACAATTTATTTCTCTTACCAAATCTGAAATAAACTAGGTTATGACAAATCAAGAACCTTATATTCAGCAAAAATCATCTCTCTGGCCCCTTCTCTACTAAAAATCACCATATTTTTTTTACTGTTTCTTTCCAAAACAAAAGTAAAGGCCCATGAAATTTGACAGTCTGATATGTTATAAATATTTAATTTCATGCTTATACTTACTATTTAAACTGAAGCAATACAGAACCCTGACGATGGGAAAAGGAAACTCTTTCGCCTTACAAGGAAAAATCTGTCACCAGAATTTAATAATATTCATTAAGGAACCGCACACTTTCATGCGGCCTCGGCTGTGTCAGTCACACACACGCCGCCCCGCCCCCTGCGCTGTCAGTCACGTGCAAGCCCCGCCCCCGGGCTGTCAGTCCCGGCGCTGGCCCGCGGCTGAACTGGCGGCGCTGACGTCAGCTGGCGACCGCGGCCGCATTCCTAAACAGTTCAGACAAACCCACTGGTGGGAAGCTTCGAAAGCCCTCAGCTGTAGTGAAGAAAGCAAAGGCTTGGCTGGCAGCCAGACTCCTGAGCTCAGCATTTTGTAATGCACTTCCTTTTTACTTAACAGCTTGCATAATGCCTTTAACCCTTCCTTTACCTGCTTCACACCTTTAACCCCTTCTCCTCCTGGTCGAAATTCAAAGCGAACTCGGAAACTTGCTCTCCCACTGGATTTTAATATATTCCGTCCCAAATCACAACTGACTGATTTTTTATATTGCTGAAGAGGCAATTTAATTAAACATGCACTCTCTGAACAGTTCACTTTTCACCGCTTAGAGCAATGTTATTTTTCAAGCAAGGAAACAAAAACATTTTGTTAAAATAATATATTTAAATGTTCAATTTTTTTCAAGATCCTTCCTTCATAATTTGTCTCTTAGAATTTATTTTTTCAAGAGATGATACTTTCAAGAATCCAAACAAAATGAACAAACTGGTATTTGCAGTGACAAAACTCTCCCTCCAACCCTGTGACCCTCTGCCATCCAGGTCTCATAAAAACAAATGTGATTTATTACCCTGGTATTTTTACACAGGAGTAGTTTAGTTACATATAAGGAAATACAAATATATTCTATTTTTTCCCTTTTTAACTAAATGGTAAACCCAACAGCTTTCTCCATTGCTTCTTTTTTAGAACTGCAAGGAATTCCACCACAATTTACAGTATTTATCGATACCAGTACCCTGTATATAAGCATTTAGACAATTTACAATTTTTCTACTATTAGAAATACAGGTATACGTTTAGAAAAACAGTCTTGTGTCTATGATGAGTTTGAAGGAACTTTTATATATTAAGGAAATTAGCCATTTGTCTGTGATGAGTTGCAAAAATGTTTTTTTCCAGCTAGGTGAATTTGGTGGTTTGTCATACAGGAATTTAGGGATTTTATGTAGCGGAATGGCTATAAATCTATTCTTTCATGTCTCCTGGTTATTGTATCAGATATAGACTGTCATTCCCCCAAGTAGTTTATAAAAGAATTATCCTATGGTTTCTAATACTGTATGTTTTGTTTTACATTACAATATTTGGAGTTTGTACTTTGTTTTTTCCTAGATGGATATCCACTAGTCCCAACATTATCCACTGAATATCTATCTTTCCTCACTGTTTTGAAATGTTACCCTTATGCTTTTGAGCTGTGGTGTTGCGCTGCTGCTGCTGCTAAGTCACTTCAGTCATGTCTGACTCTGTGCGACCCCATAGACAGCAGCCCACCAGGCTCCCCCATCCCTGGGATTCTCCAGGCAAGAACACTGCGGTGGGTTGCCATTTCCTTCTCCAATGCATGAAAGTGAAGTCACTCAGTCGTGTCCAACTCTTTGCGATCCCATGGACTGCAGCCTACCAGGCTCCCCCATCCATGGGATTTTCCAGGCAAGAGTACTGGAGTGGGGTGCTATCGCCTTCCCTTGGACTGCAAGGAGACCCAACCAGTCCATCCTAAAAGAAATCAGTCCTGAATATTCATTGGAAGGACTGATGCTCAAGTTGAAATTCAAATACTTTGGCCACCTGATGCGAAGAACTGACTCACTGGAAAAGACCCTGATGCTGGGAAAGACTGAAGGCAGGAGGAGAGGGGGATGACAGATGGTTGGATGGCATCACGGACTCAATGGACATGAGTTTGAGTAAGCTCTGGGAGTTGGTGATGGACAAGGAAGCCTGGAGTGCTACAGTCCATGGGGTCCCAAAGAGTCGGACATAACTGAGTGGCTGAACTGACTGACCCTTATATATTAAATTTACTAAATTACTTTATGTCAGTTAGGTTCACACTATTTTTATGCTGTCTTTATCATCAGTAATCATTTTTAAATCTAAAAAAGTAAGGTATGTTTTGTATAGACAACAAGATCCAGTTTCAATAAATACATTTCAGATTTGAGTTTTATTTATTTTTAAACCAAACTAAATCCTTTTCTGGGATTCTGGGGTAAATTAAAGCATAACATTATTAAGTTATATGTAAAGACTTATACTGAAATTCTATCTAATGTTATTTCAAGTAACTGACATTTTGAGAATAAATATCCATTCAGAAACATTACTCTTGACTAATTATGGCAAGTACTTTTACTCTTCATAAAGACATCAAATAATAACCAGAAAGATTCAAAACGTTGAAAACATTATTAAAACAAAATCCTGACACTGACTGTAGACAATCTTTTTTTAACTGTTCATGCAGTTGTTTTATTATTTCACTTTATTTTGACCTTGTGGCACAGCATGCAGGATCTTCCCCAACCAGGGATCGAACTCGTGCCCCCTGCAGTGGAAGCACAGAGTCTTAACCACTGAACCGCCAGGGAAGTCCAACTTTGAGTTTTAATGTTGCCTTTGAAGAACAATCTTTAAAGAAAAATGAGTAACAAATGAGGATGAACTAGTCCTTTGGTTTGTGCCCTTCTTTCCATATCTGTTAATGATTATTACACCATATATCTATGGAATTTCTATATTTTATATTTATATAGTCATATTGATAAACAATTGCTTATTGCTTAGTAAACATATTATTAAGAACACACATGGTTTGAACTTTAAGGAGATGTTAAAAGACAGTAATATGCAATAATCATCAATTGCTGAAAATGCAGCAGAATCCACTATTTTGAAAAGAACCTCAACATGTTGGGCATGTGCTTCTCTAAAGGGACAGCAAGATGACAGATGATAGAGACCTGCAGACCTAAGGTTCAAAGTACCAGTACATTAATGGAGGAAGAGAGGGCAGGAGGCAGGGGGTAGTGAGGAGGCGGAAAATAAAGATCTGCCAAAGCAGGGAGAAGTCCCCCAGTTCTGAGACAATGATCCTAATGCAGCTCAGGCTGTCCTCTATATAATGAGGCCATCATTTACTCTATAGTTGTCAGAGGTTCCAGTCCTCTCAGGACAGGTCTGCCACTGAGTCACTACATCACAAACCGTGTATCAAGAAAAAAAAATTTTTTTTTTCTAATTTTATTTTATTTTTAAACTTTACATAATTGTATTAGTTTTGCCAAATATCAAAATGAATCCGCCACAGGTATACATGTGTTCCCCATCCCGAACCCTCCTCCCTCCTCCCTCCCCATACCATCCCTCTGGGCCGTCCCAGTGCACCAGCCCCAAGCATCCAGCATCGTGCATCGAACATGGACTGGCAACTCATTTCCTACATGATATTTTACATGTTTCATTGCCATTCTCCCAAATCTTCCCACCCTCTCCCTCTCCCACAGAGTCCATAAGACTGTTCTATACATCAGTGTCTCTTTTGCTGTCTCGTACACCGGGTTATTGTTACCATCTTTCTAAATTCCATATATATGCGTTAGTATACTGTATTTATGTTTTTCTCCCAGAATATTGGAAATAAAAGCAAAAATAAACAAATGGGACCTAATTAACCTTAAAAGCTTCTGCACATCAAAGGAAACTATTAGCAAGGTGAAAAGACAGCCTTCAGAATGGGAGAAAATAATAGCAAATGAAGCAACTGACAAACAACTAATCTCAAAAATATACAAGCAACTCCTACAGCTCAACTCCAGAAAAATAAACGACCCAATCAAAAAATGGGCCAAAGAACTAAATAGACATTTCTCCAAAGAAGACATACAGATGGCTAACAAACACATGAAAAGATGCTCAACATCACTCATTATCAGAGAAATGCAAATCAAAACCACTATGAGGTACCATTTCACACCAGTCAGAATGGCTGTGATCCAAAAGTCTACAAATAATAAATGCTGGAGAGGGTGTGGAGAAAAGGGAACCCTCTTACACTGTTGGTGGGAATGCAAACTAGTACAGCCACTATGGAGAACAGTGTGGAGATTCCTTAAAAAACTGGAAATAGAACTGCCTTATGATCCAGCAACCCCACTGCTGGGCATACACACTGAGGAAACCAGATGGCAAAGAGACACGTGTACCCCAATGTTCATCGCAGCACTGTTTATAATAGCCAAGACATGGAAGCAACCTAGATGTCCATCAGCAGATGAATGGATAAGAAAGCTGTGGTACATATATACAATGGAGTATTACTCAGCCATTAAAAAGAATACATTTGAATCAGTTCTAATGAGGTGGATGAAACTGGAGCCTATTATACACAGTGAAGAAAAAATTTTTTAAAGGTATTTTCCCTGTGTGGTATAGACATACTGCTCATAATATATAGTTTTTAAAGTTCTGAAATCTAACTCAAGTAAAAGATTTTATATAGCCTTCTAAGATGTGGTGCTACAATTTTATTTATGGAGTTACTATTTTAAACTCTGAGCCCATTTCTCTCTAAAAAATGACACACAGAATAAAGTCCAAACAGAAATTACTTTAAAGCTCCTGACACTATGTCCCTAATCTACTCTTTTCCACTCACTTCTTTCAAGGAGCCTACCCTTTGGCCCCAAGCAAGCAGGGTCTACTGTTCCTCAAACATCTACGGACTCTGCTCATATTTTCCTGTACCTGGAATATCCTTCCAACAAGTGAGAATGCCAGTAAGATGATAATGGTGATGAAGGATGTTAAAGATAAATATCATTAAAATACATGTTTACAATTCTCATATTAATATGAAGATGAAAGAAACTAAGGAAATACTATATTCCACTAAAAAGATGGACCATTAGGAAGAAAAACAGTGTGGATGCTTTTTATAAAAAATCTACTTAGATATATCATTTATATGTACAAAGTATATGTTTTTAATTAGTCTCATCTTGTTGGGGAAGGGGCAGGGAGTCAGCTTACTCATTACATCCTCAAGTACAGCTTTCCATCAACCTTCAAATTAAATGGAATATAAAAAAGGACAAAACTATTTTTTTTCTTGTAAGATATACAAAGACATTTGGATTTTTTTAATGTTTATTTTATATTTGGCATATAGTTGATTCACAGTGTTGTGCTAGTTTCAGGTATAAAGCAAAGTGATTTAGTTATACAGAGTCGTGCATCTATGTGTTATCTTTGTGGTATCTTTGACTAGTTTTAGTATGGGTTTATGGTGGCCTCATAGAATGAGCTTTAGAGTGTTTCTTTCACTGCAATTTTTTGGAAGAATTTCAGAAGAACAGGTGTTTGCTTTTCTCTAAATATTTGACAGAATTCACCTGTGAAAGCATCTGGTCCTGGACTTTCATTTATTGGAAGTTTTAATCATATATTCAATTTCAGTACTTCTGTCTGGTCTGTTCATATTTTCTATTTCTTCCTGGCTTATCCTTGGAAGGCTGTACCCTTCTAAAAATTTGTTTAGTCCTTCTTTGTTCATTTTATTGCATATATAGTTCCTTGTAGTAGTCTCATTATCTTTTGTATTTCTGTGGTGTCAGTTTTAATGTCTCCCATGCATCTCATAGGTTTTGGATTGTTAATGCTTTTGCTGTCATCTATCTCCAGATATTTTTTTAAACTTTAACATTTTCAGTGATCCATTTGTTATTTAGTAACATATTATTTAACCATCATATGTTTGTGGGGTTTTTTTTTTACAGTTTTCTTCTTATAATTGATTTCTAAGCTCATGGCATTATGGTGGGAAAAGATGCATGATATGATTTCAATTTTTTTAAATTTACCAAGGCTTGTTTTGTGGCCCAGCATGTGATCTATCCTGCAGAACGTTCCATGCACACCTGAAAAGGACGTGTACTCTTCTTTTGGATGGAATGCTCTATAAATATCAATTAGATCCATCTGGTCTAATGTGTCATTTAAAGCTTGTATTTCCTTATTGACTTTGTCTGGATGATCTGTCCATTGCTGTAAGTGGTTGTTAAAAGTCCCATTTTTGTGTTACTGTCGATTTCTCCTTTTATGGGTGGTAGGATTTTTCTGATATATTGGGGTGCTTCTATGTTGGATGCATATATATTTGCTGTTGTTCAGTTGCTAAGTCATGTCCAACTCTTTACAACGCCATGACTATAACACACCAGGCTCCCCTTTCCTTCACTATCTCCTGGAGTTTGCTCAAATTCATGTCCATTGAGTCAGTGATGCTATCTAATCATCTCACCCTCTGTTGTCCACTTCTCCTTTTGCCTTCAATCTTACCCAGCCATCAGTGTCTTTCCCAATGAGTTAGCTCTTTGCAGCAGGTGGCCAAAGTATCAGAGCTTCAGCTTTAGCATCAGTCCTTCCAATGAATATTCAGGGTTGATGTCCTTTAGGACTGACTGGTTTGATCTCCTTGCTGTCCAAGAGACTCTCAAGAGCTTCTCCAGCATCACAATTCAAAAGCATCAATTCTTCAGCACTCAGCCTCCATTATGGTCCAACTCTCACATCCGTACATGATTACTGGAAAAACCACTGCTTTGACTATATGGGAAAGTCAGCTGATGGCCTTGTGGGGATTCCCTTGTGTGTTACTTGTTGCTTTTCCCTTGTTGCTTTACTCTGTCTTTAATTTTTGTCAGTTCAATTAACGTGTGTCTCAGCATGTTCCTCCTTGGGCTTATCCTGTATGGGACTCTCTGCATACCCTGGACTTGAGTGAGTTTCTTCTTTTCCAAGTTAGGGCAGTTTTCGTCTATAATCTCTTCAAATATTTTCTCAGGCCCTTTCTCTCTTCTTCTTCTGGGACCAGCTATAATGGAAATGCTGCTGCATTTAATGCTGTCCGAGAGGTCTCTGTGACTGTCCTCATCTCTTTTCAACTTTTCTCTTTATTCTATTCTGCAGCAGAGATTTCTACCACTCTGTCTTCCAGCTAACTTATTTGTTCTTTGGCCTCATTTATTCTATTTATTCCTTCTAGTGTATTTTTCACTTGTTACTGTACGGTTCACCTCTGTTCATTTGATCTTTAAATCCTTCACTTCTTTGTTTAACATTTCTTGTATTTTCTCAGTATGTGCCTCCATTACTTTTCCAAAATCTTGGATTATCTTACTCTCATTACTCTGAATTCTTTTTCAGGTAGGTTACCTATCTCCACTTAGTTGCTCTTCTGGGCTTTTGTCTTGTTCCTTCATCTAGACCATATTTCTCTGCCATCTCACTTTATCTAACTTTCTGTGTTTGTGGTCTCCTTTCCACAGATTACAGGGGTTAGTTCCTCTTGGTCCAGCTGAGGTCGGTCCAGGGGCTCATGTAGGCTTTCTGGGGGGAGGGACTGGTGCCTGCGCACCAGTGGGTGGAGCTGGGTCTTGTCCTGGTGGGCAAAGGCAGCTCAACACCTGTGTTTAGAGGTGGCTGTGAGCTCATTAAGACTTCAGGCAGCCTATCTGATGATGGGGCAGCACCCTCCTGGTTCTTTGGCCTGTGTCATCCCAACAATGGAGCCTGAAGGCCACTGGATTCAGCCAGGTCTCTATGCCAAAATGGTGACCTCCAGAAGCACTTGTGCCGATCAATATTCCCTGGGGCCTTCCCTACCAGTGTCCTTGCTCCCACTGTGAGCCACAGCCAACCCATCTCCCTAGGAGACCCTTGAAGATCCACCAGAAGGTCTGGCCCAGGCTCCTAGGGAGTCACTGCTTTTGCTAGGTTCCTAGTGCACACAAAACCTTGTGAGCACCTTCCAAGAGTAGAGTCTTTGTTTCCCTGCTCCTGGAGAGCTCCTGCCCTCAAGCTCCACTGGCCTTAAAAGTCAAATGCTCTGGGGGCTCCTTCCCCTAATTCCACCCCTCAGGCTGGGGAGACTGACATAGGCTCAGAACTCTCACTCCATTGGGAGACCTTTGAATTATATTTTCCAGTTTGTAGGTCACCTACCTGGTGTATATGGGATTTGTTTATAACATAAAACCCCCTCTCTTATCATCTTGTGTTCTTTTGTCTTTGAATGTAAAATATCTTTTCTGGTAGGTTCCATTCTTTATTGTCAATGGTTGTTCAACAGTTAGTTTTGACTTTGATTTTTTTCTGAGAAGAGTTGAGCTCAAGTCTTCCTGCTCCACCATCTTGTCTAGAGTCAAGGGGCTGCTTTTAGTTTGGATGCTTGCTGTCTCTTTCCTCAGCATGAGCTGGCCATTATTCCCTTGATATATGGTGTACAGGTGCAACGGCCTGTGCATGCTCCCGGGACGATGGAGGCACCAACTAGCACCTGTTCACGTGATGTCCCTGTGCTCTCCTCGGATGGTAGGAGCAGCGATTGATGCCCACTCATGGGTCATGCAGCAGCAGTGATAGCCCACATACTTCTGGGACAGTGTGGGCAGTGAGTAAAGCCTGCTCCTGGGTCTCTTGATGGTTGCTGCCCATGCCTGCCTCTGGAGCCCAAGATGGCAGTGGCAGCTCACACATGCCCCAGGAGTTTGTGCAGGTGCTGTTTTGTTGCCTGTGAGTACACAGAGGGAAAGACACTCCTATGTTGCTGCCATTGCTTTCCTTGCACCCTCCTCTCAAACAGTGGTGCCTTGCCTCTCTGGTGGGCCTAGGCGTCTTCCAAGTACACCGTAAGATGTCATACTCTAGCCTCTTCAATCTCACACAGCCAACCCCAGTCCTCTCCCTGGGTCTGACCTCCAAATCCCAAACTTCAGCATCCAGTCCCCACCCACACCAGTGGACAAGTGCTGGGGTGGGGAGCTGAGGAGCACAAGGCGGTGGTCCTGACCATCTGTACAGGTCATTCTCCACTTTGCCCACCACAAACCAGTTGCTGTGCTCTCCTCCAAGGCTCCAAAGCTCCCCCTCTCCAGGCTGATCTCTCTGTCCATGAGGGGACTTCCTAGGTGTAGAACCTTTCCTCCTTTACAGCTCTCTTCCTGGGCACAGGTCCAGTCCTGATTTCTTTCCCTCCTTTTCTTCCCTTTTTTTCTTTTTTTTCCACCCATTACATGGAGAGTTCCTTGCCCTTTCAGAAATCTGAGCTCTTCTGCCAGTATTCAGTGTATGGTCTGTGTGAAATGTTTCATTTATAGATATTTTTTTATATAATTGTGGAAGGAGGTGTGCTCCACATCCTACTTCTCTGCCATCATGATAGCTCTCCCAATGTACTTTAAATATGGCAGTATAAAAACCAAACTCCATAACAGGATGGTTTTGGTTAAGTTCAACTACACTCTCACTCCTTGAAGCACTGGCTGTCAGCCCAGGAACCCCTGGTACCTGTGAACCTATCTGCCATGTTGTAAGCCCCATTGGTATTGATTTCTATGACTTAGGGCCCAGAACTCCTAAAGTATCTATGGTATACATGTATCCAACAGTTGTAAAATCTAATTGTGCATCAAAAGAACCTGCATAATTCAAGAAACATAAAGATTCTTAGGACTCAAGCCCCAAACTTCCTGAAGTACAGTAACTGATAGCAGAATCTATTTTGTGAAAGAAAAAAAAAGAAAACTCCCTAGATCTGATTTGTAAAGAAGTAGTTTGGAAAAGGAAAAGATGGGTAGGGCTATGAAGGCAGATAAAAGAGGAGATGAGAATCCCTCCGCTCTCTTGGATATAGTATCTCTCTCCCATGTCTCCCTCGAAAAAAAGAAGAGATAGAAAATAACAGCAAAAGCAAGAATTTCAGGAATGGTGACTTCCTCTTAAAACAGAAGTGTAAATGGGAATTTCCTCTTTAAATCCCATTTGCCCTTGTCTACCATAAGGTCTGCTGCACCACAACAAACATGAGCAAAAGACAGCAAAACAGGAGTGGGAGTTTCCCTTATGCGGTGGCACAGAGGTCATGGGCACAATATCAACTTCAGGAGAGTGCAGGAAGCTCTTTGAGGTTTTCCACCTGCTCTTGCTCTTATTTATGCCATTCTTTGCCTCAGGACTGCAAAATAAATAAAATTTAATCACAGGGAACAAGGAAAAATGTAAACTGATAGAGAAAACGAGGAGGTAGAGATCCTGCAGTATAAAAATAATTTTTAAAAAAACTCTCTCAGGATTTTTATGACTTTATGAGGTCACTTAATTCATCTCTTAGTAGACAAGACTACAGCTAACAGTATCCAGGAAAAGATACTGGAAAATATATTTTAGTGGCTAAATTTCAACATAATTTGTTCTCATGGTCAAAAATATTATTCAAATACCAGGAAGCTCACAAGATTGGAAACTAAAACTAAACCTTTTATGACAAAACTCTTACACAGGCCAAAAAACATTTTCAACTCCCATGCATAGAGTTTGAGTGTGCATTATTTTGCGGGATTCCAGAATCTTGCTTGCATGCGTGTTTTCCCTTCTGATTTTATTCAAAAGATTCTCTTTTCTTTTCCAAGCATACTTTCTAAGTCTGAAGACAAAGTGTTCCTTTTCCCTGGCTCCTCCTCCCTGGCGTCCATGTGATGAAGCACCCATGCGAGAACTAAAGGAGCTATAGGGCTCACAGTGGTCTTACTTGTTAGTCTGTGAAAGACGGAAGCTGCCAGCTGCATATGGATTAGAATGGTCCTGTTTACAATGGTTCCTTGCTCTACATCAAGAAAAACGAAATTGACCACATGGCACATGGTTTAGAAACCCCAGGCCATTTCTTATTTCAGTTTCTAATTTTTATGAACAATACCATAGCTTTAGCAGCCCCAAAAGAGGTCTGAACCTTTAAACTTTTATTAGATTTTTGGTAATATGAAAACCATGCCCCTGTGAATAATTACACAGTCTTAACTTACTACCTCAAATGGGAGGTTTTTTAAAGTCCTGCTGATGGATTCATGGTAGTTTTCAAGGACTAGATAAGAGTTACCACAAGAAAATCGAAGACATGTGTCCTCAATTAAATCTAAAAACTTTGTTTCCTCTAAATCAGATGTGCAAACTTGGCAAGTGACATCATTTGTAAGCAGCCCATTACTCCTAGTGCAATGCACAATTACCCCCTTAATTTTGTCAAAGGATCACAGAGCTCCTGCATTCCCCCCAATTATCTAAGCATACAACACAAGATCAGGGGTTTTTTGTTTGATTTCTTCATTTCTATATCCCAGGGCCTATCACACAGTATGTGTCCAAATCGTTACAGATCAGGGAATATTGTCAAATGAAGTTAATTTCTCCCACTCATTAAATGTAAGACTCAAAAACTATACATTACACCCAGCAACGCAAATTCTAAATCTGCCCATAGGGACAACGTAACAGTTATTGTGAAAACCATAACTTTGAATTTCCTAAGTTAGATGCAACTGGATACTTAACCTTTAAGGTGCAAAACATTATGTGTTTAATAAAAGTGAATCCTATTAGAGTTCCAATTTCCACATGCACCCCCTAGAGCACACTGTAATCTAGAGACCACACAGTAACTTGTTCTGTGCAGAAAGTTAATCATTAAAAACACCTTCATTTGGAGAGCTGCTGGACATAGTATTTCCTGTAATAAAAAACAATCACTGGAGATTCATCTGTATCCTACTCCTAAAATTCATATTACAAAAGTTTAAGTTTATACTTCAAATGATAAAAGCTTTATATAAATTGGGATCCAAATACAACCATGGCAAAATTCCAGTAAGTGATATAATGGCAAATCCACTGTAGTTTTAAAAGTTCTACTTTTAATAATTATATTAAAATTTCAAGCATTAATAGATGCATCTTCAAAATCATTCTCAGTGACTCCTCCATTTCCCCAAGAGTACTTAAAATTGATATAGTCATCTTCTAACTTTACAAAGATCCTTTACCTCACAGTATGTGTTCTATTACTGTTAATACTTTATACTAAAGAGCATATCAAACACAGAAATAGCTACTAATTACTACTATAACTTGGGATGTACATGTTCCATAAAAGAATATTTTTTAAGTGACAGAATAATAGGATATTACTTAAATTTTCTCCCATCTTTATAAGACCTTTGAGAAGTTTTTCCAATCTCTCTTTTTACCCCTGGAGCTGGGATTAGAAAAAGGACAGTGGGTATCAGTGTGGATACATAACTAATTGTATCATACATATACAAATATGCACTCTCTTAGGGGAGAAAGAAAGGGAGAAGGACAAAAAGAAGATGGCAAGGAGAGATGAGATTGGTCTTGTTAATTCATAAAATGCCTGGTTTATAGAAATACTTGGGCAGTGGTATTATTTTGGAAACATATACACTAAACTTTCTTTTGTAATATATCAAACTAAGACAATGTCATAATACATTGATTCAACAAAAGAAATTCTATTATGAAGTGTAAGTCACAAAATAGAAAATGCAGATCTACGTATTTGTAATAATCTATGTAACTATCTCCATGTCAAACTCCAATACTTCTCTTTATACAAATTAAAAGAGAGAACTTACATGGCATTTTTGACACAGTAATATCCCATTACATACTCATAACTAATGTTTTTACCAATTATTTGCCAGATAAATTTCATTTACATTTTTAACTTATTATAACATCTTTTATTTCCTACAAAAGTTCCTTTCAACATACAGTAACATTCAAGATGTCTAGAATAAGATTTCAATATATTTCTCCTTGTCACTGCATTTTAAACCTTATCTCCCCGCAGAATATATTTAAACTGTCTTATGTTATAGTCTTTCAAAACACTGTGGTGTGTACTTATAGTGGTACCTCCAGAAGAGCAACAGAAACCCTAACATATGAGATTTTCTCCTTCCGTTGTTGTACCAGCCTTCCTTGTTCAGCATTCAGTACTGAGCACTCCAGAGGTCAGGAAACCATGGAGAGACTGAGTGAAAAGAATGAATGGGGGCTGGGAAGCAATTATTAGAAATCACTAAAATAAAAGCTAACTCGAACACAACTGAAAAAAAGCTAGCACTTGGGAGTCCAAATGTATAAAAAAATTAAAACAAAATACATAATTTCTAAGATAGATGATAAATTAAAGAGAAAGCTGTTTTAATTCAAGCCTTCAAACCAAGACAAATTACATCTAACCATGACTTAAAAATATACTATGTATTGGAGCCAGAACCACAGAGTTCCCCGCAAGTCAAGTGTAGAAAGTATAAAAACCCTAGCAGGAAGCCTTAAGAGACTGTATTTGACTTTACCTGGTCAGCATTTTCATCAACAAACAGACTTGGGATGGACTCAGAGGCAGGATCAGTGAGAACAAGGAGACAACGATCTGTGGGGCTCCCTAATACCCAAGGTAGATAGAAAATTCAGAAGGATCTACCAGGCCAGAACAAGAGACAGGTATTAAATAACTCATAAGAAGAAAGATAAATATAAAATACTACCCTGGATATAAAAACAAAAGTTGCTCATCTATAATATAAGGCCTTACTATGAACAATTCATGTGAAAAACAACACATCAAGGATGACAGTTACATACATGTTCAAAACAGGACATGCCTGTCTAAAATAAACCAAGAAAAAAAAAACCCACATCAACTTGGGCGAAACTAATGAAATCACAATTTTTAAACCTTGGCATGCTGCCTGTGTTCATGATCCGTCATGTCCAATGATGCACCCCCCTGGATTATAGTCCACCAGGCTTGTCTGTCCACGAGATTTCCCAGGCAAGAAGAGTGGGTTGCCATTTCCTTCGCCAGGGGATCTTCCTGACCTAGGAATTGAATCTGCGTCTCTTGGATCTCCTGAACTGGCAGGCAGATTCTTTACCACTGAGCAACAAGGGCATGCAGATCATATCCTACTTGAAGTACTCTAAGGGTTATATTTTAAAGTGGCAATGAAAAACGAACATTCCAGGAAAGCTAGCATGATTACAAAGGGTCTAAAACTACATCAAAGAGGGATGGTAGAAACAGCTTTGGCAGCATAACCTGGCAAAGAACCAACATAACTCGAAAACATCTGAAGATCTGTCATGTGGAAGATGGAGACAAGATAGAGCTAGGACTACTGGAGGGCTAGGAATCCATACAACATGAAAAGCTACCTAATTAAGTTGTTCAAAACTGCCTTGAAAATCAAGAATGCTGCATCTCTAGGAGAGAAGCCAAGCCAGTGAATGAAATAGCCAAATAGAGACAGAATGACAAGCTGCCAAGGATGGTTCAAGGATGTCTATCAATTCTCTTAAGGAAGGATACACAAAGCTACTTCTGACCCATAACCCTGGAGATCTGCAGCCCCTGACTATACAGGTGAAAAAACTGAAGCCAGACAAGGGAACCACCTTGCTCAGGGTATCACAATCATAAAATAGCAAGGCCAGGAGCCAGTATTCTGGACTCCCTGACCCATGCTCTTCATTCTGTTCCATCTTCTCACTTTAAGTATCAGGCCACTTTGACTCTCACTCACAGAAAACATTCTCAAGAGTTCATACAGACTTGGGAAGGAGGGGTTTGAAAAACCAACCATTTTGTTTGGGATGAGTGATTCTGCTTGTTTTTCACTTCTTTCTATAAAATTCAAAGTTATTCAAACAGTTCGGAAAGCACCAATTCTTTATTGGTACGGATCGATCCTGTATCTGTTTTCCCGCTAAGAATTTGGCTCTCAGCGCACAGAAACAAGAAGATTCAGGTGATTCCCCAAAGAGGGGCCTCACTGCGCAAACTTTCACCCAATTCAAAAAGGGATGACTAATACAATTATGTAGTTTAAAAATAAAATAAAATTAAAAAAAAAAAAAGGGATGACAGATTCTAGAAAATGCAAAAAAAAGATCGTATTTTTTCCCTCAGTTGAAAAGAGAGAGATGGAATCTGAATTTTCAGAGAAAACAGTAAATTTCAGTGTATAAGAGAAACTGGGATACCAATATTAGTAATTTTCTCAATCCAGTCACATATAAGGATTTAATCCACAAACTCAGTGTTTTCAATCAAAACGTATTTGCAAATAATAGGTGTTGACTGTCTTTTTAGAAAGCCAAACAATTCACACTCCTTCAGCCTCCCAAACTGCCATTCAGCCTTACAACCTAAGGTCATTCTTTCTTTTCTCACAAACAAGCAGGCTAATGACACCAGTTCACAAACTCAGTTTTGCTCACTAACTCAGAGAAATTATTCTCAAGATTAAAATCACACAATATGCAGTTTACTCACAAAAAAAATCACACTCTTAACACATCTCTACTGGGACTGACCAAGTGCCAGATGCTGTGCTAAGTACATTACAGTATGTTGATAAGGTAAATATTATTATCCTCGTATTACAAATGAAGAAAACAAGACTCCAGGAGATTAACTGCCCAAGGTCAAGAGATACTAAGCATTACAACCAGGTTTCAAACTCAGAACTTCAGGTCCCCACAGTCTTAACCAATACAATGCTGCCTGCCTGCTTGCTCGTGAGAGTGACTCTCTGGGCTCTGAGCAACTAGAACCATGCAAAGGGAGTGGGCCCAAGTCTGCTCAAGAGTATCACATGAACCAGATGGCACTGTGCATTCCATGAAATACTGCAGAGGTGCTATTTTGTAACCAGAGGCTTATACTGCATCAAGAGGGACCAAGTGTAGATACGAAAATGAACTTCTTCTATTGGAAGGTAAACTGAAGGTGAAGTAGTCACATTAAGAACGGCCGATTTTTTTACTGCTTTCTAGAAATGCTAGGCATGCAGATCAAATTCCTTCTCTTTTCCCTCTCAATGTAGACACTAAGTGGGTTTGGACCATAGAGCCCCATTCTCCACACTTGAAGTCAAGGAGCTGAACAGGGAGCAAGGACTGTGTCTCCTTTAGAAGTCACCTCGCAGCAGTGTGGCTGTCACCGAGCGTCTGCGCATGCCACAGTCCCTGGGGGGCCCTGCTGCAAGGTTGAGGATTCACAGCACGTATAGACCAACAAAACAAACTGCCATTTCTCTCCTGAAATGTGGGTTTAGTCACAATCGCCACCCCTCAGAGCTTTCACTGATTCCCCTATATAACACTCAAGATGAATTTGATTAAGGTCAAATTTTTCAGTGGTGTATTCAATACATCTAAATATGTTTAAGTTAAAGAAAAGTTTGATTACTGCTGCATATAAACACATTTTTGTAGGGTATTTTAAGATATATATTACACATAAGATACTATTTCACTGGAAAAGAATACATTCTAACTACTTTAATGTTTTTTAGTTTAAGTCTAAACCAATCTCCAAAACTGAATAACTTATTTTGGACCATAAGCTCAGATATTGACAATAAGGCAATAAATCAAAAAACCTGGGTTTAAATTCCAGGTCTCCTCTTACTACTTACTATTGGGGCAATCATGAGTAAGATTAACCACTCTGAGAAGAAGTCCCCAAACCAGTAAACAGTAATTTTTTTAAACTCTAAAGGACAAATTTATGGATATTTGTAGTGTGTCTAGGAGGTTAACAATCTCTAGTTCAAAAATTTAATAAGCAATCTTTGGAAGACATTAGAAGGATAATTTATTTAAGCCCAGCCCTCTCTACCCCCACTGCTGCTAAGTCACTTCAGTCATGTCTGACTCTGTGCGACCCCATAGATGGCAGCCCACCAGGCTCCCCCGTCCCTGGGATTCTCCAGGCAAGAACACTGGAGTGGGTTGCCATTTCCTTCTCCAATACATGAAAGTGAAAAGTGAAAGTGAAGTCACTCAGTCCTGTCTGACTCTTAGCGACCCCATGGACTGCAGCCTACCAGGCTCCTCCATCCATGGGATTTCCCAGGCAAGAGTACTGGAGTGGGGTGCCATTGCCTTCTCCCTCTACCCCCACACACAAACACAAAAAATCCTGTTTTCTGATTTTTATTCATCAAGTAAAAAATTTTAACCCAAAACTTAAAATGTTTAAATGTCTAGTTAGTTTTTGTGAATGCAGATCTTTTCCTTTTCCTTATTTAAATGAAATCACTTAAACCTTTTCTTTAGTGGTGGTGGTTTGGTCACTGACTTGTGTTCGATTCTTACAACCCCATGAACTGTAGCCCACCAGACTCCTCTATCGATAGGATTTCCCGGGCAAGAATACTGGAGTGAGTTGCCATGCCCTCCTCGGGGTCCTCCCAACCATGGGATTGAACCCACGACTCTTGAGTCTCCTGCACCACAGGTGGATTCCTTACCACTGAGCCACCAGGGAAGCCTAAACCTTTTCTTTAAACTTCTTCACACTAATCTGACTGCAATTAAAGAATCTGAGCAAATTCCAAAAGATAGTGGAGGGCAGAGAAGCCTGTTGTGCTGCAATCCATGGGGTCGCAAAGAGCTGGAAATGATTCAGCAACTGAACAACAACAAATGCTAGCTCACTAAAACAGACTAAAAAATCTGCCTTCTTACATGTGCGCAGCCTTTTGCAAGCTAAATAAAACTTCATTCACATTTGAACAAAAACATCCAGTTCTCATAATAAACCTATGAGGTCAGTACTATTAAGTGGTATCAGGATAATTTTGCAAAAGAAGATAAAGTGACAAATAAGACATCCAGGGCACACAGAAGTGGCAGCGGCGCAGGAGGGTTTGGCCTTCTGGTCCACGTTGCCCAAGATCATGGCTACCTTCCAGTACCAGACAACACCTTTTGATCTCAGTGGATTTAGTAGACTTGCAAACACAAACTTTCCTGAGTTTCTTCTTTTCCAAGCAATCCACTGATTTAGAATGCCTAAACCAACAACTACCCCTGAAAAAAAAAAACATGTAAAGCTTAAAAGATATTCAAGTTGACAGCCCCTGAGCGACCCCCTCCATTAAGTAAAGCCATTTTCTTTACTTTATTGAATAATTTATACAGAAATAAATTCTGAGAACACTTTAATATCAGATTACTAATGTAGTCCATGGCCTATTGTGTCTTACTTATAAAACTTTGCTTAAAAGGTCAAGTGAATAAAATGTCTTAACTTATAAATTAGAAGTTTTAAATCTTCATCTCTCCAGATACAAAAAAAAAGAATATTTTTAACCAAGTGTTTTTCAATTTTTGAAATCCATTTTGTTTTAAAGTAAGATGTTTTAAAAAATCAATTTTTACTGAGTTATAACCATGTGTCTAGCCCTATACTCATTAAATCAATTAGACCATTGATTTTCATCTTAACTCTGATATTGCTTAACTCAGTATTCAAAGATGACATGCTGACAGATCCATATCTGTATGCAGGTATGAAGGAGGGGGGCGACCAACACACAGCAAATGGGTTTTTCTGCACTGCCCAGCCGTCCATCTGTCCTGCAGTGGGTTGTCAGTCAGGACTGTGCAAGGACATCCTTGGTGTCTACCCTATACCTATATTCTCTCAGCAGGTAGGATTGCCAGGATGGTTTCCTCAGCACTGAGCAGTTACACCACCTCTCTGAAATGGTGTCCCCTTCGTTAGAGATGTCTGTCCGGTCACCTTATAGGCCACGATGGCCTTGCGAAAGGATGAGTCACATTATAAATGTACTCCCTCTGGTACTAACGTTTAGCACATCCCCAACTCATAAACGGGATTTTATGACTACATGAAATGAACATGACAGGCTTTCTCATTGGCTTCTCATGACTGCGCCCATGAATCAAGGCTAATTAAAGCCTTGTGATGGCACCCGACTATCACTAGAAGATCAAGTCCAACTCTTCATCAGGGCATATAAGGTGCTCCATAGTCTGACCTGCTTCTACCATCTCTTCTCCTATCACCACCACCACCAGACTCTTCCAACACTAGCTGTCAGTCACAGAAGCAGTGTGGACTCTGAATCACAAAAGGGAGATAACTGATTTCTACCTCCATACTTTTGCATGGGCTTTATCTACTGCCTAGAAAGTATTTCCATTCCTTCCTCCTCTGACCAACCACTGCTCCCTCCTCTTCTAACTGTATTTGCCTGGCCACTTCCTCTGACTTCCCACCACTGGTTCCAAGTTTCCCCCCTTTTTCTGGAAGCCTTCACAAATACCCAAGAAGAAAGGATAACTTCTGCTCATACACACTACTCAGAGGGTACTTCGTGTGTTGTCAATCAAGTTACTTGCCTCGAGGTCATCTTACTTCCACCAGTGAACTCCAAGAAGACAGGGAAGAAGTCTGACTCAGCTTTGCATGCCCAGTACTCAACCAAACAGAGTTGGGCACAAAACAAACAGAATTGAGGGAGGACCAGTATCACTAAACAGTCCAAGGCTCAGACAGGAACTAATCCCATGCAGGGGCTTCCAGGGCCCAAGCAGTCAGGCCCTGGCTGACTCCCTCACCACCAGCCCTGGAGAAGACAATGAGGAGGCAGGCAGCCCAGGGAGTACACCCAGAGGCAAGGACACACTTCCCTCAAGGAAGAGTGCTACAAGTGGGTTGTGTCCGGCAGCCGTGAGTGATAGGGCCGTCACTCCACCGGCACTTCCACCAATTGAAGGAGGGGAATCTTATCGTATAAGCTTGCCTTTTATCTCACTTTATATAGCCTTGTCTCCTACAGTCAGCAGTAAACTGCTGCTTTGTCACAGAAATAAATTAATCCAGCAGGAAGTGGACATAGAGTAACAGCCTCAAACTAAAAAAAAAAAAAAAAATTTCTTTACCTATCAACAACTTCTCTATCCTCTCTCTGTAACTGGAACACTCCATAGTAACTGACTCTGCTTGCTTTTATTTTATACATCATATAAGGTTGCTTATCTTGTTTTCAAGCTCCCTATAGATTAAAAGCATCACATTTGAGAGAAGAGTTTTTAATAAAGAAGTTCAGTTTAGTTCAGTTGCTCAGTCGTGTCCAACTCTTTGCAACCCCATGGACTGCACAATGCCAGGGCTCCCTGTCCATCGCCAACTCCCGGAACTTGCTCAAACTTCTGTCCATTGAGTCGGTGATACCATCCAACCATCTCATCCTCTGTCATTCCCTTCTCCTCCCACCTTCAATCTTTCCCAGCATCAGGGTCTTTTCAAATGAGTCAGTTCTTCACATCAGGTGGCCAAAGTATTGGAGCTTCAGCTTCAGCATCAGTCCTTCCAGTGAATATTCAAGACTGATTTCCTTTAGGAGGGACTGGTTGGATCTCCTTGCTGTCCAAGGGACTCTCAAGAGTCTTCTCCAACACCACAGTTCAAAAGCAGACAAAAAAGCTATTAAAAGAACGAAGACCAGGAACCCCAAAGCCCAACAATCTGGAGCATTTGGCCCTATATTTCTGGATGCTCAATGCAGGAGACATAAGTGACGTGGGTTCGATCCCTGGGTCGAGAAGATCCCCTGGAGGAGGGCATGGCAACCCATTCCAGTACTCTTGCCTGGAAAATCCCATGGACAGAGGAGCCTGGTGGGCTACAGTCCATAAGGCCGCAAAGAGTTGGACACAACTGAAGTGACTTTACACGTTTGTATGGCCAAAGTATAATTATATTTTAAATGAAATATTAGCAATTCCACTTAAAGAAATCTGCTCCCAAAATATAACTTTGCAAGATAAACACACCAGTCAGTATGCTTACTGTAGCACTGTTCACAACAGCGAAAAACTGAAAACTAAATACCTATTAAAACAGTAACTATATGATCTATACTTAACACAGTTTAGTCACTTTAAAAGATCATATTCATTAATATGGAAAGATGCCAAAACAAAGGATTTTTTAAAAGGCTGGCAAATAGCATGTGTGATATAACTTCACTCACATTACACAAGAGTGTACATGTATGAATGTTTGCATATATATGCACATGGGCATACATACATGCCAATTACTGAACTGTTAATGGTGATTCTTACTTCTTCACAATTTTCTATATTCTTTACAGAAACACAGACTTTGTATATGAGACAAAAGTTATTTTTGAAAAACATACTCCAGCATATACACATACATCTCAAGTACTGTTTTACAGGATAAAAGAAAAGGGAGGAAAAGGCAAGTAAGTACATGTATACAGCTAGCCTGGATGCAGCCACCACGCTCTCCATCCATCTGCTACAACAGAGAAATCAGCAAATGGCTATAGATTCATCATTGCAAATTCATCAATACTACTTACTAGAAGACACAAGCGCTTCCCTGGTGGCTCAGATGGCAAAGCATCTGCCTGTTAATGCACGAGACGTGGGTTTGATCCCTGGGTTGGAAATATCCCCTGGAGGAGGGCATGGCAACCCACTCCAGTATTCTCGCCTAGAGAATTCCATGGACAGAGCCTGGTGGGCTACAGTCCATGGGGTCCCAAAGAATCAGACACGAATGAGTGGCTAACACTTCACAGAAAACACAATTTTGAAAGCTAGAATACTTATTCCCAAGGATATCTTACATATAGCTCCAATTACCCAATCAATTTCAAACAGCTTCTTAGTTCTATGGTAAAACAGTGGCATAAATCAATTATACATGGATTAAAAGAAAATGAAAATAAAAAGTGGCATGTCAACCATGGAGGAAAATAACATATATTCTGAAGAAAAATATATGCAAAATGGAGGTGGCCCTAGAAAAGCCTGCTGGATGGCATAAAAAAAGTTGTTGTTTTGAAAATACAGTTTCTGAGGTTGTCCCAACTGACAACGCTCATTCACAAAACTTTTATCACATGTGGGCTCTCCAAAGCACCAGGCAAAGATAGAGGGAGGAAAAGAAACACAGGGCATAAAATTTTACACTGCTACTTAGAAAAAATTTTGAAAAACACAAAAGATATTACTTTGTCATAAGCTCAGATTTAATGAGGAGGAACAAGTATATGAAAATATTTGAGCTAAAAAAACTGTGACTTTGGCACAATGCTGGTCACAGTATTTCTGAATTCCAGTAATTTCCCTCCTTATAAAAGGCATAAGGATAAAGAAATATTTAATTATAGTACACTTCTTAGTCTAAATATATAGCCCTAGAGAAAAAAAAACTTTAAAAAAATAAATATGGTGAAGAATTCTGAACTGTCATACTCTCTAGCTGAACTGGAATTCTTTAGGGAAGGCAGGACACGCCATATGTGGAAAGACAGGCTGGCAGGCTGGCAAGCATAGTCTAGGAAAGGAGATAAGAAATGAAGGTGAAGAAGAAATGGAGCTCTGGAGCAAATAAGACGGAAGAAAAAGAAAACTTCAATTCTGCCTCATGTTGCAGATGCCATCACGAAAGGTCATTAATGGCTCATTCTCATTACAGAAGCTCCCCAGATTGGCCAAACACTTGCTTTTTTTGTTTCCAGATCAAAAACTACAAACACCTTTTGCACATCAAGACTAATGCATGTATGGCACATGCTGTTGCTGCTGCTAAGAAGCTTCAGTCATGTCTGACTCTGTGCGACCCCACAGACGGCAGCCTACCAGGCTCCTCTGTCCATGGGATTTTCCAGGCAAGAGTACTGGAGTGGGGTGCCATTGCCTTTTCCAGTATGGCACATGGCTAAGAAAGTATTCTCAGTCCATCATGTCCGCATCAAAATACATCTGTGGCTTCCTATAACCTCGAATGACAACACTGACAAGTTGCACAGAAGATCAACACAGACACAAAGCAGACACACAGAACTGTGTTCTGAGGCTCTTTGACTAGGTTTTTTTTTTCCTCCACAAGATGGTTTCCAAATATGTTTTGTCTTTAAATCACTGCATTAAATCACTATCTTTAAATCACTTTTTCATTTCCCTAACTTCTGTCAAGTTGCAGAGAAGCATACTTCCACTTCCGTATCCAAGTGTGATACGACAACAAATCTCAGGAGAGGAGGGCCTTCCTCAAGGCAGGAGCCCAACGAGGTGGGAAGAGTTCTTCCACCACAGAGACAGCCTCAAGGGCAGGAAAACAGACCAAGTTTCACTGACAGATGCTGACTTTGATGCCGACTTTGATGCCTATTGTCTCTTCTCTCATTTCTTCTCCTGACATGAGTTTGGAACAAGTGTCCCAGTATTTCAAGATGCATTTACAGATCTTCAAGTGACAAAGACTAAACACTGATCTAGAATGATTCAAAAAGATAAGTTAAAAGCAGTCTTTTACTGACTGCAGAACCAAATTCAGAATTTCCCAATTTCAATTCACAATTATTCCTGCTGCTGCTGCTGTTAAGTCACTTCAGTTGTGTCCGACGCTGTGTGACCCCATAGACGGCAGCCCACCAGGCTCCCCTGTCCCTGGGATTCTCCAGGCAAGAACACTGGAGTGGGTTGCCATTTCCTTCTCCAGTGCAAGAAACTGAAAAGTGAAAGTGAAGTCGCTGAGTCTTGTCCGACTCTTAGCGACCCCATGGACTGCGGCCCACCAGGCTCCTCCATCCATGGGATTTTCCAGGCAAGAGTACTGGAGTGGGGTGCCATTGCCTTCTCCGACAATTATTCCTACTTCTATGTAAAACAGTATTGGATTCCATTTTAAGGTTTACTAATAGCAAAATACCCTAAGTCACAATTCTAACTTAAAATTTAAAGCCTCTCAGTCACTACACAGGCAAGTGGTGAAGGGCATACATTTGTAAGCTACTGAGCGGGCTCAAATCCCAACTCTTTCATTTACCAGGTATATAACAGTAGGCAAGTTACCTAATGTCTGCACCTCATTTCCTTATGTATCTTTAATTTAAATAAATTAATATATGAAGCACGTCCTGTAATGAGTCCTACTATTATTACTGCCATTATCACCATCATCCAGAAGGTTTGCCATAAGCACCTCAACTGAACCTCTCCCAGAACAAGACTGTCACTTCTAAAGTATTCCAAGTATGTCCCAATTTGAAAAACTACATAAATGCAAAATGTTTTCTACAGCTGAAAAAAAATTTTAGTATGTGGGGAACTTTTCAGCTCAGAGTGGTTTTTCAAGGAGTTATACTCCCCCAGCAAAGGTGTGAAATGTGAACTATTCCATCTTCCATCTTTCAAGAAGAAAAAGAAAAGGATGAGATGGTTTGGAAGGTGCTTTGTTTTGTTTTTCCAAGAATAACTTTGACAGGCCATTAATTCAAACTAACCTTAAATACATCTGTAGAGTACTCAACACATGAAGCACTTCTACATTACAGTCCCAGAGTACAGACTGTTACAAGCACCCAACTAACTAAAAAAGGACTTTCCAACACATAACTTTTTACATTTGAATCTCACAAGTGCTGTTTTACCCTTTTCCTTTATCTCCTACATTTAAAATATTTCATTATTTTGAATACTGCAGTGATGAGAAGTAAAATAATCCTAAATTTCTCCAGCATAAGGAATGGAAGAGAATATGGAATGGACACAATCCTGAATTTCAGAGAATTTATGTAAATACGCTATTTTGAGGGGTAGCAGATTCACTGTGATTACTGTTGATATTAACCCACTTGCTGATTTGGAGGAAAGTGTAGATTTCTCCCTAAAGCAGATGGCCTATCTACTGGAGAAAGCTGTTTCAGATACAAGCAACTATCAGCAAAGAAAGACATTCTTAATAATCAGAACAAGCCCCTTTGAACTCTATGGAGTGCTCATTATCAGTATCATAAATAAAATAATAAAAGCAAATGCTTCCTTAAAGAGACTTAGCAACTAGAGATAAAGGGATCTGCCATAATTGGGTCGAACAGAGAGCATTTAGCAAGAGCAAATGGGTACAGAGCCTCAAAAGTAAATCCTAAGTTTTTTGTGACACAGAAATATAAGAAAATGAGAACTAGTAACGTCCTTTGAGAGAGTAAGATATTCATAGGTATGAAAAACATTTTTTAAATCCACATAAAGGGATTCTGAAACAGGAAAATCTATGAGCCCACAAGTCATTGGATTACTTTTCTAAAGTACACACATGTTTTGGAAACTTCAGGATCATGGAATATATTCCTGATTAGCAACACTCAAGTTTTCAGCTGCCTTTACATTTGTTCACTTTGTCAAAGCCCTCATTCTGTAGCAAAGTTCTTTGTCTTACTCAAACGCTGGCTCAGCTCACCTTACTAGAAAGGCTCTCCTGGTTTTGTCAGCTGTGCCCACAATAAGCAGCTGGGAAGTATGGAAAAACTATTAACTATTGACTGAAAGAGCATGGACATGGAGTTTCACCATTTGTTGCAGAAGAGGTTATAAAAAATGTAAATCCAAAAAAATGAAATTAAAAAGACTATTCATTGTAGCACACCTGCTCAGAAAAAGCTTTATAATCACCAATCCATGTAAAACAGCCCAGCTCAACTAAAGGAAGTACTAATCTTTGTTTAAACAGAGGGAGGGAAAAAAACTTACCAAGGCACAAAGACAAAGGCAAAATCACTCAGAAGCAGGAAGAGAAATGTCCACTACTGGGAATAAACCAAAGGTCTCCCAGAGGTCTGTGTTTCCCTGATGTAGTACTTGAAAACAAATGGCAAACTCAAGGCAGATAGACATCAATCTAGAATGTAGGCAGGAGAGCTTTTACAACTTCAAAGCACAAGAACGTGTTCTCAATTAATATGTAATACATGAAAGCCAAATGCAAACTAGGCCTGAAATATTCCCCATCCTTAGCAACGTTCAACTGCTGGGTCACAGTGTCACTGTTACCATAATCTCCATGACTTGTGCCCACCACTCTACTGTGCTATCCAAAAGACAGAGAGCCAGGTTGGCTGCTCCATAAAACCCCAGTGAAGTGGGCATGGTCACCATTACCAGCAGGGTTATATACAGCCCTCTGCCCCTGGGGTACAGGGACTAAGAGCAGGCTCCTGAAAGAACTGCGATCTGGGTGGACTGTCGATGGCAGAGCAAAGTACACTACTGGGCCTGGTTATGTGAGATAGTACGTGCCATACAGAATATGTGCATTCATCATGACACAATGAAGCAGGAAAAGAGCACTAACCCTAATAAAGCACCTATGTACTGGCCTAAATACTAGATATATATCATGCAAACGAGGACTAGACAAGTAAAGTAACTTGCCCAGGTCATAAAGGTGGTAAGGTAAGGGTTAGAATCAGAATCCAAACCCAGATCTGCCTAGCTACAAAACAAGTGTTATATCAAATCATAATGCCTTTTATTATTTTTCCCATCATCACATTTCCCTGAATAGTTAGGACTCTGCTGTTACTACCTACGAAGGTGGTTTAAAACTCAAAAGAGAACTAAGCATTTTCCTGACAACCCAGCCGTATAAACTGGCTTGGGCAAACTCCTTTAAATACTAAAATTTTTCTATTTTTACCATATTTGATGAAAAATTTTCTCAAAATATGTAACTGCATTCTTGAAGAGAACATGCCAACCACCACTAAGCAGTAAATGTGTGTGCGATGTCCGTGGCATTCTACCACTTGGGGTGAGAGACTGCACTCATCTTAGAGATGCAGGGGGCCACACAGCCCACCTAGTCAAACCCCAAGACTACAGGATGTTCCCCACAACGTTTGTCCAAGGCGGAAGTGTTAAAAATATGAAAACAAAGCTATTTGCATGTGCCTCAATGGATGGACATTTTAAGCAGCTCTTGGAACACAAAGTTTCCAACATCCCATCTAAATTCACAGTCATTCCACCAATACTTGAGATTCATATCCACCATAGCCACACTGGTCGCCTACCAATCTTAACGTTTTCTAAATCCTATAATCTTTGGAATTCAGATTCAACTGTACTATATGAAAGCAACTGTTCATAAGGTTTTGTGAGGGTGGTAGTATTCTTTCATACCATCTGAATTTTCTTTCCTCCCTGCCTAGACTCACAAAGCTATATACACTTTTCACTACAAAATTGGTTCTAAAAAATTATCATCAGAATGTGGAAGACTTTTATCAATAAAGATCAGATATTCTCTGGTTTAGCAAGGAGAACAACATTTTACCACTGAAAATCTGATCCTTAAAATGAGAAAAAAAAGTTTGTCACTGAAGTAGTCATTTTCCTCAGAAATATTACTGACTTCAGCGATTTTTTTTTTGCTTTTCTAAATATGATGATGTATTACTTAAACCAACCACAAATGCATTAGCATGAATGAGAAAAAGTTCTTATACATCATTAGGTACCAGATCAAATTAAGAAATGGTAAAATAGTATTGTTATGTGCCAGAGTTATCAACCTTTCCAGACTTGATTGTCTCAAAACAAGATCAAGCTTTCAATTATGACTAGAGCCAGCCGGTAGAGTGAAAAGAAAGCCTGTCACACACTGCCCTCTACTCTTATCCTCGGCCTCTCACTGTTCTCCCACCATCCTGAAGCTAAGGCGCAGGCTCAAGCTGCCCAGAAGATCTTGACCCTGATGGGAGGCGACTGTCAGTTGCCTAGTGTGTCTGTTTACTGGACAATTGTTTTAGTACTATGCCTGAAACCTCAAAGGAAAAGAAATCCTAAACAGAAAATATACAGTGTGTTTATCTCAATAAATTAAACGGTATGTAAGCTACATTTTCCAATACATTCAATCAGTAGGCACACTATTTTCCCTACGTGTCCAGACTTTGTGGAAACACTGTATTCACTATATTTCTTTTAGATTAAGAACTGGATCTATTCCTTTGAATTTAGAGAACCTTCACCTGGAAAGGTGCTTGAAAGTTAAAGAAAATTATACCGAGCATGTTATTTGAAAGTAAAACATACTATTTGAAAATAAGTCTAGCTCACATTTCCTGTTTGGACACCTTGTATTTCAAGTGCAAATTAGCTCCCTTAATTTCCCCACTCACCCCAAATACCAAACTTCTTTCTCTATTGAAGGCATCATGACTTTACTGCTTAAAGTGTAGCATTTTGGGGAAACTGGAAAAAACTGTCATAGAGAGAACTGTTGACTCCTTTGCAGTCCAGTTAATTCTGTCACTGACTGCTATGTAACTAAAGACCAAGTACCTAATCATAAACAAAAATACACCTCTTGAGATTAGGAATGTTGATAAGAATGCCAAAGCCAAGGGCAGCAAGGTACTCATGATTTCTTTGCAAAAATATCAGAGAAAAGTTGAAATGAAAAGGATTATCTCTTTCTGCTCTAAAATATAAAAGATGTGTATTCTGGTTATTTTTATCACCAAATGACTGACAGCTATGAGTAGGGAAGAGAATGTGCCATAAGAAAGCATGCAAGACCAAGCACCACCAGCCACGCTTGTCTGTCAGATGAACACGATGCCACTTAAGTCTTGGGAGCATACATTTGGAACAGACCAGCTTTTGGCCTGCATTCCAGCTCTCACAGGCTTATCTATATTACTCTACTTCCCATCCCTCAACAAAGAACCAAAAGTTTAGCAGGTGGACCTTTGCTAATGTAACAGTTAACTACAACCAACTTCATCGGTTATATCAACACCTACATCCCACTTCTACAGGAAAAGCCCTAGTATATTTTACATTTGTTTTGAATAGATTGCATTACATTTATCCACACAGTAAACTACATAATACACTATGATGGAGGGATCTATTCACTCCACACCGCGGGAATACCTCAATTACTAAAGAAGGAAAAAAGCCTTTCTCATGGCATTCAGAAAGTTAACTAGAGTCCCAGTTGAACAACAGGGGAAAATATATCAGTCCAATGATTAAAGAAGCCATATACTGTACTTAGGTTTTCCACAGCCAAGAGGCCACATGTCACACACACTAGAACAAAATAAACTACAGACAACTGCTCACCACTTTTGAACAGCAATAAGGCATGTGCATGCTTTCCTTCGTACTTTAAGATAAAGGCATGACATGCATCACAACGTTAGTTACTTTGAGTCTCTGTCCAGGACAGACATACCCTTACTTTAACAGTAAATTCAATATCATCATTTGCAAAAGAAAAATTGGAGATGATTTTCAATGTAAAAAAAGAACTGTCAATGGTCTTCTTTAAAAATAAAATGTAAGTCTTAGAATGATCCATTCTACAAATATATCCTGTTCAGGATATATTTAGAAACAATAAGTTTTTACAAACACATGAAGGAGTTTATGATAGCAATACTAATTCTAAACTAGAGGTTGGTAATCACTGAGACAAAATCCAAAGACAGCAAAAGTCATCACCAAAGACAACTCAATGGTCAGTGCCCAGCAATATAATCTCCCTGGGTTCCAGTCAATGTTTTCCAATAAACAAACATTTCTCAAATGTGTGCCAGGCCCCAGACAATCCCACCAGGTCCACATTCCCTGCTCTTTCCACCGCCTGACTTGACACCTCGTAAGGACTCTCAGAGGCTACAGAGAGGATGCTGTCCCTGGTGCAATCACTCAATCCTCTCAGTTTTGTCAAGCTCTTAAGTCCTAAGAACTGTGACTGTATACTATGGAACTAGTATTTTCAAAACCTAAATTTAAATACGTGGGTGTGTGTGTGCATCTGTGTGCATGCCCAAGCTCATCCAATTCTTTGAGACTCCAGGGACTGCAGCCCACCAGGTTCCTCTGTCCATGAAACTTTCCAGGCAAGAATATTGGAGTGGGCTGTCATTTCCTAGTGGGAAAAATAAATATTCTACAGACACTAACTGTTAAGAACATTCTCTGGAGCGCTATTAAAGTACTAAAAGGAGTACTTAACTATTGCTGATGGTACAAATTCTGAGAATAAAGTTGTATCAAATATTATTTAAATAAATACCTTAAAGCTATATAAAATCTCGTGTGAGAAGTGTGAGAAGTGATAAACAGAACAAAATAGGTCTGAGGCTATTCAAAGTCAGCAAAGCCATTTTCTCATCGTAAATATCACACACACACATTTTGTTTACTGTCTATCAGATGTAGCTTGGCATCTGCATTGCTAACGATCCTTTTTCAAAATGTACTCACACTTTTAGTTCCTTGTGAATAGCAGCAAGTGATCTCCTACGTACCCTAGGGGCTTCCCAAGTGCCTTAGTGGTAAAGAATCCACCTGCCAATGCAGGAGAGGTGGGTTCAATCCCTGGGCCGGGAAGATCTCCTGGAGGAGGAAATGGCAACCCACTCCAGCGTTCTTGCCTGGGAAATCCCATGGACAGAGGGCCTGGCAGGCCACAGTCTACTGGGGCACAAAGAGTTGGACACGAATGACAGACTGAACAGCAACAGTAACAGCACCTATCCTAGGACGTGGAGATGTTAATAATGTCAAGCTGCACATAAGCATACCTTCATGTGCAGAATATTACCACAGTAGAAAAAATTTTAGAGGAGAGTATTTATTTTCTTCAGAAGATATCATATATAGGAAGGTTCATCCTGCTTTGTTTCAGTTATCAGTTGATATTCTATCAATACAAAGGGTAGATCCAAATATAATTTATTCCTTGTGAAAAACATCTCTTAGAAGGCATAAACTTAAAAGAGCCATTTCTCCAATATGCACTAGAATAAAAAAGGGGGGTGTTTTAGTTTCTTGTGGTATCAAATTCTTTGTCTCCATACTGTTATCAACTCAGAACTAGTCAAAGGACCCTCTGGAAAAATGAAACTGTAAAAGGCAATGGACTGCTCGACCACAAGTAAATCCCTACAATTTTAAGATGACAGTCTACTTTTGTGCAGTCATTTAGACAATAAAGATTTACAAGAAAAGAGGGGCAATAAAACACACTTCACAAATCAAAAAGATGGTTCCCAGGATAGAAAAGGAATTCCCCTCACAGGGTCTAGCCCAAGAAATTGCAGTAAGGAATAAAAAGCATTTCTGAATGATAGACTGAGACAGAGACTTAATGTTAATTTCCAAACTGTTCTTTACTTACCGCTCTATTTTTAATTTTCATTGACTCAAAAATGAAAAAAATTTGAAAGAATATGCTTGCCCCAGCCTCTCTCAAGGCAGTTTAAGATTATGACTTTCTTGTGAATCCTTCCAAAGATGTTATATGCATATACAAACAACTTACAAATGCTTGTATGTTTATTCTCAAATGGCAAAATAACACACACTACTCTACATCCTCTTTTTTTTTCCATTTAACCAGTATCTATAGTATTCCCTATTGATACAGTTTCCTCATTCTTTTTTAAAACTGCACTGTATTCTGTTATGTGAATGGACCATAATATAACCAGTCTTCTGCAGTGAACATTGAGGTCGTTTCCAGAGTTATGCTACTATAAACAATGCTTCAATAAACTACTGTATTTCAACTTAGCATAATAAACATTCCTGGATGAGGACTCTTGGGGAGGTCTGTGCATTTTTAATTCTAGTGTATGCTGATAAACCATCCTCCATAAAGACTGTCTCAACTTATATTCCCACCAGCAATGTAAGAATAGGAACTTATGTCCACAGTCAGGCTACTAATGTGCTAAATTTTTATTTTATCAGTGTGGCAGTTTTTTTTTTAATTGGCACCTAGTGCAATTTTACCTTTTCATTCTCATTGGAATAAGACCCTGATGCTGGGCAAGATTGAGGGCAGGAGGAGAAGAGGGTGACAGATGAGGTGGTTAGATGGCATCACCAACTCAATGGACATGAGTTTGAGCAAATTCTAGGAGACAGTGAAGGATAGGGAAGCCTAGTGTGCTGCAGTCCGTGGGGTTGCAAAGAGTCAGACACGACTAAATGACTCAACAACAACAAGTGCAATTTTAATTTGTATTTCTCTTACAAACTGGGAATCTTTAATTTTTTATTGAGGTACAGTTGATGTAAAATACTATATATGCAACTCAGCACCTTTGGATTTAGATTTAATGAATTGTTGGTCTTTTTCTTACTGATTTGTAAAATTTTTTTACACATGAAGGAAATTTGCCCAGAATCTTTGATGAGCTCTAAATGTTTTTCAACTTGTCTTGACTTTGCTTGTGTTAGTTTCTGATATGCAGAAACTTTTACTTTTTTTAAGTCTAATTTATAAATATTTTTCTTTTTTTTTGCTTCACAATTTTATGTCAAAGTTAGAAAAACCTTCTTCATTCTAAATTATAAAATTTTTCTTCCCTATTTAGTTCTTTTGTGACTTTGCTTTTTAAAGTTAAAATCGGATCCACATATAATTCAGTCTTGTGGAAGTATAAATTATAGATTCAACTTTTCTTTCCAGATGGCTCCCAGGTTATCCCAACACCATTTACTGAATAAATTTCATCACTGATTTGAAATGCCAATTTTATCAAGGCCTGTGTGTTTTGGGGGTCCCTTTCCAGGCTTCATATTTTATTTCATTGATCTGTAGATCTATGCATTTGCCTTCATCACAGTTGTAATTAATGTGGCTTAAAGATATCTTTTAATATCTTTTAGGGCTGTTCTCAAGTCTCATTAATTTTCCTTTCCAGAATGTTTCTATTATTGTATGCATGTTTCTATATTAATTTTAGCATTGGTTTGTCAAGCCAAAAGAAAAAAATCCTGTCAGTATTTTTATTGGGATCATTTCCAATTTACAGATAAACTTAGGGAGTTTATTTATCTTTAAGAAATAACCCTAATACGTGGTAACTATGTTCACTGACTATGAATATGATTCATGACTTAGCTAGAGCACTCATATTTCATATTAGTATGTCTCCAATCATAAGATGATGATCTTCCTGAGAGCTAATAGTTGCATTTGGCATTAACTTTCCTCCTACAGCCAGAAGGGATGTATGAAAAATGTATGAATGCCATAAGTACTGTTAAAATAGCATATTCACTGAGTTTATTCATAAATATAAGTAAAAAATAATTCCACAGTCACCATATGCTTTCTTAAAATGAAAGCTAAAGACACAGGGGTAAAGAACTGAAAAAGACCTCTGCAGATGATCCAGACCAGAATCGAAGCAACCTTTTTTTCTGAGCACATCATTTCTATCATAATAGTTTATTTTATGGACGGTTTCCTAATTTCCCATTCAAAGGACACTCTAAATTGAAAAATCATGTCTATTCTACCCCTAGCATTCCTATAGAATTGTTACCACATGTACAATATCTTGTATCATCATGCAGATGGAAGCAAAAGGAATGATGAATGGGAGTAGAAAGTACAGATAAATAATATTTTACATTAATATTTACAATTGACAAACACCTTAACATGTACTACATTCATAAATTGGTCTACATATATATTAATAAGTAATATATAACAATGAAGAACAATTATTTTTATAAGTGGTATTTTAAAACAAAAACATTCATGTCTACTACATCCTGTAATGTTAATGCTACAAATCTTAGGTATCAAGAGAGAAACATGTTCTCTCTGTTGAAGGGCAGGGGGAGTAAGATTTGAGATTAAAGATGGAGGCAAGGCCAGATCATGAGCAACAAGAGAAAAAATTATAGGCTTTGGCCTTAAAGGGCTTTAAAACAGGAAAATAACAGATCATAACTGATTTTTAAAAATCATCTATGTACAGTACAGAGGCTGGGTTCATTGTAATGTGGCAAAAGTACAGAGAAAAAGTTAACTGCAGTGAACCAGACCAATGATGGTTAGACTTAGGGTAGTAGCAGCAGAGAAGAATAAAGGATTCATTTAAGACATGTCTGAGAGGTAGATAGGGTAAGACATTGATGATTTCCTGGCTTAAACAGGATGCTGGTGCCACTTACAGAACTAGCAGACATAAAGGAAGGGCAGATTTAGAAGGAAAAGAACAAGTTAGAAGCGTAAGTGTGACAAGCAAGTAAAGACATCTAGTTAACAGACAACAGGAGTTTAGAGCTCAGAAGTTAATGAAGTAAAGATTTAGAGCTGATATGTGGAGTTTTAAGAGCAAATAAGCGTAGAAAAATGGCCCAGAAAAACAGGTAGAGGAAAGTGACTCTACAAAGTAGACTGAACTTACAAGAGAGGTAAGAAAAAAACCAGGAGAGCTTGGATTTATGAAAGTCAAGGCTGTGTTACTAGAAAAAATGGTCTTTGTTGAGTTGAGCTGTCAAATAAGATAAAGAATGAGAAGAGCCCACTGCATTTAACACTAGTATCCTTAATAGTTGAAAGCCTCAATGGAGTGATGAGACTGAGACTAGAGTGCCAGAGGTTTTAAGAGGGAAGTGAAGAAACAGGGCATGGTCACTCTTTCAAGAAATTTGAATATGAGAAAAAGAATGCAATAGGAAAGCTCTGTGTCAAAGGAGAAATTTCTCTTTAAGGTGTGAAAGATTTCTCCATGTTTAAATGGTATTTGTACACACTCGCAGTATGGAAAACAAATAATTCCTTCCTTTCAATAATGACCTCAAAATACAGGAAACAAACTGGAAAACTGCTCATTTCTGAGAATTTTTTCTTTTTTTTTTTTTGCTGCACTGCCAGTATGTGGGATCTTAGTTCCCTGACCAGAGATTGAATCTGTGCCCTCTGAATTGGAAGTTTAGAGTCTGAACCACTGGACCGCCAGGGAAGTCCTTCTGAGGATGGACTTAATGGCAGTGAGAAAACTCAACCATCCATAAATGGAATTTATTTGCTCCTCAAGATAATCTCTAATAAATCAGCAACGAGAAAGTTAACAATAAATCTCTTAAAAAAAAAAAAATCCCTCATGCAGGCATAAATGATTTCAGAAGAGTGATCTGCTTACATTTAAATCATAACAGAACATTAGGATGCTCACATCAAAATGGAAAATGGAATTCAAAGTTCATATGCCTAATGTTCAATGGTATTTTATAAATCCTGAAGTACACTTTCTCAAAATAATCAGGAGAGGGCAAATAATCCATGGATTCAATAATGTTGTTCAGTCGCTCAGTGGTGTCAGACTCTTTGGGACCCCATGGATAGCGTCGCCAGGCTTCCCTGGCGTACACTATCTCCCGGAGTTTGCTCAAACTCATGTCCATTGAGTCAGTGATGTCATTCAACCATCTCACCCTCTGTCACCCCCTCTCCTCCTGCACCCAATCTTCCCCAGCATTAGGGTCTTTCCCAGTGAGTCAGCTCTTCACATCAGGTGGCCAAAGTATTGGAGCTTCAGCATCAGTCCTTCCAATGAATATTCAGGATTGATTTCCTTTAGGATTGACTGGTTTGATTTCCATGCTGTCCAAGGGACTCTCAAGAGTCTTCTCTCCAGCACCACAGTTCGAAAGCATCAATTCTTTGGTGCTCAGCCTTCCGAACTACTGGAAAAACCATAGCTTTGACTATACGGACATTTGTTGGCAAAGTAATGTCTCTGCTTTTTAATACACTGTCTAGATTTGTCATAGCTTTTCTTCCAAGGAGCAAGCATCTTTTAATTTTATGGCTGCAGTCACTGTCCACAGTGATTTTGGAGCCCAAGAAAATAGTTTGTCACTGTTTACATTGTTTCCCCATCTATGTGCCATGAAGTGATGGGACCAGATGCCATGACCTTCGCTTTCTGAATGTTGAGTTTTAAGACAGCTCTTTTACTTTCCTCTTTCACTTTCATCAAGAGGCTCTTCACTTTCTACCATTAGGGTGGTGTCATCTGCATATCTGAGGTTATTGATATAACCTGATCATATTAGCAATCTTGATTCCAGCTTCAGCTTCATCCAGTCCAGAATTTCGCGTGATGTACTCTGCATATAAGTTAAATAAGCAGGGTGACAATATACAGCCTTGACATACTCCTTTTCCTATTTTGAACCAGTTTGTTGTTCCATGTCCGGTTCTTACTGTTGCTTCTTGACGTGCATACAGGTTTCTCAGGAGGCAGGTAAGTTGGTCTGGAATTCCCATCTCTTTAAGAACTGGATCCGACAGATCAGCTTACTCTGATTCTTCCATAGATTAAAGGTTCTATGGATGCCTTGAAATGAAAGGAAACTATTACATGAATGGTTTGGTTATTTACACCCTGAGGTTCATACACAGCACACCTAATGGTTTTGCCTTGAGGCAAAGATTTAACAGATTGCCCTCCTAATTGCTCCCTGGACACACAAAACCATGTGATTGTGAGGTGCAGATTCCTATATAAAACTCACTTAAAAAAAAAAAAATCAAAAATAAAGATCTCACCAGCTATTTCTAAACAAAGTTGTTTATAATATCCAAAATCTGAAAAAATCACCATGTTAAACACTAGACAATATACCTAATACATTCGGACCTAGTTCTCTCTAAAATAAAAGCAATTTAAGTAAAGCCATGAACATACTATTTAGCAACATCAATATGCCAGTAAACGGTTAGACATTTAGTTGTACTACAATTAAATGCTGTAATTTTAAAATCTCAGTCATGAGAAATTTCATTCCTGAACAATACGTGTTTTGTCTTCATAATAAGCACAGACTTGGAAAAGTCATCATTTTTTTAAAAGCTTAAAATATAAAATAAAATCTAGGCAGAGTAAAGAGATAAAAGAATTTTTTTAACTAGAAGGAAAAAATGAAAAAATTGAGTATTAAATTTCTAGAAAGATGAGGAAAGTCGATTAAATTTGCAAATCAGAATGAAAAAACAAAGTTTGAATTTCTAAAAATTAAAAAAAAAAAAAAAATTCCAAATGTCCCAAAACAGCAGTTAAAGTCTCAGCTAGGTGCCAGCAGCTGCCCACATTCTGCATTCCTGGGGCAGATGTAAGGTGTGGACTGGGCCCTCTTGTCTCCAGGGCATGCTTTCCACCACTGTGCTCCTTTGTCTGCTCTTCCCCAACAGGTGAAGAGGAGGACAGGAATAAAATCCATAAAATAGAAAATGTGACACACAAGCAAACATATGGGAAAATATTTAATTTCTTGAGTAACCCAAGTTTTTCACATTAAAATAGGTAATCTGTTTATGGCAAACTTTTGGTAACTCAATAAATTGGCAAAAATATAAAACTATGGTAATATCTAGAGCTGGCAAGGGGTATTTGAAACCGGTAGACAGTTTGACAATTTGTGAACAAGCCATGAAAACATCCACATGCCCTCTGGCCCACAGTTTCCTCTTCTGGAAGTTCTATATTAACGGGGAAAATTAAAATACGACAGAGAAGAGGGGGGTGCTCACTGCACATGCATAAAGTTCCTTATCAGACAATTACTTATAAAGTGAAAACCTGAAAACAACCTGCATGTCCAAAAACAGAAAAATCATGTAAAATAGGATAAATCCACTGTACGTTATAAATAATAAAATGTTTAGGACATGAAAAATACTTTGCATACAGTGTCAAGCCAAAAGGGCTAGATATAAAAATGTACAGATTTGGAAAGCCCTTTTTGAACGTAAAGAAAAATTACAAAAAGAAAAAAAAAATGTGACTATGACTGGTTAACATGATGGTACAGAATGAGTTCTTTTCCCACTAACTTACAAATGTTTTCATAATGTGGTTTAAGTATTCCTAATATTTTAATAAAGCTTTGAAAACTGGGTGGTTCACAAAGCATCTGCAAATTTAAAACATAAGAACAAAAACTTGAGCGTTGACATTTTTTTCCAAAAGTGAAAAATAACGTCCAACAATAAGGACATCTCAGGTAATTTCTTCTATATGATCCAAGTTCCACTGGGTAAAAGTCCTCCCCCCAAAAAAAGAAACTGTCAACTTATTTACGGCCTTAGAAGTTATTTCATTATTATTTCATTTTAAACACAACTGGAAAGCCATTTGAGTTTTAAATTTAAGCTGGAGTGTTTTATTACCTCATTTATGCTAGAGCCTCCATTTTCTAGTCTTTTGGTAAAATTTAGCCATCCTAAATGCTTAGCAAAATCTTTGATGGAAAAAGAAGAAACACTTATACCATTTGACTCATGCATAATCTAAAAAATAACTTTATTAAGTAAAATTCATACTTAATAATATTTTAAATCTTAATAATGTCTCCCTTACTAGAGTAATAGTTTCTGAAAGAAGAACTGCATCTTATTTAGCAAGGTGGCTGGCTGGTTCTTATACAAGCATATAGATCTGTGCTTGAGGAGGTATACAAGGGAAAAAACTAATGTCCCATAAGTCAGGAAAATCACAAACCTCCACTCAAGTAAGCAGACATACACAGGGCTGTGCAAGTCCAAAGGTGTCTTTATAAGATCTTAAAATGTTTCTAAAAGAACTGGGTGCCCAAAAGACCAAAACGAAAAAGTTCTGCCAAACCTCCCAATCACCTAAGTGTGATGCCAGATAAACTTAATTTTAGCCAAATAAAGCACACATTTATTACAACAGAGCTTGAGAATTGTTTTTTTTAGTGATTATTTAAAATGATATTAACACAAAATGCTCAGTTATTAGCACACGTTAAAAGAATGTACTTGAGTTTAATTCAATGAAGAAATTGCTTCATTCTGCAACAGTAACTTGGACTTGCACTTACCTATGATCTAAGATCCTTTTGGTTGTTATATAAGATTATAATAGGGACTAAGAGATTTAACTCACCAGGGCTGCCACATTAGTTACTAAAACCACTGGGTCTTCAGATCTTAGAACAATACAGGAATCTATATCCAGAACCAAAGGAAGTAATACTACATCATTAAAACCACCAACAAACATTTGTATATAGTACTTTATGGTTTTTAAAAGGACATGATATATAAAATATTTTCTGATGGCTAAAATATAACTAGACCTTTATAGCTCTCAAGGTGCTTCCTTCACATATTCAAACCAATCTTTTAAATAAGCAAAGCAGACATTAATTATACCATCAAAGAGATGAAAATAAGGCTCAGAGAGAGTAAAAGATCTGCCAAATTAACACAGCTGTTATATGGCAAAGCAGAAACTACACTTTGGGCAAAAGGCCTCTCTTCCCCATGCCAGATCTCCATTAGAGAGCTGACCAACTTACATTCTGTGCAGGCAATGAGATCAAAGGGAAATTATATGATGACATCCAAGACATACGTCCTTTCTTGGTAGCCAGCCAACAGTTAACAGTTGTTTCATCTACTGACACGCATAATAGAAAACCCACAGTTCTCTACCCAAAAGGCAAACTGATAATTAAAAAGGTAAGCTTCTCACTGAGCCAAAGCCCAGACTTTTATTTTTTAGGAATTTATTTGAAAGTTCAGGGGCAAACACCATAAAGGAATATCAAAGGCAGACTTCTCAAGGGTTTTGTTTCCCCTTCTTTTCTGCTGTTCACATCAAATAAGACAAGGCGATATCTAAAATAACAATGCCAATCGTGTATGTGTGTGTGTGTGCACGCGCACATGTGTGAGAGTATGTGTGCACATAAAAGTTTAAGTCACTCAGTGATGTCCAACTCTTTGCCACTTCGTGGACTGTAATCCACCAAGCTCCTCTGCCCATGGATTTTCCAGGCAAGAATACTAAAGTGGGTGCTATTTCCTACTCCAGGGGATCTTCCTGACCCAGGGAGTCTCTTTAGTCTCCTGCATTGGTAGGTGGATTCTTGACCACTGGCACCACCTGGGGAGCCCAACAATACCAATCATCTTACTTTAAATGATGACCACTCAGCATTAGTGGGGCTTCCCAGGCGGCTCAGTGGTAAAGAATCCACTTGCCAATGCAGGAGACAGCAGGAGACTTTGGTTCAATCCCTGGGTCCAGAAGATGCCCGAGAGGAGAACATGGCAAACCACTTCAGTATTCTTGCCTGGAAAATCTCATCGACAGGAGAGCCTGGCGAGCTCCAGTCCATGGAATGGCAGAGTCAGACACAAATGAGCATGAGCACTTAAGCATTAATACTTCTCAAATATTTTGAGTAAAATGTTTCTAGAATTTATTAAACACCTATCTTCTTAAATATATAGAATTACTGGTGTGTCTACTCTGAATCATTAACATCATACTTTACATGTAATATAGTAGCTAACGTGTGCTTAACCATGAGCTGTGCACTGGGCAATTTTCATACAGTCTCACTGAATCCTGACAACAACCCTATGATGTAAAATACAAACAACTTTAAAATCTATTTTATAAATGTGGAAATGGAACCACTCAGTATTAGTTAACAGATCAGATAGTAACAGGCTTGGGATCTGAAGCCAGTGAGTTTAATCCCCACACTGCCTCTGTGTTCTCTTGTAGGGCTTAGAGATGGAAGGAAAAGACATGGACTCTGAAATCTGATTCTGAGTTCAAAGCCTAGCTCCTGTGCTGACTGATGAGTCTTGGAGGAACTGGAGAAAATCTGTTACTTTTCTCAGCTACAAAAGGAATGGAAGACGTGATATAATAATTTTTGCATCATGGAACTGTTACAGGGAGAAAATTTAATGCCTAGTAGACTGGCTCACAATGAGGACTCAAAAACGTCAGCAAGCAATAACACAGTGTTCCTCCAAAGAAGAGTGAGGTGTTTATTAGGGCTTTGGTCCCACATCAAATGGCTTCAAACTGCTCTTATTGAGTTGCCAAACCTCTTTTTCTTAAGGTTTTATTTTCTCAAGCGTTATTAACTTTCTCAAGCTGGCATTCCTGGCTGCTGATGTATCTGTATGAGGCATCCCCTCTCTTTCCGCCTCTTCTACACTTCTTTCAAATATGCTGTAAGTTCTTAAAGCTAACTCCCTAGACTTTCCAAAATTATTTCTAAGTAACAATATCCAGATTGTGGAGGAGGAGCCAGGGTCTCTCTAGTTAAGAGGAAAACTTCACTGAATGGACTCTGTAACATCTGGGCTTAGCTTCTTATGCTTATTCAGCTTCTTTGTGGCTTTTCGAGAGTGTTGAGGATACCATACATTTCAGACCTATAGATAAATGTGGTCTTGCTGAAGCATACTAGGCACTACTACTACTCTGTCAAATCAGAAAACAAAGTTAGGGACAGTGGCTGCAGGCTAATACACCAAATTGCTCAAACAGTCCATAAAAGCATAAACAACCTTTTTCTTCTGGCTCACTACCTAAGGGCTAGTAGAGGTTAAGAAGTAACAGCTAAAACAAGATAGGGTTTATGGTTAGAGACACTGGACAGAGGAGAAACTAAGGTATCACCACTCAAAGGTCCTCAGTTTAGTAACAGTCGCCTAAAGTACTGTCCAATGTGGTGATTCAGTAAGAACAACTTTATTCCACATGCTGCCAACTCAATGTTATCCATACATGCGCTCCAGCTCTCCAGCAAGGCAGCAAAGAGAAGTGACTCCAACGTTCAGTGATGAGCCTATCAGACAAACAAGTAGCAAAAACCACTAAAGTGTTAGAACATAATCACACTATTTACTGTGTGACAAGTCACCACTAAATTAAAATAAAAGGATAAGAGGCAGAGTGAAATGAAGGTGATCATACAAAAGCTATTTGAGATGCCTCAAAAACAAAAGAAAAGCTGTCAAATCTGAAACAAAGTTTAAACTATTCCACTCTTACTGCAGCAACTATATAAAGCACTGCTGCATTTCTACCATTTTCAAACATTCAGCTAGTCATTCATTCCCTAACCAAGAAGCTGGTATATGAACTGCATATAAATAGGAACAAAGTCATGCTTTTAACTTCCAAACTGTTTTTACTACCAATGTTTATGAACAAGATATTCCACATTGGAACTTCTTAAAATAATCAAATTCAGTGATATAATTGATGAAATATGTTACACTCAAAAGGGCTACAAAACATATGGGCCAGGGGTGAGCAAATTTTTTCTGTTAAGGGCTTTTTCTGCTGTAGGCTTTGCAGACCATAAACTCTCTCCCAGCTACTCAACTCCGCCTTTGTACCACAAAAGCAGCCACAGACAATATGTAAACTAATGAGCATGGATGTATTCCAATGAAATTTTATTTCTGGACTCTGAAATCTTAATTTCATATCATTTTCACATGTCACAAAACATAATTCCCTTGATTTTTTTCCCATAATAGAAATGTAAATTTCTATAGCATCTATTAAAATAATGTATGAACCTTTCTTACTGTGGGCTATACAAAACCTGGTGGCAGGCCAGATTTGGCTGATGGGTCATAATTTTCTGATCCCTCATAAAGGTTACTCTAATTATTTTTTAAAAAGGAAATACAAAAAACCCCACGAACTACAATTCTGAGATTCGGTTCTCTTCAAATCTGGAGGGGGCTGTGGGATAGTCCGTAAGTTAAACAATGTGCTACTGTAATTCTGAAGAGAAAATGTGCTATATACAGACTATTTAAAAATACTAATTTCTAAAGTTAATACCAAAATGTTAATAAATAAGTGGGTATCTTATTAATAACCTTTAAACATACTGTAGCTTCCCTTGGGAATGACTTAAACCTCTAGTGCTCATATTATTAGCACAGTACTTTTAGGTCCATCCTAGGGCCTACCGCACTCCCCACATGTCAACTAATGATTTAAGTTACAGTGCCAAATGTAAATTTCTATAGCATCAAAACTATTTCCTGAAGCTTCAAGAGAATACATGATGTGTTGGGTCTAAAATATGAGAATACTTTGAGATCAGAGATGAGACTGAGAACGGATTAGTCAGCCTCCTATAGGCTTATAGCAGAAGTCTGCGTGCAAGGTTAAGTACCTATAAAATCTTATTACATGGGAGTTCTGTTAATCCAACAATTTCCACATGTCAGAAGATGACTGAGAGCATCCTTACCAACTCTAAATAATAAATTAAAAAATAATCCTGAATAACCAAAAGTTGGGTTTGATTCCATGGTGACTCATGCGGGACAGCCTTTTCAACCAGTGCTATTGTCTGTAATGAACCTCTGCCACTTGGTCAGCCTCAGAGAGCTCTAATCAGCCACTTTCTCTATGCACGGTGTCCCTGTGGGTGTGGGGACTTGAGGACACCGTTGAAAATGGAGAAAATACTTTTCCTCATTTTAGCAACTTTGCTCAAGCAGGTTTAAGAGATGTACTAACTGGACAGGTAGTAAAAACAACAACAGCTTTTCATTTTGAACCTCAGGATAAAGAAGCATTTTGAACCTCAGGAAAAAGCAGCAAACTGAAACCAGACTGACTTACCTCAGTTCTTTGAAAACTAGGGATTCACTCAGAACATACATGTTTTGTTTAGGACTACCAAAATCTCATTTCGGGGAGGAGGGGGGGCAGGCGTGGAAGGGCCAGACATTTGTTTTGGACTTGGGAATTCTAACTGGTTTCATTTTAAGATTTTTTAAAGTAATTAGGAATTCGATTTATCCAGCTCTCACTCAGAAAAAAGGCAAAAATGCAATTTCTTCAGAAGGTCATCTAGCTAGTAGTTGGATTAATCACTGACCTAGATAAGAGCAGAAACAGCCCAAGAAATTTTGGCTTTCTGATATAGAGAAAAGCAAGAAATCAGTCCATGCCTTCTTTCATTTTATAATTATTTATTGCACTCTAAATATTTATGGTCTCCAAATATGTGGTAGGCTCCCCATTAACATTAAATCTCTCAAATATCTACTGTGGCTCAAGAACATGTTTTTCAAAGAGTGACTGGCAATCAACTAACATGCTGGGAAAGACTGAAGGTGGGAGGGAAAGGGGATGACAGAGGATGAGATGGTTGGATGGCATCACTGACTCCTTGGACATGAGCTGGAGTAAACTCTGGGAGTTGGTGATGGACAGGGAGGCCTGGCGCACTGCAGTCCATGGGGTCGCAAAGAGACACGACTGAGCGACTGAATTGAACTGAACAGGGCAGAGACCAATGTTGTGGGTCACATACAACATTTTTCAATAAAAAGAATGAATACTTTTGAAAACATCACAAACGTGGTATGTTTTAAGGGTAACTACTGTTTTGAAAACTTGTTTCTTTTATAGTAATATTTGTGTGTACTGGGTTGTGATGTAAATATCTTACTTTGGGGAGTGGGTAGTGTGATCTAAAAAATAGCTTGAAATACCTTCCAAAACTAAGTAGGCATATGAGTTAAATAAGCAATCAGGTCAGTAATCAGACATGAGAACAAAGATTAGGAAGTTTTGGGTTAACTTGACCTTATTGAGCAAAAAGGCGTGAGGGAGGAGAAAAGAGCTCAACCTCAAACCCTGGGGCTTCAACAGTTAACAGCTTGGATAGAGGGAGTACCTGCATGTTCATCAGTGTCCAACTCTTTGCTACCCTGTGGACTGCAGCCCTCCAGGTTCCCCATACATGGAATTTTCCAGACAAGAATATTGGAATGGACTGCCATTTCCTTCTCCAGAGGATCTTTCCAACCCAGGGATCAAACCTGTGTCTCCTGCACTGGCAGATGGATTCTTTACCACTGAGGCACAACAGAGGAAGAAATTACCTAAACCAAATGAAGGCATGGCCAGAGAGGAAGTAGGAAAACCAAGAAGCTGAGGGTTCTTCTGCAGAGAAAGCCAGTAAAACTAAAAGTTAAAAAAGAGACATCTCCCTTTCAATTTTCAAAAATAAGGTATGAATGAGGAAAAGTTGCAAGATGGTTATGAGTAAAGAAAGTTAACCAATGCTACCGAGCTTGGCAATGCTTTTATGTTGCTGATATACACATATTTAGGAACACTTGCTCAAGTATTCTATGGTGGGTACTGTATACCAAGAGAGGATGTTGGTAACCATTTAAATCACCTCTTTGCATGTCTGAAGACAACACGTGGACAAATCACATGATAGTTAATCATTTTAGGGCTGTCCGTTGGCTTTCTAAAGATGTCAAGCCACATTACAATAAATCTTATCCTAAAAATATATTTGCACTATCCTCTTGCAAATCTCACACTAAATTCAAGGAAAAAAGGGGATTCTTAATAATCTGGAAGCAAATGCTCTCAACAACAAGTAAAATGGAATAACAGGGTTACCCTTTGTTTAGACTAGAATTGTTCCAACACTATTATCCTGAGCCCCTGTCAATAACAGCCACAACCTCTAATGTTCTGAGCAGCAGCCTCATTTGGAGGTTAAGGTGGCTCTCTTGAAACTTACACAAAGATCTATCATTGTGACTACTTGAAGTGCCTTTGCCCTACTTCAAAACATTTATGAATCACATTAGCATTCTTGGTTTTAATAAAACAGGACATTTCCTAGAGTAGGATGGCAACTTCCCTTTTTAATATTAGAAGCAACTACTGCCTAGGACAAGGAGTTTGTGACAGAATCAGAATGATGGTACTGGAGCTTCCCTGGTGGTCCAGTGGTTAAGAGTCCACCTTGCAATGCAGGGGACACCAGTTCAGTCTAGTCTGGGAAGATTCCACATACCACGGAGCAACTAAGCCCATGCACCACAACTACTGCGTCAGCATGCTGCGACTACTGAAGCCGGTGGGCCTAGAGCCTGTGCTCCGCAAGAGCAGCTCAAGCATCGCAACAGAGTAGTCCCTGCTTGCCACGACTAGAGAAAGCCCAAGTGCAGCAGTGAAGACCCAGCACAGCCAAATAGGAATAGATAAAATTGTTTAAAAAAAAAAATGACAGTACTGAAATGGACCTTATCAATTATCTTGTCCAATTCCTTCGCTGAGCAGATAGAGTCAGGGTGTGTCCCAGGTGGTCCAGAGGAAAGTGCATCAGAGCAAGCCAGATGAAGGTTTCAACTCCAATTCTATTACTGGTTCATCACAAGGAGTCAGTCTTCTTTTGTAAAATAAGGGTAACAACAACCCATCTAACACAGGTGAATTGAAATGAAACAAGCGCATTTAAATCACTTAGCACAGTGCTGGCACACAGTATGTACTCAAAATGAGTCCATCTCCCTCACTCCCCATTCTCTTTCCCTCTGTGTTCAAAGCAGAAAAATTGGGATGATGCTCAGACTCCTCTCTGAGTTCACAACACAAAGAAAAAAGCCATAGAATTGGGTACCTGAAGCCTCTACTGATTCTGGTTTAAATATGACATTAACATTAAGTAGCTTCTTATAAAACACTGAAATCATACTCAAGCCAAGAGATGGCACTGGTTTAAGGAAAGGGAAGAGAAAAAAGAAAAGAAAACCGAGCAGCCTTAGAGAGGTAAAACAAGGCAAGTTAGCACCACAGAGGTCAAAGTTGGAAATCCACACAAATGGGTATCAGGACTGAAAGCCAGAAACAGGTTAAGGAGAAATAAAAACTGAAATAATACATGGCTTTGGCTATAAATCCTGAAAATTGATGCTGTTAAAGTGCTGCACTCAATATGCCAGCAAATTTGGAAAACTCAGCAGTGGCCACAGGACTGGAAAAGATCAGTTTTCATTCCAATCCCAAAGAAAGGCAATGCCAAAGAATGCTCAAACTACCGCACAATTGCACTCATCTTACACACTAGTAAAGTAATGCTCAAAATTCTCCAAGCTAGGTTTCAGTAATACGTGAACTATGAACTTCCAGATGCTCAAGATGGTTTTAGAAAAGGCAGAGGAACCAGAGATAAAATTGCCAACATCCGCTGGATCATAGAAAAAAGGAAGAGAATTCCAGAAAAACATCTGTTTCTGCTTTACTGACTATGCCAAAGCCTTTGACTGTGTGGATCACAATAAACTGTGGAAAATTCTGAAAGACATGGGAATACCAGACCACCTGACCTTCCTCTTGAAAAATTTGTATGCAGGTCAGGAAGCAACAGTCAGAACTGGACATGGAACAACAGACTGGTTCCAAACAGGAAAAGGAGTTCATCAAGGCTGTATATTGTCACCCTGCTTATTTAACTTATATGCAGAGTACATCATGAGAAACACTGGACTGGAAGAAGCACAAGCTGGAATCAAGATTGCCGGGAGAAATATCAATAACCTCAGATATGCAGATGACACCACCCTTATGGCAGAAAGTGAAGAGGAACTCAAAAGCCTCTTGATGAAAGTGAAAGTGGAGAGTGAAAAAGTTGGCTTAAAGCTCTACATTCAGAAAACGAAGATCATGGCATCTGGTCCCATCACTTCATGGGAAATAGATGGGGAAATAGTGGAAACAGTGTCAGACTTTATTTTTCTGGGCTCCAAAATCACTGCAGATGGTGACTGCAGCCATGAAATTAAAAGACACTTACTCCTTGGAAGGAAAGTTATGACCAACCTAGATAGCATATTCAAAAGCAGAGACATTACTTTGCCAACTAAGGTCTGTCTAGTCAAGGCTATGGTTTTTCCAGTGGTCATGTATGGATGTGAGAGTTGGACTGTGAAGAAGGCTGAGCGCCGAAGAATTGATGCTTTTGAACTGTGGTGTTGAGGAAGACTCTTGAGAGTCCCTTGGACTGCAAGGAGATCCAACCAGTCCATTCTGAAGGAGATCAGCCCTGGGATTTCTTTGGAAGGAATGATGCTAAAGCTGAAACTCCAGTACTTTGGCCACCTCGTGCGAAGAGTTGACTCATTGGAAAAGACTCTGATTCTGGGAGGGATTGGGGGCAGGAGGAGAAGGGGACAACGGAGGATGAGATGGCTGGACGGCATCACTGACTCGATGGACGTGAGTCTGAGTGAACTCCAGGAGCTAGTGATGGACAGGGACGCCTGGTGTGCTGCGATCCATGGGGTCGCAAAGAGTTGGACACGACTGAGCGACTGAACTGAACTTGGCTATAAAATCAGTGGTGATCATGAGGAGAGGCTCCAAAAAGGGAAAACAAAAACCTAAAACTAGTAAAGATACCAAAAGAAAATAAGTGCAGGATAAGCAAAATCAATGGAAACACCTACTCATTTGAAATGCTCACCAATTAAGAGAAAAACCAAACAATGCCCATGTGTGAAGGGAAGATCAAAGAGTAGCAGCTAAGAACACAGATTCTGAAACCAGCCTACCTACAGTCACATCTCAATTCTGCCAAGTTGTAGCTGTGTGACCTTAGGAGAATGACTTACCCTCGCCGAGCCTCAGTTTCCACACCAAGGATGGTAAGGAGAAAACAGTACCCACTGGGCTGGTTTTTCTGTTGGGTCTCACCTCCTCTCTTCATTAAAAAGGGCTAGAAGTCTGTACACACTACATCTTCTAAACTCCCTTGCCAACTAGATTCCCACTGGGTATTGCCCATGGGAAACAATGAAAGAAGACTGCAAGGTAAGAGAAAGAAAAAGGTCTTCTTTTGTTTTCTATTTCTAGTGGTAACCCCATTCCAGTGCAGCAGACAACCGCAGCTTCTGTGGTGGCTCCAAAGCAACAGAACCAACGAGCATCTCCAGCAAATCTGCAAAGCAGGCAGTTTCTGCAGCAGCTTTTGTCTGAGTACCATCCCCTCCCCATTTTGCTCCTTCAACACTCACAGACACAACATCCACGCACACATACCCACACACACACTCTTCCTTTTGCTCCAATACCCACCCCTACAACACAGCCCTTCCAATTAACATGTAACTAATTACCTGCATTAAATCCTAAAACATCAAGTGATTTTTATTTTCCTAATTGGACACTAACTGATAACATCTATAGATTCTTACTGTTATTGTGAGAATAAAATGAGGTATTTTTGTTTTCTTTTGTTTTACAGTAAAGGCTTGAATCAGTAACTGGCCCCTAGAAGGCATTTTATAAATGTTAACAACTATTACTCTGCAAGGATCTTTAAACGCACATGTGAAATCAAGTTCCTTATCGTGCATACAGACGATTTCTGAAAATGGTCCCAATAAGCCTTTTCTTCAACCATGCTCCAAATCAGAGTCGCCCATCTTCACGTCAGTAAACACAATCTGCCAGTTCTCCCTTCAGGGAGTCCTGTGAGTCTCCATTCCCCAGGTACAAGCCTTTATTATTCCTTATTGTGCCTGGATCAATGTCTTTCCCTCCCCAAGGATTTATCTGCTTGCAGGCTCCAGTTCATTCTACACAGGACCAGGAGGATTTTCCTAAAGGGAGGAGAGGAGGTGTCAGATCTTGTCACTACCACCAGTGGTGCCCAAGGTCACAAGCCCATTCAATCACACACAGGCCCTCCTGAAGTCAACCCCTGCCTATTTACTTAACAGTAGCTCTCAATTAACTGTTTCCTATTCACATTCCCAAATCTCACACCCCAAGCACATCAGAAATCCCAGGCATTCCTCCAAACTCTCTCTGCTCTTTGGTCCCACCATGCTGCTGCTAAGTCACTTCAGTCGTGTCCCACTCTGTGCGACCCCAGAGACAGCAGCCCACCAGGCTTCCCCGTCCCTGGGATTCTCCAGGGAAGAACATTGGAGTGGGTTGCCATTTCCTTCTCCAATGCATGAAAGTGAAAGTGAAGTCGCTCAGTCGAGTCCGACTCTTAGCGACCCCATGGACTGCAGCCCACCAGGCTCCTCCGCCCGTGGGATTTTCCAGGCAAGAGTACTGGAGTGGGGTGCCACTGCTTTCTCTGTTGGTCCCACCATACCTTGGCACAAAATAACTACTCCAGGTAGGACGCCTTTGCTAGAGCCCTTCCACCTCAAACAGAATTACCTCTCCTAAGTTTCTCTAGCATTGCACCCACCCAATACTACATGCTTGTGTTATAAGCGGCAAGCACTGAGCTCCTCAGGAGACTAAAACTCATGACCGGTTTGCATATTCTCCATATAACAGAGTTTCCCAGTATGAAAGGTGAAAACTGTGAGATATTGTTGTCTCAGCTCTTGGGGCAAGCAGGTAGGGCTGGCCAGCCTTCAGGCCAGTGGTCTTCATCCACCAACCCTCTAGAGCAGCTTCTATACTGTTAGAAATCTCCCACCCTGGTGTACTGTACAGAGTATTTTCCTCTGAGTGGTATAGGGTGAAAGAAGTTGGAAGCACTGCTCTGTAGCATCCAGCTCAGCACCTTGCACACAAAACAGTAACTCTGGTCTCCCATCAAACCTCATGAAACAGAACTCCTCTATTTCCAAGTGTTCACTGGCAGCATTCCCTATTATAAAATCTTACAAGTGAAATGAAAACTATACCACATTCTCACTTATTTACAACTTTTTTCTTAATTTTCGGAATGTGAAGACAAAGAAATCAGTGAATGATAGCACATATCTTTCAAATATAAGAAAATACATATTCCAGACCCATTTGATTTCATAAATATTAAATTTTATTTTGGACCATTAAACACATCATTGAATTCTAAGACAGTCAATTGGAATTCAGAACACAGTCCCCCTCAAGGGGGAAAACGATGGTTAGCTTCATAGCTTCCATTTGTTACAAATACTACAAAACAACACTGTTTCAAATGACAGCAGTTAAATGCTAGTGTCTGGGAAAAAATTAATTCAAAAGGATGAGGAAATGCATGACTTTCTGTAGACAATCTGAGGGGATCTTCAGGATTTTTTCAAAAGCTCAAAATGTTCAAGAAACTATTTTTAACTATACTAAAAAAATCTACAACGTGAATTTCCTTGTTAGACACCTATCACTGTAACTACCCTTCTCTTAGCAGCCACAGTTTAATCACAACCAAAACAAGGAAGAAAGGGAAAAGAAAAAACACTGGAAAACTAAGGAGCGGGGGACTTAAACACTGGAGGCAAAGAGGAGATGTAAAAAGGTAGAACTAAGCTTTAGGCAACAAATGAAAGGGAAAAATATGAAAATAAAAACATACAAAGTGTTCCTGGAAAAGCTGGCAGAGAAACTGAGGAATCAAACTTCCCATACCTGCCACAAGGGGGCACTAACAACCGAGGACAGCTCTGTAACTCCTCCACTAGGAAGTGAGAGGGTTAAAACTGATCCCGGGAAGTGTTCTCAAGTGTTCTAGAAAAACAGTGTGGAGATTCCTTTAAAAACTGGAAATAGAACTGCCATACAACCCAGAAATCCCACTGCTAGGCACACACACTGAGGAAACCAGAACTGAAAGAGACACGTGTACCCCAATGTTCATCACAGCACTGTTTATAATAGCCAGGACATGGAAGCAACCTAGATGTCCATCAGCAGACGAATGGATAAGAAAGCTGTGGTACATATACACAATGGAGCATTACTCAGCCATTAAAAAGAGTACATTTGAATCAGTTCTGATGAGGTGGATGAAACTGGAGCCAAATTATACAGACTGAAGTAAGCCAGAAAGAAAAACACCAATACAGTATACTAATGCATATATATGGAATTTAGAAAGATGGTAACAGTGACCCTATATGAGAGACAGCAAAAGAGACACAGATGTATAGAACAGTGTTTTGGACTCTGTGGGAGAAGGCGAGGGTAGGATGATTTGAGAGAATAGCATTGAAACATGTATATTACCATATGTGAAACAGATCGCCAGTCCAGGTTCGATGCATGAGACAGGGTGCTCAGGGCTGGTGCACTGGGATGACCCTGAGGGATGGGATGGGGAGGGAGGTGGGAGGGGGTTCAAGATGGGGAACACATGTACACCCACGGCTGATTCATGTCAATGTACGGCAAAAACCACTACAATATTGTAAAGTAATTAGCCTCCAATTAAAATTAATTAATTAAAAAAAAAATGATCCCAGAGTAAACAAATAAGAAGTCTTTTAAAGGTAGCATTTCCCAAACCCATGAAAAGTGAGTCCCTGGTCCAAGAAAAGATTTGCCTGGCCAACACTGAAACTATAAAAGGACAGTTTAGTTTTTATAAAGCTAAATTCATTCCATTAAGATTATCCCCTATCCTGAGATTATTTTTTGGTATTAAAATGCCTGTAAATTTTTAAAATTATATCAAAGCATTATTTTGTTTTAAAGTGTAAATACTAGATGTGTCAATCATGGGCCTATCTCCACATATCTATGACAGCTCTTCACCTCAGGAGACTTGATCACTCCAGACATCATTTCTCAGGCTCCCACTTCAGCTGGCTTTTCTCTGGGTTCAGCCTTTGGGAAATCATGGTGGAGAATGGGCAAGTAAGAGGCACCATGGAGCTAGGATATTTCTCTCCCTCCTTCTCTACTTCAGGAAGTGTTTCCAGCAGTGGCTGCTATTTCTTTCATGGCTCTAGTTCCTTACCAGGAGATTCCAATCTCCTCAGAGGAACTCTGGCTCCTGATCACCCACAGCCCTACCATTAGAGACACTGTTCTCTCACCCTTGCTGTTAATCTCTAGGCTGCTACACCATCCTATCCTGCTGTCTCAGCTCCTCCATCACCTGTACAACCAAGCCCTTCACCTGAATTCCCATTTATTTTTATGCGTACTCAGTCACATCCGACTCTTTGAGACCATGGACTGCAGCTGGCCAGGCTCCTCTGTCCACGGAGATTTTCAGACAAGAATAGTGGAATGGGTTGCCATTTCCTCCTCAAGGGAATCTTCTTGAACCAAGGATCGAACCCACATCTCCCGGATCTCCTGCACTGACAGGCAGATTCTTTACCACTGAGCCGCCTCGGAAGCCTGTATCAGCTATATGTGTACCTATATCCCCTCCCTTTTGAACCTCCCTCCCACATCCCTCATCCTACACCCCTCTAGGTCATCACAGTGAATTCCTAGTAAAACTTAAAGAGTGGTTTTCTTTTTCCTGGGTGAACTCTTAACCAATGTATTAAGCCAGCGGTTCTGCATGTACTAACATCAGAATCACCTGAAGAGCTTACTAAAGCGCAGATGGTAGGCCCCACCTCAGTTCCTAGTCAGTGTATCTGAAGCGGAGCCCAAGAATGTGCATTTTGAAGAAATTCCCAGGTGATGCTGATACTACTGAACCACGCTTTGGAAAATTCTACAGCAGACAAAACACAAAGAACTGGCCATCTTGCATTGGTCTGCCTTTTCTTTTTTAGCTATTTTAGTTTTTTTAACACCTTTATTGAGATATAATTCACATACCATACAATTCAGCCATTTAAAGTTTACAATTCAATGGTTTTTATTATATTCACAGATATGTGCAACCATCACTGCCTTTTTTATTGGACAATAAAATCCAAAAGACACTGAAATTCAAGGAAATCGCAACCTCCTGCCTTCAAATGAAAAAAACAAACCCTTAAGACAGTTTCCTTACATTATTACAGAGGCCAACAGGTTTCTAAGGAATGGTTTTTAAAAGTTAACATAATTTTAGCACTTACTTTATACCTTACCAAGAAATAAAAATCTCAATTTCAAATATCAGAAACAAGTCATTGAAGTTTTCTATAAAGATAACACTGACTTAGAATCAGATTATTGCAAATAACTTAGCCAATGAAATCTCAAACCTAGAAAACAGTTGACAGATAGTTTTTCTACCTTAGAAATTTAAGACTGAACAACAGAACTGTGTGCACAAACACAGTTATGAGACCAAAGGGTCTACAGACCAGCACTAAAAATGTGAGCCACATACGTAATTTTAAATTTTCTAGTAACCACATTAGAAAAAGTTAAAAGAAACAAGTGAAATTGGTTTTAATACATTCCATGTAATCCAAAATGCCCAAAGTATTATCATTTCAACAAATTATTAATGATATATTTTACATTCTTTTTACTGCACGAAGTCTTCAAATTCTGTTGCAGGTGTTATACTTCCTGCACACGGCAGTTCAGGGGAGCCACATTTCAAACACTACCACGTCAGACAGCACAGATACAGACAAACAGAAACTCACCAGTCTCTTTTTTGGACACATTGATACTTAGCATAGTAGTAATATTCTACTATAGTGTTTTCACAAATTACTGTTGAATTATATTTTTAAGAATTTAAAGCTTTAAACTCTTTATAAACGTTTGTACTGATTTCAGACAGTTACAAAACTATGTTAACATTTCGCTCTTGCCACGTAATACTGTATTAAAAAAAAAGAAGCCTCTCAAGAGAATCACATTGTAAACAGGTAAGCTACCATCACTGCTGTTTTACCTGGAGTCCCAGAGCCAGCAGTATCTCAACTCGCCTTTCTCTGGCCCAAGGGAAGCCCAAGCAGCCACTATGGGCCTCTACCAGTCCCAGAGCTAAGGAATTCTCATCTCCTGGGACTGTGAACAGGCAGCTTTAACCATAACTAACAACCACATCACCAAACTGAAGTATCTGGTCCTCTGAAAGTAGAAACTGTTATAACCTCATCACTTTGTTCACAAGTCTTTATTCATATTAGACTTGTGATAAACAAAAAATATCAGTCGCATTTTTAATGTATTAAAACACTATTTTGATACTGAATTAAAAATAGAAAGAATAAATGAGCTGGAGACATTACCTTTAATCTTCATGATCTATATAGAATGAGACCAGACAGACAACCTGTGTACAAAGTTAAAAATTTTAAGTAAACTACAAAAGAGTTTTTATTTTCAATAGGAAGCCACAGTATAGCATTTACTGCCTTTAATTAAAACAACTGATGGTCAAAACAAGAGTCTAAGAATGGCGTATACAACAAGTCTCTGAGTACAGAGGCAGACTATAAATCATAAACATGCTTCTTTGAGAAAAGTCCCTAAACTATCCTTAATATCTGAAATTTACAGTTTGATACCAGTTTACTCTAGAATCCAGTGATGTATGACTTTAAATAATATCCTAAAGAAATACAGGGAAACTGAAATGGTGCCTCTAATGTAAAACAATCTCTGAGCCCCTCAAAAATAATGGACTGTTCCTTCACTTATCAGAAAGTGTTTTCTCTTGAACATAAAACTCTTGCCATAAGCATAAATATACTTGTGGGTATGTGCGAGAGACTAAGATAATTACATACCTTTGGGGCTTAAATACAACTGGTGTCACATCACACTTTAGGCACACAGTTATTTCATTTTGAACTATTCACTGTGGAGAGTAATTACTCATCCTATAACTTGGTCATAAAAAGCAGGGCTACTCAATATTTCAGCAATAATATAGCATTTTAGTTAGTGTTAGTTGCTCAGCCGTGTTCTACCCTTTGTGACCCTGTGGACTGTAGCCTGCCAGGCTTCTCTGTCCATGGAATTCTCCAGGCAAGAATACTGGATGAGGCAGCCATTCCCTTCTTCAGGGGCTCTTCCCAAACCAGGGATCGAACCCAGGTCTCCCGCACTACAGGCAGATTCTTTACTGTCTGAGCCACCAGGGAAGCCCTTTTTAATATGATATATTCATAAATCAGATCATCAAAACACATACATTAAGTAACTTTAAGTGCTAAAACTATGATAAATTAAGATTTGTTAAACTTTTAACTTGTGACCAGTCTACACAGTAAGCTACGATTGCTACAGACGCATCCAGCTATACAATGAGAGTTGAACCCACATGCAATTCACTAACTCAAGGAGAGGGTATGGGGTCAGCAGGAATGAGATCAGAAGAAGGCAAACCTAATAATCCAGGTCTTATAAGGAAGGGTAGTGTCCTGACTTTATCACTAATCTTCTATTAGCCAGTCAGGTTGCATACCCTTACAACTGCCTACTCTCAACTGAAAAAATAAAGGTCTTGGCATCTCAGGCAAGTGGATTAAATAGCCTCCAGAAATGTTCCTTTATATAGCCTCATGGTTACACACAGGAGGGAATAGGAGAAGGGAAAGACCCCGGATGTTGCCTGGAAAGACATATCTAGTCTTTCCTCGCCTGCAAACAGAGGTGCTTCCTAAAAACCAAAGGAAAGAAAAATTTAAGATCTGCCCTAAGAGTTACACAGGTATTAAGGCTATAATTTAGTAATAAGAAGAGAATGTCCCCAGTACTTCAGCAAACCACTGCATCTCTCCATCAACAGGGTTGCTAACATAACCCACCAGCACCCGAAACTGCCCACCAGTAAGAGCTGTGTGCACCTCAGCAGCCTCACACAGCTTCTATTATACTAATGTTCTCTTTGAAGTATCGCCTATATCCATCACTCCCAAGTCTCCCACTAAAATCAATGAACTGATGAAAAAGAAAACAGTACCTCTTTCAGGCCAAACTATTAATGTCACCAAATACTGTGACTGAAATTTTTTTTAAATCTCAGCAAAGAAGAAAGTCATATTTATATTTAACTCAGTATAGTAACAGCTCCAAGAAGCAAGAAGATACTATGGATCAGACATACATTACTACTATCCAGGAGGAAAAAATAAAACAGCACATCCCTGAAATCATGGAACACTTTTTAAAAGTTGGATTTTGAGTGGTGTTACAGGCCAAGGAGGTCTCTGGATGGTTTCCTTTATGCACCTGCAGGCAGAGAAGCTGCCCCTAGCAAAGCTTAGAAAGAAAGTGGGACACTGAAAAAAATCCCACAAGAGAAGACATCTAGCAGAGACCCACTGGGTGCTCCTGGACCAGTGACTTAGCATCTCAAGTCTCAGTTTCTTCAGCCACAGAACGTACCAAAGTCATTCTGAGGGCTGGAGATCATGCTTGTGAAGCACAGAACTGGGGGCCAAAAGTGGAAGGCAGTAAGGGCTTCAGCTACATAAAAGAGCAAATGAACGGAAGTTTCAAATTAGAAATGATTCCCAACTCAACCCTAAACAAGATAAATAGTTCAAGTTCTGTCCAACATCACTTTAATGGAATAGAAATAACTTCATGTGGCAGATACTTGGTACTTCTTACATGTATCATTCTAGTCTGCACCTTTTGAGTTCAACTAACATGTGAGTCAAAGATTAACATCACCCAAAAAAAAAAAAAAAAAAGTGAGAGAAAAGCTCAAGAGTAGGCAAGAATGCATAGAGTAACAAACAGAAAAAGATGTTGCATGCAGACCTGTCATGTAGCCCATGGCAACCCTAAACGGGAGCTTAGTTCAAGGCTGTGCTTTGCCTACCACGATGGAACATGGCTGATTGTGCAAGAGAACTGCGAAAAAGACTAAAGACGAGAACTAACCTACACACGTGGGTGAGTCTCCTGCTCTAACTGCACGTCCTACCATCCTCTCAAAACACTTGGCTAATGTGTTTTTTTACCAGGTAACACCTAACAAGCTGAATTTCTCAATCCTTGTCATATACACCCACATACCAATACAACTGACCTTGATAAGGGAGCTTCTCAAACTCTTCTAAGGAAGTTCCTCTAACAGGAGAACCAATGAAAAAGTACCTTTAGGTAGTCTGCTGCTGCCAAGTCGTGTCCGACTCTGTGCGACCCCAGAGACGGCAGCCCACCAGGCTCCCCCGTCCCTGGGATTCTCCAGGCAAGAACACTGGAGTGGGTTGCCATTTCCTTCTCCAATGCATGAAAGTGAAAAGTGAAAGTCAAGTCCCTCAGTCGTGTCTGACTCTTAGCGACCCCATAGACTGCAGCCTACCAGGCTCCTCTGTCCATGGGATTTTTCAGGCAAGAGTACTGGAGTCGGGTGCCACTGTCTCCCAAAAAGGCCATGAGCTACATTTTCAAACTCACATATTGGGCTTTCCTGGTGGCTCAGTGGTAAAGAATCCACCAATGTTCGATCCCTGGTCCAGGAAGATCCCACATGCCACAGTGCAACCAAATCCATGAGTCACAACTATTTAGCCTGTGCTCTAGAGCCTGGGAGTCACAACTTCTGAAGCCTGAGTGCCTAGAGCCCATGCAGACAACAAGAGAAGCCAGCACAATGAAGCCTGTGCGCTGCAACTACAGAGTAGCCCCCACTCGCCGCAACTAGAGAAAAGCCCACATAGCAACGAAGACCCAGCACAGCCAAAAGTAAATAAATAAATAAATATCACAAACTGCCACGTTCTTTGTGGGATAGATGTGAGACAGGCAGTGGAGACAGCCACTGAGTAAAAGTACTGCTTTTACTTCTTTCTCAAGTATAACACCACTGCCTTCATCCATTTATTCAACAAACATTTTCTGAGTCAATTATGCGCAAAAGTTTTTACCTGGACTGTGAATACAAAATTACACATATATAGACATACACACATACAATCTAACGGGGAAGACAATAAAAAAACTCACACAGAAAACCATGATTAGGGTTACAAAGAAGAGAACTCTTGGCCAGGAGCTTTCTCTAAGCCAAGCTGGCAATTAAGGCATGAATCAGGCAAAGAAGAACATTTCAAACAGAAAAAAGCACACAGGAAAAGGAAGTGAAGGGTAAGCGAGAACAGTGTGCAAAAGGCAGCTGAGGGTCCAGGCTGGACCACGCGAGGCCTTGCACACCCCTGAGTGCCTTTGGTCCTCTGAACAAAGGGAAGCCACTGAAGGTCCTGCACAGGGACAGGACAGGCGGCATCATCCTGGGGCAACACGCATCAGAGGAGCTGATCCCTGCCTGCCCGAAGTTTAAAGCTGGTCTAACACTCTTAACAAATGCATAGCGTTTACTCTTACTCATGCGTGAACACACGTAAGAGCGTATACAAGAAAAAGAAAAGCTCTGTGGTACATATTCAAAGTACACAAAGGCCATTAACAGGTCTTTCACTGGGTAGTTAGAAAAGAGTGTGGAGTAGGTAGGTCTTCCAGGGCACATCAGCACAGCTTCAAGGGCAACAATTTTTGAGATCACCCAAAAAAAAAAAAAAAGAATTGGAAAAAATACACAACCAAGATTTTAGTTCACAGTAAGCTCTTAAAATTTCACTTGAAACTATTTTTCTCAACACTTTACTTGTAAATCTTTAAATCAGGATATTAATCAACTCTTTTCACTGATTCACGTCTCCAAAACATGGGAATGTAGATCTTTTATATACAGTCCTATGACGAGAAACTCAGAAATGCGTCTGAACCTGAGTGTCCTTTATCTTCCATCCTCTGCTTATCCATTGCAAATATTCAGGGAAGCCTAAAAACTAAATCACAAGTGATTCGGTTAATCCATAAACTGTCCATTATCCTCAAGAATAGAACTGAACAGATCTTACTCATGCCCCTCTACACTTTCAGGAGAGTAATCCTGGTGTTCCAGTGAAGACAAAATTCATCAATCATTGGGGTCAAAAACAAGAGAGGCATTAAGACATTAAGGCCAAGGCATACTTTGTTGAATAACATATGTTCTGCTTAGTTGTACTAGATCAGGCAAAATGATAATATAATAAAATATTAAGACATTAATCTGTGGATAGTGAATTTTGGTGTTTCAATGGTGACAAAAGTTTAAAAAATATATTTCCTTTCTCTGATTACAAAATCAAGATATGATGATTGCAGATTCGGGAGAAGATACAGAAAACTTGAGGAAAATAACAATAAATAGAGAAAATCAGGGGGAAACTGAGCACAAAAATAATACATTTCCCTTCTGTGTAAATACTCAGAATTCAAGTACTTTCATATATTCCCACGTAGGTCTCTTAACAGTCTCATGACAGAGGTGACAGAGGTACGGTTATTTTCATTTTATAAGGGCTCAAGGGAATTCAGAGCCAGTATGTGATCTGCTTAAGGTTATATAGATAGTAAGACAAGACCCAACAAAGATGATTCTGGTCTTCTGATGGGTCAGGCATCTTCTCCAGCTCACAGCAAATGATACAGCAGTAGCTAACTGCAAGTACCTAAAATGAGTACTACCTGCAAACATCAAACACAAGTAAGAAAATGTGCAAAATAGAATTATACCATTAATACAAACATATGCTAGAGCCCTACAACATCAAATAAGAAAATTTATGAATCTTTAAGTTACTAAAAGCAGGGGAGGGGAGAATATGTATCAAACCCATGGAGATGGAAAGTCTCTTCATTAACTGCTTCTTTTTGGTGAATGCCACCACTCTTATGGCAGAAAGTGAAGAAGAACTAAAGAGCCTCTTGATGAAAGTGAAAGTGGAGAGTGAAAAAGTTGGCTTAAAGCTCTACATTCAGAAAACGAAGATCATGGCATCCGGTCCCATCACTTCATGGCAAATAGATGGGGAAACAGTGGAAACAGTGTCAGACTTTATTTTTCTGGGCTCCAAAATCACTGCAGATGGTGACTGCAGCCATGAAATTAAAAGACGCTTACTCCTTGGAAGGAAAGTTATGACCAACCTAGATAGCATATTCAAAAGCAGAGACATTACTTTGCCAACAAAGGTCCGTCTAGTCAAGGCTATGGTTTTTCCAGTGGTCATGTATGGATGTGAGAGTTGGACTGTGAAGAAGGCTGAGCGCCGAAGAATTGATGCTTTTGAACTGTGGTGTTGAGGAAGACTCTTGAGAGTCCCTTGGACTGCAAGGAGATCCAACCAGTCCATTCTGAAGGAGATCAGCCCTGGGTGTTCATTGAAGGGACTGATGTTGAAGCTGAAACTCCAATACTTTGGTCACCTGATGCACCTGATGAGAAGAGCTGACTCATTTTAAAAGGCCCTGATGCTGGGAAAAATTGAAGGCAGGAGGAGAAGGCGACGACAGAGGATGAGATGGCTGGATGGCATCACCAACTCGATGGACGTGAGTCTGAGTGAACTCCAGGAGTTGGTGATGGACAGGGAGGCCTGGTGTGCTGCAATTCATGGGGTCGCAAAGAGTCGGACTCGACTGAGCGACTGAACTGGACTGAATGCAAAAAGAAAGCATCTGTGTCCTGTCTGACAAACAGTGAGTGGAACCCACTGATAAAGACCAAAGATAAGCCAGAGGTCTCCCTTCTGTCCTGAACAACTCACCCTTCCCTCCCTTCCTGTCTCTACACACACGCTCTAGCACGTGCATGCACAGAATGTAATTCTAAACTGATTTATTAATTGTCCCCTTCTTTCTGAAAAACAAGATATATGGCTAGAGTAATCATGTATGTTATCAGCTGAACCGGAAAATGTGTAAAAGAGGTCACTGTTCCTGATTATGCTAGCCAAAGAGGCACAAGAATGACTGGGCAAATGGGAACATGTGGTCTCTCACCATCTGGATCCGCCTTTCACAAGCCAAGCACTGGGAATACACCCTTACTGCTCCAAAAACTGCCTGGTGTGTCCCATCTTCTGCAATATTGAATCTTAAGGAAATTCTATGTCAAGAGAAAGTCATCAGCATTTTGTAGACTAGTTTAATAAACACTCCTACTAATTAATGAATGTCTTTTTACAATGTGTAAGATCTTATGGGATGTTTTGAAGTTGTATGTGCTTTACAAGTCATCTGAAAAAAAGTTTTAAGAAACCAGTTAAATTTATTTTTGCCAACTTCTTTAAAAAGTGAAACATCAAATAAAAGGAAAAAGCAATCTCTTAATCATTCAAAGGTATTTAAAATTCAAAGGTATTTTCTTTGGTAACCCAAAAGTACTGCTCTACATAGGAATGCCCAAATCATCTTCTGTTTGGAAGCTGGAATCATCTAATAAATAAGCTGCTTTCAGAATAGGTTTTTGGCTGATGCTGTTAAGTTAACAAGCTGGGAAAAAAAAATCCCCTCAAATTAGAAAAGGAAGAAAGAAACCTTACATGGTCTTTGTAGAAATGTACTGATGATAATACATCAAGTTTTTAAAACCAACTTTCCTATCTTATGGTCCTATTCCTATTCAAAATACCTCATAAAAGACTAATAACTCTGATTCAGAAAGTCAAACAAAAACTGGAGCTTGGAAATATTTCTTTAAGAGAACTTCATACAGGTGCACACAAAAATACTGGCATATAATCTAAGCTTACCATTCATTTAAGGGACATTTCGACATCTACTATATACACAGCACTGGCACTATTAATAGTTGGCTGTCCTGGATTTAAAATTTGCCAGGGTTTTTTTCACTCAAGCAGATTTATCTTTCAACTCTAAAAGGGGACTTTGTATTTAAATACTCTATAATTCTCACCCCAAAAAACATGACTAGAAATATATATTAAACAATAGCAAACTCAAAATGCTCCTGTAACAATATATGGCAGAGTACTTTTACATTTAGCACTTCATGTTCTTTAATAACCTAACTAGTACCCCCCTCTGTAAAAGATGCTTAGAGATCTATAATTCTACACACAGTAATTTCTCATAAGAATCTATCCCTCATTTTTTCCAACTTTTACATTAGAGCTGAGTCCCACAGCTGTGTTCTCAAGTTTGGAAAAGATCATGAATCAGACAAGCCAGTGTCAGTCTCCAAAATAACCCCTTTGATTTACTATTACATCTTTTTTTAAAACAGTACAACAGTTCTGGATTTCCTGGGTAAGGGTTATTAAAGGCAAGACATAGAATCTTGAAAGTTAAGTCACAGAATTTTCTAGGTTTACTAACAAATAAGACTTCTTGAAAGAGCCGGATTCAAAGCTCAATTCTAAATGATAAAAAGGCAAATCAAAAATAAAGAGAAAACGAGTTACTCCACAACTGTAAAGAGAAGAACCTCAACTCAAGGAGTAAATTTTAAAAAGCAGCCTTTTAGAGATGCAATAGCCAATCCATCCATAAAACCACCATAAGACAGCCATTATACACTGCACATATTACATTCTGAATAAAGTTTTTAACAGGAAGAATATGGGAGGGAGGGTGGAGAAGTAAGTAAAAAATACATTTTTTATAACATTACATAAGCAGACCAGTGCTTTTCCAGAAACCAGGGGAGGAAAGGGACCCTCTATATTTGAACATGGCTTCTTGAATTTTTCGTGCCTCTCTGGCCTTAACCCATCGCCACATAAATTATCTTTATCACTACTCCTTCCCAAAACCCCAACACGCACCCACGCACACAAACAGGCATGCACATACAACATATACACAAAGAATTTTTAAAAATACAAACCATATTCTTCTATTCAAAAAATAAAATTCATACAAGAGTACAAAAACTCTGATGTCTCAAGACTTATCAAAATCAAAAGACAAAGCCACTGCTAAGCTATGCTGTGGTGGTCTTTGGTTGCTTAGTTGTATCTGACTCTTTGTGACTCCATGACCTGTAGCCCTGCAGGCTCCTCTGTCCATGGGATTTCCCAGGCAAAAATACTGAAATCTGCCGCCATCTCCTTCTCCAGGGGATCTTTCCAAGTCAGGCATCAAACCCGGGTCTCCTGCACTACAGGAGGTCTCCTGCATTGCAGGTGGATTCTTTACTGACAGAGCCCTCATAATGCAAATTCAGACCTAATACATCGCACTGAATCTTGAATAAATTCAGTCACTGGCTCTTATATCACCAATTTCTTTCTAACACATCTAAAATCATAAACTTTGAAAACAAACTAAGGAAAACAGATGAGCATGAGACATGGATGAAACTTAAATTACTGTTGAAATAGAGTTTTTAAAGTCAATTTTAAAATAAAAATTTCCACAAATTTTTAAAGTTTTCAAAAAAAATTTTTCCCCACTGCAATAGCTCTCATTGAAAGCAAAAATGCAGTACTATCCAATACTTTGGAATTTCCTGCTGTTTAATCAAACAGCTTAGACAAAATGCCTTTTTAATAAATTGCTAAGAGAGATCCACAAAAACTGCAAAGAAACTGCTCTGACAAGTTCCAGTAAAGAACGTCATTTACGCACTCTGCTTCTAAGACTTTAAACAGCACTAGTCAAACTACCATCTGGGCTTTGGTTTTAATCAAGCTTCTTAGTTAAACTGGAGCTGACATCATTTACATGACTCACCTAAATAAAATCTAAATTACATTAAGGATCTATAAGATAATCACTTACCTACGACCATCCAGTAGATTACAGTGTTCTAAGCATTGTATTAAATTATAAATATGTACATATAAATGTGTGCATATATACAAGCATGCACACACACCCCTATCTTTAGACACATACACAGATGGATCAATGGATCTATCGCCAATCCACTTTTGGAAAATACACCTACCATAACCTCTTACTGCAGAAAGACATCATGTGGCATAACTACTACACTGTGATACAGTTCAATGTACTCGGTACTGTATCCCCAAGACATTCTGATTATATCCCCTAATGAAATTTTTTTCACTCAAAGTAGCAAGTCATCTTTTACTAAATCTCTTGCCTTAAGCTTTATTTCAAAACAGTGAATTCAGCAAAATTCATCCAATAAACTACCTTAAAGACAAAGTGAAGAAAATATCCATTTGATTCTATTTCTAGCTATTTTGGTGAATTATTTTGTTACCTTAAGAAGGGCATCAGATCAATGCACTAAATGTTATCCTGCCATCCAACAAATCTAAGTACATTATACCAGGAGTCATTGAATGAGTGAGTAATCATCACCCTATTGTACTCATATTCAGTGCAGTCCACAGTACACTGAAAATCAGCCCTAACATAACCTCAAGTTTTCTACGTACCACTATGGAAAGAATATACTCTTCTTCCCACCAAAGTCCCCTCCAAAGATACAGGTTCACACTGTGGTATTCTTTGCACTTCTTTCCAAAATTATACAAGAACAAATACAACGTATTTTTCATTTTGAGTACAAGTGATAATCAAATAAATTTTAAATTCACATTAACATACAAAAGTTAAGACTCACTTCGCAAATATAATCCACATGATACTGGCTCTAGGGTATATAGAATCTAGACCCAGATACTGGCATTTCAATCAAAACCCACCAACACTTCCTACTAGAATAAATAGTAAGCTTTTTTATTTGCTACACATGTTCTTACAGCATTAACCAAACCTAAACACACACAACTGTGTCAGCAGAGAACACTGACAACTGTAGAAAAAAACAGTACATGTGTTTTTTTTTAAGTGTCTGATGACATCTATAATTATATAAACCAATTCAGACTCTACAACTTTAACAGGAATGGCAATTTTAAAGATGCCCAAGGCATTTTAAATTAGGCTAATTTCATACCCTTTGGTGACACCACAAAACCGTAATTATTGGACAAGACAGAAGTCTGACCTGATAAGGCAATCCTTAAATCTTTCTCCTATCTAAAGTAATTATCATAGTAGTATCGACTACTATCCAAAATCAATCTTAAAAAACATGCATGTCCCATTTCAAAAAAGTAGAGGTAAGTAGAATATCATAGCACAGGACAGATACGAAAATTGGTTCAGTTTGATAACTGAAAAGCTAAGTTTCTGAGGTTTGTTAAGCAGTCTCACAATCTGCTGGCCCTATGCCACCATGGCCCAGTGCCAGCCTGATGTAGGGTCAGGCTAAAAATAGCAGCCAAGCAGCTGGAACACATAGGTCTTTGTGACCTCAACTTTTATTTCCCTAAATCAAGGGAGGTTGAAGGGGAGAGGACAACAGCTGGCAAAGAAAGGAATGGAATACACTCTCTCGGTTGGTATGTCCCACCTCTTTGGATTTCTTGTCTTTTTCCCTACCACGCTCTCCTGTTCCTCACTACCCGACTCCATTTCCCACACCCAGCAAAGGAAGAGAATGAGGACCGGCAACAGGTAAGGAGCAAAATGAAGAAAGAAACTGGAACTCTGAGGCAGGCTGAGTGCAGAGGTTCCCCCATCTCCTACCCTCAAGTCTCACCTCATCATCACAAAGCAGCCATTGGTCATTTCAGTCCTCAGCTTTTTACCATGGTCCATAGAAAAGATAAGACAAAAACTACACAGGTGATAATCATGGGGAAGAAGGAAGAAAGAATGAGAATATGGTATCTACAGTTCAAAATCCTAAATGTTAAAGGAAGCTTGAAGAATGCTTTAAAAAAAAAAACAAAGTCTAGGACTTCTCTCGAAATCTGGTGGTTGGGACTCAGCAATTTCACTGCTGAGGGCCTGGGTTCAATCTCACTGCATGGTCCAAGAAATAAAAAATTTAAATTAAAAAATAAAGCCATAAAGAAATAAGGTAAACTTCTTAAAAAAAAAAAGTCCTCTCTCACATACATCTGACTACAAATTTATGATATTTGCATTTTAGGTATTTATTTTATTTAGAAAAACCATGACCATCTTCTTTGTAGAAATAAGTTAATAAGAAGCTGTAGCAGGAACAAAGGCTCAACATAACCAGTCTACAGCATTGCCTTCAACTTCTGCTAGCCTTTACCAATCAATAGCGACACCAGAAGAGGCTCCACGCTTTGCCCTTTACACTGATATAATAAAATACCTATTCATTTATAAAAATGCTAATCACAGTCAGCAAATATTTAACAGCTATAAGGTGGCCCATATAGCATTCTAAATTGTATTAATGTAATTAAAAGAACTTAAATCTTGTTTCTGTGGATTCATTCAACGTACTATCTTCTTATGCACAGTTTCTGTATAATACCTTCTAACATTAGAGATCTGACATCAACTAACAATGAAAAATGCTTTAACAGACAGACTGTTAAATACGGTAGGACCAGGTAGTGAGTCACTTGAATTTTAAGGACATTAATTCACTAAATGAGCTTCCAATTTATTTGATCAGCTTTTTCAGTTAGTAAGAGTTTAAATGTACTGACAGGTTATCCTGCATCCTTCCAATTAACATCCTTTCAATTTTCAAAGAAAATTAAATCTTTTTATTAGCATAAGAAATAGTATAAGTTTTAATCATAACATTCAAAAAGTTATAAAAGATACAATTATATGTGGCATATATATTGCAATTAGATCTAACACGGAAGATATTCCTTTTTCAAAAGTTAGAGAAGTGTCTGGTGAGTGACAGTCAAAACCACCCCACACAACCATCTTCCAAAGCTGAAATTAACTCACAAAGGCCTTTTTAAAATGCAGTTTTTCAAATCTTAAAATCACATTTTAAAAATACATGTTAAAAATCATAGCTCTGATCACAATTTAAAATTCTGGCTACTGTGAAAAATCACTCTAGAAAGTAGCAAGAGATTATTATAAACATAAAGATGAACTTTCTAGAATAGTTAATGATGATGCATCGTGAGTGAAATTACTCAGAGAGTAAGAGTACCAGCCAGAGAGGCTGTGTCTGGCTCCATAATTTACCAGCCTGTGTGACCTTGGGCAAAAGTCACTTGTGCTTTTTTCCTGTGCTTCAGTTTTCTCATCTGTAAAATGAGGATAATAAAAGCACCTAACTCCACAGGGCTGTTAAGAAATATAATGTACTTGGAGCAGTAACTGGCACATGGTTAAGTGTGCTGAAAGTGACTGCTATTATTATTATTATTATTACTATTAGTAAATGTTACAGGAATATTCAGAGGCTCAACATAAACTATGTGCAGTTAAATAAAGAAAAGCCCCAAATTACACAAGGTCTTTAAGAGAGATGTTGATAAAGTTTTGAGGCCGCATCAATTACATGAAAGAAGTGCATCTAGGGGTGATGGATACAGTGCTGTTTACTGATGCTGAGGGCGGGGCGCCACTGACAGAGACACTGAAAAATGCACAGAAACAGGCCAAACACAAAGTCTGTTTTCATAAGCACATTAAGTTCAGAGCAAACGAATTTCCTACAAGGTACTGACTTCTACTGTTCTGTGTATTTTCAACTCTCAGTAAATTCTGTATTACAAGGAGGTATGCATACAATGATGTAGATCACACCAACTGTAATAGAGTTTCATACAGTCAGCAATCATAATAACCAACTTTTTCTGAACTTTAATCTCATCACAGAACATCTCTACGATGTCCAAGTGTCTACAAATGTTTTACACTAGCATGAACTAGAAGGCTAGAATCACTGCTTAATTGAAGCCATCAGAATCTGGTCTGAAACTAAAATGCTATCTAGAAAAAAAAATACTTTTATAACACTAGATGAAATGTTAACCAAATAATCTCTCTAACATCTAAGACAATTTACATTCAAGATATGCTTGTCCTGATTTTGGAGATTTTCTGAAATTTACCAAATGTTCCCAGCAAACTGAGGCAGTCCGTGAGTAGAAAAACAGAGATTCCACGTTTAACTTTGCAATTTACTATACCTATCAGGACAAATTACTCAACGTGTCTGTGCCATGGTTTTCTCATCAGCAAAACAGGAGAGGCTGGAACTGATCTTTACAAATCTCCAGAGCTCTGCTGCTGCTCCTGCTGCTGCTGCTGCTGCTGCTGCTAAGTCGCTTCAGTTGTGTCCAACTCTGTGCGACCCCATAGACGGCAGCCCACCAGGCTCCCCCGTCCCTGGGATTCTCCCGGCAAGAACACTGCACTGGGTTGCCATTTCCTTCTCCCCTCCAGAGCTCTACAGGTATATAATAACTATCGCACAACAGTTTTGTATAAAAACAACATCTCACCTGTTCGTATATTTAAGAAGAAACAGAAGAATGCACCTGTACACAGGGGTCACTGAAATATGCTTAGGGTAATGATACTCAAACGACACCTACTTTTCATTTGTCTTTTCGCTCACTTGGGAACATCAAATTAGCTATAAACACATAAATATATTTATTTATTGCAAAGAGTCAGACACGACTTAGCAGCTGAACAATAACAAAATAAATACTTGTAATATATGCTGACAGAAAACTAGTTATCACTTAAGAATTCAGTTAGCATACCCTTAGCAACAGAGTTTACTTACTATCAGCTGAAAGTCAACATTTAAGTTCAAAATGAAAAGCAGATTTTGCACTGCATTCTCTCCAAAGCTTGTTTTGGCCTCCTTTTCTAGATCAAAAAAAATTAAGGAAGCATCCTATTTTTAAAGAACTGAAAACTATGTACAAAGCATATTCTCAGCAGAATACCTGGCACTGAAAGCAGAAAGTGGAAAGATACTCGGATCTTTCCAAACAAATCTAACTAATACACTTTATTTTTGAGACTCTGGCCAGGATTGAGAAACAAGAGTCTCTTCTTATGGGACTAAACTATGTAACATATTTCTCCAAATTATCATTCGATACTGATTTCTCGGCAGGAGATGAGTCTTTCCACTCACTTAAAGCAAGAAACGGCTCATGTTTTCTAGTTTACAGTAATGTTCAAATATTTACATATATCAAAAATTAATAAACCAAGAAAATTAAATTAGGTTTTTGTTGGGAAAAATCACCATTCTTCAAACTATGTGATAGTAATTTGAAAGGTAACTAAAAATGCTTTTATGGGCTCTATGTAATTTACTACCATTTAAAAAATAGTTTCCTATAATCTGCTTTGTTCATAGAAGTTTATACTTACCTATAATCTGACTTCTTTTGTAGGATATTTGTTCTCTTAAATATATAACAGTTGAAGGTCAACAGCAGATCAAGTTTAATGATTGCCCCTATAAAAATTTCTAACACAACATGAGTTTGTTTTATCATACACATAGGTAAGTTTCTTAAAATAAAGGTACCAAATTCACTTTCCATCACTGAAGAAAACTGATTTTCTAACACAAAAATATAAAACACATCAGTATCTGGAATTAGTACAGACCCATTCGTATAATTTTTAAAAGGGACAACTTTCTTTAAAAAAAAGCATCATTCCCTCACTGCCATCCTGTTCACTAAAGATATTACTAGTTGAAATCATGCATTCTTAAGTAAACCCTTAATATGATTTTGAGTAGAGAAGACATGCTAGCTTGTTATTTTTCCAGATGAAACATTTAAAGTTTGAATTGATAGTTATTGACTACCCATTGTGAAAAGAAGCCAATGATAAAGGAAAACGGATAAACATCTTAACAACTGGCCAGGACATACTTAAAGACAATACTGACTTCGTCTGCTCAAAAAATCCTGATGTTTTTAAAAGGAAAGGTATCCAAGTTTCACATCTGAAGAAAGGATGAAACTCAATGCACAGTTGAAATAAAATAAGAGATGGTCTATTCCTCAATTCCAGGGTGTACTCAGAATGGGAAGATGGGAGATGGCAAGAAATTAAAGACTGCAGCAAGAGTAGAAGTATTTACTTAACTCAAATCTGCAGTTCCCACCTTCCAGTACTGTTGAAATCTTCTGGCTATGAAAAGTAGTCTGTCTCCCAAATGAACACTTCAGATTTCTTCATTGGACCAGTACTAACCATCAGAAAACTAAGTATTACAAAAATTCAAAGCTTTCTTCACTTAAAATTGAAAACTGAAACTCCCTCAGACCAATGCTGAGCACATGTGATGCTCAAATACTTTCGAAAAATCAATTATAAGCAAATGAAACAACTCAGAGAGGAAGACAATAAAAGAAAAATACATATATGCATTAGTTTCAAATTTTCTTTTGTGTAATTCTTCATTAACCAAAAGACTTAACAAGTATAGGCTCTGATTCAAATTTGTTCTATATCATTACTTTAAACTTGGGAATACATTCAATAAGCTATACCATCATCAATAAACAAAATATCTATCTCTGAAAGTGCATTCAAAATCGCATCTTTATACAATAATCTCTGGTCTGTAAAGAAAATCAAAATACTCAAAGGCCAACTAATTAGCCTCAAGTAAGTCAGCTGATGAAAATTTTAACCATCCTAAATCTAGTATCTAATACTGATCCCCTTTTACTGCCTTGCTACTCCCTAAATCATGAAGTTTAAATAACAAATCTGAAAAGACCATGAGAATGCTTACCATTGTTAACATAACTTTTCTCCCAAAAGCAACCAGCAAAAAAAAAAAACTCCTTTTAAAACTCAGCTCCCTCCTTCTACAAAAGACTAGTTTCTAGTTTTGTTTAGACATTCCTTGCTTTTAAATGATTGTTCAATCACAAATAAGGAAATGGTGTTTCAAAACAAAAAAAGAAAACTAAGTATACACAAGGTCTTCAGAAAGGAGACACACACACACAAACACATACTCCAAAACAAAAAATATGCATTCATTAAAAGCACAAGGATAATTTTTCTAAGATTACAAACATATATGCTTCTAATTTTAAGAAAAATCCAATCATAAGTTAATACAATGAAAAGTAAAATTCTCCCCAAAACTGTGCCCCCTTCTCCAAAGATAATCACTATTCAATGGTTGCTTGTATAGCCTTTCCAGACATCTTTATAACACCAATACGCGAGCCTGTCTTTGCTTTCAACAGATACTGCAGTGTACTATATGAACAGTTGATCTGCTTTCAAAAGAAACATGGTGGTCACCCTTACATGTCAGCATATAAAAATTTACTTTGTTTTTTCATGGTTGCATAGTATTCCAGTGAGTACTTCTTAGTTCCCCTCTGATAGAAATTTAGATTGAGTCCAGCTTTTCAGTTACAAACCATACTACAAGGAGCATCACCCACCGAACTGAACATCTCTGCGCACTGATATTAATAAATCTATTGAATAAATTCCTAGAAATGACACAAAAAGACTGCGCCCAGCATCCGGGGAGGCAGCATCCCATTCTCCCAACTCCTCACTCAATTCTGGGTAATATCTACCCGTGAGTCAGTGTAGTAGATGAAAACAGCTTTCCATTTTTGTCTCTTGAAGATGAATACATTTATTAATAATTTGCATTTCTTTGTGAAATGTCTATTTTTCCTACCAAGTTCTTCATCTTTTTCCCCAAATTTCAGGAATTATCTGCTAGCCTTTGGTCAAACATGTTGCAAACAACTACACCAGTTAGTTGCTTAACTTGGTCCCTTATGTTTTCAATCCTACAGAAACTTTGAGATTTTTTTTAAATCAAGTAACTTGTATCTGTCTTTTCCTTTACATTTCAAGTTTCAGACCCCATTAGGGATGCTCTTTTCCACGCTTCCCTTGTAGCTCAGTCGATAAAGAATCTGCCTGCAATGCAGGAGACTTGGGTTCAATCCCTGGGTTAGGAAGATCCCCTGGAGAAGCAAATGGCAACCCACTCTAGTACCCTTGCCTGGAAAATCTCATGGCAGACGAGCCTGGTAGGCTGCAGTCCATGGGGTCGCAAAGAGTCGGGCATGACTGAGCGACTAACACTTACTCACTTTTCAGGCCGAAATTTTTGTGGAAAATTCGTATGTGACCTATAAATCATTACTCAAGTACTGTCAATTATATTTACATTCAAGCACCTTCAGCATTAGCTCCCTTCCAATATATTGTTAGTTAACAATAATAAGCCAACAATGCTTTCTCTAAAACTTCCCATAATCAACTGATGAACAGCTCTGCACCAATTAAATACTGCTTACAACTACTACTCAAATATTTAATTTTTTTCCTTTAAACTTCTTCTTAAAATCTAGGGGCTGAAAAATAACCAAGAAAGTATGTTTAAATACTGGGAAGTCCCAATTCTCTGCCCCTCAATTCTTAAGTAATCTTCAACATTGTAAGTGCAAAATAAAGTCCAGCAACTAGACTGTCTGTATTGTAGTTATAATTTAGTCATCTCTACAAAAGTCAATGGATATTTCCTGTACAAACAAACTTGTAATTTTGCAATACCAGAAAACTGCTTATGATGCTATCAACACATATTTTGTTCTTTTCCATTTCAGGTTATAAAGCAAAAAAGACTTCTATCTCAAATCACAAAATTATAAAATAAGCTTCATGTTAGTTCCAATGCAAACCACCACTTAGAGCTAAATTAGATGGTTAATCTAGCCACTCTCTCTGTTCTCCATCAAGGGAAAAAAAATAAAATCCTGGTCATAAGTTTTCTATCTCACAGTGCCAGCTGCCAGGCATTTAACAGCCTTCCATCTCTACACCGACTGGCACAACAAGTAATACAACTTGGAAGTTAAGGAAATTGGCAGAACACAGAGGGGAAAAAAGAATTTTTCCCACCATTTGTACAGCACTTGTTTAGCACGCATGTAAGTGTTTCCAAAGGGGTGGTCAACTCTTCAAGCTATATGAGAAGCATCATCCTGCTTCACATCAACCACTGCCAACTCCATTCAGTGGCCTCCTTCCCCTCTGGGGACTATTCAGAAAGTTACTATTTTCTTTTACAACTCACCCAGGCCTCTTCACCAATGAAAGCAGGCAAGGCCCACGCTGTGTGTCTGTCTCCTAGAGAAGATTGCATCTTTTATTTATCGTCCCTTGGCTTTATTTTCACAGTGAATTCCTGGCTTAAATGCAATCAGCCAAGAAACCCTCCCTGTGCGCTCTCCTGTCATTCCTCATTGCTTGCAAGCAGAGTCAAGCACAGAAGGGGGAAAAAAAAACTCAGCATTGCCAGCCAAGCCATAAAAACTCACAAACTAGTTTGTTATACTGAGATACCATGGATGTGCTTCAATCCATTTCAACCAGGCAGGAAACAAGGGGAGGAGGGGTATAACTTGAAAGAATGTTAATTAGATTTTTTTTAAAAGGATAGATGGATAGCCTCAGAAGTTAAACCCCACTCCAGACATAAGGAAAGGGTGTCTAACCTAGAAAAGGCAACACTGGGGACGGCCTTTAGAAATAAATGACCATGCAGAAAAATCACGTTCCCAGATTGCATTAGAATTCAAATTAACCAGACAGGATTAAAACAAATCTTAATTCTCTCTTGGGGCCCCACCCAGACCCCTACCCGACTCCCAAAGAGAAGGATAAAAGGAACTGACTACGGAGAGAGAAGATTAAATTAAAAATCAGAGACAGTGATGCTGCCAAATCTCTCCCCATTCATTAGGAACCGCGTTCACCACCACAATTTAAATAGACAGCACTATAAGAGGGGGGTAGAAAAATACGCCCGTTTTGCAATCAGGAGAAAAATACGAGGAAAGGCGAGTTTCACTACAGCATTGTTCTTTTCCGTCTAGCTCAAACATCCCCAGCACTACAGCTGGGGGAAAAAAAAAATATCTGACCAGAAAGACACATTGGAGGGTGGGGGGTGCGGGGAGCACAGAGAAAGCTTTTAAAACTCGGTATTTGAGAAAACTCTCATGGTCTGTCAGAGAAAGAAGGGCTGTGCAGCTTTAAGTCCTTCTCTCGCCTTTGTCAAATATCTTCTACTTTACAAGCCCTGAAAAGAAATAAAGAGACTCTTTTGTTTGGTTTCTCCTTTTCGGAGGGTGACAGAAAACTGAAAGGGGCACAAATAAACCTGAAAACGAGAACAAAGTGCGGGGTCGTGCCCGACTGCCAGGCGGTCGCGCCGGGAGGGACGCGGGAGCTGACGCGAAGCCCCTCCGCCTCGCGCTCCGGCCGCCGCCGGCCGCGAGCGCCCAGCCTGTCGCAGCTCCCCGCGGCTCGCACGAGCCCGATCCCGGCCCCTCCCCGGTGCAAACCGAACTCCGCCGGCCGGAGCCCCGGGGACGCCGCGGTCCCCCGGTAAGGGGGACAGCCAGCTGCCACGAGCCCGGCTCGCCCCCTTTGATTCGCGGGCGTCCTCGGGAGGGGAGGTCCCTCAGGAAAGGGGTCCAGCCTGACGCCCGCGCACCCCGAGACGGAGAGGCGCGGAGGGAAGGACATTTAAATCCCGGGGCGGCCGGCGGAGCTCGCGCGGGCCAGCCCAGACGCCGCAGCGACTCCCCCGCCCCCCGGAACGCCGCGGCCGCCAGCCCGTCGAAGCCCTGAGAGGAGCGGCCGCCGAGTGGCATTAAAATGTATTTCCCTCCCCTCAAATGGAGGGGGCGGGGAGGGGGGTGCAGAGGAGAAAGACCTGCGAGTGACAGACAAGGGGAGAGACGAGGCATAGCGCAGAGCGCGGCCCGGCCGCCGGCTCGGCCCCGGCCGGCATTGTCTGTGCGGCCCGCGCCCCCTCCCCCGCCCCGCACGGCCCCACCACAGACACCCTCCGCCGGAGCCCGGCCGGCCGCCCGCGCCTTTGTCCACATTCACCCCCCAAAACGTGTCAGCAGCTCTCCAGGACGTGCTCCCCGGGAGAAGGGTGGGGAACGGAGCGGGCCGGGGGCACCCGACACCCACCCGGCGGACCCCGCGGAGGGGCGCGTCCTGCTGATTCATTTCCCACTCGCGCTGGCCCGTCCGGGGAGACAGGGGGCGGGGAGGGGCGGAGAGGAAATGGGCGCTTCGCTCAGGACGACTGTCCCGGCCAGTGAGGGCATCGGGCGGGGTGCGGGCGCGCGCTGCGCTGAGGGGCTGCCCAGAGGGGAGGGGGCGGGCTCCCCCCACCCGAGGGACTGACGGACAGACAGACGACCCCGCGACTGCCCCGTGACTCACCGACTTGCAGGACGTTGTCTACGCAGCCGCTCTCCAGCAGCGCGATGCCCCGGCGGAAGGGCAGCCGTGTCTCGTCGCCGGCGTCCGCCGGCCCGGCGGCCCCCACCGACGGGGCCCCGGCCCCGGAGGCGGCGGCAGCGGCGGCGGCGGCAGCGGCGGCGGCGGCCGAGGTGGCGGCCGGCGAGGACGAGGAGCCGCCGCCGCCCGCGCCGCCCGCGCCGCCGCCCGCGCCGCCGGGGCCGCCGCTGTCGTCGCCGGGGCCGCCCGCGGCGCCGCCGCCGGTGTTGAAGGACGAGTACATGCAGATCTCCCGCTCGCTGCGGGGGAAGGACCAGTAGACGATGCGGCGCTGCACCGGCTCCGGGATGCGCTCGAAGCGCTCCTCCACGCGCTGGAACGGCCACTTCTCAGCCACCTTGCGCGCCGCGATGTCCAGCAGCGACTCGGGGCTCTGGGTCTTGCCCGGCGGCAGCAGCCCCAGCGCTACGCCGCCTCCGCACGCCGCTGCCGCCGCGCCGCCCGCCCGCGGGCCCGGCCGACAGGCAGAGCTATAACCGCCACCCGCTCCTCCGCCGCCGCTGCTGGCCCCGCCGCCGCCGCCGCCGCCGCCCGGCCGGCAGCAGAGCCGTTTCGCCGGAGGAGGCTGCTGTCCGCGCTCCGCCATGACCGCGCCGCTTCTAACCCGACAGCGGAAGTGCCGGGACCCTATAAACGGCACAAGGAAGCGCGACACGCACACGCCGCCGCGACGCCACGCTGCCATCTAGGGCCCGCCGCTCCTTGTACGGGCACAAGAGGTGGGGCCTTCGCCGTGACGTCGCGGCCGAGGCGGGGCACCGATAGGGGGACCTAGGGCCAAGGGCGGGGCCTATGCAAATCGCTGGGCTGAAACATAAATAGAGCACTCCGCGGACACGGGGGTAGCGGGGGCGGTGGGGTTGGGTGCCCGATGGGTTGTGAGAATGTCAGGCTGCTGTGACGCGGGGGGCGGGGCTCAGGCGGGGTTCCCGGGGGAGGGGGCGGGCCGCCCGGCATGGTCTAGGGTGCATGGGTCTCTGCGCCCCCTGCCTGCTCAACTTCCCCCTCCAATTCCCTGCTTACCTTTGATGTCCCGCAAGTGAGGACGCGCCTCGTGGGTCGCTGCGGGGAGGGAAGAGTAGATGGGAGGTGAGCACGGGAGAGGGGTCCGGGTAACTGGGGGGCGGGACCCTGAGTCGAGGCCCCACCCCCACCCCGCCAGAGCCAGCCCGCCGGGGGAAAAGCCTCTGGGCGGAGGAGGTGCTTTCAAAACAAAGAAATGCGGCGTGGAACCCGGGGGACTGGGGTGGTGAGGAAGGCGGAGGAGGTGCGGCTGAGGCCGCCTGCTTCCCCTCCAGTCAGCCCAGAGGAACTCCCCCCACCCCCAGCCCGGGCTGCGGCGCCGGAGAAGAGGGAGGAGGCTGCGGTAGTCGGCTGTTTTCCATTTCACTTTTGCAGACCAAGGCGGAGAAGAGCACCAGTTCCGCTGCTTCTCCTGTCTGCAGCACGCTCAACCCCGAGCGAGTCTCAGCTTCCGCTCAGTCTCGGCTTCCAAGCTTGCCAAAGTGTCCGAAAACGCGCAGAGCGCTCGGAACCTGTCCCGCAGCTGTGCGACGCGCGTCTCTAGCTGGCCGCAGCCGCCCCGCCCTCGCGCGCCTTCAGCCCCGCGGGCGGGGATGCCGGCTCCGCGGCCTCTTTACCGGGACCCCGCTCCAGGCCCGGGCGTGCTCCGGCTCGAGGTGGAAGGCACACCCGGGTAGTGGATTTAGCAAACACACCTTTGTGAGTACACACGACACGGGCGCGCGCGCACACACCCTGCAGGCGCGCGCGCACAGTCCAGCCGGCTGCAGACGGCGCGCCCCGGCCGCTCGGCGGCGGATGGTGGCTGGGAGCGCACTCAGTGCACCGTTGAGTTCACGGCCAGCCTCGACCCCGGGCTGCGGGGAGCCCTGGCGCTCGGGACGCACGCCGGGCTCTCTGCCGCCCTGGCGGCGCCCGAACGCCCCATCCTCCCGGGGCAAGGCTGCGTGGGGGCGGGCCGGCGGAGAGCGCAGCTTGCTGGGGCCGGGGCGCCGGAGAAGGCAAAGAAGCGAGTCCCCTGTGAACCAGGAACGCTGCAGACATTGTTCTTCGTACTCTCCGGGGCTCGGTCGAATGTGGGTCCAAAACACGGCCTTAATTACCACGTTAGAGACATCCCTACTCTTTGCCCTGCCTTCTGTTTCTCCTGTAAACCATGTCACTGATAGATACTGTGGCTATTTTAGAACATAAACCGTGTCTCCTTTGACACGTTCGCGTCTTTTAAGGTTATTGGCTGATACCCACATGCCTGCCTTGTTGCCTGGATTTAAAGAGAGAAGAACGCTCCCGAGTTTTTAAGAAAATCGCCCACTCAGGGCCGAGGCCCGGGAAACCTCGAGTTCCAGGTCTTGGCTCTTCCCCTCTTCAGGCCCCACCAAGCCCCAGGCTGCAGGTCCCTAGGGGACCTGATGCTGGCCGACTTTCCGCAGCTGCCTTACTTGTTAGGAAAATTTTGGTGACAGTATGTTTTTGTATATCCATCTGATATTTTTCTGGGCACCTCCTCAATGCTTAGGAAAAGGCCTGGGTAGGAAACTGGAAGACTATCTTACGGGCAAAAGGAAGGCGGAAAGGTTTTTCCTTCAGTTTTTCTTATTTTCTGGATTTCTTTTTAAAAATAAAAATTTAATTTAAATATATATGATAGAGAAAAGTAAGTCGAAAGTAAAATGTGGTTTCCATTCTGTCTTCAAACACAGCCATGATAGAACTTAGGCTTGTGTAATATTGTATAGATTACTAAGGATTTTCATACACATACACACAGAATCTTGGAACTGGAAAGTCAAAGATGACAAAACTTATATCCCCAGACAGGGTAAACTCATTCAGGCACCTACCAGGTGTTAATGGAAGAAATTAACTCATACTGAGTGAGAAAGTGGACTGCTTTGGAAGTGCCTACCGTTTAGAGATCTTGATTTTGTATTGAACCAACGAGCCTGGATTTAAGGCAGTGTCCTACATGGGAGGAATTTCATTTAACTCTGTGCAAAGGTGAGTCCAGAGCCACCAGCTCAGCTTTCCCCCTTTGTAGTCTCTTAACTGAGACCAACGCTCTTGAACTGTTCTCCTTCCTCTGGTTCCCTGACACTCTCCTGATCCTACAATATCTCCAACTTGTCTTTCTCTGCCTTGTTTTGGGGTTTCTCTTCCTCCAAACTTTAATGTTAACCCTGCCCTACAGCCTAGGAGGGTCCTCTTCTCTATTTTTAGTGGCCCACACCTTGGAGAGCTTCCACTGTTTGTAACTCCCAACCATGGTCTCTGCTTCAGCTCACTTCTTGCTGGTGGTCAACTCTCTTTTCCATTGCCACCTCAAACCCAAAGTACCACATTTCCCTGGAAACCAGGCTCTCTTCCCCTAGACTGTTATTACAGTTGCCACCTGTTCATAGGCCGCCAAGATTTTTTCCTCTTTGCCTGAAACTCTCATATAGGTTTATTTGCTGAGTTATCTCTCCCGGCCCTCTCGCTTAGTCACTTATTCCTCCTCTTCACTCCACACAGCCTCCTCACTGGTGTGTCTGTATAACCTTTCCTCATGCAAATCCTCCTCCACCCAGCTGTTATGCTTCCTAAAGTATAATTCTGATGGTATCACCCTCCTGCTCAAGTCCCTTTGAATGACTGCCTGCCATGTACTAGGGAGAGTCCAAATTCAAATTTGATCTTGCCCAAACCCAACTTTCCAGCCTCATCTTTCACTAAAATCTAACAGAACTTCCAGGTCCCAGACAGGAACGTTGTTAAATCCCATCAGGACTTCTCCCAGTTCCCTAGACGACATCCCAGCTTCCCCAATCTGCACATTTGCTCAAGATGTTGCTGTTGCCGGTAACAGAAAGATTCTTTCTCCCCATGGAACTTGTCAAATTCCTACCCTTCGTTCCAGGACTGGCTCAAATGCCACTTCCTCTGGGAAAACCCACCTGGGTGTGTGATCTCTCCTCAAGCTCCTCTGACACTTTGGATCTTTCTCGTGACATTTATACCATTCTGCCAAGGGTCACAGCTATGTTTCCACTTGCTAGAGCCATTCATCTCTCTCTTCCCTGGTTAGAAGGTCTCTGAGGGTTGGGATTATGCCTCAGCCATCTCTGTCTCTATAGTCCCAGGTGCCCAGCACTGCACTGCAAGGTTTCCATCTCCCCAGAGGCCAGCTACTCTCATGAGTCAAGAAAGAAGTGCCAACATGTCATCTTTGGCTAGTTTTTATGCCGCTCTCATATTTGAGGTATTTACAATGTTTTTTTCCTGGTGTTCATAGAAATCATTACTAAATTACTGTTAATTGCCCTTTTCAAACAGGCCCCAACCCTAGGGACCAAATCACAGCTAAAGGCCTCTGGTTATGCTGAAATGTTTAACATTAGGCAATGGTAGGAAATCAAAGTACAGAAAGTCTTCAGCTTCCCAAATGCAGTGATTCATCACATCACACCACAGTGCATCGGCCAGTGTGGTCAGGAGCTAGGCTTTTAGGCTGACTTCATAAATAGAACTCCCTGTAGCTAAACTGATAGACACCCTCTCCCCCAGCACCATACCAAGCGCCTGGCCTGTAGCACTTGGCTGCATCAATAGATGAATAGCTAAGGATTTATTTGAAAGGAGCAGTGGCAGCCTATCTAGACATCTGTTATGACTTCTCTACCTGTCTTTAAGAATGAAAATTTGAATTAAGTTCAGTAGAGATGTATAAAATTCCTGGAGCAGTGGTTTTCAAAGAGAGATCCTTAGAGTACCCCCAGAGCATTGCACACAGTTTTGGAGCTGGGAACCAGAAATTGACACTCGCTTACTCCCCTTATGAGTCTTCTTCACATTCAAGTTTGAAAACTACCCTTTGGTGGCAAGAACTTCACACAGCTCCAATGCTTAGAAGGAGGTCTGCAGAAGGAAAAAATGGCTTTGCCTCATCATTATTGCTAGTCTCAGATATTTAAGAGATTAATTTTCCAATAATAGGAAGATTTGAAGATGTGAGAATTAGATCTAAGGAATTTTAAGTCATTTGAAGCTGGACAAAGCTATTCCCACTTCCATGCTTTTCCTTGTACTGGGATAGACTTTTTATATTATAACCAAAACCAATTATTAATATGTTCCCTGCTGCTGCTAAGTCGCCTCAGTCGTGTCCGACTCTGTGCGACCCCAGAGACGGCAGCCCACCAGGCTCCCCCGTCCCTGGGATTCTCCAGGCAAGAACACTGGAGTGGGTTGCCATTTCCTTCTCCAATGCATGAAAGTGAAAAGTGAAAGTGAAGTCGCTCAGTCATGTCCAACTCTTCGCAACCCCATGGACTGCAGCCCACCAGGCTCCTCCGTCCATAGGATTTTCCAGGCAAGAGTACTGGAGTGGGGTGCCATTGCCTTCTCCTATGTTCCCTGGGATATAATTAAATTGTTTAGAAAGAAAGAAAAGCCTAAAATAGTATAGTTAGCCTGTGAATTGGGATTATTCTCCTGTTCAGTAGAATGACAGAGAATTCTAGGTGGCTAAAAAAGAGTAAAGAGTGAGATATTAGAGATGCCACTTCATTAGGACACAATGTTCAAAACCAAGGAAGAGTGCCAAAAAGAATCTCCCTGATCAATCATTTCCACCAAATACATTCTCGGGCAAAATAAGAAGTGGGCAGGAAATGATCAACCCAGAACTGAGCAATTTAAAACAGTTGTTCTGTCTCTGAAGACAGGAAAAATTTGATCTATTTCAATGGTTAAATTCCAGAAAATCAAACCACTGGTATTTCACTATTATTATTGTTTGAAGAGTGGGTGCAATACAGCACTAGAGGTTTTATAAACAGTAACTCCTTTGGTGCCCCAGTCCCCCTTGCTCCCCATGTTGTGCCCACCCCTGTCTCAACACAAGTAATGAATGAAGAAACTGAAGCTCAGAGAAATTAACCAAATGTTATTCAGCTCCAGCCTGGCCAAGCAGGGATTCAAGTTCAGTCTGTCTGATGATAAAGTCAGATCTTTCCCCATTATCTACTACTTCTCAGACTTGCCAGATGATAAGAGCAGCCCTGCATACCTGTTTAAAATACAGATTTCTTTTAGGTCTCCCCTAGAGAGGGCTAGGGTGGGACCTGGAATCTGTTTTGTTTGTTTTGCTGTTGTCATTGTTGTTTTTTAATGTATGCCCTAGATAATTCTCCAGAATAGGCAAGTTGGGAAACTTCATAATTCCATGGCCACATTATCACTTACTAACCCACAGTTTCTTTCTTTAAGAAGTACCCTTCTAGAATTTGCTACAATTACAAGAAAGTGTATACAACCACTGATCAACCAACCAACCTTTTCCATCCTATTTCTAAGAACAGTATATTCTGTTAAGACAAAAGTCTTTAAAGTTACAATCTGGGTTTTTGAAAACTAAATTGTTACATCTCAACATATACAAAAAATCAGGTTGGAAATTTGCTTATAAATTAATTTGCTTCAACTTTTAATTTTGACAATAATTCCCACCCCCCAGAGGTAAAAGTGTTTGCTTTTGTTGAATATTAGATAATCTACTCTTGTTAATTTTTAGCAAAAATACATTAGTGTAAAGATAGTCTGTGTACCATTTCAGTATTGTGAAAACTGACAAGAGTGTTACCATTCTGCTATTCATTCCAATCCAAAGTGCAGTGGTGAAGATCTCATCAGATGAAGCCATTTCTGAACATTTAAGAGGCCTCCAACATGACTTGGAACCTAGTGATAGCCAAAAGAAATAGGAAATGCCACGTTTAATTATAGCTCTTAATCTTTCCCTTTTTTTTAATAACTGTAACTTAAAAAATATTTTATTGGAATATAGTTGATCATCATGCAAAATGCCAGGTTGGATGAATCACAAGTTGGAATCCAGATTGCCAGGAGAAATATCAACAACCTTGTATATGCGGATAATAACACTCTAATGACAGAAAGCAAAGAGGAACCAAAGAGCCTCTTATTGAGGGTGAAAGAGGTGTGTGGAAAAGCTGACTTAAAACTCAACATTCAAAAACTAAGATCATGGCATCTGATCCCATCACTTCATGGCAAATAGAAGGGGGAAACTTGGGAACAGTGACAGATTTTATTTTCTTGGGCTCCAAAATCTCAGTGGATGTTGACTGCAGCCATGAAATTAAGAGATACTTGCTTCTTGAAAGAAAAGCTATGACAAACCTAGACAGTGTATTTAAAAGCAAAGGCATCACTTTGCCAACAAAGGTCCATCTAAGTCAAAGTTATGATTTTACTAGTACTCATGTACAAATGTGAGTTGGACCGTAAGGAAGGCTGAATGCCAAAGAATTAATGCTTTCGAATTGCTGTGCTGGGGAAGACTCTTGAGAGTCCCTTGAACTGCAAGGAAATCAAACCCATCAATCCTAAAAGAAATCACCCTGAGTATTCATTGGAAGGTCTGATGCTGAAGCTCCAATATTCTGACCACCTAATGTGAAGGGCTGACTCATTGGAAAAGCCCCTGATGCTGGGAAAGATTGAAGGAGAAGAGGACAACAGAGGATGAGATCGTTGGATAGCATCTCAGACTCAATGGACATGTTTGAGCAAGCTTCAGCAGATAGTAAAGGACAGGGAAGCCTGTCATGCTGCAGTCCATGGGGTCCCAAAGAGTCAGACACAACTTAGTGACTGAACAACAACAATAATTGATTTACAATGTTATGTTTCAGATGTACTGCAAAGTAAGTCAGCTATACATACACATATATCCATTCCTTTTTTCTTTTTTAGATTCTTTTTCCATATAGGCCATTACAGAGTACTGAATAGAGTTCCCTATTCTGTATACAGTTCTATTCTGTATAGAACTGTATAGAACTGCAGTTCTATACAGAACTGTGTATATATATGTCAATCCCAATCTCCCAATTTATCCTTCCCCACCCCTTATCCCCTGGTAACATTAAATTTGTTTTCTTCACCCATGACTCTACTTCTGTTTTATAAATGAGTTCACTTCTGCCCTTTTTTTTCTTTTAGGATTCCACATGTAAGTGATATCAAATGACATTTGTCTTTCTGTGTCTGACTTACTTCACTCAGTATGACAATCTCTAGTTCCATCCATGTTGCTGTAAATGGCATTTTTTTTTCTTTTTATAATGGCTGAGTAATATTCCATTGTATATTTACACCACATTTCTTCATCCATTTCTCTGTTGATGGACATTTAGGTTGCTATTGTTACTAAATGATGCAATGAACATTGGTGCACATGTATCTTTGAATTATGGTTTTCTCTGGGTATATGTCCAGGAGTGGGATTTCTGGGTCATGTGGTAGTTCTATTTTTAGTTTTGTAAGGATTCTCCATACCATTCTCCATAGTAGCCGTGTAGGAGGGTTCCATTTTCTCTACACCCTCTCCAGCATTTATTGTTTGTAGATTTTTTGATGATAGCCATTCTAATTAGTGTGAGGTGGTATTTCATTGTAGTTTTGATTTGCATTTCTCTAATAATTAGTGATGTTGAGCATCTTTTTATGTGCCTTTCAGCTATCTGTATGTCTTCTTTGGAGAAATGTCTGTTTAGATCTTCTGCCCATTTACTGATTGATTTATTTGTAACTGTAACTTTTTAGTAAGTATTTTATTAAATTTATCATAAAACAGAAGAATACTATTCAATTGAATAATGTAAAAATATTTAAATTTTCCATATTTATCTATGTCAACTGGAAAAAGAACTCCCAATTTTAAACATTGAGAAGTAGCACTATAAAAAAAAATCTTAGAAAATTAATGATTTCCTCAAAATTGCATCAATCTACAAATTCACTCTTCATAGATACCTCTGATAGGTGAGATAGCAGGAGAAAAACACACATAAGACATTAAATGCTATGGTATGAACATATTCCCTAGGGAGACAAAAGATGCTCTGAACATACATGAAGGATGTATTTGCAGAAAATAATGTCACCCCTCAAATCATTTCATAAACACATAGCAGGAGGATTTTCCAAAGTGATCAAACAGTATTTTATTCATTTTCATTCCCATCTGGAGGAAGTGAAGACATACAATTCAGACAACCAAGTAACTTTAGAGGGCACCTAATGCCTAGATAAAGATTATTTGCATTTAAGAGACAAGCATGAAAATTAAAGTTAAAAATGTGAAAACCAAACTTTATAATGTATTTATTAAGGGCATTTTATCACCTACAATATTTTTAAATATTCAAGAACTCATTCCTTGTCAAGAATAGCATCATGACAATTCCAATATGAAAAGTGTCACTTCCAATGACTTCGTTCAAACCCAGAATTAAATATCTCGTGAAATGAAGCAGTCTCAGCAAAAGCTGGTATGTCAGATATTTTTGCAACGTGAAATCTGTATTAACTAACACCTCCACAGAACTCCACAGACTTCCCTGGTGGCTCAGATGGTAAAGCGTCTGCCTACAGTGCGGGAGACCCGGCTTCCATCCCTGGGTTGGGAAGATCCTCTGGAGAAGGAAATGGCAACCCACTCCACTACTCTTGCCTGGAAAATCCCATGGACGGAGGACCCTGGTAGGCTACAGTCCATGGGGTTGCAAAGAGTCGGAGACCACTGAGCGACTTTACTTACCGCAGAACCACACTACAGTAAAAACTATGGTTATGCAGAGCGTCTTTCTTTGTTATTTCTGGCTGCACCGGGTCTTCCTTGCTGCTTTGTTTCTCTAGTTTGGGGAGTGAGGGCTTCTCACTGTGGTGGCTTCTCTCGTGGTGGTGCATGGGCTCTAGGGTGAGAGGGCTCAGCAGCTGTGCATGCCGAATTAGTTGCCCCACCTCATGTGGAATCTTCCCGGACCAGGGTTGAGCATGTGTCCCATGCATTGGCAGGCAGATTCCTCACCACTGGTCGGTGAGGGAAGTCCTTGAAGATTTATTTCTCAAGTACCAAAGCTTTTTAAAAAATCTTAACCCTGTAGGCTAGAAATTGTCTAATGTGACATACATCCTTGACTTCTTAGGCATAAGGTCTCCCTATAAACACAGTGATGCCCTCAAGAGCTACTAAGGCATGCAAGACCATTGTCCACAACTAAAAGCTGAGACTACTTTTATTCTTTCTTTCCTTTTTTCCTTCCTTTTATTAATTTTTTTAGCTTTTATGTCTTTTTTTCCCCTCAGTTTTTTTTTTTTTTTTTTCTCTACAGTTGTGCTGTCCCCTGTTACTTTTAATTATTGTCATATAACCTGTCCCTCCTCCATTTCTGAGTTTTTGCTTCACATTTGGTGTGGCTTTGGAACCCAGAAAACACACTTGTTAGGATTGTGAATAAAGTAAAAATCAATTACTTTCTTAATGAGGACATCCCCTCTGGTTAAAATATGTACAGTCTATGTCACATTTATTTTGGTTTCTTGCAGACTTTCTGGATCGCAGGTAGGTGACAGACAAAGAGAAGGTTATTAGATGGTCAGACTCTGGTTTCTGAGGGGTTAATACATGGTGATACTTGAAATTCTCAGTGATGGCTCTGAGGTGCCTATTGAATGATACCATATAAAATAATATATCTTGAGTATGATTTAGGTTTAAAGTCTTCATAAAATTATAATCCTCTGAAACTTGGTGGTTCACATCTGGAATTTATGACAATATCCTGCCGGATTTCAGATGAAGCAGAAGCTGCCATTCCCAGATCACGTAGAAGAAGGGCCTGTCATGCATTCGTGTTACAGCTTGAGTTCCCCCTGGAGTGAGGAGGGAGAGAGAATAAAATCTTCAACAAGCCCACCCCACAAGACCCGAGGCTGTGCAGGACCCAGTTCCTGCTCATCCCTCCAGCTGGCCTCGCCCCAAGTTCATTCCCCTCACTCTCTGGGGTCCTGCCAACGCAGGCTGCTCAGGCCTGCTTTCGGTTCCTTGAACACTTGAGGCTCACTTCCCCCAGAGGCTCTTTGCCCAAGAGTTCCCACTGCCTGGAATGCTCTCCCTCCCCAGGCCTGAGAGTCACAGCCGAGTTTCCTCCTACTCAGCTTAATCATACTTCCTTAGGAAGGCCTGGCCACTCTGACAGGTCAACTCTGCCTATTACACACTCTTGTAGCTAGTGTACTTCCCCCTTGGAGCCCTTCGAGAGTTGTAATTTTTCATTTAGTTGTGTATAGGACAGATTACCTAGAAAATAGTAGGTGCTCAGTATTTGTTCATTCCGTAGAAAGGAGGGAGCAAGGGCACTCCAGCCAGACTGGCCTCCTCGTGTGGTTAACATCCTGACATGCCAGGAGAGCAGTTTCCAACCTCTTCCTTTTACTTGCTTACTGCCAAGGGCCATGGGTCTCTCCTTCTCTTTCAAGAAAAGAATAAAACCTACTCTGTGAACGTGCAGCCGCATGCCGTGAGTCTGTTACTACAAGGACATCATGGCATTATTCCAAGCAAAGAAGAAGCAAATCTTCCCAACAAATTTCAAAACATTTGCCACACAGTCATACGTGCCCCCTTTAACATTTGTCTCTTGTTAATTCTATTTGTCTGGCTTTTGTCTCAAGTTTTGGCAATTTCAAGTGTTCTGGTTGCTGTGGGATGAAGAAACAATGATCTCTTAGAGACTGAGGGGGAAAATATCCACTTTGGGGGAGTTTCAGAGTTTCTCCCCTTTGATAGTATTCATGAATTGAGAGAATGTTGATTTGGAGGCAATGCTTCTGTGACATCAACCAATATTTATTTTTGTGCCTATAATGTGCCAGGCATTGTTCTCTGCCAGGAACACCTCTACTTCCAAACTGTTACATTAAAGATGACTGTGCCCTCTCCCAGGCTTCTTAGGATTATTTTTAAGACAAGTTCAAATTGCTGAGTGAGAACTATTAGCTCTGAGTGAGAACCTTTACCATCTTTCCTCTAAACATCTTTATAACACTTCAGATCAACCAAATTTTAAAACGTATTTTATAAGTCTTTCTGACACATGGGAAACTACACTATACATACATTGTCGATTTTATTTTTTCCTTTGCTATTTCACAGGCAGATAAAAATTTCTTAACTTTCAGAGCAAGAAATAAACATTAGATGTTGCCTCTTTTTTGTTGTTGTTCTGTAGTCTTAATAGTTTTGATAATTAAGTCTTCCACAGAAAGCTTGACCCATAATAACTGAAAAGTTTGAAAAATCTGGAAAATGAAGAAAATAGTTTACTTGTCTCCTGAAGAGGCAACTATCCCAACAATTTTACATCTTCTAAGAAGGGCTTCATTTCCTTTAGACTTTGAACTTAGAACCTATGTATGTGTGTTTAGTTCTATATGACTTGGTTTTTAACACACTATATAATACCCTGTGTTGTAATTTTCTACATCTCATGTCCCCAGAAAGTTTCCAAGTTCCCTGAAGGACAGGTGATTCTAACATATCTCCTGCCTCATTTCTGTATGGAAGCTGACCGGTTGCCTCTCCCTCTCCATCTAAGGTGTCTTCCTCCTGTAAAGACTGCTCCCCACTGCACTTACCTACCCCATCCCGACTGCTTTTTCTTGCCTATAATTCTGGCTTCATTAATATCCAAAGAAGGCTTCTACCTTAAATGTGTGTTTGAGCAAGGCCACATCTCCAGACTAAACTTAGTCCTCTCAATTTACAGTTCAAACGTTAGAGATTTAGTTCATTTGGACCTTCATGAACCCCCTTTGAAAAATATCCAGGGACTTCCCCAGCAGTCCAGAGGTTAAGACTTCACACTTCCAGTGCAGGCGGCCCAGGTATCCATCCCCTGTTGGGGAACTAAGCTCCCCCATGCTGTGCAGTGCAGCCAAAAAGAAGAAGAAGAATAAATACCAATATCCCCTGAAGGGCTAAGACTTGAAGCCATTATCAATTTATAATCCCAAGGGACTAGTTAAACTGAGTGCCAACCTCTCTGCCACTTCCCATGGAAAACTAAATCGAGGATGGGCCCTACAGGGTGGTGCTAACAGGGAGAGGGTTACTGGGGTGTGGGTTGCTGAATGAACTTCACTAATTTCACAGTGTTACCTTGGATTTCACACTCTTCAATGCATGGCTCTCTTTGACATTTCCTTTTTCTTTTTTTTCCCACCTTGTTTCACCTTTGCTCCTCTTGCCTAGGTTTATCTGTGTGTGCAAAAGTCTGTGTATATCCCCAGGCCTGTCTTTGTCAGGACATCCACTTGTCTAGCAATGTAACCATAAAAAATTAGTTCAGATTCCTTGTTGGATGATTTAGGTATTTTCAGCTTCATTAACAGCTAATCACCACACAATGGATTACTCAAGCAGGGTTTGAAATATGCCTTCAAGGTGGCTAGACTAACTGGAATGATCGTGGAAAGGGACTTCAGGAGGATATCACATGCACACAGCTATTATGTCTTTGTGGGAACACGCGTTTGCCTATGAATTGTCTGTGCATGTTCTTGGCAGGTCCCCTTTCTTATCCTCTGTTCCACACTCCCACCCCCACCCCAGCCTCTGCCAGGTCTGCCTACAGATCCTCAGCCTTGGAGGCTTCCAGAGAAAAGTGAGCACTCATTCAGGTCCAGCGGCGTCCTGAGGAGTATCCCATCATACCCTCGGGTGAGGCAGCGGGCCTTCTGTACCCCAGCAGGGTTCGGGGTCAGGCTGGGAGGTAAAAACGCATAGCCAGGAAGCTTGGAGAAGAGCCACTAGGGACACAGCCAGGTGTCTTGCCAGCCTCCTGTTGCCTTGCCCTCAGGGACCAATTAGCATGAGAGTCAGATGTGTGACCCTGGAGCCCAAGTTTTTTGTGGGCTCTTTCTGCAGCCGCTGAAGAGACTCTGGTGGGTATGGTCAGCGTGTGGGTTAGGTTAATATGAGAGACGATGAGACCCTCCCCACCCCACAGATTCCCCAGCTCCAGGGCTGCTTTGACCAACTGAAGTCGGGTTGGCCAGAGTGGCAGCAAATTGGGGTAGGGTGCTGGGTGCAAGCCTGTCTTCCCACATGCAGGTTCTGTTTTTGCAGGTCTGGCACAGACCGTTAACTCTGGCCACACAAAGTGCTCTGTGGGCAGGACTAGCCCTATCTGCCCTGGACGGGGGACTGTTGTCAATGGCTGGTTGGATCAGTCGGGTTTGCTCTCAACATTTGTCAATGACCATTGTCAAGTGTTGCTAGGGTTTCTGGAGAAAGGCTTCACTTGATTGGCTGAGCAACTGTATTCCGTAACCAATCCGAATGCTGAGTCTGTGGGCAGGGGACTCAACATGATGGAGCAGTATCAAGCACAGCCAGACACGTTCTGGATACTAATAAGGCGTCTGGAAACAAGGAATTATAGTGTTCAGGAGTCCCATGCACCTCGACAGCTCCAGCCATGGCATGGCTGCTGTTCAAAATGTTACAGCTTAAGTTAAAGTCATTCCCACTGATTGGAGCATATCGAGATTTCAAAACAGGGGAGTAGCCATTGTAAGGAGGAAGTAAAACTCCTTGCTCATTGTGTTTTACAGCCTTCCTTAGTAAAACTGCTGAATTGTAATTTAAAATATTCCACCCTTTCAAATACATTAAGTACAGCCCTTAAAAACAGGAAATGAGAGAGGTGCACACATATTGTCAATTAAACATTCACAGACATAGTACCACAAGGCAAAGCTGAAAATCACCGTCGTATGAATTCACTTTAGGAGGATGACAACAAGGGTCACCACCAATGGAGATGTTGTACCTCTGGCAGTGTATTCTTGGGCTGGAACCTGAATGCTAGTTAGGGAACAAATGAAAGACAAACATCAGCTTGAAGGGAAATTTGGATCTTGCCTGATCACAGATTCTCTGAGATTCAGATAAACCTTATGTTACTAGGGAAAGTTAGCTTGTACTTGACAGTAGCAATGACTGAACCCACCCTTCAGAAAACATAACTGCGAGTCAGCCAGATGTTCCTGCAGAACTCTAACAATATATCAAAAGCAAACAGAATTATCTCACCTGCAAAATAAGTTAAGCTTCTGTACAGTACTGATTTTCCATTCAGTTGTCAATATGATCACCAAACTTAAGCACTGAACAGTTTCTGTTCAATCACTAGAAAAGTTGTTTTAGTCTCTTTGTATTCCATGCCATGCCTCTCCCTTTGCACTTAGATCTGTTCCTTAGAAAGATGGAGCAGTCGTGCAAGAATACTGATGGAAGAAAGGAAGGAAGGGAGAGAAGGAGGAAGCAATGGAGGAAAGAAGAAGAGGAAAGAAGATACACCAGTGTATGTTTCCCATGGGTCCCCTCCTCTAGTATGTCCCCTCCTCTAGTATTCATTTCCTCTCTCCAACCTAGACCCTTCTGCTCTTAGAGGACCCTCCATTCAAGCCAAGGAGCTTGGTTTCAGACTAAAACAGTGTTTCAGGATTCTGCATTTTACTTTGTATACATTTTGAAGTAGCTCAAAATGATTAAAAAAAAAAAAAAAGAATAAGTTTCCAAGACTGAGTTTGGGACAATGTCACCTTCCACCTCCACTGGTAAAAAGAAGAATATGCCAGAGGAAGAAATGATCTCAAGAGGGATTGGCAGCAGGACCACCTTCCTGAAAGTACAGCTTCACAAACCTCCCCACCAAATTCCCTATTCAACTCTGCCCACACAGGCCAGTGGAACCCATGTAATGTAACTCACTCTGCCCAAGACCCTCCTGTGTCCTAATGGAGACACTCTAATAGCAGGGATCATTGTTCCAAAGGGAAGGAAACAGTATTTGGGGTTCACTTTGTGTTGTTGTTGCATGCAAAGCTAAATGCAGATATCTGTGCTGTTGGCAGCATCTGAGGAAGTGATTTAACCCACTTGTATAGCCAGGCATAATGATTTCTCATGTGGCTCTGTGGCTTTAACCCTACTTGTTTCTCCCTTCTGATTATTTCAATCATGTTTGCATATTAATTACTTAAGGCATAGCTTTATTATTTCAGAGGCTCTGAAGTCCTGCTTGATTCTTCTGACTCAGAACCTAGCTTTCTCTGCTGACCTTATTTGCTCTCTTCAGAAACAGATCCAGGAGGCCAGAAAAACTTAACCACCCACACAGACTCTTCATAATCAAGTCATTGGATGAGGACAGGTAAGTTAGAAAAGTTAGCCTAGGTTCTGTCCTGGCCTGGCAGGCATACCCACACAGTCATCACTGAGTATTCTCCAGGGTTAGTACTGCCCAGGGCTTTGCAAACTGGTGTTCTCTCTCCATAGTTTATATTTCAAGATAACTTCCAATGAGAATCATATAGTCAGAAACCAAAATGGTAGGTTATAAAAAGCTACTGGTTCAGTGAAAAACAAAAATTTGACTACTAATTTCAACCTATAATCAAACAGTAAAAATCATCCATTTAACTTCCATCCCTTTCTTTTTCTGATTCGCAGTCTCTAATAAAGGGGAAATTTTGCTTAATGATAAAAAAGTAGAAGCAAAAGGCCTGGGATAACCCACAACTAAATAAGCAGTTGTAGAGCATTAGTGATTGTTGGGAGAAGATGAAATAAGAAAGGGAAAGACAGGCAAGGGAGTTGACATGAAGTCTGAAAGACCACATTCAGCCTGCACCCTCAAGAAAGTGTGTAAGAGAAAGTAGGCCGGAACAACAATGAAGGTAGGGTAAAAAAGATGTGACTTTAGTTTTCAAAATGTCATGCCCGTATTGAGTGTCCCTTTGGTCCAAACGAGAAACAAAGGGAGAAATCCAACAGCTTCACTCACAAGCAGAGCAGTTGGCAAAGGGTCAAGGGTAAAATCTTGGAGAAAGCTTCGGCATGCAGCCTACAAACAGGTGGCAAGAATCCTTTCAGCTGGTCTCTGTTTTTCCAAGTCCTGCTTTTCTCATTGTCCCCTATTCCAGGGGCTCCCAATCTCCGGGATCTAAGGCCTGATGATTTGAGGGGGAGCTCATGTAATAATAATAGAAATAAAGTGCACAATAAATGTAACGCACTAGAATCATCCCCAAGCCACGCCCCTCACGGGCCCCATGGAAAAATTGTCTTCCATGAAAGCCATCCCTGGTGCCAAAAAGTTTGGGAACCACCGTCCTATTCTGTCTTTCAATCTACCGTTCATTTTACTTCATGCCATCGCTCATACCTGGCTCTCTCTGTGGATTTCTTATTTTAAAGCCTTCCAGGAAAGTTTTTCATTCATTCATGGCCATACATGCAAACCATTTAAGATGTTGTTTTTCAATAACATGATTAATTTAAAAAGCTACTTATGATGCTCATAAGCAGAAGGGGTGACTTCATTCCACAGCAAGACCATGACCATGTAGTTTTATTGGTGATAACTCTTTCTAGCTGGCAAAACAGAAGACTTGTTATTATAAAGCACAAGTGGAAAGGGAGTTCTAGACTTTGCTTCATTCTCTGGGATGTTCTTGAGAGAGTGTTGACAGACCGCCAGGTTTCCCTTAGTTGTTCCCAATATGTACATAGTAGATGTTTCTTCAGACAAATAGAGCTATTACAATGAACCCAGTGAAGCTTTGAATTTCCTTGAGGCTACAATAGATTTTAGGAACACTATTTATTAAGATCAATGTGCTCTGTTTAGGTCACTGAAAGCCATAACCATAAAAGAAAAAAATTGATAGATTGGACTTCATTGAAATTAAAAATTTCTCATCAAAAGAGACCATTAAGAAAAGGAATAGGCAAGATATTACTGGAAGAAAATATTTGTGAAACATAAACTTGACAGAGGACTGATAGCCACAATGTACAGAGAACTCCTACTCAGTAATAAAAACAACACAACTGCTTGAACGGATACAAGATTTGCAAAGACATTTCACAAAAAGAAGATGTGTGACCAGCAAAGAAGCACATGGTGATGTGATACCACCCGCACTCACCAGGATGACAACACTAAGTACAAGCAAGGATGTAGAGCAACTGGAACTCTCATGCATTATTGGTGGGAATATTAAAGGCTACATCTGTTTTAAAAAGGAATAGCAGTTTCTTTTAAAAAAAGAAAAAAAGCATACACCAAATGCCATGTGATGTCACTTATATGTGGAATCTAAAAATAATTTTGTAGATCTTATTTACAAAGCAGAAGCAGACTCACAGACTTAGAGAACAAACTAATGGTTTCCAGCAGAGAAGGTGGAGGGGAAGGATCGACTGGAAGTTTGGGACTGATGTGTACACACTGCTGTATTTAACACAGATAACCAGCAAGGACCTAGTGAATATCACAGGGAATCTGCTCAATATTCTGTAATAACCTAAATGGAGAAAGAAGTTTTTTAAAAAGATACATGTATATGTGTAACTGAGTCACTTTGCTGTACACCTGAAACTAGTATAATATTGTTATTCAATTATGTGCTTAGTCATTCAGTCGAGTCCGACTCTTTGGGACCCTGTGGGCTGTAGCCCACCAGGCTCTGTTGTCCATGGGGATTCTCCAGGCAAGTATACTGGAGTGGGTTGCCATTCCCTTCTCCAGGGGATCTTCCCAACCCAGGGATTGAACCCAGGTCTCCCATCTTACAGGCTAATTCTTTACCATCTGAGCCACTGGAGAAGCCCGTTATTCAATTATACTCCAATATAAAATAAAGACTTCTTAAAAATTAAACATACCTCTACTCTGTGATTAGCTGTTAGGCAAGTATGTTCTTCCCAGTGGAAATGAAAGCATATGTCTATAAAAAGGCTTGCATAAGAATGTTCCCAACAGCTTTATTACCAATAGCCCAAAACTGGATACATCCCAGGTGTCCATGAACAGATGAATGACCATACAAACTGTCGCACAGTGGCATACTCAGCAATAGAAGGGAATGAACTGCTGTCACACAGAATACCGGGACTTAGTCTCAAAGACAGCATGCTCAGTGGAAAAGTCTTACGTGAAAGAGTCTATCCTGCTTGATTCCATCTTTATATGAAATTCTAGAATAGGCAAAATAATCTGTAGCAAAAAAAATCCAAACAGTGGTTGCTTCTGGAGGGGTGAGGATTGATAGCGAAGTGGGGGGAGACTTTCTGGTGTTATAGTGACATTCTGTGTCTTGTTAGGGCTTTGGATACACAGGTATGTGTTTGTCAAAACTCTGAAAGTATACATTAAGGTTTTATAATTCATTATGTATAAAATGTACATCAAAAGAAAAAAGTAAATATCGAACTGAAGTTTTTAGGTAGAAGTCGGTTCGTGCCTGCCATCTATGTATGTATTTATTTGGCTGCATGAGGTCTTAGTTGTGACACAGCATCTTCCTTGCATCGTATGGGGTCTTTCGTTGCCGTGCGTGGACTCTCTAGTTGTGGAGAAAGGGCCCAGTAGTTGCAGCACACAGCCTGTCTAGTTGTGGCCCACAGGTTCCAGAGCACGCAGATTCAATAGTCACCACTCCCGTGTTTAGTTGCTCTTATTTCCCAGACTAGGGATCAAACCCGCATCCCTGCATTGGAAGATGGATTCTTAATCACTGGACTGCCAGGGAAGTCCTGCCTGTTATTTACTTTCAAGGGCATGAGAAAGGTAAGAAGGGTGAATGGAGGAGGGATATACAGACGTGACAAAGGGGTGTTAGTCAATCAGTCGTGTCCGACTCTTCGAGACACCACATGCTGTAGCCTGCCAGGATCCTCTGTCCATGGGATTCTCCAGGCAAGAATACTGGAGTGGGTTGCCATTTCCTTCTCCAGGGGATCTTCCGGACCCAGGAATCAAATCCAAGCTCCTGCATTGCAGGCAGAGTCTTTACTGTCTGAGCTACAGGAAGCCCAAACAACAGCAGTAAAATGTTAATGGTAGACTCTACAATTAAATGGTGGGTATATGGGTATTCACTGTAAAATGCTGTGTAAAATTCTCTGTATATTTGGAAGCATTCAGAGTAAACTGTTGGTGGAAAAAAATCCATATGCTAGTTTTACTCATGGACCCTCTCCAGTTGTTGGTTAGATCTAAATGTTCTATCTTTTAATATTAGATGATAATCACAGAAGATGAAGGCTTGGGTTCATCTTCTCATATCTGACTTTTTTTTCTTTTCAAATCTGGTCTTTCATACCTTTTATTTTAGCAGACAAAACAAGCCAGGAAATAGTTATTATGAGAGGAAGGGAGGGGGAAGAGAACTGTGACCCTAAAAAAAAAACACAAAAAAACGCCAAAAAATTCCTACCCTAAAATATTGAATATCAAGAGCAGGCAAGCACTTCAGACTTGTAGAATCAAGAAATTAATGAAAGCACCAAGATTGTATCCTCAGAACCACTGGGGAATGATAATTACAGACAGTATTTCTGGAGTAGACACATAACCTTGATTCCCAGGACATCCCCTAAAGCACTCTAATAGTATGCTATTTGTGGAAGGTTTTTCCACCTTTAATAACAGAGAAATAATGTTAGAAGGAAAGAAATCCCTTATTTAGCCACTAGGGTGTCATTATTGAGCCCCAGCTGAAGGCCCCTTTAAAAGCGTCCATATGGTAAAAGAACATGTTTCCCCACGAAATCAAAACTGAGTACATCTGAGACTTCTGAACATCTTTTTTTCTTGGATCTTAAAATGGTTTTGTGCATATTTGTGAAAAAAAAATTTATGATGTGCTATCTTCCAAAGTGAATGGTTATTTATAATTCATAAAAGACCCGCGCACAGGAAAATTCTTCCCTTTTATTAGCCCTGTAAAGTTAGACCAGCTGATCTTTTAGTACATATCACAGACATCAAATTCTCTGTATGGCTGAAGTTTCTCTCCTCGAACTAAATGCAAAGAGGCAGGGCCACTGAAGCTGTTGTTCAAAAGCTAGTGGGGTCCATGTCCCTTTTGATAAAATGTTAAATAAACAAAAAATCACTCTCAGAGTCTCTAAAGACACAGGAGGGAAAATACTTGGAATGCTAAACATGCTTTTTAAATTTTGCACAGCCTTTGTAAAATACAAAGACATTTTTTTAATAGTTTTTTTAAATTATTATTATTATTTTACTTTTTGACCACACCAAGGGGTATGTGGGAATCTTAGTTCCCCAACCCGGGATCGAACCAGCAACCCCCTGCATTAGAGGCATGGACCACCAGGGAAGTCCCACGGTGGCATATTTTTAAGTGGATTTTTTTTCTGTTTCCAACAATTGACCATCGTCTTCAGACACAGTTGACACATCATTTCCTTTCAGCTGCCACTGGCTGCTTGTGAGTCATGGTGTGAGTTCACAAGCAGAAGTGACGTGGGCCCAGCAGCATGAGCACAGGGTGCCTGGATCTATTACAGGGGTCCTGGTGCCAAATGCTCCCACGCAGCTGCACCTGCACATCCCTGTCATGGTATCACAGAAAGTGGCTTCCTTCAAAATATCCAGCTTTCTTAGCTCGCCCTGCCAGGGTCACGTCTATCTTGGTTAATGGTGTGCCTTGGACCCACATAAGGGAGTTGCACAGAATTTTTAGAGATCTAAGTTCAATTGGAAATTAACACATGGCTTTGTTTTCTTTGAAGTTCCTGCCGTCTGATATTGCAGATGAGCCTTTTAAGCTCTAGAACTGTCTGGAGATAGAAACTCTTTCTGTGACCTGACTTTTAAATACCTTGACTTAAAATACAGATTGCTAACTGCCAAACACGAAAAGCCAGCTCATGTATAGGACAGGATCCTTGGTCAGAATGCGTTACCTCACCTTGCAGGGATGTGGGATGATGGATTCAAATGCTTTCTGAGCAGGATTTTCACCACCTTACGCTGCCTGAATCAGAAGACAAGAATGAGGAGATCATAGCCTCTTGACTATATGCCAGCTGCACTGTGCAATGCTAGCAGTGGGGATGCAAAAGGCAATATTTATTCTGAGGGCCCTGACAACATCATCATGAAGTCACTCGTCCACTCCTAAGTGGTTTGCATTTTCCAAGATCCAGAGAGAGAGAGAGAGAGGCTCATGAGCTATAATTCTAGGCATTTTTCCCCTTTCTACCCACACTCTTATTCAACATGTCTAAGGCACCCCACTCCGGTGCTCTTGCCTGGAGAATCCCATGGACGGAGGAGCCTGGTGGGCTGCAGTCCATGGGGTCGCTAAAAGTCGGACACGACTGAGAGACTCCACTTTCACTAAGCACTGTTTGGAAAAGCTAGATAGTTGACAAAACCAAATATGCAATGTGCTATCGTATGTTTTAGTTTAACACTTTTAGAATTTATTTCCCTATCACATAAATGAAATCTTCAAGTTCTTCCCCATCATCCATCATTCAAAACACTAAATCATTATAGAACAGAAATGTTAATCAATTATCCACTGTGTCATATCCCCCCTTCCTCCTTCCATCCATCCAACTATCCAGGCTACAAATATTTCTTGGGTATTTACCTCTTGCCAGCTCCTATGGTGGAGATGTGGACGTGAATTAACCCTGCCCTTTAGGAGCTTCCAGTCACACAGAAGATACTCTCCAGGATGTCCCCCATGCCTTCATTGGACAATTAACTCTTCTGCTGTTACTTCATCAGAGCTGGAAAACAGGAATTCCTCCTCTTCCCAAATAATACTCCTAGGTTCACGAACTTTGTCTACCCTGTTTTGTCTGATGGCCACCCACCGTATCCTCTGAAACCCAAAACACAGTCATGAGAGAAACTAACGCTTATTGCAGTGGGAGCAAATTTCAGGACATTGCTTGGATAAGACCAGGGATAATGGCAAAGCCTTACTTTGCAATTTTAAAATATAAACAGCCACTGCCGAGTACTGTGTATTTAATTTTCTCTCTCCCTTCTACAGAACCAGACCTCTGGGGTTACAATTCATCTGCATGATTCACTCCAATCTGCCCTTCAGTCCAATCATCTTTCTGGTTTTCAGAGATAAGTCATGGGATCCTTCCTTTCGGAAGGCCCTAAGTACAGCTTCCTTATCCATCATCCACTGAGCCGTGTCCTTTGAAATACTGTTGTGCTTTTTTTTTTTTTTTTGGGGGAGAGGGGAACTGAATTGGAAAGAAACCAGGTTGAGGAGAGGATGCCAAGAAGGCACCTAAGGATTCCCTTTATGCTTCATCCAGCCAAGCCTCTGACCACCTCTACAGATTATGACGTTTCGTAAGCACACCTAAAAGTCCCTTTGGCAATACTCGTTGAAGAAGTTTCCATATCCCAGGACAAGACCACAGCTTCCCAGTCTCCCTGTCATAGCTCACCAAGGTTCCATGTATGCAAATGCATTACTGCTGGGTCAGGACGTGGACCCACTCAGCTCAGGAGGCTGCTGGGGCAAAGAGAGCTGGGCAACCACTTAGGAAATGCAGGGCTGGGCTGATAAAGAGTTCTCGAGAAGAGCCCAAACACAGCGCCCCCTGTTTGCCCAGGCGCTAGAAATTGAGTCGGCCCTCAGTCCTACGCTGGCACTTGGTGCAGAGGCCTGCTCCAGTCCTGGAGTTATATTCTTATCCTCAAGCCCCCAACCTTCCAGCAAGTTCCTCCCTCACCCCTCATTCCTCCTTGCCCTGCACCAAAAGTGACCACTTCTGGCTGCTCTTCTATATACATTTGGAAGTTATGCTTTTCCTTCCATTCTTTGGGTCTGTGCATGCTAAGTCGCTTCAGTTGTATCCGACTCTTTGTGACCCCATGGACTATAGCCCACCAGGCTCCTCTGTCCATGGCATTCTCCAAGCAAGAATACTGGAGTGGGTTGCCATTTCCTTCTCTAGGGGATCTTTCCAACCCAGGCATTGAACCTGTATCTCTTACATCTCCTACATTAACAGGTGGGTTCTTTACCACTAGCGCCACCTGGGAAGCCTTTGGCTCCTCTTCGGCCTGATGTTTTTGACCATCCGTTTGGGGACCACTAGCCTGGGTTTTCCCAGCTTCTTCACTCTCACACCCCCTTAGCCCAAAAGGTTCAGCAGAATCTCATGCCAGCCACTTATGTAATTTCAAATTTTCTACATAGTTAGATTTTTTTAAGTTTGAAAGAAAGTGAAAGTGAAAGTTGCTCAGTCATGTCTGACTCTTTGCGATCCCATGGACTAGTCTATGAAATTCTCCAGGCCAGGATACTGCAGTGGTTAGCCTTTCCTTTCTCCAGGGGATCTTCTCAACCCAGAAATTGAACCCAGGTCTCCCGCATTGCAGGCGGATTCTTTACCAGCTGAGCCACAAGGGAAGCCCTTTTTAAGTTTAAACAGGTAAAAAACTTGCATCCAATTTTTGAAACTTTAAACAGCTTTATTGAGATATAATTCACATACCATACAATTACCCATTTAAAATATACCACTGAGTATATTCACAGAGTTGTTTAACTAGCGCCATGATCAATTTTAGAACATTTTCATGACCCCTTTAAAGAAATTCCTTACCCATCGGCAATCAGTTCCCGTTTCCCTTCAAAACCCCCAGTCCTAAGCAACCAGCCATCCACCTTCTATCTCTGCGGATTTGCTTCTTGGCCATCTCATATGAGTGGAATCATACAACGTGTGGCCTTTTACGTCTGGCTTCTGGGGCTTCCTTTGTGGCTCGGCAGATAAAGAAGCCGCCTGCAATGAGGGAGACCTGGGTTCTATCCCTGGGTTGGGAAGATCCCCTGGAGAAGGAAAAGGCTACCCACTCCAGTATTCTGACCTAGAGAATTCCATGGATGGTATAGTCCATGGGGTCGCAAAGAGTCGGACACGACTGAGCGACTTTCACTTCACTTGTCACATAGTATTGTGTTTTCAAGGTTTGCTCATGCGGTAGCTTTCACTTTACTGTATTTTACTTAATCCAATCTATCCGAAATATTTCAACATGTAGTCGATTTTAAAAGTGGTAAGTGATATATTTTGCATTTTTCCCCATACGTAGTCTTTGAGCTCTGGTGTGTAAAATACACTCAGCACGTCTCAACAAGACCAGCCTCACTGCAAATACCCAGCAGCCACATGGGGCTCATGGGCATTGTGTTGGAAAGCACAACCCTAACCAGAGCCTTTCCATTATCTTTAAAAGCAATAGCTTTCTCTGTTCACATTCACACTCCTGCAGACCCTCCCCACCCCACACGCACCTACACTATGGTTCCCGGGTGGCTTCAGCATTTTAAGGCAGCACCATGCTTCTCTCTGCCAGTAGACAGCCCTGAACTCGTGTTTCTGTCTGGGCGGTGCGTGCTCCGGTCAGAATCTACATGCAGATAACTGGAGCTCACTCTGCCAGGTCGCTTTCCTTGCCCAGGGGCCTTGGCTACATGATATACCTTGCTAAAGTGAAACCTTTTGCTTAAAACTTAACAAAACGTAAAAGAAGTTTTTTCTCTGGTGTTTCAGAAGCAGGTCTGTCATTTCTTAATTTTCTCCCTGGTACTTTTTTTTTCCCAGCCATTGTTTTGCTAATAATAGCTCTAAGCACACAAATAAAGCTCACTGGTAGTGGTAGATTTGGGAAATTGCTACCAGCTTCCTCACAGCTTTATCCTGCTCCTGTCAGCCATTTCCCCAAGAAAATGGACGTTTAATCAGTGTGAGGCTGCATCTTATTAGTCTGGCTCATCAGCTATCACCTCCTTCCAGGCATGGGACAGAAGACAGAAACGCTGCCATCAACTGCCTGGGATGCTGGGATTTCAACAGGAAGTGGGACCTTTATGAATGAAGAACATTATTTATCTCAGTGTGGCTATGTCTATATGGTCATATGTAAGTTGTTTCTAAACATCTGCAGTTAAGATGGGCACATGGCAGTGTTCCTAAAATTGTGTTTTCAAAGGAAAAGCTTACAAAACTGGTGTTATTTAGGAGAAGGCAATGGCACCCCACTCCAGTACTCTTGCCTGGAAAATCCCATGGATGGAGGAGCCTGGTGGGCTACAGTCCATGGGGTCGCTAAGAGTCAGACACGACTGAGCGACTTCACTTTCACTTTTCACTTTCCTGCATTGGAGAAGGAAATGGCAACCCACTCCAGTGTTCTTGCCTGGAGAATCCCAGGGACGGGGGAGCCTGGTGGGCTGCCGTCTATGGGGTCACACAGCATCGAACACGACTGAAGCGACTTAGCAGCAGCAGCAGCAGCAGGGGAACAAAGATCCTACCTGCCATGGAGCAACTAAACCCACAAACCACAACTACTGAGCTGGTGCGCCACAACTAGAGAGCCCAAGCCCTGCAACAAAAGATCCCACAGGACGCAACTAAGACCTGAGGCAGGCAAATAAATAAATAAATAAACACATAGATCTGAAATTCACCAAAAAATTGTTTTAGAAAAGAATTATTCTAAGAGAAAATCTGACTCACTACACCAGTCAAGATTTCAGCCTCTTGATCAAACAGACACTCTAAGGCAATAGCATGCTAAGAAAAGCAGACAGCAATGGCAGCCAGCTCTGAGGTGTGGGGACTTGCTGTGAATGGCTGATATTACCTGCCTCCTTTTACTCAGCAGAAACTTTGTTTTCTACAGAAAATGGCAGCACCACTACCATTCTAGGATTCCTTGTGTTAGGCCTCACCCAGCAACTGCTTGGCTGTCTATCCATAGTTAAAACAACAAGTGCCCCAGGGAATGTCATAAAATGTCACTGTACTCAGTGACGCCCTGTTCAGTGAATTGCAGAGAACTGAGTCTTCGTATGCACACCTGGCTGTGAATCACTGACTCAGTGACCTCCATGTGGAATCTGCTCTCTTGATATAATTAATTTAGCCTCCATGAGATGGAAGTTCCTAACCTTTCTTAGGGATGCATACCTAATTTTACATAACTCTGCAATTACTTCAGTTGTTTACATGGCAGTCTTGTGTGATCCAAGCAACCCTAGTGCTGTCATTTTAAGACCGTTTGAAACGCCTTAATAGTCCCCCCTTTTTTTTTCTTTCCCTCTTGCCCATTTCCAAATGGAAAGAATTCTTATGAAGTAATAGGGTGGTGGAGAGAGACATAGTTTGGTTTAGCTCCTACTAGTCATTCCATGTTATGCTTGAGTGGATTATTTGCATCTGGTCTCTATTTGTTAACATCAATGGGTTATGTTTGCATAACTAGATTGAATTATAAAAGGGCTTCCATTTTGAATGATTGACTCTCACACACACACAAAAGAAAGCAAAAAGAAACCATGCCCTAAGCTAGAGATACCAGCCTTGGGAAACCTGTATTGGAGGGGGAAAAAAACGAATCTCTTAAAGTCCATCACAAAGACTTTCTGGTTTCAATTTCCTCTCTTCTTTTGAAATAAGATCCAGTACCCCAGCCCTCTACCTCGAATAAAGTAGCTGAGACTTGGCAGGAAGTGGTGTGGCAGACCACCCAAGAATTAGGGGTGTCTGATGTGGAAGGGAAAAGTTAAATGAAAAGCTGAAGATGATGTCAAGTAGATGAGAATGACTCATCAATACTGAGCTCCTGTTTCTCTCCAGTGAAGATTCCTGTGCTGGAGTGTCCAGTTAATCACCCATCTAGGATGAGCTGGGCTAAGCCACTTTCCAGGCCATACCTCAGCCTCCAGGCAGTGTACAACTAACCCTTTCGAAAGACCTCCAATGCATTCAAGTTCTTGGGAAATGTTCCTGTTGTATAAACTCCTCAGGCTGTCATCTGTCAACATGCCTCTTTTCCTTTTATTCACACACATTTCCTTATTGCCATCTGATGTGTTTTGCCCCTTCCAATAAACTGTGAAGTTCTTAAAACCAAACAACTTGCACTCCACCTGAGTGTCACCCCCACCTCCCAGCCCATACCTGGTCAGGGGGATGACTTACTTAGTCTATTAGCACTCTGGATCAAAGTTCTCTTAGATTGCAAGATTCGGAAGAACAGGACCTCAATTAGTGAAAAGTACAAGTGATTTCCTGCCAGAGTCAGCTTCCCTGGTAGACAAATGAAGCAATCACATCTGGGGTGTGATTGGAGGGGTTTTAGAAACATCCTTCCGCTATCGTCTTCTAAAATTCCACCTAGTGACGCCTTTTCACTTAAGGTTTTGATCTTTGTTAAAATACAGATTCCCTCCGGAGCAGTAACTTGATAAGTTATCTATGATTAGAGTAGATAAAGGAAGTTGCTGAACCTGGGGAGAGGAGAGGTGATAGCGCTGGAGAGGAAGTTCGAGTGTCAATTGGTCCCGTTCACACCAAATTCTTTTCAATAATGTGTGATGGTGGTGTTGATATGAAGACTTATTCTCCTGCCAAAGGCCCAGCTCCAATACCTTATTATTGACTGGAGTATAAATAAGGATGGAGGACATTTAGAGAATGCTTATAATGTGCTAGACAGTGCTCTAAACACTTAAATAGTAACTTGTTACACCTCACAATTCCCTGAGGTTGGCCTTGTTATTATCCCAGTTTTACTGATGAGGAAACGGAGGAAGAGAGGGTCCAAACTCACATAGACAGAAGGTGGCAGATCCAGGAAAAGAGTAAGGATGACTGACACTTTTAAATATCCATGCTTCCCTTTCTCATCCCTTTCCCACCCCCACCCCACCCCCAGCTTGATCTTCATCCCCTTCCCACCCTTGTCAATAGATTTACCTTAGATAATCCTAATGAATCCTAAATGTGGGAAACAAAACAAAAAGGCATCTAAGAAAAAAGAAACACTGTTCCAGGCATGGATGAGTCTTTCCACCAAGAAGTGTTTTCAAAAAATGGCAACCAAGATGCTTAACACTTAAAAAAATGTATATTGCAATCCAAAGCTTTAAAAAGTACCTGGGAGCAGGGGAAGGTACCCAGGAATTGTCTAAATTGCAATACACCCATTTGGGGTGCTTTTCACCCCACACCATGAATGAAATGGAGATACTAACCATGCAATGTTTATATCACTTGATACATGTGAAAGGAACAAAGCCTTCCTGAGAGAGGAGGCCCTGCAATCTGTGTATGTATATGCTGTTTCTAAGATGTGTATAAACACACACAGGACTCACCCAACAGGTTGTTTTCCTTGAGGAGGATGAGTTGAGAAAGTTCAACTTATGCATCATACTAGAGAAGATAGACTCCTTATTTATCTTCAGATTAGAAAAATAAAATAAGCATGGGTTCCCTGGAATTGGAGGTGATAGCTCAATAATTAGAAGGAGATCAAGTAAAAGGGGAAAGTGAAGTGAAAGTCACTCAGTCATGTCCGACACTTTGCGACCCCATGGACTGTACAGTCCATGGAATTATCCAGGCCAGAATACTGGAGTGGGTAACCTTTCCCTTCTCCAGGGGATCTTCCCAACCCAGAGATCAAACCCAGGTCTCCCACATTGCAAGCGGCTTCTTTACCAGGGTTAAAAAAGCAGATAAACTGCAGAGTTGGGGGTAGAATGGCATCACACTTTGCTCCCCATTGGTGCTCATGTTTGCAAGCTTCAGTGGAAGCGTATGGGATTGGAAAGTGGATTACTATGAGGATGTCATCACAGTACAGCTCAGGGGATAACATGACTGGGACACTTATGTCCCTACCGACCTCAGAGAAGGAACCCCAGGGACAGCTCTGCCTGTAATTGAAGCCAGGCCTTCAGTCGGTGTGGCAAAGCTGAGATTTGCCTGTGAGGGCAGCACGGCTCCAAGGTGCTGCTGGGTTCTTCCTGGGAATGGCTTCTTCCCCACCAGCATCAGAAATCAGCAGCAGAGTATCGATTAGAGAAACGCAAATCAAAATCACAATGAGGTATCACCTCACACCGGTCAGAAAGGCTGTAATCAAAAAGTCTACAAACAACAAATGCTGGAGAGGGTGTGGAGGAAAGGGAACCCTCCCACACTGTTGGTGGGAATATAAAATGGTACAGCCACCATGGAGAACAGTATGGAGTTTCCTTAAAAAACTAAAGAATAGAGCTACCATATGATCCAGCAATCCCACTTGTGGATGTACATCCGGAGAAAACCACAATTCAAAAAGATACACGCACTGCAGTGTTCACTGCAGCACTAGTTACAATAGCGGAAGACATGGAAGCAATCTAAAGAAGATGTCATACATAGATAAATGCAATATTACTCCGCTGCAAAAAAAGAACAAAATAACGCCATTTGCATGGCGTGGACATAGAGACTATCATACTAAGTGAAGCAAATCAGACAAAGACAAATTCCATGTGATATCACTTATATGTGGAATCTAAAAACATAATACAAACGAACTTATTTACAAAACAAGACTCACAGACTTCAAAAACAAACTTACGGCTACCAAAGGGGAGAGGTCAGGGATGGGGTATAAATTAGCAGTTTGGCATTAACATATACACACTAATGTTTATAAAATAGATAACTAATGAGAACCTACTATATAGCACAGGGAACTCTACCCAGTACTCTGTAATAGCTTATATGGGAAAATAATCCGAAAAAGAGTAGATACATGTATATGTATAACAGAATCACTTTGTTGTACACCTGAGACTAACACAACATTGTAAATCAATTATACTCCCAATATAAAATAAAAATTGAATTTAAAAAAAGAAAGAAACCAGCAACAGAGGCTTTCAGCCTAAGCTCCACACCATTCCTTGCGAGCCTGCAGTGTTCTTACATATTGTATGACTTTAAATTTTTAAATTATCTTCACCAAGTTCATATTAAAGAAACAGCTATTTGAAGCACACCGCTTAACCCTTCAAAAATTGTCTTTATAATTGGAGGTATTTGGATTGATTAATTTCTATGACAAACCATGGAAAGAATTTCCAAAATTCATTCTTTCCTTGTATTATTATCACCGGAGACCACACTGCATGTTCCTATACATAGGCGGTGTAGGTTCAGTGAAGGTGGTGTAGGTTGAGCCTTTTAGAGGCTTATAACTACCAATCAAATGCTGAAAATGACTCTGCTTTACTCTTGGACTGCTGCTGCTAAGTCGCTTCAGTCGTGTCCGACTCTGTGCGACCCCATAGATGGCAGCCCACCAGGCTCCCCGGTCCCTGGGATTCTCCAGGCAAGAACACTGGAGTGGGTTGCCATTTCCTTCTCCAATGCAGGAAAGTGAAAAGTGAAAGTGAAGTCGCTCAGTCATGTCCGACTTTTAGCGACCCCATGGACTGCAGACTACCAGGCTCCTCCATCCATGGGATTTTCCAGGCAAGAGTACTGGAGTGGGGTGCCATTGCCTTCTCCGGCTCTTGGACTACTAAAAGACAAATAGAATATTTTTTACTTTGAAATTTTGAAAAAAGTTTTGAAATAAATTTTACTTTCTTTATGACCTTGACTTGAAGGTATGTCCAGTGCTACAAAAAAGTTGCCTAGGTTGGGTGTCTTTTGCTTTCAGCATCCATGCTTAGAATTAGAGACACAGTAAGGATACTACCAGCCCCAGTATATCTATAGTACACGGAAGTTAGAGGGGTTCTCTTTCATTCTGAAAGACAAGGGAATTTTTTTTTTTTGAGAATGAGTGAACCTATATTTGGTAATAAGCCCATTATATAGTGGGTTCAGGGATCAACCTTCAGCTTTTCCTAATTAAAAAACAGAGGCAGGAAACCTTAACTGAAGAGCCAAGGGAAATCTAACTGTTCACACCTACCCTGGAGAACTTTTGAACATCCCATGGGGTCTTATTGTTAGGTCTGTGTCAGAATGTCAGCTTCTTTCTTCAGGATCTTTAATTACTGATTCATTTCTTTTCTTTTTTTTTTGATTCATTTCTTTTTCAAAGTGCTGTGTTTAGATATTCAGTCCTTATCAACATATTCCTGGGGGAGGCTAGGTGTCTCTAATATAGCTGAGGCTGAGTGATGCTCTCTCTCACCTGGGCACACTAGTCACAACCACATTCTCCTGGTGAGATCAGAGTTCTCTCTCTGAGAGCACCATGGCCATGGCAAGAGGAATTTAAAAGCCTAATTTCATGGAAACAGTTTTTTTCTTGCTTCAAGTTTGAAGTAAGTGCTTCCTTCATTGGGAGAATGATAGAAGATTGTTGAGCAGCTTTTGCCTCTCATTCAAGGTACGGCTGTTTGAACACTTCATGTCCAATATCATCTTGAATACGTGAACTTGAGGAAACTCATGGCCTTGAAACTCTGACATACGTGGAGGCATACTGATGAGATGGGTAGGCCAGCCAGGTCATCTGTCTCTGGCCTCTGGCTCAAGGGGATCCCAGATGGTGCTGGCCATGCTGTAGCAAACTCATCAGAAAAACAGAGAACATCTCACCACCACGTGGATACTAAGTTAAATCCATCAAACTCTTAGCTCTCGCGATATCTGCAGGAGAAAGGCCAGATCCAGGAGTGAGGTGCCTTAGAAACTGTAAGCTTCTTTGTCCTTGCAGAGGCCCTCAGACAGCCCAAATACTTGATGCAGTTATTACTTTGCCAATTCCTACAGCCAGAACTGAACAGAATTCTGTGATATCAGCAGTTGTCAGTCAACAAACCTCTCTCTTGTCGGTGAGGTGCATCCAAAGGCCATGACAATACCCGGAATGACTATTAAGTCATTCCAACAGTCTTCCCAACAGAAAGAGGAGGCTTCGTCACCCACATTGCTGGCCGATTGGTAAGAACCAGGGTATATGGAGAAGCGGTGCCGGCCGGAATGAGGAGTGTGACATACGAGAGACAGCTGATCCTGGCAGGGCTGTGCATTACCTCGAGGGGACAGCCAAGCTCTGACTCTTGGAGGAACTGCTCTCTGCGCTTGCAAGCAGAGGCAAGGCACACAGGAGGGGCCCTGGGAGTGTGCTCAGGAGGACATGAAACTCAAGCCCTGAAAGCTAAGCTCCAAATCCAAATATGCTGTTACGCAAAGCACTCGCAGATTGGCTCGCATTTGATTATCGTATGAGGTTACTTGTTGGCATGTGCTGAGTAATTCCCTGGCATGCCCACGGCTTGTCAGTGGCATTCCTTCCTGAGTCACAACTGGACTGACAGCCTGGCTCAGGAAGCAGGGGCCAGCGCTGTCCAAGAGGCTGTCTTTTCGATGAAACCTACAGCCCATGGTCCTGAGTTGCTGATGTCACCATGCCTGCTTTTCCATCCTCAAGGATGAGCTGGTAGGCATTTCCAGTGAGTGTTTGACAGGCTTGAGGAAACATTTTGGGGGGCTGCACGTAACTGCTGAAGTGAGGAATATTTGTCTGTCATCAGTTGGATGAGAAAAGTTAAAATTCCTGCCAGAACTTTGGAGGCCTAGGGAGATGGCATCTCTCATGGGAGCAACATTAGGCCAATTACAATGCTCAGCATTTTCCCAACGCCCTAGGTTCAGAGCTCTTTGCGAGCAGTTTGTTTCTTTAGCTGAGTTTCTTAAACACACACCACCCCTTGTGGAGCTCTCTGGGCCTCCACCCAAAAGCCGAAGGATACAAAGAGGAGGAAGAAAAGAGAGAGCAGCCGGCTTTACCCAAAGAGAGAAACCAAGCCAAATATTTCAGCAATTCATTATTCTCTAAAAGCCTGTCAGTAGTTACAATGCGGGGAACCGGAGAAGAGCCAACACGTGCAACATAGGAGACTGGCCACGTACAATATGGAAAAATAAGCAGTCATTAAAATCATGCTATAGATTGTAGAGGAAACCTTAATGACGTGGAAATCTATAAACAACACATGGTTAAGTGAAGCTAATTGTAAGACATCATGCACAATATGATTACATTTTGTAAATATATACATATATATATATTTCTAGGTGAAGTATACATATAGAAAAAAGACTGAGAGAATATAAATTAAAATGTTAATAACAATCTTTTGAGGTTGGGTGGATTATAAGAGATTTTTTTTTTCCTCCAAACTGTCTACAATAAACATGTTTTAATTTTGTTTACATTTTTGTTATTATTTTTACTTTGTTATCAAATAAAACATGCTCACAGTGTAAGGTTCAAGTAATACAGACATGTTTAAAATCTAAAGTAAAATTTCTCTTAATCCTTGTGTGTCCAAGTCTATATTTTAATATTATTCTAGAATATTTACGCAATAGAATTACATATAGGTCTTCAATTTGCCTTTTATCACTTAGAGTATCTGGCACATCTTCCCAGATATGTATGAGCACTTTTTTTGGTTTTCTTTTTTTAAGTCAATCAAGACCCTGGCAGGCCACAGGGAATGGAAATTAAAGAGTGAGGGTCTCCACTTACGGGCAGGGGGGCACTGAAGTCCCAAGATGTCAGAGTTAAAAAGGACTTATTTAAACCCATTCCTTAAATGATAAAGAGATGAAGATCCAGAGACCAGAATCCACGTCTTCTAACTCTGTGTCCAATATTGCCTTTGCTGTATACCACACCATGTAGTGTAAAACAGAAAATAACAAGTCCTTTTTAAAGAACTCTTATCTTGCCAACCTTTTGTTTCAGCCTTAACATCCCTTACGGGAACTGGGGAAGTTACCTCTCCCCAGTACAGATGATAATACTAGTTAACCTTTGCTGGGCACCATGGGCCAAGTTCTCAGCTAAGCTATTTGCCTGTATTACCCTCATACAGTTCTTACAAGAGCTCTCCAAGGCTGGTCCTATTATTTTATCCATTTTACAACTGAAAAAAATTGAGGCTCAGAGAGGTTGAGTAACTTGTCAAATGTCCTGCAGCTAAGACAGAATGGAGCCAAGACTTGAAACTGTGTCTGGCCCCAGAGTCCCTACTTTTAAACGTTACACTCTATTTCTTGCAGACTTAGCTCATAAAATTTTCACAAAACACACTTTAATTACTCGCTCCCTTTCCCCTTTGTTATTATCCAGTCTTTATCAAACAAAGCAAAACAGGAATGACATTAGAGAATGCAATTTGGTGTCAGGCAGGGTTCAGGGGCCCCACTTGGTGTTCAGGACTCTGTGCCAAACACTGGGATAAAAACAAAACAAAACACCCAGTCCAACCACAGCTATTCTTGCAGTTGGCAAAAAAGTCATCTGGCACTTTTCCTCTAAGGATCCTGCATGTCCCATACAAGGTGGTAAACTGCTTGCTCCCCAGGTATTTTCATTTCTTATGTAATACTGCACTCGTTTCAACTTGGCCAACATGTTAGCACTTGCAGGTAAAGCCAATCTTTTTTTCAATCAGACACACAATACACCCTGAGTCATGTGTTAAAGGCCCGTACAATGTTTTTATTGTGAGCAGAGCCCCAAGGGCTTCGTCTTACAATCCTCACGTGTGTGTCAACCCTGCAGAGAAAGAACCTGCCTGACGCTGCTGTGTGTGGCTGTCGCCCAGAGCTGCCGGAGGCTAGGGTATGCCATGAGCAGTCACTTCACCCACTGGGCACTGGCCCCCCATAAGCAGGTGGTCAGGACTTTCCCAGGTATTTATACTAGAGTCTTCTCATGCTGCTGTTCAGTCTCTCTGCCTTTTGTATTTCCTGCTTACTTTCCTCTTCTTGTGTCCTAAGAGGCCACACAAGCTCGACTACTGTCCCATAAAGCACAGAGCTAGTCCCCGCTCTCTTTCTTCCATTCTCCCCAGCACCTCTTCTGTTCTCTCCCCCCACCCAAGTGACATTTCACCTTCTTTCTCTGTTCACTAGCCTCTTTTTGTCACTCTTATAGCCATTGTCTATGAACAGGCTGGAGGCGCTGTCCTCAACATGGAGACACAGAATCAGAAAGATTCAGTGCATTGGCTCTGGAGCCCCAGCAGCTTGGGTAAAAGTCTCAGCATTGCTACCTACTAACTAGGTTAGTTAGTTAGAACATTCTCAGCACCCCTTGGAAGACATTCTGAGCATCAGTGTCCTTAGTGTTGATATTTCCCAAGAAAGAAAGTGATGAGATTCGTTTACATCAATCAACTCAGAGGATGGAATATAGCACCAGATCATCTCAGAAATACTTGAGTTCACTTTTCTAAGAGATAAGCTATGGGTGTGGGGTGCTGATAATACATATATGAAGACTAAAGCCTCATGGATCCCTCTTTTGGAAAAATAACAGTCACTCTGGCTTACCTTCTGTGGGAGCTTAGCTTTCCATGCCCTGGGTTCACGTTCAGTGTGGTGTAGTGGTAGCTCTTTGATTGGTGGGGCCTTTTTATTCTGTGCATTCACGTCCCCCCTCCATCTACACAAAAAGATCTTCATATAAGGCCACTTAAAGATTTTATTCCACTAATTATTCAGTTCAGTTCAGTTCAGTTCAGTTGCTCAGTCGTGTCCGACTCTGCGAGCCCATGAATCGAAGCACACCAGGCCACCCTGTCCATCACCAACTTCCAGAGTTCACCCAGACTCATGTCCATTGAGTCAGTGATGCCATCCAGCCATCTCATCCTCTGTCGTCCCCTTCTCCTCCTGCCCCCAATCCCTCCCAGAATCAGAGTCTTTTCCAATGAGTCAACTCTTCACATGAGGTGGCCAAAGTACTGGAGTTTCAGCTTTAGCATCATTCCTTCCAAAGAAATCCCAGGGCTGATCTCCTTCAGAATGGACTGGTTGGATCTCCTTGCAGTCCAAGGGACTCTCAAGAGTCTTCTCCAACACCACAGTTCAAAAGCGTCAATTCTTTGGTGCTCAGCCTTCTTCACAGTCCAACTCTCACATCCATACATGACCACAGGAAAAACCATAGCCTTGACTAGACGAACCTTTGTTGGCAAAGTAATGTCTCTGCTTTTGAATATGCTATCTAGGTTGGTCATAACTTTCCTTCCAAGGAGTAAGCGTCTTTTAATTTCATGGCTGCAGTCACCATCTGTGGTGATTTTGGAGCCCAGAAAAATAAAGTCTGACTGTTTCCACTGTTTCCCCATCTATTTGCCATGAAGTGGTGGGACTGGATGCCATGATTTGTTTTCTGAATGTTGAGCTTTAAGCCAACTTTTTCACTTTCCTCTTTCACTTTCATCAAGAGGCTTTTGAGTTCCTCTTCACTTTCTGCCATAAGGGTGTGTCATCTGCATTATCTGAGGTTATTGATATTTCTCCCGGCAATCTTGATTCCATCTTGTGCTTCTTCCAGTCCAGCGTTTCTCGTGATGTACTCTGCATATAAGTTAAATAAGCAGGGTGACAATATACAGCCTTGATGTACTCCTTTTCCTATTTGGAACCAGTCTGTTGTTCCATGTCCAGTTCTAACTGTTGCTTCCTGACCTGCATACAAATTTCTCAAGAGGCAGGTCAGGTGGTCTGGTATTCCCATGTCTTTCAGAATTTTCCACAATTTATTGTGATCCACACAGTCAAAGGCTTTGACATAGTCAATAAAGCAGAAATAGATGTTTTTCTGGAACTCTCTTGCTTTTTCCATAATCCAGCGGATGTTGGCAATTTGATCTCTGGTTCCTCTGCCTTTTCTAAAACCAACTTGAACATCAGGAACTTCACGGTTCACATATTGCTGAAGCCTGGCTTGGAGAATTTTGAGCATTACTTTACTAGCGTGTGAGATGAGTGCAATTGTGCGGTAGTTTGAGCATTTTTTGGCATTGCCTTTCTTTGGGATTGGAATGAAAACTGACCTTTTGCAGTCCTGTGGCCACTGCTGAGTTTTCCAAATTTGCTGGCATATTGAGTGCAGCTTTCACAGCATCATCTTTCAGGATTTGGAATAGCTCAACTGGAATTCCATCACCTCCACTAGCTTTGATCGTAGTGATGCTTTCTAAGGCCCACTTGACTTCACATTCCAGGATGTCTGGCTCTAGGTCAGTGATCACATCATCGTGATTATCTGGGTTGTGAAGATCTTTTTTGTACAGTTCTTCTGTGTATTCTTGCCATCTCTTCTTCATATCTTCTGCTTCTGTTAGGTCCATACCATTTCTGTCCTTTATCGAGCCCATCTTTGCATGAAATGTTCCTTTGGTATCTCTAATTTTCTTGAAGAGATCTCTAGTCTTTCCCAGTCTGTTGTTTTCCTCTATTTCTTTGCACTGATTGCTGAAGAAGGCTTTCTTATCTCTTCTTGCTATTCTCTGGAACTCTGCATTCGATGCTTATATCTTTCCTTTTCTCCTTTGCTTTTTGCTTCTCTTCTTTTCACAGCTATTTGTAAGGCCTTCCCAGACAGCCATTTTGCTTTTTTGCATTTCTTTTCCATGGGGATGGTCTTGATCCCTGTCTCCTGTACAATGTCATGAACCTCAGTCCATAGTTCAGCAGGCACTCTATCTATCAGATCTAGGCCCTTAAATCTATTTCTCACTTCCACTGTATAATCATAATGGATTTAATTTAGGTCATACCTGAATGGTCTAGTGGTTTTCCCTCCTTTCTTCAATTTAAGTCTGAATTTGGCAATAAGGAGTTCATGGTCTGAACCACAGTCAGCTCCTGGTCTTGTTTTTGCTGACTGTATAGAGCTTCTCCATCTTTGGCTGCAAAGAATATAATCAATCTGATTTCGGTGTTGACCATCTGGTGATGTCCATGTATAGAGTCTTCTCTTGTGTTGTTGGAAGAGGGTGTTTGTTATGACCAGTGCATTTTCTTGGCAAAACTCTATTAGTCTTTGCCCTGCTTCATTCCGTATTCCAAGGCCAAATTTGCCTGTTACTCCAGGTGTTTCTTGACTTCCTACTTTTGCATTCCAGTCCTCTATAATGAAAAGGACATCTTTTTGGGGTGTTAGTTCTAAAAGGTCTTGTAGGTCTTCATAAAACCGTTCAACTTCAGCTTCTTCAGCGTTACTTGTTGGGGCGTAGACTTGGATTACTGTAATATTGAATGGTTTGCCTTGGAAATGAACAGAGACAGAAACATTCTGTCGTTTTTGAGATATCACTTCATTGAGATACCACCTCAAGCCAGTCAGAAAAAAATCTACAAGCAACAAATGCCAGAGAGGGTGAGGAGAAAAGGGAAACCTTCTATTGGTGGGAATGTAAGTTGCTGCAGTTACTACGGAGAACAGTATGGAGGTTCCTCAAAACAACTAAATATACAATTATCACGGGATCCAGCAATCCCATTCCTGGGCATATATCTGGACAAAACTATAATTCAGAAAGCTTCATGCATCCCTATGTTCATAGCAGCACTATTCACCACAGTCAAGACATGGAAACAATCTGATTGTCCATCAGCAGAAGAGGGGATTAAGATGATGTGGTACAAGGACTTCCCTGGTGGCCCAGCAGCTAAGACTCCACACTCCCAGCACAAGGGGGCCGGGTTCCATCCCTGGTCAGAGAACTGGATCCCACACGCCAAACTAAGACCCAGCACAGCCAAAGAAATATCTTTTAAAAAGAAATGTGGTACATAAATACAAAGGAACACTAATTAGCCATAAAAGAACAAAATAATGCCATTTGCAGCAACATGGATGCATCTAGAGAGTATCACACCAAGTGAAGTAAGTCAGAAGGAGAAGGACAAATACCACGTGGTGTCACTTACACGTGGAATCTAAAATATGGCACAAATGCACCAATCTGTGAAACAGAAGCAAAATGAAGAACAAAGACAATAGACTGACGGTTGCAAGGAGGAGGTGAGGTGGGGGAGGGTAGGAGCGGGAGTTTTGAGTTAGCACGTGCAAACTACGCATATATAGAACGGATAAAGAGCAAGTTTCTACTGTGTAGCACGGAGAACTATATTCAATACCTGTAATAAACCATAATGGAAAAGAATATGAAAAAGAATATATAGAAACGTATAACTGAGTCACTTTGCTATGCAGCAGTAAATAACACAACAGTGTAATTCATCTATACTTCAATAAAAAATTGACTAAAAATTTTTTTCTCCCATAGGAAGAAAATATGAATATGACTAAGAAAAGCTTCAATTTGGAAAAATAATTGAAACTCTTTAGAGCATCATGTTCTAAAGGGCAGGGGAACTCTATAACAGCAATAAAATTGTCAGCCTTTAATAATAAGCTACATATTCATGGTATTTTGTCATTTGCAAAGCATTTTTAACAATATCTACATATTTACTCATTCATTTGCTTATTCTTTCAACACCAGGATCACATTATGACTTTGGTGGGTTCTAGGCACTTTCACCTTCTTGGGTCCCTTCCTCCATTAAAAAAGTTAAAATAGTTCAGTACGTTTTTATGGGCCATTAAAAAGTTTAAGGTTTCAGGTATGACCTAAATAAAATCCCTTACGACTGTACAGTGGAAGTGACAAATAGATTCAAGGGATTAGATTTGATAGACCCTGATGCTGGGAAAGATTGAAGGCAAGAGGAGAAAGGGACGACAGAGGATGAGATGGTTGGATGGCACCACCGACTCAATGGACATGGGTGTGGGTGAACTCCGGGAGCTGCTGATGGACAGGGAGGCCTGGCGTGCTGCGGTCCATGGGGTCGCAAAGAGTCAGACACGACTGAGTGTCTGACTGAACTGACTGAAAAAGTTTTTACTGATATGAGGAAAATTTAAAGCATCTTTTCCACTCTAACAGCTCCTTTTTGTTTTTTCTTCTGATTTTAAGAGAAACTGAAGCATTTTCATGGGCCCTCAAAAGTATTGTGGGCTCTGGGCATGATGCATACTGAGCCTACTGGATAAATCAGCCTGCACCAGGAGTGGGCTGGGGATTAGATGCCCACAGATGAACACAGGTGCCTCCCACACCCTAAGGAGCTCCACAGCCTCAAGGAAACAGACCAGCAAACAAGCCATTCTGATGCTGCTGCTCTGCAGGCTCAGCTATCCGCCCTCGTAAGAGCATGCCGGAGGCAGCATCTAACTCTAAGGATAGTGGGAAGGTTTGTCATTCAGCACTGCCTGAATGACTCTTTAAACCAACATTTTTCAGCAGTTCTGGGTTTGAGTTTGGGTTCAAATTTTAGAATTTCTGGCAGGCCACTTGAAAAATTGAGAAATGAACATTAGGCAAAGAAGCAAGTTTCAGGGAATTTAAGGACTGTGCTATTAATTTCAATATATGGAGATAGACACAATTTTATATTTTGATTAATACACAAGATTTATTTTTGCTGCAAGCACGGGGACTTAGGCTACCTCTGAGTCAGAAGACAGTATCAAGCTGAGCAGCTGCTGTAGTCCTGGATGAAGAGTATACTAAGGGCTGGGAGAAAGGGTGGGGAGCTCAGGGTATCTAGCTGGTTCCACAGGGAGAATGCAGTTCAATGGGGTGTGAAAAACCTTTCCTTCCCGATCATATAAAAGACCACGGTTGGGGCAGAAAATAATTCTCGGTGCCGAAGAACAACCGAATGAGCCAAATGAACCAAATGGTAACAGTTAACCTCGAATATTTTAGACGTTGATTAAAATTTGACAACACAGTTAGTTGCAGGGCATTCAAGATAGTCCAGCTGCCAAGCTCCAGTCGTTAAACCTACCAATCTCAGGATAACAAGAGCAAACATTTAGGATGTCCCAAGAGCCATGGCGAGAGCTTTATATCTGCTTTTAATCTTCATAGCAAATCTACTGTGTGAGTATTATTATTACCCCCATTTTATAAATGAGGCAAGTGAAGCAAGGAAACTTTAGACGACCTGCCTTAGGGAGGATAGAGCTGAGATTTGAACGCCGCTCTGAGACTTGTTCTCTGAGTCCCCACACGTCCACATCTGTGCGACGCGTCTGACATGCCCTCCGATGCCTCGTGTCTGACCACTGCCCTCCCTGCTCGGCTTCACACAGGAGCCACCTGACACTCCCTCAGCATAGGCTTCTGACCTGGCACAGTGGAATGTGATGGAGACCCTCTCAGCTTCACAGGAGCAACGCAGAAGGGCTGTGAGAACTCACAACCTATGGGGAACACTGACACTGACCAACAGGTGATGGGGAATAATGATGCTCAATCCCAAGACAGATTTCATGTGACTTCTCAGTCCCATGGGGTCCAGCAACCGGTAGCAGAGTCAGAGTTGTCAGATACAATGTAGAATGCCCAGTTCACTTTGAATTTCAGATCAACAACGAAGAAATGTTTACTAGAAGTATGTCCCAAATACTGCATGCCTGCTAAGTTGTTTTATTTGTGTCTGCCTCTTTGTGACCCTATGGACTATAACCTGCCAGCCTCCTCTATCCATGGGATTCTTCATCCAGAATACTGGAATAGGTTGCGATTTCCTTCTCCAGGGTATCTTTCCAACCCAGGGATCGAACCTGAGTCTCTTATATCTCCTGCTTTGGCAGGTGGGCTCTTTATCGCTAGTGCCACTCGGTATGCCAAATATTGCATGGAACATACTTAGAGCAAATAAATATTCATTGTTATTTATTTGAAATTCAAAGTTCACTGGGTATTTTATTTTACCTTTTTTTTTTTTTGGCTCAAAACGACAACCCTAAGCGGTAGCCGCCTTGGTGATGCACACTCTTACAGGCCTGCTTCCTTTCCTGCCCGGCTCCCCTGTCTCTCATCCAGCTCCTGGGATCACAGGCACAGTGGAGAACTCAGATGGAAGCTCTCGAAGGTCCATCCATCAGCCAGGACTCCCTCGGCCACTCTAGCTTCACTGGTTTCTTACTATAAAGCAGTGTTCCAGGCCATTCTTGAGAGATAGTGAAGCATTATTGGAATGAGCAGTAATTGGTTCAGATAATCATTTATTCATTTAATAATTAGCCCCATTTGTTGAAAGAAACTCTTGTCCTTGCATAGAGGAATATAGTGACATACGCACTCAGAGAACCCATCTCTTAGCAGCCGGAACAGCAAGATGCCCAATTTCCCCAGTTTTACGTCAGTTGGAAGGAATGCAGTTAAAGCATGAAGTTTTCAAGGTCAATTCTTCACAAATAAAGCCAGTAGCACATTATTATTTCTTTATATAACTAAATATAATGTATTAATTCTAAAAGCAGTGACTGATTGCAAAGAGACAAATTCAGAAAGCCTTGAAATTATATTTGTATTTGACCCACATCAGAAACTTGGTTTCCTTTCCATAAATTATCAATTGGGACAATTAGAGAAAAATAGCAGACATGAGAGAAAACCTAGGCCAAAGCACTTGCACCCAATGGGTTTACACAGGAATCAGACCTCCTTGCAAACTTGCAAAAACAAAGCCAAACCTTGGCTGCATATAAGCCTAAAATGAGAAAGAAGGTGCTCTTTTTTTCATAAACCCGATGAAATGAAACCTTCTGCTCCTTTTTGTCTGCTGGATCTTCATTATGAAGGAAGGAAGCTATAATCTTGTAGCTGCAAGAAAATCTTTCCCCAAGGTGTTGCTGGAGGGGCTCCTGGAATCAACTAGCTCTGCAGCTCTGTCCAGAGAGGTTTTTTCTCATAGCCGCCCAGGGAAGCAAACGGATTGGATGGCTGGCTCTGGTTACTTATGGCTGCATTCCCCTGGGCATTCCAAGACCACCCCCCACACACACACACCTTCCACCTGGCCTGTGACCTCTGACCTTGGCCCTGTGGCTAACACGGGCGTGGGGGAGGTGGGAGTGGCGTAGGTGTCAGGCTGCCTGAGCCCAGGCCACAGATGAAAGAGTCAGTTGTTTCCACTCCTCACGCTCACTTGTGAGGTCCTGGATGCTGCCGAACTGGTATGTCTCCAAATCCCGGCTGCTCACAGGGTTGTGTAGACAAGCTGTAACTCCAGTTGTACCCGTGTATGTGTGTCGGATGGGAGGCGGCAGCCTGGCTTCCAATCCCAGCTCTGCCACGGACTTGCTCCAGGGCCTCGCCCCTCAGGACCATGGGTTTTCTCTTCTGTAAACAGGGCAGTTGGCTCACCACAGGTGCTTGGGCAGGGGTTGCTGAGGAGGCAGATCATAGCCATTCCCTAACGTCCTCCTCATCATGTCCACCGAGTCAACGAAAATTATTCCACATTTATCTGTCTTATGTTCGGTTCCTTCACAGAAGGTTTTCTTTGAAAAAAGATTTCTGTTGCTTCTATAAACCAATGGAGTAGGCTATCTCTAAATGACCTTCCAAACTCATGATTCTCTAATTTCATGATCCCAAAACAAAAGTTCAGACTTGGCCTTTTTAAAGGATTGCATACTGCTTGGGGGGCTCCACTGGTGGCTCAGATGGTAAAGAATCTGCCTGTAATGCAGGACACCTGGATGCCATCCCTGGTCCGGAAGATCCCCTGGAGAAGGAAATGGCTACCCACTCCAGTATTTTTGCCTGGGGAATTCCATGGACAGAGGAGTCTGGCGAGCTACAGTCCATGAGGTTGCAAAGAGTCAGACACAACTGAGAGACTAATATACACATATGCTGCTTGGGAGAATGAGAAAGTTATGAGATATATGATGATATGTTTCTGACCTGAAAATTCTCTTATGTAACCTACCCTTGGAGACATATTAATTTCCAGGGCCCAAGCCCCCTCCTTTGTTACACTGGATAAAGGCTCACATGTTAATTATTTAGCCACTGGTGCTAACTGGAACTGCCTTGAAAACATTTCCGTGTGTGACATAAGGCTCTGGCAATTTGAACGTACCTTTTTTTTCTTTCATATCAGCAGTTATTTTATGGACTGGGCTTAGACAGTTTAGGCTTAGCAACAATGGGTACTGGATTGGTGAATTATTCATGTAATCTACACTTCCTGGCTGCTATGGATAATTGACAGGTGTCGTGTCACCTCTTACAAACGTCCCACAATTAGAGACTATATATCAGTGTTTGACTTCATTGTAATGCTTCCTTTCCAAGCTAGTTTCATATTTTATTTACAGCTGGGTGGCATTTTTTGACTTGGCTGCCTATTTCTCTCACTTTCAATTCCAAGCCTTTTGCTCTACTTAATATAACCAGGAACATTTAAATAATAAGACTCCCTCTCCATTTGCTAAAGGCAGTCAGTCATTGTGGCTGTGTTTTATTCATTCAGCCATTATGTTAGTCAATTTCTTGATTTAAGAAACCTAGGATGAAATGCAGCTGTAAGGAAACCATGATATAAATCTGTTTTTATGACTTGTTTGGTTCACAGGGGGAAAAAAAAACCTAAAAGCAAATCTTCCCAGGGCCTGACACAAGTTGTAAACTGTGGGGAAGGTTAGCCAGTTAAACTATGTGACTTAATAGGAGCAATGGAACATTTCAGATCTGCACCGGAGTGGGAAGGTTTCTGGAATTAGAAATGAAGCCAGGGTTCATTTTGGGCCTTGTTCTCTTTGGGCCCAGTGGGAAAAAATGGGTAAGAAAATAAACCTGGAACTGATAACCTAATGCGAGAACCATAAATTAAACACTTCAAGCAAATAGAACCTTTGGAATCCTGCAGTCCCCCCTTTTCCACTCAAGTCAACAGGAAACTGAGGCCTGAGGCATGCCAGGGCTTCCTCGCCATCCCAGCTCCAGCTGGTGGAAAAGTGGAAAGCTGGGGTCAGCCGAAGCCTGCTCCAGCACTCCCACTGCTCTGCAGTGAGATGGATTATCCGTGCTACCCCCTACAGTATACTCTCACCTCCTCTGTGGCTGTTACTCACCATCCCTTGGGAGAATTCACTTTTCCTCGTTCTCACTCATGTGCCCTGTGTGGAATTATTTCATGCTGACTCTTGGCGGGAGCATGGTCGACTAAGCCCATCAGTGAATCCATTGGCCCAAATGGTGCTTCAGGAGTGGCCCCATGACCTAACTCAGACCGTGAGTCCCAGCAGTTCCATCACTGCTGTGGGAAGAGATTTTCTGTCCCGCTAGAGTGGATCGGGCTGCAAGAGTGACAGTTGCTGCAGATATTTTGCTCTCCACATGGAACAGACTGGAGCCACCGGGAGTAGGTGGAAAAAGTGTATCCTGTGATACCCGAGGGTGAAGCATGCAACTCAGAAACACTGAGCAGAGAGAGCAAACCTTGGTTAAGTAAACCTATTATTTATCTTCTAAACTAGGACAACTTTGAGAATGAAACAGGACAAGATGAACGTCAAGCCAGACTGTTTACATAAACAGGACTATCCTGGGCAAACAGGAACATGTGGTCATCGTGCTCCAGGATGGCATCCTCTGAGCTGCTAGATTAAGCTAGCTGAATTAAGCTGGCATTCTCTTTGGCCTTTTTCGTCTAGTGTGTTAGTTGCTCAGTCATGTCTGACTCTTTGCAACCCCATGGACTGTAGTCCGCCAAGCTTCTCTGTCCATGGGATTCTCCAGGCAAGAATACTCGAGTGAATTGCCATTTCCTACTCCAGGGGATCTTCCTGACCCATGGATTGAATCTGGGTCTCCTGCATTGCAGGTGGATTCTTTACCCTCTAAGCCACCAGGGAAGCCCACATGACAATGAACTCACTTCATTGTCGAGGGCTGTTTGAGTTAGGCATTTTGTAACTTGCACATGATGGTTTTAACTGACATACATGTGCTGCTTCTTGTGCTTTCTAAAATCTTATCCTATATCATACCTTGAGCTTGCAATTAAAGGTGCTCACTATATGCTTTTCTTTTAATAAATGTTCAAACTTTATATTTAACCTTTTACTTCAAATAATTAAAACCATCACTTGTAGAACGTTTACATTTACAGAGAACTTCCAAGTTAATTGTCTTATAATACCCCTGTGAAATAGGTATCGCCCAAGGTTTGGAGAAGTTAAAAATTTTACCCAGGCCCACAGGGCTGATGTAGCAGACGTGTGCATCCTCAGTCGTGTCCGACTCTTTGTGACCCCATGGAGTGTAGCCCTCCAGGCTCCTCTGTCTATGGGATTTCCCAGGCAAGAATACTGGAGTGGGTAGCCACTTCCTACTCCAAGGGATTTTCTTGACCTAGGGATCAAACCCAGGTCTCTTGCATTGCAAGCAGATTCTTTACTACTGAGCCACCTGGGAAGCCCGATGTGGCAGATATGCAGTGGTAATTTCCTGTGATGGGGGAAAATCCTACAACACTGAGTTTTATTGTCTTCCAGTTTCTGTGACATAAGTATTCCAACAACAGCTAATTTCAGAGCATCAAGCCTACATCACTGAGGAACCCGCTTTAGCACCCCACTGTGTGAAACGTCTAAGACTTCTGAATCCGTTCCTAAATTCCTCCTTTTTTTCTTCTAGTTGTTGGTGTGAGGCAGTCAGTTCTGAATTGTGCTCTTTCAACAATGTAGCTATTCTCCAGGGCTTCAAGCTTTCAAAAGAGATCTCCTCAGAGCAGAACTGCAATAAGCAGCTTGGTTCAGACCTTGGGTGTCCCGGGTCTGTCTCCAAAGAGGCCACCCTCGGCAGAAACCAGCTCCAGTCTTCAGCATTTACTCTGCTCCTCACCTGGATGTGGCTACTTCCCTGGCCCTCTCTTCCCCTGACCTGCTTCTGCTCTTCCTGCAGCTAGTGTTAAGTGACGTGTCTGGGCCCTCAACTCCACCTGCAGGGCTGCTCTGTAGAATAGGAGCAATAATACAGAAAGGGGCTGTCACCGCAGAGCGAGAAGTCAAGGCCTTGGTCTAGCTTCTTGTGGGCTGGATTAACGACAGCAAGTGCCTCTGCTACTCCGATCACTGCTAGCAGTCCCAAGCTGTCACAGTGAAGGGGACAATTACGAAGCCGGTTCACATTCATGATCTCATGTAAAGGTTTTGACTGGATAGTGTGCTAAACGCTTTGCTTCAGCAGAAAGAACTTGGAGAAGAGTTGAGTCATGTGAAAACCCTGGTGGCAGCAACCTAATTTCCAGTACTGGGGCTTAAGTGAAATGAGCCAGGCTTTAAAGGGCTTGCCTTACAAGCTCAAACCTACTGGTCACCGACAAATGCCACAGTCACCTTAACTGTCAAAAATTCTGGAGCCGTTGAACTTCATGGTCGTAGTAATTTTGTGTCTTTGACGTCCGGAATATGTAAAACTTGAGAAGAAGGTCTTCTGGTAACATTTCAATCCAAATATTTGTGGATTACTTTTTCATTGCGACTGCGGTTTCCTCCCTGTGAGTTAGGGAGCGGGGAGTCATGATGACACTATGGCATTCAGTGCAGTTCACTTCAGTCGCTCAGTCGTGTCCGACTCTTTGCGACCCCATGAATCACAGCACACCAGGCCTCCCTGTCCATCACCAACCCCGGAGTTCACTCAAACTCATGTCCATCGAGTCAGTGATGCCATCCAGCCATCTCATCCTCTGTCGTCCCCTTCTCCTCTTGCCCCCAATCCCTCCCAGCATCAGGGTCTTTTCCAATTAGTCAACTCTTCGCATGAGGTGGCCCAAGTACTGGAGTTTCAGCTTTAGCATCATTCCTTCCAAAGAACATCCTGGGCTGATCTCCTTCAGAATAGACTGGTTGGATCTCCTTGCAGTCCAAGGGACTCTCAAGAGTCTTCTCCAACACCACAGTTCAAAAGCATCAATTCTTCGGTGCTCAGCTTTCTTCACAGTCCAATTCTCACATCCATACATGACCACTGGAAAATCCATAGCCTTGACTAGACGGACCTTTGTTGGCAAAGTACTATCTCTGCTTTTGAATATGCTATCTAGGTTGGTCATAACTTTCCTTCAAAGGAGTAAGCATCTTTTAATTTCATGGCTGCAATCACCATCTGCAGTGATTTTGGAGCCCAGAAAAATAAAGTCTGACACTGTTTCCACTGTTTCCATTGCTTCCCCATGTATCTGCCGTGAAGTGATGGGACCAGATGCCATGATCTTCGTTTTCTGAATGTTGAGCTTTAAGCCAACTTTTTCACTCTCCACTTTCACTTTCATCAAGAGGCTTTTGAGTTCCTCTTCACTTTCTGCCATAAGGGTGGTGTCATCTGCATATCTGAGGTTATTGATATTTCTTCCGGCAATCTTGATTCCAACTTGTGCTTCTTCCAGCCCAGCGTTTCTCATGATGTACTCTGCAACGATGGCTAATTCTGCTACGGTCAGCTCTCAGTTGTCCACTCTCAGAAGGATCATTTAAAGAATCTTTTAGGGTTTGTTTTGGGGTGGATTTTTATACTTATCCTTGAACATGGGCATGTCACAGGACCCAAGCTTTCCCTTAGAACAACGTAATGAAGCAAGTTTATGAAGAGTTGGGAAGCTGCCCTCTCTCACCAGGCTGGCCTCCTGCAACGGCAGCTCCTGGGGGAGCAAAGTGTCCTTTTCCAGAATGATTCAAATATGGAATGGAGTTTGTGCCTCCTTTAGCTGTTCCTACAGAAGAAGGGGTGGTGACTCTGTTTCATGTTGCTTTTCCTCATGTGAAGAGAATAGTGATGAAGTGAATCGACCAAAACACTTTTGTGTGTCAGGGTGAATGTGCTCACGAAAGAAGCATGGAGCATAAAGTCAAAGTAAAGGCCACGTTCCCTCTTGCAAGAGTTCAAAGTTCAAAATTTGTGCTTTTTGACCTGCTAAATAGCAGGAAGCAATCCACTGCAGTTTATAATAAAGAGTTAAGCTGGAATCAATGGCTGAGGCTGTAAAAGTTCAGAGGAACTGTAGATCAGAGAAGAATTTGGACAGAAGGGGAAACTGAAGCTGGGCCTTGAGAGCTGGACAGGAAAGGGAGGACATTCCAGCTAAGCAGAACGTGAGTGTTATGTGAGACACATGGAGGCATGAGTGTCTGGCAGGAGGGGTGTTTTTATGCCCTATTAGCATTAAGCAGCTAGGGTTCTCCAGAGCAAGTGAGTTGTTTACAAAGCAAACTTCTAGATAGAGGAGGCATTAACAGTTCATAAAGTGAAGAATAAGCAGACCCTGCCATGAAAGATAATACAGCAAATCCAATCACCATTAAGTGGGAATCAACCATAACCAACGTGTTATGGTTATCAGACTATGACTCACAATGATACTTCTTGGAACGTCAGGCATCCATGCATATTCGGACTGAAAAGTCTTTCTGATATTTTCCGCTGATGATTGAATTGGGTTATGCACACTGATTTGCTTTGCTACATGGTCTATGTTGTCATTAAGATGACCACCACTCAAGAAACTAGATATTGATAAATTCATGAATTATTTAAAGTTATGAACTCTATGTGGTTGATATGCTAGGCTCCCCAAAAGTATGAAAGTCATGAAAATGAAGGTGTTACATATTTCTAGGGGCTTTAATGTCTACACATTTCTGAAAGCTTGACACAGCTCCAGTAAATGAAGGACAATATCGAGCATGGTGCCTTCATTGTGGCCAAAACCCACAGGAACTGACATTTCTATCATGCTGATCGCTAGTCTTTCGTGGTGGGAAGTGGAGAAGTTCTGGATCTCTCTGTAGCACCGTATGTCAGCCTGACAATATTTAAAAATTGTAAAGATTCAGCTTCCTCACGTATAGAATCAGGCTGATATGCCTCTCCCATTCCCCTCAAACAAATAGGCCCCTCATAGGGAACTGAATCCCCAAAAAGGAAGAAGTTCACCCAAGAAAAGCTTTGAGTAGAGCCTAGAGGTATGTTTCAGGGAGAAGTAGAATAAAAAAGCCAGAAATTCTATCCAAAGTGACTTAAAAAAGAGGATAAATTCCCAGTTTATGCAAATATCAGACAGAGGGGCTTCATGGTGGATGAGTTCTACCATTTGTGAGAAAATTGAGCAAGCCTCAGACAAAGTTTGGGAATCTCCTTCCATACATATTTAGGAGTTTTTCATACAGTATTTATTTGGAGATAAGAAAATGGCAATAATTAGCCCTTTCTGTTTGGTATCTATTAAACTGCTGCTTCCAAATAGCTTTCCATGAGAAAACAACTTTTAAATCTTAATGGAAAAATGAAAAAGCCCAAAGTGGTCAAGTAAAAACTTTATAATCGAGAGAAAACAGGAAGAAAAGAAACTGCTTTGACATGTGTCAAAAATCCTGGCTCAGACAACAAAGTCTCTGTCCTTGGAAAAATGGGAGGTTTCCCAGGAAAATGTGTGTTGCCTGGGAGCAGATGTGGGAGCTTCCAGGAAAAGGAGAAGCCCTGGGCTCTTCTCCCATCTCGGTCTGGTGGCCACCCTGACTTGTCTCTTCTCTCTCCTGACCAGTCTGACGTCATCAAAATTTCTGCTCCCTCATAACCAGCCTTCACATGGCTTCATGGCCTCTCAGTCCCCCTTCAAATCAAGACTCTTCTGTTTCACCTTCTTCATACTGATTAGCACATTCTTGCTGCACTTTAAGTTCTTGGGAGAGGACTTCCCAGGTGGTCCAGTGGTTAAGAATCCACCTGACGATGCAGGGTTCATGGGTTTGATTTCTGGTCTGAAATATCCACCTGCCCCAGGGCAACTAAGCCTGTGCACCATGACCACTGAAGCCCGCGCTCTAGAAACAGGGCTCTGCAACAAGAGAAGCCCCCATAACAAGAAGCAAGCAGAGAGCAGCCCCCACTTGCTGCAACTAGACAAAGCCCACAAGCAGCAATGAAGACTCAACATAGCCAAAAAATAAGATTAACTAATTAATTAAAAAATTGTAAACTGTAAGCAAATTAAGTATTGGAAGAATGCTAACAAAAATTATTTTTAAAAAATAAATAAATTCTTGGGAGACTGAATCTGATCGGCCCAGTTCACTTGTTGGTGGCAGGTTGTATTACAGGCCAATGTCTGGCCAGGGCAACAGCTGCCTTCAGGAAGGACGCAATGCTTCCTTTGGACCAGAGATGCACTGGTCCAATTCCTTGGAGCAAATGAGGGGAGGGTAGTAAAAGGGTGTGGTCAGGGCATTTCTCATCAGAAAGGGCTGAGGCATGAGAATGCTCTGATTGCTGTCTCTGTTAAAATGTAGTAGTAACTGGTTCTTCTTCAGGACTGGCAAAGGTGCTAAACTGCAGCTTGAGGGCATGTTTTATTATTTTATCCGTCATTGATCTATTCTAATCCATCTCCTATCATAAAAGATTGGAGGTGGCTTACAAAACTATATACAAGTATCAAATGGTTGAGAAATGTAGGCAAATTCCAGGGGAAAGGATGAGGTAAGGGAAGTTTGGGACGGACATGTACACACTGCTATGTTTAAAATGGATAACTAACAGGGACCTACTGTATAGTACAGGGAACTCTGCTAAGGTTATGTGGCAGTCTGGATGGGAGGGGAATTTGGGGGAGAATGGATACACGTATATGCATGGCTGAGTTCCTTCACCGTTTACCAGAAACGATCACAACATTGTTAATCAGCTGTATCTGGGCTTTCCTGATGGCTCAGCAGGTAAAGAATCCTTCTGCAGTGCAGGAAACCTAGGAGACTTGGGTTCAAGACTGGGTTGGGAAGATTCCCTGGAGAAGGAAAATGGCAACCCACTCCAATATTCTTGCCTGAAAAATGCTATGGAGAGAGGAGCCTGGTGGGCTACAATCCAAAGAGTCACAAAGAGTCAGACATGACTGAGCGACTAAGCACCATCTCCCAATATAAAATAAAATGTTAAAAAAAAAAAAAAAAAATGTAGGCAAATTCCTATTTTCCTAAGAATAAGAAAATTAAAAACTGGGATAAAATTATCACCACAGAGTCTCTATAACATTGAGTATTGGAAAATTGCTAAAAATTGGCCTTGAATTTGTTTCTAAACCCGAGACCTGCCAAACTTAATAGCAAGTGGCTAAAAACAAGGGAAAAGTCCTGGCAGAAAGTGTTATTTATGCTCTAACAGGTTTTTAGCCACGGCTGTGGAAGCCTGTCTCTCTAAAGAAACAGATTTTCTTCTTCTTCTTTTTTTTTTTCAATATAGTTTATGGGCCATCTTAATGGGAAGGAGATTCTAGATTATGTCTCAAGGCTTTTTGTGGTCCTGATTTCATAATAATGGTTGTGATTTCACTGAGCAAGCAAGAAAACAAATAATTAAGAAGGCAAGATTTTTATATATATATATATATATATATATATATATAAATAAATAGCTAAAACCAACCTCCGACATAACGTTCCACTGAAGCCTTGGGCCCCAGCCTCCTCCATAATTTTGGAGACATAGTTTGAAAGCTGAAGAGGCAGATCATAAAATCCTCATTTCTTTTTTATTGTGCATTGTAAGGCAAAAAGTATAGGAAGCCTGGCTCGGTGATTATTCTACTCTCTGCTTTTTTTTTGCCTGTAGCATTTCTGACATCCTCAGATCTTCTGAAGCTCTTTATTTACTTTATTTTTCTTCTTTTGTTTATGGAATAGCAAAAAGTCCTAGAAAGCTTGCTCCTGATGCATGACAATGGAGGACCTCTACCCTGGAGTACCTGGCTCCCCATACTGAATGAGATGCACTATGGGGGCTCTGGAAAGCTGAATGGGATGTTTCTGCTGAGATTGAAACTGGGAATCATTCTGTTTCAAAGGACAGCTGTCACATAATATTTATTGAGCAGCCACCATATTCTAAGTGCCATATGAAGCATATATGTACCTGACATTTGAAAAGAGGAGACTAGTTTTTTAAGTACCGTACTTAATTTGAATACATGATTTGAAAAGAGGTAGAAGGAATTCTTGGTGCTTTATCTTTTGCTGAGAAAAATGCCACATGGATTGCCAAGATGGTGATCCTGAAAAACCATTTACAATATTCAATTAACAATAATTAAGGCACTCAGTGGGAAGCTCCTAACTGACTTGCTAAATAGCAAAAATTGGTACTTGGAATTCCCGGTGGATGAGAGAAAAGATAATAAGTACCCAAAATATAGAGACAATCGAAATGAAGCCAATTATGATCAAATTATATCACGCAAGTAGACACACAAGTTGAATTAGAAATATTTAAGGTTTTGATGAGAAATATTAAAAAGAGATATAATAACATTTAGCCATTAATTGATCATCTAATCTAGTTTAGTTCTGGGAAGGGAGCTGGTTTATAAAGCTTCAAGTTTTACATATGTTGATAAGGGACCACAGTCTTTCATAACAACTTCATATTTCTAGGAGCTAGTAAAGTCTAATTTACTCTTAATATAGTTAATACCAAACTATAATTGATTCTATTACCAATAGTCTTAAAAAGACAGTTAGCTAGTCATTTAGTCCATCTTTTCACAATCAGATACTCACAAAATATCAATGCTAATGGTACTAAAAAAAAATTCTTTGTTTTTTCTACTTTATAGTTTTTTTCTCACATACTCTCTTACTATAACTTATTTCTCCATGAGTTTTCCCTCCTTCTTATATTTAAAATGGTATAATCAACTCCAATAATTCTGCAATATGCAATTAAGCTGTAAGTCAAGGGTCGCCTGTATATGCTTATAATACAGTAAATCTAAATCATGGGAATCCTGTTAGGTTTCATTAATCCAACCTCCCCATTAATATGTGTATATTCATACTTTAAACTGACTAGTATTTAAGTCTTAAAACCTAACCCAGTCTTATCTCTGACAAAGAAACAATCAGTGTATTCATCATTAATTATGCAAGCATCAGTACAAGTTCTCTTTCAAATTCATCTAAGTCATCCACCCATTCATATGAAAACAACTCTAAGGAAGGCATAAAGTCATGGCTACATACAGATGTAAATATGTATATTTGTGTGTATATATACATATATATATATATATATATAGGCTTCTCTGGTGGCTCAGCGATAAAGAAGTTGCCTGCAGTGCAGGAGCCACGGGAGACATGGTTCAGTCCCTGGGTGGGGAAGATCCCCTGGAGGAGGGCATGGCAAGCCACTCCAGTTTTCTTGCCTGGAGAATTCATAGACAGTGGAGCCTGGCAGGCTACAGTCCATAGGGTTGCAAAGAGTTGAACAAGACGGAAGCAACTTAGCAAGCATGAATATATATATATATTTACATATATATGCTGCTAAGTTGCTTCAGTCGTGTCCGACTCTGTGCGACCCCATAGATCGAGGCCCACCAGGCTCCCCCATCCCTGGGATTCTCCAGGCAAGAACACTGGAGTGGGTTGCCATTTCCTTCTCCAATACGTGAAAGTGAAAAGTGAAAGTGAAGTCGCTCAGTCGTGTCTGACTCTTAGCGACCCCATGGACTGCAGCCTACCAGGCTCCTCCATCCATGGGATTTTCCAGGCAAGAGTACTGGAGTGGGGTGCCATTGCCTTCTCTCTCTCTCTCTCTCTCTCTATATATATATATGTAAATGTATATAGAAAATGTTTTTCAAAAAACGGAATCATACCTGGACTTCCCTGGTGGTCCAAGGGCTGAGACTCCATGCTCTGCAGTGCAGGGGGCCTAGGTTCAATCCTTGGTCAGGGAACTATATCCCTCATGCTGTAACTAAGAGTTTGCACAAGCAATGAAGATCAAAGAGCCCACATGCCTCAACTAAGATCCAGCATAGCCAAATAATAAATAAAATAAACAAATATTTTTTTAAAAACTGGACTGTATTTTAATATGTTGTAAATATAGTTTTATTCTAATTAATAGATATAAATTATACTAATTAATGATGGCATAGTAGTATAGATGTAGTTTACTTCATTTGATCAATCCTCTATTGTTCAACATTTAGGATCTTTCAGTTTATTTGTACATACATCTTTATACACTTATTTGATAGTTTCCTTGGGATGAATGTCTTCAGGTCAAATGTTTAACATTTCAAATATATATTGACAATTTGTCCTCCAGAAATGCGGTTCGATTTTGCATAGCCATGGGCAGTGCAAATAATGTGTCAAATAACCCACATCCGGGACAACCCTGATTTTTTTCTTATCTGATAGATGAAGAGGTATCTGGCTGTCATGTTTAGTCTTTGGTTACTGTAAGGATGAAAAAGCTTTCATATGTTAAATAGTCATACAATCATTTCTTCTTTTGTAAATTCCCAAATCATGTTCTTTGTCCACTTCTACATAGTAAGAATACTGTCCTCATTGTTAGTTACATCTACAGTTTTGCAAATGCTTTCCATAATTTGCATTTGTCTTTTAAATTTGTTCGCAGTACTTTTTTTTTCTATTTTTGCATGCTAGTTTTTAAACCAATAAATATTCTTAGAAGTCTTTTTCTGTTTTGTTTTCTAATTTTTGGCTGCCCCACGTGGCATGCGGGATCTTAGTTTCCTGACCAGGGATTGAACCCTTGCACCCTGAATTGGAAAGCAGAGTCTTAACTACTAGACCGCCAGGGAAGCTCTCTTAGAAGGAATTTTTAATAAATAAAAAATAAATAAATTCATTTGGAAGAGTGATGGAAATGTTGTCAACTTTTTAAAACAGTTTTTAAATGGCTGTAATTTTCTTCAGTAAGAACTTTGGAATATAGAAGCTCTCTTGCAGTTCTTTGATTCACTGAGTGTCTCTGCATGAAAAGCACTAAGCTAGCCATTGGCAGGTGGGTGGGGTTACTAGGATGTTTACACCTGATCACTGTCTGCAGATCTGTGCAAAACAAACAAATAAAACAATGCCTGAACATGGCTGAATATGGGTGAACCTAAGAGGATAGGCTAGTAGTAGCTTTGGAGTTCAGATTGTGAAAAAAATGGTTGTTCAGTGGAACTTGTGGGAAGATGGGTGGTTGTTGGTGAGCCAGTTAGTTTGCTTCAGCGGCACGACTGGTTTAACTTGAGGATTAGATGAATGTGCCGCCCTCAATTACATCCTGTATCTCCTTTAGGGTATGTATCTATTCTGATCCAGCAATGAACTCTCATTTGGAGCAGTCACAGAGTCAGACATGACTGGACAACTGAACAACAACACCCTGATCCTACTAATCCTGGCTATCAGGGTATTTTCTGTACGCCAATAAAAGCAAGGACCTGATCTAACACACTCTACTAGGAAGAATGTCTTCTGACCTCTAAGATCTCCATTAAAATCATAGTTTGCCAAGGTGTAAGCTGACCGCATCTTTATAGGCATGTAGATCAGCCAGCTGGCAAACCCTGGCCACCACTCTCCCCAGGCAATCAGCCAATGATCCAGCACTCCCAGCAAGATTCATCCCCACTGCAACATTTATTTAATTTTATGTTTGAGGCCTTCTGTTAATTGGGACCTTTTGCAAAATCTTTCAGGCACTTTGAAGTGCCCATTCTCCCATCAATTTCTGGTGAAAATTTATAGTCCTGTCACACATGTCTTCAGCAAGAAATCTATCCAAAGACTGAAGTTGATTTTTTTTTCCTTTACCTAACTCAATGTAGCAGAAATGAGGCAAAGGAACTGTCAGTCATTTCTAAGGATGGCAATTTTCACTGCTTGACAATCTTAACTATAAAATTCCAGCTATTTGATGATATGCTTGTGTATGGCCCATCCCCCAGATCCGATGATAAGTGTCGAACAGCAGGTTTCGGGCCCTCTGCTTAGGCATGATAATTTAGGGAAATAGTTAGCTCATCAGAATTGGCCGGGTGCCCTGTTTTCATATTATCCAGACAGAAGTCACTGAACCACAACGTTGCTGCTTAGAAACAGACACCGAAAGGGAGGGAAAGGGGAGCTCTGAATAGTTAGCCGGTTACTGTATTCAATCATGAAGTGTACTTTACACTTGAAGATAAAGTGATACATGTTAAATTATGCCTGAAGAAATGTCTAGGAGACAGCTCCAGAGATCTGCTGGCTGGACTCTGGTCCTCCCCAGCCAGGTGACCTTTAGCAAGACCCAAGATTCTTTGAACGAGACCTTCTTTACATGTGAAAGAGTCTGAAGAGCTGACTTCTAGGTCTAAAGCTCCCTGTTTTGAGAACTTGATTGAAAAGCCACATTAATCACTTCTGTGTTCAGGTACACCCTACTATTAAAAAGTCACTTTTTCAGAACTGTCAACTCATAATTCATTAAGCAATTACTCTCTTTTTGTCTACATGGTTGATTCAGCAGACTATATACCCTCTGTCTCATTTTAAAAGTTCACATGCTCAAAACGGGTTCCTGAAGTCAGAGCACAAACACGCACCAGATGAGATCACAGAGGACTGTGGGGATGGAAAACCGGATGCAGCATGGCCCTTTCCAGCTCCTTTGTTCTAAGACTGACTCCATGATATCTGTTTGGAGACCGCAAGCTGGGTTTCATGGAGCAGCTGGCATTTAATGAGAACCTTGAAGGAACAGTGAGATTTCCAAAGAGAAACACGAAATGGAGGAAATTCTAGGTGTAGAGAACAGAATAAACACAGATGCAGACCTGAGAAAGTCTGGACAATATTTTAAGAATTCCCAAACTCAAACACCAAGAGACAACAAATCCAATTTGTTTGCAATCCAGGCTAAGGTATTAATTTACCTTTTCCACAAGTATTGATTGAACACCACTCTGTAGGGCACACCATCCTTGGTACTGTAGGACAGTTAAAGATGTCTCCTAAAGTTCAAATACAGGCTTAAACTAGGCTTTTAAGTAATAAGAGAAACATGCACATATTTTGCACAAAATATGGAAGACAGAGGAGGGCAAAGAGCTAAATTAAAAACTACCCACCTTATTTAAGTTTATAGACTTTGGAGGTAATATATCATTTAGCACATGGAATCAAAGATAGAAATTTGGATGAATATAGAAATTTGGATGAATACAGAAACAATCGCTGGTTAGCTCAAAGCAATATTTAAATCAATCTTTCCCATGAAAGGGCATTGGAAAAAGCAATCTAAAGAATATCTGTTTAGACACAGTAGAATCAACAATTAGGTTCTTCAGGGAATGAGGAGTTTCTAGCTGCCTTCGCTCCAGTGAGAGGCAATAGAGCTTAGCATTTTATTACCTTAATCAAGAACATTTAAGGGGACCTGAAAAAAAACACACACACCCACCTCTTACTCTTGAAGAGGAGGCAAGTCCCTTAAGCCATTCACTCAATTAGCATGGGCTGGGGCTGAGAGAGAGAATACCCTAGGATTCTTTGCTTGACAATTTCTCTGTAAGAAATATGGGCTCTAGACTTTTAATAAAACAGAAGCTAATTTCAGTCTCAACCACGTGACCTGAGAAGACCCAGGCAGTGAATCTGATTGGTGCAGAGTTGAAGGAGGCAGAGTCTCCACATGGTCTCTAGTCTAAAGTGGCTGACACTTCCCCCCAGGGGTCAGTTTAAAGCCACTAAAGTTGGCGCCACACAACTCCAGGGCACATTATTCATAAAGCCTGTGATGGGAATGTCAAGTGAGAAAGCTTGACTTCACTCCTGCTGAACCCTCCCAGTTCTTCAGTCACTCAGTCGTGTCCAACTCTTTGCGACCCCATGGACTGCAGCACACCAGGCTTCCCTGTCCTTCACCATCTCCCTGAGTTTGCTCAAATTCATGTCCACTGAGTTGGTGATGCCATCCAACCATCTCATCCTCTGTTGCCCCCTTCTCCTCTTGATGTCAGTCTTTCCCAGCATCAGAGTCTTTTCCAGTGAGCTAGCCTTTCATATTAGGTGGCCAAAGGATTGGAGTTTCTGCTTCAGCATCCCAGATGCCCCCTCCTAGACGCCTTCCTAATTATAATAATAACAATAATAGCATCCACTAAGTGCTTACTATGTGCCAGATGCCACGCATTTGAGTTGTAAAATCCCATTAATTCCCATGAGCAGGTAATATTAACAGTAATATCCCCATTTTGTAGACAGTAATCATATAGTAAGTTTATTATCCCACCTGGTACACTTGTGAGAGAGAAAAGAGGTGCTCTTACTAATGACACTGGGACAATAAGTGTAAACAGGACTGACTCAGGTGAACCAGAGCATGTGGATGGATAAGGGGGCTCAGGTGCAGAGTCAAGATCAAGGATGCTTGCAATGTCTACCTCAAAGTGTTTCTATCCAACGGCTTTCATCTTTGTGCCAAGCCATTCTGAGCATCAATGTTTTTAACCTATCAAATGGACTTAGTGAAGTGAAAGTCGCTTAGTCGTGTCTGACTCTTTGCAACCCCATGGACTATATAGTCCATGGAATTCTCCAGGCTGGAATAGTGGAGTGGGTAGCCTATTCCTTCTCCAGTGGATCTTCCTGACCCAGGAATCGAACCAGGGTCTCCTGCATTATAGGCAGATTCTTTACCAACTGAGCTACGAGGGAAGCCCATCAAATGAACTTAATGAAACTAGTTCTATAAGGGTATAGTCAGAACAAAGTATCTATACTGTGGGTAGAGCTCAAGGTGCTAGTCACTTAACCTTAGTTCCCTTCTCCAATCTCCCTCTAAAATCCAGGTCTCTTGGGGACCTCAGGCAAGCCCCCTCCCTTCTCTGGCCCTCAGTTGTCTCGTTCATACAAAAATGGGGTTGGGTTAAAGGCAAAACATCCCTTTTAACTTTGACCTTCTTTCTCATTTGGAGTTCATCTTTGTTCACTCCCAGGAGCAAGAGGAATGCCCCTCTCTACTTTTAGTTCAGAGAAGGGATTCCCTTTGTTTATGCTTACTTTCTTTCTCTAGTGCTTTCTCTAAAAGGTTGAAAATGGTGACTGGGGGAAGACTCTCTGTCCCCCATTCTCATCTTTCCATTGCCTTTGCTTGTGCTGGAAAGTCTTATGTACACTGCCCCTCAATCTGGGGCAGAAACGCCAGGGCGAAAGCTGACAAGCTGGATAAGGAATCCCATTTGGATCTTGTCAGATGGAATTTTTTCCTCTGCAGAGTTCTTGTCCTTTCTTGAGACCACCAAATGTCTGGACTAGGAAAGATAGGTCACAAACTGCATTTGGATGTCACAGTATTATGCTAATGCAAGGGCCATTTTTCCTAAAAACAAATGCTGGTACTGAACTGAGAATTAAACGCCTTAACAAATCAAAGGCAGTGGGAGGTGGGAAAAGAACACAGGGCTTGTGGTGTGAGATGATTCCTCGTGCAAATCTTAAAGACATAGCAGCCTCCAGCACAGGCAAGGACACTCAAGATATGTGTTCTCTCCTCCTTCCCTCCTTCCTTATTTAAAAGATGTCAGTTGAGTATCTCTGTGTTGCTTTCAGGAACCATGCTGGGCTCTGAGGTTTGGGATAAATGAAAACCAGACATGGCCTTTGCCTTCATAGAACTTCCACTGTAGTGGTGAGAGGGACGGTAATCTAATAACTGCGTGAAAATATGTCAGATTAGGACTCTGAAAAGTGCTGTGGAGGAGACATACAGAGTTCCATGGAGAGGTCTGACCTAGTTAGAGAGGCCGGGCAAGGTCTCCCTGAGGAAGTGATGAGGCTCCGGCCGAGACGGGAAGGATGAGTTGGCGTTCCGGGCAGAGGAAGCAGCTTGTGTAAAAGCCCTGAGGTGAGAGGAAGCTGAGAGGGTTTGAAGAACCGAAAGAGGGTCAGAGTGTCTGGAGCCCTGAGAACAAGGGGAGGGGGTGCAGGATGGGGTTGGACAGGGAGATGGGTCCCTGTAAGCTTTTCCTCAAAGCCACGAGAACTTGTGCAAGTGTTCTTGCAGGAAGGTGAAGGCTCAGAGTTTATTTGAAAATGCTCCAAAAAATGGATTCAAATATGACAAGAAAAGAAGCAAAGAAATAATGAGTAATGGGCTTCCCTGATGGCTCAGACAGTAAAGAATCCACCTGCAGTGCAGACCCGGGTTCCATTCCTGGGTCGAGAAAACCCCCTGAAGAAGGGAATGGCTACCACTCCAGTATTCTTGCCTGGAGAATTCCGTGGATAGAGAAGCCTGGTGGGCTATAGTCCATGGGGTCACAAACAGTTGGACGTGACTTAGTGACTGACCCTTTCACACTTCCATGGTAGTTAATGTTTATGAAACCATGTATCAAGTATTATTCTAGGAATGTCATATGTATTATCTCATCTAATCCTCATACAGACCTATGGGCCAGAGGCTAGCATCCCCTCTTTTCACAGAAGCAGAGGTGGAGACATGGAATAACTGGACCAGTGTTGGTTAGCAGTAAGTGCTGAAGCCAGGCTATGACCCAGGCAGTCCATCCGTAGAGCCCGCTCCGTGGTGTCTACAGCACAGAGGCTTGTTCCTGACTGTAGGCCATGCAGGAGTCAGAGCAGGTGGGTTTGCACCAGGCTAGTGGCTGTGGACAGACCTTGGAGCTATTAAGTGGTAAGAATTGACAAGACTCAGACCAGCATATGGACTGGGGCTCCAAAGGAAGGTCTGTGCAGGTCAGAAGGTGGGAGGGGATGCAGCTGTGGGTCTAGAGAGCCTGCGAGGGGCCAGGCTTGAAGTGGTAAGCATGATTTGGTTGAAGGTAGTTCTTTACAGCTCTGGATCTAAGGGAGAGAAAACAGCTTTGATACTTCACTGTGAGCGCTCATTATATTTTCTTGCTTTCTCTTCCTCTTACTGGGAATTCCATGCGTTCTGCTAAGAACTAACGACTTTAGTTCTCTTTTAAAAACTAGACCTTTGCCATTTCTCTTCCTGCTTTATTTATTTATTCAACTTGATGTTTAATTCTTTTAGTTTCTAAAAATTTTACTTTCACTCTGACTGTATTCCTAGAAATTCTGTCTGAAGATTACCTGGATTCATATGCTCATTGATTTTATCCCCTGTTTCTCAGAATAAAAGAAAAAAATAGCTATGTTTTCTAGTTTCCAAATACTTTGTCTTCGGCCAACAACTGATATTCTTAATTCTGACACTGGTCAGCCCTGAGCCTTGGAATGTATTAATACGTATCACTTTATTCCAACAATGCACTTTAGCTATCTACATGTTAAAATTTCTTAGACGATAAAAACTGCACTTTTCTACAGCAGCCAGGAAAGTACATTTTAAAATACACAGTTACTTGAGTCTTGCCTCCAGATAATTTTTGGAAAATTTCCTAAAGAACAATCTTTTCACAGATTTCTGGTTCAAACCACTGGACTGCAAAGACCAATTTGGCAAAGTTGTTCTCTCTCTCATACACACAGTGTGAAAAAGGAAGATGAAGGCATGTACTATTGCAAAATTTCTTTAAATTTCTAAAATATATCGCTAAAGGGACAGTTCTAAAAATGAGTCAAAATTGTAATTCTAACTCTGTAGGTCACCTGTGGCTAAGCTATAGTGAATTCGCTCAGTTGTGTCCGACTCTTTGTGACCCCACGGACAGTAGCCAACCAGGCTCCTTCGTCCATGGGATTTTCCAGGCAAGAATACTGGAGTGGGGTGCCATTTCCTTCTCCAGGGGATCTTCCCAACATAGGGACCAAACCCGGTCTCCCACATTGTAGGCAGACGCTTTACCCTAATGATTCTGCAAAAGCAGCAAGACTCCATTTACTTTTCCTTGTTAAAATGCAGTGTGAAATGGGGGCTGATCATGCCTTCATTAATTTGTACAATGATTATTTGGCATGTACTATGTGCCAGAGACTGTGGTAGGAGGTAGAGTGATGCTCCAGGTGGGCATAAACTCCATCTTAAATTTCAGTCTTGTGGAGGAATCAGAACTAAAGAAACAGTGACATTACAGAGTTTCCGGAGGAAGAAAGCTTTAGGCTGAGACCTGAAGGATAGGTAGGCATTATCAAGGAGACGAGAAGAGACCTCCAGTAAGAAGGAGCAACATAGCCAAAAGACTTAGAACGAGCAGCAACAGGGTATTAAAAACCTACAATAAGTTGAGTAGGGTATCTGAGAATTCATGGGGGTGCTGGGGAATGAGACCCAGTGAATGGTCATGAGGGGTCTTATAACCATGTTAAGGAACTTGGAATTTATCCTCAGGGTAGCAGAAACCCATTATAAAGGTGGAGTGCTATTGTAATAGCGCTGTACCCCAATACAAAATAAAAATTTTAAAATAAATACATAAAAGCAGAATAACAACAAAAAAAAGAAGTTTAATCATAGAAGGGAAAAGAGGGGACAGGGTAGCTGCTTGGTGGTGGTTTAAGATTTAGGGGACTCTGGTGAATGTAAACATCAATGATAAAAATGGGGTGGAGAGAGGGGCTGAGGGTTCAGCATAAAGAGGTTTGTTTGGCCCTGGACTTCCCTCATGGTCCAGTGGCTAAGAATCTGCCTTGTAATGCATTGGATATCAGTTCGATCTCTGGTCCAGGAAGATTCCATACGTCACGAACAACTAAGCCCATGCACCACAACTACTGAGCTCAAGCGCTGCAGCTACTGAAGCCGACATGCCCCTGAGCCTGTGCTCCACAAGAGGAGCCATGGCAATGAGAAGCCCACGCCGCAGTGAAGGGTAGCCCCGACTCACCACAACGTGGTTCCATGCAGCGACAAAGACCCCCCACAGTCAAAAAATAAATACATCTTTTTAAAAAAAATTTTTTAAAAAGAGGCTTGGTCTTGGGGGAGGCTGGGGAGGGTATCCAGAGACTGGGAAAGGAAAAGAAAATTGAAGAAGTTTGAAGATGCTCTCACCGAGATTTTTATTTTTGTTAGTCGAGGGCAAGATAATCTGTTAAGCATGAGAGGGACGTTTGCAGGACATAAGGGTAGAAGAGAATGGAAGTTTTCTTTTAAAAAATAAAAACAAATATTTTTAAAATTAGAAAATAAGCACATGCCATGATTTTGAAAGAACCCAAGCGCATACAGTGAAACGTATATCCGTACTGGACCCCAGCAGCCCAGCCCTCCACCCCTTCTTTCTGCAGGCAACCCTAGTGGCCTGTCTCTTGAACCTCCTCTCAGAGATATTCCATGCCCTGTTCTAAGCCACACTTTTTCACTGAATATTGTATCTTAAAGATGGTTCCACATCTCAGCACAAATAAACCCACCCTATTATGAAACATACTTTCTTTAATCAGTTCCTGTACATCCTTCTTGGCTCACAGTAGGAAACATGTATAGGGACAGAATTGCCCGCTAAAGAGTTACAGGTGAACCTGAGTGGCCTTGAGGTACCCAGATTAAACATCACTTCTGGCTGTCTGTGAGGGTGTTTCCGGATGAGGTTAGCATTTGAGTCTGTGATAAAGTAGATCAATCTCCCCAGTGTAGGTGGGCCTCACCTAATCCATTGAAGGCCTGAATAGAACATGAGGAAAGAAGAATTCATCTTTTTCTCTTGCCTCATTGTCTGACTTGAGATATCTCATCTCATCTTTTCCTGCTCTGGAGCCGAGATTTACATCTTCAGTTCAGTTCAGTTCAGTTGCTCAGTCATGTCCAACTCTTTGCGACCCCATGCACTGCAGCATGCCAGGCCTCCCTGTCCATCAGCAACTCCCAGAGTTTACCCAACTCATGTCCATTGAGTCGGTGATGCCATCCAACAATCTCATCCTCTGTCATCCCCTTCTCCTCCTGCCCTCAATCTTTCCCAGCATCAGGGTCTTTTCAAATGAGTCAGCTCTTCACATCAGGTGCTCAAAATATTGGAGTTTCAGCTTCAGCATCAGTCCTTTCAATGAACACTCAGGACTGATCTCATTTAGGATGGACTGGTTGGATCTTCTTGCTGTCCAAGGGTCTCTCAAGAGTCTTCTCCAACACCAGAGTTCAAAAGCATCAATTCTTTGGCACTCAGCTTTATTTATAGTCCAACTCTTACATCCATATGTGACTACTGGAAAAACCATAGCCTTGACTAGATGAACCTTTGTTGACTAAGTAATGTCTCTGCTTTTTAATATATTGTCTAGGTTGGTTATAACTTTCCTTCCAAGGAGTAAGTGTCTTTTAATTTCATGGCTGCAGTCACCATCTTCAGTGATTTGGGGGCCCAAAAATATAAAGTCAGCCACTGTTTCCCCATCTATTTGCCATGAAGTGATGGGACCAGAAGCCACGATCTTAGTTTTCTGAATGCTGAGCTTTACATCTTCAGTTCCCTTGATTCTCAGGCCTTCAGATTTGGACTGAATTACACTGTGGGCTTTCCTGGGTGCAGATAGGAACTCCTATCTCCATAATCACGTGAGTCAATTCTGCAGAATAAATCTCTTTCTGTATATCTGTTTCTCTGGAGAACTGTAATACAATGCCCTTGCCTATTTTTCCATTGAATTGTTGGTCTTTTTCCTACAGATCTTTAAGAATGGAGAAGGTTTATAGTAGGCTCCACAGAAGAGAGTAATGTAAGCAAGAGGGCTCTGTTCAGGGCAGCAGCCAGGCTCCTCCTTCTCTGCAGCCCAGCTAAACACAGAGCTCTGCAGGCACTCTTGATTTGGATAGGTTTTCACTGAACTGCCTGTTTGCAGCCCTGGCTTGTGATTTCTTTCTACAGAAGGATTACAATTCCCTGAGGCCGTTGCTGACCAACAGGCCTGTAGTCCAAGAAGGAAGGAAGGAAGGCCTTCATTCTTTGAGTTCCATTGTTGGCCTGTGAGTGGGAGGGAGGGGAAGAAGCTGTTTGAATCCCCGAGTCAGCCTGGGAAGGGACCTGGGGGCTCCTTGCTGGGCCTTGACGTTTACTCTGGGCACCAGTTTCCTGTACTCGATCCACAGGGTGTGTCTTTGTAGACTCGGAATGAGCCAACCATGAACCATGCCAGCTCTGGTAGATGCTGGTCTCCTGGACTCATCTTGATGCCCCCAGCTGGCTGCCAGCCACGCTCCTTGACCATACACCATCCTAGGCCCAAGGGCCTGAGGGCAGGAGGCTGAGGACACTGAGGATGAGGGTGAGGCTGGGCTCCCCCGTCCTCTGCAGATAGCCGGCTCCTCCCACCCTTTTGCACACGGGTGCAAAAGCCCCACAGAGGTTCAGGGCCCGGAGGGTATAAGAGGCCACTCTAACTCCTCAACTCCTCAACAGGAAGCTAAGAAAGTACCGTTTCCCAGGGCAGAACTTGGAGCTTCCTGCCACCCCTGAAACTTCCAAGTGGTGTGAATTGTTTTGTAAACTCTCTTATCACACGTAAGAACCATACAGTTAAAAATGACCGAAGTAATGAAAGGATAGAAACACATTTTAATCCTTTATTAGCGTATGTGATATGCCAGGTGCTAAAAGGCTGTACATATATTTGGCCCTTAGGACAGCTCTGTAAGGTTGTAAGCATTGTTATCTCCATTTTATAGATGACAAAAGTGAGGCTTAGGGCAGTTGAATAACTTTCCCTAAATCACAGGACTGGTGAATGGCATTGCAGGCATTTGAGCTTGGCTCTGTCTAAATGTGGGACACGCAGCGTTAGACTGCCACGTGCAACCTTGTCCCATCAACACGGCAGTAGCCAGGGAGGCCCTGAGTGACAGGCAAGCATTTCATGTTTCTCAATGCTCTGTAGATTCCTCTTTTCCTAAAAAAAGAGGCCTGCCTAGGAATTCTGCCCCAGAATACTTAAACCCCTCATAGGTTTTCAAAAACAGACCCGCCTTATTAAGCAGGAGCTTTATACCAGAGTCTAGCTAAGCCTCTCTGTCTAGTGACCAGATGAAGGTCTTGCAGGGGGTGAATGATTGCTTCAACTACTGAAATAGTTATGAAAAGGGGCATTCACATTACAACTCCCAATATTCAAATGCACTGGGCAGTCTAGCATTTTTCAGCTAAACAACTGTTGCTTTTAGATTTCACTTCTTTAATTAAAAATGATTTCTTAAAGACCATAAACAAAACAAAAAGTCAACCTATGGGATGGGAGAAAATATTTGCAAATGATCTGACCAGCAATGGCTTCATTTCCAAAATAAACAAACAACAGATCAATTAAAAAAAAAAAAAAAACTAACAACCTAATCAAAAATGAGCAGAAGACCTGAATAGACATTTCAACAAAGAAGATATAAAAATGACCAGTAGACACAAGAAAAAATGTACATTAATTATTAGAGAAATGCAAATTAAAACTACAATGAAGTACTACCACCAGTCAGAATGGCCATCATTAAAAAGTCTACAAATAATAAATGCTGGAGAGCGTGTGCAAAAAAGGAAAAAAAAACTCCTAACACTGTTGATATGAGTGTAAATTGGTGCAGCTGCTCTGGAGAATAGTATGGAGGTTCCTTAGAAAATTAAAAATAGAGTTGCCATGTGATCCAGCAATCCCATTCTTGGGCATGTATCTAGCCAAAACAATAATTTGAAAAAATGCATGCACCCCTATGTTCATGGCAGCACTATTTACAGTAGCCAAGACATATAAATAACCTAAAAGTCCATTGACAGATGAATGGATAAAGAAGATGTGGTACATATATACAATGGAATAGCACTCAGTCATAAAAAAGAATGAAATAATGCCATTTGCAGCAACATGAATGCAATTAGTCATTATCATACTAAGCAAAGTAAGTCAGAAAGAGAAAGACAAATGCTATATGATATCACTTATACGTGATATCCAAAATACGACACAAACGAACACATTTACAGAACAGAAACAGACTCACAGGTGTAGAGAACAGACGCGGTGCCAGGGGAAAGGAAGGGAAGGATTGGGATGCACATCATTATCTGTAGGATGGATAAACAACCAAGTCCTACTGTAGAGCACAGGGAACTATATTTCATATCCTGTGATAAACTGAAATGGAAAAGACTGTATTTTGGGGTAAAACTAAATCACTTTGCTGTACCAGAGAAATTAACACAACATTGTAAATCAACTACAATTCAATAAAATTTTAAAAAATAATAATTTTTTGTCCATACTTCCTACCCAACCCCTTCTCTGTGAGTGGAAATTTCAGCTCAGAATCCTAGCATTGGTGGAGCTTTGACTTTGAGTTAACAGGTGCTGGGGTACAGACCCATATCTAGAATCCTGAGACATATATTGTTTTCTATTTCAATCCTCTTGATGGCCAAAGGTGCTAAACAAGTAGCTGTGTAACAGCTGAAAAGGAAATTGAACACAAAGAAAATAATGACGCAGCCTTAACCCACTATTTAAAAGGCCAACATTCAAAACACATGGACTGGGGAAGTCTTTTTTTTTTTTTAACTTTTGTGTCATAAAAGTTTCTAATGAAAGGCCTCATTGAAAATTTTTTTTAAGTTTTAACTTTTATTGTTTAGGTCAATGTTGATCAGAAAGTGTACTACCTTTCTTTACAACACACACTATTACCAGGGACATTGATAAAGAGTGAACCACACACAGCAATGAGTACATGTTCCTATGGGTAAAAACTACTGCAGTCCATTAACTCCTCCAAAAGACCTGCAATTTTGTAAAATTGTTCCAATATCTGTTTCCTCTTCATCTCTAGAACCCAATGTTTAGATAATTTCTTCGAAATTTCTCAAGCTGCAAGTAGAACATGGCTTCTCAAATGCTAAAAATGCAAACAGAGCAGTTTGATTTTCAATGCTCTGTATCCAGTGAATTTCTAGTTCATTATTGTATCTTTAGGGTAGGGAGAAATGAAGCTTTTTTCCAATGGCAGGGAAGGTGACCCAGTCGTAATTTTTTGTTCCTAGTGAAGTACAGCCAATTGAAATGGCCCCAAATAAATTATTGTCCAAACTAGCATTTTTTAAATTTGGTATGGTTGGAATCTAAAAGGGCTGGTACTAATTTACAAAAAGCAAGTCAGAGTAGAAGCTAAAATAGACCTGACCTTCCAGGTTGGTATCAAGGGGCACAGCTTGGCAACTCCTGCCGGTCCCTCTGAGCAAGATAACAGAGACAGCCCACAGGAGGCTCCTATGTTTTGAGGAATACACTTCCTAAAGTCCAGGATTCTTTGCATATTTTGTTTCTTCTCTTAAGGAGGATAGATGTCTAGGGGGCAAGCTAGGAAAGAGATAGTGAGAGAGGAAAACACATGTCTAAGTTAGAGAAAATCTGTGGCATAATATCCCAATGAATGTGAACTGAATTTCATTGCTGACTGCATCCACAGTCAGAGCAACCAGACAAGGTGACTTCAAGAGGAAAACTCCAATATCTGCAGCGCCGGGATTAGAGACCTATGGCAACTCTCTTGAAGGGCTGAGAGCTGCTCCCTCAACTCTAGTCTCTTCTCCCCCCACCCCACCCCCATCTCTATTACCTCTCACTCTTAGGCTATCCTGTACTGTGATGTTAAGAAAACCATGTCTAAAGAACAGCTCCTCCCTAAGAAAGGCATTATACTGTCACAGAGGAGCCAGCAAGGTCTTGGGAGACAGGCCCATGTATGAGTTCTGGCTCTCCCCTTTACAGGCTGTGTGTTACAGTCAGGCTACTTAACCTCTCTGAGTTTTAGGGTGCTCATCTGTGAAATAAAGACAACAGAATCTACTGTGTGTATTTTTGAGGATGACTGTAAAGAGGTTCATAAATGAAAACCTTAGGGGCCAAACTGCTTGGATTTGCATTTTTTCCTACTTTCCAGCACTGTGACCTCATGAAAATAACTAACTCACTGTTGTTATTTAGTCACTAAGTTGTGTCCGATTCTTTGCAACCCCACGGACTGCAGCACTCCAGGCTCCTCTGTCCTCTACTATCTCCTGGAGTTTGCTCAAATTCATGTCTATTGCATCAGTAATGCTATCTAACCATTTCATCCTCTGCTACCCGCTTCTCCTTTCGCCTTCAATCTTTCCCAGCATCAGTGCCTTTTCCAATGAGTCGGTCTTTCGTATCCAGTGGCCAAGGTATTGGAGCTTCAGCTTCAGCAACATTCCTTCCAATGAATATTCAGGATTGATTTCCTTTAGGATTGACTGGTTTGATCTCCTTGCAGTCCAAGGGACTCTCAAGAATCTTTTCCAGAACCACAATTCAAAAGCATCAATTCTTCGGCGCTTAGCCTTCTTTGTGGTCCTAACTAACTTATACATGCCTTAAATAAGAGTTTCCTCATTGTAGAAACAATAACACCCACCTTGTAAGTTCTTTTAAAGATTCAACGAGATTGTTGGTACATCCTTTGCAAATAGCTGGCACACAGTAAATGCTTAATAAATGCTGTGTGAGTGCTACGTTGCTTCAGCTGTTATCTGGCTCTTTGACCCTATGGACTGTAGCCAGCCAGGCTTCTCTGTCCATGGGCTTCTCCAGGCAAGAATATTGGAGTGGGTTGCCATGCCCTCCTCCAGGGGATCTTCTTGACCCAGGTATTGAACCTGTGTCTCTTACATGTCCTGCATTGGCAGGTGGATTCTTTACCACTAGTGCCACCTGGGAAGCCCTAATAAATGCTGTTATTAAGTAATATGTGTAGAGTGCCTAGGACTTAGCTGAGAAGGTGTGTTGTATAAGCAGTTGGATAAACTAGTTTGAAAGCTGTAACTGGTTATATTTTGATAAATCTTTATTCAAGCTAAATGCACATGGTCATATAGGTATAATTTTTCAGTGTTTTACTGAAGTATAACATGCATACAATAAAGTGCATACATCTTAAGAATTAATATAAATTTAATTATATTTAATGATGTTTTAGATGCTTTAAAAACCTAAAAGCTTTCTCTGCTCAATCTGACAAGCAAAATAAAAGAGATTAATTTGTCTAATTAAAAGATAGGTTTTATTCTAAGAGAGAAAAAAATGCAATATTCATATACACAGTTTTTTTACCAACAAATAGCATCCATTTTATTTATATAATTACTTACCATCTTCACTCATATTCCAAAGATTACAATTCACTAGAACACTGGTGGTTGTTGCTAAGCAGAGGTGATATTTTCATAAAAGTGCCTGTGAGTTTGACCTCTGTAGCACCCCTGATTTAGAATCTTAAATTTTTTTCTTTAATTGATTACATCTTATAGGAAGAGCAACAGATTGTCTTGAAAGAGCTTGACAGACAGATGTTTTGCATCTGAGTGAAGTGTAAACACCAACATCTCTTAGCTCTGAAAATTCTTTATTCTGAAAGATTTGGTTGAATTGATCCATTACAAGCAAATGACAATTCCTCTTAGCAACTCCTCTACCTGGCAGTTGACATGTTTATTTTGACAATGATTGTAAAGCTCATTCTGATTTCCAAAACATTCAAATGTGAAAAAGCAGGTGTCTTAGAACTGAGGAAACAGTATTTTAATACTTTACAACATACATTTCACCAAAGGCAATATGAGTTGTCTGTGTGTAAAAAATAAAAAATTGTACAGAACTCTGTACACACACACGCACACACCCCCCCACACACACCCAGTTCATTAGGGAATTTCATTTCATTGAAGCTGTGTAAAGAGAAAACCTTACTGGTATAAACTAATGGAGAGAAGGTCAGATTGAATTAGTAAAAAGTATGAATTTTAAATTCATTTGAAATAAAACAGATTTTCCTAATACCTTATGGATTTTAAAATGAATTCCCACACATTCTCCTATTTCATGCTCATAACAACCCCTCCAACTAGGCAGAGTTAGTATTAGCAACCCAATTTTACAGGTAAGAAAAGCAAAGGCTGGAAAAGTTAAATGCCTAGCCTATGGTCATAGAGTTACTTAGTGATAAACTCATACCTCCCTAGTCTGCCGGGTGACCTAACAAATTCCTTCTGATTTATCAGATAAGAATGATATGTATTCTTATATTAATTCTTCATATATAAGAGATTGCCTGAAGTGCTCCAAGATGTATTTCAAACCTTCCCTTTGTAATCTCATTTATATCACTCTTTCACACTATTGAGCAAAGCAGCGTTTGCTGAAGGAAGGAAAATTTCTGCCCAGACCCCAATCAAGTTATTATAAATTCCAAATTAATAGGGTCTAAATAAATAAGAGCTTATTATGGGGTTAAAAGCTGATGGTGTTATTTGTTTCTGATATATTTTTTCATTTGCTTCAGTGCCAATTTGTGCATTTTATGTACTGCATTTTTTTTTTTCAGTTTCCTCATTAGAGAAACAGGGCAAGAGAGGCATACAAGGAAAGAATTACTTGTATGTGAATAAAATTAATAACCTGAAATTATAGAAGGGGGTAGAGAGGCATCTTTTTGGTAATTTATCATAATGCTAGTAGCAGCCATTTGCAGTAATGAAATAACTAATCTTTACTTCTCCTGGGTATGTGTTGTGTTTATTGGTTTATGCTTTACTTACATTTTTTTATTACTCCATTTGTTAAATTATTTAAACTTACAAGGCAACTTCTAACTTATTAATGGTAAGGCGGCCTTCTGAAATGAGAGTCATGCACATAATTATTTCATTTTTTACCCGTATTTTTAAGGGGCCGAATATTTTTGTCATTTATTCTGGGATTTATAGGGACTAAAAAGCTCGTGATCATTCACCACCGGGGACAGGTAACCCAGCTTGAACTCTAAGGACTATGAGGACTTATCTCTCTAAAATAAACTTTATATAAAAAGTCATCTGGGTGGAAACGTGCTTTCCCTCATGCTGGGTTTCCTTACGCTTTTAAAAGAGCCCTAAGGGATTAAGATGAGTGAGAGACAGGCCAATAGCATGAAAAGCCCAGTGCTCTTAGAGATATTTCTTCTATGATTAAAAAATAATGAATTTTTTTGTTTGCCAGGTGCGAAGAATAAACACTCCTGGATTCCGTCTGTTCTGTCGTCTTTCCTAATCTACAAACACACCACAAAGGCTTCTCTGTTCTCTCCCTCCATCGCATTTCTCATTCAGACGTCCTTCCTGTTTGGGGTTCTATTTCTTACCTCCATTTGCTTCTTTCCTTTCCTGTATGGGCTTCTAAGTTTGTTTACTTTAGGTTTCTCACATTTTTCTATTTTTGAGTTGTTTCTTTCTGCAGGACAATCTGCATGTCTCGCTCCTTTTTCATTTTGCACCCTGTCTGTTCTGTACCTGGTATTATTCATCATCTTTGTTTCTATTTATTTCTCTCCTCCTGGCTCTTATTTCTTTATCTCTGGCCCCTTATTTCCTCTCCTGGATTCTCCTGTTCCCATCTCGGTGCCCTTTGACCAAACATCCTCTCCCAGCCCCCTGCTTAAGGCAGTTGAAGAAACACTCCCGACTAGAATGGAATAGAAAGAATAGAGTAGAAAGAGAATGGAAAGGTGGCCGCCTGACCTGGGAAGGGTGTGTCTGGTCCTGTTAACGACTTCCCCATCCTCTGTCGGTCCCTGGCCTGTCTCTGTCTCCGCCACTGTCCGCCTGTGTCCCAGGCGGGATGGTGCAGCTTAACGGGAAGGAAGCAGGAAAAAAGGTAAGGATTTGGGGCTGTGGAGGCTACAAAGCTGTTCTTTAAATACCATACCGTCTGGTCAGCATTTGTCTCAGAAACTCTACAAAACAAGATTGTCTTCAAAGCATAGAATTACTCAGATCAGCTTTCCAGCAAGCTAGAATCTATATTTCTGCATCTAAAACTGAAGTAAGTATAACCAGAATGTTTCCACTTGACCCCAAATTACTTTAAAACTACCTGTGGGAGGGTGCTCATGCCCACCTCCAGGATAAACATCTCACTTTTCATGACTTGGCTCTGACCCAGCCCCACCCTTGGCATTTTTTATTTTAAAAATATTTCCAGATATGTTTATAAATAAATCACGCCTCTTAGCACTGCCTCGCTGCCACCCAATTGTACAGCGGAGGAAAAATCCGTGACAGTTAACACTGTGGAAAGTTTGCTTCTCTCCCAGCCCTCAGGAAAAAAAAAAAAGAAAAAGGAGAAGCATAATATGTATTTAAAAGCCAAATGAACAAGAAGCTCTCGGAAAAACAATTTTACCAGCCCAGCAGCAATAAGACAACCAACTGCACAAACAACGTGACCTTTCTTCCTTCCTGTCCCGCCACCTGGGGTGACAACCCAAGGGCACTGTGCAGTCTGGGGTGGTGGGCACCTTGGGAGCCCAGCCGAGGATGAATATGGTGACAGAGCTGACTCCGTTTTTCCTTGTTCAGGCAGTGTCCATGTGTTGATTTTGAAACTGAGTCCCAGGGAAAACACCTCGCTGTTCAAATTCTTCAAAACAACAACAAACCTGCACTTTACCCCTGTCTTCTATTTTGACAAAAAAAGTCTCTCTCAAGCTGAAGTATATAGGGGAAAATACCGTAAGTTTGTGACATGGTTTGCTAGGATCTTCTCTGAGGTCAGTCCTGGCACCCCTCCTACCCTGGTCCGCTCTTGAGACAAAAGAGAGAAGCCTACGGGTCTTAGGACAAATGAAAACAAAGGCTCAGGGCTGTGGCCTGTGTCTAACTCTGCCCTGATGAGGTTGGTCTGAGCAGAGGGGCGCGTCCCCAGGCAGCCAGGAGTCCTTCCTGTGACACAGTTTCAGGACCAGGGGCGGGATGCTATTCACTCCGGGCTGCCATCATGTGGGGATCTCTTGAATCAGGGGCCTCTCTTTAACAACTGAGGATTTTTTTTTCTCCCCCTGGCTTGGAAACGATCACACAAGGATGAGCTGAGAACTGAATCAAATAATAGAATGACACACACAAAATTAAGAATAAATTACATTTGGACAAGTATACATACAAAAATTATGCACTGTGTTCCGATTTTAATGCTAATTTCCCCAAGGAAGTTTTAAAATAAAAAGAAAGAAGTAACAAAAATAAAGCAAGAACAACAACAAAACTCCTTGGCCAAATAGGGTTCAGTTCCTGATATGTTTGAGATGTTCTGTTTTGCTTGTGGCCCCTCACGCCCGCGATTCCAGGCTCCATGGTTGGCATTAGAAGTACCACGGCCTGGGCTCGAGGCTTTCACCCCCACTGAGGAGCCATGCCACTGTCTTGCCTCCATTTGAGCAGCTGGATGCACAGTGTTGGCCGCTCCATGGAGTCAAGCAGCGGCCAGAGCCTGTACTTGCGCTCCAGGTCAGCCTGGGCTGCGCTCTGGACCTCCCCTCCCTGCCCCACTGCAGAGGGAGGGGTTTCCTGGCTCTCTGCATTCCACAGGAAGAGAACTACCTCCAGGCCAAGTGTTGCCCAGAAAAACCCACCACCGCAATAGAGAAACCATGAAGTCCTCTTACTCATTTTGTCACACAAACATCCCACGCTAGAATAGGCTGAGGTTTCACTCTTATTCCAGTCTCTGACCATTGTTAAGGACATGTGACTAATGCTGAATGCATTAGTTTCTTGGGGTGGCTGTAAGAAACTGAGTGGGTGTCTATTTAATAAATAGAAACTTTTTGTCTCACAGTTCTGGAGGCCAAAAATGCAAAAATCAACCCTTTGGCAGGCTCAAGCTCCCTCTGAGGGTGCTAGTGAAGTCTCTCAGTCATGTCTGACTCTGTGAGTCCATGGATGGTAGCTTACAGGGATTGAACCTGGGTCTCCCACACTGCAGGCAGGCTCTTTACTGTCTAAGCTACCAGGCAGGGTGCTAAAGAAGGAGTTAATTCAGGCCTCTCCTAGCTTCATGGTGGCCTCAGGCGTTCCTTGGCTTATAGATGAGGAGTCCTCTGTCTCCTCAAGGTATTTTCCCTGTGACTATATCTTCTTCCTTTCTGTATCCAAATTTCCCCATTTTATAAGGACACCAGTCCTACCAGATTAGGACCCAGTAGCTTCGTTCTAACTTGATGAAATCTACAAAGATCCTATTTGCAAATTAGCTCACATTCTGAGGTTTGAGGGTTAGGACTGCAGTGTATCTATTTGGCGGGATACGATTCAGCCAATATCAGTAGTCAAATTTGTTGTTTAAATATTTTCCCAACATACAAGAAAGACTAGTCTCTCTTATTTTGTGGGTTAACTAGAGTGATAATTAGATTCAAACAAATGGCATAGTGCAGCTGGGTAGGTTCAATAGTGGCCTTGGCATTAGAAACTTCTGCTTGGCCACTTCCCCTTGTGTGAACCTGTTCACTTTCCTCTTCCAGTTTCCCTGAATGAAGTGGGAATCTCAGATTTCTCTTTTCTAAGCTCTTCTCCAACCCTGGGACACATCTGTGCTGCTTCTCCTCATTGCAACAGCAGCTCTCACCAGTAACACAAACCTCATTAGTGATGCAGGGTGGGAGGTGCTGGAAGATATGTCAACATAAGTATCATTGGTTGCCCAATAGCAATTCACACCCATTTATATCATTGCGGTATAGGCTGAAAGTGATATTTAAGCGTTTCAAGATTCTGAGATGAAAAGTAACTGAAAAACTCAATTGTTAGGAGTTAGAGTGGTGATAGTATTTTCTTAATAAAATCCGAGCACATTTGGGTTAATGAACATTTTGGGTTCTCCTAATTTTCTAGCCAATAATCATAGCAAACCCATGATACAAGTCTTATCCTCCAGGGCTTATACATCAATGTGGTTAATCACCTTTTATTTCCATAGCACTCCTGCCCCACCAGTTTGTCATGTCAACCTCCCAAGTTAGGGCAACAGACAGGATGAGTGGGTAAGGAAAACAACGAAGTTCAAACTGTGAGGGAATGCCCCCAGGTGCTCTCAGGGGGGCACCTGAGCTGGCTACTAGCTCCTCACACAAACTGGTGGGTCACTAAATATGCTGATTTTATGTATGGGCTGGGCTAGTTTTCAGCGTCTTGCTAAAATGTTTTTTATTTTTATCTTCCAGTTTTTCTAGTTGAGTAAGACTTGGGAAGATAAGTTGGAGCAGAGGAAAGAGTCTTACCTACTGCAAAGTCTTCCCTAGCAGGTGGGATTTAAAAGGGAAATAACTGAGAGTAAGCTTAGAACAGCCAGGTGAGAGACACAGCCAAATCCTTGTTTTTGCATAGAGCAGATAGGAGCACCTCATGCAAAAGGGAGGGGGACGACTGGATATCCTTTCTTTTTTTACCTTTTCCTCCCAGTTGGAAAAATTCATATTTTTCCTTTACCAGCCTTGTAGAAAATTAAACAGCACAGAGAAAGCAAAGGTGTCTGCAATCTTACCACTTTTCCACTCTGCTAGAGATGGCCACAATGACAATAGTTCAGGGTATTTCCTTCCAATTTTTTCCCCATATTTTTAACACAAGTACTGCATAGGTCTACATCTGTAAGTAAAATCATTAACAGAGTCATCCCACTCTGATCCTCTGTGCCTGCTCTTTTTCCTCTTATATTGTCCATGTTTTTCCATGTCAAACCATGAAGATACAACCTATTCTTTTTAAAAAAAAATCATATTTCATGTTTTAAAATAAAGCAATTCTTGCAACCATACAGAAAGCTATAAAGTGAAAAGTAAAAGTCTTCCACTCCTTATCCCTAGTCCTTTTCCACAAAGATAATCTCTATAATTGCTGTCACAGTTTCCCATATATCCTTCTGGAAAATATAATTACTACTATTTCCACATATGTACATACAGAAAACTTTTATTTTGTCTGCACCTTGCTTTGTTTATGTAATGTATCTTGAGATTTTAAAGAATCTTGAGGTATATACAGATATGCCTCATTCTTTTTAACAGATATGTCATATTCCATTTCATAACTATACTATTATTAAATTAATCATTTCTCTATTAATGAACATTTGAAATTTTTATTGGAATTTAATTTATGATGTGTTATTTTCAGATATACAGCAAAGTGAATCAGTTATACATATATGCACTCTTTATTAGATTCTTTTCTCATATACACCATTACTTAGTATTGAATGGAATTACCTGTGCTATAGAGTAGGTTCTTATTAGTTATCTATTTTATATATAGTAGGGTATATATGTCAATCCCAATCTCCCAATTTATACCCCCCAGTCCCTGGCAGCCTTGTTTGTTTTCTACATTTATGTTAATGGACGTTTAAAAATTTTGTACTAAAAAATGTACATGGATTTTAACTAATTGTGCATATGTGCTTAGTTGCTCAGTTCACTTCAGTTCAATCGCTCAGTCGTGTCCAATTCTTTGCGATCCCATGGACTGTAGCATGCCAGGCTTCCCTGTCCATCATTCCCAGAGCTCAGTCGCTCAGTCTTGTCTGACTCTCTGTGACCCCATGGACTGTGGCCTGCCAGGCTCTGCTGTCCATGGAATTTTCCAGGCAAGAATGCTGGAGTAGGTTGCCATTTCCTACTCCAGGGGATCTTCCCCACCCAGGGATCAAATCCACATCTTCTGCATTGTAGCAGGCAAATTCTTTACCATTAAGCCACAAAAGAAAAAAAAAAAGATAGCACTGGAATAAACATCCTCATACATACATTTCTCATACAGAATATAACATCTGTGCTAATTTCTCTACATTCTCATCAGTCCTGGGCATTAGCACTGTATTTATTTATTTGGCTCACTTTGTTTATTGATTTATCTTTTTATAAAATCTGTTACTGATTTGATTGGTGATATTTTGCTAAAGGAAATCAACCCTGAATATTCATTGGAAGGACTGATGCTGAAGCTGAAGCTCCAATTCTTTGGCCACCTGATGCAAAGAGTCAACTCATTAGAAAAGACTCTGATGCTGGGAAATATTGAAGGCAGGAGGAGGAGGGGATGACAGAGGATGTGATGGTTGGATGGCATCACTGACTCAATGGACATGAGTTTGAGCAAACTCTGGGAGATAGTGAAGGACAAGGAAGCCTGATGTGCTGCAGTCCATGGGGTTGCAAAGAGGCAGACATGACTGAGCAACTGAACAATAACATTTTGCTCTAACTCTTATTTCTTTGATTATTATGGACCTAACCCTATTTTAGGGGGCTTCCCTGGTGGCTCAGATGATAAAGAATTTGCCTACAATGCAGGAGACGCAGATTCTATCCTTGGATCAGGAAGATCCCCTGGAGAATGGCAACCCACTCCATTATACTTGCCTGAAGAATCCCATGGACAGAGTCACCTGGAGCGCGACAATCCATGGGGCCACGAAGAGTTGGACATGACTGAGCAACTAACGCACACAAGCTTATTTTACACGATTTGTTGCCCTGAACTGCCTGTTCATGACTTTTGCCTGGGTGTTTATTGAAATATTTATCTTTTTCTTATTGATTTATAATGGGAGGATTCTCGTATGAAAACTTGCCTACAGAACTCCAGTGATGAATCTATGATTTTAAAAGTCAATTATGCTTCACATTTTCATAATTCTCTATATTCATAAACTCAGCAGAGATCAAGTTGAAGTTTACATATGTTAAAATTTTTTTCTAATAGAGTGTAAATCTTGAAAAAAAAAAAAAAAGAAAGAAAAAGACATAGGAAGAAAGAACAGCTTGTTTTCCAGTGTCTCTCACCATCTGAAGAGCACTTTTCGGGAGACAGTGAACATGCTAAGGAAATCATTCTTATCTATTTAATACTCATTCCTCATAAGCAACTCTTTGCTATTCTGTCTTAAGATACCCATAAATAAAAATAATAAAACAACCTAAGTGATAGACTTGCTCATTCTGACTGACTCTGCCTCAGTCATATTACTGAAGTTTTCTTCTAATACTTAAAAACAAGCCTATTGTCAGAGCCAGGGACATTATAATGATCAGAACTGCACTTACTTTCACTCCTTCACACATTTTCCCACTGGATGAGTGGCTCCCTTGTATAAGTATGGAATTCACTAATCATAAAGTGGATTTCATCCAGATACAAAATATGAACAAATGAACTCATGAGAAATGACCCTTGAAATGCACACCACCCTCAAGTCTTGAAAGGATTTTCTATTTCATCAACTTTGGATGAGCCATAATAATAAAACATAAAATATTATACAAAGATTAGAAAATCAAGAGCCACATAGTTTCTCCTCCGTCTCATTTTCTTAGCCCAACTCATTTCTCAGCATTTATAGCTGGTCCACTTGGCCTTCCCCAGGAATCGCACCCCTTTGGTTGAGTGAAGTGTTTCTCCCCTGTGCTTCCAGGACAGTCTTCATGGCACTCTCCTATCACTCACTGTACAATTTTGAAATGACATGGGATGTGGCTCCTCCTCAATTTGATTCCCAGCTCTGCAAGCCAAGGACCATGTGGTGTTCATCTTTCTGAACCTGCCAGCTCTCACAGTCCCTGGCGCTTGGTGGGTTCTAAGTCATTACTTGTTTTGTTGTGTTATTGTTAGTATGTTGAACAATATGGGGGATAGTTTGTTCCCCATTTTTGTTCACCTGTGGCAAACACAGCTGATTGCTCACCTAACAGCCATCACTGCCCCTTCCCCCTTTATCCTTGCGGGAGAAACTTTGATTTTAAGCTTCACTCTCCACAAAGTTACATGCTCAGGAAATGACTCCTCTTTGCTGGCTGGGGGAGAGCATCATGGTGACTGGTCCCATCAATCTTTGCGGTCCCATTCCCCTGGCCTGTGGCCCAAATCCCACTGATGAAGTCTCAGAACATCTAGTGAGGGGCCTTGTTCACCAAAACTTGGTCTCTCCACGTCGTTCTTTCTCTCACCTTCTGGCTGAATTATTCAGCCTCTTTTCTCCACTGAATTTCCTCACTGAGCTATCTTTATTTCAGCCTCTTTTCTTCACTGAATTTTCCTACTGAGCTATCCTTATTCTATTACTCTTTATATCCTTAATTAACGTTTAATTAAGCAGTTGTTTCCTCCTCTGTTCACAATCACAATAAATCTTGCCCCCCCACCAAAAAAAGAACATCTAGTGAGCTTTGAGAAGAGCATTTTCTTTTCTTTCTTTCTTTTTTTAAGGGAGATTACCCTGAGTGGGCTTGACCTAGGTAAGCCCTTTATTTATTTATTTTTATTTTGCTTATTTATTAATTTTATTTTTGGTTATGCTGGTCTTCATTGCTGCATGCAGGCTTTCTCTAGTTGTGGAGAGAGGGAGCTACTATCTAGCCCAGTGTTCGGGCTTCTTATTGCAGTAACTTCTCTTACTGTGGGCACAGGTTCTAGGCACATGGGATTAAGTAATTATAGCTCACGGGCTCCAGAGTGCTGGCTCACTCATTGTGGCACATGGGCTCAGTTGCTCCACAGCATGTGGAATCTTCCCAGACCAAGGATCGAACCTGTGTCCCTTGCATTGGCAGATAGATTCTTATCCACTGAGCCACCAGGGAAGTCCAAGACTTTTCTTGTAGTATAGAGAAAGACTCATGGGAGGAGACCACCTGTTTTAACTGGTCATTGCTGTATTGCTTGGGATATCTGCAACTGTTCCAGACATCGTCTAACACAAGGGAGACATCCTCGCATACCTGCTAAACCCTGCAGAGACATCCTCCACTGTATGGTTATGCTGGAGTCACCTGCCTGCAGACTTTCAGTGAGATATAACTAACCCCTGAAGGCATCCTGAGTACATCGCCATGCTGAATAAAAGTGGGGAGAAACCAAAAGGTATTTAGGAGTCTTGTTTTGGGGGAAATAGAGTCAATATGGAAAGTTAAAAGGAATCAGCTTTTATCTTATAGTAGAGCAGCCCACGGATAAACCTGGCTACTGTTTTCAAGCTCATGGAGGATTTTACAGATGGGATCAAACAGTTATTCCCTGTGACTTCTGAAGGCCTAATTCAAAGAGGAAATTGAATTAAAGCAGAAAACACTCTGGCTACATTTAAGGGAGAATTTGCCTGAGGAATGATAAAACCCTGACAAAGACTAAAAGGCCACTAAAGGATGAGAGTCTGTGCCTTTAGAGAAGGACGAGAATGGAAAACATGAGTCTCTGAGCAGTTTATCCTTCACTTACCTAAGGCAACAAGGATAACCAAATGACTACCTGAAGTTTGTCATTTATTGCTACTGTAGAGAAGAGAAGCTACGGAAATTTAAGCAGATGAGGAATCAGCTGTCATTCTCCAAAAGTATCCATTAGGGTGTAAGTTTGATTCGACAAAGCTGGAAATACCTGTTTCAGCACTATCAGGCCAAAATGTCAACGTGACACCCAGTTTACAAGCTATGTTGAATGCACACTACTTATCAGAGATTTCTGATTAGTCACATGCCCTGAATGAGGACATTGCATGAGAAACGTCGCTTTGGGGAAGGCGGCTAATTATATTTCTGGGTTTATTAGTAAGTCTACTATTAGTAAGCCTGATCCTAATCTGAATCCACTTTTCCATGGAAGGATGTAAAGATGAGTATTAGATTGGCCAGTCCCTACGACCATGTCAACACGCTGAAGAGCACACCGTGTGCAGGTCACCAGGCAGCTGGGTGTTAGGGAGCTCAGCCCAGGGTCACCCATTCCAGAGTCCGAGGCCTGGGGTAAAGGAACTACTCAAACATACGATATTGCAAGTTGACTACTAACTGTGAAATTGTCATGGATCACAATTATCCTGGGGAAATAACTACTTCTCCCCTTACAACCAATTTTATATAAAGGCTATTATTAGCAAGACTCAGATTAACCCCAGAAGCTAAGGTAAATAAAGGCATAGTAAAATCAGTTCTAAAAGGCTTCTTGCTGCTTTGACTTGATAATGTGCATATCACCACCCCATTTTACTGAGATTGCTTCAGGGGCATTTCTTCAGGCAGGGGTGGGGAGGATTTCTTTTCCTCCTAAATCTGGTTGAACAAATCTTAAAATAAAGATTCTGTGTATTGAAACTCATTCTTTCACAGATCAACAAGTGATCTTTCGATTATACGAGCATGGTTCTGCTGAGACATTTATGGAAACGACGTGGGCTGACAGGCACCCTGGGGAATGCAGGTCCTCCCTCAGCCCCCCTTCTCCTCTTCCCTTTCAGGATTCTCTAACTCCTTTCCTCTCTCCTTTCATCTTGTTTTTGAGAATCCCTTCATGCCCTGTCTGATTCTCCATTGCACTGGGCCACGCACTCTCTGACAGCCCCGGGGGGCCCTGGAAGCAGCCTCTGGGTTTTGAAAGAAATTCCGGACTTCAGATGAGGCACCCACCTGGGTGCTGGGAGGAACTGTGTGGCAAGCAGCTGTCCTGTCCCTTTCCCTTTAGACCTTCCCTCCCCCACCCTCCCTGCCGTTGGCAGTGGATAGAGGAAAGTCTGTAAGTGCCAATTAGATTGTGTTGTTTGAGTCCTCAATTTTTCCTTTCTGCTTATGGGGTCAAACAAGCCCTTACACAGGATGCTGAAACAGCATATATGTCTTGGCTTTGAAGTCACCCCATTGCTGTTCAGTTGCTCAGTCTTGTCTGACTCTTTGCGACCCCATGGTCTGCAGCTCACCAGGCTTCCCCGTCCTTTACAATCTCTCGGAGTTCACTCAAATTCAAGTGCGTTGAGTCAGTGATGCTCTCTAACCATCTCATCCTCTGCTGTCCTCTTCTCCTTTTGTCCTCAATCTTTCCCAGCATCAGAGTCTTTTCCAATAAGTTAGCTCTTTGCATCAGGTGGCCAAAGTATTGGAGCATCAGCTTCAGCATCATTCCCTCTGATGAATATTTGGGGTTGATTTACTTTAGGATTGACTGGCTTGATATCCTTGCAGCCTAAGGGACTCTGAAGAGTCTTCTCCAGCACCACAATTCAAAAGCATCAATTCTTTGACGCTCGCCTTCTTTATAGTCCAACTCTGAAGCCACCCAGACTTAGGTACAAACTCTACTCTCCTGTCAAATACCAGTGTGTCTTCCAGTAATGTATCTAATCTCTAAGAATATCAGTTTCCTATAAAAAGAGGGGTAATAATATCTACTTCACAATTAAGTAAGGGCCATTTAAAAAGCACTTATTATTCAATCATTATAGAGAAGCAAAATGCCTCTTTATAGTAATAAGAGACTTCGAATACCTGTTCTCAAAATACAGATAGCATTTGCCACATGTACTCCACTCATTTCCTTTCAAAGGAAACCCCAGTTTCAGGCCTATGACCACAGAAAAATAACTGCAGAGCTGAAGGACTGAATTGAGGTGGACAAAGGAGGACTCTTTTCTCAAGAGCAGGGGAGACTACAGCAACATGGCCCGCAGCACAAGCCTTGCTGGGACCTGGGGAAGGTTAATGAGATAACATCTAGGTGGAAAGTGCTGAGTGTGCCAAATATTACCATGTCGCAATTAGCCTGCTACTGGGGCAGGCACACCTTTGTCCGGATTATTCAAGAGCAGGCAGCTCTGAGAGAGAAGGTGGTGGGTGAGATGTAATTTAGGCAAGTCAAACATACCCTATCCCAGACACACTTTCAGTGATGCTGGGAGCTGCTGATGGGGAAAGGACTTTGGCCACCTCGGGGCTGCAGTTCAGTTGTTGAACTTTTGGGGTTTAGAATTACTTCCTGCCATGTTTCTGCTGAGCTTCCTAGAAGCCACTGACAACACAGCCACAGTGGACCTGCTCATCAGCCCTGTGCCCTGGGTCAACACCTCTGAGCCTTGGTTTCCTTGTCTGGGAAATGGGGAAGATAATCCCCATCTATTTCACAGGGTCTGAGACGCTGGGAAAGATTGAAGGCAGGAGGAGAAGGGGACGACAGAGGAAGAGATGGTTGGATGGCATCACCAACTCGATGGACATGAGTTTGGGCAAGCTCCAGGAGTTGGTGATAGACAGGGAAGCCTGGCGTGCTGCAGTCCATGGGGTAGCAAAGAATCGGACACGACTGAGCGACTGAACTGACTGAGACTACAAAGCCAAGGTACTCTGAAAATTATAAAGGGTTACACCGTGATGTGAACTATTAGATGTCACTTTCTATTCTGTCCCTTATCTGACCATCACCAATCTTAAGACATAAAGGTCTCTGACTCGTATGTTGTTGTTTAGTTGCTAAGTTGTGGCCAACTCCTTTGTGACCCTGTGGCATGTAGCCCACCAGACTCCTCTGTCCATGGAATTCTCCAGGCAGGAATACTGGAGTGGTTGCCATTTCCTTCTCCAGGGGATCTTCCTGATCCGGGTATTGAACCCACATCTCCTGCATTGGCAGGCAAATTCTTTACCAACCATCATCAAAGTCTAGATGAACTTCCACAAGCCTGAATTATGCCTTTAGAGCACTGAGAAAAGATACTATAATTTTTCTATTTTTAAGGACCAGCTTATCCAAGACACAGTGCTTATACTTTGTGGATCCAGTGAGCCACGCTATTACGTAGATATAGTATTAGTTTTTATTTATGTAGCACCTGGAATTTTAAAAAACACTTCCATATATATCACCCCATGGTGTCGTTTAGTGTCTGTAGGTCTTTGTCCCTCCCAGCCAAATCTTTTGGGATATCTGCTTTTCTCCTTCCTGATTTTCACCAATTCATCTCTAGTAGAGGCAGAAGCCTGGGGCTTCAAGAATTCAGGGCATGACCCCGGGAGTCTTACTGGATATGACCTCAGTGGCATCAGTCATTTAGGAAATGAAGACAGCTCCAAGCTGCCCAGCCTGTCTCATGACCGGGACCTAGACAGTCCTGCTCACAGGGGGCCAAGCACCCCTCCATGACCCGCAGTCACCACGCCAGTTTCAGGAAAGGCTCCCATGTTCCCAGAGTCTCAGCCACTGCTTACTGACAAACCAGCCCCTCAATAATCTTATTGTATGTTTTCAAAATAATTCTCTGTAATGCCCCAAGAATGTCTGAACTTCTGTATGAACTCACTAGTTTGCATATTTCTCAGCTTATTAGTGGGAACTCCAATAGACAAGGCCCACGACCTTGCCTTTTCCACAGATCTCTTTGGGTAGCGGGTGGGGGGTGGGGGAAGGGCAGCCTCGCCTGCTGGTGAAACCACAGTGTTCTTAATTTCAACTGTAATATTTTTATTTTTCAAAATTCTTTTTGTTTTGTAAATCTGCAAGATCATTATTTTGTCTCTTTTTCCTTAAATATTTAATAGCCTCTATTATTACTTTTAGCCAAAATGACTTTGTTATAACTGATAATGGTAATAGCCAATGTCATTTGAGGTCTGATTTTTCCATTTTGTTTTTTGGACATCCCCATGGTGTCTTGATTGCCTCTGTTTGTGAGTTTTGATCATAGGGTTGAATTCTATGCTACTTAATCATGGGATTTTTTTGAGGCTTCATTTGAAGGTAGGTTCCTCCAGAGGACACTGCTTTTATCTCTGCCATGTGATTGGAGTCAATTAAAACCTGAAATCACTTTAAAATAATATTTAAACTTGAAGTATTTTGGCCTTCATAGGTAACATATATTTTGGAACACAAACCCCTGTAGGTTTGAATTTTGGGGAGACATTCTTCCCTGCTCCACCCAGCACTGCGGTCAAGACAAGCACGTTTCCTTGCTATCTCCATCAGTGAGGTGGGTTTCTGTGTAGTTCACCCTCATACTAAGGCGTTGCCCCCTGGGATCCTAACTTTATATGCAGGTCTCCTGTTAGACTCCACCTTGGCTGGGGCTTCGGCTTGGTCACCTGCCAGCTTTACCCCTTGCGGCTGTTAACACCTTAGGTTAATGCAAGCAGGGCTCCTCCAATGCCTCCATTGAGAAGGCGAAATTCAGAGTGCTCTTAACTTTCAGGTTTCCTTCTTTTACTCTATTTGCCTCTGAATATTTCTTACTCTCCTACTAGCCCAAGATGCATTTAAAAATAATTTTTAATTCAATATTTTGTTTCACATTTTTAATTGTTTTTAGAAGTGAAAGTGAAGTCGCTCAGTGTGTCCAACTCTCTGTGACCCCACAGTCCATGGGATTCTCCAGGCCAGAATACTGGAGTGGGCAGCCTTTCCCTTCTCTGGGGGCTCTTCACAACCCAGGGATCGAACCCAGGTCTCCAGCATTGCAGAAGGATTCTTTACCAGCTGAGCCACGAGGGAAGCCCTGTTTTTCAAAGAGAGATGTTCAATTTGCCATACTGAAGGAAAGAGGAATGTTATTACATAATTTATTGTAATTTTCTGTGTGTTTGTGAAAGTGTTAGTTGCTCAGTCATGTCTGATTCTTTGCGACCTGGTGGACTGTAGCCTCCAGGCTCCTCTGTCCATTGAATTCTCTGGGCAAGAATACTGGAATGCACAGCCGTTCCCTTTTCCAGGGGATCTTCCTGGTCTATGGATCGAAGCTGGGTCTCCTGCATTGCAGGCAGACTCTTTACTGTCTGAGCCACCCTGGAAGCCTGTGTGTTTGCAGTATTTTGTATTTAAAAGAATAAAAAATTTGAGAAAAACTCTTGGAAGGAAATAGACCAAAAAAGTGTGAAGTGAGGACAGTGAGATTATTGCTGAGTATTTCCTCTTCCTATTTTTCTGTACTCTGCATCTCCCCACATACGCCCCAAATTAAAGTTGGTAACAAAATGAAAGTCCCTAGGATCACATCTTAAAGAGCAGTTTGTTCACATACACTGAATTGTCAGATAATTCTCCACTTATTCTGATCAAGTAAATCCAGAGAGCAAATAAACCCTACCCTGAAAAGATCCAAGAAGTGGGTAACACTGAGCCTTACTAAGTGTAGCAAAAGCACTACTAAACTTCAAAATACCTAAAATGATCTTATCTAGAACTTGTTCTGAAAGAGCTGGATACATACTTTCCCCTTAAAAAACAGTAAGTGATGTTTCCAGTGAAAACATTTGAGGAAAATTAAGCTTTTAATACTTGTTCATTAAATAGTATAATTCTTCAGAATCTCGTTTCAAATCTTGTAAATATACAAAAATAGCTTCAGAGTGTTTTTAAAGTAAATAATTCAAGTTCATGTAGCATTGATAATACCAGCTCAGTCTCCTGAATATTTGTGAACTGGCAGTCTTGATGGTACCTAAACCCATTCACACCCCCAGAAAAATCCACCCCATGAGGAAATGTTTCAGGTACTATCCATGACACCTCTGCCCTCTTCATTACCCTACCCTCACCAACAGTTATCAACTTCTCAAATTGTTGTCTATGTAGTAGGCAAAAATGGTGTCTCATTGTGGTTCTTACATCCCTTTTCATAGCAGCATATTTCATCGCATGAAAGCAAAATAATCTGCTTTTATTTAAATGACTCCTCCATTAATAGTGGTTTCGATTACTTCCAATTTTGCTATTATAAACAGTGCTGCAATCAACTTTCTGGGTATGTACATCTTTATATAATTGTTCTTTTACATTCTTAGGATAAACTCATTATTTTGCTACTTGTTGCTAGGCTGCCTTACTTGTACTTTAGGCACAAATTCTTGCAGTAGACAAAACTTCTTGCTGCTGCTAAGTTGCTTCAGTCGTGTCCGACTCTGTGCGACCCCATAGACGGCAGCCCACCAGGCTCCCCGGTCCCTGGGATTCTCCAGGCAAGAATACTGGAGTGGGTTGCCATTTCCTTCTCCAATGCATGAAAGTGAAAAGTGAAAGTGAAGTCGTTCAGTCGTGTCTGACTCTTAGCGACCCCATGGACTGCAGCCTACCAGGCTCCTCCATCCATGGGATTTTCCAGGCAAGAGTACTGGAGTGGGGTGCCATTGCCTTCTCCAAAACTTCTTTAAAAAGTCTAAATTCCTAGCCTATATTTCTAAAACTAAAAATATTTTCATTTATATTTAAAATTTTTGCATTTTACTATTTGTAAATTAAAGTCTACCTTGCTGCCACTATCTACAGATATATCGTATTTGTTGGAAAAAAATGTAAATACAATAGTCCAAACTTACAAAGCAAATAAGTTAGGGAGTGACTATTTGCATTACAAAATTATTTGTTTTTCAAAATGGTATCAATTTAAACTGAAAGCATCCTGACAACAATTGAAATATGACCAAATCTATAAAAATCCAATTTATAATGTATCAAGGGTATATCAAACACACAAAGTGAGGTACACTTATTTGAACATAATTTTATGTCTGAGGAGGGTGATTAAATATGTTGCTGCTTTTTTTGAGAGGCAAATTATGTAAGAAATCCATGAAGGATTAACAAAACTGTAATTACATGATATTTTCTTCTCTAAAACTCTTAGGTTTGTTTTCTTTTCTTTTTTTTTAAGACTGTGCTTCAAAAGCAGAAAGAATATTCCTTCCCCCTCCCTTGCTTTTCAGGCTTCCTACTGCATGCCAGCCAACAGAGTGGCATATGGCACATAACATACATAGTCAACCTCCCACCAGCATATTTGCAGAATCAACAGTACATATTGAACTAAACCACACCTCATGTAAAAGACATTTAATCATCCTTTACTCTTTGGTGTAGGAGAATGGTGGTAGTGGGGTGGAGGGAGGGAGAGCTGGTTGTTGGCGAGATAGCTGAGGGGAAAGGAAATATATCATTACTGAGTGGGGTGGTGGCCTTCTTATTCACTGGCTCTAATTCCCTCACCAGACAAATGAAAGGACAATGCTGTAGGGCTTAGAAAAATTGGGGCAACTCTGGGGCAGTGGGCGGCCAGAGAATGTATTAATGACAGCCTGCCTGGGCCTTTGAGTGGCAGATAAAACACACAGATACACACTCTGTACATTTAACCAGCTCCAGTCCCTAACAAGCTTTCCCAATCTTTTGTCCCAATCACTCATCTTTTTAAGCCAGATTCAGAAAAGTGCATATACCATGTAAAACATTTTTGTTTCTGTAAGAAGACTGTAACAGAAGTTTGAGGGGGGAGTTTGGCATTTTTCCAGCATATTCGGGAATCCCCGCCTACACTTTGACCATAATTAGCATGTGGCCTTCAGAATACAAGCCCGGGAGGAAGAGGGCAGGCATAGGCCAGCCCCCTTGACTCTTCCCAGTTTCCCTTCCTCACTTACACCCCTGGGCTCCATTAAGCAGTCCAGCTGTGGGCCACGTTTACCAGGTGCCCACAGGTCACCCCTAGAAGGCCACACAGGGGTTGCACCCAGGGCCTTGCTTGGCACTTTCAGAGTTTATAGCCTCTGGACCAGAAAAGGACTGACCCATTTCATTGGTTGAGGTCAGTAGGAAATTAAAGTAATTAGTGGGAACAGGACTGGGCTGGGTGTCAGAAGACCTGGGTTGACTTCCAGCTGGGCCATTGCTTAGCCACGTGACCTTGAGCAAGGAACTTAATCCCGGCAGACCCAAGTTTTTTTTCAGTTGAGAAATGAGGTTTTGATAAAAGTGATCTGGGGAATAAACCTGAGCCAAGTGATCGATTTTGTGTGCACGTGGGTGGCTGTGCCTCTGCAGCTATGTGTATACGTGTAAAGTATGAAAGGATCAATCCAAGGAGAAATGGATTTGAGCAACCACAGCACAAACATTCAGAAGTGGAAGTGAGCAGCCGGGATGGTGAGAAGGTGAGTCAAAGCGGAGAAAGTGCTTTCCCGTTGGTCCTGTAAAACAAATTGACCTAAAACGTAGCAGTGTAAACCAAAAACCAGTTCATTTAAAACGATCATTTTTAATGATTTTGTGGGTTTTGAGGTCAGGAAGAGGGGCATGGCTGCTTTGTTGTCACATAGCTTTTCACACGAGGTTGCAGTCAGATAATGAGAGGGACTGCAACCATCTGAAGGTTCCGCCAGGCTGCGTGTTGACACACCTGGGGACACCCACGCTGGCCTGTTCTCAGTGGATGCTGGCTGCTGCTGGAGGCTCAGCAAGGCTGTGATCAGAAGGCCTTTCTGGCATGGCTTTCTCAGGGGAGGAAGGAAGGCTGTGCCTGATGGTGGGCTTCTGCCCAGAGCAAGCATCCCAGGAGAAGAAAGCAGAAGCGGCACAGCCTGTTCAGACCCAGCCTGAGAAGTCACACAGCGACACTGCTGTATCGTCAAGTGTCAGTGGCTCAGTCGTGGTCAGTTTTTTGCAACCCCATAGTCTGTAGCCCACCAGGCTCCTCTGTCCATGGGATTCTTCAGGAAAGAGTACTGGAGTGGGTAGCCATTCCCTTCTCCAGGGGATCTTCCCAACCCAGGAACTGAACTTTGGTCTCCTGCATTGAAGGCAGATTCTTTATCATCTGAGCCATAAGATGACCAATTTACCATCTGACCAATTTAAACTTAATTGGTCAAAATAGTCACCAGCGCATCCTGGTTCAGAGGAGGGTGTGGAGGACTCTTGGTCTTGATGACAGGATGTTAGAGAAAGTTGAGGTCAAGTTGTAAAAGCGCCACTGGCACCGAACAAGAATGCTCTGATTTTTCTCAGTATCTGTGAAATAAATGTCTTGATAATTTCTATAATTTTATCAGCTTTCTGAGATAAGAGGCTTCTTGACTAATCTGGTTTGCTGAGTACTTATGAAGTGAAGGTACTTAAAGAATCACTGCACTTTTCAAGTAAATTGTATAGCTCCAGATCTGAGATTTCCCTTTAACCTCCACAGCTGTTCGATGTGAATGAATTCAGTTATATAACTCTGCAGTGTAGGGGGGAAAAGCTGCGAAAAATCAAATAACCAGACATTTTTATTATTGCTAGACTGATTTGGATGATTCAGAAACAGACCTCTGCTCCTCGGGATCTGACAGCTCACAGTGAATTGGGACAATAATACTACACGAGACACAGCAGAGACCAACGCCCCAGGAGCCCCAGGGAACGGACTACGACCGAGGGAGAACACCCCAGAATTCATCTCAGGGAAAATGTCTTTGAACCTACCTGAACTTGAGCTCTTCCAACGCCGGTGGCTGAAAGAAAACACACTTCATGCTCTCCTCCTTGGTCTAATTTCAGTGATTATTCCTTCCCATCTTGCGCAGCTGCCATCAGACTGATTTTAGTTCCTGGGGATTAAACAGTTTCTGAAGGTTGTTATCACTCCCCTTCAGTGGAGCATATCTTCAAACACCTTCCTGGATAATTACCATGGCCCAGTGATTGGGCAATCACCAGAGTGATTTTAAACACACACACACACACACATTCTTCTCCAGCGTGTTCCTTTGTGTTTGTTTTGGTTTTGCATTTTCAAAGCCCAGCGGTTCGTGAGAGACAGTAGAAGGACAAAATAAAAAGACATATGGTAGTGCTTAAATTATTCCCCAAAAGGGAAAGTGTCCAACATGAAATTATTCAGTCTTTCTACCATTCTAGGGTGGGGAGGGAGGCATTTCAACCAAGAAAATCATAGAATATCCACAATACCCAGAGGAGGACTGAATTATATTATCAACTTCCAAATACAGTCAGCAATATTTCACCAGAAAAGCTGCTTTGCAAAAATTAAATCTCTAATGTTTACACTGGGAAATACCTCCAGTCCTTCTCTGCTGTCTTCCCTAGTCCCCCTGTATACACACACACACACACACACACACACACACACACACAAAATATCTTTCTCTCCCCAAGATTGTCTTTGTTTTGTTCACCTCTTTTATCCTAACATGTAGATATGTGATTCTGTAGTGAGACGCCCAAATGTCTTCCAAAGGAAAGATTACACAGAGTAGAATTTTGTCTCTTATTTTTCAAAATGTTTTAAGATCCTATAAACTCATCTGATATAAGCCTATGGAAAAAGACAGCCAGAAGGAAATCAATGAAACAATTCCGTGAGATGTTTTTTCATCCAAATTGATAACTAGGGAAGGAGGTGGAGGTTGGGTTTCAGCTTCCTGTTCTCTTACTCAGTTTATGCGGCTTCAATCCATTCTACCCAGGCTTAGGCATGTTACATAAGGGTTTTATGAAATGAGATAAATCTTGAGAAAGACTTTTAAATTTAAATTTTAAAAACAAGTGATACATTCATGGTTCAATATGAAACCACCATAATGTGTATATGTTACGATGTCTGCCCCATCTTCTTCAGGGCCTCCTCACCCCACCCCCACTCCTTATAAATAAGCATATTGTTAGTTTCTTGTGTATCTCTCCAGTGTTTGTGCTAATACAAACAAACACAAATATATCCACATTTTCCTCCCTTTTCCATTGTTTTTGAGAAGGAATTTAAGAGAGCTAGAACTGGCCTTGTTTGTGCCAGTGGTGGGAATACACAAGGAGAGAGATCATAATGGAATATCAGAAGCTCATAAGAAAGGAAATGATTTCTCAGTTATTTAGATTCCCTGAATCACTTTCTTTGACATTGGTTCTTTGGTTAAATCTATTCTTTGGGCCTCTTAATTCTTAAAACTTATAAAATCTTTATTGTTTGCACAAGCAAAATTCTAGATAGTTTATATATAATAGCTCATCTCTTGCTTAGCAACAAAAACATGTAAATGGCACATCCTTAAGAGAAGAACATAAAGTGTAATAGCAAGTGCAGAGCAGAGTCCCCTTACCCGGCGATCTGACTCTGGACATCCAGTGGGGAGGCTGACCATGGCCTGAGGGAAGAACAATCATTCTGCTTTGGAAGCTTTTTTTGTTTTACATGTACCCATGAATAGAGAAGGGGCTTCCCAGGTGGCGCTAGTGGTAAAGAACCCGCCTGCCAGTGCAGGACACTTAAGAAATGCAGGGTCATCCCCTGGGTTGGGAAAATCCCCTGGAAAAAGGCATGGCAATCCAGTCAGTATCCTTGTCTGGAGAATTCCATGGACAGAGGAGCCTAGCAAGCTACAGTCCTTAGGATCGCAAAGAGTCGAATACAACTGAAGCGACTTAGCACATACGCGTGCATGCATAGAGAAAACAAGGGCCTTAGATCGTCTTACTCTTCTGACACTTGGGAGTCTAAAGTAGAACCATTTGGTAGATTTTAGAACAACCACAGGAATGTGTATGTAACCAGATAATTGATGCTGGGCATTGTGTGGGACTGTGCCAGACTCCAAAAACAATTAAATCATTTTAAACTCATATTTTGGAAGTGAACAGACAACAGTGACAACTACCTATCTTGTGAGCAAGTTGAAACACAATAATGATGTAATTTGTTGCCATTTTTCAGTGTGTAGTATTGTATTATATGCCAGATGAATAAAAAACTAAATCGTGAATGACATATAGAATAAATGATTGCATGGATCATATTGTAACAATTGCTTTACATGGTTGATGCTTTCCTAAAGAGTTATATGATTGATGAGTTTGGGGAAACCAAACAAAATTTGATTAAATGTTTACATAAATCCTTAAGATGACTCATTTATTTTGATTTTTTATTTAAATGAAATATATAAAAAGATTTTAAGATATCTTAACAGGACAAAAAGTGTGCAGTAAAACAAATCTCCTCCCCACCCCATCCTAGTTCCCCAGAGCTATTCCTTGGCCACACCCCCCAACATACCACTTTCTTGTTTCCCCCAGGGATATTCTGCATAATATAATATGTAAATCTTTCTCTTTTACAACACAAATAAGAGCATGCTGCAAACCTATTCATCACCTGTCTCCATCAGCACAGGCACACCTATGTGCCAGAATATCCCACTGGAAGGAAGGACCACAGGTTATTCATCCAAGCACCCAGGAGTGATGACTCTTCTCTGATGTGAATGAAACTCTTGGTAGAGTAAAATGAAGTCACCTTCTCATGATCTCGTCTCATAATTGTCCTTGTTATACACTGAGTGTTGTCCTCTCCCCGTTTCTGGCATCTGGAAACTCATTTATTCCCCTGTCAGCAGTTACCATCATGTGCTGCATGATGTCCGGAATCTGAAAACCACTCTTTTATACATTTAGTTTTAGTTTTTTTTCATTGTTTCAGGCAGCAGGAGAAATCCAATCCCTGTTATTCCATCTTGGCCAGAAGCAGAAGTGTCATATTTTTTAAACACCGAAGTGTTTCCTAAACTTAGACGTATACAATCATCTGAGCAACTCACTAAAAATGAAGATTCCTGGGCTCCCACCCAGAAGTCCTGATTCAGCAGGACTGCCTGGGAATCTATATTTCTAACCAGCAGCTCAACTAATGTTAAAGCCCTGCCATGGACTAGACCAGTTGTTTGGGAACCACTGGCTTAAAGGATGATGATATTTATTTGTCAGCTATCCTCAAGTGATACCACCATATGGACAGTCTGTTTTTTGGAAGAACAAAATAGAAATAAACAGAGAGATGGATTTCTTGCCAGACTTTGAATTACTGAGGTTTTGGAAACACACTGTCACCTCTGATGAGTGTCTGACGAGGCCAGGGTTCTGTTCCAAAGGGACAGCTCTGCCCAGCATGTGACACAACAGACCCAATGAGTTTGATGGCAGGTTGGAAGTAAGGGTGGAAGGGGCGCATTTGCTTGTCTGTGCAGAAAGGGCACAGATCCCAGCAGCTTCAGCTTAGTTAAACTCATTTTGGAAAATATTTTTGGCCTGTGTGGTTTTATGCTTTTAGAGTTCCATTTTTAAGCACTGGGCCTGTCCAAACCCACTGAAGCTGAGCTGAAGCATCCAAGGAAGATGCTGAGTTTCACACCGATCTCTGCTGAGTCTGTAAAAATTTCTCAGATTTGTCCAAACTGCTTTGTTGAGAAACCAAAACAAAAATCACAAATCCCAGTGGGGTTTGTAGGATCCTGTGGTTTTCATCCCAAACTATGGTAAAACCAGAGGTCAGTCATGTGACTTTCAAGCCTAAAGGTTTCATTATGAATCCTGAAAGAAACCCACAAGCTTCAGTCTTAAAATATACTCCCAAGAGAAAAAAAGAAAAGAAAATCTTCTTAGTGTTGGCCTGGAATCATAGACTTAGGAAACATGTCCAAACCAAATGTTGTCAGGACTCACTGCATTTTAAATCCAAAGCTGAATTTTATTCCACTGGGGTGACATTGTTTATTAACACTGTCTGTGGCAACTGGATTGTCTAGAAAAGTTCAGGAGAGCTAGCTAGAAGAATTCTCTTTCTTGTGCTCTGTACAGAATCGGTCTATTGTTCAATAAACAAAATGAGTTCAACCACATAAATGATGAGGTTTTATTTTGCCATACCTCCTGTTTCTCTAGGATATGTAGACAGCAAAGTATGAAATTACTTATATTTTCTACTCTTCAATATTTCACTCATTAAATGTCAGATTCCTTTGCAACAATGATTCAAATTCTAGGATACACAAGAATAACCTGGAGGCTTTGTGATATCTGTATATTCCTATTATCTGTCTATCTATATGACAAACTACCCCAAAACATAGAGGCTTAGAGCAAGCGTTTTATTATATTTTGTGATTTTGTGGGTCAGGAATTCTGACAGGGCTCAGCTGGGTGATTCTTCTGCTCAATGTGATCATCTTGGGTTACCCATTGGTTTTTGAATGGTGTTTGGTCTCACCTGGAGGATCTAAGACAGCTTCGCCCTCGTGCCTGGCAAATTGGAGAGGATGACTGTAAACTGGGGCAGCCAGGTTTTTCTCCTTCTCCTTGTAGCCATAAGGTCTCTCCACACGGTCCAGGGCTCCCAGAGACTAAGGCTAGACCTGGAACTGACAGACTATCACCTCATTGTTCAGAGCAGCCATGGGTGGATTTCAAGGGGAGGAGAAACAAATCTCACTTCTTGATGGCAGAAATGTCAAAGAATTTGTGGCCATCTTTTATCCACCACAATGTAAAGGCCAGAATTCTACTCCCAGAAAGTCTGATTTAGTAGGTATGTGGTGGGATTCCAAGATTCTGCATTTTAGAAAATATCCAATGAGATTCTAGTGCAAAGCATCCCCATAGTACATGCTGAAAATTACCACTTTACAAGATGTGATGGAAAGTGTGCTTATAGGGAATCTGCCCATCAATCAATTAAGAAACATCAGCTAATCATGTGATGTGTGCCTGGAATCACATCATATGCTCTGGAGGGAGTAAAAGGAACATAATGATCCCAGCCCTGAATGTGCTCATACTCCCTGAAACCACAGTGCGAGGGGATGCTGAATGCTAGAATTCCCAATGGGAGAGGGCCAGGCGGGGGAAAGGGGCAGAACAAAGTCCATGTGTCGCCAAGGTGACTAAGGCAAACACCGGGAGCTGAGCCATAGGAATCATATCAAAAGTGTGCTGGGATGAATAGGTGGCTAGAATAAATTATGAGGGGAAAAGGAGCTGTTCTCTGCAAAGCTTCTAGAGAGAAATGGAGATGAGGCAGAACATGGAAGCAGAGGGCATGACAGCTCTCAAGCACATTTTTTCAGAGTGTGAGCTTTTCTCCCAGGCTTTTGACTGGACCACTTCCCCTCATCTTTTATTGCTCCCCAATCCTGACTTTCTTTCTGGACCTATTTGCCTGTGTTGCTCCTATGCCAGCAAGCCAAGAAGCTCCGCTCCAAGATGGTACAACCAGTCTTTCCACTAACAACATAGAATTGCAGGCAGCCTTCTGACTTACCCTGTACATGGCTCCAGCAACCAAATCTGAATCCCACCCCCCAAAGCAGACTCTTGTGCATGTGAATGCCTGCAGATGTATGCATGTGTGCACGCATGCAGGCGTGTGTGTGTAAGGGGATGACTCCTGGGAGAGGCATAAGGTTTGGAGACTCTCAGGAGCTGGCTCAAGCTATGAAGAATGTTACTGAGTGTCTGAACACATTGCTGAAAATAATACCAAGAAGGAAGACCTGTAATCTAGAGAGATATGTGACATGAGAGAAAACAGTGGAATGAACTCTGTGGCCACTGACCAGAAGAACGGGTTGGGAGGGGTGCTGTAACAGGAGGGTCCAAGAGGCTATCTGTAAACAGGGTTATGTGTAGGGTGCCCCAGGGCATGAAGCCTGGCTACTCAAAGATGTCTTATTTGGCTGAATGAAAAACAATCCCTTCTTGTCCCAATCAGAGGCTGCTGTCAGTGCTAAGTTTTGAAGAGTCAGGACTGAAAGCCAGGGGGGACCAGCAGCAGCTAGGGATGGCATCAGCAACCAGGCAGGGACCTGGGCACAAAGGGAAGTTCATGGCTAAGCGGTGAGCCAGGAGTCAGCTAGGTAGGGAGCCGGAGTGAAGTCTGAGAGCAGGCTGGGCAGCCATGGTCCCACAGCACAGGGTGCCCCTTGGGCTGGGGCATGCTCACAGACAGACAGCATAGGGAGACACAGATCTCCAGGAAGACAGGCTTGGGTCATGCTGTTCTGCATACGGGCTCATTCCTAGCCATAGCTAAGGGAGGAAGCAATTGCAAATCAGTCCAGGGCTTCTGGGTCCGTCCTCAGGACAGGATGGGAAGGAAATATCAGGCCTCTGTGCCAGTTAGACAAAAAGTGCCCCTCAGGCAAGCAGCTGATGCCCCTGAGTCCTAAGGGCCCCCTCCTCCAGGCAGACACAAGATTCAACCCACACTGCAGGTTTAGTGCGCATAGTGCATTTGGACTAGCCCCCCTCAAGCCCCTCCGGAGAGCCTTTGTGTAAGACAGCAAGTAAAAAGCCATACAAGGTGACCCAGTACGGAGGCAGGGATAAGGGCCAATTTTTGTCCTGAATGTTTGAATATACTGGCCAGATCCTGATTTTTTTTTAACCATAAGTCAGGGAAATTTTGAGTTCCTCTATACCTCATCAGACACAGGGGTGGTAAATTAGTCCCCATCAGAGAGATATGAAATGTTAATACCAGGCTAATTGGGAAAACAGGGAGCAAGTGGGCAGGTCCAAGGAGACGGGTGCCTAAGCATTGTCATGCCAGCCGGCCCATCTAGTAAGTGGCTGGCTTGAGCAGGGGACGAGCTGAGAAAGGCTACCCAGGCACTACTGCCAAAAACACTGTTCCAGTTGAATGGTAAGCCACATTCCATACCCTGGCAACTGGAGGGTGCCAGCGTCTGCTGTGCTCGTTTTCAGATCAGGAAAATACCACCGCATCATAGAGTGACTGCCGAAGATTTCAGGACACTCGCATCAAAACACATCAGTGCTCTAATCACCCTGCCACTGCAGGGGAGGCTGGTGCCCCAACCAGTGAGCTTTTCTTTTGCTAGTCAAATAAAGCCCTTAAAATACCTCTACTTCCTAATCCATCACCCACCCATTTCCTTATCTGTAGATTCCAGCTTTCCCAGGGAGTGTGTTGGTTCTGGCAAGAGGCTCTTGACCTGATTTCTCTTTCAGTTGGTCTCACTAGTTAGGTCTGACTTGGGCTAATCTTCTTTTCAGTTCCTTGAATGCTTGAGGTGTGCCAGGCACTGTGTTCAGGGAATGCAGATAATTAGGACATGGTCCCTCCCCTCAAGAAGACTGTCGCGTGGAAAGAGGGACAGACCGGTGGACAATGGCTGCCTACCCAGTGCCTATTTCCTCTTTTCTTGCAGAATCCTAGCACTATTTGAAATCCTCCCTTCACTCCCCTTCACAGACACACTCACACAGCCTGCTTTGGGTGTAGGAGGGAGTGTATAGTCAGGGGCAGGATGAGTCAGGGGCAGGATGAGTCAGAAGCAGAGTTTTAGGGGAAGGGAGATGGGTCTGCCCTGCTCACTGTTACCGGGAGGGCTGGCTGTCCTGCCCTGTAGCTGAGCCGCATGTCCTGTTAGGAGAGGAGCAACCCAGGACATTCACACCAGAAAGAAGGCCAATGTGTAGCTCTGCTTCATTCATGTTCTTAAATATTATATAGTGTAAATACATACAACTTATAATGCTTCCCAGGTGGTGCTAGCAGTAAAGGACCTGCCTGCCAATGCAGAAGACATAAGAGACATGGGTTCAATCCCTGGGTTGGGAAATTCCCCTGGAGGAGGAAATGGCAACCCACTGCAGTATTCTTGCCTAGAGAATCCCATGGACAGAGGAGCTTGGTGGGCTACAGTCCATGGGGTTGCAAAGAGTCAGACATTATTGAGTGACTAACACACACACACATACAACTTATACACTCATATAGTCAAAGGTTACTTCTAAAGTCTTAAAATTGTGTCTCTCTGAGCACAGCTGTTTGATGTTTGTTATTATAAACAATGTGCTTCTCACGTGGTGCTAGTGGTAAAGAAACCACCTGCCAAGGCAGGAGACATAAGAGACTTAGACACCACTGAAGCGACTTACGTGCATGCACATTATAAACAACAGTACTATAAACATTTCTAAGCAGGGCTCCAGGCACTATGCTTTTGTTTTTGTTGTTGTTGAGTCACTCAGTTGTGTCTGACTCTTTGCAACCCAATGGACTATAGCCCAGTGGGCTCCTCTGTTAATGGGATTCTTCAGGCAAGAATACTGGAGTGGTTTGCCATTTCCTTCTCCAGGGAATCTTCCCAACCCAGGAATCAAACTCTAGTCTCCTGCATTGCAGGCAGATTCTTTACCACTGAGCTACAGGGGAACTTATGTGAAAGTTCACATTTAAAGGATCATACCAAATTGTTTTTCCCATGGTAGTAAAATGTCCTAGTGACATTTCTATCAATAGTGTGTAGGGGCTCCATATTCTCACTTATGCTGCATTTCATAGCATTTTTTTTAATTCAAAAAAATCTAGTGATTTCCAATACAAATATAAATTTGAATTTTCCTGATTACTGATGATAATCATCATGAATATTGGTTATTTTGTTTCTGCTTCTGTGAAAGCTTGTTCAAGTCTTTTGCCCATGTCATTTTGAGATATTTGTATTTTTCTAATTGATTTTTAGGTGTTATTTACATATTCTGAATAATAATAATTTGTCAGCTGTATTTGTTCCAAATATCTTCTTCCATTTTGTAATACATATTTTCACTTTTGTAACAAACAAATGTTGCTCATTTTTATGTGGGAAGATTTACCAATATTTTCTTCATCAGATCAGATCAGATCAGTCGCTCAGTTGTGTCCGACTCTTTGCGACCCCATGAATCACAGCAGGCCAGGCCTCCCTGTCCATCACCAACTCCCGGAGTTCACTCAGACTCACGTCCATCAAGTCAGTTTCAGCTTTAGCATCATTCCTTCCAAAGAAATCCCAGGGCTGATCTTCAAAATGGACTGGTTGGATCTCCTTGCAGTCTAAGGGACTCTCAAGAGTCTTCTCCAACACCACAGTTCAAAAGCATTGATTCTTCGGCGCTCGGCCTTCTTCACAGTCCAACTCTCACATCCATACATGACCACAGCAAAAACCATAGCCTTGACTAGACGGACCTTTGTTGGCAGAGATAATGTCTCTGCTTTTGAATATGCTATCTAGGTTGGTCATAACTTACCTTCCAAGGAGTAAGTGTCTTTTAATTTCATGGCTGCAGTCACCATCTGCAGTGATTTTGGACCCCCAAAAAATAAAGTCTGACACTGTTGCCACTGTTTCCCCATCTATTTGCCATGAAGTGGTGGGACCGGATGCCATGATCTTAGTTTTCTGAATGTTGAGCTTTAAGCCAACTTTTTCACTCTCCACTTTCACTTTCATCAAGAGGCTTTTGAGTTCCTCTTCACTTTCTGCCATAAGGGTGGTGTCATCTGCATATCTGAGGTTATTGATATTTCTCCCGGCAATCTTGATTCCAGCTTGTGTTTCTTCCAGTCCAGCGTTTCTCATGATGTACTCTGCATATAAGTTAAATTGATCTTTTTAGTAACTCCTTCTCTACTCCAAAGTCATGAAGATATTTTTCTATTTTATGCTAAAAATTTTGAAGTTTTGCTATACACATTTAAGTTTAATTCACCTGAGATTCATTATGTGTATGGTGTGAGATAGGGATCCAACTTCACTTGTTTTCCATGCGTATTGATATAAGCAAGTGTCCCAGGACAATTTATCAAATTATCCTCCCTGTTTCCAATGACTGCAATGCCAGCTCTATCATATGTTAAGTTTCCATATGCACAAGTCTGCTTCTAGGTTTTCCAGTTTGTTCTATCATCACTTTGTTTAGTCCTGAGCCTAGTCTTATTTACCATACCTGTATGAAAAAATGTTGCTATTAGGAAAGGCAAATTTTCCCACCTTATTCTTCTTCAAGAATACTTAGCTATTCTTAGGCTCTGCTCATTGATATACATTTAGAATCGATTTGTCAAGTTCTTTGAAAACCTCTGTGGGCATTTTTATTGGAATTGCACTGAGTTTATAGATCAATTTGAGGAAAATTGACATCTTCATAATACTGAGTTTTCCTATCCATTAAAATAGTGTATCTCCATTTATTTAGGTCTCTTTAAAATGTTTTCATTCACTCAAAATTCAACTGCTCTCTGCCAGACACTTATGTCAAGGGGCAAAAATCCTTGCCATGATCTAACATACATTCTGGTAGGTAGAAGACAATAGAAAAAATAAATAGGTAAAAATAACAAATATGTAAAACTAATAAATGAAAGATCAAAAGGAAGCAAGGAAACTGGTTACATGCCTATCTGGGGGAAGGCAGAAGAAGGCAAGTGTAGGAAATTTCACATGAGGAGCCTGGGTAGAGCAGAGATAACAAAGGCAGGGACTGTAGGACCTGAGGTCAGAAAGGAGACAGGGACCCAGTCATTCACATGGGCCAGAGTGAGGCTAGGCTAATGACCAGAGGAGGGATGTGATCTGACTATGTATAAACAGGGCTGCCCTGGCTGCTGTGTTGAAAACCTATGAAGCAGGAAGTAAGTAGGGAGGCCATCTACAGGTTCCTACAATCATTCAAATGTGCCGTGATGGTGGCTTGGACCAGGGTCATGGCAACAGGGTGGTGAGAAGTGACCAGTAAGAAGTAACACCAAGAAGATTTGCTGATGAATGAGATGTGAGTGGGGAGAGGTTCCGAGGACTGATTAGTCCAAGAGACATTCCTGAGCAACGGGAGAGATGCTGTTGCCCTTTACCAAGGTGTGAAAGAGTAAGTTGGAGGTAGGATGTCAGGCTCTCAAAAATCTTCATAAGTTTGAGATTTCTAGTAGGTAGCTCAGGGGATGTGCTTTGTGGCCTGCTAGATACTGAAGACTGAAGTTCAGAAGGGAGATGTCAACTGAAGTTATACACTTGGAAGTCACTTAACCATATCAGTCAGGATCCCAACAGAAAATAATGGCATATGCAAATTAGGAATATTTAAGTAGAATTTATTTACAGAGGGGCTATTTTTAGAGGTGGGCATGTAGGGAAACCCAAGGAATCATGGAAAACTCTGAGTGTTGCAAACACCAAAAACGCACGAGAAATAGGGGGCCACAGGAACTGGGAAACACCTGGGTGAATAAGGGGGTGTTGAGAGGAGACATCTTTTGTTAAGGTCCTTACCCAGGAGGAGCCAAGAGAATAAATTCCTGAACATCACGCTTCTCTCTCCCCTTAATATCCTATCTACAACCAACAGGAACCAGAAGGCACAGGGGCCTGTTGATAAACTACAGAAAAGCCAACCTCCTGAGGCAAAGCCCAGGAATTAGAAAGATTGAGAATAGATCTAAAGGGAAACAGAAGATACCTGGAACAAGCAGGTAAGGTGGTATTTGAAGTGATGAGATTGAATGTGATGACTAGGGAATGTATGTAGACAGAGGAGATGCCCAAGGACTGAGCTCTGGAACATTCCAATTCTTAGAAGCTGGATTAAAAAGGAAGAAACAGCAAAAGGCACTGAGGAGGAGTGACCAGAAAAAATCTCTAGGTGAGAATGGGGTCTTAGATGTCAAGGGAAGAAGCCGTTTTTAAGAGAATGTGTCACATGCTGCTCTTAGGTAAAATAAGATAGGGCCTGGGAACTGACCACTGGGAGCAGCAAGCAGCAGCCACCAGTGGCCTTGCCAAGAGCAATGGCAGTGGGGGAGAGACCTCACTGAAGTGGGTCTAAGTGAAAATCAAAGAATTGAGAATAGATAACAGAGATGATTTTGTTAAAAATTATAAAATTTATGTAATAAAGGGGTTGAGGGAAATGGGTGGTTGCTGGAAGGGACAGTAGATCAAGAAAGGTTTTTGTTTTTAAGATGAGAGGAAATAATAGCATATCTATATACTCATAGAAAGGATCCTAGCATAAAAAGGGAATAATGGATGATGCAGGAGAGAGTCAAATTGCTAGAGCAATGCCCTGAGATAGATAAGAAGGGATAAAGAGAGGGCTTGGGTTTAGTTCAAGGCTTGGGGAGTTCATCTACAGGAGCAGGAAGAATTGTAAGTGTGTAAGTACAGATGCTAGTGGGTGTACAGATGTAGCGGGTGGTATGGAAGTTCTTGTCTGATTGCTTCATTTTTTTTTTTCAGTGCATAGAAGCAGGGTCACCAACTGACAGAATCTGGGAGAAGTTGGCATTTTGCAAACAGGAAATGTATCAAGTAGTAAACTAACTTAGTAGTCATCAAAATTTTCTCTTTCAAAAATAATTTGAAAAATAATGTCTCTTAAAATATTTGCAAATGGTGTGACTGACAAGAGCTTAATTTCCAAAATGTACAAACAGTTCATACAGTTCAACAACAACAAAAAAATAAACAATGCAATTGAAAAATGAGCAGAAGACCTAAATAAGACATTTCTCCAGAAAAGATATATAGATGGCCAACAGGCCCGTGAAAAATGCTAAAGATTGCTAATTATTAGAGGAATGCAAATCAAAACTACAACAAGGTACTACCACCTTACACTGGTCAGAATGGCCATCATTAAAAAGTCTACAAACAACAAACGCTTGAAAGAATGTGAAGGAAAGGGAACCTTCCTATGCTGTTGGTGGGAATGTAAGTTAGTGTAGCCACTTTGGAGAACAGTATGGAGGTTCCTCAAAAAAAGCCAAAAATAGAGCTACCATACGATCCAGCAATCCCACTCCACATCCAGATGAAACTATAATTCAAAAAGATACACGCACTCCTATTTTTATTGGAGCACTATTTCCAATAACTAAGACATATAAACAACTGAATGTCCCTCAACGGATGAATGGATAAAGAAGATGCAATACATATAGGTAAGTGTGCCATGATTTTGGTAAGGCAGGCCAGCATGTTAAAGCAATGTAAAGTGCAATGGAATTGAGGATATGTATATATATAAATATATGCCGATATGTGTGATTATAGTTATTGGCTACAGAATATAATCTGGGTAAGTTCTTCAAACAAGATTTATAATTTTTTTCATACTGGCCTGGGAAGTCCTTTGTTAAGTTCATTTCTAGTTTCTTTATTAAAAAAATCTTTAAAAATATGTTTTCCAAGTTGTTAAGTACACAAAAAAATTAGTTTTAGTATATTGATCATATTATCAAACCAGCCTGAAAGAAATCTCGATACCTTTTATATAGGTTGCCCTGAGCTCTGTTGCAGGTGGTCATATCCTCCATAAATATTGCCAATCATGTTTCCTGCTTTTCAATCCTTATGCTTTTCGTTGTTTTTCATGTCTTGCTGTGTTGAAAAGCAACTCCAATATAATATTGAATATAGAAGTGGTGATAATGACTGCTATTAGCTTATGACTGACTTTAAATGGAATGCTTTTAACATTTTATCATTAATAAAGATGTTTACTCTAGGTTTTGGGTAGGTATTCTTTGTGGATTATATTTATGTGTTTTTTTAAACACTAAATGACTCCTTGATAATAACTTGGTCATTATGTAATATATATTTTTTTATGTGACTAGAGTCTGAATATTTACAGTCTAAGGAGATACAGTTTATTATGCCCATTTTACAGACAAGAAACTGAGACTTAGAGGAAAACATAAGACGTGTAAAGTTTATACCCAACAGATGTCAAAACAAGAATTAAAATCAGGTCTGTTTGATTATAAACTTAAGCTTTTCCACCAGCTATCCTCCCTGAGGGCAAAGACTAGGTCTTTTTGTGACCTGTGTGAAAGTCGCTCAGTTGTGTCTGACTCTTTGTGACTGTACAGTTCATGGAATTCTCCAGACCAGAATACTGGAGTGGATAGCCTTTCCCTTCTCCAGGGGATCTTCCCAACCCAGGGATCGAACCCAGGTCTCCTGCATTGCAGGTGGTTTCTTTACCAGCTGAGCCACCAGGGAAATAAGTCTCAAATGCCCAGGGCAGTGCTGTGTTCATAGTACTTACTCAAGAAATCTGTTGAATAAATAATGAATGGATGTTTCAAGACCCTACAGATTCTTTAAAGTTTCCTTAGCTGGGAAAAAAAAAAAAACACTTTTCCTACCATATGGGTCACAAAATGATGTTAAATGTAAATGGAAGAAAAGATCTAAAGAAGTGGATCTAATAGGTAATCTTGGTGATTTTTTTATTATAGTTCTTTAAATTGTTCATTGGAAGAATTTTAATTCATTGAAATAGATTTTTAAAAGGCCAGTAGGAGACAGAAAGTGAAATTGAGAGAAAGTCTCTTAAAAATGTACAAAGTCTCCTGTGGTCAATGATTTTACTAGTGTGTTTATTATACTCAGGACCAAAGAAATCAAAATCACTGATGGTCAAGACTTCATTAAAACTTCTCAATCTCTTCAGTCCCCAAAGTGGTATTTCTTGAGCAGATATGTTTTAGAGAGACTGGGAATATGTTTCTCCAATTAGGAAATGAAGAGCATGCAAAGACACTGAGCACGGTGCCAGGCAGAGACACCAGGTCACGAAGGCTCTAGGAGGGAAGTCCCCCTACATCCTGCAAGACCCTGGGATGGGCCTCTGGGCCACAGACAAGGGCAGGAGACACTACACAAAATACTTGCCAAAGTAGGAGAGAGGTGTCAACAGCTGCAGCCAAAATACTATTTCACCGCTTGCCGAAAAACATGCAGGGAAAGACTACACTGTCACCTCTTCTGGGAAGAGCAAAAATAAAGTTGTATTTCAACCTTAATTTTCCACCTTGTGGGCAAAAATAAAAGGAAAATTACTTCTGGGCAATACTGCACGTATCAGAGAATAATGAGCCGTCTTAAGCAGTTGAGCAAGAAGTAGAGCAACCAACGTTCTTCTCTCCAGAAAATAATGCAGTGAGTTCCTTTAAAGTAAACCTTAAAAAAAAAAGCTCTCTTCAAAAGGAAATACAATGAGATACACCATCAGGGGCCATCTAAGAATGCCACATCTCTACTGGAGGGTGACACGGGAATAAACTGGAAGGATAGCATTCGGGAGGCTAACCTGATTCACACACCGCCCCATCACTGCCTCATGGCTCTCTCAACTTCAAGATAGTTCACGTCCATTTTTTTCTTCCCTTTCCTCCTTCCTCCCTCTCTTCCTTCCCTCACTATCTTGTTGTTTTTATGTTTTACATGTTGATTCATTGAACAATCCCAACAAATTTTTCTGGGAAGTCAGGTATTAAGATGATGCTAAACACTCTCAAGCTTTCAAGACTGGCTTCTAATTGCACAGATCTTGTCCCCTCTGTGTTTCTGTGTCAGCAGAATTCTAAGACCAAGGTTTCTGCCCCCAATGCATGTACCCTTTATAATCCCTTCCCCTTGACTGTGAGGGAAGCTGTCAATACAGTGTGATGTCACTCTCACAATTATGCTATGTCATATGGCAGAGAGATTTATAGATGTAATTAAGATCCCTAATTAGTTGACTTTGAGTTAATCAAAAGAGATTATCCTAGGTGGGCCTGGTCCATCTAACCAAAGTGATAGAAGGATTCCAAGTGAGAGAGATTTCCCCTGTGAGCCTTGAAGAAGCGAATGACCACATTGTGAACCTTTTATAGGGGAAACCGTGCAGCACAGACCTGAAAGTGTCAGTCGCCCAGTTGTGTCCGACTCCTTGCGACCTCATGGGCTGTAGCCCGCCAGGCTCCTCTGTCCATGGGACTTCCCAGGCAAGAATACTGGAGTGGGTTGCCATTCCCTTCTCCAGGGGGATCTTCCTGACCCAGGGATTGCACCTAGATTCTCACATAGCAGGCAGATTCTTTACCATTGGCGACACCAGGGAAACCCAGGAAAGACCTGAGGGGACTCCTAAGAACTGACAGCGGTCCCTGACCAACAGAGAGCAAGAAGCTGGAGACTTCATTCCCACAAGTCCAAGGATCTTAATTCTGCCAACAACCAGTGAGACTAGAAGGGGAACGAAAGCCTCAGATGGGACTGAGCCCCGCTGACACCTTGAAGACAGTTTGATGAGACCCTGGGCAGAACACCCAGCCAATCCACACCCAGACTTCTTTTCTTTTCTCACACCCAGACTAACAATCCTTGGGAAGGTTGAGACAATGAATACGTTATCTAAGCCACTAACTTTCACAGCAATAGAAAACTAAGAAATCTATCCTTGAGCCTGAAAGTTTGATGACAATATCCCTAATCTGAGGTTTTGGTTGAGAATTTACTAGGTAATGGGGAGAAGAAGCTAACGAGCTCCTTCATCAGCTGGAGAAAGTTACCTCAAGTGTTTTAGTTGAGGGCATGTGATAGTCGTTCCTGCCATTCACCAAGTGTTTCGGCTCTCTCTCCCTCCAGACCCATGACAGCCATGCACTGACTATTCCCTGGGTGCAGTCCTAGTTAGATGGACCATGCACATCTATTTGGCGATGTGTATCACTTGGGGCCGGGGCACTGGAGCAGTGCAGAACTCCCCAGAGCCCCCTTTCCCTCTGCTCTAGTCACAGCAGTGCTCCAGATAGTCCAGGCCCCAGAGTCAGGTTACGGGGGCAGAGCCTATCTTGCTGGCCCATGTTTTCACCTATAGAGTGAAAAATTAATCTTATTTGAAAACACAGAAACTGTACAATTGTTTGTTACCGCATCATAACTTAGTCCACACTCTTACATGGGAAATTCCTGAACTACACAGCCAAAAAAACAAAAAAGGCCATGTTTCACCTATAGAGTGAAAAATAAATCTTATTTGAAAACACAGCAATTTTACAATTGCTTGTTACTGCATCATAACTTAGTCCACACTTTTACATGGGAAATTCCTGAACTGCACAAACAAAAAAAACAAAAAAGCCAAAGATACAGACGTGAGAAGAGAGGAGAATACTCAACCTCTTACATGGTGTCACATGCCTGAATTATTTCCAGTTCTTATTTGAAACAAACAACAAATTTTTTAAATGCTTTAGGTCAGTGCATGCAGAAGAGAAAAACTTGAACATCAGCCACCACTCATCTATGCTGAAAAGCACAAGGATCATAGGATCAAATAAAGTCTGAGAAGGCAGAACCAACAAAGCAGCTGGCTCTTTGTTTGTGGAGGGAAAAAGTAGGGAGAAGCTCTTCTTGGAAAACTCTTCTTAGGATAAATGTCATCACCAGTCTTTGGGGTTCCCATGTTCCCTTAATGTTGAGAGCCTAGAGGATGAGTCTTCATATCCTGCTCAGTAAGATTGTCTAAAGAAGGAGTGCATCTGCCCAGTAGAAACAAACAATACAAATGTAAGGTCTGGTTTTGAAAAGTGCTGTGATGGGTCAGGAAGATCCCCTGGAGAAGGGAATGGCAGCCCACTCCAGTATTCTTGCCTGGGAAATCCCATGGACAGAGGAGCCCTGGGCTACAGTCCATGGGGTCCCAAAGAGTCAGACTTGACTAAGTGACTAACACATGATAGGAGAGAAAATGGATGAGCAGTACAATCCTGGTTTTAAAAGGCAGAAAAATAGTATCACGGTAATAGGGAGATGTTAATGCTAAATGATCAGTTTGATCAGTTATAAGGTCCTTTTGAAAACTATTCAGATGGTTTCTGTGGCAAACACTAAACTTAGATCTTAAAGATAGAGGTTCTGGTGAAACGTTCTTTGGGAAATTAACAGAAATTCCATTCTAGCAGATTTGGATTTGCAAGATAAAAATACCACTGGCTCTGTGACTAGTGGGATAGTTGAAGCAGATATGTATAAATTAAGCTATCCCTATGTATATCTTTTTTTCAAAGTGTTATTCTGTTCAGACCACATCAATAGTGTATAGCCAAGGAAATGGATTGAGGAAGGAAAGAGATCTCTTGACCTCATCACCCAGTGACTCTTGATCAAATATTATAGAAGTAACTAGATTATTATACTTCCCAAAGGTTAATTTGGTCAAAAATATACATCACCAAGAACTAGAACTGGACACTGTGACTTGTGGAACATTTTTCCATTTGAACATTCTAGCTATGTCTACATAGTAAGAGGAAATGGAATACTGAGACAATGACTGGGCAATTTAGGCTGTAAGTTTATATTTACAATGAAAAATAAAGTAATTGTGACAAATTAGATTGTTAAATTGAATCACCTAAGGTAATTGCTTCAGTTCCTTCACCCCACCTTTTTATAGATGTGTGGTCATAGCCTTTGGGAGAGATAAGGGTATTGTGGGTGCCTGAGTGTCGGACTTATGGGCCAAAAGACACGCTCCTATTGATGGTCCCAAAGCTATTCTAGGTGCAAAATACTTGCCTGCTAGTCATATGCTCTTCTCACTCCAATGCTAGGTGATGTTACCAGCATATGGCTTCCATAGGCAAGCTGGTTGCTATATATTTAGGTTCTCTCTATATTTCCTTTGGACTATGCAATGAAGTCCTCTGAATGATGAGGAAAAAAGCACAGCATCCTCTTGAAAGGAATGTCATTCTGCTCTCACAACACAGAGAGGTAATTCTAGTGTACATTTAAATGTAAATAAATGCACCAGATTAATGATCTCAGCATCAAAGAGACACTAAAACAGGCCATTGAAGACCTTTCGTGTTCTACCTGAAACTGTAAAAAGGTGGTGTAAGAAGTAGTTTGGATCTTTAGAAAGAATCATTTCCTTTCTAGAATCAGTCATCCCCCTTGGTTTCTCAGCTTTTCCTCTAAATAGCAATGTTGACGCTTTATTAGTTGATCAATAAGACATGATACAGAGTATGGTTATCATAAAATAATCATACCCTGGAGCATTTTGAGGCATGAGCCACTTGCCTCTAATCAGATTGGGTTGAGATTACCTCTGGATAACCACGCTCATGGGAACTGTCTCATTTCTATTATGAGTACATTTTATAATAGGGAAAAATGTACATTCCTGTAGGGGGAAAATGAAGTTGGCAGCTTATACCTAGCAATCATTTCAGTTGAGCCGAGAAACTCCTGTTTTTGAAAGAAGTCAAACTATGCTTCATCTATTCAAGCAATGTCAGAGAAAAGAAGCAGCTCACATGCCGTGTGGGTAACGCGATACAATGGAGACTGTATTTTACTTGGGCATTGCAAGCTCCAAATTATATGCAAACATTCAAAGAGGGCATTTGAAACTTGGTATGCATGTTTATAAATGGCACATTCTGAATCTGGAGTGGGCTTAGGTGTCTAGGTTACAATAACAGATGATCTCCAGTGTAAAAATGGAACAAAGCCTTTTTTTAACTTCCTGCAGAGAAAGATGTTCGACTTTCTGCTTCAATTATAATCCCAGGCACACTGGAGATTCCGTTAAGAGTAATTTCTCTCTATTTCTCCTTATCCTGACCAGCCAAAAATTTTAATCAAATTACATATATTGGAAAGTTAAAGACAGAAAAGCCCAGTGAGCCATGAAATACACTTTACAACAGTGTGCACAGCACTTAACCTATTGGTTTAGAATGATCGAAAAAGCCATTTAAAATGTTAGATGAGCACACTGCAGAGATGATTATAAACTCTTAAAGCTGTAGGTTTTTAATCTTATTTTTCTATGCATTGCATTTTTATCCAGGAATTTTTAACATGGGATAAATGATTAAAAAAAAAAAAGATGGTGAAAATACTTATGTGAATTGTTTGGTGGAAATATTTGTTACTAATAATTAAATTGAGATACAAGAAAGTTGGACAATATTACTGCCATATTATGGAATCAGATGATGCTCTTTTGTTTGTCTCAAAATACAAGCAAAATTATTTCAGGTTGAATTTTTGAATGAAAGGAAAGAAGGTAGACACAATCTCAGGACGCCATAAAGAGAAACTGTCTCATTTATGGATTTGTGACATTAGAATTAAATTTAGCTTCTACTTGGCAACATTGCATTTGATTAATGATATGCCTTTTCAATTCTGGTTATTTCAAGAGCCTCAGAATATCTTTCTTGGGCCCAAACAATTGCTCAATGCTTTCTACTATTTCATTTCCTCAGAATTGTACTTGATTTCTGCAAAACAGCTAGGGCAACTGGGCTCCGGGCTTGAAAGAAATAAGGGCTGGCCAAAAAGAAACCACATAAGGATTTTTACTCATCATTAGAAATTCAACTCACAGAACTAGATGAAAGAGTCATTTTTTAATTATTCAGAGAGCAGAAAGGCTCCCTACCTCAGATTTCCCCAAGTTGGTAGGTTACTCATGTTTTCTACTAAGAGTCTCATTTTGTCTTGCCCAGAAGAGGCCAAAAATAACCTAAATGCAAACTGTAGTGCTACCTCACACACCCCAGAATGAAAGACAGTTGAGGGCCTTGTAGGCAGAGTTAGACTGAAAAAGACCTGGGGAAGTTCTTTCTCTCATCTGGAAGCAGTGATTTCAGGCCCAGTCCTGCCTCCAACTCATGTGGGACTTCAGAGATGCCTGAACCAAATGAACATTCTTTTACCCCTTAAACACTGCCTGCACAATTAACTTCCTTCTGCCTCATCTCTGATATTACCTCTGCTCACAGTTTTCTCTAAGGTCACTGCATAGTCAAGCGAGTGGCTTTACCAGTGTTCTCCCTGAGTAGTGCCCCACTCACCTCTACTAAACAAAGAGATTCCTTCCTGTCATTCATTACTCACATCTGGCTCGTCTACTTTGCTAGGTCCCTTTCCTTTCCTAAATAGTAAATATTTTCCCCAAACCAAGAGTGTCTTCGTCCCTTTGCTTTTCTCTCTGGGTAATGAATCCTTTCTCATAGCATCAACTGTGTCAAACCCACAGGCCCACTTTGACTCTTCACCCATAGCTAGCTTCTTATCTCCCACCAACACGCAAACCTGAAGGGCTGAACTGTAGAATTTCAGGTGATCCCCACCACCTGGTATCCACATTGTTCTGACATCCTCTCCCCTTCAGCACAGGTAGAGCCTTGTTACTTGCTTCTAGCCAACAGAATATGACAGAGGTGAAGAGACCCAGCAGATCTAATTAAGGTTTTTAATCAGTTGACTTTGAATTCATCAAAAAGGAAATTGTCCTATGTGGGCCTGACCTCAAAGAGCATGAAGGCTTTCCCTGAAAGCAGAAATGTGAAACAAGAGAGACACTAACCTGAAGACCTTGAACTACTTAGGGAGAGGACAGCCTCTAGGAGCTAAGGGGCTCAGTCTTACAACTGCAAGAAACTGAAATCTACCAACAGTCTGAACAAACTTGGAAGAGGCCCCACGCTCCAGGTGGAAACATCAGCCCTTCTGACACCTTGACCGCAGCCTGTAGGACCCTGGAAAGAGGACCCAACTGAGCTCTGCCCAGATCCTGGCCCACACAACCTATGTATTGTTTTAATCCACTAGGCTGTGATAATTTGTTTCACAGTGAAGAGTCGGACACGACTGAGCGACTGAACTGAACTGAACTGAACTGAATACTAACATATTACCTTCCCAATTTTATTACTGTCCTCTCAGGCTCTCATCTCTAAGTCACCTGTGACTCTTTTCCTTCATCAGATACCAAGACTTGTCATTTATTCTTGACCAATATCTACTGAATTAAACCATATTCCTCTGTTTTATTCAATTATTCAGCAAATATTTGCCAGACACTGTGTCCAGCTCTGGTTATCCAATGCTAAATAAGATAAGTATGACTCCTACTCCTATGCAAAGTAAAGTTTAGTGGATAAAATGAACACTGAGCATATAATTACAAGATGCTTTGAGAGAGTTCTGCAGGGGACTCTAACCTAGTCTGGATAGGGGAGGAGGCAGGAAGGACCCTACCACCTTACTATCTCAAGGCTGAATTATTGTGCCAGCCTTTCTCTACTCTGTGTCTGCTTCTCATTCCTCCAGGCAGTACACTCAGAGTTGCTAGGTTTCCCTTCCTCAAAGATGCTTTAAACCAAGTGGCCTCTGTTTAAGGACTTCCAATGGCTTTCTATTACCTCATATATAGAATGAGCAAAATATTAATAAGGTTGTAGCAAACTCCCTGTGAGCTAATTCTAAATCAAATTCTCTTTTTTCACTACTGCTATTTCTTTGATATTGTTTAAACATTATCTAATTATGAGTTTGGAGCTTACAAATGTTGCAGATAAATCAGCTATAGTCCCCAGAGGAAAAACACATTGCCTATTTTTTTATCTGTATGCTTGAAACTGATCAAAAGTCAATATTTAGTTAATACATCTGGCCTCATAAGCCTGGGACTATAAAATGAGGGTCACATTTACATTTACACCTAGCTTACAGGAAATCTGAGACCCCCACCTGCCAAAGAGAAATATAATAGCAATGTTGATGGTCCTGGTGCTCCTCTCAGCTCCCTTTTACTGGCATGCACCCACTGCTATTGTTTGGATTTAAAAGTCTCCCTTTTCTTCAAAGAATTGTCCTCAGAAGCCTCTTCATTTGGAAGTCTGTTCCAACCCAAACTTCAGTCAGTCACTAGCTGATGCATGTGAGCGTGCTGTCACTTCAGTCGTGTCCGACTCTTTGCGACTCCATGGACTACAGCCCTCCAGGCTTCTCTGTCCATGGGATTCTCCAGGCAAGAATACTGGAGTGGGTAGCATTCCTTTCTCCAGGGGATGATCTTCCCAACCCAGGGCTCAAACCCATGTCTCTTGCATCTCCCGCATTGGAGGCAGATTCTTTACCACTGAGCCACCTGGGAAGGCGCGACTGGCTGATACACATTCTCCGAAAGACCAGTTATGAGAGGCAACCTACCCCTCCCCCACAAGGCTCTTGTGTGAAACCTGCTTGAAGCGAACCTCCAGCTGAGACATCGTTCTTGGGTTGCAGGCATCCCCTCGCTGTGGTGCTTCCTTCATGCCCTTCACCTGAGAACAGTCCTCAAATCAATCATTTGAATAAGAATTCCCACCTCAGGCTCTGCTTTCAGGGAACGTACTCCCAAACAATAAACTTCCTCAAAGTGTCCCTCGTTTTTTTTCCATGAGTCACCACAGGAAGCTTCATCCGTGTCTACTAGCCAATCTGTTGGCAACTTCTTGCAGCGTCCGCCACCTTTCCCTCTCCTATTCAGGTGTCCCCAGCCACTGCCAGGAAGCTGCTTGAATAAACCCCTCTGTGGTCTCCACTGAAGGCTCTCTTTCTGAGAATAGCAATGTCCATAACAAGGATGCTATTTCTGGATATTCCTTAAACTGCCCATTCCTCAAGATGCCACAGCAGACCTGACTTCCATGCTAGTTGGTAGAATAGCTCCTACCCTACTTTCAAGATACTGGATACTTTCTGGATGTAGGCCCCACAACAGCTCTGCTTATGCCCCACGTTTTAGGAGGTATGGTTTCTGATCATTATTTCTCTCATCCTGAGGGATCAAACCCATTTCTAGGAGCAGGGGGCAAAGCAGAAACTGTCCCTTAAAAATCTTCTTGTAGCATATGTCTCCAACCAAACACATCCCTTCTGTTCCAGCTAAAAACACAAAGCCCTGTGATGTGCATGAGTGTGTGGGGAGACAGTATTGTCTACATGAGCATCATCTGGCTTCCAGTTCCAAAAACTTTTTACATTTGGTTTTTATTTTAAGCCTGTGTATCAAGGAAACCTCCTTTCTGAAACTATTTTGGATAGAGAACTTACATACAGAACAGATATAACCTGTTTTCAAGAAATCCTTCTTTCGTAAAAGTTATTAAAATATGCTTAAATACACATAGAAGAAGCTTTCAAAGTATAATTCATCTAGCTTTTACAAAATTTGGTTTTAAATAATGAAATTTGAAGTGTTTTCCATTTTTCTTTCATAAACATTTAACATTTATGATGATATTTCCCAATATTTGATTATAAACATTTTCAAGCATGTAGCAAAGTTGCTTTTGTAATGTAGCAAAGGGCTTTCTGGTGGCTCAGTGGTAAAGAACCCTCCTGCCAATGCAGGAGATGCAGGTTCAATACTTGGGTCAGGAAGATCCCCTAGAGAAAGAAATGGCAACTCACACCCAGTATTCTTGCCTGGGAAATCCCATGGACAGGGGAGCCTGGCAGGCTACAGTCCATGGATCACAAAAGAATTGGACATACCTTAGTTACTAAACAACATGCATCATCTAGATTCTACCACTAACATTTTTCTATACTTGCTTCAGCATGTATCAGTACATCTATCTATCCATTCCTCTATTCACCCATCCATCAATCTATGGTAGCATTTTAATTATTTTTAAAAGACATTTTATACTTTCATTTAAACAAGAAAATCTAAGTGAAAATAAATTCTACTGGCTATCATCTCTTCAACAATAAAAATATTATAAGAATATGTAGTTGACAGAGTGGCCTGGCAAAGGAATCTTAAGTTATCTTTAAAAACACTAGTTCTAGACAAATATTGTTTTAAAGCCATAGGTAAATCAGTCATAAAATAAATCTCATGGAAAGTTGAGAAGAAAATCAGGTAAAGTTTTAAGTAATAATTCTCTAAAGCCCTGATCTGTTCAGTTGTCAGTATGGGAAGCTATTTTTATTTAATCAGTAATAAATGTGCCTATTCATTAGCACTTGTGTATGAAGTCAGAAACCGAACTTCATTTATACAATATTAACGTGCTAAATGGAACCATATATTTCCACACAGTGATTTACAAAGATTCAATCACTTCTCTAACATTTACATTTATGTGATCTAATCACTGAAAAGTGTTAAATTAGGAGCAATATATTCCATTCTGTGATGTCATTTTGATAGGACTCCAAGAAAAGACATACAGAAATTTGGTTTAGCAGAAAGCAGACATGCATTTTGTTTCACTCATGTAAAAGTAAAATTTTATCATGTTGGTATAGCCAAAATAGTTTTAATATTTTATTTTTTGGCATGTGGGATTTTAGCTCCCTGACTAGGAATCGAACCCATGCACCCTTAAATGGAAGGAAGCACAGATTCCCAACCACTGGACTGCCAACTAATTCCCTAAAATAAATTTATCATTTTAAATAGAATAATCAGACAATTGACTCAAAGAGAGAATTGGCTTAATTATTTATTGCCTAAAATGACTAATTCCTTGAGAATGCCATAAGATAGAGTGGTGTGAAAACCAAATTCCTACATAAAAGCAGAGCAAGTGGACAGCAAAACTCAGAATACACGGACTACATTTACAACCAGACTTGGTGGCAAGGTATCTCCATGAACCCAAAGATATAAGTGGGATCCAAACCAATATAAACCACAAAATCTGCCTAATCTCAGGATCTATGCAAGGGGAAGCACAGAAAAGCTTAAGGTATCTGCCAGGTATCAGAACAGGAGATCTCAAAATTGCCTATTAGAATTCACTGAAAGCATAGCAGGCCAATCAGAAGAAAGCAGCTGAAACTGGCAGGACTTTACCTACTCCCAGAGTGGGGGAGTGTGAGGAGTACAATAGTATCTGAAGGGGCTGTTGGAGTCTATGAACTTTTGAAAATGATCATCCAGGCTTGCCTTCCAGGCTAGGACCCCACACTGTAGCAAAATGGCTGACAGAAGAATCTAACTTGAGAAGAATGTGGACACTAGAGACCATGCAAAGAGACTGTCCAGATGAAAGCAGGAGAGAGAAACAAAACCAGGACATTTAAGAATACAAGCTGTCATATTTTAATACTTTATGAAAACAAGAGGGTATTCTTTGAAATTAGGAAGGCTACATGAACCAAGCCTTCTCCTAAAAGTTAAGAAAAACTCACATAAAAATAAGCAACATAAACGTACCAAACTCAAATACCATATTAAGTTATTATTTTTAAAAACAAAATAAGGAGTGGATAGTTATTCGGTAAGTGTGGTGTTGGGAGGCTTATGACTCCTTTAAACCTTCTCATTCCTCAAGGTGACTCCAGTCTCTGTTGTAATGACAAGTCCCACAAGAGCTTCAGTGACTTCACACAGGTGCAATCAGACAATGCCTGCCTCAGGTGGAAACTAGGTACCTCCCCCTTCCTGCCCTGGGGGGCTTCTCTGATGCATGGAGTGGGGTCCTCAGGAAACTTCCTGTCACTTCTGCATGAACTGACACTTGTGATGTCACACTACTGAGCTGTGGTGGATGAGATCCAACGGATACATGCTCCCCCTCTTAACCCCCAGGTAGATAGTCTGAAGTACATTTTTCAGGGTTTTATAAATGAGGACCTTATGAATCAAGCACAGTTGGTTACAGCAGTCACCTATAGGCATGTCCCACTCCATAACACAAGCTCGCGTTGGTTTTCTTTCCTTTTCTATGATGTCTCACTTTAGCTCCCTGGAATCTTTCCTCAAATAAATCATCTACCTACAAGTCTCTGTCTCCGGTTCCGCTTTCGGGAGAATCAGTATTTTAAGGAAACAGGACTCAACTGCGTTGAATATTGCTGAGAGGATAAGGATACACAGAATGTGACTAGATGGAATTCCCGGGTACCCTGATAAGAGCAGCTTTAGTGGAGTGATGGGGCAGAAGCTTGACTGAGGGGGCCAGGAAGAATAGATGTGGAAATGGACACAGTGAATTAAAGGTGCTCTTTCATGGGTCCAATTCTGTGAACCTTTGACCTCTCAGTAGCATTCAATACCATTGACTACTCTCTCCTTTTTGAAATATATGACATTTGCCACTGACTGGAGAGAAGAGAAACAAAACAGTAGCTAAAGCTGTATGTAGGGTTAAGGAAAGTCTTAAAGCAAGGAGTCAGTAGACCATGGGGATGATGAGGCTGTTGAGCAGAGAGGGGGAAACTCATGCGAAAAAAGAGAGAAGGGAACATCAAGAATTAGAGGGGTAGGATCTTAAGCCCAGGTGTTTGAGCTGGCCTTTCATTCAAAGAAGTGGAGAGAAGGCAGAGTACAGACAGGTCATGGAGGTGGGTCCGTTTAGATGGTGGAGAAATAAAGGAATTCATGCCAATTGCTCCTACTTTCTCAATGAACAATATTATGAAGTCAAAAATTGAGAAGCAGAGGGTATAGCAAGTTTGAGAAAAGAAGAGGAGAAAAATAATTTTGGAAACAAAGAACACAAACATTTTATGCAAGTGATTGCTGACCTGGACTGAGTGTCCAGTTATTTATTTCACTGAAGAGACGGCTAACTCATCTCTATCGTATTTTGGAGGCAGCAGGGTTTCGAAGGCCCAGGGTTACACTTGGGTACTGTTAATTTCTAAAAAATCTTTATTACCAATATCATGGAGTTGGAAAAAAGATTACAAGGAAAAAGAACAACATAGGGATTTAGCCTCTCAAATCAAAATTGATGTGGTAGTGAAGGCCAGCTGAAGAATGACTGCTCAAAGGAGTATGGTCCAAGGGGGGGATATTTAACTCGGATCACACAATGGCTCAGTGTGGTCAAGATCCATCAAAAAAACCCAACTGCAAATACACAGGTGATTTTTTTCAGAATATATATTTTTTGGAATATATATTTTCTTTCAAACAAGGCATTGAACAGAATGATACCATTTCCCCTCAGAAAAACTAAAGTTGTATGAATTTATTACAGAGGTGGTGGTGAGATGTATGAAATAACTATAGGCTTCCCAAGCCTTGAGCCTAAATAGAGATGTTAATAAGTTCCACACTGAACAGTGACATCATTGTTTCCCTAGTTACTCAATGTGGAGGCAGAAATGAATAAGCTAGATATCTAATAGGGTGGGACTGTTAGAACTTTTTATGGCCGTGAGGTTGGTGAGCCTTGTAACTCAAAATGCGGTCACTGAAAATGTGTAACCAAAAAATGTCATGGGGCTGTCAGCTCACTGCTGATGGCATTGGTAAAATAGGTTCTATATTCATGTACGTGGGTGGAAGCTAAGTGTAGCTAGCTCATTGGCTATACCTAAAATCCTGAAATAGGATTTTGTGGATATGTCAATACAAAAACATACACATATTTTGTATTTTACACAGAGCCAGTAGATAACAAGTATGTAGTAAATATCACATGATTTTAAAATATGTGTTTATTTATATAATACACATGGTTCATTCCTTTTAGTTAAATGATACGTGCCTATGTAGACACTCTGAAAAGCTGAAACAACCCTATTCCTATCTTTTTTTTTTTACTTTACAGTATTGTATTGGTTTTGCCATGGGTATACATGTGTTCCTGTGAAACTCAACTTTACTTTTCCCATGTGCTTACTTTAACATGTAACAATCAAATAGTTTTTTTAAACAAATATGATTGTTTTTTGATAATCATCTTGATTACTTTTCAGAGCAACTCTAATAGGTAAACTAAAAGGATTATTTCCATTTTTCAGTTGGCAAAATTAAACTATGAAAGTGAAAGTGTTATTTGCCCAGTCATGTCTGACCCTTTGCAATGCCCTGGACTATAGTCCGCCAGGCTCCCCTATCCATGGGATTCTCCAGGCAAGAGTGCTGGAGTGGGTTGCTGTGCCCTCCTCCAGGGGATCTTTCCAACCCAGGGATCAAACTCACATCTGTTACGTCTCCTGCACTGGCAGGTGGGTTCTTTACCACTAGTGCCACCTGGGAAGCCCCATACTTCTTTGTTTCCCCTGCCTGTTTTGCATTGGGTTGTTTGTGGTCTTACTATTGATTTTTGGAAGTTTACATTATATTCTTGATATTATTAGACATTTATGTATATTGTGAATATTTCCTCAAGATTCTTTTCTCTTCACTAGTACTTGATGCGGAGAAGGCAATGGCAGCCCACTCCAGCACTCTTGCCTGGAAAATCCCATGGATGGAGGAGCCTGGTGGGCTGCAGTCCATGGGGTCGCTAGGAGTCAGACACAACTGAGCGACTTCACTTTCACTTTTCACTTTGATGCATTGGAGAAGGAAATGGTAACCCACTCCAGTGTTCTTGCCTGGAGAATCCCAGGGATGGGGGAGCCTGGTGGGCTGCCGTCTCTGGGGTCGCACAGAGTCGGACACGACTGAAGCAACTTAGCAGCAGTAGTACTTGATGAGTACAAATTCTGTTTTTCAAAAATTTTATTTATTTGCTTATTTATTTTTGGCTGCACTGAGTCTTCATTGCTGTGCAAGGCCTTTCTGCAGTTGTGGTGAAAGGGGGCTACCGTTCATTGTGGTGCGTGGGCTTCTCATTGCAGGGGCTTCTCTTGTTGCAGGGCACAGGCCCTAGAGCATGCAGGCTTCAGTAGTCGCAGTGGGTGGGCTCTAAAGCATAGGCTTCGTACTTGTGGCTTATGGGCCCAGCTGCCCCTCAGCATGTGGGATCTTCCCAGACCAAGGATCAAACCTGCACTGCAAGGCAAACTCTTAACCACTAGACCCAAGAGTAGCCTGAGTGTAAGTTAATTCTAATAAGCCCTGCACAACTTTTTAGTTTTCTCTGAAATTAACACTGGTCTTCTTGCAGATTTACTTACTTCTTCTATGGACTTGTGCTGCTGCTGCTGGTAAGTTGCTTCAGTCGTGTCCAACTCTGTGTGACCCCATAGACAGCAGCCCACCAGGCTCCCCCATCTCTGGGATTCTCCAGGCAAGAATACTAGAGTGGGTTGCCATTTCCTTCTCCAATGCATGAAAGTGAAAAGTCAAAGTGAAGTCGCTCAGTAGTGTTTGACTCTTAGTGACCCCACGGACTGCACCCTACCAGGCTCAGCCGTCCGTGGAATTTTCCAGACAAGAGTACTGGAGTGGGGTGCCATTGCCTTCCCTGATGGACTTGTGCTAATTTAATCTAAATCCTTCCCAAAGTGTGCAAGTTTCCACTTGAGATATTCAAATTAAGATATTTTATCAATTTCACCCTCCCGGAGAAATGCTTTCTGGTACCTTGTGACCCATTCCATCCTGGACATGTTGCTTTCCAGGCACAGCTGTCACCTGGAGGTCTCCATTTAACCCATTCTAGAGACTTTGTTGCTTTGTTTCTTGGATCAAGGTCTTATCCTTTCTTAAGTCACTTCCTTATTCTGGTGGAGTACATCCTCCTGTACCTTCCTGAGAAAAGGTGCAAGAGAGGCAGATTTTTAGAAATCTTCAATCTGCCTCACACTTTTAGATGGAAATAAAATTGAAACTGGAAATCATTTTTCTTCAGAAGTTTGAAGACATTGTTTCATTGTCTTACAGCTTCTACTATTACATTTTAAGCATTTGGTACCATTCTGATTCTTGATTCTGGTACGAAAACTCCAGTCCTCTGGAGATTGTAGGATCCTTTTCCACTAGTGCCTTAAAATGCTATAATATGGTATGGTATGGGTCTATTTTAGACCACCAGGCTAGGCAAACATACCTGTTAGTTCTGAGAAATTTTCTTGAATTACTTTTTATAATTCCCCTCCTTCTATTTTCTCTCTTTCCTCTTTCTAGAACTCCTCTTATTTAGGTATTGAATCTCCTAGAGTGGTTTTCTAATTTTCTTCCCTTTTCTCTCCTCGTTTCTCTATCTTTGCTTTTTATTTTACTTTCTGGAATATATCCTAAATTCTACCTTCTTTATTAATCTACTTTATCTATACCCCTTCAGAATATCTGCTATCATAATTTCAAAAAGCTTGCTTCTTTGTTCTCTGAATTTTTAAAAAATATATCACCTTGTTCTTCATTTGTGAATGTAACAACTTCTCTTATTTTCTGAACACCTTGGTCATACAGCCTTTCCTTGTCCTCCTGACATTCCCTGACTATTTTCTCAAACCAAAAGTCATCTACCTGAAAGTGTTGGTGTATGAACTTGTAGCTTGCTTAATGTAGTCTTCATAGGGTGATCTAGCTGGGCCTCTTTCTTGGGAGAGTCCTCATGTCAAGATCTTAGTTCTACTCCTTGGGGACATCCCAATATCAGAATCTTAGTGCTTTTCTCTCCTTTAGAGAAAAAGGACTTAACTATTTAGAGAAGATTTCTATTTTTCTCCCAGTTGACAGCCAGCACTCTGGGAGCTGAGAAGGTCGGGCAGTTTTTGTATAAAGTAGGAAAGGAATAAAAGAATAATTGCTTCATTAACACACTGTCAGAGAAGACTTAACCCCATCTTCACCCTGCCCTCTAGAGATGCTTGGGTCTGGGGGCATTTTGCAATGTAAATTGAGTTTCTGTTCAGCTTTCCCTGCTTCAGTTTAGGATTAGTTTCTCTGATCTGCTAAGTTGGGACCTATGCACTTTTCAGCCTCTAAAATTTTGAGGCTGCTGTCTTCCTTCCTGTTCTGGCTTTTATTATAGGTTTGTGCCTTTAAGTAGAAATTCTACTTACGCTTTTGAAAGGATTGTCAGGTCAATTCAAAAAGCACACACTGAACACCTATCTGGTGCCAGGCTCACAGATCCAGGGCTTGGGGCTGTTATTAAACTCTAAACTGGAACGAGAGATGCCTCTCAAGTCTTTATTGTTCTCCTTGCAACCACTGGGCTACTGCCTCCAGCTCTGAGGTATTTTGTTTATTCTCTTATCTCTGGGGTACTATTAACTCTTTTCCTCATCTTCTATCAACTGGAAGTATTTTTTTTTTCTCATCTTAAATTTCCTTTTAGATTTAAGTACCTAACCTATTTCCCAGTCTACATACAAATGTCTCCTTTATTAATCTGAAATAAATAAAGAGGATTTTTAAACTCTGTCTAGTATGAAAAATTACTTACAGTTTGTGTTCAAGTTAAAAGTGGAGCATCCTCTCTACTTCCATCAAACAGTGCCATGACTCTTCCTGTGTCGGAGACCTGGCAGTAGTGGTTCAGGACTCTTATAATTGATCACTATACATCAAAATGGTTATTATTTACTAATGCCCACTATGTATTAGAAATCCTCATATGCTTGGGGCAATATTGGATTAGGGAGGTACAGTGTATGAACCCCAACTTCACCAGTCATTAGAGATATGCTTTGGGTGAATTACTATTTTGTGCTTCGTTTCTTCTTCTGTAAAATGAGGAAGATGATGGCATCGACCTCAAGTGGCAATCTTCTCTTCTGTAAAATGATCACGATAGTATCTCCTTCTGAAGACCATTTTGAAGATTAGATGACAATGTACGTCAAGTCCTTAGCAGAGCACCTGGTGCATAGGAGGCATCACGTGCTGTTAACATTATTGTTTTATTATAATCATTTCCATTTTCATCCCCTCTAAGAGATTAGGAAATCTAAATTAAAAGAAGTTCACTTAATTTCTCCGTAGTTACAGTTAGTTCACATCAAATCTGGAATATAATCTCTAGCAATCCTGACAATACTAACACCGTTTTCAGAGTGTCAATATAGCATATGTCCATTTTAAAATGCAGTTCTTTTTAGCCTTATTAAGTATTTACTAATCACCAATTATGAACTAGATAGTATGGAGTTTAAATGGAACTATTTCTCAAAAGGCTGAGAAGAGAAAGTGGGGAAATGCCTGGCAATGAGGAGTTTGGGACAGGGTGTCGAAGCCTGGGTGGGGTGAGGAGGGCTTCCAAGCAGCAGAACAGCCCAGGAGTGGGATCCTGGTGCTCAGGTGGCGTGTGGAGGGCTTCCATGGTAGGAAGGGGCTGGGGAGAGGAGCTAGTAGCTGCTGCCTTGGGCAAGGTGTCAGTCCCAGTGGGGTGAAGTGGGCATTTGTTTGTGGAAGGGAACAGCACTGGCAAGGGAAGCGCAGTTATATAAACGGGAGCTGATCAAAGAAGCAAATTATTAAAGATAATGGGGACAGATTTCTCATTGTCAGAAAAGGGAGCTACATAGAGGGAAAAGATGAAAACTAAAGTCAGCTCTGCGGTTTTTGAATGGAATTGAGGGGCTTGGTTTGTATTACACGTCTGTTAAAGAAATAGTAGTTTATAAACTTCCCTCAAAGAAAATTGCAAATCCAGAGGGCTTCAGGATAATTTCTCCTAAACATCTAATGATAAAATAGTAGCAATTCTATTCAGACTCCTCCAAAAAATAGAAAAGGAAGAAATACTTCCCAATTCATTCTATGAGGCCGACATTACAATGAAACCAAAAATCAGACAAAGATATAACAATAGGAGAAAATTACAAACTGATATCCTTCATGTCTAAATAAAATTTTAGCAAATTAAATCTCACAATATAGTAAAGGATAGTACACTGTAACCCAGTGGGCTTTAATCCCAGGAATGCGAGGTTGTTTTAACATTAGAAAATCAATCAATGGAATTCATCATGTTAACAAACTAAAAAAGAAAAACACAGTCATCTCAAGAGATGCAGGAAAAAACGTTCAACAAAATTCAACTGAAATTCTGCTACCATCCTGTCAAGAGAAGCCTCTGTTGAGAATCATGGTTTTAGATGTAGTAACATATAGACAACTATCTGTTCTGTTCTTGAGGATATGTAAAAGTTGGACTCCATAGCCATTCTTGTTACAGGATACTGGCCTAAATTCTAACTTTAATTATCTCTTACCTAAATACATTATGCTATAATCAAACTCAGTGTTCCTCAAACTCTGTTTCATCATTTGAAAGATAAGGTTCTTCCTATACTGTCAGGATGCATGTTAACATATTAAAAGTTCTAACTCCAGGGAAGAAATTGTATCCATTTTTTTCCTGTCATATGAATTTCAATCATTGCTATTGTATCAGGGTGAATTATTCTATACTTGCTGCTAAAAGCATTTTATTTTGCTAAAAGCATATTATTATTGCTTATATATTATATAATATCTATAGAAGCTCAGAAAATATGGTTAGAGCAGTCTGGTGCAACTTCAAGGAAAAGCAGATGTTCTTGACCCTGGCTTGTTGGCAGTGCAGTTTTCTGTAAGAACCAGTTTTATCACAGCTCTCTGCTCATATACCTTCTTACATGTGCCGACTCTATACCACCACCATGGAAACTGGTATTTTTATTTTCTAGTTTTCCAATTCTTGGCTCTTAATATCTTTTAAGTTCATAAAAGAATATAAAATATTTAACCCAGATTAATAAAAGCAGTAAGTTGCCAGAAAATATTGAAAAACCATAGATGATATCAGTCAAAAAGATACTTTCACTTAATTGGTAGGAGCACTTTAAAAGGGCTTCTCTGTACACCAAAAGAAAGCCATGCAGTAAAAATGAAATTTCTACTGGTGGTTGCTAACTGCTCTGGTCTGAATGTTTGTGTTTCCCTCAAATTCCTATTATGAAATCCTAACTCCTAAGGTGATGGCATTAGCAAGTGGGGCTTTTGAGAGGTGTTTAGGTCATGAGAATAGAGCCTCATGAATGGAATTAGTACCTTTATAAAAGAGACCCACCTTTTGATGTGAAATTAAAGCAAAAAGAAAGCTATGAACCAGGAAGTGGGCTCTCACCAGACCTCAAATCTGCCGACAACTTGATCTTAGACTATAAGCCACAGAGTTTATGGTATTTTGTTATTGAAGCCTGAACAGACTAAAACACTAACACAGTGTTTCTTTCTATAAGCACAGAAAACACATTAAAGGGAATTGTGTCCTCTGAGAGGTGAATCTATAAAGAAGCTGGCCATCAAGTCATAAACCCATCACAGAAATATAAAAAGGGAAACCCAGCTGAGCATTTTCCTTTTGTGTGTCCAGAGGGCTCCTGACTTATTCTTTGTGCAAAGAACTGCACATCTTGGAAGCAAATAGTTTAAATAAGGTAGCAATATATTTAAGAGCACCTTTTGAAAGTTACAGTCCCCAAGGTAGACATACCATAAGAATCTTTTCATTGCAAAAAAAGAATTCAAACACATTGGTTGTAACAGAAGGCAAAATGAATCGTGGTGTGGCTAGTATGTTGAATTCACAAGAAACAGTCATTTTCTTCTAGCCCAACAGTGGATAAGTACTTTTTCATTAAATATCTTAATTAGTTATTTTATTTTATTTTTGGCCATGCTGCACAGCATACCGGATCCTAGTTCCTAACGCATTGGAAATGCAGTCTTAACCACCGGAATGCCAGGGAAGTCCCTAATTTTTCGATTAAAGTGCCTTTTCCTCAATACTTGAAATAGTTCTTGGATGAGTTGTAAAGTGTTCATGTTGATAGCATTAGGCCAATGGTCATTTCGCCCAAACAGGAACAAGACTTCAGCTAATCCAGAATAGTGTGACAAATAGCATTTTGTTTCTTCTGCTTAAGCTTTAGAATGAAGCCATAAAAAACAGGAAGATACTGAAATCAGTTTATTATGATCTAGCCTTAGCTGGCCGGAGAAGGCAATAGCACCCCACTCCAGTACTCTTACCTGGAAAATCCCATGGACGGAGGAGCCTGGTAGGCTGCAGTCCATGGATTCGCTGAGCGACTTCACTTTCACTTTTTACTTTCATGCCTTGGAGAAGGAAATGGCAACCCACTCCAGTGTTCTTGCCTGGAGATTCCCAGGGATGGTGGAGCCTGGTGGGCTGCCGTCTAGGGAGTCGCACAGAGTCGGACACAATTGAAGCAACTTAGCAGCGCAGCCTTAGCTGGAAAAATCAGTTTAGGTTTGAAATATATGCTATGAAGCACAGGTCTATCAAAAGTGGTAAAGTTAGTGTACTGCCCATTTTGTCTGTTGTTTAAAAGGCAAACGAAAGGATCAAGTTATAATTTTAAAATGCTTTATAATTATCTGTACTTAGGGATGTATACAAATTTGGTAAGAAAAATTATGGAGAAAAAAGATTGACTCATCTACTCTATTATTCTATATTTTTCAGGTAAGAGGCTTTCAAAACAGAAAATCTTAAGTTAAACTAATCCACCGTTCTCCTCTTTTATGGGCCTGCCCCTTGGAAATTATAACTATTTGCACAAATAATTTTACTCTACAGTAGATTTATTCAGGCAATGCATAGTCAGTGGGGACTTAACATCTTTCTAGCATTGCCATGATCTATGAAGAACATAAAAAAATGTGAGATGCATTCTCTGCCCTCTAAGGACATTTCATCCTATTAATTTTACAATTCTAGAAATATTGTCACCTTGCTTATTTAACTTCTACGAAGAGTACATCATGTGAAATGCCAGGCTGGATGAATCATTAGGTAGAATTAAGATTGCTAGGAGAAATATCAACCTCAGATATGCAGATGACACCACTCTAAAGGTAGAAAGTGAAGAGGAACTAAAGAGCCTCTTGATGAAGGTTAAAGAGGAAACTAAAAAAGCTGGCTTAAAACTCAACATTCAAAAAACTAGGATCATGGCATCCAATCCCATCACTTCATGACAAATAGAAGGGGGAAAAGTGGAAAAAAGGGGAAGAAGTTTATTTTGGGGGGCTCCAAAATCACTGTGGATGGTGACTGCAGCCATGAAATGAAAAGACGCTTGTTCCTTAGAAGAAAAGTTGCTGCTGCTGCTGCTGCTAAGTCGCTTCAGTCGTGTCCGACTCTGTGCAACCCCAGAGATGGCAGCCCACCAGGCTCCCCGTCCCTGGGATTCTCCAGGCAAGAACACTGGGGTGGGTTGCCATTTCCTTCTCCAATGCATGAAAGTGAAAAGTGAAAGTGAAGTCGCTCAGTTGTGTCTGACTCCTAGCGACCCCATGGACTGAAGCCTACCAGGCTCCTCCATCCATGGGATTTTCCAGGCAAGAGTACTGGAGTGGGTTGCCATTGCCTTCTCCAGAAGAAAAGCTATGACATACCTAAACAGTATGTAATAAAGCAAAGACATCACTTTGCCAATAAAGGTTCATATAGTCAAAGCTATGGTTTTTCCAGTAGTCATGTATGCATGTGAGAATTGGACTGTAAAGAAGGCTGAGTGCCAAAGAATTGATGCTTTTAAACTGTGGTGTTGAAGAAGACTCTTGAAAGTCCCTTAGACTACAAGGAGATCAAACCAGTCAATCTTAAGGGAAATCAACCCTGAATATTCATTGGAAGAACTGTTGCTGAAGCTGAAGCTCCAGTACTTTGGCCACCAGATTCGAAGAACCAAATCAACTAGAAAAGACCCTGATGCTGGGAAAGATTGAAGGCAAGAGGAGAAAGGGGCAGCAGAGAATGAAATGGTTAGATAGGATCACTGCCTCAGTGGACATGAATTTGAGCAAACTCTGGGAGATAGCGGAGGACCTAGGAGCCTGGCATGCTGCAGTCCATGGGGTTGAAAAGAGTCGGACACAACTTAGCAACTAAACAACAACAACAAAAGAAATAATACCAGAGATAGCTTAAAAACGAAAACATTTTATTTTCTTGATGAAACATACTTGCAAACATGAATCTTAAATGGAATGTCTTTTTATTCACCTGATAGAAATGGCCTTCTCTATGTCCAGATAGCACCCACCACCTTAGAATAACCAAAAGAACGGTTGTTTTCCTTCATTAGATTACTGGCTCACTACAGTTTGTTTCAAAAAAGAGAGTTTCCCTGTCCACTGTCACGTTTTTATTTGTATTGACTAGGACTGGGTCTGGTGGAAATGCATGCCTTGTGCACCAAGACATAGCATAATAGTCACGGCAACACGACTCAAGTAGGGACAAACTCTAATCAGCCCAGATGTCCAACACAGCAGAATAGGCAAATGAATTGTGGCACACTTTTACAAAAGAATACTACAAAACAATGAAAATCAACAAACTGCAGCTGCATTCAACTACACGGATAACACATGGAAGAAGCAAGACTAAAGAATACATCAAGTTCCCAAACACACAACACGGACTATATGGATATATCTGGTGCATACAGGCGTGTACACCAAAGTAGTAAGACTATAACGCAAGCAAGAAGGAAATGGTTACATGAAAAGTAAAGCTAGAGCTTATTCAGGGAAGACTATAGGAGAAGGTTCTTATTAGAAACGAAGTCTAATTCTTATCTTCCTCCTCCTCCTCTTCTTTCTCCTTCTTCTTCACCATAGGTAGCAGTTTTCTTGCCTGGAAAATCCCATGGACGGAGGAGCCTGGAAGGCTGCAGTCCATGGGGTCGCTGAGGGTTGGACACAACTGAGCGACTTCACTTTCACTTTTCACTTTCATGCATTGGAGAAGGAAATGGCAGCCCACTCCAGTGCTCTTGCCTGGAGAATCCCAGGGACGGGGGAGCCTGGTGGGCTGCCGTCTATGGGGTTGCACAGAGTCGGACTCGACTGAGGTGACTTAGCAGCAGCAGCAGCAGCAGTTACAAGGGATGTTTACTCTTAGAACTATTCATAAACTGTACATGTCACATTATCACTTTTTATGTGTATATTATAATTCATAGCAAAACACATCTTAAAAAACCCACAGGTTATTATATTAAATATTAAACACATACATATGTGTATATAATACATACACTAAATTTTATTGGTTTCAATGGGAAATAAAGAAGAGAGATTCTGTATTAGACTTCTATCACTCCCTCCCTCCAGCCTCTGCTGAGCACAAAGGAATACAGACATACTTAAAAAATAAAAGAGGTAAGGGTTTAAGAATACACCAAAATATATCATTCCCCATCATGAATGTTATCTGAAACTTTGAAAGACTTACGTGGACTTCCCTGCTTGCTCAGCGGTAAAGGATCAGCCTGCCAACACAGGAGACACAGCTTTGGTTCCTGGTCAGAAAGATCCCCTGGAGATGGAAACGGCATATCCACTCCAGTATTCTTGCCTGGAAAATCCAATGGACAGAGGATCCTGGTGGGCTACAGTCCATGGGGTCACAAAGAGTTGGACACGACTTATCAACTCAACAACAATGTGGCTTTTTGCCTCATGGTGAATTGCAGACTCTCCTTTGTCTATTGATACAGCCTACTGATATTACTATGCAGAAGCAGCACCTGAGAAAAAAGAGCATCTTCCTGTCCTTACATCTGGGACACAGAGAACCTTGCACTTTAATGGCCTGCCCCTAAGTTTTCCAGTTCTACCAGCAGTGTTGATTCTAATCTTAGAAAAAGTCTGCTTCTTTGAAGGAAAAAAACAAAAACACAAAAACCCTGAGCTAACCCAGTCATGTCCACCTATAAAATGAGCTTTCTAACGTAAGTCTTCATCAAACTATTTTTCTCCATACTCCTGAATTAATTGGGTACTAGGTAACTATTACCAGAGAAGGCAATGGAACCCCACTCCAGTACTCTTGCCTGGAAAATCCCATGGACAGAGGAGCCTGGTAGGCTGCAGTCCATGGGGTCACTAAGAGTCGGACACAACTGAGCGACTTCACTTTCACTCTTCACTTGTATGCATTGGAGAAGAAAACGGCAATACACTCCAGTGTTCTTGCCTGGAGAATCCCAGGGACGGGGAGACTGGTAGGCTGCCGTCTCCGGGGTCGCACAGAGTTGGACACGACTGAAGTGACTTAGCAGCAGTAGCAGCAGCAGCAGCAGGTAACTGTTACCTTTTCAGCTGTCCTGGATGAAACCTATAACAATACCTAAATATTGGTGACACTATATCCTTAAAGCCTCTTTCAGCAATGATCCCAATACAAACCTTGGTTAGGAGTAACAATATGAAACTTTAACATGCCACGTGAGAAAGAAACTGGGATGACCAAGTGCCCAGCTCTGTCCTCCAGGATACACTTTCTAAAAGGAGCACAGAAAAATCTGCACAGCATTGTTTTCCCCTCTGTGATCATTATTACTGTATATAGCTCCTGGGTAGGCCCAAATCAATTTTACATTTAAGAATACCTGAATATGATCTGTGCTCTCATAAGTTAGATTTCACTTTTCAAAATCAATACTAAGTCATAATATCTTGGTGGAAACAATGTCGAGGGCAAAACAATTCACTCTTGATCTCCCAAAGCTTTAGATCCATAGCACAACTCATTTCAAGCAAACCTTGACCCAAAGTTTGGTAAAATAACCAACAATTCTGCTCAAGTCACATGTCGTCAACACTATTTAATATAACATTCAGGATCAAGTTATTAAAGGCAAGACAATTATTTGCCTGTCTTTAGCCTGGCAAATATAAACACTGAATGGAAACAGGCATCTCTTTTTAGGCTTGTGGTTTATTTCATCCTGAGTTAATGCTTCCTTTTTTTTTTTAATAAGGAGACTAGGAATGCAGTTCAGACAGTAAAGAAGATGCCTGCAATGCAGGAGACCTTGGTTCAATCCCTGGGTCGGGAAGATCCCCTGAAGAAGGGAATGGTTGCCCACTCCAGTATTCTTGCCTAAGCCTGGTGGGCTACAGTCCGTGGGGTCAAAAAGAGTCAGACACAGCAGTAACTAACACACAATAGGAAGGCATTCTGCAAGGGAGAAAGGAAAAAGAGCTATAAGACAATCTTATAATGAAGTTGAATTATTCTACCTAAGTTATGTCTACATTACACAGCTCATTACTTGGCTCAAAAATACTACATGTCAAAAGATATTTCCCCAAATAGAGCTATATATTTACAATAAGAACACAATTTAAGAGGTACAGGGCTTCCTTGATGGCCCAGATGGTAAAGGATCTGCCTCCAATGCAGGAGACCTGGGTTTGATCCCTGGGTCAGGAAGATCCCCTGGAGAAAGGAATGGCTACCCACTCCAGTATTCTTGCCTGGGGAATTCCATTGACAGAGAAGCACAGTGGGTTACGGTCCATGGCGAGGCAAAGAGCTGGACACAACTGAGCGACTAACACTTTCACTTTTTCCCCTCACTTACAATGAAATTTAAAAACTGACATACAGTACATAATTTTTTTTTTTAGGAGTAGAAAAAAATGCTTTCTGCGGCCAAATGTAAACTTCATGTATTAAAAAATAGTTTTAACAGAGGAGGGATAAAAATAATCTGCCTTACATTTGTAAGTCACCGGAATTCAAACCCAGGCCTTCTGAGTCCATGGCTGGTGTGCTTTCCACACACCGCAGTGGTCCTGAGTTTCCCTGGTAAAGACTCAGCCAAAATCTTCATATGAAAAAGTGATTTTAGGAAATAACTGTAACATCCCAGTCTTTTGTTTTTAATTAGACACATATGCGCGGTCATTTGTTTCATTCACCCCTCCCAAACGATTACTGATAGAATAAACTGAGTAAAAAACACATGCATTTTCTAAGCAAGTGTTTTCCCTAAAGGTTCCAGCTGAAAAATATTATGAGAAATTAGATCACAGACATATGCTTCCTTTTTGTACGACTCAGTGTGGTAGTTAGTGATGGAAAAGGGACATAACCAATGCAAGAATAGGATTGAGAGCCTGCACATAATAGTATAGATGATTTTAATTGAACACTAGACCATAAATTAAGTGTAAATGGTTCCTAAGTCAAATGTGGTTTAATATTAATCAAATACTTACAGCAAGAAGCTTACTTATTAATTCATTAAAGTCAAGATCACACTTATTCAGATAATTTCAATCATCCAGCAGCTTCAACTGCTATTTTACTTCCTTTAATTAATCTCTCTCAAGATACATATAAGCATATAGCAAAACCATCATTTTATCAGTTTATACTATTAGGTTTAAAATTGTGTAAGCCAGTATGGTGGTTATTTGTACAAATTCTGGAGTTCTGAGTTCTGATAAAGGGTGTCAACCATGTAAATTCACCACCTGTGAGTAAACAGTTGTTATATTTAAATCAAGATTAAAAAAACAGAATGTGTGTGTATATATATATGTATAATTAAATCACTGCTGTATAGCAGAAATTAACACAAAGTTGTAAATCAACTACATTTCCATTTTTTTAGAAAGGTAAAACCCAGCCTCCTTCAGTTTCTGGACAGCCAGTGATTGCTTAAATAATGTGCTATGTGGACACAGAAAACAAAACTTTAAATACTTATTTTTGTGTCAAACTGAGTCAAACAAGGCAAAAAAACAATTCTCACTCAATGCATAACCCCCTCTGAGTTAGATATTTTAAAGATGACGAAGTCAAAGAAGGACTTTTAAAAACAATAGCCCAAAGCATGAAAAAACAAAAACATGTAACCCTAGTGGACCAGAGTTTCATAAAACTAACTGCATGAGAAACTATCCGTGTGTGAAAATGGAATAGGAAAATCTGAGACACGAAGCACTAACAGGAAAAACCTCAGCAAATATCAGTAACTTTACCAACTTTGGAATCAACTATCTTATATCCATCTGTGGCCTTTCACTCTTTAATTGCTGCTTTTCAGTGATTGAATTACCTCTCAGGCAGTGGCCTTGCTCAAGTTCAAAGCTAACTGCTGCTGCTGCTAAGTCACTTCAGTCGTGTCCGACTCTGTGCGACCCCATAGACGGCAGCCCACCAGGCTTGATGGAGAAACTGCACAATAGCGAACCCGCCATCAAGGGCAGAGTCAGTAGTCTAGGAGAAGCTGCAGTTGGGTTTTCTTGAAATCATGAAGTAACAGAGCTGTCGAGATCAGTGGTCTCCACACTCGTCTGCATGTTGGAATCACCTGGGGAGTGAAGACACTGCTGATGCTTGTGTCCCAGCTCCAGAAGGTGACGTAATTGGTCTGCGTGCTGCCTGGGTTCTGGAATTTTAAAGAGATATGGGTGATTCTAGTCTGTGGACAAATTTATGAATAACCAGTCTATATATTTTTATGTTTTTAAGTTAAAATTTTTTGACAAATTAGATTCATGACCATTTTCTTATACTTTGTATATCAGTCTCACAACGTTTTGGGAAATCCATGAAGTACTACATGTTCTGGAATACACTCACACCTGTAAATCCATAGAGGTAAACCAAGGTTGAAAAGCAAAAGTACTGTATAATATAACTGAATTATGTATCATTGTCAAAAGGAGAATAAAAGTAGGAAGAAAAGAAGCATGAATAAGCTGAATTTCATAAAATGTTTCTTCATGACAAGAATTACTAGTGTATGGATTTTTTTTTCAGATTCAAGTCCTAGAAACTTTGTTTTCTATCCTAAAACCAGACAGACGACTTATAGAACACTGCCTACAATAATCTGGGCTTAAGAAATGAGCTGGATTTGTGTGACCTATTCCAACTTTCCACTTTATCAGATGGAGCAGAGGCAGCTGCTGGAATGAGGAATAAGGAATTGGGTCTTACACATGAATAAACCTGTAGAGATACTAAGTTCATTAATGTTCTTGTTGGCAGGAATCAAAATGACTTAGAGGCAGCCAAGTTGAATTACAGGTTTGATTTACTTAGAGATACATGCTATGCGGACATCAGCATTTTTTTTTTTACACCAGCCTCAAGGCAGGCTTGACAAGCAATGTGCAATCCTTGCTTTCACAGTTAGAGTCAAGTCAGTTGTATTTCCCTGTGGCTTCTCTGCCTCCAGTGGGGGCATATGTTCAGACCAGAGAGGAAAGAGGAGTTCTATAAGTTTAAAATGTCAGTTGATCAATAGTGAATAATGAGGATACTGGGTATCTATGCTCCTTAAAAAGAAGAACCCACAACAGGGGAGTAGATTGACACTGGAGAGCACATTCTTAGCAAGAACATGTAACTTCACTCTGATACACAAGCTTAACGTGCTTTAAACAGACTGAGGTAGTGAGCTGAAGGTACTGCTCCTTTGAAATGAAAACAATGACCAGATCATAATGAGGATATGTGGATGTCAACATCAGAATCTTCCCACCTCATGACACAGTGCAATCTGATGTCAATTCAAAATTCTACTAATAGTTGGGCATTACTCACGTAAGAGGGAAGTGGGCTCAAGGCTCACAAGAAGCGTGTGGTATGAGTGAAATGTAGCCAATGGACAAAAACACATGGTAAAAAGAAGTCTATACAGTCGATTTTAAAGGTTTGTTTAATTTGGTGAAATAGAATCCTTTCTAAAAGCCAATATAGCTAATTCTCAAGACCTTCCTGATCTTATTGAAAACTGACTGCAAATCATCAAAACATGCAGGGACAAAACAGGAGCTGTGTTCTTGATTATTTCCAAAGACACTAAAAACATCCACAAAGATGTGCTCTTCCGGCAAGTAACGCGGCAATTTGGTGTTCATTTCTAGTGCCAAATGGCAACCAGTTGTTTCTTCAGAGTCTTTAAACTTGGTTTTGAAACTGAGCTCTTCATTTCCCTGCCTTCTGCTTTTCCTTCCCCCATATTTGCTGCCAAAGTTACGTCTACCACCCACACAACAGCCAAGCCAGGACCTGGGAGTCATCACCGGCTCCTCCCTCTGCGTTTCAGTGCCTATTTCCAAGTCCCATTCATTATGTATCCTGAATAGCAAAGTAATCCTCCTCTCCCTACGCCACCCCCAGGGGTCATGTCCTCAGCCTCACTGGTTTCTATACCCTAGTTTTGTGTTCTGTCAACTCTCCCCACCACCCCTCTGAAATTGTTTCTGCAGTTCCTATTATTCAAATACGAACACACCATCTCCCTGCTTGTTCTTTAACGACTTGGTATCTTTACTTGTTGGTCTTTTGCCTGTAATGCCCCCTCCACCCCAAGTTCTTGCTAACTAGCTTTTTCTCTGTCAGGCCTTTTGTTGACTTTATCAGGTGAGTTGGGTGTGTTTCCTTCTCGGGGCTTCTTGTATCACTTTGTGCATAACTCTACTGGGGCGTTCGCCACGGTGCTGTTGACACGTTGGTCTTCTCTTCCAACCTGTGAATGCAGGGGCGAGCTCCTCATCCTGTTCAGAGTTATGTCGCCTATATCTGTCACTCAGAAGGGCTTAATACGTTGTTTCAGGTAAGTCACACTTTCTTCATTTACTCACTGGAATTGCCTGGGGAAGTTTTTTAAAAGACAGGCTTGGACCCCGCCCCCAAACCATTTCAAACTGAATTTTTTGAGGGCAAACCCAGGCACCTGTATTTTTTTAAAAACTTCCCTATTGTTTCTGACATTGTTAGTTGTTGAAAACCCCTGTGTTAAATTATTTTTCAGGAAATGCTAGTTAAAACTGTATCCTGAGCACGTGAGTCTTGTGGTCTTTTGTGAGTTTTTATTTTTAAAGAGGACACTGTATTGATTATCTAGGGTTGAGTAACAAGTTACTCCAATATTCAGTAGCTTTCAATGACCAAAACTTCGTACCTCACAGCTTCTTTTGGTCAGAAACAGCAGCGCTCAGGGTTTCTCAGTCAAGAGATTGCGTTCCTGGTGTCAGCTGAGGCTGCTGCCATCTCAAGCCTAAACGGTGAAAGAGGGCTTCCGTCCACATCCACGAGTGTGCTTTTGTTGGGGTTCGGGCCCTCATTGTCTGGTGGCCAGAAGCGTTCCTCAGTTCTCCTGCCTCTTCAGAGGGCAACTCAGAGCTTGGGAATTGGTTTCCTTTAAAGAGTGCGAGCAGGAGAGCCAGGAGAGGGCCAGCTAGATAGAAGCCAGAATCTTCCTGTACACTAATCCTGCTGGAATTGACATCCCATACTGTTGCTATACTCTATTAATCAGAAGCATGTGTTAGGTCTACCCCGAACTCAACAGGAGAGAATAATAAAGCTATGGATGTCAGGAAGTGGGTATCATTGGGAGCCATCTCAGAAGCTGCCTACCACAGACATTTAATGATACCTGGCTTAAAAATTAACCTACCTTAAAGGAATCCCAGCCTGATGGTCTTAACAGTAGGAGTATGCGCACTGTTGGTTTTCTCGTAAAACTGATCCAACCTGCTTTGACAGAAACGAACTAAAAGTAAACTGACCTGTGTACTTTCTAACAATAAATTTATATTTTTTTGTTTTTATTATCTAACTATAGATGCATTAATTTAAGGCCATTTATACAAGACAACGGGGCTTCCCAGGTGATACAATAGTAAATAATCCACCTGCCAAAGCAGGAGCTGCAGGAGACGCAGGTTCAATACCTAGGTCTGGAAGATCCCCTGCAGTAAGAAATGGCAACCAGCTCCAGTATTGTTGCCTGGGAAATTTCCGTGGATAGAGGAGCCTGGCGGGCTACAGTCCATGGGATTGTAAAGAGTCAGACATGACTATGCCCGTACACACACACACACACACACACACACACACACACACACAGAGCAGTATCAAGGCAGGTCAGTTTGTGTGACTCCAGACTTCATATGGCTTTATGAAATACAGCAATGTGCTTTTCAAAGACAGTGCTCCTCTTTCTTATCCCGAACATCTTCCCAGTCATACAAGTTCACTGAAGATAGGCCACTTTAAGGATTTAACATAAATTTTGATTTTAGTGAAGGGCTGCTGCTGCTGCTAAGTTGCTTCAGTCGTGTCTGACTCTGTGTGACCCCATAGACAGCAGCCCACCAGGCTCCCCCATCCCTGGGATTCACCAGGCAAGAACACTGGAGTGGGTTGCCATTTCCTTCTCCAATGCATGAAAGTGAAAAGTGAAAGTGAAGTCACTCAGTCACGTCCGACTCTTTGCAACCCTTAGCGATCCCATGGACCGCAGCCTACTAGGCTCCTCCGTCCATGGGATTTGCCAGGTAAGAGTACTGGAATGGGGTGCCATTGCCTTCTCGTAGTGAAGGGCAGGCAACAGTAAATTTAAAGATAAAATACTGAGCAAAATTGGCAAGTTAATGTACAGATTTTACCCTGATCAGAATACTAAATTTTAATTTTACTTCACACTTTGGAAGGAAAAGCCAATGTATCGGGCAATATTGAATACTGATGTTAATAACCAAAATTTAAGCCTTCCTCATAGATCTTATCAGTACTAAAGATTTAGCTTCTATTTCTGTTGGGACTACTCACCATTAATGCTAAGATGGCAAGCTGAAATTGCTTAACAATATTTAGCAAAACTATACAAATAAAGCAAAAAGAAATCTGTGTTAAGGCACAGATGACTTAGCATTCTTGAACCTGATGTTGACAGCATGCTTGCAGGAAATCCTAAACTCTTAATTTATATTCTAACTTCAAAATGCCACCTCCCAAAAATCAATGGGTTTTTGGTGCAGAGAGAAAGTGCTGGCCTTCCAGATTGAGTACTGCCCTTGACAGCACCTTTTCCTTGAATTATTTCCTAAATATTTGTTCAAAAATACTAGTAGCTCATAAACTTGATGTAATTTTTAAAAGAATATGATCATAATGCAAGGTTATAAAAGACGTAACTGAGAAATTGTGCTTTAGGTACTTTACACATGGGCAGAAACAACTTATGAACGATCTATGTAGTTTGCTTTCAGAAAAATAAAACAGCACCATTGAGGGGAAATCCACTCTTCGCTTTAGCTGAGGTGGCAATTCTTCATATGATTATACTAAGACATGGATGATAAAGCCATGATCAGCTACTATTACCCAACATAAACAGTTCTGTTTCAACCACTGTGAATTATAGCAGACATAAGGATTAAAGCTAGTGACCTGGACTGTTGAAGCCCTTTAACCACTCATGCCCTGAGCCATTCAGTATTTGTGGCCTAGACATGCTTATTTGGGGCTTAAGTTTGAATTTATTAACCTTACTTAAAAGATGGTTTTTCCAGTTGCCAAGCTGAAAGGCTGGTTGAAAACAGACAGGTTATCTAAAAATCTGCTAAGTTTTTTTTTTCTTTTCACAGTAGTATGAGTTAGCAATTTCAAAACTACCTTTCATGTATTCTAGCCTTGAGCTACAGGATACACTGAGAACAGAAGCCAGGCTTCCTTCTGAAGGAGTTACAAATATGAAAAAGGGAAAAACTAAAAAGTAGTGATAGACTGCAATTGAAGGTATCTGTATAAACTGGTATAGCGATAAATACAGACATTTGTATATATATCTGTGCTGAGAGGAACTATAAGCAATGACACAACAGGAGAAATGAGCAAACCCACAACTCAGATCATGGTCCTTGGATACCATTCTCCATGAAAAGAAAGCAGAGATCCTTGAAGAAATGGTTGACTCAAGAGCTGCAGCAGGGAAAGTACAAGTTGAGTTGGGAGCATCTGGTTACACCAAAAAGTAAGAAAGGGCTCAAAGAATGAGGAAGACACGACACATCTGGGGCTCCTGACTCACAAAGGACTGGCACTCCCATTGATCAAATCTAGGACAATGAGAACATCAAAATAAATAATGATGGCAATGGATTTTAATCTGTTAACTAAGAATTCATGAATCCATCTGTTATAAATAAATGAGTGACGGAGAAGGGAAGCACTGTTTATTAGAATGTCAACAAATACAGCCGGAATGGTGGGAGTTAGCAAATCCGGTCACTCAGCTGAAAAGGGTCTGAGGGAATGGATAGGTTTACTGTCCAGTGGTCAAATGATCAGTCTCTACAGGGCACAGTGATAGGCCAAGAGCTGTTTCTCAATGGGCATGCAATTATCTGCTGCAGATGGCATGACTGTGCTTCAGAATCCCAAGGGTCTGTGTCATGATTCTTCCAGTAGACTTGCATAAATTCCACACTGCATCTTTTCCCATCACGGATTCCACCAGGATCTGCTGGATCGTATGGTCCAAATGTTAGTCAGGGCTGCTTACAGTGAAGCCAGGAACTGTCACAGAGCCCTTTTCTGTTTTCAGCCCTATTCAAAGCTGGCCCCCTTCCTTGTCACCTGGCACATGAGCCAGAGCATTATTCCCAGTTGTAGAATGTGTTGATCCCAGAAGCAAAAGAGGCCTAGAAAGTTCCTACTTCCTTCTTTGTGGTTAAGGCTGCAAGACGCAGCAATTTGGCTTTCATTTTGGAGGGGATGTCCTGGCACTCCTCTGACCACTGGACCTCTAAACACTTTACTGAAGTATCTGGTTCCTGGAGCTTTGTGTTTATCTCCCATGCTCTGGAGTGCCTCTATCTTACCATGGTCTTTGGCATGCCAGCCACCTTTTGCTTATCTGTCCAATCAGCATGATGTTGTCAATAAAAATGGACCTATGTAGTGTTCTGAGGGATATTTAAGTGGTTCATATTATGACTGAGAATGGGAGAGTTAATATAGCCCCAAGGCAAAACTCAAGTCACTGTTCTTAGTGAAAGTGAATTGTTTCTGATCCTCTATTCCAATTAGAATGCCAAAAAAAAAAAAAAAAGGTATTGCCAAATCAGTGATGTACCATGTATCTGAGCCCTTATTAAATCTGTTCTAACAGTGAGTTCCACCATAGAACGCCTGTGATGAAGGCCATTACTTGGTTAAGTCTGCAGTAGTCTATAGTAATTCTTCAGGATCCATCCAGTTTATTTAGGGACCAGACTGGCAAATCAAAGACATAGGATTGGAATTAGCACCCGTGTATCCATTAGGTTTTAAGAGATTAGTGGTGACACTAATCTTCATTCCCCTAGATACAACACAGTGCCTGATTTACCGTCTTGGCAGGAGTGACGGAAGGTTTCGGAGGGTTCCCCTTGGCAAGCCATGCTACGGTAACTCCCACCTCCACAGACCAGGAACCCAGTGCAGCGGTTATCCAACTGCCACAAATAGCAATTTCAATTATGCACTGGGGACTAGGAAGTGACTCTTCGGTGGGTCCACGGATCCAGTGGGCCCACCGGGAAACTACTCGAGCTGGAAACCTGGTCTGGTAGACCCCCATTCTAACAGGAAGGCTGTGATGCTGCTTTAGATCTCTGAATACAAACATCAGTGCTGATCCTGTGATCAACATTCTTCAAAATACCTGACTATTCTTTCCCTAAGGTACAGTCACTCAGATAGATAGCCACAGAGTCCTCTGAGGGAAACTGTCTTGTATTTATGTACTTGCCATGGGTTTGGTAGGATTCTTCCTCCTAGGAACCCCTCCATATGTTCAGTTCTGGGTCTGAAAATTGTTTTAGGCCTGGCAACTAGTCAAGGGATCATGACTTTTTTATAACAGTGACTACCCTCAGCCTCCAGCTCTTTTTTTAAAAATGGTAATGGATGTTAATAAGCACCATTGTGGACAGCCCATCTATTTTCCCCCTAGGGAGGCTATTCTCTATTAGCTGTCTCCACAACTCCTCTGGAGTCAAGCTCCTTTGGCTGCAATGACCTTGCCAGTCATTATGGTAATTGTGGCCTTCTAGCTTCTGGCAGTTAAGCAACACCACCTGGCCTCTATTTCTACAGGGCTCTGTCACTCCCATGGGTGTTAACGAGCCAGTTCTGTGGCTGCTTCTCTTACCTTCATCTCTGGCCTGCAGACTTGGTGATGTTGGTCTTTCTCTCAGCACTGTTTTCCTGATGGCTGTGGGTGAATGCCATCTCCTCTGGGGACATTTGCAGAGCACAGTCCTCTGATGGATCTTCTGGTCCGGTATGCTCACTTTGCTCAGCCTCTTTATTCCTTCCTCTACAGTCTGCCAGTACCATTCAGACATTTCTCACTTCGCTAAGAATGGGCTTTTCCCCTCGGTTTCTAAAAATCCATCCCCTTAGCAAGTTTTCCCTGAACATCAGTATCTGAGTTCGTGCTGCTATAACAGAAGACCACAGTCTGAGTGATTTAAACAACAAACTTTTATTTCTCACGGTTCTGAAGGCTGGGAAGTCCAAGACTGAGGTGCTTGCCGATTTGGTGTCTGGGGAGAGCCCACTTCCTGGTTCACAAACAGCTGTCTCTTTGCTGTGTCTTCACGTGGTGGAAAGGACAGGCGAGCTGTCTGGGGCCTCTTACCTCCAAGTCACACGGGGGATTAGGTTTAAAGAGATGAATTTTGGGGCGACGCATTCAGTCTATAACAGAGTTCTTCTTGGGGTGTTAAATCCTCTATACCCCAGAAAGTGCCCCTCAGTCAATTAATTTGTATATATCTAATCTCACATTCTCGCCCCTTTAAAAAAAAAACAAAAAACCTTTAAAATCCAATCCCAGGAGTCCTGTCCTGGTTCCTGCCAGTAATGCCAGTTAAACCATGCAAATTTTTAGGAAAATAGTCTCTATCTTCCCTTATCAGGCCCAGCACATCCCAGCTGGGTTATGCTGGGATTTACCAGTGACTGGATTTGTTATTGGTTAATTATTGGCTTGACACTGGGGAAAGGAGGAGGAGGAGGGCAGGGTCAGGGAAGAGGGCTACTGCCTGTGGATAGGAGGCTTCTGCAGCATCTTCCAGCACAGCAAACATGTGAGTTTGCTAGAGAAAGGCTGCTACCTCTGCAAGCCCTGATGGTCCAGAAGGAATAGGAGTCACAGGGACATCCATCCCGATGACCCCATCTGTGTTTAGGATCCTAGGTTTCCCCACCTTCATATTAACAGAACTGCCTTGGCGAAACTTTCAATGCTCAAACGTCTCTGGAGCCTTGTGACACTAAGAATTAGTAGGCTCTTCAGCTTGCAGTTCAACCTTCTCTTGTCTTTCAACTCCAGGTGTTAAAGGCCTCTCTGTAAGCTTATCACAGAGGCTCTACAGCTCTCATACTTAGCTGTTAACTGCTTGTTAACAGCTCTGTGTCTCATTTTCCTTCAGCAGTGCTCCAATACAATTTAGCAGTAATCAGCCAACTCTGTTGTCTTTGTAGGTATCATTCCTCCCCTATTTTCCAAATACCTGCATAATCACACCTACCATAGTTTTCTCAAGTCTCTACCAGTGAAACCTTAACAGTTAATCTGCAACTTTATGCCAGGTGTGATGAGTGCCCCACCTGCCCACCAGGGTGACAACTTCTGGCCAGGTATTGAATGAGCCTGCTCTGAATCCCAATTTTATCCATCCCAGAAGCCAAGATGGGATTAAATGTGTAAGATGTCTATTACAGGAAATATCTGTGAGAGAAAATGGGGAAGGAGCTGGGCAAGACTGGGTAAACGGTCACGCCATGATGCAAGTGAAAGAGAGGGGAGGAAGTGTCCTAGACTGCAGTGTAGCTTAAGGAAGGCTTGGCAAGGCAATGGAGGAGTCCTTGACCCCTCACTGGCCATCAGAGGAGTCTTCTGTCTCCCAGAAACAGGCCTCAGTATCTCATTCAGTCACTGAGCTATGAAAGAAGCCATTTCTGAGCACAAAAGTAGTGATGGATTTCTCAGCACAGCAGCTGGGGCCTTTGGACAACTAAGCTCCTTGTAGTGGGCGTCTGTGGTGTGCATTCTCACAGCTGTCTCTGCAACCCAGCAAGAGGCAGAGCTGGAATCCAAACCAGGTAGTTTGGTTCCAGTCTATATTGTCTACCACTGCAGTAAGAAGGAGTTTTTTGGAGCTGCAGAGGTCTGAAATAAATGCTCCTCTATCATGTTGAAAATTTACACAGCAGGTTGGATCAGACTGGAAAAATCATTTTCCTCCTCTAAGGAGACTGTACTTCATTTCACAGATAGTAAAGCGGGGAGAGGGGCACATCACAGATTAGTGTGCATGAATATACTCCATATGCATTGCATACACACATGAATAATTTACAGACCCATATGTAGCTGTAGCTTCTTGTAGTATAAAAGGGTTTCACAGACTTGAAAACAACTGCAACAAACAGTGATTTCTAGACTGCATATATGGTAAGATGATTGGAAAGTGCTGACAAAGCACTCATACCTTGTAGGATCCAAAAACTTGGGGGAAAAAATGGACTCAGACAAATTCATTTCCACTATTTACAATCATTATCACTCTTTATAAAATCTTTCTGTGGTACAAGGAAACAAAGATTTAATTTTTATTATTTTGTTACTAGTATTGAGAATTACCTTCTACTATTTTATGCAGAGGTACTTTTTTCAACCTATGCTGTGTGTCAAATAGCTATATAGAGGCTACATGAAGAACTAAACCACTATTCCCTGGGAATCTGTGTAAGCTCTCAAGAATCAACTTACAAATGAGTTCTATAGAATTCAACCTTGTATAAAAAGGTTACATGTTTCTTAACTAGTTAGTATTGCAAAAAAAACAGGTATTATTACTTCCACATTATGGACATGGAAACTAGGCACAGAAATATTAAATGATCTCTTTGGTCCACACAACATGATCAATTATGTACCTAGAAGGAGATTAAATCAGATTTGTCTACACCTATGAAGTGGCTCAGTCGTATCTGACTCTTTGCGACCCCATGGTCTGTAGCCTGCCAGGCTCCTCCGTCCATGGAATTTTCCAGGCAAGAATACTGGAATGGGTTGCCATTTCCTTCTCCGGGAGATCTTCCCAACCCAGGGATTGAACCCAGGTCTCCCGCATTGTAGGCAGATGCTTTTACCCTCTGAGCCACCAGGGAAGTCCCTGGTGGGGACTACATCTATATTCATTAATAATATAGTCTACAATTGCAGCAAAGCCTACAATAGAATATTGAAACCTAGAGATGAAAAGACTCTCAAGAGGACATTGGTCCAACTTCCTTACTACAGAGGACAGAAAATCAGCTGATCAAGGTCAATTCTAAAAATTAAGAACTCTAAATTCAAAGCCTCCAGAAACTCATCATATGCACCTCAATTATTTATTACACTTCAAGAGGACATATATGAATCACAAAGGAGTTTTTGGATTTCAGACTGTTTCACTTCCTGACTTAAAGCTTAAAAACGTAAGCCGTGAACTCAGCAAAAGCAATTTATGAATTTGGGACTAGGATATGTCTCTAAGTGATGGTTTAGGGAACTATATTTATAGCCTGGCACCAGTAAATTTTTGTTCACTTTTAAAACTAGATTCCAAATATACACGTTATACTCTGAGGGCTATTAAAGGCACAAGCTAGCTTTTAGAACTAGACTTTGGGATGCAATTCTAAACAATGATCTCCTATGTCCCCTAGTTCTGAATGATATATTATAGCACAAGATTTTAAAATAAACATAAAAATTGGAAGCGGTGGAAGAGTTTTACTACCAAATAACTACTGTTACATATCAAACATCTATGCTATGTTCTAGGTTCAAACACTTGATCTAGAGGCATATTATACTTGTGCCTTATTTCACCAGGTATCTTACTCCATGAACATATACAATAATGACAGGTACAGAATATCTGTTCTAAGAAAAATACATTCAAAAAGAAATGCAAGCATGCAAGTCAGGATGGATATTAAGCCTGAGTATCAAATTTGGCTCCTGAGCTTCCTGTCAAATTGGAGAGAGGAAATACTCTTCCAATGAAAAAGTGGCTTCCAAAACTTTTTTTAAGAATCACATTCTAAAATATCTTAAATGGGACTTTATACACAAAGGGCCCTGTATGACACAGAGGCCGACATACCTGACAATATCATACAGCAAATATGGTTATATTTGATATGGTTACTTCGAGTAGTTTGCTTAAGTGAAGGTAGAATGTATAAAATTAAGTTGCTACTCAGTGAAGGTGATGCTGCTAGGGGCTGCTTTTGCAATACACATTGTCTTTACACTGAAGGACTCTTATACATGGGTTAGTTTTCTCAACTGGACAACAACTTCTATTTAATGGCTAGGAGACCCTAGCACAGAAACTAAAGGTGACCTGATATGGCTAATATTATTACATCATTTAGGGATAAGCCGAATATCTGAACTTCTAGATTCAGCAGGAAAGCTTAGTGTCTCCCACAACTTTAATAGGACTGCAACTCAAGGCTTCAGAAGAATTTAATGAAAATTTCACCTTTCCAAAAGGGAAATTAGTTTGCTGCATGTGCATGTAGAATACATTCTGGAGATATAGAATTGTAAACAGTTGCAGGGTTAAAAAGGTAGAACACCCAATGTTCAATCATGTGAAAAAACTTCTATAAACTACCCAAAGTATCAATACATATCACTCAAACACTCTGAAAAGTTTTTTAAATGTGCAGATAAGGCCATAGACAGCAAGGAATAATCAATGAGATAAGCATCTGCTATCTTTCTCTTGCAATCTGCATTGGGAATCATAAAGCTGGGAAATATCTAGAGAGGGCATCTAGCCTGCATAATATATACTCTTACCTCATTTTCAAAGATCTCTATTTAGATCTCTAGTCTAGCTTGTTGTTATCTTAAATCTTAGCACCTACAGTCTAGGACTAATTCCTTTTATCTTATCAATGAAGATGATAAATCACTAGGTTCCTTCAACATACTTTTTACATACTTGGAAATCCTTAAGCAACTAGTCTTCTTTCATTAACAAGATAAACATAATTATTTTTATCTTTCTGAAATACCTTATTTACTAATCTTTTCTGGGGCCTATTCTAACTGGGGCATCCCTTATTTCTTTCAAAATATACAATAACAGTTTGATACTTTAACATCAGCTTCAGATTCCCAGGATTTAGATTGTTTCATGATTCATTCAAACACTAACTTTATTTGTAAGTGGTAATGTTGTATCTTGGAATCAATTATTCAAAACAATATTTTAGGTACTGTGGTAACTGATCTCATCTAGCTTATATGATAGCAGGGAAAAGATAAACAATAAACCAGTAAACAAGATGTCAGACTGAAGTGTTGTGAGAAAAATAAAATAGGGGTAGAGAAGGCTTCTGTGAGGTACCATCTGATTTGAAATCTCTAGGAAGTAGCCCTGCAAGAACAATGTTCCAAGAAATTTTTGGCTAAGGTAAGTTTAGCTAGTTATTCTTACACACACACACACACACACACACACACACACACACACGCGCGCGCGCGTGCGCATGCACATCCTTCTAAATTATATGACCTTTCACTGTTCCCTACTGAATCTTCTTGTTCTTATTTTGAAGACAAATTCTATCTTTTAAAAGCTTTTTATTACCTTCTTAACTGGTATATCCCATTACATTTAAGACACATGTCTTCTAATTTAAACAAGTATTTCATAATAATATCAGCCATTTATTTAGTTTATGATGTGCTTTTGCCAAATTACATTTAACAAAAAAGGGTGAAAACTAACAATATTTGAAGGAAAAAAAAGCCTTTGTGTTACTGAAATTTCCAAAAAATAATACTTGGGTGATGCTTTCTTTGTAGGGAAAATAAGCAAGTAAGTGTTAGTCACTCAGTTGTGTCTTTGCGACCCCATGGACTGCAGCTGGCCAGGCTCCTCTGTCCTTGGGATAGGCTGAAAGCATATTGGCAGAGTATGACCCATTCAGAAGATGAGGCAGAAGGGAGGATGGAAGATGGAGTGAATCACTGATGGGTTGGTCTAATAGCAGTGAAAGTGCCCAAGAGAGAAGTAGAGCTTAACAGACAGGTCACAGATGTATGTGGGATGAAGAAGCAAATCAACTGGCAAGGTTGGAGAAAACCTACACCACACTAGCTCTTTGAGACATGCTGCCACCACCTGGGCAATGGGCAATTTGAAGTATGGCAAGATTTTCTTGTGATTATTAGTTAAATCAACAATTATAGAATAAAAAATTTACTTTCATTTTATGAGATCAGCATTTTGTCTAATCTCTGGAATTAAACAAGAGCAGTGCTTTTTTGGGCCAGATCTGTTTAGAACTCTGCTCTACTTTTTAAGTCTCTGGTCCCGTATCTGTAAAACAGGTATAATACCATCCTGCAGAGTTTAGTCTCAGCAATAGTGATAAGAGATGCAAAGCATCTAGCCTAGTAGCTGGAACACAGCAGTCAATAAATAGCCTTTAAACATTACAATTCTGCAGTATAATCTTCCAAATATCACTAAAACCTATGACCTTCCTAGTTACATGTACCTATTATTTTTACATAAATGTGCCTAATAAGAAATCTATCTGCATTGTGTTTTAATGGTAGGAAAAAATTCATAAAATAAAACTTAGGGAAGAAACCAATTCTACCAAAAACAAAACACAAATTGTTAAGCAGGTAAGAAAACTCTTAAAATCTTTAGTTAAGTCTAGATTATTATAAGAGAATCTTATGGAGGTTTGTCATTCACAATTTTGACATAAGTCAGGGTGAAACGTACCACCTAAGAGAGAAAGACTTTTAAACAGAACTAATGAAAGATGAGTTCTTACTTAATAATTATTAAGAGTAAAAAACTTACAAATTTGGAAGGCTCCATTTTCAAACTATAATTGCAACAGAGTAACTGGTATGGATATGATGTGATATGATACAAAGTAATTATTCTTCTTCAAAGACAACCCTCGTTAATTAAAGTGTAAGCTTTAGTTATTTCAGTTAAAGCTACATGAATGGTTAAGATTTTATTTCTTAAATAAAAATACAAGCAGACCTTATTTCCATGTTATTCTAAGTAAATTCTGAAAGACATCTGAGAGAGAACACTCAATTAAGAATCTTTCAAATAAAGAACAAGCCCTTATGAAAATTGGCCATGATGTTTCCATTAAATTCCTTATTCTGCTGCTGCTTATGAAGCTGAAATAAGAAAAATGGCCAAATCCAGTTTAATCAATAGAATTTTCAAGCTGAAAGAACCCCAGGGATAATCTAACAGCTTTCCAAATACAAAAGAGGAAACTTTTTCAGAGTATCAGATCACCAGAGACAAGGCCTGTGAATCACAACTCACAAGCTAAAACTCCTGACTCTAGAAAGTAGCCTGCACTGTCTGAACCAATCTCGACACCACCTTTCATTAAGGCAAGTCAGGTAGCTGTCGGGAGCTTAGCTGTGGCAACTTCTACGCTATTCCTGGGCTTGTAGCCATTCCTGGAACTGGAAAGGAGACCAGTAATATTAGACAGTGAAAGCCTGATTTACACTAGCGCCAAAGAGCTACAGACGATTCCTTCTTATGTGCCTTTCCATCCACTCCCATGCATTTCACAAGGGACCCAGCAGAGCGAATTACTGGGGAGGCAGTCATCAGGAAAACTGTCTAACCATGATTAAAATAACACATACACATACTGGTCTCTGGAGTGAAGGACGTTAAAATAAATTCTGATCCTCTCCTGGAATTACTATTTGGGCAAGTTAAAAAAAAAAAAACAAACCAAAAAACCCCACAAAGTCTTACTGCCAGCAAGTCAAGTTTTCTGTACACACAATCCAATGACTGAGTCTGCTTTTTCTGGCTACTCCAGGTACAGGCTAGGTCCAAGCAGCACAAGCTTTGAAACCATCATCCAAGTTTTCAAACAAGAATGAGTAAGAAAACAACTGCTACTAATACAACATACAAACATTAACATATGCCCAACAAACAGTATTTTAGATCATTAGATTATTTGCCAAAAGTCTGTTCCCTGGTAAATAATGGTTACTGTTGTTATCCCTAAACTAGTTATACATGTCACAGCTTGCTCCTCAAAGAGAACATTCTATAGTCTTTCAAGAATAAAAACCTGCTTTATTTGGCACACACCAGTGAAGAGGTCTTGCAACATTTGAAGAGGTAGTCAAACAGAGCAGTTCAGTGCAAGAGATCACAAAACTTGATCACCAACCAAACCCAAGTTAATCTCTCAGTTCCTGTAGATTAGAAGACAATGAGAACTCACTCTTTCTGCTTGTTGACTTTTGAATCTCTTTATTTGTGCACTGAAAGAACAAGTACCTCTATGGGAACTCTATGCCAACACAGTTTAATTATTTATCAAGTTGACTTTGGGCAAATATCGATCATTCTTTTGTGAAAAGAGGTTCTTAAGTTGAAACAACAAAAACTCTTCTTCACACAGCATGGCTGCATTTTCCCTTAGAAACAACGTTCAGTGGACCCACCACGGTCCTGCTGCGCTTGGTCTCCTCGACGTGAGGCTTTAACTATTGTCCAACCAGAAGAGGAGAGGGTCAAAGAGTGGACGTGAACCAGAGGAACTCGCTAGAATCCTTCAGGAGTCGCTGGGTGTGACCTTCACCTTGGCTCTGGGCGGTTTGTGGGGACCAACTCCTTTCTTGGCCGCCGTTCCTTGGTCGGAGTTTCCGGGGGTCACGGACCTCACCCACCAGGGCCCTCCACCCTTGGCCAGGCTCCCGCAGGGGAGCGGCTGTTCTCCTGATGACCTCGGGGGCAAAAGTAGGGGGTCCTCAGCGCTTCCAGACCGGCTCCCAGAGACCGGAGCCCACCCGCGCCTCAGGCAGGAGGCGCGGGACTCGGGCTTCGGGCCAGACACCAGCCGGGCGCCGCCGCTCACCTCAAGCGGCCTCACCTGCCTGTCCCCGGAAACCCAGGCGCCGCCCCACCCTCCCCGCTTTCCCGGGACCCACACAGCAATGGCGCAGCCGGAAACTGGCCCCGCGACTTCCTCAGGCCGGATCCGGGCGAGGGCCGGCCTGTGGGCGGGTTGGGAGAGTCGCGGCTTCCGCCTTCCTGCTTCCGGCCTGGAGGTGAGTCGTGAGTTGGGGTCCGAACCCTTCGTCCCCGGCGAGGTGAAGGGGAGGCGGTTGGGGGTCGCTGCCGCGCTTTTGCCCCGGTGCTCAGCGGAGGTGGCTACGGCGCCGGCGGCCCAGGGTGTGGCGGGGACGACGCCGGCTGTTCGAGCCCTGCCGGGCCCGCGCGCGCCGAGGCGGAGGGTCGGGGAAGCGTGGCCCCAGAGGCGGGCCAGCGGGTAGGGTGAGCGAGGGGAAGACACAAGGAAAGGAAAGTGCGGGTGGCTGTGAAGTGCCCTCAGCTTCAGGCGCCGTGCGGGTCTGATCCGAAGATCATGCCTGGTGGATCCTTTCCGGAAGGAAGAAGAATATTTATTCCTTAAAGTGTGGAGGGCGCTTGCACCTGGGGTCCGAAATTGAGGTGCACGGGAGGTGTGTATCGTGTGGATGGTAACTCCTTTTTCTGTATTAATGTCTAAAACTCTGCCATAACTAGGTCCTTTACTTCCCCCTTTCTCTTTATTGCAAAGTTCTTTTGCAGGTCTCTGAATCTTGGATTAGTTAATTCATTACTGGGCTGGAGAAGCTGAAAAAACAGATGGGGATCTGTAGAGTCTAGTCTTCACTGTGTGGGTGGGGCGTACGAATTGAGGGTGGAGGAAGGCTAGGAACTTTAACGGTAAAGGAACTTTGTGTCTTCAGGTAAAAATATGAAGGAATTGTGATAGGGTATAATTAAATCTAGTCATGGTAGTTTTGTTTAGGTAATGGAATTGTAGGTGACATATTTTGTTTTGCTTATCTCTGATTTTTCTGTAAAGGACACAAATTATATAATGAGACTAAAAAACCTTTTAAAGAGTAAAGCGGTGTTCGATTTTGAAATTAGTAAGGCCCTCCCTTACTGACTCAAAATGAAACAAACCTAACCCTCTAAAAATATAAAAAGTACTAGGAATGGATATGCTGCAGCAGATCAGTTAGCTTTTTATGTGAGTGAGCTTTCTAAATTTATTGTTGAAATAAGTAACTGAGTGAAATATTTGATCCCCAGTAATTAGGAGCTTTTTCCAGGGCATTTTAGTTGTGTAATTATGTCTTAAGATTATAAAGAAATAGATACTGAATGTATTTAATATGCCAGGCAACTTTACATGTTATTTATAGGTTGCATATAATTTACAGTTTTAACATTTAAAATTGTATTATGATTTATTCCTTAAGGTTGTGACTTCACGGTTTTTCTTTTGTCTATTCTTTTCAACCCAACCAGTATATAGAATTTAAACCTTCTCTCAGAAGTGTATTGGTGAAGTTAAAGAAGAAGACAGCCAACCAAAGGTCATCTGAAATTGTGACTGGCTGATAATCCCAGGACAAAATTAGAGACCACTACTCAAGCATAAGGTACATGACTTTTTAAATCCCAGCTATTCTAATTCTGCACTTTGAATGGAGATTGACACAAACATGAAAGGTTGAAAAGTCTCTGGGGGCAAAATAGAAAATATCACTCAAATCCACAACATCCTGATTTGCAAGATGGCCCTTCTTTACTAACTCAATGGAACAACAGGCATGGGACCTGTAACGGTTAATTTTCTCATCTGTTAAGTTTGTTCTCATTTACTATATTATGTCTTCAAAGTTGAAGGAGGGCATAAAATTGGCATGTCATCTTTTGCTTTTCTCTCTCTGCATATGAATGGATAATATCATGGTTCCCTTACCTTCTTGTTTCATTTCAGAAACAGCCATCCATTATGTCCCTTTCTCCAGGCATTTCCCATACTCTTGACTTTGAGACACCAAATTTGATGATTGTACTTTTGTTGTGGAGGTTTAGTCATTGTGTTTCACTTTTGCAACCTCATGGACTGTAGCCCACCAGGCTCCTCTGTCCACGGGATTCTCCAGGCATGAATACTGGAGTGGGTTGCCATTTCCTTCTCCAGGGGATCTTCCTGACCCAGGGATCAAACCCATGTCTCCTGCATTGCAGGCAGATTCTTTACTGACTGAACCACCACTTTTGTTAATTAGAACTTAATAAGGCTGTGTGAGAAAATGACATATGGGATTCAGCTGTTCCCTGGAATAAGCACATAAAACTCAAGATTCTTATAAAACTCTGCTGCTAAAGTTTGTCTTGAGTGTAGGAGGCATGTGAGAATGCATAATCCTTACAACAGATTCCACATACTTTTTTTTTTTCTCCTCTGTATCTTCACATCTTTTAAGTCTCACTCTTCTTGTTGTCTTAAGTGAATTATTTTTTCTTATTGGAAATATTAGTCCTTATTAAAATAGTACTAATTAGCACTTTTTAAAACCAAACAAAAAAACTGTTGAGTGATAATAGAATTCTGATTTAACTGTTTGGTGTAACCTTTTCAAAATTTGATTAACCACATAATCTTTTCTCTTGTCTTCCCCCCCCTTCCCACCCCTTTCCTAAGGCCTCCACGAAGATGTTTGATTTAAAGGCTTGGGCTGAGTATGTTGTGGAATGGGCTGCAAAGGACCCATATGGCTTCCTTACAACAGTTATTTTGGCTCTGACTCCATTGTTTCTAGCAAGTGCTGTGCTGTCTTGGAAATTGGCCAAGATGATTGAGGCCAGGGAAAAGGAGCAAAAGAAGAAACAAAAACGTCAAGAAAATATTGCAAAAGCTAAACGACTAAAAAAGGATTGAAGGAATGAACAGGCTGTGCGTCCAGAGGAAAATTGTTCGGAAAATTATGCATCTTTGAAAGGACCTATTAAGGTTTCTTTTGGATCTTATGACAGTATTACTAAATGAAGTCTGAGTCTGTGGAAGAATGTCAGTTCTCACCTGTACTGTAGCAACTTTTCGGCTTCGGCATAGAACTCTGTTGACAGTTACTGTAAATTGGGATTTATTATGCTACAGATTCTTATAACTGACTTTCATTTGCCTTTTTGCAGCTTATGTGTGAATACTAAAATGAAAACATCCTGTGAAGAAAAGTGGCTTTAGATTATGAACTCTATTCAAAAATGGCTTAAAATGTCCTGTTCTGGACAAAGATTAAGAATGTAAAAATCAAGAGTTGTTCTGAGCAGAAAAGCGTGGTTTGGCTTAAAAGATACATGGTGTATTAATTACATCTCTTTATCATTATTACTTATTTCTTGGAATAGAATCATTTCTGGTTTCCTCAAAGCAAAATAATATTATTCAATGAGTACTTCTTTATTATCTGTATTTTTCTTATTTTAGCTTTTGAGATACTGGTAATTACCAGATAGTCTGCATTTTAAAAAATCTAATTTTATAAAGAATTGTCTTGACTATGTAGAATACCACCTACTGGATATAATCATTTTTGTACTTATGAACACTGCCATTTTCTTAGAGATGACTTGAGTAGAGTAACACTATGATTTAAAGCTTAAGAGTAAAAATGCCAAACCTTGGAACCAGTTTATTCTCACTTATGCTAAGTAGAAATGTGAAGTAGTTAACATGTCTTATCAGATAATTTGCTGATTATATAGATACCACTTTTGTTTTTTATTCCATTCTTTGTTTTAATTCATGTGGTGGTTATGTCCTTTACTTTTTGATCAGACAGATTCACAGTGAAAATTAAAATTTCAACTTTCTTTTAAGGAACTTTTAAAGAGTTACAGTTATCTTATATGTCATAAATGGTAAACAATATCCTCTTAATATTTGGAAAAATTTTGTTTGCATTGTATTAATTGGGTGAAAAAGGTGTAAATTGTGTCAAAATGAGAATGTTATAATTAGAAATAAAGAGGTAAAGGATATTTCCTTCAGTTAAATAGTATAATTGGAACTTTTTACTCTTTAACATGGCTTTTTTAAATGCATGGTTGATAATTTTGTTTTCAGTAATAGTTTATTAATGTTTTCCTCACCTCTAATAATGAATTTTAATTTGCAAAAAATTGTCCAATAGCTTTAATTTAAAAATGAAACTAGATATTGAAATAAATTTGATACTTTTTTATAAAGAGGTCCTGAGCTTTTTTGGGGGGGAAGGGATAATAATTCAGGTTAGATATGTTATAGAAGTTAAACCTTTCAAAGGGTTATGAGTTTCATTTGTAGACAAGCATACAGCTGACCCTTGAACACAGGGTTAGGAGCATTTGCCCTCCCTCGCAGTTGAAAATAGCTTCCAGTGGACCCTCATATACACTGTTCCTACGTGCGGATTCTCTGCATCTGCAGTTCCTCATCCATGGACTCGACCAGCCCTGGATCACACAGTATTGTAGTACTATTTTCTTTTCCCTAGTGCACCAGCCCCTGTAGTACTTACTACTGAAAAAAGTCTGTATCAGTGACCCCACACAGTTTGCACTCATGTTCTTCAAGGGTCAACTGTACTTGTAAAAGTTGAGAGCAGTGTATCTCCAGTCTGAGAACCTAAGGACCTCTGAGAATGTTTATGGACTGGTTTGAACAATACTTAATTACTATTGTTTTAGGTTGTCAGTTTCTTCTTGATGCCAGCCCAAGCAACGCACTGCAACTCTAGGCACTGAAATAATTGTGTTTAATTACAAACTAGTTATTCAGGTGATCTAGGATGTGCTTTTTATATTATTGAAATTAAAATTTTTAGTTATCTATTAAAGCTATGGTTTCATTGTTCATTTTGACAGTTAAAAGGTATTTAAATAACATAGGCTTTTCCATGGTTCCTCTTGGTCTTAATACAATTTTGTATTTCTTTGACTAGGCTGTTTGTTATTTCTTCAGCTTTTCCCAACGTTTATGGAGCCATTTTATACATTTGAGATCAACAAGGATTTACAGTATTTGTGTCTGTATGTTGTGTGTGTTGCAGGGGTAGGGATGTATTATATCCTGATAAACCCATTACAGATTGAAAATTTACTGAATAATGAACTGAAAGTCAAAAACAGGATGGTTGTGTGGGAACAGGACGAGTGTATGGGTAGCAGTTGTTTACTTGCGATTGCATGACTGACTGGCAGCTGTGGCTCCGTGCCACTGCTCAGCATCAAGAGTGTCCTAGCGTATGCCACTAGCCTGAGAAAAGATCAAACTTCAACAGTTTCTGTTCAGTATCATAAAGTTGAAAAATTAAGTTGGGGACTTAATTATTACGGGGTTTGATAACTTAATTATTGTGAGGTTTGATATTCTTCAGAAAAATCACTCTGTTGTTATACTATTACAGTTGAATCCCATTTACTGTTACCCAGAATACTTCTTTTAAAACTACCAACCTATTAGTTGTTTCTGAAGTTCTTAGAAGTAGTATAATTAATTACCTTTTATGGGTGGTTTTGAAGGAAAAACAGACTGCCTATAACAAACATTATACTGCCTCCCTCCCCAAAAGTTTGTGCATCAGAATTTGACCCATAGTGTCCTGTGGTAAACTTCAGTATGGTGTTATTATATCAGATACACCAGGGCATTTTAAACTTATTTCCTGACATCACAGGAGCAAAAGAAATAAGCTTCTGATGCAGTGAGCTGGAAACCCAATGCTGAGGTCCACTATAACAAACAGCTTCTCACCTATCCTTAGGGGCACTTTATACCTCATCTGCTTTTAAGTTAGAGGAAGTGATTCCTATTTAGGAATGATTGTTTTTATGTTTGCAACTGAGTATAGGCTCACTTTGGTTTGCTTCATATCTGTAATAAACGCATAAGGACAAATTCTGTATTTCTCAAACATATTAAAAGGGGTTCTGTGTTCAAATACCAAGTTTGGGAAACGGGGTAAAGCAATTCATTTCTGCATGATTTCTTGGAGCCTTTTAGGTTACTTTGATTATCATAGACTTTCCTCCCCTCTTTTCCGCCCTTCCTCAAAGAACACAAACAGTTTGAGAAAGCCTAGTCTAAGTGAATTCAGGTTACATTTTATTTATTTATTTAAAATAAATAGGGGAAAGCGCGAACGCAGTCCCCCACTACCACAAATTATGCAGTCGAGTTTCCCACATTTGGGGAAATCGCAGGGGTCAGCACATCCGGAGTGCAATGGATAAGCCTCGCCCTGGGAAAACCACCTTCGTGATCATGGTATCTCCCCTGCCAGGTAAGTATAGGTTACATTTTAAATAGTGTACTTAATGAGATAGCATTAAAAAAAATCAATATGGTGGTACTGAATCAAGGCTGATAAAAGTAAATAAATGACAGATCTGTTTGTAAAAATAGCAAAGAAAAAGGATAACATAGTGGGGAAAATTATTTCCTCCTTTTTTTTTTTTTTTAATTTTAACTTCAGATATCTAACAGGCTAGACTTATATGGTTAAACCCAACAAGCATTACATGTATACTTGAACAATTTGTATAATAAGGGCTTTGGGGAGAAAAATCCTAGATGCATGTATAGCAGAGACATAGGAAGTCAGGAAGGATTTATCTGAGAGTAGTTAAGGAATATATGATACTATTTTAAAATGAACATTTTAACTTCTGAAATTAAAACTGCATGGGTTTGGAGTCTGTTTTGAAGAGAGATGATGAAGAACATTTTCATTAGAAAACTTGCAAATACCCCAAATATAGCTATTTAAAATATGAAATATGGTAGACGAGTAAATAATTTATGTAAAACTTTGATTCTGCTGTGCATGTGTCTGGCCTAAAAGCCTTGTATAAAGACAAGATTATTTAGAAAGGCAGTCTTATCTAGGTCAAGCTTATAGTCTCATTTTTATGTAGGACTAAATGATCTCAGAACCCTGTTCTGATACCACCTAACAGTATAACCAGTCATCCTAAAAATGTTAGTCTAGAGCAAAGTAATGTGGATGGATTACTACAAACTTTATTCTTACCTCTCAGAATCACTTTGAAAATACACACTTGAATGAGTGGGCCAGTATCATCTTCTTACTGTTAACTATTGGCTAAGGTTTTCTTTTTTTGTAAAACAGGTATTTTAAAATGAAACTATACAAATTAAAATTAATGTAAATTTTGTCGTATATATTAAGATACTTCTAAACTCCCACTCCAGTCTTCTTGCCTGGAGAATTTCATGGACAGAGGAGCCTGATGGGCTACAGTCCATACGGCTGCAAAGACTAGGACAGGACTGAGTGACTCAGCACACACGCCCGCACAAAACAGCCTACATGGCAAACATCTGCAAGAGATGCACACAGAATACGATTAATAAGCTGGCAGGAATTTGGTAGTAGAAGCATTCTATCATGTTAGAATCTTTCCTGTAATCAAGGATTCAAGGACATGTTACTTTACAGGCAATTACACAACAAATTTTATGTCTTTATATTGCCTAGGAGCTAGTTCTTTTTTTGCCTAACTTTGGTAAAATGTAATACTACTTTATAATAACGTAAACAGAATAATTAACCTGATAGTAACAGGGCTGCTTGAATGTTAATATTACCTAAGGGCTTTTTTGGTCATTCCTTAAGTCTTATGGTGATTACATTTGATTACTTGTTTCAGTATAAAATGTTTCTGTAGTTTATTTCTTAAGCAATTAAACATTTTACATTCTATTAAGTAAAAATCTCAACCTATGTGTTTTTAGGAATTCATTATTAAACACTTAACCAAGGATTTTCTTATATTATTCAGAGCATTAAGATCTAAGTCTTTTCTTCAGTCCATGTTTATTGAGTAGTTGTTACAATGCCAAACACTGTTAGACGATCTCTATATTAGAACTATTAGAACTATGTTAGAATTAGAACTGGGAGAGGGGTTTGGGAGAAAATGGATACATTTTATGGCTGACTCCCTTTGCTGTTCACCTGAAACTACCATAACATTGATAATCAGCTATACCCCAATACAAAATAAAAAGTTCAAAGTTTGAGAAAGAAAACCATAAATGGAAAAAAAAAATAATTAGAACTATTAGCAATAGAAACTTGGTTATGTACTTCAGAAAGTGACCTTTCTAAAACACTTTTGTATATAATCTATTTTAATGTTATCATGTATCTATACTTTTCAATATACAAATCACTGTAATCGAGTAACAGTGGAATCACTTTCTGAGAACTCTGCTCTATTTTCCATTTCTTCAAAGTAATTTTTAATCTTACAGAACTAAACTATTACTGTACCATTTCTTTGTTTACCATCCTTTCAGACTATTGTGATAGATTCTTTACTTCTACTGGTCCAAATACCTTTCTTTAAAATTCCAACCTCAATCCCACCATAAACTAGCTTTGGTCCCATCTATTCATCAAGATAGTTTTGTTTTTTTTTTTTTTTTTTATCAAGTAAATTTTCTTGGCCTCCACATGCCTCATCCAAGTTCATGTTTTTGATTAGTCCTTTAGAATCTTACTGTCCTTTAGAATCTATAGAAATTATAGTCCTTTAGAATCCTTTAGAATCTATAGAAATAGCAGTCTTTACTTCTAAGCTCAATATTTACCCTTACCGTTTCTACTTAGACATATGGGAGCAATCCAAAGAGGGAAAAATCTAAGACAATTCATAAACAGAATTTCCATATTCTCTAATTCCTATAGATCCTTTAGAATTATAGAAATTAGTCCTTTAGAGTCTTTAGAAACAGCAGTCTTCTGAGCTCAATATTTATTTACCCTTACCATTTCTACCAAGATATATGGAAACAAATAAAAGAGGAAAAAACTAAGCAAATTCATAAACGGAATGATGATTGAATAAACCAAGTGAAGGATTTAAGTCTACAAGAAGTTAGGTTTTGATGGTTGATAATCTCACACTTACACAACAGTGAAAGCAAGATCTTAAGCTTAAGGGAAAAGAGAACTAGAGTAGAGATGGAAAGCACAAAGTAACTTTTTACTTTTATTTGTTAAAATAGTCACATACATATAAATAAAACTGTACCACAGTAGGCTCATTGACTGTGGCCCTTGTCACCATGCGGCATCCAGGATCCTGGCTGAAAGGTTCTGCCAGTGCTGGTGGGACTCACTGAGGGTTCGTCTTTTCCAAAGTATGGAGCAGAGGCATGCCCTTTAATCTGAGTTTGAACTGGTGGAGGAAGTTCCTTGTTGCTCTCCTCCTGAAGAAGCTTTTCTTTTTCATAAAAATCTTGGCTTTTCATTTGAATTTCTTCTCTGCATTTTTCATTCTTCATTATTTCCTGCATACATATATAAATGGAAGAAATAATTAAATTTCTAGTTAGAAGAAAACCCAAACTACAGGTTTTATAAAAATAAAATAGCTGGTGAAAAAATAAAGTACATATAGACATGATTCTTGCTTTGCATTTACATAATATATAGATACATACAGGGTAACTTTGAAAAAGCTATCTGATTATATATTGATGTTATTTTGAATTAAACAGCTATGTCCTGGTATACAATAATAAAAAGAAGGGCGGGAACACGAAATAGAGATACTTACTTCCCAGGAAGTGAAACAAACCACTCAACATGAAATATTAGTACATCTAGATATGAAATATTATACAAGAGCATAAAAGTCACTCTTATCAAAAGCTTTTCCAAATACAACAGCTATTTACCGCCTCAGAGACTAATCAGTGATGTGTACTACTGGAGATGAGGTGACGCTGAGAAGGCCTCTGAGAGGTGCTCCTTTCAGTCTTTTCTCTGTGGGATTTAATGCATGCCAGGACCAAAACCCATCAATTTTCCTTCTTCCACCAGAGTGGTATGGCAGTGAGGAGGAGGACGGACACAGAATCACAGTTCAGCATGCCTTAGACGCTAGTTCCACAAAGGCACTCTGCTACTGGAAATGCTTCCTCCAGTAAGTGCAAGCAATTTGTGTGATGCAGCTCTTATCACTCAGATTTGCTATTCTATCTGTAAGGATCTATGAAGCAGGGCAAAGGCTAATAGAGTTTTGCCAAGAGAATGCACTGGTCATAGCAAACACCCTCTTCCAACAACACAAGAGAAGACTCTACACATGGACATCGCCAGATGGTCAACACTGAAATCAGATTGATTATATTCTTTGCAGCCAAAGATGGAGAAGCTCTATACAGTCAGCAAAAACAAAACCAGGAGCTGACTGTGGCTCAGACCATGAACTCCTTATTGCCAAATTCAGACTTAAATTGAAGAAAGTAGGGAAAACCACTAGACCATTCAGGTATGACCTAAATCAAATCCCTTATGAATATACAGTGGAAGTGAGAAATAGATTTAAGGGCCTAGATCTGATAGATAGAGTGCCTGATGAACTATGGAATGAGGTTTGTGACATTGTATAGGAGACAGGGATCAAGACCATCCCCAAGAAAACGAAATGCAAAAAAGCAAAATGGCTGTCTGAGGAGGTCTTACAAATAGCTGTGAAAAGAAGAGAAGCTAGAAGCAAAGGAGAAAAGGAAAGATATAAGCATCTGAATGCAGAATTCCAAAGAATAGCAAGGATAAGAAAGCCTTCCTCAGCGATCAGTTCAAAGAAATAGAGGAAAACAACAGAATGGGAAAGACTAGAGATCTCTTCAAGAAAATTAGAGATACCAAGGGAACATTTCATGCAAAGATGGGCTCTATAAAGGACAGAAATGGTATGGACCTAACAGAAGCAGAAGATATTAAGAAGAGGTGGCAAGAATACACAGAAGAACTGTAAAAAAAGATCTTCATGACCCAGATAATCACGATGCTGTGATCACTCACCTAGGAATGTGAAGTCAAGTGGGCCTTAGAAAGCATGACTACGAACAAAGCTAGTGGAGGTGATGGAATTCCAGTTGAGCTATTTTAAATCCTGAAAGATGATGCTGTGAAAGTGCTGCACTCAATCAGATCAGATCAGTTGCTCAGTCGTGTTCGACTCTTTGAGACCCCATGAATCGCAGCACGCCAGGCCTCCCTGTCTTCACCAACTCCCGGAGTTCACCCAGACTCACGTCCATTGAGTCAGTGATGCCATCCAGCCATCTCATCCTCTGTCGTCCCCTTCTCCTCCTGCCCCCAATCCCTCCCAGCATCAGAGTCTTTTCCAATGACTCAATTCTTGGCATGAGGTGGCCCAAGTACTGGAGTTTCAGCTTTAGCATCATTCCTTCCAAAGAAATCCCAGGGCTGATCTCCTTCAGAATGGACTGGTTGGATCTCCTTGCAGTCCAAGGGACTCTCAAGAGTCTTTTCCAACACCACAGTTCAAAAGCATCAATTCTTCGGCGCTCAGCCTTCTTCACAGTCCAACTCTCACATCCATACATGACCACAGGAAAAACCATAGCCTTGACTAGATGAACCTTTGTTGGCAAAGTAACATCTCTGCTTTTGAATATGCTATCTCGTTTGGTCATAACTTTCCTTCCAAGGAGTAAGCGTCTTTTAATTTCATGACTGCAGTCACCATCTGTAGTGATTTTGGAGCCCAGAAAAATAAAGTCTGACACTGTTTCCCCATATATTTCCCATGAAGTGGTGGGACTGGATGCCATGATCTTCGTTTTCTAAATATTGAGCTTTAAGCCAACTTTTTCACTCTCCTCTTTCACTTTCATCAAGAGGCTTTTGAGTTCCTCTTCACTTTTTGCCATAAGGGTGGTGTCATCTGCATATCTGAGGTTATTGATATTTCTCCCAGCAATCTTGATTCCAGCTTGTACTTCTTCAGCCCAGCGTTTCTCATGATGTACTCTGCATATAAGTTAAATAAGCAGGGTGACAATATACAGCCTTGACGTACTCCTTTTCCTATTTGGAACCAGTCTGCTGTTCCATGTCCAGTTCTAACTGTTGCTTCCTGACCTGCATACAGATTCTCAAGAGGCAGGTCAGGTGGTCTGGTATTCCCACTTCTTTCAGAATTTTCCACAGTTTATTGTGATCCACACAGTCAAAGGCTTTGGCATAATCAATAAAGCAGAAGTAGATGTTTTTCTGGAACTCTCTTGCTTTTTTGATGATCCAGCGGATGTTGGAAATTTGATCTCTGGTTCCTCTGCCTTTTCTAAAACCAGCTTGAACATCAGGAAGTTCACGGTTAACATATTGCTAAAGCCTGGCTTGGAGAATTTTGAGCATTACTTTACTAGCGTGTGAGATGAGTGCAATTGTGCGGTAGTTTGAGCATTCTTTGGCATTGCCTTTCTTTGGGATTGGAATGAAAACTGACCTTTTCCAGTGCTGCACTCAATATGTCAGCCAATTTGGAAAACTCAGCAGTGGGCACAGGACTGGAAAAGGTCCGTTTTCATTCCAATCCCACAGAAAGGCAATGCCAAAGAATGCTCAAACTACCACACAATTGCACTCATCTCACACACTAGTAAACTAATGCTCAAAATTCTCCAAGCCAGGCTTCAGCAATACATGAACCATGAACTTCCAGATGTTCAAGCTGGTCTTAGAAAAGGCAGAGGAACCAGAGATCAAATTGCCAACATCCGCTGGATCATCAAAAAAGCAAGAGAGTTCCAGAAAAACATCTACTTCTGCTTTATTGACTATGCCAAAGCCTTTGACTGTGTGGATCACAATAAACTCTGGAAAATTCTGAAAGAGGTGGAAATACCAGACCACCTGACCTGCCTCTTGAGAATCTGTATGCAGGTCAGGAAGCAACGGTTAGAACTGGACATGGAACAGCAGACTGGTTCCAAATAGGAAAAGGAGTACGTCAAGGCTGTATATTGTCACCCTGCTTATTTAACTTCTATGCAGAGTACATCATGAGAAATGCTGGGCTGAAGAAGCACAAGCTGGAATCAAGATTGCCGGGAGAAATATCGATAACCTCAGATATGCAGATGACACCACCCTTATGGCAGAAAGTGAAGAGGAACTCAAAAGCCTCTTGATGAAAGTGAAAGAGGAGAGTGACAAAGGTGGCTTAAAGCTCAATATTTAGAAAACGAAGATCATGGCATCTGGTCCCATCACTTCATGGGAAATAGATGGGAAAACAGTGGAAACAGTGTCAGACTATTTTTTGGGGCTACAAAATCACTGCAGATGGTGCTTGCAGCCATGAAATTAAAAGATGCTTACTCCTTGAAGGAAAGTTATGACCAACCTAGATAGCATATTCAAAAGCAGAGATGTTACTTTGCCAACAAAGGTCCGTCTAGTCAAGGCTATGGTTTTTCCAGTGGTCATGTATGGATGTGAGAGTTGGACTGTGAAGAAAGCTGAGCGCCAAAGAATTGATGCTTTTCAACTGTGGTGTTGGAGAAGACTCTTGAGAGTCCCTTGGACTGCAAGGAGATCCAATCCATTCTAAAGGAAATCGGTCCTGAATATTAATGGGAAGGACTAATGCTAAAGCTGAAACTCCAGTACTTTGGCCACCTCATGTGAAGAGTTGACTCATTGGAAAAAGACTCTGATGCTGGGAGTGATTGGGGGCAGGAGGAGAAGGGGACGACAGAGGATGAGATGGCTGTATGGCATCACCAACTTGATGGACATGAGTTTGAGTAAACTCTGGGAGTTGGTGATGGACAGGGAGGCCTGGCATGCTGGGATTCAAGGGGTCACAAAAGTTAGACATGACTGAGTGACTGAACTGATTGTACTGATGCCCCTAAACTGGAGAAGGAAATGGCAACCCACTCCAGAATTCTTGCCTGGAGAATCTCATGGACAGGGGAGCCTGGTGGGCTACGGTCATGGGACTGCAAAGAGTTGGACACGACTGAGCACACACAGCACATACCCCCAAACAACAATGAATCTGTAATTGTATTTTACTGAAAATAAGACCCATCAAATTTAAGATGAATCACTGATACGTACCACTAAAAAAGGCAATCAAACTTCACATTCTGATTTCAGAGATGTCAAAATTTGAAAAGATAAGCATCTTAAAAACAGGTGAAATAGTAAAAAAAAAAAAAAAGTACTTTTTGCTTATCTGTATTTTCTGCTTTTTCTTTAAGATCACAAGGACATCCGATAGTTCTTGAAGAATATGTATGCTTTTATAATATGTTAACGTAATTAATATCTGACAACATTGTCAAAAACAAGTTCTCCCAAGTTATTTTTTAATATCAAGATTTTTAAAAATCACACATCTGGGTATTTAAAAGCATGATGAAATCTTTCTGTTTCTAACATGAATTTCAAGCAAAAATAGTTCTTCAACAAGGTAAACACTGATATTTAAAATCATATTTAAAATAATGGTCTGTACTTCTAGGAAAAGATTTAGAGAGGTTATAACTATCACTAAACTCAAACTTCTAGACACAAAGAAGGATGCATCTAATGAAACTTCTCCCCCAAAGCAAACATGTGAGGGAAGGAATATTTATATATTCCTGTAATTTCCATAACACAGGTCAGTTCTGTATGAGTAGTTTAACAACCACAGTAATTATGAGTTTAGAGATAGCTGCTATGACTGAGAGTGAGAATAGCCAGGCTTCTCCTTTCATATATATATATCCTTTAGAATTCTCAGGCCAGGTGACCACTTGCCACAAAGGAAGTCCCTCAATATGATACTGGAAATAATGGAAGTAGATGGAACTCCTTTTTCAGTCTGAGGCCATCTCCACTTCATCTCCAGACTCTGCAAGACCCTCTGTGAAGTGATATGTCAGTATGAAAGCTCTTTCTCCTGGGCAGAATGAAAGGGTCAGGACTGTGCTAAATTTGCACTGGCAGCCACCACAGGTAGCCAAACCTACTGAGAAGCTGGTACGCAGCTCGCTTTGCTTTGGTGTAAGAGGGACAGTCGTAACACCTTTATGGATTTCAGCTCGACTGCTGTAGTCTTACAGCTGGTGCAAGCCTATGCCTTCTGCATAAAAGCAACCAAGGGCAGAGGGCTGTTCTTTTTTTCTGCCTTCACTTTTTTCTGCCTCTTTACTCACCATTCTCTGCCAAGTAGTGTCTTATAGCACCTACTGAGGCAAATAAAAAGCCAATCTGTACATGTTAATTATTTTAACATGAAGATTAAAGATTTTAAAGTTGAAAAACATGGAAACCATAGTTTTTCCCTTGAAAATAATTTTTGTCTTTTTTTTTTTTTAAACTAATGGTTACCAGACCCCTGCCAACAGCTTCCAGAAGAATTAAACTGAACATAAATCATTTATGAGGGGAAATCTAGTTTTGTAAATATTTGGAGTAGATAAAATGAAAGTAGTTAGGTAGAAAAAATAGGAATTTGTAGACTTGAAGATAAACAGAAGTAATTTTTAAACAAAGCCGATTTTACAGCAGAAATTACTACAAAACGAAGTTTTTCCTCTTAAATTATTTCCTTGGAACAAAGTCACCTTAAGTCTCAATATATTTATCAACAAAAACATTGGTTATTTCAGCATTTTAGGAATACACCAAGGGTAAGTAGGTCTTACATAAATGTTTATATGTTTAAAACAAATATTTATTGTTTAACATGGGCTTCCCTGGTGGCTCAGCAGTAAGGAATCACCTGCGATGGAGGCACTACCTGCAATGCAGGAGACGTGGGCTTGATCCCTGGGTCGGGAAGATCCCCTGGAGAAGGAAATGGCAACCCACTCCAAAATGCTTGCCTGGGAAATCCCATGGACAGAGGAGCCTGGTGGACCTCGGGTCCATTGTGTCCACTGGGTCGCAAGAGTCAGACGCAACTTAGTGACTAAACCACCACCACCTTTTTACATTCTCTAACATTAAAAAAAAAATAGTTGTATGGTATTTTATCACTTGCATTACACCATGACTTACTTAATGACTACCTCTATTGTTGTTTACAATATTTCACTTTTTCATTTAAAAAACAGCACTTTGATGACTATTCACATAAACAGTTCTTTTACCCAAACACACATCATTTCAATCCCAAATCTATCTTTTACTATCTGTGACACAAAGAAACTCACCTAATTTTTTCAGGTGCAGTTTATCTGAAAATGGGAATACAGTGACCATGTATGTATAAACATTTATATCTCAAATACTCATATGGATAGTATTCACATTGTTTGATCTTCTGAAAATCTGCAGCTAAAAACATGGGCGCTGAAGCAAGAGTAACTGCATACAAATCTCAGTTTGCCATTTACTAGCTGTGTGACCCTGTTAACGTTGCTTGGCCTCGCTGTGTCTCAGTTTCCTCATGTGTAAAATGGAGATTACAATAGTGTCTTCTTCAGTAGGCTGCTGTAAAGACTGGGAAATAACTGGCTACTACTGGGCAGTTAATAGTACAACAGAAGAGGATATGAGTGAATTTTCAAATAGTGATTGTTTATTCTGTTCCATTCAAAATAAAACACACCAAACTTGCACCTGTCCCTCTTTCTCATCTCAGGGTAGAAATAAAGTCTCAATACTTATACTTCTAAGTCCTTAAAAATTTAAGCCACTAATTTGTGACATACATTGAGAAACTATTTGTTGTGAACATTTTGTAAATAGCAGAATTCCTACATTAATTGCTATGTTTATGAAGAATGAACAAAACTCATACTTTTGCCAGGATTAAAAAAAAAAAAAAACTCTCCAATTTAATGTGCTACAGTCTCCAACAAAGCCAGCAACCATTACCACTGGATTGAGAACTAAGGTGTTAATAAGACACAGTCTACTGGCTTGAAAACACAAGATGGAATAACTGGTGCCAGACTAGTTCCTCTGCCATAAACAACTAGTGAGTGAGTGAAAGTTGCTCAGTTGTGTCTGACTCTTTGCGACACCATTGACTGTATAGTCCATGGAATTCTCCAGGCCAGAATACTGGAGTCGGTAGCCTTTCTCTTCTCCAGGGAATCTTCCCAACCGAGGGATTGAACACAGGACTCCCGTACTGCAGGTGGATTCTTTACCAGCTGAGCCACAAAGTAAGCCCATAAACAACTAGAAAACTGGACAAAAACACTAAACTCTTCAAATACTAAACAGTAGCCCGTGCCTTACTGTGATCCTTGAGGGAAGGGAAACAAATGAGATGACCCCTGTTTCACCTCAGCTTTCGGCCTGGAGGCATATTATGGGCTGCTGCACAGGAACAGGGAACCCGAGCAGAGGCTGGTGATCTCGCTGAGGTAAAGAGATAGAGACAGTTGGGTAGGGAGTCTGAGGAAGCTGGAATCTGTGCGGCAGAGCATCAGAACACACACACACACAGAGTTCTAGAAACCTGCATAGGAGTACCCTGAGTGTTCACCTGAGTATTAATCTGCATATGGATGAGACTCCACAGGGTCACAAAGGTCAATTTCCGGCTAAAGAATAACTACTGAGGAACTGTACACTGAACAGCTGTGGTAGCTTACATGAGACTAGCTGTAAGTTGTCCATTTAAGTTGTAATGGACCAGAGATTCCTCACCAAACCTGAAGGGCATTTAGTATAGAGACTTCAGAACCATTCCTCCAAGGGGTAAGGATAAATAAGCACACAAATCCTAGAATGTGAAGTCAAGTGGGGCTTAGAAAGCACCACTACACACAAAGCTAGTGGAGGTGATGGAATTGCAGTTGAGCTATTTCAGATCCTAAAAGATGATGCTGTGAAAGTGCTGCACTCAATATGCCAGCAAATTTGGAAAACTCAGCAGTGGCCACAGGACTGGAAAAGGTCCATTTTCATTCCAATCCCAAAGAAAGGCAATGCCAAAGAATGCTCAAACTACCACCCAGTTGCACTCATCTCACACGCTAGTAAACTAATGCTCAAAATTCTCCAAGCCAGGCTTCAGCAATACGTGAACTGTGAACTTCCAGATGTTCAAGCTGGTTTTAGAAAAGGCAGAGGAACCAGGGATCAAATTGCCAACATCCACTGGATCATCGAAAAAGCAAGAGAGTTCCAGAAGAATATCTATTTCTGCTTTGTTGACTATGCCAAAGCCTTTGACTGTGTGGATCACAATAAACTGTGGAAAATTCTGAAAGAGATGGGAATACCAGACCACCTGACCTGCCTCTTGAGAAACCTGTATGCGGGTCAGGAAGCAACAGTTAGAACTGGACATGGAACAACAGACTGGTTCCAAATAGGAAAAGGAGTACGTCAAGGCTGTATATTGTCACCCTGCTTGTTTAACTTATATGCAGAGTACATCATGAGAAACGCTGGGCTGGAAGAAGCACAAGCTGGAATCAAGATTGCCGGGAGAAATATCAATAACCTCAGGTATGCAGATGACACCACCCTTATGGCAGAAAGTGAAGAGGAAATAAAGAACCTCTTGATGAAAGTGAAAGAGGAGAGGGAAAAAGTTGGCTTAAAGCTCAACATTCAGAAAATGAAGATCATGGCATCTGGTCCCATCACTTCATGGCAAATAGATGGGGAAACAGTGGAAATAGTGTCAGACTTTATATTTTGGAGCTCCAAAATCACTGCAGATGGTGATTGCAGCCATGAAATAAAAAGACGCTTACTCCTTGGAAGGAAAGTTATGACCAACCTAGATAGCATATTCAAAAGCAGAGACATTACTTTACCAACAAAGGTCCGTCTAGTCAAGGCTATGGTTTTTCCAGTGGTCATGTATGGATGTGAGAGTTGGACTGTGAAGAAAGCTGAGCGCCGAAGAATTGATGCCTGTGGTGTTGGAGAAGACTCTTGAGAGTCCCTTGGACTGCAAGGAGATCCAACCGGTCCATTCTAAAGGAAATCAGTCCTGGGTGTTCATTGGAAGGAATGATGCTAAAGCTGAAATTCCAGTACTTTGGCCACCTCATGCGAAGAGTTGACTCACTGGAAAAGACTCTGATGCTGGGAGGGATTGGGGGCAAGAGGAGAAGGGGATGACAGAGGATGAGATGGCTGGATGGCATCACTGACTCGATGGACGTGAGTTTGAGTGAACTCTGGGAGTTGGTGATGGACACGGAGGCCTGGCGTGCTGCGATTCATGGGGTCGCAAAGAGTCCGACATGACTGAGCAACTGAACTGAACTGAGAGATAACTCTCGGAGAAGACAATGGCACCCCATTCCAGTACTCTTGCCTGGAAAATCCCATGGACAGAGGAGCCTGGTTGGCTGCATTTCATGGGGTCGTTAAGAGTCAGACATGACTGAGCGACTTCACTTTCACTTTTCACTTTCATGCATTGGATGAGGAAAAGGCAACCCACTCCAGTGTTCTTGCCTGGAGAATCCCAGGGACGGGGGAGCCTGGTGGGCTGCCGTCTATGGGGTCGCACAGAGTCAGACATGACTGAAGTGACTTAGCAGTAGCAGCAGAGATAACTCTAAACTTGCACTGTCCTATACAGTAGAATTTAAATTAATTAAAATAAAATGTAAAATTTAGTTCCTTAAAGGTACTAGACACATTTCAAGTGTTTACTAATCAAATGTGACTGGTGGCTACTATCTTGGAAAGTATAGATATAAAACATTTCTGTCACTGCAGAAACTCCTATAATAGTACTTCTCTAGATCCACCTGAACAAAGCTTAAAAATAAAGCCTCTAAAAGCCTGGGCTGATTCACATGTAAATTAATATACTCCAAAACAAACCAACCAAAAAACAAAACCTTAACATTTTTAAATGGACGATAAAAAACACAGACAGTAAATAATGTACTGTTTCAATGTTTATCATCCAGTCACAAAGAAGGAAAGTGTAATACAAAACTAGTTAACAGAAACATGATAGAAATGATGAAATTAATAGATAAGGACTTTATCATAGCTACTATAAATATGTTCAAAGATGTAAAAGAAAATGCAACATAAAGAAGGAAAAAAAACTAGAAACATTTAAAAAGAACCAAATAGAACTTCTAGAGGTGAAAAATAATACATGAAATAAAAAATGTAATGGATATGGGTAACAGCAGATGAAACACTGCAGAAAAACAATAAATCTGAAAACAATGGAAACTATACAGACTGAAGCAAAAGAGAGAAAAAAGGTTAGAAACTGAACCAGAGCCTCAGTGAGCTCTGGGGCAATATTAAGCAGTCTTATGTACATGTAACTGGAATCACAGAATGAGAACAGAGGAGAAACAAAATAATGACTAAAAATATATCAAGTAAATAAACATATAAATCTACATATCCAAGACACTAAAAAACACTCCAAGTAGGAAAATTATAAAACCAAAGCTTATCAAATCAAACTGTGAAAAACTAATGATAAAGAGAAAATCTTTTAAAATCTACAAAAAGACATTTATGAGACAAAGATAAATAATACTGAGTTCTCACCAGAAACAATGCAAAGCATATAGAACAATGGCATGACTTTAATATACTGAAAGAAAACAAAAACTGTCCATTTAGAAACGTATATTCAGTGGAAATATTCTTTAAAAATGAAGGCATGATGATATTTTCAGACCAAAAAAAAGAGGGGGGGTGTTTTTGTCACAAGCAAACCTCTATTATAAGAACATTAAAGCTTCCTGATACAATATGGAAATTTGAATCCACATAAAGGAATGAATAGTGCCAGAAATATCAGAATGAAGGCCTTCATTGCAGGGAAAAATGCTAGATTTTGGGACACTCTGCTAGGTACTCAGCGCCCTGTAACTTTGTCAATCCACTCTCAGCTACTTGAGCCCACGAGCAGCATCATCACATTGTAAACTGAAACTACCGCTATAGATTTTGAGGGTTATCATCATTGTATCCCCACCAGAAGGATTTTTCAAGCTTTGCAAAAATGTCAGTTATCAGTAAATATAGGAGAAGTACAGCTAGAGCCAGACATCCTGGAATGTGAAGTCAAGTGGGCCTTAGAAAGCATCACTACACACAAAGCTAGTGGAGGTGATGGAATTCCAGTTGAGCTATTTCAAATCCTGAAAGATGATGCTCTGAAAGTGCTGCACTCAATATGCCAGCAAATTTGGAAAACTCAGCAGTGGCCACAGGACTGGAAAAGGTCCGTTTTCATTCCAATCCCAAAGAAAGGCAATGCCAAAGAGTGCTCAAACTACCGCACAATTGCACTCATCTCACACGCCAGTAAAGTAATGCTCAAAATTCTCCAAGCCAGGCTTCAGCAATATGTGAACCGTGACTTCCTGATGTTCAAGCTGGTTTTAGAAAAGGCAGAGGAACCAGAGATCAAATTGCCAACATCCGCTGGATCATGGAAAAAGCAAGAGAGTTCCAGAAAAGCATGTATTTCTGCTTTATTGACTATGCCAAAGCCTTTGACTGGGTGGATCACAATAAACTGTGGAAAATTCTGAGAGAGATGGGAATACCAGACCACCTGGTCTGCCTCTTGAGAAACTTGTATGCAGGTCAGGAAGCAACAGTTAGAACTGGACATGGAACAACAGACTGGTTCCAAATAGGAAAAGGAGTTCATCAAGGCTGTATATTGTCACCCTGTTTATTTAACTTCTATGCAGAGTACATCATGAGAAATGCTGGACTGGAAGAAGCACAAGCTGGAATCAAGATTGCCGGGAGAAATATCAATAACCTCAGATATGCAGATGACACACCCTTATGGCAGAAAGTGAACAGGAACTAAAGAGCCTCTTGATGAAAGTGAAAGTGGAGAGTGAAAAAGTTGGCTTAAAGCTCAACATTCAGAAAACGAAGATCATGGCATCTGGTCCCATCACTTCATGGCAAATAGATGGGGAAATAGTGGAAACAGTGTCAGACTTTATTTCTGGGGGCTCCAAAATCACTGCAGATGGTGACTGCAGCCATGAAATTAAAAGACGCTTACTCCTTGGAAGGAAAGTTATGACCAACCTAGATAGCATATTCAAAAGCAAAGACATTACCTTGCCAACAAAGGTCCATCTAGTCAAGGCTATGGTTTTTCCTGTGGTCATGTATGGATGTGGGAGTTGGACTGTGAAGAAGGCTGAGCGCCGAAGAATTGATGCTTTTTTTTTTAAGTTTTTTTTTTTTAACTTTACAATATTGTATTGGTTTTGCCATATATCAAAATGAATCTGCCACAGGTATAAATGTGTTCCCCATCCTGAACCCTCCTCCCTCCTCCCTCCCCATACCATCCCTCTGGGTCGTCCCAGTGCACCAGCCCCAAGCATCCAGTATCGTGCATCGAACCTGGACTGGCGACTCGTTTCATATATGATATTATACATATTTCAATGCCATTCTCCCAAATCATCCCACCCTCTCCCTGTCCCACAGAGTCCAAAAGACTGTTCTATACATCAGTGTCTCTTTTGCTATCTCGTATACAGGGTTATTGCTACCATCTTTCTAAATTCCATATATGTGTTTTAGTATACTGTATTGGTGTTTTTCTTTCTGGCTTACTTCACTCTGTATAATAGGCTCCAGTTTCATCCACCTCATTAGAACTGATTCAAATGTATTCTTTTTAATGGCTGAGTAATACTCCATTGTGTATATGTACTACAGCTTTCTTATCCATTCATCTGCTGATGGACATCTAGGTTGCTTCCATGTCCTGGCTATTATAAACAGTGCTGTGATGAACATTGGGGTACACGTGTCTCTTTCAATTCTGGTTTCCTCAGTGTGTATGCCCAGCAGTGGGATTGCTGGATCATAAGGCAGTTCTATTTCCAGTTTTTTAAGGAATCTCCACACTGTTCTCCATAGTGGCTGTACTAGTTTGCATTCCCACCAACAGTGTAAGAGGGTTCCCTTTTCTCCACACCCTCTCCAGCATTTATTGCTTGTAGACTTTTGGATTGCAGCCATTCTGACTGGCGTGAAATGGTACCTCATAGTGGTTTTGATTTGCATTTCTCTGATAATGAGTGATGCTGAGCATCTTTTCATGTGTTTGTTAGCCACCTGTATGTCTTCTTTGGAGAAATGTCTATTTAGTTCTTTGGCCCATTTTTTGATTGGGTCATTTATTTTTCTGGAGTTGAGCTGTAGGAGTTGCTTGTATATTTTTGAGATTAGTTGTTTGTCTGTTGCTTCATTTGCTATTATTTTCTCCCATTCTGAAGGCTGTCCACTTTCACCATTACTATTCAACATAGTTTTGGAAGTTTTGGCCACAGCAGTCAGAGCAGAAAAAGAAATAAAAGGAATCCAAATTGGAAAAGAAGAAGTAAAACTCTCACTGTTTGCAGATGACTTGAACCTCTACATAGAAAACCCTAAAGACTCTACCAGAAAATTACTAGAACTAATCAATGAATATAGTAAAGTTGCAGGATATATAATCAACACACAGAAATCCCTTGTATTCCTATACACTAATAATGAGAAAATAGAAAGAGAAATTAAGGAAACAATTCCGTTCACCATTGCAACGAAAAGAATAAAATACTTAGGAATATATCTACCTAAAGAAACTAAAGACCTATATATAGAAAACTATAAAACACTGGTGAAAGAATTCAAAGAGGACACTAATAGATGGAGAAATATACCATGTTCATGGATTGGAAGAATCAATATAGTGAAAATGAGTATACTACCCAAAGCAATTTATAGATTCAATGCAATCCCTATCAAGCTACCAACGGTATTCTTCACAGAACTAGAACAAATAATTTCACAATTTGTATGGAAATACAAAAAACCTTGAATAGCCAAAGCTATCTTGAGAAAGAAGAATGGAACTGGAGGAATCAACCTGCCTGACTTTAAGCTCTACTACAAAGCCACAGTCATCAAGACAGTATGGTACTGGCACAAAGACAGAAATATAGATCAATGGAACAAAATAGAAAGCCCAGAGATAAATCCACGCACATATGGACACCTTATCTTTGACAAAGGAGGCAAGAATATACAATGGATTAAAGACAATGTTTTTAACAAGTGGTGCTGGGAAAACTGGTCAACCACTTGTAAAAGAATGAAACTAGAGCACTTTCTAAGACCATACACATAAATAAACTCAAAATGGATTAAAGAACTAAACGTAAGACCAGAAACTATAAAACTCCTAGAGGAGAACGTAGGCAAAACACTCTCCGACATACATCACAGCAGGATCCTCTATGACCCAACCCCCAGAATATTGGAAATAAAAGCAAAAATAAACAAATGGGACCTAATTAAACTTAAAAGCTTCTGTACAACAAAGGAAACTATAAGCAAGGTGAAAAGAATTGATGCTTTTGAACTGTGGTGTTGGAGAAGACTCTTGAGAGTCCCTTGGACTGCAAGGAGATCCAACCAGTCCATTCTGAAGGAGATCAGCCCTGGGATTTCTTTGGAAGGAATGATGCTAAAGCTGAAACTCCAGTACTTTGGCCACCTCATGCGAAGAGTTGACTCATTGGAAAAGACTCTGATGCTGGGAGGGATTGGGGGCAAGAGGAGAAGGGGACGACAGAGGATGAGATGGCTGGATGGCATTACTGACTCGATGGACTTGAGTCTGAGTGAACTCCGGGAGTTGGTGATGGACAGGGAGGCCTGGCGTGCTGCAGTTCATGGGGTCGCAAAGAGTCGGACACGACTGAGCGACTGATCTGATCTGATAGCTTCAAATGAAAGAGGACTGTTGTGAGCACATGCAGCACTCAAATTAACAGCACCACCTGGGGGACAGATGATGCCTCATTCCCTCCCTACTCCCACCTGACAAAACAGCCTTTGCCCACCAAACCTTCCATGTCTTGCAAACCTTCCATTGTCCTGGCTTCCAAAGGCCCTTCTCCACTGAAGCTGCCTCTGGTGGGGTGGAGAAACAAAATTCATGCATGAGGTCAACTTGTTTCTGAGAAGGTCACATCAAAGAGTCCCCTGGAGTGAAGCACTGAAGGATACCATTCTCAACCAATCTCAGGGAAGAAGAGGGAAAAAAGAAAAAACCACATACTGACAATAGAGAAAGCACAAGCTGTACCAAAATCTGGTGTTTCAGAAATTTCCCCAAATATGTTGTTTATGAATGACCATTGTTCTGTGACAGTCTCATTTCAACAGGCACCAGGGGTGTTTAGCTGGAGCAAATTAGCTTAGGCTCGAGTTATTTACAGTAGAGACTTGATATTGGAAAAACAGACAAACTCATTTGTGAAAAGTATCATGTTAAATGTTTGAATTTCTGTATTTCTTTAGTCAAATTATAAATCACCATTGTTTGTGAAGGATTACACAGAAAAGGAGATTAAAAAAAAAAAAGCTTTGTATGCCCTTAACAAGCTTAACCTTGTTTTTGTAGTATAGACAAGTTAATGGTTACTTATTATGTTAGTGGTATTGTTTAGTCGCTAAGTTGTGTCCAACTCTTTGCAACCCTATGGACTGTAGTCCGCCAGCCTCCTCTGTCCACGGGATTTTCCAGGCAAGAATACTGAACTGGGTAGCCATTTCCTTTTCCAGGGGATCTTCCTGATCCAGGGATCGAACCTGCATCTCCTACACTGGCAGGTGGATTCTTTACTGCTGAGCACCACAGAAGCCCTACTTATTGTATACTATTTATTAATTCGGTGATGACAACTCAAGCCCCTAAAATGTTGTAGCTCAAGTCCTTTTCAATGCTACTTCTTTGCTAAGTTCAGTTCAGTTCAGTCCAGTCACTCAGTCTGTCCAACTCTTTACGACCCCATGGGCTGCAGCACGCCAGGCTTCCAGGTCCATCACCAACTCCCAGAAGCTATTCAAACTCGTGTCCATCGAATCGGTGATGCCATCCAATCATCTTATCCTCTGTCATCCCTTTTGCTAAGAGCTCTGCTTAAGATAAGCCCTTTTAGTAGGTGTACTATTGTTCTCCTGAATGTTGCAAATTAATAGGTGTGGTAATGACAAAAGAGAGCTATCTCCGGGAGATGGTGAAGGACAGGGAAGCCTGGCATGCTGCAGTCCATGGGGTCACAAGAGTCGGACACGCACTGAGCGACCGAACAACAGCAATGACAAGAGTTTATAAAGTTGTTTTCTCCTTTAATGAACAAAATACAAAAATGAAGCTTGAAAATGCAATTTTCAGACATGATGACTCAAAGACATTAGGAATTATTAATATATAATCCCATTCCAATCATATAGTCCCATATGTGAAAATCTAGTACATGCGACTTTTCCAAGATGGTGAAGAAAAAGGCTCAAATATACAGATATAGCCATTGGAGATATTACATAACAGAACAGGCTACTTGGACTATAAAAAAGAGGTAAAACAATGGATGGAATAGAACTAGAGATCTCTAAGATGATGTCTTGGGAGAGATAAAGGGAACTGAGGCAATGTAAACTTGAACCCTGGAACTATACTCTATTTATTGGAGAGAAGGGAGAGGGTGATCTATAAGTGCTCTCTTGTGGATACCTCAGCTTGCCTGGAACAAAGCTTAGATTACTTAGAAAGTGTATGGCAAATAGCAGGGGGAGAAGTGGAAGCAGTGACAGATTTTCTTTTCTTGGACTCCAAATTTACTGCAGATGGTGACTGCAGCCACGAAATTAAAAGATGCTTGCTCCTTGGAAGGAAAGCTGTGATAAACTTAGACAATGTATTAAAAAGCAGAGACATCACTTTGCCGACAAAAGCCCATCTAGTCAAAGCCATGTTTTTTTCCAGTAGATATGTACGGACGTGACACTCGCTGGTGGTCTAGAGGTTAGGAGTCAGCTCTCTCACGGCTTGGGTTTGATTCCTGGTCAGGGAAGCCTTTCGGGGCTTCCCTGGTAACTCAGCTGGTAAAGAATCCACGTGCAATGCAGGAGATCCCAGTTCGATCCCTGCGTTGGGAAGATTCCCTGGAGAAGGGATAGGCTACCCACTCCAGTATTCTTGGGCTTCCCTGGTGCCTCAGATAGTAAAGAATCCACCCACAATGCAGGAGATCTGGTTTTGATCCCTGGGTTGGAAAGATCCCCTAGAGGAGGGCAAGGCAACCCACTCCAGTGTTCTTGCCTGGAGAATCCCACGGACAGAGGAGCCTGGTGGGCTACAGTCCACAGGGTCGCAAAGAGTCAGACACGACTGAAGTTACTGAGCACTAGCATGATGTATGGATGTCAGAGTTGGACCATAAATAAGGCTGAGTGCCGAAGAATTAAGCTTTTGAACTGTGGTGCTGGAGAAGACTCTTGCCAGTCCCTTAGACAGCAAGATCAAACCAGTCAATCTTAAAGGAAATCAATCCTGAATATTCACTGGAAGGACTGATGCTGAAGTTGAAGCTGAAGCTCCAATACTTTGGCCACTTGATGCAAAGAGCCAAGTCACTGGAAAAGACCCTGATACTGAGAAAGACTGAAGGCAAAAGAAGAAGAGGGTGGCAAAGGATGAAATGGTTAGATAGCACACTGACTCAATGGATACGAATTTGAGCAAACTCCAGTAGACAGTAGAAGATAAAGGAGGCTGGCGTGCCACAGTCCATGGGGTTCCAAAGAGTAGGGCATGACCTACAGACTGAACAACAACTGGAGAAAGAAAAGGGCTGAGACCTGGGGCTGAGAACTGAGTGAGTTAAAATGGTTACCCAAAGATTTTTCTGTCTCAGGTATCCATGTCATTCCGCATGTCTGGGGCCACACTGGGACAAGAGGTAAAGGAATGAACAATTCTGAGTCTAAATTATTAAACAGAATTGAGTATTTGGACACTGATCTAAGCACATATATAACAGCATTTATGAATATTTACTATTAACATATACCTTTTGAACAAGAGGAAGATAAATACAAATGACCCATTATTAATAACTGAAGATATGTAAAGTGTCACTAGTATTTTTTAATTTAGTCTGCCTATTTGTATGTGCCACATGTATGTATAAATAAAAATGAAAAACTGTTTTCATGATATAATTCAGGAGCTCAATCCCCTAACCTTATTTCTCTCTTTAGAGTCTCAGCCTCATCAATGGAAAATTCTTCTGTCAAGGAGTATTTCAGTAACACACTCTATATACATATATATGATGGTGTGATATTCATTTAAAGATAAAATTCTGTAATAGACTTCAAAATTATTTTGTAATTCTTATACAAATAGAACTGGAAATGGAATATAGAGCTAATGGTCAGTCCTTTATTAGGAAATTCTAATGTTTATTTTTAAGTTGCTATGAATCCAGCTAGGAAGAAAGGCAGACAGAACACAGTTACATATAATATAACCCATTTTTTCTTTAAGATTCTGCCTTCACACTCCTCTGGAGTTTGGTATTTATAAATGATCTCCATTTGGTTTCAAGTACTTGTGAATTTCAAGTATATCACATATAACTATGTTCAAACTTAAGTACAAAAGAAATCCCAAGATTAAAAAAATCTAAATACAGTTTAAAGTAAATTCGGCAGTGTTCCATTGTTAGAAAGTTTACTATATTCAAAAGCAAGTAAAAGCTTAGGAGTCAGTCTTATGACTAATGATGAAACTGCCCATGTCACTGGATTTTTTTTCAGCCTTCTATGGGAACAACAAAAACATGGCTGTTTCATAATGACCCAGTTATATTACATACAAAAACATGAACCTAAATTCTTTAAAGTCTTAATTTAACATTTTAAATTAGCAATACATTTGTGGCAAAAGCTTAATATAATGTATCTCGAATAATTACTGAATGTAGATACATACCTTTCAAAGTACACATAAGACAAAGATATTACATGCTAATTTTAGCCTTAGAAACAGATCAACTTTCTAAAATATTTGAATTACTAAACACATTCTCCCCTATCCATACATTTTTCACCTCTCACTAGATCATGTGATATACACAATATATTTTACTTTGACAGCTCCATGTTCTTCCCATAATTTAAATTCTATATACCAATAAATAATTTTTAGCATAATGGATACTAAAAATTTTAAAGTATGAATATATTGCCTTCGCTCGCTCAGTCACATCAATCTTGTCTGACTCTGCGACCCCATGGACTGTAGCCCCCAGGCTCCACTGTCCATAAGATTCTCCAGACAAGAATACTGGACTGGGTTGCCATGCCTCCTCCAGAGGATCTTCCCGACTCAGGGATGGAACCCAGGTTCCGCGAGTCTCCTGCATTGTAGGTGGATTCTTTCCCCACTGAGCCACCTGGGAAGCCCATGTTACCTTTGAGTCCATTAAAAAAACATTTTGAAGAATACAAAAAGATTTAATAACTAGATTTAAATGAAGACTCGGCATGAAGTATGACACAGGTCCTCAAACCTTAGAGACACTTGGCTACTATAAAGTGGTCTTATCCAGAAAGTAGCCTCCCAGTATATGCCACACACTCCACCCCCACAATCAACACACTTATAATGGGAATTTGGTTTATAACTGTTTCAAAATATTTTAAAATTAATATTATCTTTTACAGTATCAATTGTGCAACATCAGTTCAGTTCAGTTGCTCAGTCGTGTCTGACTCTTTGCAACCCCATGAATTGCAGCACGCCAGGCCTCCCTGTCCATCGCCAACTCCTGGAGTTCACTCAGACTCATATCCATCGAGTCGGTGATGGCATCCAGCCATCTTATCCTCTGTTGTCCCCTTCTCCTCCTGCCCCCAATCCCTCCCAGCATCAGAGTCTTTTCCAATGAGTCAGTTCTTCATGAGGTGGCCTTTGGCATGAGGTGGCCAAAGTATTGGAGTTTCAGCTTTAGCATTAGTCCTTCCAATGAACACCCAGGACCCATCTCCTTTAGAATGGACTGGCTGGATCTCCTTGCAGTCCAAGGGACTTTCAAGAGTCCTCTCCAACACCACAGTTCAAAAGCATCAATTCTTCGGCGCTCAGCTTTCTTCACAGTCCAACTCTCACATCCATACACGACCACTGCAAAAACCATAGCCTTGACTAGATGGACCTTTGTTGGCAAAGTAATGTCTCTGCTTTTGAATATGCTATCTAGGTTGGTCATAACTTTCCTTCCAAGGAGTAGCCATCTTTTAATTTCATGGCTGCAATCACCATCTGCAGTGATTTTGCAACATACCAAGAAACAATTCAGACCTCACAAAAGCAGTAGGGATGCCTAAGCTTGAAAATATTGCCAAATTGTTTCAACTACATTTTCTAGTTCTACAAGTTGCACTGCCAGGATGAAATAATAAGTTATTAGATCACCCTTTTTAAAATACATGAAAGAGAGAATAGGAAAAAAATGGGGGAGGGGAGGTACATAGGTCACCAAAGGTACTTTTTGTTCAGACCAGAGGCAACGCCTGTTAGATTAGTAATCAAAAATGAATTTAATCTTGCCTGGATGGGAGTAGAAGCCAAAAGGGTAAATAAATGACAGAGCTTAGGTGAGTACGATAGCACTGGGTTGCTTAGAAATCTATTAGAATGAAACAACCACCAAGCAAGCTCTGCTTTAACAGAAGCTGTTCCTGCTATGTGTTCCCGCCAGTCACTCGTGTGCCTCTGCCAAATCAAAGTCACATTTGATTTATTCACATCCAAGTCTACTGCAAACAGACTTTGATCAATTACAATAATGAAAATGCAGACTGAGTCTCGTTGTTTTGACACGCTTTCTTGAACTTTCCTCCTGCATTTTCTCAAAACATTTCTAATTGCAAGAAGTTGATCTCAATGGTTCTTATTATTTGAGGGAACAAATTGTAAGGTTTGTTTATATTCCTTGCTGGCTAAGAATTTCTGGCATTGAGTTTTCTTTCTTTGAACCTGAGCCAGATTAATTATTAAATCTCAAAATGTCACTAAAATGAACTAATCACAGAGCTCAAGTCATTAATAGTTTTGCAGGTGGTACTTCCCTTAATAAAACAAATGAACTTCCATATACATGAAAAAAAAAAGACCTTTGAACATAAAGACACAATTAATTGAAAAAGGAATTTAGCAGTTAAACATTAATAAAAAATTAATTAGAGCCATTTAATATTAGTCCTCTTTAATGGAACTGCCCTGGTGGGAGACAAAGAAAACCTTGCTCCTTGTTTGAGAAGTGGTAAAGACCACAGTCCCTGGAAGAGAAAGCGATGTCAGGTCCCCATGGCTTTCAAGGCATGGGCTATGAGAGTGGGAGAGAAATGACGGAGGGGCTGAGCCCTGGAGGCTCCATATGTGAATGACTGCTAACATATATTGAGCTGTTATATGCCAGCTGCTGTAGGGAGAAAAGAGGTCTTCTCCCCTAGGTTGGGAGAGGGAAGTAGTGGAGTTGTGTGAGAAGAGGTGAGACACAAGTCAGAGAAGCTGCAGCTCCCACTGTACAGAATCTGCCCTAGAGATTCGAAAATGTCATGGTTGGGGCTTTCCCTCCCCAGGACCTAATCCAGGGATAATGTCCCCTGATACAAGGGATAACAGGACCTGGAGTCCTGCAAGATATACTTATCCATTCATGCACTCTTTATTTAGTACATACATACTGGGCACCTACACTTCAAGGCCCTGGGTATACAGAGGATAAAAACTGGCTCTGACTCTTATGCAGCATCCTTGGGGGCAGAGAAGAGGACAGGCCAAGGAAGCAGCTTGCTGCAACACAGACTTATGGAGGAGTCAAGGTAGGGAAGAGCAGAGTTATGGGTTCTTTCCTACTCTCTCATTCACTCTCATTCATTAGTTCCTTCACACATTAAGAGCCCACTATCTACCAAGGGTACAGAGTTAAAGGAAACAATTTTTACCCTGTTGTTAAGGAACTCACCATCTAGGAAAGAGAGACAGGTAAAAAATTAATTAAATATGAAATATGAGAAGTTCTGTGATAATATCAAGCAAAGAATGTTACCAGATGGCAGAAGAAAAGCTGGTGTTCATATTATTATCCACAAGGTGGGGAGTAGGGGGTTAGAAATGACTTCCGGGAGAGGATAACAGCTGAGTCTTAACAACTGGAATTAACCAGAAAACTGAGAAGAGCGCGCATCCTGGGAAAAGGTAAGTGCACGCTCAGAGGCATGAAGGAGTAAAGCAGCACAGTGAATTCAGGACACCGTAAGTAGTTCACACTCCATGAGGAGGCCAGAACACTCTGAGTTTATAATGTGACATTAGGACATTCAGATTCTACCCTGAACTATTATGACTTCTGAAGCAAGACTGGATTTCCAGACAGAGAGTAGAGAAAGCTCAGTTAATTTGAATTTCAGATAAACAAACAATAATTACTCTAAGTACGTCCTAAACATTGCCTGGGGCATACTCATAATTATTGCCTGAAATTCATATTTAACCAGGTGCCCTGTATTTCTTGGAGGAGGTCTTCCCTGGTGGCACAGGAGTAAAGAATCTGCCTGTCAATGCAGGAGACACAAGAGACATGGGTTCTATCCCTCAGTCAGGAAGATGCCCTGGAGAAGGAAATGGCAACCCACTCCAGTATTCTTGCTTGGGAAATCCCATGGACAGAGGAGCCTGGCAGGCCACAGTCCATGGGGTTGCAAAGAGTTGGACACGATTGAGCACAACAACACAACTAGCTGTACTTTTTTATTTGTAAAATATGCCAACCATAGCAAGAGACTGAACATTTTAAAAAAAGGTTCTGGAAACTGTACAAACTGAACTGGAGGGAAGGTGAGGTTGGAAGAGAGAAATCAGTAGGGTGCATCTGCAGAAATATCAGTGAGAAATCATCAGGACAGGAACCAAGGCAATGGGAGTGAGATGGACAGTAAAGGACAGACTGGTAAGATATTCAAAAGGAGAAAGGTCTTGGTCACCAAGTACGTGGAGGTGAAGGAGACCAGGACAATCCTACGTTTCTGATGAAGGATGATGGATAATGCCACTAACCCGGTAGCAAGGAGAGAAAAAGAGGAGCTCCATCTTAGACATACCGAATTTGAGATGTCTATGAAATATCCTCATATTTTGTATGGAACTATTAGCACCTTCTCAGCCAAACCTCCAAATCCTGAAGTGCTTTAGGACTCAATTCTAGCCCCACTTCTTTGTCTGTACTTTCTCCCCAGGTAACTGTTTCCATATAGAACTGAAGAATCTCAAATTTGCACTTTCGGTGTGACCACTTTCCAAGCTCCAAAATCACACAGTCAACTGTCTAACTGAAGTCTCCCCTTGGATATCTAAGGGATATTTTAAATTAAATATATCCAAGACCAATGAGGCTCAAGAGGACCAGCTCAGGGTCACATCATTAGCTTAGACTTGAGACAGAACTTTCCTTCTCTGCTGTGTTCTTTCCTCTACTCACCATTGCCTCGCGCAGTTCTCAGCAGGCCCTGCACAGTGCTCCGCACACAGCTGGGCTCAGGAGCGCTGCCTCACTGCACTGCTGCCCCGATATGGGGCAGCTTTGCCGTATTCCCCTTCTTCATGTGTTAAGATACAGACAAGCTCCAAGGTGACACCACACTGCACGTACATAGTACATAGACAGGGGCATGCTGCTAACAGGCAGCCCAGAGAAGTTAACACCATATTCTCAGAGTAGCCTTTCGGACATATCAAAGGCAAACCTGGGCAGGACCTGGGGAGGAGGAAGAGGCTGCTGGGATGTCCCCATGGTGGGAAGCAGCACTTCAGCTAAGCAGGTACATCAGCCTCCCTTACACAACCGTGTGCATTTAGTAAAACTATTCCTGTTTCCCCTTACCTCCCACATCCTCCTAGCACTAACTCCTCCAAAATGTATCTGGAATTGTGTAGTTCTCTCCATCTTCCCTGCCAACAGCATTTCTTGCCTAGATTACAATAGCTTTCTAACAGCTCTTCTGGGTCCTCTATGATCTAATGTCCACATAGAAACCTCTGATACTTGATGCTACTTCCCATTAACAATTCTTTAACAGGTCCTTAGAACAAAACCCAAACTTGCTGATGACAGACACGGAGATACTCTGATCAGCTCCCCCTTCAAGAAAGGACTTGCTTCCAAGGTACGGAGAGTTGTGGCGGGCAGACAGCCTCCACTGTGCAGGCATACCATGGCTTATCAACAGATAGACATCTGTGTTGTTTCTAGTCTTTCGCTATGCCATATTTTGCACCAAATTATGTATTTCACCAGCTAATTCTGGGTAGATTTCTAGAAGCTGGATTGCTAAAATAGAGGGTAAATGCACATATACATTTGCTATGTCAAAGAGAATGGGTTTCTGGCTGCCTTCGTACCTCTTTCCTCCCTGCACACTCAGTGCCTAGAATGCTCAGCATAGAATAAGCATTCAATATAAACTTGGAATTAATGGATTTGGTATATGCATGTTACTAACTGCTGAATGAGCAGATTAATTCTGTATTTTGCAGTTGTGTTATAAATCCAAATATAAACTTCAATAGCTAGTTATCAAGGAGAAATCATATTCCATGGTTAATAAAGCAAATTCTGATTCTAAGCGACTTAAAGCCCTTCTCTTCATATGCTAGAAATGCTTTAATAACTTAAAAAGTGAGAAAAGATAGGTACAAATTTGTTTGTACTCTTGGGAGCTTACATTCATTAAAAAAAAATCAATGTAGCAAACATGACTCAATTTGCTCTTTTGAAAATTAATAAAATTATTTCTCTCTTTTTCTTTGTATATATTTTATCTGTCAACCATTAACTTAAAATATCACCGCTCAAATACAAAGTTCTAACTTAGGAAGACATTAAGAAGGTTTAATAATAAACCAATTATTTTGGACTTAAAACACTCTTATCCCCTCAGAGAAACAGTTTTACAATAATGGTTATAGTCCCTGTCTAACATATATTAAGCAATTTAACTAGAGTGTAGCATATTTGCAATAAAAAATACCACGTGATAAATGACAGTTCACATCCATAGTGACTATGACTGACTGAGACTTGAAAGCAGGCTGCTGCCATCTCAGAGGGAATTGCTGTCCCCTCAAAAAGGCAAGGGTACTGTGGGGAGGCAGGTGGGTAAGTGGCCCTTCACTTAAGGTGGAGCTCAGGACTCCACTCCCCACACCTCCAGAGAGTACCCATGCATCTCCCTTCCAATGGAGGGACTGGAGGAGGCAGAAAGCAGAGGACAGGCTTGGGAAAGGGTGGGGAGCGGCAGAAAGTGGGCGGAGACCACATAGCCAACTGGAAATGCAGCAGTCAGATAAACCACCACCACTGCACCAGCAACGGCAACACCATCCAATCCAGGCAATGGAAGTAGCGCCGACACAGCAGTTGGGGCTGTCTGCAGCAATTATACTGGGAGCAGAGCAGAATTCCCAGAAGAGCAGTGACTGATGAAACCATCCGAATGATACAGGGAAGGAGGGACGATAAAAGGGAGGAATCACAGTAACATCTTTTCTTCTAAGAGAGAAATGAAAATGCTAGGATACTAATTAGGACTGTACAGTGAGTGCTAAAGGTCAGGCAATCAGGTGGGTGGGAAGGTGAAAACTCAGCTGGGCATGAGTGGCAGCCCAGGAGCCAGGCTTCCTTCAGGTTTGGTGCCAGGAGAGAAAGAAAGGCTCAGGACTGTCCAAGCCTGATGGAGACAGGAAAGAGCAGCAACAAGTCAGGGCGAGAACTCCCACGACAACTTCGGGAAGGGTGGCAACACGGTCACTGAGAAACAACACTGGGAAATAGCAGCAACGGCAAAAGGAAATCAAGGGCAGAGAAAAAAGGGGCTTCCTCAGACATCCACCAAGGTGATCTCAGCTGAAACTTCTCTTTCACTTTCACTTATTAATATATTCTCATTTGGTACGATTGAGCTCCTACTTTGAGCTGGGCACTGTTCTAGATCCAGGAGATATGGCAGGGGACAAGAGGCAGTTCCTGCTCTCACGGAGCTTAAATTCTAGTAAAAGGAGAGAAATGATAAACCAATGAAAAACACAGTGAATATAAGCTGAGTGGCGACTGCCTGCTATTGCCATATCCTTCTCATTTAATCAGCCTGCCCTTTGGGTTTACTAAGAAAAAGGAAATTTGAAATAGTAAACTAGCAAAGGAGTAAACAACATTTTAAGCTCCTTTTGAATGTTTTTTCTCACTCAAAATCACTTTTTTCCCCTACAAAACAAACACACTTTGAACAAATAGTGAAATTTCAACAAAAATTCATGAAGTCAAAAGGTAAATCTCTTATAATTTCATATTCACTGTTGAAAAGTCTGGAGTATATAATTATAGACTTTCCTCTACAATATATACACATTTTACAATATATATATTATATACAAATATTATATATTATTATAGTATAAATAATACATAATTATATTGTAATATATTATATACAATATCTACTATAATAAATAGTATAATATATATTATATATAATTAACAGTAAATTATATATTCTATATATTATGTTATATATATTATTATATACATAATATATACAATTATATATAATATAAATTAAAATAATATAATATAATATTAAAAATATATATATCTCTCTCTATCCCTGGGTTGGGAAGATCCTGAAGAAGGAAATGGCAACACATGCCAGTATTCTTGCCTGGAAAAGCCCACGGACAGAGGAGTCTGGCAGGCTACAGTCCTTAGGGTCACAAAAGAGTCAGACGTGACTTAGCTACTAAACTCACTATTTAACCTGTTTTCTTTTTATAAATATTCAGTGGCATGAGTTCTTTATATATTTAAAAATTAACCCTTTATGACACAAATCATTTGCAAGTATCTTCTCTCACTCAGTGGGTTGCTTTTTCCTTTTGTTGATGTGTATTCACTGTGAATATTATCCTTCACTGTGTATATTATCCTTCTTAAAAGCTGCATGTGTATCTGTGTTCACTCAGTCATGTCCGACTCTTCGTGACCCCATGGACTGTAGCCCACCAGGCTCCACTGTCCATGTGATTTTCCAGTTAGAATACTGGAGTGGGTTGCCATTTCCTACTCCAGGGTATCTTCCCGACTCAGGGATCAAACACATGTCTCTTGCATCTCCTGTTTTGGCAGGCAGATTCTTTACCAATGAACCACCTGGGAGGGCCTAATAACTGCATAGTAGCTAGTATTCCATGGCACAGAAGTAACATAATTTATTTACTTAATCCCCTAGAGATTGATGTTTCAGTTCAGTTCAGTTCAGTCGCTCAGTCATGTCCGATTCTTTGCAACCCCATGAACTGCAGCACGCCAGGCCTCCCTGTCCATCACCAACTCCCAGAATTCACTCAAACTCATGTCCATCGAGATGCCATCCAGCCATCTCATCCTCTGTCGTCCCCTTCTCCTCCTGCCCCCAAACCTTCCCAGCATCAGAGTCTTTTCCAATGAGTCAACTCTTTGCATCAGGTGGCCAAAGTATTGCAGTTTCAGCTTTAGCATCAGTCCTTCCAATGAACACCCAGGACTGATCTCCTTTAGGATGGACTGGTTGGATCTCCTTGCAGTCCAAGGGACTTTGAAGAGTCTTCTCCAACACCACAGTTCAAAAGCATCAATTCTTTGGCGCTCAGCTTTCTTCACAGTCCAACTCTCACATCCATACATGACCATTGGAAAAACCATAGCCTTGACTAGACGGACCTTTGTTGGCAAAGTAATGTCTCTGCTTTTGAATATGCTATCTAGGTTGGTCATAACTTTCCTTCCAAGGAAATTTCCTGGCTGCAATCACAATCTGCAGTGATTTTGGAGCCCCCAAAAATAAAGTCTGACACTGTTTCCACTGTTTCCCCATCTATTTCCCATGAAGTGATGGGACCAGATGCCATGATCTTAGTTTTGTGAATGTTGAGCTTTAAGCCAACTTTTTCCCTCTGCTCTTTCACTTTCATCAAGAGGCTTTTGAGTTCCTCTTCACCTTCTGCCATAAGGTGGTGTCATCTGCATATCTGAGGTTATTGATATTTCTCCCGGCAATCTTGATTCTAGCTTGTGCTTCCTCGAGCCCAGTGTTTCTCATGATGTACTCTGCATATAAGTTAAATAAGCAGGGTGACAATATACAGCCTTGACGTACTCCTTTTCCTATTTGGAACCAGTCTGTTGTTCCATGTCCAGTTCTAACTGTTGCTTCCTGACCCGCATATAGGTTTCTCAAGAGGAAGGTCAGGTGGTCTGGTATTCCCATCTCTTTCAGAATGTTCCACAGTTTATTGTGATCCACACAGTCAAAGGCTTTGGCATAGTCAACAAAGCAGAAATAGATGTTCTTCTGGAACTCTCTTGCTTTTTCAATGATCCAGTGGATGTTGGCAATTTGATCTCTGGTTCCTCTACCTTTTCTAAAACCAGCTTGAACATCTGGAAGTTCACGGTTCACGTACTGCTGAAGCCTGGCTTGGAGAATTTTGAGCATTAGTTTACTAGCGTGTGAGATGAGGGCAATTGTGTGGTAGTTTGAGCATTCTTTGGCATTGCCTTTCTTTGGGATTGGAATGAAAACGGACCTTTTCCAGTCCTGTGGCCACTGCTGAGTTTTCCAAATTTGCTGGCATATTGAGTGCAGCACTTTCACAGCATCATCTTTCAGGATTTGAAATAGCTCAACTGCAATTCCATCACTTCCACTAGCTTTGTTCAGGATGCTTCATATTTTACAATATACAAACAACATTCTTGTATAAAATATTACACACTTGCCAATCATTCCTTAGGATACCTTCTCACAAGCAAAACCATGACATCAGAAGGTTCCCATAGGACTTCGCAGTGGATGAAAGTCCACGTGCCAGTGCAGGGGACATGGGTTCAATCCATTGTCTGGGAAGATCCCACATGCCTTGGAGCAACTAAGCGTGTGCACCAGGCCCGCACTCTGAGCCTGCACTCTGAGCAGCAACTATGGAGCCTGTGTGCTGCAACCACTAACGCCCCCAAGGCCTAGGTCTGTATGGTCATAGGGCCTTAATGAAAGAAGCTACCACAATGAGAAGCCCCCACACCACAAGGAAGAGTGGTCACCGCTGGTGGCAACTAGAGAAAAGCCCACACAGCAATGAAAACACAGCATAGCCAAAAAAACAGGTTCCCATATAGAGATGTCCCTTGATATCCCAGGGAGATTGGTTCTAGAACCCTTGCAGACACCAAAATTTCTGATGCTCGTCTCTTACAATTGGCCTCCATATGCGAGTGTTTGGCATCTGTGAATTCAGCCAACAGCAAATGTAATCCATGGTTGGCTGAATCCATGGATGTGGAACCCATGGATACGGAGGGCCAACTTTATTTGGAAAACTGATTTCTAAAGAGTCAGCATTAACTTACACCTACCTGTACCTACTGCGAATGAGAATACATGTTTTCCCACAACTTGATCAATACAAAAAGTCCTTGTCTGTTTTGGATTTAAAAACCACCCCCACCTCATCTTTGTTTTGCCTCCAACCTTGTCTAGGATATTTTAGTGAAAAAGTAAAAATTTCTTATGCTGTCAAATTTGTCAACTCTTCTTTATAGTATCTGGCTTAGTTGTCATGCCACTCACTCTTTTCTTGCTTGTTCCTTTTTATTCTTCAAGTCTCAGCCTAAACAGAACTGTCACAGAATAGCTTCCGCAAACACTCATTTAAAGAAAGCTGTCCCTGTTATTCTGTCTTATTTTGCTTTTCTCCTCAGAGCTCTTTTTACAGTTTGTAATGACCAATTTTGGTAGTTGCATGTCTGTTTTTCCCGCTAGAGTGTGAGTTCCATGACACCGGAATACTGTGGCAACTGAGTCAGACAAGTTATACGTGATCTTTGAGGAAATTCTTCTCATTCAGAACCTTGCAATATTGTTTCTGTGACAGTCAAGAGTGCATCCACATTCTATATCTGAAGAATTTTTGATGGTTCCAAAATCTATCACTAGATTTCACTTTCAAAAATGAGCACATACTGCACTACTAATTTAGGTTAAAAAATAAGTGTTGCAATGCTAGAACACTCCAAAACTTAGGAACTGGTAACCTGGTTTCTTCAGATATTTAGGCACAAGCCAGCAACAGTGAGAGTCAATTCTTTGAGCAGAGTTGGTTAATAAGGATAGAGACTGAAGGTTAGCATAGGATGTTTTGCCACTTGCTAGATAAAAGAGTTCACTTCAAAGATATGAGGGCTGGACCCTTTTCATTCTGGCAAGAAAAAACTCCGTGATACTCAGGTTAGATGGATTTTTATAAATATTCTGAAGAATATTTCTTTCCTTTTAGACTAAAATATCTTTTAATTGTGGCAGGCATTAGTAAAGTTCCTATCTAGAAATTTTTAAAGAATATCTGTAGATTAGGATTCAAAAGTTTAATACAAATATAAGTTGAACAAAAGCTGAGTTCTATTTTCATAGTATAGGTTAATAGTGTTTACAGTCTATGTTATCATTTACTTTTGTTTCTTAAACTGAGAGGCAATTGTGACATTTTGTTGGGTGACAATGTAATATATTAATCTTCACTGAATATATCATTGGACTTACTAGATGCAAATATTTTTCCAATATGCAAATGAATATTGTCAACAAGTATTACTCTAGTATGATAATATGCTTTGGCTTTTTATAATTATTGCATTGAAATTACTAGGCAATGTAAATTTCTTGGCAAAAATACACATCAAGTGATAAAAATTTGGGAACCATTCAATAGAAAATCTTGTTAGTGATGGTATTTCAACAAACACATATGAAATGAAATGTTTTTATGATAAACTGTCATGTAATTTGGTGACCACAGATAACACAATTAGTCTGACTTTGTGGGGGAGACGATTACTGAACCCTTAATGCTTATTAGTCCTCACTAAATTATACCTTTTCCCTGTCAGAAGAAGAGAAACTGTCACAACAAATAATTATCGAAAAGCCAGAAATAGTTTGAAAGAGGACAGGGAAAAAAACTTTACTTTCCTCTTTAACATTTCACCAACTATGCAATTCAGAAAACATTTCAACCTTATTACTACATGTCAAGAATTTCATACATTAAAGATAAAAAGCAATTTTAACCCAATAAAAGTATTTAAGTACAAATAAAAGGAAAACATTTTTAATAAAAGTCAATTAAATTAAAAGCAAGTACCTAAACTTGTGGCATATAAGTAAATAGCATTTCAGTATCTTCCATCAGAAATGGACCTTTCTTTTAGTACTACTGTATTTTGGCTTTTAGTATAATCAAGTTTCTAAGCTAATGATAATGACTGGATACACAATTTTGTAGAAAATGCACTGATTTGAAATAATATTTTCTAATGTGTTGGTTATTTATTATCATTGTAGCCAGGCTTTAAGGTTATTTAAGATCAAAAATAGAAAAATTGGCCGATCACAAACAAAACCATTCATTTCTAAATTTGAATATATAAACTCATAGTTAATATAAACTAGCAACAAGCTTTCTAACCATTCAATTGGTTTTCTGTTGTTAGTTATTTAGATTGTTTGCATTTAAGTTAAAATTTTCCCAGCTTTATTAAGGTATAACTAACAAATAAAACTGTAACATATTTAAAGTATGCGACATGACTTGACATGCATAAATATTGTGAGAGGACCCTTAACTGTGTTAATGAACACATCCACCACCTCAAATATTTAACATTTTTCTTTTTGTGAGAACACTTAAGTTTTACTTTGTTAGCAGTTTAATTGTACAATACAGTGCTATCAACTATAGTCACCATGTTATACATTAGATCCTTACAGCTTATTCATCTTATAGTTGCAAGTTGGAATTTTGTTTTTTTTTTACCAATTTCTTTCAATTTTCCATACCTCCCAGCCCCTGGCAAAACATTCTATTCTTTGTTTCTATAAGTTTGGCTTAAAAAAAAAGACTTCACCTGTAAGTTATATTTGTCTTTCTTTGTCTAGCTTATTTCACTTAGCATAATATCCTGCAGTTTCATATGTTTTGCTGTAAATGACAATGTTTCCTTCTTTCTCGTGGCTGAAACATATTCCATTGTGCATACAGACCACATTTTCTTGATCCGCTCACCCACAGATGGACATTTAGCTTGTTTCCTAAGTGGCTCTCGTGAATAACGCTGCAAAGATGAGGCAATTACAAATATCCTTTGAGATAAGGTTTTCATCTCCTTTGAATATATACCCAAAAGTGGGATTTCTGGGTCATATGGTAATTCATACCACAGAGTAGCCACCATACGTCTTTTGACTGGAGAATTTAGTCTGTTTACATTTTAAGTAATTATTGATAATTATGAACTTACTATTTTGTTCATTGTTTTCAGGTTGTCTAGTAATTTCTTTTTCTCTTGCTAGCCTCCTTTGTAACTTGATGATTTTTCTGTAGTGCTATGCTTTGCTTTTTTTCTGAGGGCAGGAATCCCTTAGAAGAAACGGAGTAGCCATCATGGTCAACAAGAGTCCGAAATACAGTACTTGGATGCAATCTCAAAAACGACAGAATGATCTCTGTTCGTTTCCAAGGCAAACCATTCAATATCACAGTAATCCAAGTCTATGCCCCAACCAGGAACGCTGAAGAAACTGAAGTTGAACGGTTCTATGAAGACCTACAAGACCTTTTAGAACTAACACCCAAAAAAGATGTCCTTTTCATTATAGGGGACTGGAATGCAAAAGTAGGAAGTCAAGAAACACCTGGAGTAACAGGCAAATTTGGCCTTGGAATATGCAATGAAGCAGGGTGAAGGCTAATGGAGTTTTGCCAAGAGAATGCACTGGTCATAGCAAACACCCTCTTTCAACAACACAAGAGAAGACTCTACATATGGACATCACCAGATGGTCAACACCGAAATCAGACTGATTATATTCTTTGCAGCCAAAGATGGAGAAGCTCTATACAGTCAACAAAAACAAGACCAGGAGCCGACTGTGGCTCAGATCATGAACTCCTTATTGCCAAATTCAGACTTAAATTGAAGAAAGTAGGGAAAACCACTAGACCATTCAGGTATGACCTAAATCAAATCCCTTATGATTATACAGTGGAAGTGAGAAATAGATTTAAGGGACTAGATCTGATAGAGTGCCTGATGAACTATGGACAGAGGTTCGTGACATTGTACAGGAGACAGGGATCAAGACCATCCCTATGGAAAAGAAATGCAAAACAGAAAAATGGCTGTCTGGGGGAGGCATTACAAATAGCTGTGAAAAGAAGAGAAGCAAAAAGCAAAGGAGAAAAGGAAAGATAGAAGCATCTGAATGCAGAGTTCCAAAGAATAGCAAGGAGAGATAAGAAAGCCTTCCTCAGCGATCAATGCAAAGAAATAGAGGAAAACAACAGAATGGGAAAGACTAGAGATCTCTTCAAGAATACTAGAGATACCAAGGGAACATTTCATGCAAAGATGGGCTCGATAATGGACAGAAATGGTATGGACCTAACAGAAGCAGAAGATATTAAGAAGAGGTGGCAAGAATACACAGAAGAACTGTACAAAAAAGATCTTCACGACCCAGATAATCACGGTGATGTGATCACTGACCTAGAGCCAGACATCCTGGAATGTGAAGTCAAGTGGGCCTTAGAAAGCATCACTACGAACAAAGCTAGTGGAGGTGATAGGATTCCAGTGGAGCTATTTCAAATCCTGAAAGATGATGCTGTGAAAGTGCTGCACTCAATATGCCAGCAAATTTGGAAAACTCAGCAGTGGCCACAGGACTGGAAAAGGTCCGTTTTCATTCCAATCCCAAAGAAAGGCAATGCCAAAGAATGCTCAAACTACCACACAATTGCCCTCATCTCACACGCTAGTAAACTAATGCTCAAAATTCTCCAAGCCAGGCTTCAGCAGTACGTGAACCGTGAACTTCCAGATGTTCAAGCTGGTTTTAGAAAAGGCAGAGGAACCAGAGATCAAATTGCCAACATTCACTGGATCATTGAAAAAGCAAGAGAGTTCCAGAAGAACATCTATTTCTGCTTTATTGACTATGCCAAAGCCTTTGACTGTGTGGATCACAATAAACTGTGGAAAATTCTGAAAGAGATGGGAATACCAGACCACCTGACCTGCCTCTTGAGAAACCTATATGCAGGTCAGGAAGCAACAGTTAGAACTGGACATGGAACAACAGACTGGTTCCAAATAGGAAAAGGAGTACGTCAAGGCTGTATATTGTCACCCTGCTTATTTAACTTATATGCAGAATACATCATGAGAAATGCTGGGCTGGAAGAAGCACAAGCTGGACTCAAGATTGCTAGCAGAAATATCAATAACCTCAGATATGCAGATGACACCACCCTTATGGCAGAAAGTGAAGAGGAACTCAAAAGCCTCTTGATGAAAGTGAAAGAGGAGAGTGAAAAAGTTGGCTTAAAGCTCAACATTCAGAAAATGAAGATCATGGCATCTGGTCCCATCACTTCATGGGAAATAGATGGGGAAACAGTGGAAACAGTCAGACTTTATTTTTGGGGGCTCCAAAATCACTGCAGATGGTGACTGCAGCCATGAAATTAAAAGATGCTTACTCCTTGGAAGGAAAGTTATGACCAACCTAGATAGCATATTCAAAAGCAGAGACATTACTTTGCCACAAAGGTCCGTTTAGTAAAGGCTATGGTTTTTCCTGTGGTCATGTATGGATGTGAGAGTTGGACTGTGAAGAAAGCTGAGCGCCAAAGAATTGATGCTTTTGAACTGTGGTGTTGGAGAAGACTCTTGAGAGTCCCTTGGACTGCAAAGAGATCCAACCAGTCCATTCTGAAGGAGATCAGCCCTGGGATTTCTTTGGAAGGAATGATGCTAAAGCTGAAACTCCAGTACTTTGGCCACCTTATGCGAAGAGTTGACTCATTGGAAAAGACTCTGATGCTGGGAGGGATTGGGGACAGGAGGAGAAGGGGATGACAGAGGATGAGATGGCTGGATGGCATCACTGACTTGATGGACGTGAGTTTGAGTGAACTCCGGGAGTTGGTGATGGACACGGAGGCCTGGTATGCTGCGATTCATGGGGTCTCAAAGAGTCGGACATGACTGAGCAACTGAACTGAACTGATGATTTGATTCCCTTCCCTTTGTCTTTTGTATATCTGTCATAGGTTTTTGCTCTGTGATCACCATAAAACATTTTGCATTTTATGTTTACATAAAACATCGTATATTTATAACAGTTTTAAGCTGACATTAACTTCATATATGTACAAAGCTCCACATTTTTACTTCTCCCTCAACATTTTTGTTTCTGATATTAAAATTTACATTTTTACATTGTATATCCATTAACAAATTATTGTAGTTGTCACTTTTAATATTTTTGCCTTTTAATCTTCACACTAGGGTTCTAAGTGATTTACCTACCACTATTACAACATTATTCTGATTTTATCCATGTATTTATTTTACCAGTGTTTTTATATTTTCATGTTTTCCTTTTACTAATTAATATCCATTCATTTCAGCTTAAAGAAATTCCTTTAACATTTCTTTTATAGCCTGTAGAGTGGTGATAAACTCCTTCAGCTTTTGTTTGTCTGGAAAACCCATTTTCTCTCCTTCAGTTCTGAAGGACAACTTTGCTGGGTAGAGAGTTCTTGGCAGTATTTTTCTTATAGCACTTTGAATACACCATGAGACTCCCTTCCAGTCTACAAATTGTTCATAGTCTATGGGGGTTCCCTTGTGTGTAACAAGTTGCTCTTCCCTTGCTGTTTTTACAGTCCTCTCCTTGTCTTTAACTTTTGACAATTTAATTATGTGTCTTGGTGTGAGTCTCTTTGGATTCCTTTTATTTGGAACTCTCTGGGCTTCCTGGATCTGGATTTGTTTCTTTTGCCAGGTTAGGGAAGTTTGCAGCCATTACTTCTTTTTTTTTAAAATAACTTTGATTTTTATGTACTTATTATTGAAGAAATTCACCGTACTTACAAGTAAAATACTGTGAGTTTACAAATGAAATTAAAAATCTGAATTGGTGGCATTTTTAGCTAACACCTTCTAAAGGGTTTGAGTTCCTGTGTTTTAAAAAGGAAAATAACAACATGCAGAATTTTAAGCAAACAATATTTCCAAGAAAAAACAGTACAAAGGAAATGTATTTTAAAAAGAAAAACACAGTATTTCAACATAATGTACTTCAACCTAAACAAATACATTTTTGCGAAAGGCAAACCTCTAGAAAATTTATTAATTTTGTACCAGCCATTTATTTGCAAAAAACAGACAAAATTTAATTCTACTTCTTTCCAAAATTGATGATTTACCCAAGAATGCAGCTTTGAATTCCAAGGTTATGTTTCTTCAGTGAGGAGATAGTTATAATTATTTATGTGGAATATTCATTATCTCGGCTACACAAACAAAGGGCCAAGTGACTAGGAGGCCAGTCCCTGCTAGCACAAAGAAGTCTGGAAAAACATTGCTTTGCCATATGTTCAGATACTGGCAAAAGGAGCTTTCTTTGTTGGTACTGTCTAATAGGAAGGACTTTTCACCACTTCCCTGACAGGCATTGTTATTGCCCCTGAAGTACAAATAAGTAATTTTAAATTTGAGGTTTTGGTTAACCAATTATCATTTAGGCTGCATGCACCTTGTTTTTTTTTTTTTTTTTTTTTCCCATTATTCCACTGCATTTACATTTATTAAACAGTCTATGCAGCAACCAACAAAAAGGTAAAAGCTAAAATTCTCTCCTTAACTGATTTAACATAAATTAAGCATTCATCTGGGGATATCTGATCACTTGAGCTATCTCTTTTAGTTATCACTGTAGATCATTCAGTATCTGGCTCTGATGTGAGACGTTCCAATGCATCTTCTTGCACTTTCCCTTAACTAACAGTCACAATCATTACCTAAGAGAGTCAAAGTCCCTTCTATACTTTGGAACTAGGAATTAGAGAAATGCAAATAAAAACTGTCTTTTAGAGACACTGATACAGCAAACTTAACGATAAAAAATTTAATAGATCAAAAGATATATAGTGTCCATGGCCAATAACCTATGATGTATGAGTATGTTTGGAAGAAAGTGATAACAAGAAACAAATCACTTAAAGCCTTTGGAGGTAAGAAGGCTATCTTGGGGTCTTCCCTGTTGGTCCAACAGTTAAGACTCTGCACTTCCAATGCAGGCGGTCTGGGATTCGATTTCTGGTCTGGGAATTAAGATCCCACATACCACAACTAAGCCTGCACAGCTAAGTCCATGTGCTGCAACAAAGACTCAGCACAGCCAAAATAAAGATAATTAAGAAATACTTTTCTTAAAATTAAGAAATATATTTTAAGAAAAAAAAAAGGGCTATCTTTTGAGTCATAATTCCCCAGGGGTGGGGGGTACCATCCAAACTTCTCAACTTTCCCTGAAAATTCCATAAGACTTCAGTTTAGGAAAACTCAGAGTAGAGAGTTGGGTGCTGCTGCTGCTGCTGCTAAGTCGCTTCAGTCACGTCCAATTCTTTGCAACCCTACAGACTGTAGCCTGCCAGGCTGCTCTGTCCATGGGATTCTCCAGGCAAGAATACTGGAGTTGCCATTCCCTCCTCCAGGGGACTTTCCCAACCCACGGATCAAACCTGTGTCCCTTGTATCCCCTGCATTGACAGGTAGGTTCTTTACCACTAGTGCCATTTTCTGTTCTGTTCAGTTCAGTCGCTCAGTTGTGTCCAAATCTTCGTGACCCCATGGACTGCAGCACAGCAGGCTTCCCTGCCCATCACCAACTCCCAGAGCTTACTCAAACGCATGTCCATTGAATCGGTGATGCCATCCAACCGTCTCATCTTCCATTGTCCCCTTCTCCTCCCGCCTTCAATCTTTCCCAGCATCAGGGTCTTTTCAAATGAGTCAGTTCTTCACATCAGGTCAGCCATTACTTCTTTAAATAATGTTTCTCCCCCTTTCTTTTCCTTCTGGGATCCCGATAATGTGTGTATATTGGTCTTCATGATGGTGTCCCACAAGTTCTTTAAATTCTCTTCACTCCATTTCATTCTCTTTTCTTTTTGCTCCTCTGGAAGAATTACACTGCCCTGTCTTCAAGTTTACTGATCCTTTCTCCATGTTATCTGGTCTGCTGTTAAATGCTTATGTTGAATTTTTCAGTTCAATTACTATATTCTTCAGCTCTATGATTTATTTCTGTTTACATTTACTGTCTCTTCTTGGAATTCTCATTCTGTTCATACATTGTTCTTCTGACTTTGGTGAGCATCTTTATGACCGTTATTTTGAATTCTCTATCAGGTAAATCACTTACCTCAATTCATTAAGATTTGTTTCTGATTACTAGTTGTTCTTTTGTTTGGAACATTCCTCTGTTTCTTCATTTTCCTTGAATCTCTGTGTTGGTGTTTACTTATTAAATAAAACAGCCACCTCTCCCAGTCTTTAACACAGTGGTCTCATGTAGAGGCTGAACCTCATTAATCAGCACAGCCTGAGCTCCTGGCTGTCTCTCAAAGCTTTGTGACTGTCTAAGCCACCTTCTTTAATTGTAGTGGCTCTCAATAGGGTGTGTCAAGACCTATCAATGTCTCAAAGGGATAACTGTATTGAACACCCAGATGCTGGATGATTGGAAGCTGAATCAGGCAGCAGCTGTTGTTCAGTTTCTCAGTCATGTCCGACTCTTTGTGACCCCATGGACTGCAGCATGTCAGGCTTCCCTGTCCTTCACCATCTCCCAGAGCTTGCTCAAACTTATGTCCATTAAGGCAGTGATGCCATCCAACCATCTTATCCTCTGCTGTTCCCTTCTCCTCCTGTCTTCAATCTTTCCCAGCATCAGGGTCCTTGTCTAATGAGTCAGCTCTTCACATCAGGTGGCCAAAGTATTGGAACTTCAGTATCATTCATTCCAGTCAATATTCAGGGTTGATGTACTTTAGGATTGACTGGTTTGATCTCCTTGCAGACTTTATTTTCTTGGGCTCCAAAATCACTGCAGATAGTGACTCTTTGCCATGAAATGATGGGACCAGATGCCATGATCTTAGTCTTTTGAATGTTGAGTTTTAAGCCAGTCTCACTCTCCTTTTCACTCTTCTCTTTCACCTTCATCAAGAGGCTCTTTAGTTCCTCTTTGCTTTCTGTCGTAAGGGCGGTATCATCTGCATATCTGAGGTTATTAATATTTATCCTGGCAATCTTGATTCCAGCTTGTGCTTCATCCAGCTCAGTATTTTGCATGATGTACTCTGCAAATAAATTAAATAAGCAGGGTGATGATATACAGTCTCGATGTACTCCTTCCCCAACTTTGAACCACTCTGCTGTTCCATGTCCGGTTCTAACTCTTGCTTCTTGACCTGCATACAGGAGGAGTATGGTGGTTTGTCAGGAGGCAGGTAAGGTGGTTTGGTATTCCCACCTCTTTAAGAATTTTCCAGTTTGTTGTGATCCACACAGTCAAAGACTTTAGGCAGCAGCTAAGCTGTTTCAAAAGTATGTAGTTAGGCTCCTTCCAGGGAGAAGCTAGCAGGTGGGTGTTTTTCCTGTTTCTGGTAGCTGTGGGACTGGGGAGAGAAAAGTGGGTGCTCCTGTGCTCATTAAGAGCTGCTTCTTTGTTTGCTATATCCTGTGGGGCTCATGAATGCAAGCCCCAGCGGCTATCAGAGCCAGGTGATTCAGTCAGCTGTCCATTTTGGCAGCTGCTGCAAAGCTGGGGCACCAGATGTATGTACAAGCTTTTTGCAGGGAGATACCAGCAACTTGGAGTGGTCTGGAGGGAGAAGGCAGATAAGTGTCTGCTGGTTTATCTGATGTCCACGGAGTGTTGCCGCTGTCCCCTAGACAGTGTGCTAAATTGAAGCCTGACCCATAGGCAGCAACTTTCGAAGTATGCAGGTAGGCCCCTTCAGGGAAATGGGCATTTCTACCTGCTCCCTCTGCACAGCTGGGGTGAGTATTCCTGTCCATTAACAAGCATGTCTTTGTTTGCTATAGTCTTGTGTGTCTTGTGGATGTAAGCCCAACTGGCTTTAAGGGCTATGTGTTTTTGCGGCCCATTCCTTAGGAGGGAGTCTTAAAAGAAAGGGTGCCAAGTATGGCACCCACACCCTTTGCTCCTCAGCAGGCAAATCAAATGATCAGATTACATTTGATAAAAGTGATCAGCAGCAATTAATTCTTCTAAAATTTAGATTGTAAAGAATATCACAATAATGAATAACAGGAAAATTACAAGAAATTGTTTTGGTGAGATAACAGAGAAAAACTGTGAATCAAACAAACAAAAACCCTAATCTCATTTTAACTCCTTTAACCTTTTTCCTCTCTGGAGGTAAACCCAGTTTTAAATGGGACTTGTCTTAGTGACTGATGACATGATTCAGAAGGTTAACTACTCAAAACTAATTCTGCACTTTTAAATATGCACCCAGTAGGTTATGATGAATCTCAGAAGAACCTGACCACAAGTATATCCAAAAATAATGAATAATAGCACTTTACTTATATACAACTTTTAAAAAGCTTATATATTCTGCTTTAAAAGTCAGATAAAGGTCAAAATAGTAGAAAATATGTGCCAAAACTAAGGTTAAAGCCAGGCCTCAACTTTGTACCGAAGTATATAAGAAGCAATGCTTTCAGACTGAGAAAGGTGGGAGGCTTGAAATTTGAGATACTACTTTTTTGTAAGACTCATCTAAAATCAATGTTTTGAAAACCAAAGATTTATAGCATAAACTAACTAAAATTTCTAGCACAATTAATAAATAAATACCTACAGTTAGAGATGCTCACTAGCTTATGGTTAAGAGTATAGACTCTGGGGAGCTCAAAACACACAAATGATTCACTTTCATCCTTACTTCACTTTTCTAGAGAAGCATGGCAAATTTCACATTTTCTCAGTTTTTACAAAGGTAGAGATCAATACCAAAGGGCCACCCTGTTAGCTCAGCTGATAAAGAATCTGCCTGCAATGCAGGAGACCCCAGTTCAATTCCTGGATTGGGAAGATTCCCTGGAGAAGGGAACAGCTACCCACTCCAGTATTCTGGCCTGGAGAATTCTATGGACAGAGGAGCCTGGCAGGCTACAGTCCATGGGGTCACAAAGAGTCAGACGTGACTGAGTGACACCAAAGAAGAGTTGGACACAACTGAGCAATACCAAAGAAGGTACATAGAAAAGGCATCTTTAAGTGTTAAGCTATTGTGTTTCAAGTGCTTTTTTTATATTCCTAGACTATGACAGTTAAGTGAAAACATCAAATACAAAGCAATAAACATACCAAAATTACAAATATGTGCAAATGAACACATGGGTAAATTACCTTGTTAGAAGTTAAGAGCTGTGCAGCCAGCCATAGGATTTGGGGTAATTTATTATTTCCAGGAAATATTATTGTTTACTAATTTTTAAATAAAACAAAGGGAAAAAATCAAGTAAGGTCAAAGTGTATAGGCCAAGCCATAGAGTCACAAAAGTGCCCCAAAATTACACTGGCAGGTATAAACTTCTAAGCTTCAGGCAGTCCTGATTGGGGACAAGCCTGCTTCCTGGTCTGATTAAAGGCAGCCACAAATGAGTTAGGTACGAAAGAGGTCAAATAACTGGCATAACACTTGGCCCAACAGGGACCTTTCATTGTGGATGGCGGTAAACCCATTCAACCACATCTTTTCCTTTCGGGAGGCAGAAATGCTAGTAGATAAATAAAGAATGGTACGTTGATGAAGCTCAGGATATATCCTTTCCAATCTTGTAAACCAAAGGACTCACAGGACTATACCACTGAAGATACCAAGCTTCTGTGTAAACCTGCAGTAAGAGCCAGTTTCAGAAGGCAATATGTGACTGTTTTTTCCTTGCAACCTTAAAGAATGAGACTAATTTGGTTTCACAGAGGAAAAAAGATGATACTAAAAATGGTTTACACATAATTTAACAGAGTTAAGATATCTAGGACAAACTGGTATGTACAACATACATCTACAAAGAAATTATGTTACCTATTAAGCACATAAGAGGTGCCTGATAAGTAACTGAATGACAGTAAAACCATAAAAGCATTAAATATTTAAAAAGGAATTCCCAAAACTAAACCACATTGATTCTTTTCCTTTTTTTATTGTTTCTTATACATATTGCCATGTAACTCCTTAAGTGCTTTTGGTACTTTAGAATTTCAAACATTTAATTTTTCAGTTTATTCTGAATATCTTATTTTTCTATCAGGGATCCAACATGTTCACTTAAAATATATTATCATAAATATATCACTATATTTTTTTAAAGGAAATATTTCACGTGTATAAATAAATGTGGTGGTGGTAGTTTAGACGCTAAGCATGTCCGACTCTTGTGACCCCATGGAATGCAGCCTGCCAGGCTCTTCTGTCCATGGGATTCTCCAGGCAAGAATAGTGGAGTGGGTTGTCATTTCCTTCTCCAGAGGATCTTCCTGACCCAGGGATTGAACCTGGGTCTCCTGCATTGCAGACAGATTCTTTACCAACTTAGCCACGAGGGAAGCCCATAAATAAATATAGCTAATAATATAATATATGCCCATGTGCCCACCATCCAACTTAAGAAATAAAACACTACAAATATGACCAACTCAAGAAAGAAAACACTACAGGTATGACTACCATCCAATTTAAGAAAATAAAAACTGAAGATATGACCAAGAAAATACTGTGACCCCTTGTCCACACTGTCCTTCCCCAGCAGTAACAACTACATGCATGTTTTTATACTTTTACTACATCTTTATAGATCCAGAAGCAAAACAGCAGTGGTTTTTAAAATTTTAATATGCTCATCTCCTAAGACTTTTAAAAACTATGTACCACCGTGCTTATTTGACGCTTAAATAATGGCAGTTTACTGTTGACTGAATGCATGCTTTAAACATTTTTGTCAAAGCTTTGGACTGCAGTTTAGTTTATTCAATTTATGGAAAATATAACCATATAACTTAATTGGCAAAACCAGTTCCCAATGTCAAATCCAATCAACCAAATCTGTCAGAAAAAAGTCTAACTTAATTTTTAAATTCAAATAAATGTGTTATTATGTGTGCCCATGACAACTTTCTCACTTGTGGGATTTTAATTTTAAGATAGATAAATGGAGAGACACTATAAGGCATGGGGTCTTTGTCACCTGGATAAAATAATGTGTTGCCCCTTTCAATAATTTTTATTGAAGCTTTCTGTTTTGTTCTCAAGGGACTTTCCCTCAGGACAAATTCTCCAATGTCTCTTTGTTTGGTGCCCTGATTTTTAAATTCCAAGGCAATGCACCATAGTTAGATTTAGGGTGGACAAGAAGTAAGCTTTTCTTCTGAAAGACAGATGATTATGAAAGAAGAAAGAAAGGAGTACTGGCAGACCAGAAGGATCTCTGGCAAATCTTTTTTAGGAAGGACTACATATGGAAAGAGAGAACATGGAAATTAATTGCTTTAAAGCTATCCATACCTGTATATCCCACAGGAAGTCTCTGTGTACCCAGGGCACAGGTATCCCAATTTCAAATCCACCGATCGACAGCAGGGGTTGACAAACTAGGATCCAGCTGCTGCTTGCCTTGTAAATAAAGTTGTGTTGGGCAGTCACACTCACTGGTTCACATATTGTCCATGAGTGCTTTCAGAGAAAAACTGGCAGGGTTAAACAGCTGCAACAGAGATTGTCTCACAATGGCCAAAATATTTATCTGGTTCTCTGAAGAAAAAATTCTGCTACTCCTCATCTACAGCATTGTGTATGTGGTTTCTCAAATTCTTTCTTTAAATCAAAGTTACATAAGGCCACGTTGTCCTAAAAGGCTTATTATGAAAAATATTATTTCCTTCTCCTGGGAAACAACTACTTTATATTCTTCTGGCTGGTATTTATGGTACAGGCCAAACCAGGGAGCCACAAAAGTGTTGACAGCTATCAAGGAGACTTTGTCACAACCCCTCCATAACATTTTTCTATTATCATTGCTTTATTTTTCAGTTTTAAGCATTATATATTAACCTCTCATTACTGAAAATGAGGATTTATCCTGCTTCCCAGGTGGCTCAGTGGTAAAGAATCTGCCTGCCAATATAGAAGATGCGAGTTCAATCCCTGGGTTGGGAAAATCCCTTGGAGATGGAAATGGCAACCCATTCAGTATTCTTGCCTGGAAAATTCCATGAACAGAGGACCCTGGTGGGTTACAGTCCAGTCCATGAGACCACAAAGAGTCAGACACGACTGAGTGAATGAGCATATCCTCAATATAGCTGTAGATCAATATTCAATATTTATATTAGTATTATGAATAAACACTATCAACAAGTGGGTTGTCTGTATACTAGGATTACTTTTCCTTTTCCTACCCGAGGTTTTTCTTGGAGATAATGACATTTATTTATTTCCCACATACTTATCTGTAATTCAACTTTTTATGTTCAGTATGTATGTGTTCATTTAATCCCTGTATTTTTTCAGAATGTACCTCTACCTTTATATTTGTCTGAAAAACAGTTTGTACTGTTTTCCCTTCCCCATGAATAAAACCTCCAGTTTTCCACTGGGTAGAGAAGTTGTATGGTTTTCAGACTTTCACAAAGGGAATTTAACAGTGTCCTTTTCTTTTTCTTCAGGAGATTTAACACTGATACATTGCTATCATTTAATACATGGTTCATGTTCAAATTTAAAGAAATAACCCAATGCTATCCTTTATAGCTAAGTTTTCCCCCCATTCAGGATCACATGTCACATTTAGTTGTCATGTTGATTAGTTTTTCTTTGTCGTTCATTACACTGACATGACTAGCCCGGCATTTCATGAGGTTTTTCTGGTTACTTCCTTGTGAATTGATTAAGGTTGTTAGTTTAAAAAAAAAAAAAAAAACTCCATGAATGATGTCTTACTCTCACTGTATTATACAAAGAAGCATACGTGATGTGCTTTTGACTAACTGATTAAGGTGGTATGGTGAAATTTGTCCACTATAAAGTTACTTTTTCTTTTCCTTTGTAATTAATAAGTAATCTGTAGGGCGATACTTGAGACCATGTAAATATGCTATTCCCCCCAAAAATCTGATCCAATGGTTTTAATATCCACTAATGATTTTTCCTTGAATCAATTATCACAATGACAGTTGAAAAATGGTGACTTTCCAACTCTATTATTTCTTCTACATTTATTGGTTAATACCTAATTGCTTCTTAAATTGATTTTCAACCAGGTTACATTTTTAGCATCAGCCTCAACTCCACTTTCAGGTTCCTGGCACTGCTAATTACTGAGCATTCTGGGATTCTGTGGTTTAAACTGGGTTCCTTCTAAGCTTTCTTCTCTGCTAGGAGTCATGCTTCTTAGTTTCGCTAAATTTGCTAACATTTGCTCATCTGCTTTTCCAGTTTCTAAAACACTGTTACTGCTGTTGTGTCTTCAATTTTTCATTGACCTTGTAAATTTATGCTTTTAAAAATAAACCCTTCACTTTCATTTTCATTAAGCTCAAAAGGAGAAAGTAAACTCATATGTTTAAAACTGGCTAACTTTACTTAGAAGTCCATTTTTCTTTCCCTGCTTTCAAACTTTATATAAATGATACTGCTTTAGTCACTCAGACATGTCTGACTCTTGGACTGTAGCCCACAGGCTCCCCTCTCCATGGGATTTATCAGGCAAGAATACTGGAGTGGGTTGTTGTTTCCTTCTCCAGGGGATCTTCCCAACCCAGGGATCGAATCTGCATCTCCTGTGTCTCCTGCACTGCAGGCAGTTATTTATCTGCTGAGCCACTGGGGAAGCCCATAAATGGTAATGAAATCTTCTGCAACTTGCTCTTTCTACTCAATACTATGTTTCTGAGATTTATCTATTTTGATACATGCATCTCTAGTTCATTCACTTTAAATGAATGATGTTACAACTCAGAGTATGAAGTTGGTACAATTTTTTTATCCAATTCCACCATATTTCCAACAGTGATACTGTGAGCTTTAGGGCAGGGGGTCTATTTTTGCCTAAGAACATACACTCCCCATACAAGTCTGCAGAAAAATAGGATTATATATGCAAAACATTAACCCTAAAACATTTCAATTCTGTAACTTATAAAATGAGCTAATAATACTAGGCACCAAGAACATGCTCAACAAATATCAGTCACTTGGAGACAACAGTGAGATGGGGCTCAAAAATTCAGAAAGAAGAGTCCTCTCTGAAAGTTAAACTGCAAGATAGGCCAGGGCAGAGATATGAAAAGAGTAAAACAAAAGAAGAGCTGCAGGGCCAGCAACATTTGACCATAATATAACTACTGTAATAGCAAAATAAATAATAGGTCAATTAAAAAAGAGAAGCAAAGAAAAAAGGGAATCATAGAAACAAATGCTGACAATCCATAAAAACACTGTTAACAGGAAGAAAAACCTTAACAAGCATGTGGCCACTTTTTTCCATTCCAAATCATAAGGCTATTCATGTGGTCAGACTATCCCTATGGTGAAATGGACACAACAGGTGATTCTGGGCCTGATGCAATTAAACATTAATTTTACCACTTAACTTTTCTCATCCAAATATCATACTCATATCCTACTGCTTTTTCCTATGCCAATTTAATTTCTTACTGTAAATTAATATACTGGAATTCTGGCAACACTTACAAACTTTCTTGTGTTTTAGTCACTGTGGTATCTTTCAGAGCCAAATCACTTTGGACACGGACAAAAAAGGAGTCATTGGAGCCTTCAGCCCAGACCTGAGAACAGGGCCAAGTTAACAAGGTGCTACCTCGCAGCTCCGGCCTCTCCTTAGACTACAGTATCTCCATGCAGCTCCATTCTCTACTCATTTCAAGAATTTCCTCTTCCTCTTTCATGGAGCATGCTTGTGGGCATGTGTGCTCAGTCATGTCCAACTCTTTGTGACCCATGGACTGTGACCCACCAGGCTCCCCTCTCCATGTGATTTTCCAGGCAAGAATACTTGAGTGGGTTGCCATTTCCTTCTGCAGGGGATCTTTCTGACCCAGGGATTGAATCTGTGTCTCTTGGGTCTCCTGCATTGTCAGGTGGGGTGTTTTTTTTTTTTTTTTTTCCAGCTGAGCCACCAGAGAAGCCCTTCAATGAGCATATGTATTAAAAAGGAAGTGAGTAAGCTCTAATATTACCACTTTCTTCTACTGTCTGTAAACCTACTGCTGAGTCATATATTTTGTCAACGCATTTATTCACTTTTTCAAACAGAAAACTGTGTTTCCTACTGTCTTGTCAGTATGAAAGGAGAAGCAGTATTTCAAAATAACTTGCTATATATGGCTTCTAATAGGACATAGTTAAGACTATGAAAAGTCTACCTTATTACTTTTTGTGAAATGTTACTTCAACTTGTATTGAACTGATGAACAGGCATTGAATAATATTGGCAACCTGAAGTAAAATGTGAATTTTCATGAAAAAAAGTACAAGCAATGCTCAATTTCAAAATATATTCAGTTTCTCAGGGTTATTTTATAGTTGGCTGCTGGAAATTCAAACTCTGTCATTTCCTTCTCCAGGGGATCTTCCCCCCCCCAGGGATTGAAACCGGGTCTCCTGCACTGTAGGCAGATGCTTTACTGTCTGAGCCGCCAGGGAAGTCCAACTCTGTCATACAAACCATGTAATATACTTACATGGCATTGAGATTTTCAAGTCTGTCAATAAAAGTCTATCTAATAATGAATCAGGTTCTGTGTTAAGTGTTTATGATATATAAATTAATAAGACATAATCCCTGTGCCATATAGCCCATAATATAGTCTGAAAGATGGACAAATAAAATAAGTAATTATAATACTGAACTCAAAGGCTTATATAAGTACACAAGGCAGTGTAGTTGTATCAAGAAAGAAATGACTAGCTCTGAGTTAATAAGCTGGGGGAAAAGTTGAAGAAAGGATTATAAATTTTGTTTTTGTTTTTAAATTTATTTCTTTTTAACTGAAGGATATTTGCTTTACAGAATTTTGTTGTTTTCTGTCAAACATCAACACCAATCAGCCATAGGTGTACATATGTCCTCTCCCTCTTGAACCTCCCTCCCATCTCCCTCCCCATCCCAACCCTCTAGGTTGATATGGAGCCCCTGCTTGAGTTCCCTGAGACAAACAGCAAATTCCCATTGGCTGTCTATTTTACATATGGTAATGTAAGTTTCCATGTTACTCTGTCCATACATCTCACCCTATCCTCCCTTCTCCCCGTGTCCATAAATCTGTTCTCTATGTTTGTTTCTCCCTTGCTGTCTTGCAAATAAATTCATCTTTCTAGATTCCATATATATGTGACAGTATACAATATTCATCTTTCTGACTTACTTCACTCTGTATAATAGGCTCTAGGTTCATCCACCTCATTAGAACTGACTCAAATGTGTTCCTTTTTATGGTCAAGTAATATTCCATTGTGCATATGTATCACAACTTCTTTGTCCATTCATCTGTCGACAGACTTCTAGGTTGCTTCCATGTTCTAGCTGTTGCAAAGAGTGCTGCAATGATTTTAGATGAAATTAAGCTTGAGCAGAAGAGCCCAGCTGATGGAAAAGAAGACATTCAACTTGGGAAATAGCAAGGAGTACCTTTGAAGGTAGGATAGATATAGCAAATATAGAGAGGAAAGCTAGAAAGTCGGGCTGGGCATGAATCAGGAAGCTGAAATAGTATTTCAAGGAACTAGATTCTTTTGGCCAGGGCTTCCCAAGAAGTGAGCCTAAAAACGGATTCCTTCACCTTCAGGTGGCCTATAACTGCTGAGTTATAGGGTAGGAAGAAACTGTCAGTTTTTTAACATGGTTATATAATTTCCCTACCAATCACGATATGGTTATATACGTACATTTACTGTTGTTCTAGTTACGGCTACTGTCAATCTTCTAAATTTTAGCCATTTTCATAGATGTGTGATGGCATCCCATTATGATGATGAGTGACGTTCAGTATCTTTCCATATGCTTAGTGGCTATTCTTGAATCTTATTAAAGCCAATTCAAGATTTTCACCCCATTTTTATTAGCTTTGTCTTCTATCATTGAGTTGAAGTGGTTTTTATACAGTCTGAATACAAGTCCTTTGTCAGATACACGTACTGGGATTATTTTCTCCCAGTCTGTTCCTTTCTTCATGTTCTCTTTTGATTTGAGCATTAGTTTTTAATTTTGATTAGGTTCAATTTATCAGTGTTTCTTCTTATGATGGTGCTTGCTATCTCCTGTCTTTCCCAAAGTTGTGAAGATATGCCACTGATTTCTCCTTTTTCTATAATTTTATTTCATTTATTTCTGGCTGTGCTGGGTCTTTGCTGCCATGCAGGCTTTTCTCCAGTTTCAGCGAGTGGGGGGGCTACTCTTCACTGTGGTGCACACGTTTCTCATTGTGGTTTCTCTTGTTGTAGGGCATGGGCCCTCGGGTGCACGGGCTTCAGCAGCTGCAGTTAATGGGCTCTACAGCACAGGCTCAATAGTTGTGGCTCACTGATTTAGCTGCTCTGTGGCATGTGGGATCTTCCCGGATCAGGGATCAAACCCGTCTCCTGCACTGGCACACAGATTCTTTACCACTGAGTCACCAGGGAAGCCCTCCACTATGTTTTCTTGTAGAAGCATTATAGTCTTAACTTTTACGTTTAGTCTAGGATCCACACCTTTAATTAATATCTGTGTATGATGTGAGGTAGGGATCGAGTTCAGCTAGGATATTATTCCAGCTTGTTATAAAGACTCTTCATTTCTAATTGTGTTCCTTTGGTGCTACCACCAAAAACCAGCTGGTTGTACACTATCTACTTCTAAACTCTCTATTCTTTTCCATTTATTTGTTTATATATCCTTATACCAGTACCACACTGTCTTAATTACTATGGTTTTAGAGTCAGTTCTCTAATTGTTAGAGCATAAGTTCTCTAATTAGAGCATAAGTCCTCTAATTACTGTCTCCTTTTTCATGATTGCTTTCAGCTACTCTAGGTCCTCTGAATTTCCATATATATTTTAGAATCAGCATCTTGATTTCCACCAAAATAAGTCTAATGGGATTTTAACTGGATTTTTACTTGACTGAGTCTATAGAGAAGTGGTTTACAAAGTATGGGCTCTGGATCAGCAGCATTAGTTAGCATCACCAGGGAACTTGCTATAAATACAAATATTCAGGGCTTACTCCAGACTTTGTAGATCAAAAACTCTGGGGAAAAGGTTCTGCAATTTGTGTTATAATAAGGCTTCTCTGTAACTGATTCATGACAAAGTGCTAAGAATTACTGCTGCAAATCAGTAGCTTTTGGGAGAACTAACATCTTAGCAATACTAAATATTCCAATCAATGAACAGATATATCTCCCTGTTAATTTAGGTCTTTCCCTAATTTCTCTTACCAATGTTTTATAGTGTTTAGTCTATATGTCTTGCATATAGTTTGTTAAATTTATATCAGGGTATTTTATGTTTTCTAATGCTACTGTAAATGGTAATTCTAATTGCTACTAGCTACCTTCAGCTATGAGCCTGGCAGGCTATAGTCTATGGGGCTGCAAAAGAGTTGGACATGACTTAGTGACTAAATAACAAACCTTCAGCCATAGTCTATATAGATGATATAGTGGAAGTCTATTTGGGGGTGGGAGTTCACTAACAGATTTGAAAAAAAGTAGAGAACTCAAATTACTGGCAGCATCTTAAAAACAAACTAGTTTTAAAAGATATGCAAGAACACAGGAGGTTGTTTCCAATGAACTAACCATACGCATTAAGCATGAGCATCTACAAAGATTAGAAAAAGGACAACCAGACACAATGCACTCCTGTAGTCTTGCCAAACACTTTACACATTCTTGACAAAAAGATCAAACATCAGTATCTAGCTGCTGGATCCAGCTTCCAATCTGGAAGACAGAGGAACAGGAGAACATGTTGGATTATGCAGAGAACATGCGTGCATGCGTGCTAAGTCACTTCAGTCTTGTCCAACTCTTTGAGACCCTTTGGACTGTAACCCATCAGGCTCCTCTGTCCCTGGGATTCTCTAGGCAAGAACACTGGAGTGGGTAGCCATGCCTTCTTCCAGGGGATCTTCCAACCCAGGGATCTAACCCACATCTCTTATGTCTCCTGCATTGGTAGGCAGGTTCTTTACCTCTCACGCCACCTGAGAAGCCTACACAGAGAGCATAAGATTAGCAAAATTTAGACTGTGGCAAACTTTGGTTGGGTTTTTCAATAGATAAATCTGTCAGGAAATAAAAGGGATGGAGGAAGAACATATAAACTGAAAGAGACTTAAGTATGAAGTTTTTACAAAACAGGCAAGTCTAAACTATAGTGTCCATTTGGCTGAGAAGAAAGATTATTTAAACATGTGAGGAAATGATTACTACAAAAGTCAGGGTTCCAGGTTGCTTTTGTGGGTAGAAAGGAGGTTGTATTGAGATGGGGCATATGAGTAGCTGGCAAAGTTGTATTTCTTGATCTGGGTGGAATTTGCCCTATAATAACCTGTTAAACAATCCCATTTAATTCTTGTGGTTTTCTGTATGCATGCCTTATTTTTATTGTAAATGGGTTTTTCCTCTCCCTTATGATGATATATGTAGACTCTGGGATTGAAAAGTTTGTAAGTTGTAATGGTAGAATGGTGTTGGTGATGATATGAACTAAGGTGTGGTTATGGAAGCGGTTGTTCTTTGAGCTAGGGATACAGGTGAGGACAAAGTCAAAGAACTAAATGGCTAAGAACTTGGAGAGACGGTGACAGAAAAAAACTGGAAGTTTGGTTCTAATCGCTGCCATCAGTGTGGGAGAGTGCCCTGGATATTAGCAAAGATAAAAATGATGAATAGGTTGAAAGAAATCTACTTAGATTGCAAAGGTACTACATTCTCCTGGGCCCACAAAATGGAAGACTATTTTAGAAACCATAGGGGAAAGGTCCTACTTTCTTTCTGTGCGTTGTAGGAAAATGAGCACAATCCACTTCAAGGAAAGAAGAGACTCACTATCTTTTAGACACAGGTAGATTTTAGTAGAGGTTCTGTGGTAGAGAAAGTTCCTAGAACAATATCAAATGTGAATGGCAATTTGCTAATAAAAAAATGGAAATTGCTGAAACACAATGGAAACGATCAGGAGGGAGAGAAGAGGATGTGTGTGTGTGTGTATTGGGGGCCCACAGACATGGGGGCTCTTCTGTATAAAGAACACTGCAACTAATAGTAAATTTGAAAAGAGGAAACAGAGGGCTCCTTTTCAGACATTTGAGAATGTGAGCACCATGGATGGAATGACCTGGTCTCACTGTTTTAACTGGAGCTTGTCCGAAATGATGGGATTACCTAACATTTACAGGAGTGGTGACTTAGGCCTGATAATGGCAGTTACTTCCATCTAATCACTTTACATGTATCTAAAGAAGGCTTCCAAAGTCCTGAGGATAGAAGAAGCACCCGTTTCTCTAAGAACAGTAGCTCTTATTGTAGCCAACACAAGAAGGGTTCCTTGATCCATCCTTAGCACTGGAAACCACAGAAGATACTTCTGCATACTGGATCACATTGATTTTTTTTTTCCACTTTTATTCCAAGGTTCACTGGATACTAGAAAAAAGAGTCTGAGAAGTGTAGGACAAGGGTAAGATGGAAGCAACATATAAAGCTAAAAATAGGCTTAGTAATACTCTCACTTAGACCTTGGTCAGACAAACGCTGATAGGGTCAGTCCAAGAGGAATGGAACAGTAAAAATAGGTATGCTAATTTACAGGTTATCCTAAACTCTTCCTTGGAGTATCCACCTCTTAAAAAGTGTGGCCTGAGTATTGGAACTCATTTATGTTGTCAACAAGGTTTGTGGTAGAGAGGGAAAAGAAGAATCCTCAATAGTAAAACAAAAGGAATAGGCAGTATATTAATGAATTTGAAAACTTCCCTCCTATGAAATACATTTATCTCTTACAAACATTTTGCTACTGTTTTAAAATAAAAATTATGAAATAAGTGTTTTGAAATTATGAAATAACCATTTTTTAATCTATTTTCAATTGAAGGATAATTGCTTTACAATATTGTGCTGGTTTCTGCCATTGAGATAACCATGTTGTAAAAACACAAATACCACAGCTTTGCTATGTTTTTCATTCTGCATACCACTAAAATTATGCTTCTAAAGCTTTTATTTTGGCTGCTCCATGTAGCTTGCAGGATCTTAGTTTACCAGTCAGGAACAGAACCCAGGCCCTGGGCAGTGAAAACGTGAAGTCCTAACCACTGGACCACCAGGGAATTTCCTATGTTTCTGAAGTTTTAAATACAAATTCAACTATTAGTTACTGAGTGCTACCTATTACCTGTTAATTGTATATTTTAAAGTTTCTTCAGCTACCTGATGGCATTAAATTTACATACAAATTATAAAATTTTATAGTTTTATATAAAATTAAGGGCAAAATAAACAGCATGATTTGGATAGGACCAAGAGATCTAGTGTTTCTCAACTCTTCCACCGAAGCATCCATATCAGAACAGAGAACGCCCAGAGGCCAGGGAAATGTTCTGATGCAAGCTGCTTTAAGTCCAAACATCCTCTAAAGTATTTTTATTTTGTTTTAAATTGTTATCACTTCACTTAAAATTTTATATAAATTTTATGTTACATTCCATGATTTGTACATTTATTACAAATATGTTTGAAATTATTTTCTATGGAGTAAAATTAACATTTTGGAGAGGTGGCATCACATATGTTTTAGAGGTTTCATGTATCTCTGAGAGTACAAACTCAATTGAGAAGCACAGCATTACAGACACATATTTGAATATTTTCCTTGTGTATTCTTACCTCCATAGTAGGCGGAGTCTGTCTTGTTTTTCTGATCCAAGCTAGAAAGAAAAATAATAACTAAATATAAGTTTTCTATAAACTGCACATTTTATTTACCCAAACACGAAACACGAAACAAATATGTATTAAACACCTGCTATATATTGTTTTAGGGCTTCCCAGGTGGCGCTAGTGGTAAAGAACCTGCCTGCCAATGCAGGAGTCATAAGAGACATGGCTTCGATCCTTGAATTGGGAAGATCCCCCGGAGGAGGGCATGGCAACCCACTCCAGTATTCTTACCTAGAGAACCCCATGGAAAGAGGAGCCTGGCAGGCTATAGTCCATGGGGTCACAGAGTCAGACACGACTGAAGCAACTTAGCACACACGCATGTTTTAGCCACTAGAGAGACAACAGGGAACCGAACATGTGTTCCCTCCTCTTCTGGAGCATATATACTGGCGAAGGAGCATATATACTGGTGAAGGGGCCGCAGAAAGGAGTCACCAAAACATACGTCAGGTATGATCTGTGTCATAAAAAATACGTGAGTGTGGGGAGAGTGTAAAGGGGACAGTTTCATAACTAAAATCATACCTCATAAGCATCTGAATTCAATTTAGTATATAATGGCATATAGGTCAAATGATAATGCGGTAAACTACAAGGCAACATTAAACTTATCCTGGTAACGTTAACCAATTATTGCTCAACATATAAAAGAATGGATGGAGAAAAGTTTTCATTCTCAGAGACTTCTCTTCTAATCTGTTCTGGCAAGCAGTCTATCTCCTACGGTTGGTATGACAGGCCTTAAGCTCCAACACTTGGGAGATGAGATGCACAGCAGAGAGTTCATGCTTGTCAAGTGCCTACTGGACACTGAATACTGCGTTAGATGCTTTACAGCAACAGGAAGGGAGTGGAGGCAGCTGCCTCTAAGGAAGTGTGTCAGAATCACATGAAGACATACAGTACAGTGCTTAGGAGAGCAGAGGTAGAATTTTGGGGTTCAAATCCCCACTCAAGTACTTACTAGCTGTGTAACCTGAGGCAAATTATTTAATTTTCTAGACATCAGATTCCTCATCTATAAAATTATGATACTAGTGTCTACATTTTAGGGTTATTGTGAAAGTTACATGAAATAATATATATAAATTCTTAGTTCAGAGTCTGGCATACAATAAACATACAAGTCTAAGTTTTTGCTATTTTTCAATAAACCTGTATTTTTTTTTTTCATAACAGACTCCAAAAAACAAAGATCAACAAAACTTGCTTGACTTATGAGGACATATACTGATATACTTGCAAGGAATATGGTCTTTGAAAAGTAGAAACTATTTTATCACTTTAGTTGGTTCAATCTTCATTACAAAATTGTGAAATATGCTTATTTGATAGAAAAATTAAATAACTTTCCCAAGTTTACACATTAAATACTAATGGTGGAATTTGAATCCAGATCTGACCCTGTCTCTGGCAGCAATAACCATCCATGCTCTACTAAGCAGTTTCTCAAAGTTTATAAGCAACAAGCAGGGAACACTAAACTAGGAAGAGGAATAGGTCACAACACGAACTACATGTCAGAAAATAAGCATTTTTAACCCCATTTTACAGATTGGGAAACTGAGGTTCAAGAAGATCAGCAACTTGCCAAAACTCACATATCTGGCAGGTAACAGACTGAGAATCAAATGTTGGTTTACTGCTAAGTCACTTCAGTCGTGTCTGACTCTGTGTAACCCCATAGACGGCAGCCCACCAGGCTCCGCTGTCCCTGGGATTCTCCAGGCAAGAACACTGGAGTGGGTTGCCATTTCCTTCTCCAATGCATGAAAGTGAAAAGTGAAAGTGAACTCGCTCAGTCGTGTCCGACTCTTAGCGACCCCATGGACTGCAGCCTACCAGGCTCCTCTGTCCATGGGATTTTCCAGGCAAGAGTACTGGAGTGGGGTGCCATTGCCTTCTCCAAAATGTTGGTTTAAATGGCTCTAAAATCTGAGCTCTGTCCATTCACCAGCCACCTTTTCTTCTGATGCGTTAGCTCCAGTAGCCTGCCTGCTCCAAGTAACAGCAGCAGGACCCATTCTCATGACAAGTCCAGTAGTGAATGACTGTGAGGGAGGAAAGAGCAGCATTCAGTTGTGGGCCTGTGACTGGTTACTTCGCCCTGCTCTGTTCGCTCTGGCACTAACCCCATACATGTATTTTCAATACAGTACCCAGTGTTTTGCCTTCTCTATCTATTCCTGTTTCTGAACTTCTATCCGTGTTGTTATCATCTGCATTCTCTTCTTTTTGGCTTCCAGCTCTATTTAGTTCATTTTTAGCTACAACTTGCACAGATTTTATATTCCTTTCTAGGCTGGAAGTTTGTTAAGGGCAGAATGTATCCATGCGAGATTTATTTATCTACCACCTAAATGCTTTGAAAGAGTAGGTACTTAAATACAGTTTTTGAATGAGTACTTCCACTGTAAAAATATTCACTGTAATGGGATTTTGACCTGTATTAAAAAAAATCCAGCTTAGCAATATCAAGATTCTTCTGCACAATCAAGGAAATAAGTAAGCTATGGAATTTTTCAACTGTCTCTTTATGGTAAAAATATTGTCTATATTTATGGGCACTCTTCTCCCTAGGAAAGAGACTGCTTTTAAAATAATTCACTATGAGCCATGTACCTTAAAAATGTTTTAAGCAATAAATATTCAGTTCTGATTAAGATTATAAAGTTAATTCAGAAAAATCAACTGCTGGGGGGGCGCACTGACAAACTATAGACTGCAAGCAAAATTGTAATGCGTGGCTTGCTTTTTATTTTTTATTTTAATGGCTGAAAAAATAACCAACAAAGAACAATATTTCATGACATATGAAAATTACACAGAATTCAAATTTCAGTGTCTGTAAATAAGGTTTTACTGGAACACAGTCATACTTCCTTATTTACATATCTATTATAACTTGTGCTACAGTGGCAGAGATGAGTAAGCTGTAACAAAGACCATACGGCCTGCAAAGTCTAAACTATTTAGCATCTGGCCCTTTAAGGAAAAGTTTGTCAACTTTTGTGCTAGGGCTACCATTAAGTATAATCCTTTTAGCAATTATATATCTTGATTTTAAAACACTTTCATATATTATCAAAACACTTTGATAAATTATCAAAAATGTCATTATTATTACACTTTTTTCACTTTGCTGTACACCTGCATCTAACACAATATTGTAAATCAACTATACTCCAATAAACATTAAAAAACAAAACAAAAAAACCTGAAAAAACGATTACACTTTTTACCTGATTGCTATGTATTCTAGAGTCTGTGAACACTAGCACTGACATTAGATCATCCAAAAAAGTATACTGGCACAATAACACACTGGCACTATGAGAAAAACAACAATTTGTCTTACTGATGAGTCTATCAAACAGAATTTTCAACTTTTGTTTTCATAAGGTTGAGAAAAGAAAAAATACTTCAGTAGAATCTTAAAATTTTCTTAAATCTTAAAATTATTTTAAAATTTTCTTAATCTTAAAATTTTCTAATCTTAAAATCCAAAAATTTAAAAAATTTTATGTATTTATTTATTCATGGCTGCACGCGGGCTTTCTCTAGTTATGGCAAACAGGGGCTACTCTCTAGTCGCGATGTGCAAGCTTCTCATTGGGCGGGCTTCTCTTGTTGTTGAGCACAGGCTCTAGGTGCACGGGCTTCAGCAGTCGTGGCTCGCAGGCTCTAGAGTGCTGGCTCAGTAGCTGTGGTGCACAAGCTTAGCTGTCCTGTGACATGTGGGAATCTTCCAGGACCAGGGATTAAACCTGTGTCCCCAGCATTAGCAAGTGGATTCTTAACCACTGGATCATCTGGGAAGCCCTCAAATAATTTTTTTTTTAATTCCAAGGTAGATGAATAGGTTGAAGAAACTCTGATATGTGTTTTTCTAAACCCTACTGGTTTTGTATAAGTTTATAAAATTCATTCATAGATATAAAATTAAGTATTAAGGTAATATATTAATACAACCTAGACTATTCATTCTCATCAGAGACTCTTCTCTAAGGAAAGATATCAGGGCTTCCTTTAACTTTGTTTTAAATGGTTCAAGGAAAAGAGATTTTTATTTAGATAGATACATGTAATTTCTGAAATAAATAATCCTACAATATTTATAATTCTACAATAACCAGATACTTGAAATGTCTTCTTGAGATGATGGTTGATGCCTGTTCAGTGTTATGTATCCAATAAAGGTTACAGCTGGAAATTTTCAATGTTATCACTCATTTATATAATCATCCCTAGTTTCCCCATCACTACATACAGCAAAGGAAGTGTCTTGCTAAAGGCTGGCAAAGGTTATAAGGAGGAAGGAACAGAAATAAGCACTAATATCAAATCATTACATTTCTTTTTTTTTAACTCAGAACAATCTGGAACTGAACCTCTATTCAATTACAAATTATGTAATGATTTTGCCATTGCTAATTATATTTGTATGATGGATTCTGTATCAGTCTTCATTATAATGTAACTATTGTTTGAACAGAATATAGCAAGTTAACTGGACAGTTTATGCCTTAAGATCCTAGCATTCTTTTACCAATGCTCATTTGCATTCTCATCAGTATGCATGAGGTTTTCACTGAACTTTAATACTCTTATTGGAATATAACACACTATAATGAGTGTAGAAGTGAACATGCAAGTTGAATATCCCATTAACCACTAAAAAAGACTAGAAGATGCAGGTAGGAAAACACTTGATGAGGCATACCTTCTTCAAACTTCAGTAAGAACTGAAAATGGCTAATACACTTTTAGAAGTAGCATCAACAGGGGTTGAGGTAAATGAGACCTTTATCACTAGATTCAGTAGGTGACCATTCAGAACGAAATTATAGGTTTACACACCATAAAGATCATATATAAAAAAGAAATCTGTATAAACTGTATTAAAAAAAAGAAAAAAAAAAAGACATTTTTAACTATGAAAACTCTTCAAATAATATATTATAAAATGAGTTATTTTCTAATTATTGACTCTGAAAAGTTTCTTAAGGATGTTATTAGATTTAGTTGGCATAATTAAGTTACAAATGTTGTGATGTTCATGGCTATTATTGTTCTTTTTCCTTAATCAACTTTATTGAGGTATAATTTACATACAATACAGTAAAACCATTGTAAGTGTGTAATTCCATGAGTTCTGACAAATGCATACAACTGTGTGACGAGCACCACAATCAGTGTATAGAGTATTTCCATCACCCTAAAAGTTCCCAAGTGTCTGACTACATGCAAACACTCACCTTAACTCACCCGTAGCCCCCAACAAGTGGTGCTTTCTGTCACTGTTGATTACTTTTGCTTATCTACAATTTCATATACGTGGAATCTTATATTATATACTCTTTTGTGCTCAACATGCTGTTGCTTTGTTACTGTATACAGAAAACAGACTCTGAAGGTAGCCTGACAACCCCCACCACTTGGTGATCGTGTCTCTGAATGATCTCTTCCCCTTGAGTGAGCTCAGAACCTGTGACTTATTTCTAACTATGAAAATATGGCGAAGGTTATGGGATGCACATGCTTGTATGATGATGTTACAGAAAATATGGCAATCTTCCTTGTTGAAATCTCTCTTTCCCTCGCTGGCTGCAAGGAAAAAAAGGTCATGTTGGGGAATATCATGTGGCAAGTAACTGCTGGTGACCTCTGGGCGGTTATGGTGGTCTCTGGCCAACATCAAGCAAAAAACTGTTTCTCACAGCCCTGCAACCATGAGAAACTGGATGCTGCCAACAACTACACGTGTGCAAAAGTGTGTCCTTCCACACTCAAGCATCCAGATGAGAATGTGGGACAGGCTGGGACCTGTGACCCTTTGTTGCAGTGCTTGCCCTTAGACAAATGTCTCCTGCAGCAACAAAATACAAAGAAACTATGAGGGACTAAAAATAACTACGTGCATGCACAGTTGGGGAAAATTATGAACAACAAGACATAAAAAGACCAGAAGAAAGAGTGGGAGCTATTGTTTAACAGGTACGGGATTTCAGTTTTAGAAGATGAAAAGAGTTATGGAAATGGATGGGGTGACAGCTCTACAACAAAGTGAATGTATTTAGGACGACTCAATTGTACACTTAAAAATGATTAAGATAGTATGCTATACATATTTTAACACAATTAAAAAATAGTGTTGAAAAAACTGACTATCCATATCCATGTCCAAATTGACTGATATCTACACCAGGCACAAAATATAATTCAAAATGAATCAGAGATATAAATGTAAAACCACAACTCTAAAACTTCTAGAAGAAATCACCAAAGAAAATATTTGTGAGCTTGGGTTAGGCAAAAATTTCCTATGTACAACACTAAAAGCATGATGAGGCATAAAAGAAAAAATGATAAAAAACCTGATTTCATTAAAATCAATGTGTCCTCTTCAAGCAGCACAGGGAAGAGAACGAAAACACAGACTGGGAAAAAATACTTGCAAATCACATGTGTGGTAAAGACTTGTAAAGAGGACATATGAGAAATTCTTAAAAGGAAACAAATAGGGGAAAAAAGCCAACCAAATAAAAAACAGCTGGGCAAAAAGAAGAAGACATACAGATGGCACAGCGGCTCCACTTAACAATTGCTATCAAGTGTAAATGACCCCAGTGTCTTTCAGCTGGTGAACAGATTAAACACACTGGTATATCAACATGATATAATTCTACTCAGCAATAAAAAGGAATAGACCACTGATTCACACAAGAACAAATGAATCTCAAATGCATTAAGCTCACTGAAAGAAAGCTGTCTTCCGCTTCTACCCAAGATGGAGCAACAGGGACAAATGATATGAAACAGCAATTTTCCAGACAGTGGACATCGAGTAATAAATGCAGTGGTCCCTGGGAATGTAAAACAAACAAGAGTTTACCCTTACAATTGCCTCAGCTCAATGCTCTGACAGTTTCTAGGCTGTGGCAACAGCGAGGGGATCCAGCCAAAACCCACCATACTACCCAAATTATGGAGATGAGGCTGAGAGTCCAGGGAGAGCAGGGTGGCTACAATTCACAGGATAGACTACCAGACAGGAAACTGCTACAGAGAGCACACTCTGGATGGAGATTAGCAGAAGACCAAGTATTCAGCAGAGCACTGGTCAGTTCAGGGGAGTGAGGAACTCTGGACGTCAGGAAGAGAACCACTTGAAATGCTCAGAAGGAACAGAACTCAGGATTTGCACAGGGTCAAGAGCAATGTCAATTCCCACCATCCAGAGTGGAAAACCTCATTATTGATGGGGCAGAGTAGAGTGCTGAGAAACGATCTGCATCGACAGTGCAGAATTATTAGCTGCAGATGAAACTATGCTCTAGTCCCATCTAACAAATCTTAAAAGTCAGCCCTGAAAAGATCAACCTGTTTCCCAGTAATGTAACTGTCTCAGAACAAAGCTCAAATATACATACATACGTATATATATATATATATATATACACACACACACACACACACATGAACACAGAAATATCCACTATCCAATTAGGCAAAAATTTTAAATGTCTGACATCCAATCAGATATTGCCGAGCAAACAAAGAAGCAGAAAAACACTTCCCATACTGAGGAGAAAAAAAATCAACTTACCCAAACCAACTGAAAACAGATACAGATGGTAGAATTAGAAGACAAGAACATTAAAACAGTTACAACCGCATCCCATATGTTCAAAAAGCTAAGGGAAAGTTTGAACATGTTAAGCAGAGACCTGGAAGATATAAAACAGACCCATATGAAACTCGTAGAGATGAAAACTACAATGCCAACATGAAAAATACTCCGGATGGATTAATAGTTATTTGACATTGTGAAGGAAAAGATCAGTGAACTTGAAGACACAGGAAGAGAAACTATACAAACTGAAACTCAATGAGAAAACAGTTTCTACAGGTAAACAGAACATCTGTGAGCTGTGACATGCCTTCAAGCAGCTCAACGCTGCGAATGGAGGACCTGAAAGAGAGGACAAAGCAGGACACAGGAAAAAATGTTTGAAGACATGGTGGCCAAAATTTTTCTAAATTTGATGGAAACCAAGTCAGTAGGTCTAAGAAGCTCAAGAAACATCAAGCACAAGAGATTATATCATGGTGCATCATAATCAAATTGCTCAAAACTAGTTAAAAAAAGAAAAACTTTAAATCAGCCACAGGAAAAAAATACATATCACATACATACGGATAAAGATAAGCATGACAACAGATTTCTCAACAGAAACTTCCAAGTAAGGTAGAATATGTTAAAACTACGGAAAGCAAAGCAGCTATCAACCTAGAATGTTACATGCAGAGAAATATCTTTAAAACATCTTTTAAAAATATATCTCAGACATGCAAAAGTTGAAAGAGTTCAACGCCAGTAGACTCACATTTAAAGAAATGTTAAAGGAAGTCTTATAGACCAAAAGAAAATAATTCCAGATGGAAATCTGCATCTCCAAACAGGACTGAAGAACATTAGAAATGCTAACAATATGGATAAATGTTATATTTCCTTATTAATTAAACATCTCTAAATGCTAGCTCACTGTTTCAATAAAAATAATGATGTAGACTGTAGATTATAACATATGTAGAACTAAAATATATGACAGTAACAGAAATGTTAGAAAGAAAAAATGGTCATATACTTCTATAAGGTTCTTGTACTCTGCATGAAGTAGAATAACTACATAAAGAAAGACTCTGATACATTGAAGATCGTAGTCTACAAGACCTGAAGCAGCCACTATAATAAGAAATCAAAGAAATATAGCCGATAATCCACAAAGGGAAATACAACTGAATCATAAACAAGCCTCAGAACTAGAAGGGGGGAAAGATCATGACGGTGGAACAGAATACTGTGGAGCTCACCTCCTCCAACAAATACATCAAACACAGCTGCACGTGGAACAATTCTCATAGAATACTTACTGAACAGGGTCAGAAGATCTCACGCATCCAAAGCTGCAAGAATGATCACCATGTAACTGGGAAGGATGAGAGGGGGAAAAAAAAAAAAGGAAATAGGGACAGGACCTGAGCCCCTGGGAGGGACCTGTGAAAGAAGAAAGGTTCCTTTACCCTGGGAACTGCCTTCAACAGCTGGGAGATTAGCCAGGACAGACAGGGCCCTCCGGAGGCTCAGAGAAAAGTGCAGCCGCTGGCTTGTGGCAGGCAGAACCAAGAAGGGCCAGCACAGATGGTCCTGACCACCTCACTGCACTACCCGGCCCAAGATGGGAGTCTTCTGCTGGTGTGGGCTGAAACTCGACTTCAGTGGACTGCCCTGGGGAAAGGACTGGGGCTTGCTGCCCAGAGACAGTCTGCAGCGTGGCCCAGGCCTCAAACAGGGGTGTGCAAAGGCAAGAGACTGGCCGGCTATCGGAGCCCCGCACAGCAGCCTCACTCTCTTTCTCAGGTACTCAAAGCAGGTGTAGCTCCGCCTCCAAGAGGTCTGGCAGTGTGCAAGTGCCTGTGGGCGGCCCCCATGTGGAGGTGGGGTTGAAATCTGAGCCTTGTCCCGTATGTCTTTGGAGGATTTAGGTGCTGGCGCCTCTGTAAGCTCAGCGCCCTCAGGACATCCGAGGGAATTACTGGTACTCCTGTGGGTGTGCAGGTCTGGCACTAGCAGCTGCAGGCTCTGCAAGTGTGCACATGTACAAGTGCAGCTGGATACTGGGCTGACCCTGCAACTCCCACAATGGGGCCAGGTGTGAGAATACACGCAACTATGGCAGGTCCTAGTACCTAACTTCAGCGGATCTGTGCCATCAGAGCTGTGCTGGTGACTGTGTGAGCCAACTGCCTGCTTCCCAGTGGGTGAGGAGGGGCCCGGGTCAGTGCCCACAAGAGTGCATGTTGTAAATGCACACATCAGGCGGCTGGCAACACCACAGAGTGCATGTCTTGGAATTCTCGGTAGCTCCTCTCCCAGTGGAAGTACTCTAGTCCCACCTACCTCACGCCGCAACTCAGAAATGGACCTGGGGGCTTCTACTCCAACTAGTGGGGAGCAGATGCTGCCCCAGACAGGGCTGTGACAACCACAGAACAAAGAAGAGACCCCGCTCAACATCCAGTTGCAGGCTCTGGTCCCCTCAATACTGATGACATCCCCTATCAAGGGATAATGGCCAACAGACACTGAGGAAAACTGTAGTAGGCATCCGTTCTAAAAACATCCCTGTGAGGTACCATTTCACACCAGTCAGAATGGCTGCAATCCAAAAGTCTACAAGCAGTAAATGCTGGAGAGGGTGTGGAGAAAAGGGAACCCTCTTACACTGTTGGTGGGAATGCAAACTAGTACAGCCACTGTGGAGAACAGTGTGGAGATTCCTTAAAAAACTGGAAATAGAACTGCCTTATGATCCAGCAATCCCACTGCTGGGCATACACACTGAGGAAACCAGAAGGGAAAGAGACACGTGTACCCCAATGTTCATCGCAGCACTGTTTATAATAGCCAGGACATGGAAGCAACCTAGATGTCCATCAGCAGATGAATGGATAAGAAAGCTACGGTACATATACACAATGGAGTATTACTCAGCCATTAAAAAGAATACATTTGAATCAGTTCTAATGAGGTGGATGAAACTGGAGCCTACTATACAGAGTGAAGTAAGCCAGAAAGAAAAACACCAATACAGTATACTAACGCATATACATGGAATTTAGAAAGATGGTAACAATAACCCTGTGTATGAGACAGCAAAAGAGACACTGATGTATAGAACACTCTTATGGACTCTGTGGGAGAGGGAGAGGGTGGGAAGATATGGGAGAATGGCATTTAAACATGTAAAATATCATGTATGAAACGAGATGCCAGTCCAGGTTCGATGCACGATACTGGATGCTTGGGGCTAGTGCACTGGGATGACCCAGAGGGATGGTATGGGGAGGGAGGAGGGAGGAGGGTTCAGGATGGGGAACACATGTATACCTGTGGTGGATTCATTTTGATATTTGGCAAAACTAATATAATTATGTAAAGTTTAAAAATAAAATAAAATTTTAAAAAAAATAAATAAATAAAAAATAAAAACATCCCTGACACTGAAACATCTTAGACTCACATTCTCAATACTGAAAGTCTGAGATCAAGGTGGTGGCAAGGTTGGTTTCTTCTGAGGCTTTTCTCCTCAGCTTACAGATTGCAGTCTTCTCCCCGTGTTTTCACAAGGTCCCCGCTCTGTTCACACCTCTGTCCTAATGGACTTTTCTTATAAGGACATTAGTCATATTGGATTAAGACTTGTCCTGAGGACCTCATTTTAACTTAATTATCCCTTTAAAGACTGTCTCTAAATATAGCCTGAGGTGTGCTCAGTTACTCAGTTGGGTCCAGCTCTTTGTGACCCCATGACTTTTTAGCCCATCAGGCTCCTCTGTCCCAGGCAAGAATACTGGAGTGGGTTGCCATTTTGTACTCCAGGGGATCTTCTCGACCCACGGGTCAAACTCACTTCTCTTGCATCTCCTGGATTGGCAGGTGAATTTTTTACCACTAGCACCACCTGAGAAACCCCTAGTCTGAAGTACTGGGGGTTAAGACTTCAATACAGAATCTGGGGGTACCCACTGTAGCTATAACAACTAGGAATGAAAGAGATTAACACCACACAGCTTCTGAAGCTATTAAAAGAAAAATAAGATAATACTATGGTCTGTTTTATGCCCCCCGCAAATTGGAAACTTAGATGAACTGGCAGATTCTTTGGAAAATACAACCCTGCAAAGATCATTCAAGAAGAAACAGATAACCTGAATATCCTGACTAGTAAAGAAATTATGCCAAACTGCTTCAGTCATATCCGACTCTTTGCAACCCCATGGACTATATATAGTCCACGGAATTCTCCAGGCCAGAACACTGGAGTGGGTAGCCGTTCCCTTCTCCAGGGGAATCTTCCCAATCTAGGGGTAAAACCCAGGCCTCCTGCCTTTCAGGCAGATTTTTAACCAGTAGAGCTACCAGGGAAGCCCTAAAAAAGTAGTATAACTCAACACAAACTCTTACAGACTTGTGAAGAAGGAATACATCCAAATGCATTTCACAAGATCAGCATTACTCTGATACGAAAATCACAAAAAAAAAAAACAAGAAAAAAAGAATTACTAACTAGTATCCCTCAAGAACACAGATATAAAAATTCGAAATAAAATTTTAGATAACTCAAAAATACATTTAAAAAAGTAAAACATAAGGAATAAGACAAGACTGTTAATTCTTATCTCTTCTCTACTAGACAGTTTATTGGAAGTTCTAGCCAATGCAAATCAGTGAGAATAAAACAAATTAAAGATATCCAAGTTGGAAAGAATTAAGAAAAATGTTTTATTCACAAACAACATGATCTTCTACATAGAAAATCAAATGGAATTATTTTAAAAAGGCTACTATAATTAGTAACTGAATTTAGCAAAGTAATGGATACAAAATCAATATATAAAAGTCTACTGATATTTATTCGATAATGAGAAATTAAACTTGAAAAACGTTATCATTATGATATCATCAAAAATATGAAGTGGTTAGGAGAAAATCTGACAAAAAATGTGCAATATAGGTACAATGAAAGCTACAAACTGATGAGAGAAACTAAAGAATGCCTAAATTAAATGAAGAGATAAACAATGTTCAGGGGTCAAGAGAGCCTTATTGTTAAGATACTAGTTCTCTGCAAAGAGATCTATAGATTCAACACAATCCCAACCAAAAACCAAGGAGGTATTTTTACAGAAATTAACAAAGTGATTCTGAAATCCATATGAAAATACAAAGGATCTCAAATAGCCAAAACAACTTCAAAAAAGAAGGACTAACAGTACCTGATATCAAGACTTAGAAAGCATGTTGATGGATGGCAAAACCAATACAATATTGTAAAGTAATTAGCCTCCAATTAAAATAAATAAATCTATAAAAATAAATAAATAGCAGGGGGCGGGGAAGAAAGCTGTGGTACATATACACAATGGAATATTACTCAGCCATTAAAAAGAATACATTTGAATCAGTTCTAATGAGGTGGATGAAACTGGAGCCTATTATAGAGTAAAGTAAGCCAGAAAGAAAAACACCAATACAGTGTGCTAATGCATATATATGGAATTTAGAAAGATGGTAATGATAACCCTGTATGTGAGACAGCAAAAGAGACACAGATGTATAGAACAGTCTTTTGGACTCTGTGGGAGAGGGCAAGGGCGGGATGATATGGGAGAATGGCATTGAAACATGTAAATTATCACATGTGAAATGAATCGCCGGTCCAGGTTTGATGCATGAGACAGAGTGCTCGGAGCTGGTGCACTGGGATGACCCAGAGAGGTGGGATGGGAAGGGAGGTGGGAGGGGGGCTCAGGATGGGGAACACATGTACATCCATGATGGATTCATGTCAATGTATGGCCAAACCAATACAATATTGTAAAGTAAAATAAATAAATAAAAAAAAAATAAAAAGAAAGCTAAAGTTATCAGGGAACTAAGGCCCTAAGTCAAATAGCTAGGAAGAACCTGAAGCCAGGCACTGGCCATCTGAGTGAGCCTGAAAATAGATCTTCCACAGCCTGACAAAACCATGTGAATGAGCTTCAAAACAGAGGGGCCCTGAGAGAAGCACTGAGATGACTGCAGACCAGGCCAACACCTTGCCTGCAGGCTTGGCAGAGACCCTAAGACAGAAGATCTACCTAAGCCATGCCTAGATTCCTGACTATGGAAACTATGAGATAATATAAGTTCATCATTTTAGGCCTTTAATTTTGGGGGTAATTTGTTAAGCAGCAGTAGATAATTAATACATGCAGCTATCCTATCATCTAATAAAGGAGATCACCAACAACTCTCAGTAATTCCCAGCCAAGCAATTTGGTTTTACAGTAGGTCCAGAGACTCTGAATTGGGACATCAGTTGATTAGAGATAATTCTAGATTCATATAATCACAGAACATCAGACATAGGTGGGACCTTAAAGGATACTGAACCCAGCCTTTTAATTTGACAGATCAAAAACAGAGGTAAATCTATCTGCCCAAAATGACCAACATAATAAATGGACATTGGAGGACCTGAGTACAATCCAGGTCTTCTGATGCTGGGACATGCCCTTACATTAGTTTTTGAAGTTTATTTTGAAAATTATTGGTGGGTAGTCCTTTAAGGCCCCTTCTATGTCTGATGTTCCTGTAGTTTGAGAAAAGCATGTTAAACAATTATTATTTATTAATAATAATGCAATGAAAGTACTTTTATACTGAGATATTCATTATTGAGATATTAAAGCTCAACATTCAGAAAACTAAGATCATGGCATCCGGTCCCATCACTTCATGACAAATAGATGGGGAAACACTGGAAACAGTGGCTGACTTTATTTTTCTGGGCTCCAAAATCACTTCAGATGGTGACTGCAGCCATGAAATTAAAAGACGCTTACTCCCTGGAAGGAAAGTTAGACCAACCTAGACAGCATATTAAAAAGCAGAGACATTACTGAGGGCAGGAGAAGAAGGGTACGACAGAGGATGAGATGGTTGGATGGCATCACCGATTCAATGGACATGGGTTTGGGTGGACTCTGGGAGTTGGTGATGGACAGGGAGGCCTGGTGTGCTGTGGTTCATGGGGTTGCAAAGAGTTGGACACGACTGAGTGACTGAACTGATTCATTATTGTGTTAAGGATAGACAGGTATGGATTAATATATCTGAAAATTAATTTTTACTTGACTTTATTTACAAATTTATTTTTACATTTTAATGAGTATGTGTGGTTAAGCAAAGTTTAACATTCCATTAAAAATAAATATTATATCAGAACCTTTCTGTCTCTTCCTATTATACTCTACTTTGCATGTATTAGGGTTCTTATTAACAATGTTTATTATTATCAACAAAAGATTAGTTTAAACTTACCAAATACAACAAAACAGGAAAAAGGAAGATAAACTGTGATCTGAATCAGAAAAACAAAACTTTTGAGATGCTCTGTATAAGAACTACATATCATAACATGGATGAAACTTAAAGGTTCCATGAAACTTTATAAGAAAGTTCAGTAGCTGGTACTATACTACCTCCCACATCTGAACCTTGAGTGTCCTTTATGTTTGGAACCAGCTACTTTGGTGTGCCACTTCATGTCTTTCTTTTAAAAACGGACAGTTTTCAGCATGTCAGCTAAGTCCCCAAAATGTTTCTTCCTCGTGTAGTTTCAATTTAAAATACATTCATGCATCAAATATTGATTGAGCTTGCACTTAGTTTATGTTAAGTGTTGAACCAGGCCCTAAGAATACAATGATGAACAAGGTAACGACTCTATTCTAAGGAATCTTCACGTCCAGGGAGAAGAGGTAGATATTCTACAGTGAATATTCTAAGAGAGTGTTCTACAGTGTGTTGTGTTATGTTTGGGGGGAGGCATAAAGTGAGATGAAAAACACGGAAGGAATATCCCACTTAGCACTAGAGGGTGAGGAGTGGGGTTGGAGAGACTTCCAAAGAAATTCATGTCCACTCTACTACTTGAAGGATAAGTAGAAATAGGCCTCGTCATTATGAGGTGGGTAATACAAGATAATATTAAGAGTAAAGACTCTGGAGACAGACATAAGTGAGGGTGAAAGTTGCTCAGTCGTGTCCAATCTTCCCAACTCAGGGATCGAATGTGGGTCTCCCGCATGTGGGCAGATTCTTTACCATCTGAGCCACCAGGGAGACAGATAATTTGGGTTCAAATCATGGCTATAGCTGCTGTTTGCGTTTAGGGAGCTATTTAACCTCTCTGTGCTTCACTTGGAGGAATCAAAAAGGAATTTACACAAGTTATCACCACATCTACTGATCTACCTCCATCTATGACAATATGCTCTACTTTTCTGCTGTTCCTCCTGATGAACTTTTCATGCTCTTGTCAAAGGCCAATTCTTCCACAAGCGTATTAGATTCTGTCCCATCTTGCTTTCTCAAGGTCTTTCTCCTGCATCACTAATGCTTTCTTTTCAACTGGAACTTTCTCATCACTATTACAAAATTTGGTTACTTCTATTGTCTTTAAAAACACAATCGAATTCCTCTCAATTCCACTTTCCCACCCAGGTACACCCTCAACGTTCTCCTTTGTTTTTTACAGATAAATTCTCATAAACATTATTTATACTCATTCTCTTGAAATTCTCTCTTGCTATTCTTTTTTCTAAAGGCTTTTCTTCCTAACACTCTATAAAACTATTTTTGTCAGGATCTGTTCTTAAAGAAAGAATTAATTCTTGGTCCTCATTTGACATGGTTGATCACTTGTTTCTTCTTGAAACTTTTCCTTTTTTCCCTCCTCCTTTTCTGGCTGCTCCTTTTTGTCTTCGTTGTCTCTAAACTTTAGAAAAACCTAGGACTCAGTCTTTGAACTTCTCGCTTTCTTTCTTTTTTTCTTTATAATTCTTTTTTTTCAACTGGAGTATAGTTGATTTTGGGCCTCTCTGGTGGCTCAATGGTAAAGAATTCGTGAGACACAGGTTTGATCCCTGAGTCAGGAAGATCTCTGGAGAAGGAAATGGTAACCCATCCCAGTATTCTTGTCTTTCTTGTCTGGGAAATCCCATGGACAGAGGAACCTGGTGGGCTACAGTCCATGGGGTCGCAAACGAGTCAGCCAAGACTTAGTGACTAAACAACAACAACAACAACAACAGCAGTGGTTGATTTACAAGGTTGTGTCAGTTTCAGGTGAAAAGTGAACTTCAGGTGTTCGGTTATATATACACATATATAGATTCTTTTTAGATTATTTCCCATATATTAATAGGTTATTACAGAATTTTGAATAGAGTTCCCTTTGCTATACACTAGGTCCTTATTAGTTACCTATTTTATATACATTGCAGTGTGTATATGGGCTTTCTAGGCGGTACTAGTGGTAAAGAATCTGTCTGCCAATGCAGGAAATGCAAGAGGTGCAGGTTCAATCCCTGGATAAGGAAGAATGCCTGGAAGAGGGCATGGCAGCCCACTCCAGTAGTCTTGCCTGGGAAACCCCACGGACAGAGAAGCCCAGTAGGCTACAGACCATGGGGGTGCAGAGAGTCAGACATGACTGAGAGTGAGTGCACCCATACACAAGTGTGTATATGTTAATCCCAAGCTCCTAACTTATCCCTTCTACCTCCCCTTTTGTCTTCCATAACCATAAATTTGTTTTCTACATTTGTGACACTATTTCTGTTTTGTAAGTAAGTCTATTTGTAGTATATTTTTATATTCCAAATATAAGGAATATTATATGATGTTTGTCTTTGACTGACTCAATTCACTTAGTATGATAATCTCTAGGCCCATTCATCTTGCTGCAAATAGCATATTTTGCTCTTTTTTATGGCCGAGTAGTATTCCATTGTACCACATCCTCTTTTTTTTTAACCACATCTTCTTTATCCATACATCTGTTGATGGACACTTAGGTTGCTTCTATGTCTTAGTTATTGTAAATAGTACTGAAATGAACATTAGGGTATTTTTATGTTTTTCTCCAGATATGTGCCCAGCAGTGGGATTTCTGGGTCATACTGTATGAACGTCTCACTTTCTATTTACATATATCCTCTGTGTGATCTCATCCTATCTCCTGGCTTTTCAATATCATTTATTTGCTGTCAACTCTCACATTTTATTGCCAGTCCAAACTTTTCCACTAAATTCTTGGCTTGTATACAACTTAATATCTCTACCTGGATATCTAATAGTTATCTCAAGCTTCATTTTCAAAACTGATCTAATTTCTTCTCACAAATTTTCTCCTTCCAGTCTTGCCCCACTCAGGCAACAGCAACTGCACTTTCCCAGGTAAGGTCCAAAAGTTTAAGTCAGCACTGACTGTTCTTCTCTCACTTTCCACATCCAATGTGTCAGCAAATCCCACTGGCTTTACTTTTACAAGAGATCCAGAATGCAACCACTTCTTTCCACTCACACTGTTACTCTGGTCCCTGCCGCAATTAGCTCTTGCCTGAATTATTTCAAGAGCATCCTGTCTCCCAGGTTTATTTAGGCGCCGCCCCCCTCCCCAGCTAGTCTCTCTGCAATGCAGCAGCCAGAGTGATACTGTTAAATGTAATTCAGAGCATATGAGAACTCTTTTCAAACCTTCCACTGCCTTCCAATCTCAGAGTAAAAGCCAGAGTCCTCACAAAAGGACTGCAAGATTGGGCATCCTATTGCTTTTCTAACCTCACCTGCTACCAGCCACACTGGTTTCCACGCTGTTCCTTAAAAACCAGAAAATGCTCCTGCCTCAGGGCTTCAGCCCTGGTTCTCCAGGAATGCTCCTCTGCTACTTATCAGCATGACCAGCTTCTTCCTCTGCCTTTATTCAAAAGCCGTGTTCTCAACAAGGCATTTTTTAAAATTACTTAAAACTGCAAAACCTCCCAAACACTCCCTACTCCCTTTATCAGATTTATTTTCTGGGGCCAATAACATACCATATAGTTATTTATCTGATTTATTGGTTCCCATTCCAGAATGTAAACTTCATGAATCCAGAGGTCCTCAATAGATGTTTAGTATACAAATAGATGAAAAGGTTGAACCGTTTAATACATATTGTGGCAGAAAATGCAGCTTGTGGGAACCTGTACCCTACTACTAATAATTAAATATAATATTCATTTGGACCTGAAAATACTTTAAATTCATTTGGGGTTGACATTATTTAAGTTTTTTCTCTTTCCTTTTCTGTATAAAGTGTTTTGTGTACATCTTTATATTTTACTTTACTTTTTCATGGCATGGAGTTCTTTTTTTTTTTTTTCATTGAAGGATAATTGCCTTACAGAATTTTGTTGTCTTCTGTCAAACCTCAACATGAATCAGCCATAGGTACACATATATCCCATCCCTTTTGAACCTCCCTCCCATCTTCCTCCCCATCCCACCCCTCTAGGTTGATACAGAGCCCCTGTTTGAGTTTCCTGAGCCATACAGCAAATTCCCATTGGCTATCTATTTTAGATATGGTAATGTAAGTTTCTATGTTACTCTTTCCATACATCTCACCTTCTCCTCCAGTCTCCCCATGTCCATAAGTCTATTCTCTCTGTCTGTTTCTCCACTGCTGCCCTGTAAATAAATTCTTCAGAACCATTTCTCTAGATTCCATATATGTGCATTAGAATACAGTATTTATGTTTCTCTTTCTGACTCACTTCACTCATGGAGTTCTTATTTTTTACACTTACTTGATATGCAACACTATAAAAATAATTTTTGTTTCAGTGCTTAGATGATACATTTATTTTAAGGGTATGACCCACAGGACACTTATGCTGAATTACTAGATCAGGACGGACCCATAAAAGCATCAGAACTTCATTCTGATTTTCTGAAAGTCTCAAACACTCAAAAATAAGTCATTGCCTATTTCTTTATTTCTATAAACATTTTAATCTATACTAATATTGGAAAAAAAATATAAAAATAGGTTCATTATAAGAAGGTGGGAGGCATTATCTGAGAATTTCAAATGTAGCTTATAACACTGAAAGTGAAAGTGAAGTCGCTCAGTCGTGTCCAACTCTTTGCGACCCCATGAACTGTAGCCTATCAGGCTCCTCTGTCCATGGGGTTTTCCAAACAAGGGTACTGGAGTGGGTTGCCATTTCCTTCTCCAGGGGATCTTCCCAAACCAGGGACTGAACTCGGATCTCCTGCATTGCAGCCAGATGCTTTACCATCTGAGCCACTCAGGCTTATAACACTGGAAACTAAAATAAGAAAGCTCAATTACTCCTAGAAGTTGCCACTTTATATTCTGTATTTCTTCAAAAAGTCTCTGTTTTTATGTTCTTTTCTCATAGTTCTACTATTTTCATAGTTAATACGGAAAAATAGAAAAGGTATTTCCAGGGACATATTTACACTTACACGCTGACATAAAAATAACTCAATGACTATAGCTACCATGTGTAAGGTAGCTAAACCCACTAGAAAACAAAGGGCTGACTGCTTACAGTGCATAGCTGTATTACCCAGGTGATTTATCTAATCTTTCTAGAACTTAGATTCTCTGTTAAATGGGTAAAACTGCCATGTCTACCTCATAGGATTATAGTGGTAAAGAACCTGCCTGCCAATGCAAGAAACACAGGAGACACAGGTTTGATCCCTGGGTCAGGAAGATTCCCTGGAGCCGGCAATGGCAACCCGCTCCAGTACTCTTGCCTGGAGAATCCCATGGACACAGGAGCCTGGTGGGCTACATACAGTCCATGGGGTCACAGAGAGCTGGACACAACTGAGCAACTGAGCATATATAGTGTGCTATATATATAATGATTTAAAGCAATGGCATAATATGAGGTATCAGGTAAACACTTGACAAATATAAGATATATAAGATAGGCATGGGGCTTCCCACATGGCTTAGTGGTAAAGAATCTGCCTGCCAATGCAGCAGACAGAGGAGTTGCAGGTTCAATCCCTGAGTAGGGAAGATCCCCTGGAGTAGGAAATGGCAACCCCCTCCAGTATTCTTGCCTGGAAAATTCCATGGATAGAGGAGCCTGAAGGGCTGCAGTTCATGGGGTTGCAAAGAGTCAGACATGACTGAGCAACTGAGCATGATTTGGTGTTTCAGTTAAGTTTCCTTTAGTTGCAAATAACAAGCAAGAGTTTTAAGTATTCAGTATATACTTACTGAGCACTTATTATGTGCCAAACACTAGGTCAAGAACTAGTAAAGAGAAAGGGAAAATTTACAACACAGAACTCAAAGGCAAACTTGCAGCTGAACATCATTCAGAAAGAAGTGGAACTGGGTACTGGAAAGTTGCTGGAAACCTAGGAAACATTCTGTCTTTCTACACACAAGGTTAGGAGCACTGACCTCCTTGCAGTTAAAAATCCACCTATAACTTTGCAGTCAGATTTCCATATCTGCAGTTCTGCATCAGTGGAATAAACCAACCAATGATCATGTAATACCATAGCACGAACTTACTGAAAAAAATCTGAGTCTAAGTGGACCTATTTCAAACCTGTGTTGTTCAAAACAAACAAAATCAAAAACAAAAACAAAACCTGTGCTGTTCAAGGGTTAATTGTACTTCTCTTTCCAGACTGGTTTCCATTTTCTTCTTAGTAGATAAAGAGATTTTTTCCTGTAACAAAGGTTAAGTGGTAGATTGAAGACAGTCCCCCAAAGGCTACCAAGTTCATAAGTTACTATTCCCAGTCATATGGAAAGACTGCTATTATTAGTTCTTTCTTTGACTTTTTACCTTAATTCCAAAGTCCTGACAGGAATTAAGTGTCCATCCTTGTCTAAACACAGGGGCAGCTAATTGTTAAGTTGAACAAATATTCCAAACGGCATTTAAAACAAATGTTATCCACAATTTAGAAAAGAGGAGACTAAGTCTGAGAAGTATGAGTTACTTTCCCATGTTCAAGTGGGTTGTTGTTTAGTCACTAAGTTGTACCTGACTCTTTGCGACCACATGGACTGTAGCCTACCCAGCTCCGCTGTCCATGGGATTTTCCAGGCAAGAATACTGGAGCGGGTTGCCATTTCCTTCTCCAGGGTATCTTCCCAACCCAGGAATCAAACCTGTGTCTCCTGCATGGCAGGTAGATTCTTTACCACTGAGCCTCCTGGGAAGATGTTCATGTGGGTAGAGAATGAAACAGAAACAGAATTCAAATCCTGAGGTTGGGCAAGTTTAGGACCAGCGCACAAAAATGAGTGCCTCCTCCAATTCTGCATATATGGAGCTTTGCTCCCTTCACCCTAGTCTGAGCTCTGCTAATGCTTCTCATAGTTCTCACTGTTCCCTTCCTGAAATGTGACATCGTCACAACTTTCAAAGAAATACAAAAGCTTAAAAAAAGTTTCATCAATTCAGACTGTAAAAGTTTTTGCAAAGAGAATAAACATAAAATTATGCATGTTATTAATGATTTTATATATAAATAATTTGCCTTCCAGAAGTTATAACTAAAAGCAGAAACTTACCTTCCCATTCTGTTGGGATATCCCCCACTTCATAGTCTATTTCACTTTTATTTGCTGCTTCTACAATTCTTTTCTCTCGAATAGTTTGTCCTGTAAAACAAAAGTGAGTATCACATTTTTAAAAGAACCTATGGCACAGTCAGAACTTTCCTGGTAGCACAGCTGGTAAAGAATCCACCTGTAATGCAGGAGACCCTGTTTTGATTCCTGGGTTGGGAAGGTCTCCTGGCCAATGGATAGGCTACCCATTTCAGTATTCCTGGGCTTCCCAGGTGGCTCAGAGGTTAAAGAATCCATTTGCAGTGCGGGAGATCTGGGTTCAGTCCCTGAATTGGGAAGATCCCCTGGAGGAGGGCATGACAACTCACTCCAGTATTCTTGCCTAGAGAATCCCCATGGACCAAGGAGCCTGGAAGACGACACCCCTGGGATCGAAAAGAGCTGGACACTACTCAGTGGCTAAGAGCAAAGCACATGACATAGTTACTACTAAAAGAAGTATTTTCTCTTTAAATATTGCACACTTCCTCCTACGATAAGAGAATTAACAGGAAAAAGAATAGATTTCATTTAGAATTAGGTATATTAGAAAGAGCAGCTTCTAAACTACTTCAGTTCAGTTGCTCAGTCGTGTCTGACTCTGCGACCCCACAAACCACAGCACGCCAGGCCTTCCTGTCCATCACCAAATGCCGGAGTTTACACAAACTCATGTCCATTGAGTCTGTGATGCCATCCAACCATCTCATCCTCTGTCGTCCCCTTATCTTTCTGCCCTCAATCTTTCCCAGCATTAGGGTCTTTTCAAATGAGTCAACTCTTCGCATCAGGTGGCCAAAGTATTGGAATTTCAGCTTCAACATCAGTCCTTCCAATGAACACCCAGGACTGATCTCCTTTAGGATGGACTGGTTGGATCTCCTTGCAGTCCAAGGGACTCTCAAGAGTCTTCTCCAACACCACAGTTCAAAAGCATCAATTCTTCTGCGCTCAGATTTCTTTATAGTTCAACTCCCACATCCATACGTGACTACTGGAAAAACCATAGCCTTGACTAAATGGACCTTTGTTGACAAAGTAATGTCTCTGCTTTTTAATATGCTGTCTAGGTTGGTCATAACTTTCCTTCAAAGAAGTAAGCATCTTTTAATTTCATGGCTGCAATCACCATCTGCAGTGATTCTGGAGTCCCTAAAAATAAAGTCAGCCACTGTTTCCCCATCTATTTGCCATGAAGTGATGGGACCAGATGCCATGATCTTAGTTTTCTTAATGTTGAGCTTTAAGCCAACTTTTTCACTCTGCTCTTTCACTTTCATCAAGAGGCTTTTTAGTTCCTCTTCACTTTCTGCCATAAAGGTGGTGTCATCTGCATATCTGAGGTTATTGATATTTCTCCCAGCAATCTTGATCCCAGCTTGTGCTTCCTCCAGTCCAGCGTTGCTCAGGATGTTCTCTGCATATAAGTTAAATAAACAGGGTGACAATATACAGCCTTGACGAACTCCTTTTCCTATTTGGATCCAGTCTGTTGTTCCATGTCCAGTTCTAACTGTTGCTTCCTGACCTGCATATAGGTTTCTCAAGAGGCAGGTCAGGTGGTCTGGTATTCCCATCTCTTTCAGAATTTTCCATAGTTTATTGTGATCCACACAGTCAAAGGCTTTGGCATAGTCAATAAAGCAGAAATAGATGTTTTTCTGGAACTCTCTTCCTTTTTCTATGATCCAGCGGATGTTGGCAGTTTGATCTCTGTTTCCTCTGCCTTTTCTAAAACCAGCTTGAACATCAGGAAGTTCACGGTTCACATATTGCTGAAGCCTGGCTTGGAAAATTTTGAGCATTACTTTACTAGCGTGTGAGATGAGTGCAACTGTGTGGTAGTTTGAGCACTCTTTGGCATTGCCTTTCCTTGGGATTGGAATGAAAACTGACCTTTTCCAGTCCTGTGGCCGTGGCTGAGTTTTCCAAATTTGCTGGAATATTGAGTGCAGCACTTTCACAGCATCATCTTTCAGGATTTCAAATAGCTCAACCGGAATCCCATCACCTCCACTAGCTTTGTTCGTAGTGATGCTTTCTAAGGCCCACTTGACTTCACATTCCAGGATGTCTGGCTCTAAGTGAGTGATCACACCATCGTGATTATCTGGGTCGTGAAGATCTTTTTTGTACAGTTCTTCTGTGTATTCTTGCCACCTCTTCTTAATATCTTCTGCTTCTGTTAGGCCATACCATTTCTGTCCTTTACTGAGCCCATCTTTGCATGAAATGTTCCCTTGGTATCTCTAATTTTCTTGAAGAGATCTCTAGTCTTTCCTATTCTATTGTTTTCCTCTATTTCTTTGCATTGATCACTGAGGAAGGCTTTCTTATCTCTCCTTGCTATTCTTTGGAACTCAGCATTCAAATGGGCATATCTTTCCTTTTCTCCTTTGCTTTTTCTTCTCTTCTTTTCACAGCTATTTGTAAGGCCTCCTCAGACAGCCATTTTGCTTTTTTGCATTTCTTTTTCTTGGGGACAGTCTTTCTCCTTGTCTCCTGTACAAGGTTACTATTACTACTGTCACTAAAACTACTTCAGAAATTTTAAATTTCCTATCATTGTATGAAAAAGTAATTTTGGCAGAATAAGTCTAGGTTCTGTGTAGAGAAAAAGAGAAACCAATTAATTTGTAGGCCAATTAAAAATTTTTTTTATTAACAACAAAGTGTTTAACTCTTTCACACCCTGCAAGTATACATAGGAGAGATGCCAGAGGCTGCTGCTACTGCCTAAGGGAATCAACATTTTTGGCCCCACTAGGGAAAATAATAGGGGGTTCCTTAAAAAACTAAAAACAGAGATATCAAATTATCCAGCAATCCCACTCCTGGGCACGTATCTGGAAAAGATGAAAATTCTAATTTGAAAAGATCAATGTACCCCAGTGTTCACAGCACACTATTTACAATAGCCCATCTATGGAAGCAACATAGGTGTCTACCAGAAGATGAATGGATAAAGGAGATGTAGCGTGGCATACACTACACTGTGGAATATTACTTGGCCATAAAAAGAAAGAAATATTGCCATCTGAAGCAACCTGGAAGGACCTAAAGATTATCATACTAAATTAAGTCACAGAAAGACAAATATTATATATTACTTATATGTAAAATCTAAAAATACAAATGAACTTATTTTCAAAACATAAAGACTCACAGACATAGAAAATAAACTTATGGTGACCAAAGGGGAAAGGGAGGAAAGTGAGGAATTAATTAGGCATATGGGATTAATAGGAATAAACTGCTATACAAGGATTTACTGTATAGCACAGGGAATATTCAATATCTTATGATAACCTATAATGGAAAACAATCTGAAAAGTATGTGTGTGTATGTATATATATATATATATATGTCTCTGTGTGTATTTATATATATGTGCGTGTGTATGTGTATATATATATATATCTGAATCATTTTGCTATATACTTGAAACTAACACAATATTGTAAAACTATATGTCAATAAACAAAAAGTCCTGATTATATCCTTTTGAAGCAACTTTATCAAAATGATGGTTTCAAAACACATTTCTTTGTCACTGAAACTTTAATCCTGAAGAAACCAGGTAATCTTCTATGTCCCAACAGTTAACAAGTGTGCCTATTTCAGGCAATGCAAGTTAAAAGAGAGAAGACACTGGTACATAATGGTGAGGGGAGGAGTATGGCTTAACAATGATCAAACCAGTCAGGGAGAGAAATCTGGGCCTTGCAAAATACTACTTTCTCTTCCCACTTCTAGGCCAACCTTACACTAATCCAAACAGACTAGGTGACATAATTCAAGAAGCTGACTTTGTTCCCTGCAAATCTCTCTCCTATATGACATGAAATTCTACCAATTAAAAAATTCCTTTGGGACTTTCCCTGCTGGTCCAGTGGCTAAGGCTCCACGCTCCCAATGCAGGGGGCATATGTTCCATCCCTTATCCAGGAACTAAGATCCCACATCCCAAAAGGAGCATCCCCCCCAAAAATTGTTTTTTCAATTATAGACAAGGAAACTTCTAGGAATGACTGTGCAGGAGATAGGGAACTACAAAAGGGAAGCCTAAGATTACTGAGCAGCTAATTTTATTTCCTCTGCCTTAGTAATAGTAGGATTTTATAGAAAAGCCATTAATGACTAAAAACTCTGAGATGAGGTCAAGGAATCTCTGCATTTTATTATGGACTCATTTAATCAGGCTGATTTAATCCTGGGGTTCTCCAAGAGGGGTTCCCTTTTGCTTATCTTATCTTATCTAATAAATACACAGTAGGACAAGGAATCAGTAGTAAAGCTCCCAGGCTATAGGGATAAAAATTAGGGTAAAAGGGGCCTACAACAATGACAGCTGCATTACTCTCATAGCAGAAGCTCAACATATATACATACATTTTTACTAAAATGCTACTTATATCCACATATATAAACACATCATAATAACAAGAGTTACCATAAATTTAGCATAGACTACATTTACTGAAGTATGTTTACATGACAAATTTCAAAACGTTTGAGAGTCAAAATATCTGTGCCTTCATATAGTCCCTAACTTAATACTAAGATGTAAGTATGTCTTTTTAGCAATAACAAGTACAGAAAATTATCATCTAAAATACAAAACGCTAACAGATGGGCTTCTGAAAGTTCATGTGGGTTCTATAAGGTTTTAAGTGTATGTCAATAAAATTGAGGAATGAATGGAGAGGTCTACCATTCACAGCAGCACCAGTAAATGCATACATGTGTATATCTATACATTTCCTACCCTCGAGTTTATAAACCTCATTTAACCTATCTTAAGAATTTTAAAATCAAAAGTCCTATCTATTGGTGTGTATATGGAAAGACAAGAGTAATTCATGAATTAGTCGCTGATAATAGATGACATCAAAGGTTTATGAAATACATACACACACCTTCAACAATACAAAATAAGGCCTTTAATTTATTGCATAAACTCTTAGTAACTAGATATGGGTTTTCCCCCTCAAATAAACTGTTTTAAGACTATTCTATTCTTTAGAATAAACGCTACTTGTACAACTATGAACTGGGAATAAAACTTATGCTTTGTACTTAGTAAGAAATTATGCACAAATTGAACACTTACTCATTCTAATATGTTTTCATACAAGAGTTATAAAGACAATCCTACATATTGTAGTAAAAAAAAAATTCCATCTAGTAAATGGAGTAAATATAAGTACTTACTCAAGTGTCCAATTTTATGGTCTAATTTACATTTAAAAATTAACTTAATAACAAAGACATTAAATCTAATGTATGTATAGGTTTAATAAGGCCTAATACAACAATAAAACAATCAACAGTGGTATACTCCATGAATATTAAGTAAAACAATATAATTAATACTATATTTTACTTAATATTAAAAAATACTAAATTAAAATAGTCAAAAGTCTGAATTTAGGTAGATCAATAATGGTCAATGGTATATGGATTTAAAGTCTGTGTAAGTAATAGTGCTGTGCTAAGTTGCTTCAGTTGTGTCTGACTCTTTGTGACCCTATGGCCTGTAGCCCACCTGGTTCCTCTATCCATGGGATTCTCCAGGCAAGAACACTGGAATGGGTTGCCATGCTCTCCTCTAGGTGATCTTCCCGACCCAGGGACTGAACTTGCATCTCTTAATAGGCAGGTTCTTTATCATTAGCGCAACCTGGGAAGCCCAAAGTATTGTTTCCCAAACTTAAAACTTTGTTTTAAAAAATATGGAATCCATTTAGTTAAAAGAAGAAAAAAGACACGATTCTTTGGTATCAGGTAGATGATGGGTTTAGGTAAAAGATTTCATCTGTTCTACTGGATTTCTGGCACAGAGTATAAGGACCCTGGACACAGACAAGGGAAAGAAGAACTCGAGTAGAGAGCCCTAAACTTCACTCATGCAAGTGCCCGCTTTGCAATTTTGGTCACACTTTGTGGTATTAATTCCCTAATATTTTTCTTTAATTTTGACTTGCTTTATTCTTCAATACTCACTTATACTTTACCCTACCTTCCCCTCAAAAAACCCAGAAAATCACTGACTTAATATACTAGTTGTATTGTGTTCAAACATACATAAAATAGATAAATATCTTTAAAATGTAATGGGTTATCTTTGTACCTCCTGAAGTCACCTTGAACACTAGTCTGGAGAGACAGGCCCAGGGGCACGTATGTTGATACAGGGCATAGGAATCAACATACCAGTAAGAAATTAGTATGGATAGGACATGGCCAATGAACACTGAAGCACTGTTTGGATTGTGTTTACTCTTCACTGCAAAAAACCCTATGTTATGTACAATCTTAGGTTAGGTTTGAAAGAAGGCGGCAAAGATCTTAGAAGTAGTAAGGGAGTGGTACTTGTCTGAGTATATACTTTTGAATAAGTTTGAAAACATGCTTATGTTCTATATATTCAAAAAATTAAATAAAAATAGATGTGAAAGGAAAATAAAGGAAATGAAAGCGAGCTGAAACAAATAAACCCAACTTTATTTCAGACTAAAAACACAACTACACTGAATGGGGACAGAAAAGAAAGAACTATAGCAGGTAACTTATGAACATGGTATTTGTATATGTACCCTAAGTCTTGGGCAGGAAAAGACCTGCAGATACATCCTGAACTGTTTATAGTATCTTTGTTTTCTGTAGTAGTATGGGTAAGGCAATTCTGAAACTACTTTAGATACGTGAGTCAGCAAATGTGTATATGTATTAATGTTACTGGAAGCCAGGGTTCTCATTGTGGAAGGATATATAGACATGCAATGGGGAAAGGCAAAAAAGACCAGGGGTCAGATTGAAACTAGAGATACTGGCTATGATAAATAAGATAGACATGTATTTGTACACAGATATATGTATTTTCACATATACATGTACACACTTTTCTGGTTCTATTTGCAGAAAGAGCCTAGAAGCAAAGGCCTTAGTAGCAAGAAGGATTCCTAATTCTCAAATCTTGGTCTCTATGCCATCATCCATCAAAAGAAATCAGGATTCCTCAGAAAAATGGTTGATTTCAGGCCTAGGGCAGGGTGGATTCAAGGGGAGCCTAGAACATCTTGCTATGCCAAAAAAACAAGAGTTTTAAAAAAAACAATGATGATAATAGGGGCCTGTTACAAGGACTTAAGAGCCAGCTTGAAGGTGCAGACACTGGCTAAATCTTGGATAATCTGAGCACCAAAATAATCTAGGGATTACAGTCCAGCAATTGTCAAAGTGTGAAAGGGAGATCTGCAGAGTGCCTATGACCCTTTTAGGGTGTTTCTGAGGCCTTTAATAATGCTAAGATGTTATTTTCCTCTTTTAATTTTTTCATGAATATACAAGGGAGTTTTCCAGAGGTTACATGATATGTGATATAGTAACACACTGAATGAGGAAACAGATATGAAAAATCCACCTGTCTTTTATTAAGTCACACATTAGGAGGATTTGCATATAAAACAAAGCAATGCTACTCTTTTCTCTAAATGTTTCTGTTTTGGAAAGTATAGTTATTTCTGATCAAAATATATTCTTTCCATAAATATGTAATGGATTTATTAGTTATTTTTAATGAATTATTAAATACTTTTAAAATTCCATTTTAGTTTCAATACAATAAATATTAAATACATACCTTACAAACAAAGCCCTTTCAATAATTATTAGGAGTTTAAAGGGATTCTGAGACCAAAATCCATAAGAACTATATAGCACTGAAAAGAAATGGAATCCACAAAGCCAAACCACTAAAAATATAGATAAACAGATGAATAAGTAAATAGAGATTAAAAGACTCTTGCTTACCACAGTGCTAAACAGGATATGTGTAGTAACTGTAAGAGCTGGAAAATCATCATTTTGTAACCATCCTGATAAACACTGGTTCTGGTCAGAATCATTAAGAGGAGAGGATTCTGTCTTTTTTTTTATTTGGATGTAATTTCCCTTTCCTCTACATTTAGGGTGTCCCTACACATTAGAAAACTAAATCAAACTTACTTGGTTAGAAATTTATAAGATTTCTAATTTGTACTGCTATCCTAGGGTCTCAGTGACCCTACTGATGAGTAAGACCCTTGACAGGTACCAGTCTGAGGCAGGTGACACCAATGGCCCAGAAGAATGAAACGGCAGACTTACATGTTTCTCCTTACTTGGGCCACTGCTTCTTTCCTAATCCATCCACACAGGCTAGGAAAAATATTTAAGCAGACTTTAAATGTTGAAGCATCACAACTCACAAAATGTCTACCACAGTGGAGAATAAACTTTCTTCCATGAATACCAAATCAAAGATGGAGGCCTATGTTGGTTGTGGCCCACGAGCACATGCAATCCTGGTGAAGGTTTTCAACCAGCTGTCTACTTCCAGCCCAATATTTCCCACTGGTGGAGCACTGCGAGGAGAATGAATGGAATTCAGGGGCGACTTTGAGGTGGAAAGAGAGATTGGGCTGAGTAAAGTGACACATCTCTGGGATAGCTATGCCCTTGAAAACAAGCAAGATTCAGGCCTTTGATGCCTGACAGGAGCCCCTGGCTTGGAGGAATGGTAATGAAGTAGGCAGGATGGCCAAGGAAGATCTTTGCTGCCTGACTGATGTCTGGTCCTTTACCCCGGTGGCAGAGATCAGTGCAAACCAGGTAATAATTCTAAATCAGTCTGTGTGGTGATGTATAGAAGATTGAATTTTGCATACGAAAGGAGGCTTAGAAGTGTCAATGCATAATATATGAAAGTGTGGGCTATTGAAAGCCAAGACCCATACTATATATGTTAGATTTGGATACTTAAAACCTTGTTATTCTGAACTCTTGTACATTTTTAAAAAAAACATCAATTAAGAGTACCAAATAAGAATCCTTACACTGAAAGTCATTTTCCAATTTGACTTACAGCGTAATTTGACTGAAGTTACTCAGAGATAACTTTTTTTTACTATGAACCTGCTATGTACCAGGCAATGTTTATGTGCCCTTGATATATCATCCGTTATCCTTAAAATAATCTTTTACAGATGATGAAAATGAGACATAAGGTGATTAGCTTATCCAAATACACACAACTAATTAAAGTTGTAGAGCCAGTATTTGCCCCTAAACTTTTTTTGGAATCCTAACAGTAAGCATTTTCCATTTAACACTTTAAAATTAGCATTTACAAAGTCTGCACATAATATCATTATAGATACCCAATTAAAAACTAACATTTTATTCATAACTATAAGCTATTATTTTCCCATAGTGATCAAATGAGGCATTCCTGCTTGAAAATGAGATGACTGTATAATTTGACATATTCTACATATATTTATGTGAGCACTGAAGACTATCTCAGCAGGTCTCAGCAGGTAATACTTCTTTAAAAGTAATTAAAGAGGCCTTCCAGATAAGCTTTCAGAATTTTTAAGACTGCCAACTAGTTCAATAGATTACCTAAAATCTTATTAGCTTCCCCATTCTTACAGGTTTCCCATAAGGAATCTCAGCTTCTTCTATCTTAGAAAATCCGAAATTATATAAAAATGCTTGGTTATTCTAAAATGCCTTATACAATATGGTTTAACTTTTCAGAATCCAAAAGTGAAAGGTCTTAAACTATACCCAGAAAAACAGTGGAAAAATCGCAAGGGATCTACTTCCTTTATTACCATAAACATTTTGTGGCAAGTTTATAGCACAACAATATTCTTTTGTTTAAATCTGACTTCATAAATTTTTCAAAGGCCATAAATAACATTTGTAAAATTTAGGTCTTAAAGTACACAGGAAGAACATCAAAATTTAAGACAAGAAAAGATGAACCTACTGCGAATTTGTGTCTATGCTTTTTCACATGGACAATAAACTCTTATTTACTGTCTTTTTTTAGAGTTCCATAGTAATATTATATGCAGAGTACATCATGCAAAATGCCAGGCTGGGTGAATCACAAGCTGGGGTTGCTGGGAGAAATATCAACAATCTCAGATAAGCAGATGACATCACTCTAATGGCAGAAAGTGAAGAGGAACTAAAGAGCGTCTTGATTAGGGTGAAAGAGGAGAGAGAAAAAGCTGGCTTGAAACTCAACATTAAAAAAAGGATGATCATGGCATTGGGTCCTATCACTTCATGGCAAATAGAAGGGGAAAAAGTGGAAGCAGTGACAGATTTTATTTTCTTGGGCTTTAAAACCACTGCCGATGGTGACTGCAGCCATGAAACTTAAAGATGCTTGCTCCCTGGAAAGAAAGCTATGACAAACCTAGATATTAAAAATCAGATATATCACTTTGCTCACACAGTCAAAGCTACAGTTTTTCCAGTAGTCATGTCATGTACAGGTGTGAGAGTTGGACCATAAAGAAGGCTGAGCACTGAAGAATTGATAGTTTTGAATTGTGGTGCTGGAGAAGACTCTTGAGAGTCCCCTGGACAGCAAGGAGACCAAACCAGTCAACCCTAAAGGAAATCAACCCTGAATATTCACTAGAAGGACTGATGCTGAAGTTGAAACTCCAGTACTTTGGCCACCTGATGCGAAGAGCTGACTCACTGGAAAAGACTCTGATGCTGGTAAAGAAAGAGGGCAGGAGGAGAAGGGGATGACAGAGGATGAGATGGATGGATGGCATCACCAAATCGATGGACATGGGTTTGGGTGAACCTTGGGAGTTGGTGAGGGACAGGCAGGCCTGGCGTGCTGCAGTTCATGGGGTTGCAAAGAGTTGGACACGACTGAGTGACTGAAGTGACTGACTGACCAGGAGACAGTGAAGGACGGAGGAACCTGGCATGCTGCAGTCCATGGGGTCACAAAGATCGTACATGACTAAGCGACTGAACAACCAACAACAGTAATATTATGAGCAAATAAAACTTGAAAATTCTCAAAATGCTATTCAAACAATAAGGTGGTTTAGTCGCTAAGTCATGTCCAACTCTTGTGACCCCATGGACTATAGACTACCAGACTCCTCTGTCCACGGGATTCTCCACGCAAGAACACTCAAGTGGGTTGCCATTTCCTTCTCCAGGGGATCATCTTGACCTAGGAATCGAACCCTGGTCTCTTGAACTGCAGGCAGATTCTTTACCGACTGAGCTACAAGAGAAGTCCCTATATATTGAAGAATCTATTACAATAATCTAAAAAGATTCAAAGTCAAAAGTTCAGTAGGTTTTCAGATTCTAGTCCCAAGTCAGGCACATACATCTTAGAAATGTCCAGTATTTTACTTCATTTATGTCCTTTCCATTACTGCGGAAATCAAACATTGAAAATAGCTATGTTTAAAAAAAAAAAAATACACCTGAATATTCTGTATAAAATCACCTAGTTTCCAAACTGCAAGGAATTTTTTATGCTCAGAAAAAGTGCAGCTGTAATTACACTTGTCCCTCACCCCCAAAAGAATTAATCATTAAAAAGAAAAATTCAAATGATGGATTCATACTATTTATGAACATACATAATAATGTGTTCACTTTGAAGGGCTGAAAGAGAAGCAGCCTTCTGGTTTTGATTGATGTTTAGGAAATCAGTATCTTGAAGTACTTTATTCATCTAATATATTCTACAGTTCTTTGTAAAGCTAAATTATATTCAATGTATAAAGTATATTTATGTTGAGAATTTGAACATTTGAAGAAATAACACAAAAAAACTAACATTTGATGATTCTGCTATATAACTACGTCTGAATTATGACAGATGAGTTAAATGTCTTAAATACACATAAAAAGAGAAGGAAAATAAAGGAGGGTATAAAAATTTTTTTAGCCAAATTAAACAGGCTTTAAGACATATTATACAGAAATTTCAGGTTTTAAAAAGACTATTCTTACAATGAGGAAATTTACGATTGACTGAAAATTATTTTTTTTCATTTTGAAGTGAAAGTTGTTAGCTAAAACAAACAAATTCCAATCTGGTACATCCTTAATATAAAAAGGAATAGTATTTTCTCCTCTCAAAATTAGCAAACACTCATAGCGTTGTAAAACAAATATAATCAAAGCATTTGATTTCCATTTGAATACTTGGGGCTGTCAATAGAGAGGTACAGAGAAAAGCTGAAGGAATTAATTTTTTAAAGTGGCAAATGTTATTAAAATTTAGAGAATTATTAAACTACGCTATACCACTTGCAAACCTTGGGACTACCTCAAATTTTATTTTCAGATTTGAAACGTAGATGACATGGCTGATCATTTGATTACTTTCTAGACCCAAACAGTTTCACAGAAATCAAAGTTCTTGGCCATTTCTCAAAGATCATAAAAGCATCAAGGACTGCACTGTTAGCTACCATGACTAATTCACAAAACAGATGACAATTTTAAATATGGATAATTTAGTGAAAATAGAGTGTATTTTGTGATGCATTAGTCTTAATTTTAAAATATATATATATATTTAGTTTTTAGTCCATGAAATTACTAATATTCTTCATTCATCTATTTAGTTTGGTTAACATTAGGCACTACTTATGAATGAACAGAAATCTATTCTGATATAGAAAGAGACCACATATACTTATCTAACGAAACATGATACATTCATGATACATACATCTATTTAACAGGAACTATACTAGTATTTGTGAACCAGATTTCTAAGTATAAAAACTGGGCTCAGTTGGTAAGAGACTGAGGTGTCAGTAATTTTCAAACTCTTGTTTTTAAAAATACCTTTTTTAGTAGATGAATTTATGAAACTGTTCAAAGCAGAGCTTCTCTGGTTGAGGCAGGCAGGGGTCCAAAGTACAATTTACCTTTTCTCTCCTCCCCTTCCCTGGAGACAACCTCCTTACATTCTTAGAGTCCCAAGAAGCACTGTGCAATTCACTAATGCAGACCGCGTACTGCACTTCTGAAACTGCAAAATCCACCCATGAACATATATTCATTCTCCAGACAAAATCAAGATCTTGTGAATAGCAGAAAGACCATATTGCTTCTCTTCCTACCCAATCTTTCACGTAGTTAATCCTGTGATCTGTCACAAACTCCTGAGTGATCCATGTAATACAATGCAGGATTGTTCCTTAAATTTCATACCCTAAGGAGTGGTGGTAGTGTAGTCACTAAATCATGTCCAACTCTTGCAACCTCATGGACTGTAGCCCACCAGACTCCCCTGTACACGGGATTTTCCAGGCAAGAATACTGAAGTGGGTTGCCATTTTCTTCTCCAGGGGATCTTCCCAATCCAGGGATTAAACCCAGGTCTCCTGCATTGCAGGCAGATTCTTTCCTGACTGAGCTACCAGGGAAGCCCTAAGGAGATACAGGCCTACTTCAGTTGCGGAGTACTTTAAGACGGGTGTCTCCAAATTACTGTGCACAAGAATGTGGGGACTGTCTCTAGTCAAGAGTATACTGGTAATGCACGTCAGGATATTACCTGCAAAAGAATCAAATAACTGGACTTAAAATTTCTTTTTTAGTAGTAATAAATGATAAAGCTTAACACTTTTTTCCTAAGCCTTGCTACTTCTTTATAAGCTTCCAGAGTCCAGAGACAATATAATTTAGCAACATATCAATAACATTTTGCTAAAGTGGTTTTATTCATCAGTATTATCTGATTCATTCAGAAGAGCAGAATCATATTTATTGAGCAACATTTATGTGCATAGTACTTAGCTGACACTTACTTCCCACATCCTCCTTGCCCTTTGGGCCGAGAGCAACTTAACTACTGTATGACAATAGCACCACCTATTGGTTGGCAAAGGGCTCATAACAATCCAAAGCCCACCTGCTTCCTTGCCCTTCAGAACGACTAATGCATAATTTGGGCTCTTCTTTTATTCCACCTTTTATTATTAAACCCACTTGAAAAAAATTTCAGCTGAGTCAAACCTACTTGAAAAAGTTTTTATATATATATATATAAGTGTAAGTAAGTGTTAGTTGCTCAGTCGTGCCTGACTCTTTGTGACCCCATGGACTGCAGCCCACCAGTCTCCTCTGTCCATGAGATTTTCCAGGCAAGGATACTGGAGTGGGTTACCATTTTCTTCTCCAGGGGATCTTCCCAACCCAGGAATCAAACCTGGGGGTCTCCTGCACTGCAGGCAGATTCTTAACCAACTGAGCTACAAGGGAAGCCACCTCATGCAAAGAGTGGACTCATTGGAAAAGACCCTGATGCTGGGAGGGATTGGGGGCAGGAGGAGAAGGGGACGACAGAGGATGAGATGGCTGGATGGCATCACTGACTCGATGGACGTGAGTCTGAGTGAACTCCGGGAGATGGTGATGGACAGGGAGGCCTGGTGTGCTGCAATTCATGGGGTCGCAAAGAGTCGGACACGACTGAGTGACTGATCTGATCTGATCTGATACACACACACACACACACACACACACATTCTTTTCTTCTCCTTCATCTCTCCTTTTAGAAAACTGTAGAGTTCCCTGGTGGCTCAGATGGTAAAGAATCTGCCTGGAATTGGGGTTTGATTCCTGGGTCAGGAAGATCCCCTGGAGAAGAAAATGGCAACCCACTGAAGTATTCTTGCCTGGAGAATTCCATGGACAGAGTAGCCTGATGGGCTATACTCCATGGGGTCACAAAAAATCAGACAGGACTGAGCAACTAATATTTCACGGCCTCCATTCAGAGTTATTGCAACTCTCTTTAATTCCATTGCTAACCAATATGTGTTTTTGCTGCTGCTGCTAAGTTGCTTCAGTTGTATCCAACTCTGTGCAACCCCACAGACGGCAGCCCATCAGGCTCCTCCGTCCATGGGATTTTCCAGGCAAGAGTACTGGAGTGGGTTGCCATTGCCTTCTCTGGTGTTTTTGCTAACATGCAGCAATTCAGATGAATTGAGGGTTAAAAGAGATTTGAGAATTATTCTGGAAACCGAACTGCCATTTATAACACAATTACTATTGAAAAATGTGTTCAATTTAAGCAAGCTGCTTATGTGGAACTTTTGGAATTCAAGTAGGTTGGGAACTTGCTTTAAAACAAAAATATAAAAGCATTAAGACCTCACTGTGGTTTCCAAGGCAAATGCAGGAATAGAATTCTGATACAAAACTATATTGTATATACCTTCCCCCTTTTTAGAGTTGATGAACATCTGCCTTGTCCTGTGGAATCTGAATCTTTCAGTACACACACTGGAATACTCAAAAAAATGATGGAGATATATTGCTACTCTGCAGTGGCTCATTAAAGTTACACCAATGATATTAGATAATATTAGATCTCATTATTTTAACTTCATCTCTATGATGAAAATTACCAGGATTACATCTATTACTCTAACCACTTCAGTTCAGTCCCTCATTCACGTCTGACTCTTTGCGACCCCAAGGACTGCAGCACGCCAGGCCTCCCTGTCTAACTAACCACTTAATGAGCACCAACCATGAACTGATGTCCTTACACTTCTGTTACACAGAGCTTTGTATCTTTCTGTAATACATCCTTAGTATCTAGCCCCTGAAGTTGTCCTGTCTTCATAAGTTCTCATATGTGGGAATACCATGTTGAAGCGGGGAAATAAGACACCCCAAGCTAAGCGATCAATATGAAGCAACTTTTTAAAATGTAATTGATTTGCTTTGGGGTTTTTCTTGGCTTCAGGGCACAGCATGAGGATCTTAGTTCCTCAACCAGGAATCAAATCCATGCCCCTTGCAGTGGAAGTATGGAGTCTTAACCAACTGGACCACTAGTGAAGTACCAATAGGAGGTCATTTTTGTTTTGGTACCAGTCAAGTAGCAAAGGTTTTGTCCCTTGGCCTTTCCCCTGTACTTTAGTTCTAGCCTGATAACCTGATTTGAATCCGATTTGTTACAGGAAGGGGAATGTTATATGCCTCTGCTCCATATACATTGTACTTGTAACCGCTCTCACCTGTCTGGACAGAAACTTGTCTATGGCTTAAGGATGATGTCAAATGCCTGAGTTGCCAAGCCCTCTCTAGCCTTGTAAATCTCCTGTCTAGGACTAACTCATCAGGCCTTGGAAACCTATGGTCTGGTCTGTTGATTCATCAGTCGTTATGACATCTGGGCTTCCCAGGGGGCTCAGTGGTAAAGAATCTGCCTGCCAATGCAGGAGACACAGGTAACTCATGTTCAATTACTGGGTCAGGAAGATCCCCTGGAATAGAAAATGGCCAGCCACTCCAGTACTTTTGCCCGGGACAGAGGAGCCCGGGGGCTACGGTCCAAGCTGTCACAAAGAGTCAGACGTGACTGAGCATGAGCACTCCTCTTCCCTCCTATGACATCCACCTGTCCTGAGCCTCAGTCGCTTCTCCCTTAAAATCTCTCAAGTCTTTGGATTGTACTATTGCTTTACTCACTTCCTCATTTAAAAACTTCAATTGTTTTCATAATATTAATATGAATATACTTAACATTGTATTTTTCTTGTTAAATTGGTCAATAGTATGTTTTAAAATTATTTTAAGACAATTTCAATTGATTTTACTACTGCTCGCCATCCATGATGCAAACTTTCAACAAAATACATAAATACTTATTAATGTTCCTCTAATTTAATCTTTTTATATCATTATTACACCCCCAACCCCCACCCAGGCCCTTCTTGTTTCATGTCTATATTAATAGAAAAACCTCCCTAATCATACTATATTTCTTTCTTACATAACCATCCTGGGTAGACATTCAGGTAAGTCAGTCATTTAAGGATCCGTGCTGATGGCTATTCAGCCACTGTCAACATATGACTTTCAAGGTTTCCTGAGCACTGCCATTTCACTCAGCTAAAAAGAAGGGAGGGCCCTGAGAAACATATATGCAGAGTTTTATTGGCTAGGTCAGGAAGTGACTCACATTACTTCCACTCACAGTGAACTAGAAAAAAACAGTGAACATAAAAAACTAGCTACACCTAATTTTAAAAGATGCTGGTAAATGTAGTCTAGCTGTGTGTTCAGGAAGGAGAAAATGGATTTTAGTGGAGAGTAGTGGTCTGAAGTGACTTAGTAGCAGCAGCAGCAGCAGTGGTCTCTACAAATATATTCCTGGATAAAGCCAAATCAACAAAGAAACTGAGATGTGGAGGTCAGAGTGGAAGCAGGTGTGAGTGGGTCCAGCCAAAGGAGACACGGCTACCAAAGAGTCTATTGGCAAGTTTGGCCTGGCCTTGGCCATTGCAGGAGGCGTGGTGAACTCTGCCTTGTATAATATGGATGCTGGGCACAGAGCTGTCATCTTTGATAGGTTCGGTGGAGTGCAGGACATTGTCATAGGAGAAGGGACTCACTTCCTCATCCCTTGGGTACAGAAACCAATTATCTTTGACTGCTGCTCTCAACCACGTAATGTGCCAGTAAACACTGGTAGCAAAGATTTACAGAATGTCATCACCACCATATGCATCCTCTTCTGGCCGGTGGCTAGCCAGCTTCCTCGCATCTTCCCCAGCATTGGAGAGGACTAGGATGAGAGTGTGCTGCCAGTCCATCACTACAGAGATCCTCCAGTCCGTGGTGGCTCGGCTGGAGAACTGATCACCCAGAGAGAGCTGGCCCCCAGACAGGTGAGCGATGACCTCACAGAGCAAGCAGTGACCTTTGGGCTCATCCTGGATGACCTATCCTTGACCTTTGGGAAGTTCACACAGAGGTGGAAGCCAAACAGGTGGCTCAGCAGGAAGCAGAGAGGGCCAGATTTGTGGAGGAAAAGGCTGAGCAGCAAAAGAAGGAAGCCATCATCTCCGTGGAGGGCGACTTAAAGGAAGCGGAGCTGATAGCCAACTCGCACGCAACCACCACTGCCATCGCAGGCGGTGATCCAGCTGCGCAAGCGGGAGGCCGCGGAGGACATCGCATAGGAGCTGCCGCGCTCGCGGAACATCACCTACCTGCCCTGCGGGCAGTCGGTGCTCCTCCCGCTGCCCCCCTGAGGCCCACACCTCCTGGGCCGTCTGGATCACAGCCCCGAAGATGTTCAGCGTCACCTTCCTTCTGCTACCCCAGAAATCACTGTGAAACTTCATGATTGGCTTAAAGTGAAGAAAATAAAAGTAAAATCACTTCAGATCTCTTACTCAATCAGATTAAGCTCTTTGATTCTTCTCATTTCCATCCCCCTTTTTTTCAATCCACCTCCCTACCCCAAATTGCCAAGTACCTACACAGACCAGCTTGGCTCCTGTCTTTGGGGCTGGCTGGTACTCCAGCCCAGGCACTGGCAACTGGCAGAAGAAAGGCAAGGCTTTGTGCGTGACAAGCTGGGAGTCAGCAAGTAAACTTGTAGCCTCCAACCAACCCTTCATGCAGGACTTGAGGAAAATGGCACACACAGGTGAATGGGGAACACAGGCCTCAGATTTCTCCAGTGGTTCCTGCACAGACCCAGCTAAAGAGAGGTGCTGGGAAGGTCAGAGAGGAAGTGATCCTTCTCTTACCATAAAGCTGATGCTCTTTAACTGCGGGACCAGCAGAGGCAGGTGTGTACAAACAGCACAGATTGAAGAATCTGCCCCCGTGAAGGTGGGTGGGCCTGATCTGCTGCCCTCCCCAGAGTCCTGGAATGGACTTGGATAGTGAGAGCAGGCCTGGAATGAGACGAGAGTCCTGTGGCCTTCTTTTCTACCTCCCACCTTTGTGTCTCAAATACCCGGTGGATTTCCAGCTTGAAGGATTGCATCTGCCCAGGGCTGCACGGGCCTGCCAAAGTCGTGTGCATCCAGCGTTCCTGTCTCCCTGTTTCAGAGACTGTCCTTCTAGAGGGCTCTGTGCCTGTGCCTTGAAAGAAATGACCATGGGAAGAAGACATTTATGTAAACTACTATCAATAAATGACACCCAGATCTTTCAGCTCAAAAAAAAAAAAAAAAAAAAAACCAAAGAAACAGAATACCAGACCATGTCATTTTGGCCCACAGAGAAACTTTCCCCCCACTTTTTAATTGAATTATGGTTGACTTAAAATATTAGTTTCAGGTGTACAACACAGTGATGTTATTTTTAAGGATTTTATTCCATATAAAAATATTGGCTATATTCACTGTGCTGCACATTTTTGTAACCTGTTTTATATCTAGTAGTTTCTACCTCTTAATCCACTTCACCTATCTTGTCCCTCCTTCTAATTACTCAAAACTGTTTTTACTGAACTAAAAATCTGGTGAAACACCACTACCCATATTTTAATGCAATTATAAGAAATAGTTCAGGAAAAAAATGTATCAAATCAATCAAGTGATGCTGTAAAAGACACCTGTTCATTACACTGTATAATACCTACATAGGAAAACCCTGGGAGACTCACATCAGATATGAGTACTGAGGATAATAGAAAACAAATGTCATTTTTCTTTTACAGGACTAGGAAAAATTAACAACACTAACCCAGTGTTATTATTGATGGTGCAGAAAAATTTACAAGCACTTATACTATTGGGAAAGTAAATCAGCCAGTATGAACTGTGTGACCAACTTTGTTTCCTTTTCTGGACAGACCACCAAGAAGCTCAGCAGAATGTTCACAAATTATCTCTGCTGCTGCTGCTGCTAAGTTGCTTCAGTCGTGTCCGACTCTGTGCGACCCCATAGACGGTAGCCCACTAGGCTCCCCCGTCCCTGGGATTCTCCAGCGGGGTAATTACAAGAGAAACTTTGTACTTTTTTGATTGGTTGGCTTTTTTTTAAATAAAAAAGCAAAAGGAGGCTATTTTCATTCTTGTAAACTAAAAATTAGCCATATTCCTCCAAGACAGTTGTTTAGATGATTGATCTCATAGCCACTGTGAAGTTCTGACTGGAAGGCTTTCTCCTTTTGAATTTGCTGCTATAAAGGCCAGAGTTACATTTGTGGTTCACTCTTAGAAAATGTGCAGGTAACGAGAGTTTATGTGAGAGCCTTATACCTGGCTCCACTTTCCCCTCACGCTGATTTTCCTCTCTCCTTTCACTGCGATTTTATGTCTTTGTCTTTGAGTCCTCAATCTCATGTCTTCTCCAGAAGGAAGAGAATTATCTTATAAAACAGTTTTACTGTGTCACAACTCTATAACTCTTTGTATACAAAACGTAAAGATTCTACTCCATGTATTTTTCTTAAAAGCAAGAATCAAAATTCTTCACCTCATTTACAAAAAAAAAACTAAATAGAAAATAGTTATAATAATAAACATATATTTATATAAACACACACACAAATACACAGGTCAAACACTTTGCTATATATGGGAGAAAGAGAAGAAGGTTCAAAATGCTCACAGTCTGGTTCAATGGTGCCAGTATGTTTTCACTATGACTCACATCAATCTAATGGCCTCACATTCTGGAAGGGACACCAAGACATTCTGTATGTACAGTTCTCGGTATGATAGTAACAACTTTGGCTCTTTGGCTATTACTGATCTGAAACATACTGGTGGTCTCAAGGGTCAAATGGTTAAGAACAGAGATTGACTACAATACAGAGAGACAACTGTAAGAGAGAAAATGCTCTATGCTATATCACACACTGGGCTTTCCAGGTGGCGCTAGTGGTAAAGAACCCACCTGCCAATGCAGGAGACATAAGAGATGTGGATTTGACCTTGGGTAGAGAAGATCCCCTGGAGGAGGGCATGGCAACCCACACCAGTATTCTTGCTTGGAGAATCCCATGGACAGAGGAGCCTGGTGGGTTACAGCCCATAGGGCCGCACAGAGTTGGACACAACTGAAGCGACTTAGCACCCACACACATACCACACACACACACAAATATGGTACCCAAAACTGTGGAGTATAATGGAGTATAAAAGAGTCAACTGGCACAATATTCAAATTTAGACTTTTGCCATGATCTCGAAACAAGATTGTATATTCCATAATAATGTTCTCTGTGTTACAGTTTGGCTTAAATTATACTACTATATCTCACACCTATTAAGATATCTACTATTAAAAAAAAAGAAAACAACAAGTGTCAGCAAGGATGTGGACACAACGGAACCCTTGTGCACTGCTGGTGGGAATGTAAATCTGTACAGCTGCTATGGAAAAGTGTACGGTGCTCCTCAAAAAAGTTAAAAATTGAATTATCATGTGATCCAGAATTTTACTTCTGGGCATATAAGCAAAAGAACTTAAAGCAGAGTCTTGAAGAGATATGTGTACACCCATGCTCACAGCAGTACCACTTACAACAGACAAAAGATGGAGACAACCCAAGAGCCCATTGACAGATTAACAGATAAGCAACATTTGTGGCATATAGATACGATTCAATATTATTCAGCCTTAAAAAGGAAGGAAATTGTGACAAATGCTACAACACGGAAGGACCTTGATGACATTATGCTAAGTGAAATAAACCAGTCACAAAAAGACAAACACTGTATGATTCTACTTATATGAGGTGCCTACTTTCTTCTGTGTTCACAGAAATAGAAAACAGAACGGTGGTTGACGGGAACAAATGGGGAAGGAAAGTTGTTGTTTAATGGGTATAGAGTTTCAGGTTTTCAAGATGAAGAGTTTTAGAGATTGGATGTAAAACAATGTGAATGTGCTTAACACTACTAAGTTGTGCACTTAAAACTGGCTAAGATAGAAAATTTTATGTTATTTGTGTTTTACCATAATTGCATACATATATGTATGTGTACATGCATGTACGTGCAAGCACATGTATATAAAATTTACAGATTATGTAGCCCTGTAATGACAGTTCTTCAGCTTCTGGTAACTACGACGTGGTCTCCTGAAAGGAAGTGAATGGATACATTTAAAAGGTCTGGGGCTTATCACACAAGTAAGAACAAGCATGTTTTTCTATATATTTCATCTGTAGCTTTTCTTCCAAGTGAATTACAAACTCCTTTCTGTATAAACACAGTATCTTCTGCTTATCACAGACACTCAATATTCCATGCCAGGCAAGTATGAAGCTGGCTGGAACAAGGATGTTTAGGGTGCATGTTACTCATATCTCCAAATTTTAACAATATAATTTTAAAATAAGCTAGAACTGAAAGGAAATTTGGGAGATCATACTAGAATCATCATCAAGCCATTTCTTAAAGCTCTTAAAACCAAGGAATATAAACTTATTTCATCATTATTCATTCAAAGACCTTACGCATTAGGTTAAAAAAGTGTCTTCATAAAACGTCATCAAACTATACAGAGGTGATCATTGACAACAGTGTGAATTAACTAAATGCCACTTAAACATAAACTTGGATCAAGGTCACACAATTTTTCAGTACAGAACATGGAATTTAAATTCTGGTCTGTATGACTTCAAAGCCTGTGCATATACCATTTCCTATCACCCTTTAATGTCAACAAATGTACAACCAAAATAGTTAAACTACTCTATAAAACTAAATGTAAGTTTGGGTACACTCAACACTTCTTGTCAAGAGCACAGTTAGCGCTGATAGAGGATAAATCAGTTTAGTTCAGTCGCTCAGTCATGTCCAACTGTTTGCGACCCCATGAACCGCAGCACGCCAGGTCTCCCTGTCCATCACCAATTCCCGGAGTCCACCCAAACCCATGTCCATTGAGTCGGTGATGCCATCCAACCATCTCATCCTCTGTCGTCCCCTTCTCCTGCCCTCCCATGTTTTATGTCTCAAATAACTTTTTAGTACTTGATGAGATCCTAAATTACATGGACTAAAAACAACTTTTTCCCTAGAAGTGATTTTTTTTTCTTTTAATCTTTCTTAATAAAGGAAACTCTTTCTAACAAGGAAAAGTGGGTTTATAAAAAATAACTATGTCCTCTTGTGACCTATTTATATTATTTTTAATAAAGGGCTACTTGAATATATTGACTCAAATAGTATATAATTAGAGGATGTAATACCACAGGGATAAACTTGATCTTTAAAATTGCCAGATTAATATCCTTTCTATATATATTACAAAGAATACAAAATTCTGATATAAATCTAAAATGCTTAATTTTGTAGATTAGTATGAATAGGCTTTAAAAATATACCTTGGCTTCCACAGAGCTGAAGGAGGGCATAAAATTGCACCTCATTTTTTGCTCTTCTCTTTGAATATGAATGGATAGTATCAGGGTTCCCTTACTTTCTTGTTTCATTTCTGGAAACAGCCATCCATTACATCCCTTTCTCCAGGCATCTCACATACTCTGTGGCTTTCAAACACCAAATTTGATGATTGTTCTTTTGTTGTGGTGGAGATTTAGTCGCTAAGTTGTGTCTTACTTTTGCAACCCCATGGGCTGTAGCCCACCAGGCTCCTCTGTCCATGGAAAGCCTGGCATGCTGCAGGCCATGGGGCTGCAAAGAGTCAGACACAACGGAGCAACTGAACTGAACTGAACTGGCTTTCACATAGAGATGGTAGGGATGGATAGTTTCACTTGCATGTTATGTCAAAAGCAACTTTGACATGCAACCGACAAAGCCTGAAAAAGCAGATCCGATTGTGAATGTTCTTCTGCCACCACTCCTCTCCCAAATCACCCATCTTAATCCACTCTAGTCAGACTTTGACGTCCTTACAGTCTCAAAGATGATATTTTGCACTGCCTCATTGCTTCTAGCAAAAGAATGAGAAACATCTAAATCACAAAGAAGAATGAGGAATGATACTTCTCCACTACAATGTCTTCAAGGAAAAAACACAAAGGTTACAGGAAGAACTCTTATTCAGGTGTTAGGGTTAACATCAACTTTTCTGACATTGAGAAATAAGGTGATTAGACCAGGTATAATGGCTTGAAGAGGGCTGCCTTGGGAGACAGTTTTGGTAACATTAACTTCTCAATGCAAATTATTAAACATTTCCATTACCCTTACCCTTAGGAAAATTCATTTATCCAACAAGAATCTTAAGCTTATAACTCCAATGCCTCATTCTTCACTTCATACAAAAACAAAACCTGTCCATGCCTTTGAAATAGTTCAAGGTACCCTATCATATTAAATAGCATCCACATTTTTAACTCAGTCTCCTTTCCAAAAAGTTTAATCTGAGTAAGCACTAACCCTGGGATACAAAAATAATTTGACAACTGAGTTATTCTGTAAGAAATGATATGAATATTTATCTGTTTGTTTTTTTTTTTTACTTAAAATGGATAAACAAGCAAACATATCTCCTCAGTTGAAAGTCATCCAAACATAATCTCCAAACTCTCCAAATCATAAAGGGAGAAAAAAAAAAAATCCAAGGGAATGAATTCTCAAAGTTAGCTCCAGAACATATCAGGAGTTTAAAAATATATTAGAACTGGCTAGGTCTTTTTCAGATACACACTTAAACTTGTGATATGAAAGAGAAATGAATTCATGGGTCAATAATAAGAATGCCATTTTAAAAGGAAGAATATGAAAATAAACAAGTTTATCTTGTTTTTTCACTTCATGTTTAATAAATCACTTTGAAAGTAAACTTTCTTTGTTCTTTTATTCCATCCTCCATGAAATGAGAACTATAAAATCACTGATAAACGGCTCGAAAGACTTTCCCTTCACCATAGTGACAGTACACACCGTTACGTAAATGCCACTTAAGCTGACCCTAGGCAAACACGGCACCACCAGACACTCCATTTTACTCCTTTTACTTTTCCTGTCCTTAATAGCTCAGAGGAAACCCAACTGGGATGAGATAGTATTCTGGGAATAGTTGGGTCGATCCTTTTTTAGGCTGTGGGCTCTGTGGCAGGTTATAATCCTAGCTGACAAAGATAAGGTTCTCATCATGGTTTAAACAACATGAAACATCAGAGAGAAAAATGCGGTTGTTACAGCACTGAGGTTCACAGGAAGTTCGCACCTAGTGCAAAGCATGGTTGGTTCAGAAATTACTGAGGTCAACCCTCATCTCAAAAGCTTATGGCAATGTTTCACTTTGCAGGTCTCTACAAATAACCAATATGACCTTGACACCAGTTAAACTGAAAAACATATGCTGAATAAAAGATTTTTTTTTTTTTAAACTGCAAGTATTGTGGTGCTGGAGAAGACTCTTATTTCATTAAATTTTGAGTAAGATTTTTTTTTAATTTATTTTAATTGGAGGCTAATTACTTTACAATAGTGTAGTGGTTTTTGCCATACATTCACATGAATCAGCCATCAGTGTACATGTGTTCCCCATCCTGAACCCCTGTCCCACCTCTCTCCCTATCCCATCCCTCTGGATCATCCCAGTGCACCAGCCCTGAGCACCCTGTCTCATGCATCAAACCTGGACTAGCAATCTGTTTCACATATGATAATATACATGTTTCAAAGTTATTCTCTCAGATCATCCCATCCTCACCTTCTCCCACAGAATGCAAAAGACTGTTCAATACATCTGTGTTTCTTTTGCTGTCTTGCATATAGGGTTATTGTTGCCATCTTTCTAAATTCCATATATATGTGTTAGTATACTGTATTGGTGTTTTTCTTTCTGACTTACTTCACTCTGTATAATAGGCTCCAGTTTCATCCAACTCACTAGAACTGATTCAAATGTATTCTTTTTAATGGCTGAATAATATCCCATTGGAGAAGGCAATGGCAACCCACTCCAGTACTCTTGCCTGGAAAATCCCATGGACGGAGGAGCCTGGTAGGCTGCAGTCCATCATGTTGCTAAGAGTTGGATACGACTGAACGACTTCCCTTTCACTTTTCACTTTCATGCATTGGAGAAGGAAATGGCAACCCACTCCAGTGTTCTTGCCTAGAGAATCCCAGGGACTGGGGAGCCTGGTGGGCTGCCGTCTATAGGGTCGCACAGAGTCAGACACGACTGAAGCGACTTAGCAGCAGCAGCAGCAATATCCCATTGTGTAAATGCACCACAGCTTTCTTCCATTTGTCTGCTGATGGACATCTAGGTTGCTTCCATGTCCTGGCTATTACAAACAGTGCTTCGATGAACACTGGAGTATGCGTGATCTCTTTCAATTCTGGTTTCCTAGGTGTGTATGCCCAGCAGTGGGATTGCTGAGTCATATGGCAGTTCTATTTCCAGTTTTTTAAGGAATCTCCACACTGTTCTCCATAGTGGCTGTACTAGTTTGCATTCCCACCAACAGTGTAAGAGGGTTCCCTTTTCACCACACCCTCTCCAAGAGTTTATTGTTGGTAGACTTTTGGATAGCAGCCATTCTGATTGCATGAGATGGTACCTCATTGTGGTTTTAATTGGCATTTCTCTGATAATGAGTAATGTTGAGCATCTTTTCATGTGTTTGTTAGCCATCTGTATGTCTTCACTGGAGAACTGTCTGTTTAGTTCTTTGGCCCACTTTTTTGATTGGGTTGTTTATTTTCTGGAATTGAGCTGCAGGAGTTGCTTGTATATTTTTGAGATTAATTCTTTGTCAGTTGCTTCATTTGCTATTATTTTCTTCCATCTGAAGGCTGTCTTTTCACCTCACTTATAGTTTCCTTCGTTGTGCAAAAGCTTTTAAGTTTAATTAGGTCCCATTTGTTTATTTTTGCTTTTATTTCCATTACTCTGGGAGGTGGGTTATAGAGGATCCTGCTGTGATTTATGTCGGAGAATGTTTTGCCTATGTTTTCCTCTAGGAGTTTTATAGTTTCTGGTCTTACATTTAGATCTTTAATCCATTTTGAGTTTATTTTTGTGTATGGTGTTAGAAAGTGTTCTAGTTTCATTCTTTTACAAGTGGTTGACCAGTTTTCCCAGCACCACTTGTTAAAGAAATTGTCTTTTCTCCATTGTATATTCTTGCCTCCTTTGTCAAAGATAAGGTGTCCATAGATGTGTGGATTTATCTCTGGGCTTTCTATTTTGTTCCATTGATCTATATTTCTGTCTTTGTGCCAGTACCATACTGTCTGGTATGGTACAGTAGCGTTGCAATATAGCCTGAAGTCAGGCAGGTTGATTCTTCCAGTTCCATTCTTCTTTCTCAAGATTGCTTTGGCTATTCGAGGTTTTTTGTATTTCCATACAAATTGTGAGATTATTTGTTCTAGTTCTGTGAAAAATACTGTTGGTAGCCTGATAGGGATTGCATTGAATCTATAGATTGCTTTGGGTAGTATACTCATTTTCACTATGTTGATTCTTCCAATCCATGAACATGGTGTATTTTTCCATCTATTTGTGTCCTCTTTGATATCTTTCATCAGTGTTTTATAGTTTTCTATATATAGGTCTTTTGTTTCTTTAGGTGGAGAAGACTCTTGAGAGTCCCTTGGACTGCAGGATCAAACCAGTCAATCCTAAAGGAAATCAAGCCTGAATACTCATTGGAAGGACTGATGCTGAAGTTGAAGCTCCAATCTTTTGGCCATCTGATGTGAAGAGCTGACTCACGGGAAAAGACCCTGATGCTGGGAAAAACTGAAGGCAAGGGAATTGCAGGGGACTTCCATGGTGGGAAGGGAATTGCTACCCACTCCAGTACACTTGCCTGGAAAATCCCATGGACAGAGGAGCTGGTGGGCTGCAGTCCATGGGGTTGCTAAGAGGCAGACACGACTGAGCAACTTCACTTTCACTTTTCACCTTCATGCGTTGGAGAAGGAAATGGAAACCCACTCCAGTGTTCTTGCCTGGAGAATCCCAGGGACGGGGAGCCTGGTGGGCTGCCGTCTATGGGGTCACACAGAGTCGGACATGACTGAAATGACTTAGCAGCAGCAGCAGCAGCCAGTACTCTTGTTTGAGAATCCCATGGACAGAGGAGCCTGGCAGGCTACAGTCCATAGGATCGCAAAGAGTCAGACACAACTGAGCAACTTTCACTTTTGGGTTCGTATCCCATCCTTGGCTTCCCTTATAGCTCTGATGGTAGAGAATCTATCTGCGATGAAAGAGACCTAGGTTTGACCCCTGGGTGGGGAAGATCCCCTGGAGAAGAGAATGGCAACTCACTCCATGGGAGTGAGTTCTTGCTGGAGAATCCCATGGACAGAGGAGCCTGGCGGGCTACAGTCCATGGGGTCACAAAGAATCAGACACAACTGAGCAACTAACATTTTCACACTCTCAAGAGAAGGGGGGTGACAGAGGATGAGATGGTTGGATGTCATCACTAACTCATGGAAATGAGTTTGAGCAAACTCTGGGAGACAGTGAAGGACAGGGAAGCCTGGTGTGCTGCAGTCCATGGTGTCACAAAGAGTTGGAATCGACTTAGTGACTGAGCAACAACAAGGCAATTGGTTAAGAGCACAGTCGTGGGAGCCAGACCATGTGGCTCTGTAATTTGCTAGGTTATATAATTTAGTATTACTTAAATTCCCTGTGCCCACTTTTCAGTTCAGTTCAGTCGCTCAGTTGTGTCCGACTCTTTGCGACCCCATGAATCGCAGCGCACCAGCCTGTCCATCACCAACTCCCGGAGTTCACCCAGACTCATGTCCATCGAGTCGGTGATGCCATCCAGCCATCTCATCCTCTGTCATCCCCTTCTCCTCCTGCCCCCAATCCCTCCCAGCATTAGAGTCTTTTCCAATCAGTCAACTCTTCACATGAGGTGGCCAAAGTATAAAACAGGAAAAATAAGATAAAATACAGTAACAGGATAATTTAGTGCTGTATATAAAGCACTAAGAATAGTACTTGGCACTTAGTATTAGATGTATTAGCTATTATTGTTATTATAAATTATTCTGTTGGCTGATTATAGTTTAAAAATCATACTACAAACCAAATAAAGAGTTTTTTATACTGAACTTATTTTGCTGTTGAAGGGGAGTAGTAGGCAAGGGGAAATTCTGACATACTGAAGTTCAAATTTGCCTGGAGCCCTGCAGAGTCTAGTGACTTCAGGTTCAAAGAAGCATTTCAGAAAAGTTGGTAGGAAGATCAAAGGTAAGGTGGCCAAGATGGAGAAGGAAGACCCTGAGCTCAATTCCTCTAAACAAACATATCAAAATTGCAACTATTTACAGAGCAATGACTTATGAGAACAACCTGAAAACTAGCAGAAAAGACTGTCAACAACTAAATACATAAAGAAGGAACCACAAAGAAACAGGAAGGAGGGGTAGAGATATGGGAGTACACTCCCACACACTTTGGTAGGCAACATACAAATGGGAGAATTATCACAAATGTAGAGGTTCTCCTCAAGGGGCAAAGGGTCTGAGCCCATATTGGACTCCCTTGCCTGGGGGTCTTGCATTAGGAAGATGAGCCCCCAAACATCTGGCTTTGAAGGCCAATGGGGCTTGTGTACAGGAGAGCTGGAAAGCTGCAGGAAGCACAGACTCCACTCTTGAAGGGATTATGCAAACTTTCACATGCTCTGAGTCCTGGACTTTTGTTTGGTTGGAGATTTTTAAAATTATTGATTCAGTTTCGTTACTGATACTTGGTCAGTTCATATTTTCTTTCTGGTTCAGTCTTGGAATAGTATATGTTTCTAAAAATTTATCCACTTATAAATTGTCTATTTTATTATGCATAATTATTCACAGTAATCTGTTATGATTCTCTGTATTTCTGTGGTATTATTTGAAACTTCCTGTCTTTTATTTCAATTTTATTGATTTGGACCCTCTCTCTTTTATTAATGAATCTGACTAAAGGTTTATCAGATTTGTGTATCTTGTCAAAGAGCCAGCTTTTAGTTTCACTGATCTTTTGTATTGTTTTATTTCATTTATTTCTGCTTGGATCTTTATGTTTTATTTCCTTTTACTGACTTTGGTTTTTGTTTGCTATTCTTTATCTAGTGGCTTTAGGTATAAAGTTAGGTTATTTAAGATTTTTCTCATTTCCTGAGGTAAGCTTGTATTGTATAAACTTCCCTCTTAGAACTGCTTTTGCTGTGTCCCATAGGTTTTAGATCATTGTGTTTTTGCTTTCCTTCATCTCTAGATACTTTTTTATGTTTCCTTCGATTTCTTCAGTGATCCATCAGTTGTTTAGTAGCATATTGTTTAGTCTCCACATGTTTGTGTTTTTTTTCAGTTGATTTCCAGGGACATAGTGTTGTGGTTGGAAAAGATACCTGATATGATTTCAGTCTTAAATTTACTGAGTTTTGTTTTGTGGACTAGCTTGTTCATTTCTCAGTGTGCGCATCTGGAAAAAAACATGTATATTCAGCTTCTTTTGGATGAAATGTTCTCTATATATCTATTAAGTCTATCTGAGCTAATGTGTCATTTAAAGCCAATATTTCCATATTGATTTTCTTTTTGGATAACCTATTGATGTAAACAGGGTGTTAAAATCTCCTACTATTACTATGAGTCTGGCTCAAGGTTTATCAATTTATCTTTTCAAAGAAACAACTTTTCCCTTCCTCCCTTTATATTTGTCACTTTCTCTATATTATTTAATCTTTGTATTATGTATTAAATGGTCCTATGTTAGTGCATATGTACTTACAATTATTATATCTTATTGGATTGATCCCTTACAATTATTATATATTATTGAATTTGGAAAGGCCTTTCTATAAATGATAAATAACTCAGAAACTTTTAAGAAAAGTGCTATATATTTTTCTTTCTAAAAAACTTCTAGGGAGCAAAAAAAAAAAAAGTACTATTAAACAAAGTCAAAAGACCAAGGAAAAAACTGGATGTTTAACCAACTGAAAACTGAATGTAGTTATTTCAACGGGTTGAGAAAGGACTATGGTAAACTTCTCATGTTTGCATTACTTTTTTTTTTTTATTACTTTCATAATTAGAAAAAAAAGGTAAAAATATAAGAACAAAACGCTGACATCCAAAGTACAAACTGCTGCTGCTAAGTCGCTTCAGTCATGCCCGACTCTGTGCGATCCCACAGACGGCAGCCCACCAGGCTCCGCCTTCCCCGGGATTCTCCAGGCAAGTACACTGGAGTGGGTTGCCATTTCCTTCTCCAATGCATGAAAGTGAAAAGTGAAAGTGAAGTTGCTCAGTCGTGTCTGACTCTTTGTGACCCCATGGACTGCAGCCCACCAGGCTCCTCCGTCCATGGGATTTTCCAGGCAAGAGTACTGGAGTGGGTTGCCATTGCCTTCTCCCAAAGTACAAACAACTTGTAACAATTCCTGCAGATGGACACTACTTAATTTGGAGAATTATTTCTTACTTAGGTTAACACATCCTTCTCTAAAAGACTATCTACAGAGAAGATATATCCTTCTATATATAAATTGCTTTTGGTAGGGTTACATTGGATTTACTACCAACATTGAGGTCCCAAAGATGATTATTTCCATTGAATACACAGAATTGGGATGGGGTACACAGAAAAAATGATCAAATATAAGAAAGAAAGGTTATATACTATACATAAGTCCTATTTGCTGAGTGCTCATCTCTGCACATACACATAGCTGGCAACTTCCTTTTATTAGTTCATCCTTCTAGAAATTATTTTCGTGCACACAAAAGTCAACATAAAAGTCAACACATATATTAATATATATATATACATAAGTTATACATCTTCCCCAATGGCTCAGACAGTAAAGAATCTGCCTGAAATGTAGGAGACTCAGGTTCAATCCCTGGGTTGGGAAGATCCCCTGGAGAAGGAAATGGCAACCCACTCGAGTATTCTTGCCTGGAGAATTCCATGGACAGAGCCTGGTGGGCTAGAGTCCATGGGGTCACAAAGAGTCGGACTCGAACTGAGCGACTAACACACACGCATGTGCGAGCATGCACACACGTATATTATACATATATAACACAGATAATTTTACCCCTTTTGCTTTTCCACAAAAAAATAGCTAACTCTACAAAATTTCTGCAATTTTCCATTTTATTAAGTAATATCTATTGGAATTTTTTATACAAAATATTAGTACACAAAGCATGCCCTCGTTATTTTTTACAGCTGCATCCACTGCATATATATACTATCATTTATGGTACTGGCTTGCTAATGATAAGCACTTGAGTTAAAGAGGAATTTAAATTACAATCATAGAATGATTCCTTTATCAAAGACCAACAAATTTCAAGGACTTCCCACATAGCTCAGTGGTAAAAGAATCCACCTGCCAATGCAGGAGCTGTAAGAGATGTAGGTCTGATCCCTGGATAGGGAAGACCCCCTGGAAGAGGAAATGGCAACCCATTCCAGCATTCTAGATGGGATAATCTCATAGACAGAGGAGCCTAGAGGACTACAGTCCAAAGGGTCGTAAAGAGTCAGACATGACAGAGCTCGAAGGCATGCACAACAACAAATTTTGAACAAAAGGTAAAAATCTTATATGGTTAATATAGTACCATCAAGGTTACTGGGCTCATTGGGGTATTAGAGTAACAGTAGTAAGTCCAAAAGTACAAATATATTTCTAAAAATATATTCCAGCATATTAGTTACAAATCTACTTGCTCATATCTAGATTTTTAATTTGAGATTATTATGGATAATTTTACCCATATGATCCAGTCACAAGATATATCAGAGAAACTGTCAGAGTTTAAGAAGGATACCACAGAGATTTTTATTTTGATCTATGGAATGTGAAAACATCATTGAAAAGCAGAAAGAAGATAATTACCAAGTGGCCCTTAAAACCATCTCTTTCCTCTAGAAAACATAATGAACAAACATCTAAAAAGATACCCTCTACTAACTAAAATCAGTGATCCTTTTCTTATTAGTAGAAGATAACTTGAGTGTCCATCCACAGATTTATATATAAAGATTTAACTATTACAAGAGATGTTTATATTTACCTGGTTGGATAAACTAAATTTTGCTTATAATTCATAATTTATTAGTTTATGTAGCTAAAAGCATATACATTTAAGTATTTGCCAATTTTTAAAATTGGCATTCTTTGTTTTTTTCTAGTACTGATCCATTTCCTGTAGTGAATTAAATTAGTATTTCTTAAACTTACAGTCTCTATAAGGGTGAGAATTCAATATACAAAGACGAGGAATTCCTGTATGTTAAAATTCATGGGAAAAAAACCCAAAACCTGAGACAGGTTAAAACAACCTACAAGCACCCAGAAGAGTCATTAGTGCCTCTACTAGCAGTCTTTCAACTACTGGGTAAAAAACACTCAAAGGGACAATTTAAAACTACTCGTAATCAAAGAGAAACCAAAAAATGATACTAGCAAATGGAGAATAAATTTAAACTGAGACACAAGAATATTATTTACTGACCTTTTTTTCATTTCTTAGAAATTCAGGCTATAAGCCAATCCTTTAAGAGTAAAAATTAAAAATTTTTATATATCCGCTTGTATGTTATTTTGGAATATCAGTTCTTCATAAAATACCATGACTTTAAATTACATATTTTAGTCTTTTTACTAAAATGTTAATCTTTATAAGTGATCTGTACTTTGGACGAAGTTTTGATAGTTAAGCAATCATTTATTTTCAGTTGTGCTCTATAATGTTAGAGCAAAATTGTGACAATCTGAATATTCTCTGGAAAATTCAGATTGACAGCTCTTTAGAAATTTCATTTACGTTAAAATTCACTTCAGATCTTATCTTTCATATGAATGGGATCTAAAAGTGGTAGTAACAGCTAGCATACCTTTGCTAACTATAGAAACCTGTGCCTGGTAATTATCTCCAACCTTTTCCATATAGAATATCCTTATGATTATTTATACTCTTGTCTTCCTCGAATATGCAAATCTAATTTAAAAATAACACGTTTATTCATGAAGAATACATTTGGGAACCTTAAAAAATAAGTGTCCACACACTTATGTGATAACTATTTGGGGGACATTGAATCATGTGCATACTGTGGATGAGTATAACATGGTTTCACCCTTAAGGACCTCACAGTACAGCACATAAGACAAACATGTAAAAGTAAGTAGTAAAACACATGTTCTTAGGAGAATGGTTAGGAACACTGTCTTGGTCTCCTAGGGTTGCCATAACAAAATACCACAAACTGGGTAGTTTAAAACAAGAGAAATGGAACTTCCCTGGTGGTCCAGTAGTTAAGAATCCACCTATCAATGCAGGGGATGCAGGTTCGATCTCTGCTCCGGAAGCTAAGATCTCACATGCCACAAGGGCAACTAAGTCCGTGTGCTGCAAGGAAGATTCCACGTGCTGCAGTTAACACTCAACGCAGCCAAAAGTAAATCAATACACATTAAAAACGTAGAAATCTATTCTCTCAGAGTTCTGTAGGCTAGAAGTCCAAAATCAAGGTGCAGGCAGAGTCAGGCTCCCTCTGGAGATGCTAGGGAAGATGTCATCATTGCCTCTTCTAGTGGTACTGGCATTCCATGACATTTCTGGGCTTGTAGCTGCATCACTCCAGTCTCTGCCTCCATCTTCACAAGACATTCTCTCTGTGCTCTCTTCTCTTCTTGTAAGACTCTAGTCATTGGATTTAGGGCTCACTCTAGTCGGACCCCACCTCAACAAATTACATATGCAAAGACCTTATTTTGGGCAGATAAGAACTTCTGGGGGATACTATTCAACCCATTACATTAACTATGTATGAGGAAAAAAAGGAAAAAAAAAAAAGACTTATCAGACTGTGTAAACTTCAGGTTAAAGTGTTTTACAATTTACTCTTGGTTGAGGCCAGGGAAAGAGGACAGTTTCACAACTACTTAAACTTTTTTAACATGTTCAGTTGGTGGTGGTGGTGGTTTAGTCACTGAGTTGTGTCCAACTCTTGTGACCCCATGGGCTGTAGACAGCCAGGCTCCTCTGTCCATGGGATTTCCCAGGCAAGAATACTGGAGTGGGTTGCCATTTCCTTCACAGGAAAGGAATCCTTCTTGACCCAATGACTGAACCTGTGTTTCCTACACTGTAATCGGTCTTCTGAATTGCAGGCAGATTCTTTACAATTGAGCCACCAGTTGTTGTTCAGTCGCCAAGTGTATCTGACTCTTTGCAACTCCATGGACTGCAGCACGCCAGGCTTCACTATCTCCCAGAGTTTGCTCAAACTCATATCCTTTGAGTCAGTGATGCCATCCAACCATCTCATCCTCTGTCACTCTCTTCTCCTCCTGCCCTCAATCCTTCTAAGCATCAGGGTATTTTCCAAATGGGTCATGGTGGAGTTCTCACAAAACATGAATCACTGGAGAAGGGAATGGCAAACCACTTCAGTATCCTTGCCTCAAGAACCCCATGAACATTATGAAAATGAGCCACCAGAGGGTTGTGCAAATCTTCATTTCAACAATGGATCTGAGATGATTTAATACAGTATCCTCAAAGTCCAAAAGAGTTATTGTATTTTGATCTATATCAATGACCCTTCAAACTTTCATCCTATAGTATGAAAAATGACAAAATAAAGTAGAGATGACACTTCTATCTGTTGTTACCTGTAGCACCATGTATTTCATAGAATTAAGGGCAAGGTTGTTTTTCTCTTTGATGAGCCATAAGTAAGATGCTGTTTGATTTTTATTGAATGTAATTATTCATACTTGCCAGAAAGAATAGAAATATAGTCATAATCACTGAAACAAAAGAACCAGCTATCCCATCTCTTGAGGAATTCTTAGGCCTATGAAAAGTCCCCCAAACCACAATTAGGTCATAATCATTCAAAAAAGAGGAAAAACCCAGCAACAACTCTAACATTGTTTTCAAGAGTCATATTTCTTAATTGATGCTTTTATTCTGGCTGTAGCTTTCTTTTTTTTTCATGTTTGTTAGATGTTTGACAATTAACATCTAAGTTAATTGGCAAAACAGAGGTTAAATATAATTATTTCTTTACTTGTACTGTTTACTAAAAAGTATTTCTGTGGTAAAAAAATGACAAAATTATTCATGCACATTCAGTTTGAAACTTGGGCTTAATTACTGTTTTCTAGGAGGTAAATATATTTCTTTGAATTTTGGGATTAAAAAAAGGTTTATGTCACAACAACATTCATGATTTCTAGCTCTTTTTGAGAACTATTATCTATTTGTTTTGCGTGCCTTATAAAATGCCTGATAGATGTTATACCCCTTCAAAAACATGATACTTTAGAAAATGAATTCTATAGTACACTTGCTACAAATATGGTCTCTTCCCACCCCCCTTTTCAACAGTAGCTTAAATAATGCAAGTACAAATGCCACTTCTTTAAATATCTGATGGGTCCTCAGCACTCTGGCATGTGCTAGCTTTGTCCCCAAGCTTTTTTTTTTTTTTGGCCTGTCAGCTGTGAGAAACAGTTTTCTACCAATTACTGTCACAATATGAATAAATTCAAAACTGAAAATATAAGCACTGAATATTTTCAGTAAATTTACCCCAAAACTATATTAAAATAGGGATTTAGCATGTAAACAAGGAATTTAGCAAGTAATAAGAAGCATCACATTGTACTTTGTCTTCTATAAATAAAAATACAATAGAAGAAGATAAAGGGAAATGCACTCAAGCACAGAAGAGAAATGGGCAAATGACAGCAAGCGTATAAAATGAAAAGAAAGTTACAGCCAGAATAAAAGCATCAATTAAGAAATATGACTCCCGAAAATGTTAGAGTTGTTGCTGGGTTTTTCCTCTTTTTTGAATGATTATGACTTAATAATAAGTAATTTTTAAAAGATTTATATAGTACTTCTCTCTTTGTCCAACACTGGTTTCCTTAGTATGTGCCTTTAAACATTAGGCCAGCAGATGGTTGCTAACATGATTGTGGTTCAAAAGGTGTTAAAAAACGTGCTATAAAAACTACCAACATTCTTAGGTTATTACTGTTAATAAAACCTCAAATAAACAAGATAGAGTTGGCTCTTACTCTAGACTAGTTCTCTGCCAAAAATTGTGTGGGGAGAGGTTTAACAAAAATCCTACATTTACAGGTACAACTAATAGGTATACAGTTTGTGTGGGCTCTATATGTATAATCCCAACGGTCCAGCAACCTGGTTTGGTCAGAACTCTGCTCCTTTAGTCCTAAATCACAGTTAAGTTTGTATGCCGTGGTGATGATGACCATTACTCCCAAGACACACTCTTTTAAACTTATTTCAGAACAGGCCTGATGCTGACCTTTGTGCACTTTCACTCTTTTCTTTTTCGAAACACAAAGAACTAGAAGATTGGGCCTGAAAGTCATAGTTTGCGACGTTACTGACCTCTGCTTGTCTCTGACTTTCCCTCCCTATTTTTAATTCACCCATATTCAGTCAAAGTCATGTTATCATTTCTTTCCCCTAAATGCCCCTCACAAGTATGCATCTTTTACAGACTCCTACCACCCATTACTTCAGATTGGCACCGTTTGCCTGTACTATTGCAGTAGCAATAGCTTCCTAAATAATCATGTGCACTCAAATCCATACTGCCAGAGTAATCTCCCTCAATTCCCCCTTTAATCATGTCACAGCTCTTTCAGACCTATCCCAAGGCTTACCATTACCTATACAGAAGCATTTCTCAAAACATGTTTTATAGAATACCAGGGTTTCACAAGATTTTAACCTGTTTCATTTTTTTTTAAAAAAAGACTTTTTTAGCCACATGAAGCTTAGCTGCAAAAGTGGTTTCTGCTTTTCATGTACTAAAGACATATTACATATATCCGAGGGTGGGAGAGTACACACTCCCCAAATTTATTTCATTGTATAACTCTTCTACCACACAATACCTTGCCATCTCTCCTAGAACACTATGGTAGTTTAAGCACAAACTCCTTAGTCTGCTCTTTATGACTCTCTAACATCTGACCTCAAACTATTTCTAAACTTACCTCTCACTGACTTCTATATGAATTTCCACCTTCAACCAGACTTCACACTTACTATATTCTGAGCACTCACTATATTCTGCCCTTTGCCCTAGAAGGTTGACCAGTATGGATTACATCAAAGGCTCCCTTGCTCTTTGACTTCTACTGAGATTCGGATATTAGAGAATATCAATGAGACTCGGGCTTCCCTGGTGGCTCAGTGGTAAAGAATCCACCTGTAACGTAGGAGTCACAGGTTTGATCCCTGGATCAGGAAGATCCCTTGGAGAAGGAAATGACAACCCACTCCAGTACTCTTGTCTGGGAAATCTCATGGAGAGAGGAGCCTGGGGGGCTATAGTCCATGGGGTCTCTAAAGAGTTGGACGTGACTTAGTGGCTAAACAACAACGAGAGGCTAGAGGGGAGGAGGAGAATGAGGTCAGAGAATTTATTTTGCTGGCTCACCCCCTGCAAGGTCAAATGGGCTGGCTGTTTCCCTTAGCTCAAGATCACAACCCCAGGTCCAAGAAACCACTTCTCCTCACCCTTTCACCCTTGGTGGGGAAGATTCCCTGGAGAAGGGAATGGCTGCCCACTCCAGTATTCTTGCCTGGAGAACCCCATGGATAGAGGAGCTTGGTGGGCTACAGTCCATGGAGTCTGGCTTGAAAATGGAAGGGACACCCTGCTGTTAACACTCCAGTATTACACTTGTGGTTTCCTACACCCTGTGGTTTCCCTCCTAAACCCTGCCCACACCTTTATACAGTCCCTTTATTATCTAATTTGAATGTGCCATCTGTTTCTTATCTGAATCCTAACTGATACAGATGGTATACAGATTGTTTGGCTGTTTTAAAAAATACTTCTTAGTCTCATAATACTGAGAATAGGTGATGGATTTGTTTTGAAAATATAAAACTGAATACAGGCTATAGTCTGCAATGAGTTGTGGGTTATGATTCAGTTGAGGGAAGAAATCATGACTTATTCATCTCTCAATCCAAATCCTGTGCCTAGAAAAGTACAGGCACACTGTTCACAATAAACATTCATGTAGCTGGATTAAACCAACCGCAGCAAAGACAGTTAGTATGCACCTATTAGGCACAGGCACGCCGTCATCTTCCAGCCTCCCCTGCTATCTTCATATAGTGTATAACTAAGTTTCAAAAAAACTCTATATAAACCAGTTTCTTAGAAGTTATCTGGGTGAAAGTATAATGGTTATTTGATGGTTGCTGAGAGATACAGAACTTGCCACCTATATCCATGACTCTCACATGAATGGAAATGGTTGATAAACATGATGGATACTATAAAAGGGTCTATACAAAACTAAGTTTAAAAGAAGTCAAAGGAACTAACAAGAAGAGATGACAGTGATAGGGCAGCCAGGAAAAAGAGCTAAGGAGGCAGAGAAATGGGATACCAAAGGCAAAGAACACTGTAATGATAACAGAAGAAATGGGTGTTTGGTCAAAGGAGGCTCAGGAAAAATCTCAATGTTCTAGTCAAAAATAAAATAGAAAGGTTACATTACATAAACAACTTGATCTTCTGCTATAAAAAACCTCATTAGCTGTCTGGAGATTTAGAAGTAAACTTCAATATGCTTTCAAATATTAAAGAAAAAAAGAAAAAGAGGAAGGAAGGGAGAGGAAAACAGAGGAAACTTAAATATTTAGATATTATATAACCTATCTTACTTGTGAATTTAGATTTATTAATCTTTTAATAGATTGAAAACACTTCACATTTTAAAAACGCTAAGAAAACAGTTTATGCAAAAAGTTAATTAGAAAACACAATCAACAATTCTACACATAAAAAAATCTGAATTAAGAAGTTGATATGTCACAAGAAAAGTGGTCCAAACTAAATAGTAAGATTCAGTAAAGGATCTTAGAGCTCAGGTCTGCTGGTGACAGTGGAGCTTGAAAGAGTTTATTCCAAGTCTCAATTTCTGAACTACACCATGAATCTCTAACAAATAGTAGAAGAGCAATATATATATACTCTGATCACATTTAAACGGTAAAAATGAATAAAATAGGGAGTGAGAAAACCCAGAACAGGAAGGCAAAGCAGAACTGGCTACTTTGTATAAGGCAACTCCAGACTTAACTTAAAGAATTGTTAAGTTTCCCTACTTGTCTTTCCCATTCTGCCTATATTCTCAAAACTCTATTTTTCAGAAGTCTCTTGGATTAACCAATATGCTCTCCCTAACTACCCATAAAAGACAGTACAGCATATCCCCTAAGATACCTATATGCCCTCTTACTAAAATCTACTCCAAAGACCTCCATGCTCATCCAATGTTAAAAAAAAAAAACTTGAAATACCATCAGGATCCTTACACTTGTAAGCAACTAAATAATCTTTTAGACCCACCATTTAAAGACATGATCTCAATCAGAGCTTCATCAGGATTTCACTTTCCCTTTTCTCTAAGATCCAGTTGCTAATGCAGTCTACAGTTACCCAGGCTCTTGCTGGATTGTCATAGCTCCCAGTTAAAGAATAACTAAAGGCAGAAACCGAAATATACTATAAACATTACCTTCTGGAATGGGTCGCTGTGAAAAGAAGACTGAGCTAGCTGACAGCAAAGGGACATTTCAACATTAAGATTCTAAAATGAAGAGACTGGTTGAGACTAGATATGTACCTTGTTTATACTTTAAATCTGAAAATGAGAATACACTTTTATCTGGTTGTAACAAACTGCTTGGCAAATGACGAACAGCTTTCCCCCTTACCTGACCCCTGTTTACTGGTGCACATCTCATACTCAAGTGAAGACACCTGCCCAGTAAAATGCTCACAATATCACTTTAAAAAAATTATAGACGACAGGCCTAGACTGTGTATGCAATTTCAGAGCCAGAAAAAAATGAATAGGAGCCAAGCAACAATCTGACAAATAGATCTATGTCTTGATCATAGCAATATGCAACATAGGGAAAATGCTTGCTTAAACCCCAGAGAAAAATAGTGTAAAGGAAAGAATATGTTTGATCTTTCAGGTAACAACCTCTAAACGTAGTGAATTCTTACGTGCACTGACAAAGAGAAGTCAATGGTGCAGATAATCCAACAGGCATGGCAATCAAAGATCTCATTCATTTGGTTTTGAAAGCAAGTATTCATCCATACCACTCACCTACAATGTGCCAGGCATTGTGTTACTGAAGTGCTGAGGGTCAGACTTGGTGAAGAATGTAACTTAAACATGTTAAAACCCTGGATAGTTCCATAAGGGCACACTGTCTCGTTATTTCAAAGGGCATGCCCAGGGTACACGCAAGCTGAGCATCAGGGAGACAGATGACTGATGAGTTATAATAGTCAGAGGCAATAAATGAAACATAATACAAAAGTCACCTAACGCTAGTAAGGCTGTAGAGGAAACGGACACTCACTCACACTGCTGTGAGGGATGTGAATTGCTCAGACTTTTCTGGAAGGTACTATGGTAATATTTATTAATAAAAATTGGAGATATCTTTGGTTCTGCAATGCTCACTCTGGGAATTTATCTTACAGATGTAAAAGCATGAGTAGAAAAGGATATTTCATAGGGTGTTTACTGAAACATTTTTAATAGTAGCCAAAAAAAAAAAAAAAACCTGCAAGCAACTGAAATATCCATTAGTGTTTTAATGAAAGGTTAAATAAACTGTGGCATACCGATATTATAAAAATAAAAATTTCAAAAAGAGTTGAACTTCCCTGGTGGTCCAGTGGTTAAAAATCCGCCTGCCAATGCAGGGGACACAGGATCTAGAAGATTCCATATGCTGTGGGGTAACTAAGCCCATGTACTGCAACTAGAAGCCCTCCATTCGCTGCAACTAGAGAAAGCTTGAGTGCAGCAACAAACACCAAACACAGTAAAAAATTAATTAATTAATTTTTAGAAAAGAATTGCTTTTGATCTGTAGCTTCTAAATCATGGTCATGCTTTACTACTGAGTAAGAAACACAAGCGCCAGGGAAAGGTAAATATATAATGATTCCACTTTTATTAAAGAAAAAAAAAATCTCCCTTCCAAAAACCTTATTTGTACATATCTATATATAAATATATACAATGTATAAGCATGGAAAAGCTATGGGAGCTGTGGAAGCCTAATTTTAGACTACTAGTATCAAGTGTGACTAGAGGATGGGGATGAGTAAGAGAACCACTCATACAGCAAAATCTGGAGAAATGTTCACACTGTACAAAGTAAAAGGAAAATACGTAGAACTCCAAAGTATTACACATTCCCTCACTTCACTCAGGTTTCTTCACAAATGAGACATCCTCCAAAAGATCCTTCCAGAACTTCCTATTTAGTCACCACATCCTCACTGTCTCATTTTAGCCTCTTATCTTGCTTTATAGTTATTCATATACCTGAGTAGCATTATAGTACATATTCATTTATTTACTGTCTGTTTCCCAAGAAAATGCAAACTCTGTGAAGGTAGAAAGGGGGCTTTGTGTTGTTTACTACTATATTGCAAGCACCTAAAATCATTTCTGATACATAGATACCAATAATAAATGTTTGCTGCATAAAGAGAAAGTAAATTATATCTCATGGACTAAAAACTAAAAATACACATGAGCAGAAGCAAGAAGCTAAAACAGCAAATGAAGATACTGATTTGATTTCATGATGGAACTGAAAGCAACTTAAAACAAAGAAAAAGGTGACTTTTAATGAGCCGTAAATTAAATTACTTAGGCTCATATATTTTGGAATGTTACATACCACAAATTCTCTAATGGGCAGACAGGGAGAGAGAAGAAGAAAGAGGGCCAAGTCTAGATTGAATGACTGACTGACGAGTGTATATGCCTGAGTAATGCTAGCAAGAAAATGCACAAATAAGAAAAGTATTGTTCCGTACACCTGCAAAATCTATGCTGGACACAGTGGTACTTCTCTCATAAAATAGTATTGCTTTGGTTCGTAAAGTAATAATGCATAAGAAGTAAAAATGTATTTAAACGGCAGATTCTGATATTAACATAGAAGAGTAAAATAGTAGCAAGGATGTTGAAAAAAGCAAGCCTTCATAAACTCTTAGTAGAGTAAGCAAACTCTTGTTACGTAATCTGAAGATGCTCTTTTAACACCTAAAGCAAATTCTGAAGCTCTGAAAAATGTCCATGTGCATATTCTAAGTACATATGCCAGAAATGTATACTGTTCTTCTCAAATTAAAATAGTTTATGACATAGGTATAGTAGATGTTCTCAAATATAATTGAATATAATAAAACAAATGAAATAAGCTTCTATAATCTTATTCTTTATATTCTTATTCTTTTAAATAATCTAGTATGTTAAAAAAAAGTAAAGTTTAAAAGTTACGTATATATTCTCTGGGTAACAATCTCACTTTAATATTTAGACTACATAATTTTAAACAAAACATTTTTTCACAGTAGGGATACTATATTTACATAGTTATGAAAGACTAATTTTCCAATAAAGCTATCTGAGGGCATCCTATTACGGTTAAAACACACACTGTCGACAGAGACAAAGAACTCTGCAGGAACAATGAACAAATTCTTAAGCGTTTAGTTCACCTACAATTCATGAATCTTTTAAAATCGTGTACAATAAGAAATCCATATAAAACAAGCATTAAACAAAAGAATTAACTTTCTGTCAATTTTGCTCAAAAAAAAAAAAAAAACCCAAAAACTTTGAAGTAAGAATGAAATAATCTCCTTGAAAAGGCAACTCGTTATCTGTGATTGTTACCTGCCTGTCTGTTCAAATTTTTTTTTAATATTTAAAATAATAAGTTGGTATTCTCAAAAAGTGAATTGTATGTTACTTGCAAGAACATGGAATGATTTTTCAATCCCATAAAAAATAAGCTTGTAACTCTGTTCCTACAATACTTATCTTTTATCTTGAAAGGCTCTTATGAAAATAACCCACAAAATAAAACCTTCTACAACTTTAAGAACACCTTATTTTTCCTGTTTAAATAGTAAAGACGAATAAAATGACTTTTAGGTACGTATTACATTTTCCACATATGACTAAACACATACTAAGATATCAAATGTAGACACATTTAGTTAAAATCAATTAAACTGAGAAGTCCTTCCCTTCTGGCTGTCCATATTTTTCTTTAATCCTGGTCAGTGTAAACCCTTATTACCAGTAATTTGCCACTATAACGTTGAGGAAAAATGCTAGCCTCACAATTTTTGTCATTTCTCCCCCCCTCTTCCCCTGCAGGCTGCTACTGTTGATGGCCTTTATGGAAATATAAATTCAATCAGCAGCTGCAAATTTCATGAGACGTCCATCTTCATGCTGAATTTCTAACTGAGTGTCAAAACAATCTGTGGATTTCTCCCTGATGAAACACACATTGAATTGTAAATTTCTGCAATTTCCTCATGTTTGAATTTCAGCTGCAACAAAATAGTGCTAGCCCAGATACACTGCCTACCAGACTGAAACAAGTAATTTTTCTCTTCTTATCCCTGCATGCTTGTTAAACAGTTAAATATTTTTAAAAGCCATGAGATAAAATATTTCCTCCCAAATTAAACAATTAAATTTCATATACAATTAAAAGAAAATAAGGATATACAAATCATTAATATATTTTGTATGTTTCAAAAAGAGGTTTTTTTTCCCCTTCAAGAGATTTACTTGTTCTATATGGTTGCTTTTCATTCTTTCTTTCTTTTGAATTTGGCGGTGAATAATCCTATGAACTTTCATAAAATTAGTACTTCTATAAACAATGTCAAGATAGTACATAAATGAAATGTAGTCACAAAATAATGGCTAGTAACTTCAAGTTTAATGAGGTATATTTTCATTCAATATTTCAACTTAAATATTGCCAAGAGTAAAAATATTAAAACAAAGAATTATACCAGCTAAAGTAGGCATTCTCTTTTTGTTTTTTGGTCACACTGTACGGTATGCAGGATCTTAGTTCCCTGACCAGGGACAGAATCTGCTTCCCCTTCATTGAAAGCGTGGAGTCTTAACCACTGGACTGCCAGGGAAGTTCCAAGGCATTCTTCTTAACACATACTTATAATGAGTTAATTTTTTCACCAAAGACCATTTACAACTGAGTAGCTAAAAAGAACTGTTTTTAAGTTACATACTATTAAGGAACCTATTTTATTTTACAAATAAATAAGCAAAAATATTACGTGCTTAAAGATATCTTAAGAAACCCATTAAGTGGCTCATTCCAATATAGCAACTTCTTATTGGTATATAAATGTCTTTTCATTAATGTCACTAACAAAATAATTCATAGTCCTACAGTGAGAATGTCACAAGTTACATGTGAATGAGTTTATAGTCAATGAAATTCACGTCTACTAGAAAACACCCAAAAAATGTACAAAACAAAATAAAAGTTCAACAAGACACTGCAGTAAGCAAACCCTCTTATGGCGGGGGCGCGGTCTGCAAAACAAGTTATAAAACAGCAATCATTCACTCTTTCAACAAACATTTACTGAATATCTCCTGTTGCCAGGTAATTTTTACCAGGCCATGGGGACAAAGATATGTGCAGAACACAATCTTTTACCCTCAAGAAGTTAGTCAAGTTGAGAAGAAAATCATTTATTAAAGCATAGTGAAATAAGTGCTTTAAACTGGTACATTTAAAAAAGTATTTTGACTGCATGCATACGAAATCTTAGTTCATGTCCCCTGCAGCTGAAGAAAGTCTTAACCACTGAACCACCAGGAAAGTCCCTAAAGTGGTACATTAAGGGAGGAAAGTGAAAGTGAAAGCCACTCAGTCCTGTCTGACTCTTTGCAACCCCAAGGACTATACAGTCCATGGAATTTTTCAGGCCAGAATAGTGGAGCAGGTAGCCTTTCCCTTCTCCAGGGGGTCTTCCCACCCCAGGAAATCGAACCCAGGTCTCCCGCACTGCAGGTGGATTCTTTACCAGCCGAGCCACAAGGAAAGCCCACATTAAGGGAGGGAAAATTTAGGAAAGCGCTAAGGAGACAACTATTTCATGAGCAGTTATGGAAGCTTTCAGAAACAGTTATCGTTTCTAAGGACATATAGGAGTCAGTCAACAAAGAAAAAGAAGGAAGACACGTTCCGGCCAGAAGGAAGACACGTTCCAGCCAGAAGGCAGAATATAATACAAAAGACCTGGAAGCATGAAATAGCATGGTGCCTTTGGAAAATTGTTAGTAACTGGAGACAGAGAACAGGGTTGATATGTGATATGCTGGAGTAGAGCAGGCTGGGATATGGCCATGAAGAGCTAAGAATGCCATTTAAAATATTTATTTAAACATTATACAGAAGGCAGTGTGGGTTCTTGGAAGGATGTAAACAGAGGTAAAACAATAACGAATGATATTTTTCAATGGGATATAAAAGTTAAAGTATAATGATTAAGTACACAGACTCCTGGTCGAATCCAGCTCTGCTATTTTCAGGCCATAGTTTTGGGCAAGTTACTTTTTCTATGACTCAATTACCCTCATCAGTAAAATGGTAGCAATAATACTACATGGCATAAGATTAGCATGAGAATTAAATGCCTTCTATTTATATATTTGAAGCTATTTTATTATCATCATCATTTTACAGGCTGGTAGGGTCTTTAGGTCTAACTCTAATACACAAGAATCCCAAAGCATATAATTTAACTAAATCATCTAGAACACTCTGACACAAACTACACATCAACTTATCTTCACTTAGAAAACATTTATTGAATATTTATGTACAGATACGTGCAAAAAATAAAGTTTATAAAAACTCTCTAAAAGAGGAAAAGTTTAAGTAATTTTAAAATAACTTTAAAAAATATATTAATATAGAAAATCAATCAATACTCTTAAAACATAAAGACACTAAGAACTAAATAGACAAGAAGAAACTATAAAATTGAAAGCTGGGTCTTCAAAGAATTATCGACGTTTTTATTAATTAATCAAGTTTTAAATGAGATGATAGAAACAGTATTAAATGTATACAAATATATGCAAAAGTACAAGAAGACATTATACACAACTTTATGCCAATATATTTGGAAAGTCAAATTAAACAGTTTCCAAAACTATATCAATTATAAAAATGGAACAAAGAAGAATTGGAAAAATTAAATAGAACCTGCAACTAGGAAAGAAATCGAAAGTGAAAGTGAAGTCACTCAGTCGTGTCCAATTCTTTGTGACCCCATAGACTGTAGCCCACCAAGCTCCTCTGTCCATGGGATTCTCCAGGCAAGAATACTAGAGTGGGTTGCCATTTCCTTCTCCAGGGGATCTTCCCAACCCAGGGATCGAACCCACGTCTCCCTCATTGCAGGCAGAAGCTTTACCTTCTGAGCCATCAGGGAAGCCAAAAGAAATTGAACTCATTGCCAAAAATCTTCCTGTAAAAAACACCACTGAGTTCAGAAAGTCTATCAGGTATATTTTCTAGGCCACACAGGCCTAGGTCACCCTTCTTCATACAATCTATTCCAAAGAATAGAGAAAGAAGAAACACGCCTCAGTTCTTTTTAAGAGGCTAGCATAATCTGATACGAAAAGCACAGGAGATCAGTACAAAAAAAGGAAAAATAAATCTGATCTCATTTATAATAGTATATGCAAAAATCATTTATTTAAAAATACATATGTATATATATCTCAGCTGGACATTTTTTAAAAAGTTGTATTTCATTCAGTGCTAAGAAATGTTTTGTAGCAGAAGAGATTTTCAGGGTTTAGTCTATCTTGTCACTGGAAAAAGAAGTCTTACAAAGATATTTTAAAGTTATTCTTAATCTGTTATAAACTTACTGAAGTAATCTGCACTTTTAAAAGACTATTTCTCAATACTCTACTTGTGAAGAAGGAAAAGCCTGGTAGTTTATTTTTTTTGTTGTTTTGGGGTTTTTTGTTTTGTTTTGTTTTGGCTCGTAGTTTAAAATGAACCATCAACTCTGTCCATGAAAAGGAAAGGGACAAAAAAAGAAGAGTAAGTTACAGCAGGGGAAGAAGTAGGGGCAGGCAAAGTAAAGGGATGGAAGAGAAGGAAAAGAGGAGGAAGGTGGAAAATAGATAATAATTATACAGCATGTATCCTGTGCCAGAAATTCTTTTAAACACAAATGTATTTCCATCCCAAAACTCCAAAATAACACTGAAATGATGTGTACTATTATTATTCCCATAATACAGAGAAAAAAATAAGTAAAAAATTGCAATCATTCTAATTTTCTTTGTTGGGTTAAGATACTCAGTGGACATAGAAGCAGCACTGGAAAATAAATCCCTATGAATGCAAGGTAATATTTAATCAATTATCCTTTCTATCTTACAGATTATCTATTATAATCTCTTAGTGTGTACAGATACTCTATTTAGACAGTTTTCCTAGTGATAAACTAAAAAGATTCTCACAGCATATTACTCAAAGTATTCTAACAATACCATCATGACACATGCAACAGCATCATTAAACTCAACAGATGCACAGCACAAAGGCTGCAAAACTTTCTTCTATCATTTTTATTTTACTTGTTCCAAGTAAAAGTCTTCAAGTATGCAAAAAAGGCATTGGAAATTATGTCGGTCATTCCAAAGCCTGGCTGGTGATTGCTACCACCAAAACAGGTATCTAAAATACCAAGTTCTTTAAACCCATGGAATCAGGATCTCTAGGATACAACTCATGTTTTTGTTGTTATTGTTTTTAAAATTTCTGCTACTTTGACCAATCACTTACGGAACTTCTAATATAAATGTTTTTGAAGATATTAAAATTTAAGAAAACCATAAGCTAGCTTTTTGTCATAAGTGCATAAATACATGTCACGTTCTGGGTAGTAACTTATATTGGATGAATAAAAGTATATTTTGTTATTATTTATGCAGCTTAAATTTAAAGCACTTTGTTAAATCCTAATTTGTTAATTAAAAAATTAACAAAGTTTGATGAATTGAAACCAGTGATATGCTGGCAAATACTTAACACCCACTCTGGGTATAATTTCATGAATGCTGACTGGACTATAGTTTTTTAATACTGAAAGAATATTTCCTCAATTTTTATACAATTTATAACATAATGACTATAGATACACTATGCATTAACATTTTTTCTATTACCTTAAGTGCCAACAATCAACAAACCAATACATCAAGCTCTGATTTGTAGCATTTGCTAATTCTGTGCTATAAATTCCCTACCATGGCCAAGTTCAAGCTACTAGCACAATGTTGCTGAACACGGAGTTTATAGAGATGTACAGTAGCTCACCCTTATACAGTATTTCTACCATAAAGACACAATAGGCATAAATGACCTCAAGAGAACAGATAATAGTAAAAAACAGTCAGCTAATTATAAAGGAATGAATTTTAAGTATTTATTATCTTTGTTTTTAATATGTTAACAATATAAGTATATGGTTACACGATTTAATTTTTAATAATGTCTGTATTGAATAAGCAGCATAGGAAATTCTTGAAAAGTTAATAATTCACTTTTATAAGACAGTGCAAGCTGACCCTGAAACACTTGTAACTACTACTGCTGCTTCTCAAATTTCACATAAAATCACACATTCTATTTTAGTACAAAAATTCTGCAGTTATTGGATTTAGCAAAAGTCAATTTATAACAAGTTACCAGTATGCCCAAAGAAAATCCAAATCAATAACCTATTTGATTACATTTTAGTTCAAAATTTCTACAAAGATTTTTAATTTAGATTATAAGTTTATACAGAAAGGACCCTGATGTATAATTCTGATAATGCAGTTTTTATTTTGCTCTTATATAAACTGTCAACATAACATTAATATGTTTTTTAAACATATTAACACGTTTAACATAAAACATTAATAATTTGTATAATACACAAATAATAATTAATTTGCGTTTTACAAGATAATTTCATTTGCACATAGTCAATTCTTGCAGAACCTACTGATTTTTAAAAATTTTTATTGGTGTATAGTTGATTTACTGGAACCAGCTATTTATTGTAGGCTGTTGCTGCTGCTGCTGCTAAGTCGCTTCAGTCATTTCCAACTCTGTGCGACCCCATAGACGGCAGCCCACCAGGCTCCCCTGTCCCTAGGATTCTCCAGGCAAGAACACTGGAGTGGGTTGCTATTTCCTTCTCCAATGCGTGAGAGTGAAAAGGGAAAGTGAAGTCGCTCAGTCATGTCCGACTCTTAGCGACCCCATGGACTGCAGCCTCCCAGGCTCCTCCGCCCACGGGATTTTCCAGGCAAGAGTACTGGAGTGGGGTGCCATTGCCTTCTCCTTTTTGTAGGCTACCTTATGCTTAACTCATCTTCATAAGAGTAGGAGTAAAAAGAATTAAAAATAGAGAAAAGAAGATATTTATGATCAGAAGTTGAGTTACTAAACTACAAAAGAGGCAAAGAGGAGAAAATAAATACTTTTGCTGGGACAGTGCTGATAGTTATATTATCAAGAGTGCCCAGGTACTTGGTGGCTAGACATTCCAGATACATCAGAGGTGCAGTGAGAGGTACAGGTTACTCAGGCACAAGCAACCCATCAATTCTCTAAAAGAAAACACACCTAAGAGTCATTGTTAGTCTTTACTTTTCCAACATAGAACTGGCCCTGAAACGCAAACTCCCTCATTATAATCTAGATAAATCTATAAACTTAGGTTCATATTTAAAACTATAAGCTAAAGCCACTTTAGGTGACATTTAGATAATTAAAAAGCAAAGTAGCATTTGATTTGGGATCCTCGAGCTTTGGGGAGACAACTGTACCAGAGATTCCTACCAGGACAGCAAAGGAAACCACAGTAAACTATTCAAGCATTTATCTCTACCTTAAGAAACACCTTTCAAGACAGAATATGTTAGTGCAGTAGAATGCAAAATGAGTCAAAAAAGAACAAAGCTTCAAATTCTCTCCTGACAGTTAATCTATGGTTTTTCCCACTTCATAGTTATTTGCTACCAGCTTTTGTGCTACTTGGCTGCCACCTACCAGAAATGTCATTATTAGAATTTCAATACACATGCAACCACAGCAATAATCCAACAGGATTTCACTGAAATTAGTCCTATTTTCCCCAATAGAGTTATTTAATTTCAGCCTTCTGCGTCTCCAATTTACATAGTATCTCACTCCCTACCTCTGCTGCCTTTTGTCTTTCTCTACTTTTACGTAAAAAAAAATTACTTTGTACTTTTGTATGAATCATTTAAAAATTCTATTAGCAAAGTATCCAATTATTAAAATATAACTCATAATTATTAACCTCTTCCCTTCAGATTTTAAATCATCCTTTAAATATTAATAGAAACTTGGAAATTTCAAGCACGATTGCTATTCTGACATGTAGAATTTTCTGTGCAATAATGTGGAAAGATTTTTGAGTAGCAGTGAAGGTCAAAAATATTTAAACAATCTACTTGCTTGCATGAATCTCCTATTAAATATAGTAATATATACAAGAGATTGGGTATTATATTTAGAAACTTTCTAAAGTAATTTAAAACAGTGTTATCAGGTAAATATATACTGGTTCAGTTACTCAATTTAAAACAAAACCTACCATTAGTAAATACACACTTCCAGGGTCAACAGGAGTTCACACCTAAGCATATCTATTTCAGAAAAAAGTCAGAAAATGTCCCCCAAATTAACCTTGCTTGTGACAGTTCTTTTATTTCAGTCAGGTCTCAACAGGTAATGAACAAGAAATCCGAGGAGAAATGAAGGATCTACATTCTTAGCAAGCCAGGCTACTTTGGCTATGGGATTCTCTAGGCAAGAATACTGGAGTGGGTTGCCATGCCCTCCTCCAGGGGATCTTCCCAAACCAGGGATCGAACCAACGTCTCCTAGGTTTTCTAAGCATTGCAGGCAGATTTTTACCAACTGAGCCACCTGGAAAGCCCATATCATGGGTGTTCAATATTAAAAATATGCAAAAGAAATTATCTTCTCCCTGTATGTGGTTAAGAGTTTAACATTACCCTAAACTTATAAAATCCAGGGTCTGCTATGTGAGTGACTAACAACAACAGAAAGATTATCAGCTTTGGCATTTCCAAAATAGTCTCAAATAAGAGTAACAATTATACCAAAATAAAAACTGAAAAATGGCCTACAATTATATTGAACAATCTAGGAACTGTCCCAAGGTCAGTTGTATAAAACAGTTAGAATACCTATAAAGATGCCTTGTACATGACATACACATAAATTATCCAAACCTCACTGAAACTTCTCGTACATTTTCCAGTTCCTAGCTTTGTGTCTTCTACTATTTCTTTGAATGCTGATTTTACTTTCATGAATTCCTAACTCTACAAAAGGAAGAGATAAACTTGAGAACAATCAAGACCAAAAGATATCTTGGCTAGGCTCCAGTGATGCACAGCAACACTCCATAGACTGTATAAGCATATTCAATGTCATATGATTCATAGAAATTAATTTAAAAACTGGTTTTATTCAGAATCTTCAAACCTTCAAACAGATGTCTAATAGAAAAGAACAATAGTTAGAAATAAACCCATTAGCTTTAATATAATCCAAGTATACAACACACAGAGCATTTTACCAATATATCAACAAAGGGAACTCTTAAAATATTTTAAAAGAGTTGAAAGAAATTATTACAAAGGGGAAATTTTCTTTTTATGTACTTTTGAACAAAAGACATTAAACAAAATTAAAATCCAAAAGAAACTACTGTTCTTCCATAAATTGTTTGGAAAAAATCTAATTAAGCTCAAGGGTTTCAAAGAACAAAACTGCACTAACACATTTTTTGCATCAGCTGTTTTCTGAGGGTGATTAAATATAAAAAGCTACTCTGCAAATTTCAATAATTTTCTCAACTTCTCTGTTTGAATGTTTGCAACATTAACAACCAATTTTCATTGTTTGTATGGCTTAATAATTCCCTAATATGAAGAAGTTTTTCTTACAAGGTAACCAAGCTGTTGAAGTGTTTTCTAACTGAAATTTCCTGTCATGCTATTTACATGATTGCTACCTAGAGAGTTCAAGCAAGATACAAATCGGTTAAAGTAAATTATTGTTATAACCTTCAAAACACTTAATTGAAAATGTCAAAGTGAATAAATGAGATTATAAGTGAAATCTTTATGTAAGAAATAAATATGACTTAGTTTGACTACTTTCTCAATTACTATGCCCCATTTCTTTGCATGTTTTATATCACATCTTTCTGAAAGCTAAATTCTACTTCAAAAAGATTAAAAATTTTATTAAATAAAAATGGTAAATTAAAATAGTTTAAAATGTAATTAAAATGACTTCTCAAGGTAGACAAATATAGATGCAAATGTATTCTACAGTTTAGGTCTAGCCAACATGTAATACTAATATTTGTGTCTACCTCAGTAGTACAGTCCTAGTACTAACCAGAATTTTGGAAATTATATATAGTCCTAATTCTATATTAATAGAAAAGTAGAAAGTACTAGACTAAAATGAAAAAGAATATATATACATATGTATAATTAAATCTCTTTGCTGCCCAGTAGAAGTTAATACAACATTGTAAATCAACTATATTTCAATAAAATAAATCTTTAAAAATGAAAGTACTAAAGAAAGAAAAAATATCTGAAAATAAATTTCAACTGTGAATTTGCACATGAATATTAACTTCATTTCAGCTAATCTATGAGAAGAGAAACTAAACACCCTCTTGATGAAGGTAAAAGAGACTGAAAAAGCCAGCTTAAAACTCAACATTCATAAAACGAAGATTATGGCATCTAGTCCCATCACTTCATGGCAAATAGATGGGGAAACAATGGAAACAGTGACAGACTATTTTCTTGGGCTCCAAAACCACTGTGAATGGTGACTGTGGCCATGAAATTAAGATGACTGCTACCTGGAAGAAAGTCACTCACTCAGTCGTGTCCAATCTTTGTGACCCCATGGACTCTATAGTCCATGGAATTCTCCAGCCCAAAATACTGGAGTGGGTAGCCATTCCCTTCTCCAGGGGATCTTCCAATCCCAGGAACTGAACCCAGGTCTCCTGCATTTCAGGTGGATTCTTTACCAGCTGAGTCACCAGGAAAGCCCCCTTGGAAGAAAAGCTATGACAAACCTAGACAGAGTATTAAAAAGCAGAAACATCACTTTGCCAACAAAGGTCCATATAGTCAACACTATGGTTTTTCCAGTAGTCATGTACGGATGTGAGAGTTGGACCATAAAGAAAGCTGAGCACCGAAGAATTGATGCTTTTGAATTGTGGTGCTGCAGAAGTCTTCAGAGTCCCTTGGACTGCAAGGAGATCAAACCAGTCAATCCTAAAGGAAATCAATCCTGAATATTCACTGAAAGGACTGATACTAAAGCTCCAATACTTTGACTACCTGATGCGAAGAGCCGACTCACTGGAAAAGACCCTGATGCTGGGAAAGATTGAGAGCAGGAAAAGAAGGGGGTAACAGAGGATAAGATGGTTGGACATCATCACTAAGTCAATGGACATGAGTTTGAGAAAACTCCAGGAGGTACTGAAGGGAAGCCTGGTGTGCTGCAGTCCATGGGGTTATGAAGAGTCAGACATGACTGAACAACTAAACCACAACCGACAATTAAATGAATGACTTCACAGCCATATCTATAATATCTGTCTGTTGGAAGAACAACAGTTTAATTTTAGCCATGTAGGATATGTTGAGTTTGAGAGGTTTGTGGGATCTCCAGATGCAGATATTCAATGGGCAGTCAGATATAATGGTTTAAAGCTCAAAGGAGAGGTCTGGGTAGAAGATAAGTATTGGTAATCATCATCGTGTATAGTAACTAATGCCATAGGAAAGGGTGAGCTGAAGAAGGAATTCTGGGGAATCACTAAAATATAACAGCTGGAAGATAATGAAGAATACCTTCAGAAACCTGAAAGAAAAGAACCAAAATGGTAAAATGAGAACCAGGAAGGAATATTGTGTTTAAAGCTTTAAAGAAGTTAATCAAGTTAGAGTGAAACACTGGATTTGGAAGGCAGAACACTAGCAGTGATCTTACCAAGGGCAATTTCAGGAGATTAATGGAGCTAAAGTGAAATTACTGGGGTAGGCAAGAGAATTTAAATCAAAGGCATAGGTTTCTCAAAAACTGAGCACCTATTTAATGTACCAGGTATTGAGCCAGGATACACTGAGATGCTAGGCATGGTGGGGATATATTGCAAAGAAGACAATCCTCATAGCATTTATAATCTGCTAGAGAAGACTGAGCTGAAGATCAATCATGACTATATCAGTAAAGGATTTTAACTCCATGCAACAGACACTTTTGCTTAGTTTCAACCAATGTTAGTTTACAGAATTGTTGGCATGCTGAAGAAACAAGCTCAGTAACTATGTAGTGAAGGAGAAAAGCATGGAAAATGATGCCACAGAACTAGCCAGGGACCAGTCACCAAGCATTAGCTGCTGCAAATGGTATCCCGCTGGCACTAAACAAGGGATGGCACCTCGACCCTGAGTGCTCTATTGCTGTCCATGCCCATGAGTCTGACCCACCTACCGCCACTGCCAGGAAGAGCTCACTGTGCCTCCATTTATTTGTATTACTAACTCATGAACTCAAAAGTGAGACAGACAGTTCACATCGGTAAAGTCTAGATTATACATCATACCTCAGCTACAAGGGAAGCTGCAGTGGTGATTATACAAGCTCCTCTACTGTGGGAGGAAGGCTCTGACCAGTACTAGTAAGACTCACAACGTACAGAATTGTCCAAACACTAGAAGATCGGATGAGGAGCAGCTGTATCAGAATAAAAATACACACTGGAGTAAGTAAATAACACTAGCTTAAAAAAAGATGTGGGGCTTCCCTGGTGCTAGGGTGGTGAAGAATCCTCCTTGCAATGCAAGGGACACCGGTTTGACCCTGGTCCGGGAAGATCCCACATGCCACGGAGCAACAGCCCATGTGGCACAACTACTGAGCCCAGCACTGCCAATACTGAAGCCTGCACACCAAGAGCCTATGTTCCACAACAAAGAAGTCACTGCAATGAGAAGCCTGTGAACCGCCACAAGGAGCAGCCCCTGTTTACCGCAACTAGAGAAAGCCCATGCACAGCGATGAATAAAAATAAACTCATACAGAGAAAAATAAAAATAAATACATCTTTTTTAAAAAGATGGAAGCTTATTTTTTCATTCACATAAAGGAAATATGAAAGGCAAGAGTCCAGGGCTGATATGACAGTAAATTGTAATCATAATATGATTAAGATAAATCCTAAGGAATCCAGGTCACTTCTACCTGGCTGCTCAATTGGCCTCGGTGCCACTTCATGACCTAGTATGGCTACTCCAGTGCTAGTCAGCACATTCACATACTAGTCAGCAGAGGGAAAAAAGGGAAGAGGCAGAGAAGAGCACGTGTCTTCCCTTTAATGATACTTTCCAGAAGTCACACTCAACTTACCTCATTTCTCAAGACTTAATCATAAGGCAAACATAGCTGCAAAGGAAATGAGAGAAGGCAGACGTGGCTATGCAGCAGTGCACCCAGCTAAAAATAAGAATTCTTACAAGAAAGAAAGAATGAATGCCCAGTGGGTGGTAAACAGCAGCATCAGCCACAGCAGGCCCACAGTGAACAGCCACTAGAATAAAATGTGTAGTAACAATGAAGTGCCAAGGATCCTGACCTGGTCCAGAGTACAAGGACGATCTCCTTGGGGAAGGTGTATTTAAATGAAAAGTAAAGGATGAATATTTAGCTTATGGAAAGGTTAGAGGCAAGAGAGAACGAAAAGGCAGTTAGAGGCAAGGGAAAAATGTACAAGGCCTGGCCTGATACACAGAGAAGGAGCAGAAAAATCTCTAGTGGGCTGAAAGCTGTAGTCAAGAGTGAGGGGAAGAGTCGGGTGAGATAATGCTCATTAGAGAGGCCGGGTCCCAATCCTGTGAAATGTCTCAAGTTCAGCATTTTGGACTGATCCTAGTGGTATGAAGTCACAGATTAAAGTACCACAGTGATATAACCAGATCTGAAATGCAGAAGTATCAGTAAGACTGTGGTATGGAGCGTGGATTAGAGGAGAACAATGTTGGAAATGGAAAATCGAGAGGCAGTTGTTGTTTAGAGGCCTAGACTGGTGTAGAGGTACTGCTGGTGGAAGGAAGTGGCCTATGACTTCAAGAGCTATTCAGAAAGTATAACTGGCAGGCCTGGTAATTGAAGGGATGCTGAGAATAAGGGAGAAACCTGACTCTTTGGTTTCTGACCTGGATATTGAGATGAGGTAGGCATCATTCGCTAAGACGGAGAATACTAGAGAAAAAAGCAATTTTTAGTTGTTGTTCAGAGGAAGGGAATAATTAGTCTCAGTTTTAACATGCTGCCTCTGAGGTCCTATTGAAGTATCTCATGGGAATTGTTCAGTATGCTACTATTTCTGTCTAAAGTCAGAAAATAGGGGGAATGGATCTAACATGTTTTGGAGCAATGAGTACTGAAGCCATGGGAGTGAATTCCATGGCTTGAAGAGGATGTACAGTAAGACTAGTAGACAGCTGGGAATAGAGCTCCAATTAGCCCAATCATTGAAGAGATGGGAAAAGAAAAACTGCTCTGCTGCTGCTAAGTCGCTTCAGTCGTGTCCGACTCTGTGCGACCCCATAGACGGCAGCCCATCAGGCTCCCCTGTCCCTGGGATTCTCCAGGCAAGAACACTGGAGTGGGTTGCCCTTTCCTTCTCCAATGCACGAAAGTGAAAAGTGAAAGTGAAGTCGCTCAGTCGTGTCCAACCCTCAGCGACCCCACGGACTGCAGCCTTCCAGGCTCCTCCATCCATGGGATTTTCCAGGCAAGAGTACTGGAGTGGGGTGGCATTGCCTTCTCCGGAAAAGAAAAACTAGGAGACATTTTACCTCACTTCTCCAAGATTCTGTTTTAATAGGACTGGGTTGAAGCTTAGTAACCCTGGAACTTAAAACACTAACCAATTCTAAAATAATAGGTCCAGAGTTTTCTGGCAATCATTGCTGCAGATCTGTGGGTTCCAATAAAACTAATCTCTAAAAATGATCTAGGGGGGAAAAGAAAAAAAAGGATTCCTTGGCCAAATCAGTTTAGGAGATGTCATATACTATACCCTTCCTACTACATACCCACCTTCCTTCCTGCAGATTTTCAGTACCCAACAGCATATAAAAAGCCTGAGAAGTTCTGTGTTTTGTTACATAATCTATGTAACTCTATTGAACAAATTGTTCCTCAACTATATTGGCTTTGGCATAGTTCTATCTTGTAAAGCCTAATACTCTGTGATCTCAAAACTCTGCTAGAGATTTTTAGCAAAATATAGGGAATCACTGTAAACCATAATGATGATAAAAGGTGCAAATTAGCAGTGAAATCCACATAAAAATATGTACATGACATGTAATGATAATGTAAACAGACACAAACAATAGGAATGAAGAAGCTCAAGTAGAAGACACATAGAGCAACAAATATTAAAACTTGAAAAACTGGTGTGAGAGACAATAAAGGTAGTTCATAAGAAGTCTTGGATGCTACAAAGGCAATCTGTCTTTCACTGCCCTGTGTCAACGTATTTTCTACACAGGCTTTAACATGATCTGCCTCTATGGACAAGGTAACAATAGAAAGAGATGACTATTAGCTTTGGAATGAGAAGGACCGAAGTTCACACCCTAATTCTGTCACCGAGGAGCTAAGTCTACTAGCTAATATGTGCCTAAAATGTCTCATGAATATAATGATGAAGGTGATGATAATAATACTAACTACAATTTATTGATTACTTACCATGTACCAAGCCCTTTACAGACACAGTTAGTACTTACAATGCTTCAAGACAGGTAGAATTATCCTAATTTTATAGGCAATGAAACAGGGTCAGTGAATGCAAGCGATTTTTCTAAGCTCTTAAGAAGTCATTTTGAATATCAAGAGGAATAAGATGGAGTATTCTGAATAAATGAAGTATTCTGAAGACTAAACAATGTCATACAAATTTTAGACATTATTAAATTAAAATGTATATAAATACCTTTGCTATTTTTGTATGCATATGTATTAACATTCCTCACAAAGATTACTCTTAGTAATACCAATTATCAAGGTTTGAGAAATGTGAACCAAACACTGGTAAAGATGTCTTTCCACAGTATTATTTTAAAACTGGAAATAGTATTACTAGTATTTTTGAAAGTTCCAATCTGTCAAATGCTTTGACCTAAATGATCATTCAATTTAAATAAATAAAAGGTCATGTTTCTGTTACAATGTTAACTAGCTAGATGATAATAGCCTTACTCCAGTATACTCTCTAGACTTATCCTCAGGAATGATTATGTGTTAAATACAGTTTTCTAATTAAAAGAATAAATATTGAAGTCCTATTAAAGGACATTTTATCAGTATACAGGATTAGTATTCAGTGTCTGAAATAAAGGATGACTTAGGGACTTTACTGGACTCTTTCAGCTCCAGTGCTATGGGTAACCCATCTTATCTCAGGCAAGCTTTCAACTTCTTATGTATGTGTCTTTGATATGAAACAGCTCTTTGTATGTCTCTCTCCACGGCTGGTGGTACTTGATCACTCAGACCCTATGTGTTCTCCCATAAGCACAAAGTGATTTACCTGGAAAAGTGCTAGTTACCATGATAAGGGGCTGAGAATACAAAAATGAATAAGCTATAACATCTATCTTCAAGGAACACTATCTCATAGGGAAGACACTATTACCATTGAGATTACTGACCAATATCAATTATATTTTGCATTCTTCATTTTCTAGATTAAACAGAAACGCCAAATAGTATAGCTTATCCCCTACTTCCATATTAGAGATTAAATTTTTAAAAAACAAACAGAACAAAAAGGCTTTTCAAAAAAATTGAAAGGCTAAAAGGCAAATCCTATCATGCCATTATATTTTAAGCAGTGAAACTTGCTAAGAGAGTAGTTCTTAAATGTTCCCACCGCAAAAAAAAAGTAGTTATGTGAGGTGATGGAGATGTTAACTCACCATACTAATACATACATGTCTCAAATCATCATGTTATATACATTAAACTCACATAAGAGTCTATGTCGATTCTTTCTCATTAAAGTTGGGAGAAAAAAAATTAGAATACCATGAGAGAAATGCACCTTTTATATCTTGCTTACCACAGTATTCCAGCACTTAGAATAATACCAGGCAAATGGGAGGTGCTCAACAAATATTTGTGAGTGAATCACAGAACCACTGAGTGGTTGAGTTAGGATTCAAATCCAGTTCTAATTGGTGCCCATCCTAAGAGTTTGTCAACTGTGACAGACAGCTTGTGAAGACAAGACTGGATCTGATTTATTTTCATGTCTTCCATATCCCCTAGAATACTGCTGTGTGTAAAATACGCTATCAATATATTCTTAACAAAATAACATTTAGACTTCATACTATAAATTCTAAGGTACTAGAAATAACAAACAAAAATAGTACGTGAATATCTGTAGGTAGAACCAATTCACACCATTTCTTCTTCCTAGTGTCAGTCACTCAGTCATATCCGACTCTTTGCGACTCTTCTTCCCGAATACATCTCTAATCCCACTGCCTTCCTTCTTCCATTTAAAATATTCTTACTTTGCTTTCAAGAACCACATCTTTCTTATTTTTGTTTTTTGGTCTTCCTCAATATTGAAAGAAAAAGTTAGACATATAATTTCTGAACACTCAGAGCAATTTTTTCCCTCTGTTATAATGCCTGATTTTTTCCTACAAGACTGTGAGTTAAGGCAATGATCCGACTCCAACTTTTTTCCTTTCCTTTATCATTCCTTTCTTCTCTCATTTTTTTTCCTTTCCCTCTCCTCCTCTGTTTCCACTCTTTCTCTCCCTTCCTTTCTTTTATTTTTAGGTGATTAAAGAGAAAGGTTTAAAATGCTCTAAAAATATAAACATCTATAGTTGTAAAATTAGAAGATATTATAATCCTTTAACTGATGTGATTATGTCTTAAATACCAACCTAGTTACATTTCTTCAAGAAAGCTGTCCATAAGGATAGACTCTGACAAATTAAAACATTCCCAATGAAGCTGAAACACCAATAACAGATTAACAAAACAATTTCTAAGATCCTAAGGACTTCAAGTACTAGATTTAAATTTACTCAGACTCCTATACAGTACACAAAAGCATATATAAATTTTCATATTATTACAGCTAAAAAACATCTAAGATCTGAAATCTTTTACTTGTGACATTTAACATTCTCATGAATGTTCTTTTATTCCCTTATATGATATTCCAACAAATTTCACAATCACAGCTTTTGAAATGCTCCATATATTGAGTAGCCTACAGTTGGTTATCCATTATATCAAAGATTCTGTATGACAAAAACATTAATTTCAGTTTTAAAGTATCATTATTTACATTGGGCAGCATCACATATCATTGGTATACAGTACTCTAACTTACTCAGTGATTTGACCCACAGGAGATCACATTTGCTATAGGAAAGTACAAAAGACATGGGAAGGTAAAAGGGATGTGTGTAAGCCAACAGCATGGGAAAAGAAAAAAAATAAATAAACAAGAACAGAAAAACTTAGTGAACACAGGCATGTAGGATAAATAACATAGATGGAAACAACTCAATATACCTCAAAAAGGCTCTGAAGGCACAAATATTTTATAGAACAGAAAAGTAAGTGCTGGTCATTATTATAATATAAGCCATCATATAATATCTTCAAGAAAGGGTATAAGACATCAGAGGTGCTTATTAATAATGCATATACTACAAAGAAACCCAGCTAACTAGAATAATTTTTTTCAGCATTACTGAAGTTTAGTATATTGCTGAGTCTATTTTACATTGTCACAAAAAGTAGTTATTTCAACCTGATCATGCTGTTACAAAGGTATAACCTTTCATTTGAGAGACAGGACCTTGTTTAATTCACTGCACGTATGAGTTTTACCTGGTCCATAAATACAGGGGCCTGGGGGGCATTCATTTAAATTGAAATATTAATAACAGAAATCTTTCTGCCATTTTAGCAATAAAACTTATTTGAGACAATATTCTTAGTTCTTTAAGTAAAGAGTTAACAACTTTAGAGGCAATATTATTCCAGAGGCCTCCTTAGCCAATTTTCTAAAGTACAGAATGATCAATAAAAATCAGCCTGTAACAGTATCTTCCAAACATCAATTGGAAAGAGTCTGTGTTCGGTGGAATGCCAAATAGTACTGCCAGACTTTTATAGAAAGAGAAGGCTATGTTTGCATTGTTCTGTTAATAGCATGCTAACAAGTATGTTTCCTGTCGGGTCACTAATGGACAGAAAAAATACATAATAAAGCAGTGAACAGTGGACAGTCATTCATGCTCTACTGGTCTACCGTTACTAGAGAGAAGAATGAGTAAGTCCTATAATCTTAAGCAGCTACAGAAAAGAATACCCTCTTGTTAAAGCTCAAGAGAATCTGAAGAGGGAATAAAAGAGAAAAAAGTCAGACAGATTATGCTGTCAATTTTAGTTGTCATAATGTGCTTCAGAGATAAAACATTCCTCTGAATGGCAATTGAACAGATGGAAATTTTCATTTTTGGTTAACTGGATGGAAGAATTGGACCAGTACCTAAAATGACATTGAAATGAAGCTCAAACCCCCTCCCACAAGAAGGAAACAGATGCATCATTCCAGATACAAAATAAATGATTGAATGGTGCATATATTATATTGGCATCACTGTATCCAACTGTACATCTGCACAATGTTTTAGTCTCCTGGAGAGAGAACAGACATTTCTAAAAGGGAAAATAGGCAACTATTGAAGTGAATCAGATAAGTATACCATTTGGGTAAGAAAAGCCAAACAACACTTCACTGAAATTGAAGTTATTCATGCTGAGATGAAAAAAGAACCATAAATTATACCGAGTCCAATGCCCTTGAACTTATACATTGATTTAAATGTAGCAAACTTAGAAATATAAAACCACAGTTTGAAGATTTTTATAATCTTAAATCAGAATGAATTTTTAAAAAATGACCACTTAAGACTCTAAAGAAGTTAGGGTTGAATACCCACCTAGCTTGAGTTGAGAAAGAAAAGAGTGACATATTAAACCAAAGCTACATTCCTTTTCTTAAACTATGACTGGAGAAGATTCACAATATGGGTAACAAAAATGAAATCTTTGATAATTTGCAGTTAATGACTGATCCTGTGAGTTGTGAACTAAAGCAGTGGGGTGATGAACTCCTTTTTACTCTTATCAGTCCCATTTCCACTTTTGGTTGGTGTTTCCTGCTGCTTTCCTGCCAGCTCTTGCCAGAGCGGATCCAGGCAGGTAGCTTACACCACCCTACACTTGCACATCAGTCTTCCTATCAGTCTTTTCCTGTCTTTCCCAACTCATTAAGTCCTCGGTCCAGCTGCAGAGAAAATATGAGATACCAGGTTTAGAGGGCAGGTAAGCAAGGTTTGTCATTTTGTTTCAAGGTATAATCTCAGGTGGCACGGGACCAGCATCACTCTGCATTATAAAGTGACTGTGTAAGAAGGTCTGATCAGGGGATGCAGATGATGCCTGAGGATGCCAGCAGAATAAATCTTGAGGTTAGAACCTAAAAGAGAAAGAGGCAAAAGGAAAAGTGTGTCTAACATAAAAAGATTTTATAGTTAAATAACAGAAATTCTGGCATCTTTTTATATATTAAGTCATTTATCACAATGTAATGAGACTTTACTATGTATCTTGAGTGACAGAATATTTTATCAGATATGACTTCCAATCAAACTATATTTAATAAGGATTCACTGTCTTGAAAACTGATTGAAATATGTCTCACAAGACTGTGAGAACAGCACAGGTGAGAAAAAAAAGTGCAGTGCAGCCCTACAAAATATTAATGGAGAGCAGATACCATGGGCACAATGAATTATGAGTCTGTACTGGTGTGTAGTATTCACAATGGTATTCCCTCTAGAAATAAAGTTGCACAGGGAAGTCACTGCATTCTCCCAATCATTTTTAAACACAGGCAAATGTGAAGCAGAGCTCATTAAAGATACAGAAAGACAAATATAACCTAAAAGTAAAAGTATAAGGAGGTTGGGCCCATCTGGACTTATTAGACAGAAAAAAGCCTTGAGGGGAATAGCTGGGAATGAGGGATAGGAGAAATAGTTAGAAGGTAATTGGGAAAGGGGAACTCATGTTGGCTCCCTCCCTGGGGTGTTTCTGCCAAGGAAGGAGAATAAGAATAGAACTTTCAGGAATAGTATCATGTGGTGGCTAAATGCCCAAAGAGTGTCTGTTGCTAGAAAAAGGCCAGGGTATAATACGGTAATGATTCACAGAAGAATAAGCAAAAGAAGTGGACCAGGAATCATTTTTTGTTCCTCTGACTCATTCTGATACTCTATGCTTCAAGCCACTCTATTACCCACTCTCTGTTAGCGGTATCTCTGTCATTCTATAACCATTCTTAAATTAACATGGGCAGAGATTTAATTTGAAAGATAACCTAAATCAAAAGGCTTCATAAAATACATGTCAGGCATTTTATGGTCACTGGTCATGGGACTAACAGAGGATCATCATCAAGGAACCAGGTGAAAACGTCCAATCCACAGGACAAGAGGACAGGTAGGAGTCCCAGGTCTTCTTAAATGAGGGCAGAAAGAGCGTGAGAAGGACTAATCTAAAGGAAGCAGCGTGTTCTCATTTCAAGCTGAAGTTCGCCTCTACCTGTATTTCATTGTCGTCCTCAGAGACAGATACTTAAGAAGATTCTTATTTTGATATTTTATGTTTTCTTATCAAACATGATAACAGATTATCATTTATTGACTTTAAGTATGAAATAAGCCAATTTACAAGTGGTTGACCAGATTTCAGCACCACTTGTAAAAGAATGAAACTAGACCACTTTCTAACACCATACACAAAAATAAACTCAAAATGGATTAAAGATCTAAACGTAAGACCAGAAACTATAAAACTCCTAGAGGAGAACATAGGCAAAACACTCTCTGACATACATCACAGCAGGATCCTCTATGACCCACGTCCCAGAATATTGGAAATAAAAGCAAAAATAAACAAATGGGACCTAATTAACCTTAAAAGCTTCTGCACATCAAAGGAAACTATTAGCAAGGTGAAAAGACAGCCTTCAGAATGGGAGAAAATAATAGCAAATGAAGCAACGGACAAACAACTAATCTCAAAAATATACAAGCAACTCCTACAGCTCAACTCCAGAAAAATAAACGACCCAATCAAAAAATGGGCCAAAGAACTAAATAGACATTTCTCCAAAGAAGACATACAGATGGCTAACAAACACATGAAAAGATGCTCAACATCACTCATTATCAGAGAAATGCAAATCAAAACCACTATGAGGTACCATTTCACGCCAGTCAGAAAGGCTGCGATCCAAAAGTCTACAAATAATAAATGCTGGAGAGGGTGTGGAGAAAAGGGAACCCTCTTACACTGTTGGTGGGAATGCAAACTAGTACAGCCACTGTGGAGAACAGTGTGGAGATTCCTTAAAAAACTGGAAATAGAACTGCCTTATGATCCAGCAATCCCACTGCTGGGCATACACACTGAGGAAACCAGAAGGGAAAGAGACACGTGTACCCCAATGTTCATCGCAGCACTGTTTATAATAGCCAGGACATGAAAGCAACCTAGTTGTCCATCAGCAGATGAATGGATAAAAAAGCTGTGGTACATATACACAATGGAGTATTACTCAGCCATTAAAAAGAATACATTTGAATCAGTTCTAATGAGGTGGATGAAACTGGAGCCTATTATACAGAGTGAAGTAAGCCAGAAGGAAAAACATAAATACAGTATACTAACGCATATATATGGAATTTAGAAAGATGGTAACAATAACCCGATTATGCGAGACAGCAAAAGAGACACTGATGTATAGAACAGTCTTATGGACTCTGTGGGAGAGGGAGAGGGTGGGAAGATTTGGGAGAATGACATTGAAACATGTAAAATATCATGTAAGAAACGAGTTGCCAGTCCAGGTTCGATGCACGATACTGGATGCTTGGGGCTAGTGCACTGGGACGACCCAGAGGGATGGTGCGGGGGAGGGAGGAGGGGAGGAGGGAGGAGGGTTTAGGATGGGGAACACATGTATACCTGTGGCGGATTCATTTTGATATTTGGCAAAACTAATACAATTATGTAAAGTTTAAAAATAAAATAAAATTAAAAAAAAAAAGAAAGAAGCCAATTTATGAAGAAGGCATTTTTAAAGATGGTTAGAAAAAGTGCTGAAATGTAACCTTTGAATAACTAGTGAGTACATACAGAAATGCTGGCAAGTCTGACTGGAGGCTGAATTTACCTAAATGCAAAGCCTCAAATGGGGCAGAGAAAAGCTGAAGTGCTATTAATGAAACCATAAGTGGCAAATGTACATTAAATCTATTCATCTCTCACTGAAAAGGAGCACTAGAGACTAAAGCTCTTTTAATCCCTCTGTTCATCTTTTTTACTGGGCAGATGATTAGCCATTTTTCAATGCTGACAAATTATATATTCTATTAAGTACTGGATCCTTCAACATTATGAAGATTACGGTCTTTAGCAATCATTTACAAAAAATTTTTAATTTTTTTCTTCTATTATGTTGTCTTTTAACATTTTTATTTTTCCTCATAAAATATTATTATGAAAATTCCCGCCATGAAGAAAAAAGCTTTCTCAATCTGGAATTCTAAACACTGTTAGTTTTTCTGTAAAATGCAAAAAATAGAAACAAACACCACTCCATTCAACAAGGTAAAATAACAGTGCACCTAGTTTTTTGAGAACTTTCTTTAAGTAGTTCCAGAATTAGTTCTCTGACACTACAGCAAACATTTCTCAAAATACACTGTATTTGATGATGCTGATATCAACATTTCTGTGTATTAGTGTAACTAGTTATCCTTTTTAAAAAAATTGAGGTGAAGTTCACATAAGATAAAATAACTATTTTAAAGCTCACAAGTCAGTGGCATTTAGTACACTCAAAATGTTGTGAAAACACCCTGCCAAGTTCCAAAACATTTTCATCACTCCAAAAGAACCCCAGTAATCACTAAAGCAGTCAATCCCTGTTCTCAGCTTTCCCTAGCCCCAGTAATCTGCTTTCTGCTTCAATATACTTACCTATTTTGGATATTTTCATATAAATGGAATCATACATTATGTGACCTTTCTTGTCTAGATTCTTTTATGCAGCATATTAAAATGCTCACAGTTCACCCATGTTGTAGCATTTATTATACTTCATTCCTATTTAGGGCTGAGTAATATTCACAACGGAGAAGGCAATGGCACCCCACTCCAGTACTCTTGCCTGGAAAATCCCATGGATGGAGGAGCCTGGTGGGCTACAGTCCATGGGGTCGCTGAGAGTCGGACACGACTGAGCGACTTCACTTTCACTTTTCACTCTTATGCATTGGAGAAGGAAATGGCAACCCACTCCAGCGTTCTTGCCTGGAGAATCCCAGGGACAGGGGAGCCTGGTAGGCTGCCGTTTCTGGGGTCACACAGAGTCGGACACGACTGAAGCGACTTAGCAGCAGCAGCAGCAGCAATATTCACAATTTGTTTTTCTTTTTATCTGCTGATGAACATTTGGGATGTTTTCACCTCATGGCTATTGTGAATAGTGCTATTAACATTCATGAACAAATATCTGAGTACCTGTATCGATTTTCTAGATATATATTTAGGAGCAGAATTGCTGGGTTATTCTATGTTCAACTTTTTGAGGAACTATCAAATTGTCTTCCAGAGCAGCTGTACCATTTTACATTCCTACCAGCAATGTAAAAGAGGTCTGATTTATTCTGATTTTTACCATCAATTTTTATTTTTTTTTCCAATTATAGCCATTCTAGTGGTTGTGAAGGAGGTATCTTACCATTGTTTTTATTTTGCATTTCTCTAATGAATAATGCTATTAAGCACCCATTCTGTGCTTGTTGGTCACTTCTTCTTTGGAAGAATGTCTATTCAAATCCTTCACCTATTTTAAAATTTGGTTACTTGGAATATTATTTAAAATACATTTAAAATCTGGAATACTTATCAGATATACCATTTGTAAATATTTTTCTCCCATTCTGTAGGCTGACTGTTCACTTTGCTAATAACGTCTTTTGATAAATGGAAGTTTTTAATTTCGAAGTCCAATTTTTCAACTTTTTGTTCCAATTTTCAGTGCCATATCTAGGAATCCACTGTCAAATTCAGGGTCATAAAGATTTACCCCTATGTTTTCTTTTAGGATATTTATAGTTTCAGTGCCTACAATTAGATGGTGTATCACGCAGGATCCTAGTTCAGAGGCCAGGGATCAAACCCATACCTCTGCATTTGGAAGCACAGTCTTAACCACTGGACTCCTAGGGAAGTCTGCTTGATCATTCTGAGCTAATTTTGTTATGTGGTGTCAGCCGGAAGCCCAACTTCATTCTTTTGAACGTGGATGTCTAATTGTCTCAGCACCATTTGTTAAAGAGATTATTCTTTCTCCCAGTGAGTGGTCTTAGCACCTTTGCTGCAAATAACTGGCCAGGAATGCATGAGTTCATTTCTTCTAGTTATTCTACTGGTCTGTAGTTATTCATTTACACTATATACTTCTCTACATGCTAAAAGCATAAATACAAGACAGTTTGCATAAGACACAATACTCTTAAGATCTTTAGTTCGACTTAAAGTTTCCCACCAGACTGGCGACATGCTTTCTCAATAGCAAGTACATAGGTGACCTGAGTTGTACCTTTGATAGGGACGATACCACCCTACCAAAGCACTGTCTTCCTGGAGCTGACATGAGAAAGACTGAGATTCCTTAGGTTCTTGCAAATCAATTTCAGGCACTCTCTACCATAAATGTATGTGGCACTGAGATGCCACCACCAACCTTGCTCTTTGTGTAGCTCATCATCACTGGGAGCAGGAAAGGTGATAAAAAGGGGAAAGGTGACACAAAGAGGGCACAGCTTCCACCCTCAGGAGACCTGTATCACTTGTTAGCAATAGCTAATACACTTGGACTAGGTGACCAAGAATTCAGTTTATCACATACTTATAAGCATGTGCAGTGACTACCTGTAACCTCATAGCCACAAATACCAAAGATTTCACTGAAAATTATGTGAACTCAGTGTTTGCTGCAAATGTTCTCTTGATATATAAATTCAGAAAACAACATGGAAATGGGCAAATGGAAGCTGTGAAGGGGTAAAATACTGTTTCATGTTAGTTCCAAAAATGTTTTTTGAACTTACTTTTTTTAAGACTCATTTTCAAGATAGTTTTAAAGAAGAAAAGTCTTAAGAATTATTCTACAAAAGTACAGGAAAAAACAATATAGGAAATTACTTTTTTCCATTTTTTATTCTCACTAATATTCTAGTGACAAAACATAACTTATCTAGGCCTGACCTACCGAGTCTACTGTTCTCAACAATGAACACTATTAACGGATTTACTTACAACTCACAGTACAATGACATTAAAAGATACGCAGAGAGTCATAAATTTTAAAACTGTGGTATGATCATGGCAATAATGATCATTTTTATCTTTAAGAGGGAAGAAGGTAGTCTTTTTGATGCCAAAGATGCCATTAGAATTAGAGGGTGCTTGAACTTTACTCAGGAGATACTGAAGTCAGAGTCTTTCTTTGTATCAGCCAGAGAAGCAGAACACTTAAGAGCAACTTAAGAACCAGTCATCTGGCTGGAAGCTGAAGTCCTTGAATTAGGCTGGAAGCTGAAGTCCTTGTATTAGGCACTGTGAGAATTCAGTTCAGTTGAGTTCAGTTCAGTCACTCAGTCATGTCTGACTCTTTACGACCAGAGTACTACCATGCAAAGCTCTACCCCAAAGGCCCCCAGGATCTGATAATACCACTAACTTACAAGAGAGGCTCTCTGAATTTATAAGGAATCTCTTCTGAAAAACTGTTCCATAAGAAACTCTTCTACCATCTGATAAATCACAAGGTATGTGATGAGGGTCATATGAGAGGGAAATCTGGCTTATTTTACCAACCTCTTTTAGGTGGTATATTCCTCAGTGCACTTTCTCTTCTTTCTCTCCATTTCTCAACAGGGACTTAACCAAGGATACACAACACTGAGCTTAAAAAGCCAAAAGTTTAGAGTAGCCTGAACCAGGAAGATCAACTTAAAGCTACGGAGGGAGGGGACTGGGAGAGTGGAAGGGCTTCTTTCTAAACTAACCATGCTTGTTTATCTCAGATATCAGTCACTTGGAGCAGTGCTTCTCAGACTTTAATACGAGAAGCACTTGGTATTTAATATGCATGTGAATCACCTGTGGATCTTGTAAATATGAATATTCTAATTCAGTAGGTCTGGGATGGGGTCTGAGATTCTGCAGACTGTACCTGACAAAGAGAAAGATGATTTTCACGGAGATACTACCAGGACTCTGACCAAAGCCGCTAAGTCTTTCTCTATCATTCTTTCTCTGCCAAGTGTCTCACTCGTCTTATGGTTCTTCATTTCTTCTCTGGGCTTCACTGATGGCTCAATTGCCTGCCAATGCAGGAGACGAGGGTTCGATCCCTGGGTCAGGAAGACACACTGGAGAAGGAAATGGCAACCTACTCTATTAATTTTGCCTGGGAAATCCCATGGACAGAGGAGCCTCGGTGGGGTGCAGTGTATGGGGTTGAAAAAAGAACTGGATGTGACTTAGCAACTGAACAACATTTCTTCTGTATCTAAAGCCTTCCACCTCAGAGAGACAAGCCTCACAAGTAAGAGAGAGGAAGATCCCTCTTCTTAACCTTCTGTAACAAGTGCCAATTTAACTGCCCTTTGATCCAATTTGTTACTGTATTAAAGCATATTTGTTATCTATCATAATGGTTGAAGCAATACAGACGAAAATAAGAATTAATGATAACTTTCCTCCAAAGGGGCACTTGTATTTTAAAAGATTATCTAATCAACCTACATTAATATTTATTAAGGAGACTGCTATGTGGAAAATATTTTCGAAATCCTCTGCTCCTTATTCGTCTGGTAACAGGGTATCATTCCACTTAACTTTAATTGGTCTGGATGGGTTTTAAGTACATAGAATCTACATTAAGAATATGTAGGCTTGTAGCCTCAAAGCCTCCAATCTCACTTCCTCTACCACTGTTAAGTGGCTTCATACTTCACAGTATACTGAAAACAGGAGTTGATACAGTGTACTCAAATACTGGAAATTTTAAATCATAAATCTCTGAATATAATGAATCTCCATTACTGAAAATCTCATCTTAACAGTAAATTATATTGCAAAAAAAAAAGGCAGGGGGACATATGAAGGTTTGGTAAGCAACTTTACAGAGACAGGTCATGGTATGGAAAGGAAGCAGAGAAAGGTATCACCTGCTGTGCAGTGAGTGTCCTTAGAGAGAAAAATGGGATTTTTGTAGAGAGGAAGGAAGATCATAGAGATTAGAGTTGAGTCAAAGTATCTTTCACTTTGGAGGGAGCACATGACTCAAACCTTTATAACATTTTTGTGGTTTACTCATTGATAACCAAAACCTTTGTTAAGTTTCTAATTTCAGCATGCGTACCTGTTCATAAAATAAAGTATGTTTTCAACATGTTAGTGCAAATTAAATTTTACAAGTCTATTCTATGTATTTATTAAATAAAATGAACAATTTTAAAGGTCATAAAGCTACCATATTTCCCAAACAGCAATGATTTCTTATTGCTAAAATAATTTATTTGGATTTTCACGTATTTTATTCCATAATTTTCAGAAAACACACCATTTAGGAATAATCCTTCAAAATGATACATACTGGAAAGAAAAGAAAGTGATCATTAAATTTTTTGTTCCTACAGTATCAGTTTCTTAAAGGACACAGTTAACATTAATGATTACAATTGACATTATTAAAATTAAAGCTTTAAATTTACTGGTTTATTTATCCACTCATTCAAGTTTACAGTTGCCTAAAATGTTACTGAATATGTTAGCATTTCAACAACTTAAGCAGTAGCTACAATTTAATTACGCTGACCTAAACGCATTTCTGAGACTCCTAGAATTTAAAAACTCGACTCCTTTCTATAACACTCCCTCCAAAAAGATATAGGTGGATCCCACTTACTGACTGAGAGTCATATTAAATATATGCTTGCCATTAATTAGCAGGATACTTGGCAGGTGGCCAGAGAATAAGCCTTTCTCCAAGATGCTAACACCTCATTCAGAGGCTATTTTAGACATTTAAAAACTTTTGTTCTTGCATGAGCATAAAATTTAAAAATATTGAAGGAACCCAAGCACAATAAAGATAAGAATGGAAAGGAATATTCTGAAAAGGTTTTATTTGCTAATGTGAATAAACTTATGGTTATTCAAATAATACAAAAAAAGGAAATATAAAATTTTAGCAGTTGTAAATAAGTATGCTTCATTCTTTTTCTAATTAAATTCTAATGTCACATCAACAAGTTATTAAGATTTATTTTCCAGCAGGTGAATCAGAAGTAAGTTATCTAAATAAAGTACAATTAAATCTTTAAGTGCAATGTCAGCAGCCTTTCCAGCATACCCAATCTGAACTATTATGTAGCTGACTAAGATCTTAAACTGGCTTTGACTCATTTTCCTTCCTTACAGCTTAACCGTTTTGGGCTTGTTTATTTGTCAGTATTTGTCAGTATTTCCAGTGTTTCAGTTATTTTCCTCATCTGGACATCCTGCCTAAATGAAAACATCTTAGTGAAGTCAGAGAGTTACAGGAATACTGCACAACAGGGTCAGACAGACTTTTTCATGAGTTTCAAAAGGGACTGATTGGAAAATACACAGCAATCACCAAATCTGTCTTGATGAACGTGCCACATTTATAACATTGGGCTTCCGGGGTGGCTCAGTGTTAAAGAATTTGCCTATCAATGCAGAAACCAGGGTTTCACCCCTGGGTCGGTAAGACCCCCTGGAGAAGGAAATGGCAATCTGCTTCAGTGTTCTGGCCTGGAAAATTCCATGGACAGAGGAGCCTGGCAGGATACAGCCCATGGGGTTGCAAAGAGTCAGACCCCACTGGGCGACTAAGCACACGTGATCACATGTGCTGTCTTACCAGTAAGCACTCATCTTTGGTACAGATGGTTGAGTGGTCAAAAGAAGTCTTAAAGGTAAGAGTACTTTGGAAAATACAGAAATACATGTGAGGTGAATGTCTATTAATGATGTATTCCAAATATAATTTATATTCTATTATTTCATAATTCAAGTCATTAATGAGAAAGTCTGCTTAATAAAGGTACATTGCCTATATCTGCATAAATTTTACCATAGACTTGAAGTATTTAGCATATGCTCTAGCTTTAATAAAAGTTGGTTATTTTTAAAAGGTGTATTAAAATGTACATAACATTTAAATATCTCTCTTCTACATTTAACAACTTCTCATTGGCTCATAATTTTACTTTTGACTTGCACTGACAATATATACTAATCTCCAATGCTTGAGGAAAAGAACTTTCAATTTTAAAAATGCCTATATTTGACTGTATTGTATAATTTTATGATTTGGATTATTAACTAAATTAGTCAAAATATTTGTTAGAAACTAGACCTTAATAGAAATATTTGATTAGAAACTTATGAAAATAACATTTCTAAGAAAATAAGGTCTATTTTAAACACACACACCTTCTAGTATATGCCTGGTACTTAAACAATAGTCAATAATTATTAAAGGGGTGAATGAAAGTGGTAAGAGGTGGTTCTAGTCTTATGAACTGTTCATTTCTCCTCTTATTATACCATCTGTCTTCCTAGACGGCACATACGTATAAAACAATATATCTGATTCATTTTTTCAAAGGTATTGCTAAGAACAGTCACTAAATGCAAGTTCATTTCAAAAGCAGAAAAGGGGGCCTCAGAAATAACATCTTAGAGGAAGAAAATCAAATTTCAGAGGTAAAAATGACAAGAAATCTCTTAGGTTTAAAGTAAAACCATCTCAAAGACTTTCATATTCTCAAAGGAACTGCTTTTCTCTTTATTCTGCTGCTGCTTAAGAAAAGCAGCAGAAGCACTGCAAGAAATACAACTCTGTGGTCTAATCCAAAGTCTGAGGATGTCATACCTTCAGCTTTGTTCTTTCTTCTCAAGACTGCTTTGGCAATTCAGGGTTTCTTGTAGTTCCATATAAATTTTAAAATTATTTGTTCCAGTTCTGTGAAAAAGTCATGGGTATTTTGATAGAGATTGCACTGAACCTGTAGATTAGAAGTAAAATTAGTAGTATGAACATTTTAACAATACTGATTCTTCTAATCCAAGAACGTGGGATAGCTTTCAACTTCTTTGTATCATCATCAATTTCCTTCATCAGTGTTGTATAGTTTTCAGAGTGAAGGTCTTTCACCTCCCTTGTTAAGCTTATCCCTATGTATCTTATTCTTTTTGATATGATTTCAAACAGATTGTTTTCTTGCTTTCTTTTTTTGACAGTTCATTACACACAAAAGTGACAGATTCCTGTATATTAATCTTGTATCCTGCAAATTTACTGAGTTCATTTACTAGTCCTAGTAGTTTTTTGGCAGACACTTTAGAGTTTTCTATTTATAGTATCATGTCATCTGTAAATAGTGACAATTTTACTTCTCTTCCAATTTCAATGCTTTTTATTTCTTTTTCTTCTCTGATTGCTGTGGCTAGGATTTCCAGTATTATGCTAAACGAAGTGGTGAGTGTGGGCATCCTTGTTTCATTCCTTATCTTAGAGGAAAGACTTTTAGCTTTTTACTGTTGAGTATATTAAGTGTGGGTTTGTCATACATGGGCTTTTACCATGTTGAGATATGTTTCCTCTACACCCACTTTGATGAGAGCTTTTATAAAGAATAGATGCTGAATTTCATCAAATGCTTTTCCTTCATCTATTGAGATGATCACGTGATTATTAACCTTCCTTTTGTTAATGTAGTAGACTGAATTGATTGATCTGTGAATACTGAACCATCCTTGTGTCCCTGGAATAAATCTCACTTGATTGTGGTCATATCATAATTTTTTATATACGGTTGAACATAGTTTGCTAATTTGCTAATATTTTGTTGAGAATTTTTGCATATATATTCACCAGAGGTATTCCCTTATAATTTTTTTGTAGGGTCTTTGTGTGATTTTGGTGTCAAGTTAGTGGTGACCCCATAGAATGAGTGTGGGTGAGCTCAACAGTTTTTTGGAGCAGTATGAGAAGGATAGGTATTAGCTTTTCTTTGTATGTTTGATAGAATCTTCCTGTGAAACCATCAAACACTAGACTTTTCCTTGCTGGGTTTCTTTTTAATAACAAATTCAATTTCACTATTAGTGATGGGTCTGTTTAATTGTCTATTTCTTTCTAGTTCACTCTTAGAGGCTGTATGTTTCAGGAATTTGTCCATTTCTTCTAGGCTGTCCAATTTGTTGGCATACAACTGTTTGTGGTATCCTTTTATTACTTTTTTGTATCTCTGTGACAGCTTCGTTTCTTACTTTATTTGGGTCCTCTCTCTTTTCTTCTTGATGAGCCTGGCTAAAGTTGTATCAAGTTTATCTTTTCTCAAAAAAGCAGCTCTTGGTTTCATTGATCTTTCCTCTTGCGTTTTCTTTTCTTTTTTCTGGGGGGGGGGGGTCCTCTCCCCCCGCCCCCCCGCTCTCCTCTTTATTTTTTCCTTTCTTCTGTTCATTTTGGGCTTTATTTATTCTTCTTTCTCTAATTCCTTTAGATGGAAGGTTCAGTTGTTTATCTGAGTTTTTATTGCTTCTTGAGAAAGACCTACATCACTATAAACTTCCCTTTTACAATTACTTTATCTGCATCCCATAGATTTTGGAACATTGTCTCCATTTTGACTTGTCTCAAGGTAAATATTTTCTGATTTCTTCTGATTTCCACATAGAACCATTGGTTTTGAAATAGCATATTATTTAGTCTGTGTATTTTCCCCATCCTTCTTCCTGTAATTGATTTCTGGTTTCATACCACTGCTTTCAGAAAAACATGCCTGATAAAATTTCTATACTCTTAAATGCGTTGGGGCTTATTTTGTGGCCTAGCATATGATTTATGTGGAGACCATTCCATGTACATTTGAAAAGAAAGCATATGCTATTGTTTTGGGATAGAATGTCCTGTCAGTACTGGTTAAGCCCCACTGGTCTAAAGTGTCTTTAAGATCAATTTCCTTAGATTTTGTCTGAATGATCTGCCCACTGATGCAAGTGGAATGTTAATGCCCCTACTATTACTGTATTACTGTCAATTTCTCACTTCATGTCTCTTAATATTTGCTTATATATTTAGGTGCTCCCTGTATTAGCTGCATACATGTTATATCCTATTCTTGGACTGATCCGTTTATCCAGTAATAATGCCCTTTGTCTTTCGTAACAGGCTTTGTTTCAGTGTCTACTTTGTCTGATATGAGTATTTGTTACCTTTGCCTTCTTATCATTTTGATGAAATGTCTTTTTGCATTACTTTTAGTCTCTGTGTGTGTCTTTCTCTCTGAAGTCAGTCTCCGACAAGCAGCATACAGATGGGTCTTTTTATACAGTCAGTCATTCTATGTCATGTTATTGGAGCATTTAGCCAGTTGACATTTGAAGTGGTTATTGACAAGTATGTACTTACTGCCATTCTGTCACTTGTTTTCTGGTTGTTTTTGTAGATCTCTGTTCTTCTCGTCTTTTGGTTTCTTCCCTTGCGGTGTGATGATCTCCTTTAGTGGTATGCTTCTACTTCTTTCTAGTTTTTGTGTGTCTGTTATAGGTTCATGATTTGCAGTTACCACAGGACTCATATACATTGACTTCTAACTGTAACTACTTGTTTTAAACATGTGGTCGTTCCAAACACATTCTAAAAGATCTACGTTTCTCACTCACTACCCTCCCTACATTTTGTGTTTTTTATGTCATATTTTACATCTTCATGTTTCCCTTTACTGATTATTGTAGTTTTATTTTTTTAATGGTTCATATTTTTAATTGGATACATATTAATACTTCACACTACAATGGCACCATGTTCAATCACTCTACAAAGCAGAATATATACAATCCTTGCTAGAGAAGCAAATACAGTGGTGTTAATTGACAAAGTGGCCTACAAAGTGCCATTCTAATTAAAGATTTCACATTTTCCTAGATAGTGCTAAATGTTAATGACAAGGAAAGTTCACTTGTATATGATGCTTTATGATTGAAAAATCAGTTTCACTTCGATTACTGCATTTTATTCTTTTTTGTGTGTGGATTTTTTTTTCTTTCTTTGTTTTTATTTGTTAACTTTACAATATTGTATTGGTTTTAATTCAGTCAGGGTCCAAAGGAGAGGCGGAAGGGACCTGGCGGCCCCGGGGCTTCCCCCAGCCGGTCAGCGGAGTTTAAAAAAAAAAAAAAAAAAAATGAATCCACCACAGGTATACTTGATTATTGTAGTTTTAATTGATTTTACAATATTTTATCTTTTCATCTTTGTACCAGCTATTTACTTGGTTGATCCTTAGCCTTTAACTATATATTTGCCTTTACTAGTAGGATTTTGCTTTTCCTGTAGATACTTCTTGTTAAAGCTTTTTTTTCCACTTAGAAAATACTCTTTCTTTTAGAGTAGGTTTAGTATTGATGAATTAGTTTTATTTTTGCTTGTCTAAGAAGGTCTTTGTATCTCCTTCAATTCCAAATAATAATCTTGCTGGGTACAGTATTCTAGGTAGCAGTTTTTTCACTCTCAGCACTTTGAACATATCATGCCATTCCCTTCAGGTCTGCAACATTTCAGCAGAGAAATAAGCCTTATGACAGGACCTTTGTATATAACTCTTGTTTTTTCTCTTGTTGCCATTAGAATTCCCTCTTTAACTGCTGTCATTTTAATTAAGATATGTGTGGATCTGTTTGAGGTCATCTTGTTTGGGACCCTTGGTGATTCCTGTATCTGGATATCTTTTTCCTTCCTCGGATTCTGGAAATTTTCAGCCGTAGTTTCATCAAATAGATTTCCAGTCCCCTTCTCTGCCTCTTGTCCTTCTGCATGCATGCATGCTCAGTTGTGACCCCACAGACTATAGCTCGCCAAGCACCTCTATCCACGGGATATTCCAAGTAACAATACTGGAGGGGGTTGCCATGCCCTCCTCCTGGGGATCTTCCCAATCCAAGGACTGAACCCACATTTCCTGCATCTCCTGCACTGGCAGGAGGAGTCTTTAGCACTGCACCATCTGACTCCTTTAACACAAAGGTTGGTATACGTGATGTTGTCTCAGTTCCCTTAAATTGTTCTCATTTTTAAAATGTATCTTTCTTTTGCTGTTTTGAATGAGCAATTTCCATTATTCTATCTTCCAGATCACTTATACATTCTTCTGTATCACCTAATCTGTTAATTCCTTCCAATATGTTTTTCTTTTCAGTTACAGTATTCTTTATTTCTGATTGGTTCTTTTATTTATATTGTTTAGTTCCTTGTTACAATTCTCACTGTGTTGATCTGTTATTTTTCCAACTTCAGCTAGCATTCTTATTGCCAATGCTTTGACCTTTTTATCTGATAAACTGTTTCTGTTTCATTAGGAGAAGGCAATGGCACCCCACTCCAGTACTCTTGCCTGGAAAATCCCAGGGACGGAGGAGCCTGGAAGGCTGCAGTCCATGGGGTCGCTGAGGGTCGGACCCGACTGAGCGACTTCCCTTTTGCTTTTCACTTTCATGCATTGGAGAAGAAAATGGCAACCCACTCCAGTGTTCTTGCCTGGAGAATCCCAGGGACGGGGAAGCCTGGTGGGCTGCCGTCTATGGGGTCACACAGAGTCGGACACAACTGAAGTGACTTAGCAGCTATTGCTCCTTCAATTGAAACAAATTCCTACCTTCTCATTTTGCTTAACTTTCTCTGTCTCTATGAAATGAGGTGGAAAAGTCAGCTACTGCAGTTTTAAAGTGGTGTCCTTGCATGGGAATATCCCTGTAGAGGTTATATGTACCCACTGGCTTTGGTGGGAGAGTTGGGTCTAATTGAACACAAGTCATGTCTTTCCCCAGGGTGAGCTGGCAGCTATCACCTTGGTAGGAGGTGGCCCTGGAGATGGAGGTGCTAGAAAACCAGGTGACAGTTAGGCCTTCTCTTCTGCTCAGTGTTCAACACCACTTTAGTGGGGTGGTAGGTCCCAAGTTGCTGGAGCAGAAGCCCCGAAGATCATGTTTGAGCTGGCTCCATTCCCTTCAAGTGCGTATTTTTACCCCTTTCAGTAAAAGCACCCTCACCCCAGAGGTGAGCAGTGCTGGAAAGAGAGGGGGCTGGTGCAGGCTCTCAGAGTGGGTCTGGGCATGGGCGGTGTTGGCCCCGGTTACCATCAGCAACCAGACAGCTTCTGATGAGCTCATTTTGGTAAAAACCAGTAATGGCTGTCCCCGCCCTGCTCAGATGCCACTTTGGGTATGAAATGCCTTTGTTCCTCACAATCGAACTCTTCCTCAGCTGCTGCAGTCCTCTCCATATCATGGAACTTTGTTACTGAACAGGTGGGGTAGGGGCCTGCAATGAGCAGGTCAGGGCATGGGCTGCGTCAGTCTAGCCAGAGTCAGAGTCCCAGACTGCCACTGATGCGCGGCCTGTGTGAGCGTCCAGAGTGGCTGCCACTGCCACTACAGGTCTGAGCCACCGTTGTGCCTCACAGCCAAGTTCTCCCCTCAGCCTGACGACCCTCACCCCAATGTGGAGCTGCATCGTGGAGCAAGCAGGGCAGGGGCACGTGCCAAGACAGTTGGGGGAAACCAGCCAGTGACTGATGCAGTTTCAGTCCGCCCTGCTTCAGGAGTAAGCAAGCATATACAGACTCCTCACAAGAAGGGTCGAGGCTTCCAACAGCTCTTCTGTTAGTCTCCCTTTCCCTCCAACCAAGCGCAATCAGCTTCCCAGTGTCAGACCCCAGGGCTGGGGCACCCAAATCGCTCACTCCCCAGGGAGGATCTCCTCTTCTGAGTCCCCTCCCAGAGGCACAAGTTCAACCTGACTGCCTCTCTACTTGATTCTGAATCCTTCTTACAGCCTTGGTTGTTCAGGAGTCCTTCTGCTACTCTCCAGTTAAGCTTTCATTGAACATTTTTTCACCTTAGAAAATACTTGGTATCTTTGATGTGTTTATGGAGGAGGTGAGTTCTGCATCCTCGTACTCTATCATCTCAATCTCCTCTTTTGATTTTGTAATTCTTAGAATAACTAATACTTAGACAGTCTCCAAATAGCAGCAAAAATGAACTGCCGAACCGAGTAGTACTTTGGAAAGTGAGAGAGCTAACTAAGAAAAGTAAGTTACCATCGTCAATATCTTGTAATAACCTATAATGGAAACTAATATAAAAATAATATGTGTGTATATATATAACTGAATCACCTCCTGTGAACCTGAAACATTTTAAGTCAATAATACTTCAAATATATATATATATATTAATTAAAAAAAAAAAAAAAAGTAAGTTCAACTAATTTACCTGGACAGAGAAACTTGAGTTCCATAATGAATAAAAATGGAGCTCACCACTAAATGACCTTGACAAACAACACTAGAAATATTACTTTTCCTCATATGTTGTAATTCTTCCACAAATACAATGAATCATGACAAATGCTAGGAAGAATGTCTAATTCACAGAATTTAATAATACTAATTATAGTTAATGTTGTTGTTGACATTATTATTCTTAATGTAAAGCAATTATGATATTCTCAGAGCAAAAAAGGACAAGTAACTCTTTTTCTCTTGCATCAAGTATTTTCAACCTCGCTTAGACATAGATGTACTTAGCTTAGTCACTCATTCATTATTAGTTTCCATTTCTAATCAAAAGGTCCCATATTTCCCTGGCAGGGAAAGGCAGAAGTGAAGATTAAGGATCCTTAAATTCCTTTTAAAGATAGTAAAAAGGATTTCCTGTATAACTGTGAATAATTTCATCCTCCTCTCCTGTTTCTCTCTTGGATGAAACTATGACACTGATGTGGTTCTACTGGTATGAGACAGGAATGCAATTAAGAACTACAAGGAAAATGCTGATTATTTTAACTTTACCAAAACATAAGCAACTGTTTAAGTACATGCGTGTATATACATACAAACTAAGGGAATGCAATAAGCAATTTAAATACTCTCAGAGACAAACACAATTAAGAAGTGAAAATTTTAAATGAAAATAAGAAAATGAAAATTCCAACATTCAGACAACCCTAAGATAATCTATACAAAAATAATAATTTATATTACTTCATATTCAACAAAGGATTTTAAAATAAGTTCAACCTTTTTTAGGTATAAGCCTTTGACTGTGTGGATCACAATAAACTGTGGAGAATTCTGAAAGAGATGGGAATACCAGGCCACCTGACCTGCCTCTTAAGAAACCTGTATGCAGGTCATGAAGCAACAGTTAGAACTGGACATGGAACACACTGGTTCCAAATAGGAAAAGGAGTACGTCAAGGCTGTATATTGTCACCCTGCTTATTTAACTTCTATGAAGAGTACATCATGAGAAACGCTGGGCTGGAGGAAGCACAAGCTGGAATCAAGATTGCCGAGAGAAATGTCAATAACCTCAGATATGCGGATGACACCACCCTTATGGCAGAAAGTGAAGAGGAACTAAAAAGCCTCTTGATGAAAGTGAAAGAGGAGAGTGAAAAAGTTGGCTTAAAGCTCAACATTCAGAAAATGAAGATCATGGCATCTGATCCCATCACTTCATGGTAAATAGATGGGGAAACAGTGGAAATAGCGGCTGACTTTATTTTTCTGGGCTCCAAAATCACTGCAGGTGGTGATTGCTGCCATGAAATTAAAAGACGCTTACTCCTTGGAAGGAAAGTTATGACCAACCTAGATAGCATATTCAAAAGCAGAGACATTACTTTGTCAACAAAGGTCTGTCTAGTCAAGGCTATGGTTTTTCCAGTGGTCATGTATGGATGTGAGAATTGGACTATAAAGAAAGCTGAGCACTGAAGAATTGATGCTTTTGAACTGTGGTGTTGGAGAAGACTCTTGAGAGTCCCTTGGACTGCAAGGAGATCCAACCAGTCCATCCTAAAGGAGATCAGTCCTGGGTGTTCATTGGAAGGACTGATGTTGAAGCTGAAACTCCAATACTTTGGCTACCTGACGCAAAGAACTGACTCATCTGAAAAGATCCTGATGCTGGGAAAGATTGAGGGCAGGAGGAGAAGGGGACGACAGAGGATGAGATGGCTGGATGGCATTACTGACTCGATGGACGTGAGTCTGACTGAACTCTGGAAGTTGGTGATGGACAGGGAGGCCTGGCGTGCTGCGATTCATGGGGTCGCAAAGAGTCGGACACAACTGAGTGACTGAACTGAATTGAACTGAAAAAGAAGGTATGTTTTAATTAAAATCATAAAACATTTTAGGGTATATTATGAATTTGATGATGTACATGGTTATGATTACATTATCTCTGACAACTCAAGATAGAATATTACTCCCTGCTGGGAAAATTATATGCATGATTTTTTTTTTCCATTTTGGTTAATTCTGTAATCGTCAATTTCATCACAGTGCATTACTGACCAGGAATAATCCACAGCACCATTTTGAAATTCTGTCTTAAGATTAGCATTTTATAAAGCAATAATGTAGGATTTATTTGGAAGAAAAAGAAATAAATCCAATTATTTTAGAGAAAAGATTCTTTCCTCAAATCGGCTCAAAGGAAATAAAGTGGCAACTACACTTTTTTAAAGACAATGCTGCCACCTGCTGGAAAAATATGAAATGTCTTCATCATTTCCCAAATGTTAGTGCAAACATATAGTTACATTCAGGAGTTACATATATACTGCTGCTGCTAAGTCGCTTCAGTCGTGTCCAACTCTGTGCGACCCCACAGACGGCAGCCAACCAGGCTCCCCTGTCCCTGGGATTCTCCAGGCAAGAACACTGGAGTGGGTTGCCATTTCCTTTTCCAATGCATGAAAGTGAAAAGTGAAAGTCAAGTCGCTCAGTCGTGTCCGACTCTTCGCCACCCCATGGACTACGGCCCACCAGGCTCCTCCATCCATGGGATTTTCCAGGCAAGAGGACTGGAGTGGGGTGCCATTGCCTTCTCCCAATTACCTACTGAAAAATGACACACCTCACTTGATTTTTCTGATTTTTAACAAGTATGTTTTAATTGAATGCAAATTAATTATAGTTTTTAGTGTACTCAAACGCTAAATACAAATAGGCTGCTGCTGCTGCTGCTGCTAAGTTGCTTCAGTCATGTCCGACTCTGAGTGACCCCATAGACGGCAGCCCACCGGGCTCCCCCGTCCCTGGCATTCTCCAGGCAAGAACACTGGAGTGGGTTGCCATTTCCTTCTCCAATGCATGAAAGTGAAAAAATAAAGTGAAGTCGCTCAGTCGTGTCCGACTCCTAGCGACCCCATGGACTGCGGCCCACCAGGCCCTTCCGTCCCTGGGATTTTCCAGGCAAGAGTACTGAAATAACATCAAAAACAATGCAGCTCTATAACCACAGGTAACAGTTGGATGATGCAGGTTTTCAATTATCAGATGATGATATATTCACTCTGAAAGCAAAACAAATATGACTACGTATTTTGGCATAAGTTTGATGCTAGGAACTAAGTTCAAACTGGAACCACACTAGAAACGTTAACGGAAAAGATAACCTTACTTCTAATGAGAATATTTCAGTCCCTGAAGAATAATTTGGTCCATTCGTCATAAATAAAAATATGCCTTAATAGCCTCTTTTAAGATCTTGTAATACTACTTCATCATTTCCTATGTTTTTTTATTAATATTGCTTTGTTTTTGTTTTCATAGTTCTGGGTCCATAAATATCTCAGTTCATTGAACACCTGTTTTCTGTAATATGTACTCTGCACCCAAGCACATATACATAAAGTTCATTCAAGTATTCAAGATGAAACAAAACCTCATGTTTAAGATAAGGATAATAATCTTTAGTTATATGGTTGTTATAAAGACATGAGATTATCAGTTAACACTCAATGAATGACAGCTATCATTAATGGAAAAAACCTGGAGACTACGGTGAGTTGAGAACAAAATAGAGGAAAAAAGTGTTTCTAATTGGTGTTACAAATTAAATACATAAACTTTAGTTTAACATTGCTATTAATTTATGTTAACCTCATTTATCTTCCCAAATCCTAATGAATTTATTTAAAAATACAGGATGCAGCTACACTGTAAAGCTGATACAGTTAACCATCAAAAGCTGAGAAACTGAGACCAACAGACCTGAAATACATAAAACAGATATGTTCTGCATAAAGCAATGTTGAATAAATATTTGTCATATGAGAAAATTAATGAAAGATGCAAGATAACATGGAAAGTAAAACCAAGAATGCTGACTGGTCTGTAAATCAGCACAGACAAAACAGGTCACACTGGCAAGAATTTCTAAGGGTTTTTCCAAAAAGAAATACTGAGAAAACCTCAAGTTTAGAGCAATGGGTGTAAGAGCAAGGGGCAAATAAATGAAAATGGTCAAGTCAAAGGAATCTGGGAATGCCACAAGTGCGCCTAACATGGAGGCCTAGGTATCACTGATGTGAAGAGCTTGTAAGATGTCACAAAATGAGATCTTTTTTTTAAAGCTTCCAAACAATAGCATGTGCTAAGTACCCCAATGAGCCCCTCTCCTATTTCTCATAGGCAACTATTAATACAACTCTGATCTGATACGGACATTCTTAAGATTCCTGCTCGCAGGAGGTGAGAATGAAGGCATCCGGAGTACTGAGTACAGTTCTTCCAGAGCACTTCCACCAGGGCCCTGTAAGAAGCCACAAGCCTGTAGCATTCACTCAGGTCTCACTCAGTACAGTCAAGTTCAGGTAAAAGGAGGACTCTGCTACAAGACATCTAAAAAGGTAGTCAGGGATAAGAAGACATAAACAACAAAGCCTAAAATAATATGATGATCAAAGAAGAAATAGACCACTTCTTATAATAAACATTAATGGACTTAAAAAAAAAAAAGTGACTTGTCAACACCTACTCCAAAAAAGCAGGGGTACATGAGAGGCAGAGAGAGAGAGAGAGAGCAAAAAAAGTTTTTAACATAAAGAGGAAACTTATAAACTACAGGAGACTTTAAAAGTCTCTTAAAAAGTTCCATATTAGTGGGACTTTCTTGGTGGTCCAGTGGCTAAGATTCAACAGTCCTAATGCAGGGGCCTGGGTTCCCTCCATGGCCAGGGAACAAGATCACATATACCACAACTAAGAGTTCAGCATGCCACAACTAAAGAACCCATATGCCACAACTAAAAAAAATATTTAAAAAATCCCACATGCCACAGCTAAGACCTGGCACAGCCAAATAAATAAATATTAAGAAAAAACCATATTAGTGATCATAATGCAAGGATTTTGTTTGGAGCTCAATTTATACCAACTGCAAAACTATGTAAACCAATAAGAGAATTACAGGGAACATAAGAATTCTCTTATAAGGACACTAATAGATGGAGAAATATACCATGTTCATGGATTGGAAGAATCAATATAGTGAAAATGAGTATACTACCCAAAGCAATTTATAGATTCAATGCAATCCCTATCAAGCTACCAACAGTATTCTTCACAGAGCTAGAACAAATAATTTCACAATTTGTATGGAAATACAAAAAACCTCAAATAGCCAAAGCGATCTTGAGAAAGAAGAATGGAACTGGAGGAATCAACCTACCTGACTTCAGGCTCTACTACAAAGCCACAGTTATCAAGACAGTATGGTACTGGCACAAAGACAGAAATATAGATCAGTGGAACAAAATAGAAAGCCCAGAGATAAATCCATGCACCTATGGACACCTTATCTTTGACAAAGGAGGCAAGAATATACAATGGATTAAAGACAATCTCTTTAACAAGTGGTGCTGGGAAATCTGGTCAACCACTTGTAAAAGAATGAAACTAGAACACTTTCTAACACCATACACAAAAATAAACTCAAAATGGATTAAAGATCTCAACGTAAGACCAGAAACTATAAAACTCCTAGAGGAGAACATAGGCAAAACACTCTCTGACATACATCACAGCAGGATCCTCTATGATCCACCTCCCAGAATACTGGAAATAAAAGCAAAAATAAATGGGACCTAATTAACCTTAAAAGCTTCTGCACATCAAAGGAAACTATTAGCAAGGTGAAAAGACAGCCTTCAGAATGGGAGAAAATAATAGCAAATGAAGCAACTGACAAACAACTAATCTCAAAAATATACAAGCAACTCCTACAGCTCAACTCCAGAAAAATAAACGACCCAATCAAAAAATGGGCCAAAGAACTAAATAGACATTTCTCCAAAGAAGACATACAGATGGCTAACAAACACATGAAAAGATGCTCAACATCACTCATTATCAGAGAACTGCAAATCAAAACCACTATGAGGTACCATTTCACACCAGTCAGAATGGCTGCGATCCAAAAGTCTACAAATAATAAATGCTGGAGAGGGTGTGGAGAAAAGGGAACCCTCTTACACTGTTGGTGGGAATGAAAACTAGTACAGCCACTGTGGAGAACAGTGTGGAGATTCCTTAAAAAACTGGAAATAGAACTGCCTTATGATCCAGCAATCCCACTGCTGGGCATACACACTGAGGAAACCAGAAGGGAAAGAGACACGTGTACCCCAATGTTCATCGCAGCACTGTTTATAACAGCCAGGACATGGAAGCAACATAGATGTCCATCAGCAGATGAATGGATAAGAAAGCTGTGGTACATATACACAATGGAGTATTACTCAGCCATTAAAAAGAATACATTTGAATCAGTTCTAATGAGGTGGATGAAACTGGAGCCTATTATACAGAGTGAAGTAAGCCAGAAAGAAAAACACCAATACAGTATACTAACGCATATATATGGAATTTAGAAAGATGGTAACAATAACCCTGTGTAGGAGACAGCAAAAGAGACAGTGATGTATAGAACAGTCTTATGGACTCTGTGGGAGAGGGAAAGGGTGGGAAGATTTGGGAGAATGGCATTGAAACATGTAAAATATCATGCATGAAACGAGTTGCCAGTCCAGGTTCGATGCACGATACTGGATGCTTGGGGCTAGTGCACTGGGACGACCCAGAGGGATGGAATGGGGAGGGAGGAAGGAGGAGGGTTCAGGATGGGGAACACATGTATACCTGTGGCGGATTCATTTTGATATTTGGCAAAACTAATACAATTATGTAAAGTTTAAAAATAAAATAAAATTAAAAAAAATAACATAAAAAAAGAATTCTCTTATAAACAAGAGGATTATAGACAACTAGGGAAATGGGAAGGACAGAAAATTTGATATTATGAATGTTTTATTTATATATGTGCTGATGGTGTTATTTGTATAGTTAAAAAGAGGTACTTCCCTGGTAGTCCAGACGTGGCTTCAACCCCTGATCCAGGAAGACTCCACGTGCTACAGGGCAACGAAGCCCGTGCACCACTAGTGGGCGCTCACGCTGCAACTGTTGAAGCCCGCGTGCCTAGAGCGCAGGCGCCGCAGTGAAGAGTAGTCTCAGTTCGCTGCAACTAGAGATTGCCCATGTGCAGCACTGAAGACCCAGCAGAACCAAAAAAAATTTTTTTTTAATTTAAAAAGAGGAGTCTGTGTTCGAGACATATAAGACATGTTTATAGGTAAACTTTCAAAATTAGAGGAGAGGTGGGTAGCAGGGTGGGAAGAAAGTTAAATTTAGGCATGCATTAATAACTGTTTCAAGTGAGTGATGGGTAGGTACATGGAGGTTTGCACTATCATTCTATTTTTTATGTTTGAAATATTTTATAATTTAATAAAGATAACTGAATAAACAAAATAAATGATTCTCAGGTTAGAAAAGAGGTAAAATCCAACTAATTTTTTTTAAAAGGAAGCACAAGGACATAAAATAAACTTTAATTTTAAACAAACTTCCATTTTAGATGGACAAACCTCAATTCTAAATTATCACCTTTAAAGTGTAGTTTATTTGACTTCCCAAAAGTGTCTGGAAATGCCATATTCAAAGGCCATCTTCTTTTTATTTTAAAACCAAAAAGCATGAAATGTAAAATTCAGGAAATGTTATTATAAACACGTCTGGGACACTGATAATCTACATATATGTGAATTTAAACACAATCAAATAAATACAGAAAGTATAAATATATAATTTGGTAATAAACGCTTTCACTAAAATCTTAGCACAGATTTTTCTTTGTTCACAATTTCTATAAATATACAAAAATGCTTCATTAAAAACTTGAACAACAAAGTGAAAAAAATCTTTTAGAATGTAAGATTTTCTAATACAATGCTGAACTTGAATAGGTTTATTTCTTAATTATTAAACTATGAACGGTTCAAAAATCACCGCCAGTAGCCTGGTGTAAACAATTCACTACAAAAAGCCCTAGTGAAGGTTCTACAGGTTTTTAAAATGTGTTCCAAAAACAAATCTACCATGGTTGATGAAATGTTTGTCCTGGATTCTAGAAGAAAGAGTCACTGCTATCTAATGCCCACTGTTATCCCTGCCTTGCCCCCAGTCTATTCCATTTTGGGAACATCATCTGAAACTCAGTATTATGCAAAGTTACAGACTAGATGCAAGACTAGGGCTTCCCTGGTGGTTCAGATAGTAAAGAATCCACCTGCAATGAAGGAGACCTGGGTTCAATCCCAGGGTCGGGAAGATCCCCTGGAGAAGGGAATGGCTACCCACTCCAGTATTCTTACCAGCAGAATTCCATGGACAGAGGAGCCTGAGGGGCTACAGTCTATGGGGTTACAAAGAGTCAGACATGACTGAATGACTAACACTTTCAATATTACAGTGTATAAGATGCAACTTTTATATAAGTACATTCAGTTAAGTTTAATGTTATGATTTTTTTTAATGCTGAAAATTAAATACTATCTGATTCAACTCCCTGATATATTGGAAATCATATAAGCTTTCAGGTTTGAGCTCTCCTAATAGCATAAACATTCAGGCTTCTTACAAACCATTCATCTCAAGATTAGATTAAAAACAAGTATCACTTTCAAAGTGAAAGTGAAGTCACTCAGTCGTGTCCGACTCTTTGCGACCCCATGGACTGTAGCATACCATGCTTCTCTGTCCATGGGATTTTCCAGGCAAGAGTACTGGAGTGGGTTGCCATTTCCTTCTCCAGGGGATCTTCCCGACCCAGGGATCGAATCTGGGTCTCTCTCATTGTAGGCAGACGCTTTATCCTCTGAGCCACCAGGGAAGCCCAAGATCACTTTCAAGATGGACTCAAAGGTCATGCATGTCTGCCAGGTGGTTCAGATTTACTCTCAGGTGATAGGAAGCCACTGAAATGACCGGGTTCCCAAATACCTGTCTCTTAATCTCATGTTATTATTTTTTCCTTGCCTGAATCCAACTATTCCTACAGTTTTAGTGATCACCTATATTAAGATGGCTTCCAAATTTGTACTTCAATTGCTGACATGTTTGGAAGTGCAGATCTGAGTACACAACTGCCTAATTATAAAGCTGCCCTCTTATAAGCAACAAATTATGTATTCTTTCATCAACCCCACCCAAAAGGCTGCTTATGTGTTTTCATTAGTCCCTGTTAGCCTCCATTTGCATGGATCAATACACCACCATTCACCAGTTCTCCAGAATTAAAACAACAAAATCATCTTTGGCCTCTCCTCTTTTCTTTCCCTTCTATCAGTCCAATTCATTACCAAGTCCCAAAACTTTGCTAAACCAAACTTTTCTTTCCTTTTCCTTCACTTCAGTCCAGTAAAATCTCTCTCTAGGATCAGGGTAAATCCAGCAATGCTCTCACCTAGTAGAAACTGTAGTTCCTTCCTTTCCCCTCGAACTCATCTTTTGCAGAGCTTCCAGAGCCATTTCTCTAACAGCTCTAATTATGTCACAAACTTCTCTCTGTTGAAAAGCTTTCAGTGGTTACCTACTACCTCATAATGAAGTATAAACTTCAAACCTATGTAAGGTCTTTTATAAGCTGACCTTGTCTATCACCTCACTAGAACAGCTTTCCACTGTTCTTCTGCACTGAAGTCTACCCACATGGGACTCACCTTCTCATCTCTGTGGTGTTTCCCATCTCTTCCCACCACTGACCAGGAATACTCCCCTACCACTCTTTGTGAAATCCTATTTATCCTTCAAGGTGCTGATCAAATGTCTCCAGCTACTTATCTCCCTAAATTCTCCCAGTACAATCAAACATAAAGCACTCTCTTCCTTCTCTAGCACAGCCCAACAGTCTGAAAGTTGTTTCTTATTAAAAAAAGGTAAACATCTACCCTCTGATCTAAATTCTGAGTTAAAGGCTATACAGATGAGCCTAATCCTTTTCTACACCACAATTTTTCAAATACTTGAAGCCTCTCCTAAAACTAATCTTCACAGGGTAAACCTGCTCAAGACTTGCAGGTAATAAAACTTATGGACATAATCTCTAGAAAATTTCGTCATCATAACTATTCCTGTCTGGACTCTTTAGATTTCCAAGCATCTCTTCTAAAGTGTGGTGCCCCAAAATAAACACAATACTCAAAAGACAAAAACAGGTGCTTTTGCAAATTATGCACAATATTCACCTCACCCTGCCAAATCTGGATACTCACAATGTCTATTAGCAAATTAACAGCTCAAAATAGTTCAGTTAATAAATTTGTTAGTTTTTAGGGGTGCAGATGTTTAATAAATGTGCAAAAAAAGAAGCGAAAATAACAAACCAAGGTTCAAAAAGGTTCCTGTAAGAATGAAGTATAAAATACAAGAATTTATCTTAGAAAGGAAGAGAATTACCTTTTGAAACATGAGATAAGTGGAACTGGATGGATAAAAACTCAAGTAAATTACATATAAGAAGGGTGCAATAACAAAGGAATTTTCTAGATAAACTTTAAGGAATCTTTTACTAAATAATCTATTCTAGAGCAGGCAAATTTTCAGTAAAAAATATGTTAATCAGTACTTTGTTATCAAAAATGCCAAATGCATGCAATGCTCTTAATCTTTTTATCTTGAAATGTCAACAGGTTTGTTTTTTTTTAAGTTAAAATTTCAACAATTCTAAACTTAAATTCAGCTGACTGGATAATACTCAAGACTTATTTTGAACTACATAACAACACATTTTTCCCTTATTAAATAATATCCTATGTAGAAAATACAGTAGTTCTTTGATGACTAGCACCAGAGTAATTAACTGAATTAAAAGAAAAATTAATTTCCTCCAAAGGGTTCTTAAACACTACTCATTGGTGGTGTTCAATTTATGCAATTCAAAGAAAACTCCAGGAGACCTGTAAGAAGCACCTTTCATATCCAGGAAATAAAAAAGTTAGATGACTTATTTTTGGAAAAGTCGCTTGAAAACAAACTAAAAATATTTTCCCTTGCTTTACAGCAGAAGACTTAGGAAATGTGTAATGGTATTTACAGACTGTACAACATATCTGTGCCACAGTCCTCAACTATCCAAGAACTGAGACACACCGAGATATTAAACAGGTGCATACAGTGATTATACTACATTATTAATAAAAGCTGAATTTTTCCCACAATCAAGAAAATCAACTCTACAATCAAGAGTACCTGGATTCAAAATATCAAGCTAACTGAAGTATAAATCAGCATATGCTATGCTATGCTAAGTCACTTCAGTCGTGTCCGACTCTGTGTGAACCCATAGACGGCAGCCTACCAGGCTCCCCTGTCCCTGGGATTCTCCAGGCAAGAACACTGGAGTGGGTTGCCATTTCCTTCTCCAATGCATGAAAGTGAAAAGTGAAAGTGAAGTCGCTCAGTCGTGTCTGACTCTTAGTGACCCCATGGACTGCAGCCTACCAGGCTCCTCCGTCCATGGGATTCTCCAGGCAAGAGTATTGGAGTGGGGTGCCATCAGCATAAGCACTTTGGAAAACAACTTGGTATTATAATAAAATTAAACATATCCTTTGACTCACAAATTATTTTAAAGAATACACATGATTTTGCTAATTTAAGTCTTTCTTTAATGATACTATATTTTCAAAGAAATGAAACTAATACAAACTTTTTTAATGGTCAAAAGACTTAACAGATACTTCACCAAAGACCCATGGTTGGCAAATAAGCATATGAAAAGATTCTTAACATCCTCAGTCATTAGGAAAATGGAAATTAAAACCACAATGAGATAACCCTAGCTACCTATTGTTGTTTAGTCACAGGTCATGCATGTCTGATTTTTGTGACCCCATGGAGTGGGGTCTGCAAGGCTCCTCTGTCCATGGAATTTCCCAGACAAGAATATTAGAGTAGGTTTCCATTTCCTTCTCCAGGGGATCTTCCAGACATAGGGATTGAACCCTCATCTTCTGTATTGGCAGGTGGGTTCTTTACCACTGCACCACCAGGGAAGCCCATGTATCTTAAAGTGAGTGCAACAGGGTCTTGGGAGTGCAAACTCGAGGGAAAGGTAACGTGGGGTCTGGTGATGGGATCTCTTTTCCACACTGTCAGTGAGTGATGGGATCTCTTTTCCACACTGTCAGTGAGCATGACCTACTTTTGTCCGAGAGGAAGGTGACGCTTGGGGCCAACGCTGGAGCCACTTTAAAACTGACAGAACCTAGTTCTGGTGAGAATGTGAAACTAGAACTTTCATGTGTTGCTGGCAGGAATGCAATATGGTACAACCAGTTCGGAAAACAGTTTCTTATAAAGTTAGTTATATATATATTGATACATTTACCACAAAAGACAGCAATCCCATTCCTAGCTGTTCACCCAAGAGAAATTATGTTCATTGGAAATCCTGTATGGGAATTTTTATAGAGGCTTTCTACACAGTCACCAAAAACTGGAAACCACCTACAGGTCATTCAGCAGGTGAATGGATAAACTGTGGTAAACCTGCACAATGGAATTGGAATACCACTTAGTAACAAAAAGGAACTACTGACACATGGACGAATCTCAACTGCATCATGCCACATGAAATTAGCTAGACTCAAAAGACTGTATCTTCTCTCCATTTACATGACATTCTGGAAAAAGCAAAACTATAGGAACATAAATCAGCGGTTGCCAACAGCAGGGTATGCAGTGAGGGAAGGAACTACTAAGGGGTAAGAGGGACTTCTGGGGGTGATGCAACTGCTCTGTATCTTGATTCTGGTGACATTTATGACTGTCAAATATCATAAAATCATACATCAAAAAGGATGAATGTTACCATATGTAAATTATACTTTAGATCAACCCAATGTTTTTATATATTTTTTTAAATTTATTTATTTTAATTAGAGGCTAATTACTTTGAATCCCCCTCCCACATCCCTCCCCATACCATCCCTCTGGGTCATCCCAGTGTACCAGCCCCAAGCATCCTGTATCCTGCATCATGGAATTTAGAAAGATGGTAACTATAACCCTGTATGCGAGACAGCAAAAGAGACACAGATGTATAGAACAGTCTTTTGGACTCTGTGCGAGAGGGAGGGGGGGATGATTTGGGAAAATGGCACTGAAACATGTATTATATTATATTTGTTTTTACTGTTACCTGACCATTTATGAAAAATAAACATCTTTCCCTCTGTTTGCAATCTTTCAAGAAATACTTCACCACCATGCTAGGTTCTTTGTGGACTTTTTTAAGAAAGAAATATTTCCTGCCCTGATACAGTTTAAACGCTCATTAGGGAAACAAGCCTAAGGTATTAAAATAATTTACAGAAAAAGGTTAGGCAAAACAATTTTGAGTAATAATAAATATGCTTTACATGTGCTCTACGAGGAAGAAAAAATTTCCTCTATCAAGAGTTATACGAAGTGAATGAAATACCACTTTCAAAGGTCTTAGTGCTTCTCAATATTATTATCATCTCTTTCAAGTAAGGATCCTGATACTTGGGAGGACAAATACTTTGTCCGTGATCCCTCAATTAGACGTCAAAGCTGAGATTCTAGAACCCAAGCCTTTCTGACCCCAAAGCCTGAGATTTTCTGCATCCTGGTAATGCAAAAACACAGAGGAGATTACTGCCACGTGGTGTGATTTCAAGGACCAGGAACGCCCCCTACCTCCGCAAACACCAAGACTTTACCGCAAGATTCCTACACAGAAACACGAATAGCGCCATGTATCTTAAAGTGAGCGCAACAGGGTCTTGGGAGTGCAAACTCGAGGGAAAGGTAACGTGGAGTCTGGTGATGGGATCTCTTTTCCACACTGTCAGGGAGCATGGACCTACTTCTGACAGTTTTGTCCGCGAGAAAGGTGACGCTTGGGGCCAACGCCGGAGCCACTTTAAAAGGTCAATACCAAGAAAGAGGAGAGCAGAGGCGCTCAAAATAACATCTCTTCAATTTCCCCACGACCCTCGGTCGCAAGGTGGGCACTGGCGACCAGGGAGGAGGAAAGGTACGTCCCTATCTCTCCCTGGACCCTTTGGTTAAAACCTCCCTGGACTTGTCCCTATCTACACTGCCGATCGCAAGGACCCACACAGGGCGCCGGCAAGACTCCCGGCGCTGGGCGGAGGAGTGTGCGGAGCTAGCGCCGCGGGCGCCGGGCTCAAGACCTAGACGCTGCGGCGCAGGGACTCAGGCACTTGGCGGGCCACTCAGTGACAGCCCGACTGCAAGCAAGTGGCGAGCGCGGAGGGCGCGGCGGGGTGAACAAACTCGACTGACCACTCTGCTGATTACCACTAGTGCCGCACGTCGTTTTCCGACCACCCAACCGCTGCCCTCGCTCTCATCTCACCTCTCCAGTTCTTGTACTCCGGGATATAATAGTATTTGTTCCCGAACCGGTCTGTGCCCACTTGCTCTTTCACTTCCTTTGACAGTGCTCTCCGTATGACGCCGAACAAACGCTGAGACCAACCCATGCTGCTCCACCAGCTCCCGCGCGGGTGGCGGCAGGATCTGGCAGGATCTGCCAGGACCTCCGCAACCAAAGCGGGAACGCCCCCGCCGCTGACCCCGCCCACCAACGCCGAGGCTTCCCACCCACCTCCATCCGCGTACTCTCTAATAAAGGCGCTCTCCATTGGTCGGATGGCATCACGCTTAACCAATGGGAGGCTTCGCTACTACAACCCCGCCTCCGAGTTCTGTCATGGCAGCGTCCAGTTCTCAAGCCAATGTGAAAGAACGGGATGCTAGGGTTCTTGTCGGCTCGACAAGCGGGTTTAGAAGACCCTCTTCGCCTCCGGAGAGCAGAGTCCACACGGAGGTAAAGAGAGCCTTACTTTTTTCTCTAACATGCTAGTTAAAATGTAGACCAAGACTGTGTTAGCCTTGCCTCACACTTTTCCTCCTCATTATTACTTTCCTGCCACCACACTGGGCTTTACTCTTCTGCTCTGTGAGTTGAGAAAACAAGTTACCTTTTATACACCCATAGGCAACTGGGTGCGAAAGCAGGCTCGGGTGAGGGCGCTTTACATCAAAATGAGGATATTTTAATTTTATTTTATTCCTTTTCTCTCATGCTTTCTCTCCGCCTCCCAGGGAATAACTATCGTTCAAGAATTTATTCTTTAATTTCATTCAGCGTATTTAGTGAGGTCCTACCATGTGCCAAGCAATATGTTGAAGGCCGAGCATAGGCCAGAAATTGAACAAAATTTAGCGTGACTCGAGGCAGAGAACTGTGAGGAGAGGGCCATTGACAAGAGATGAAGCTGGAGAAGTAGAGGGGGCTAGATGGGGAAGAGCCTTGTATGCTTGGTTATGGGGTATGACGATCAGAAAAAGGTGACGACTATTGCATTTTGTCATCAGCTTGGAGAATGGATTGAAGTTGAAAGCAAGAGTGGGAACCAAGTTAGGTAACTGTTGCAAGGAGAGTGTTGATGGAAGCCTGAGCCAGGGTTGTGGCAGCTGGAACCAAGAGGGTGAAGATATTTGAAAAATAGCTAAGAAATAGAATCACAGGTCTTTTTTTCAGCCCTATGAAGAGTGTTGTCTTATATATTGTATTTACACACATTGTAAGCTCCACTGGACAGTTACAATTTTTGTTTTCAACCATCAAACATATTTTAAGGAAAAGAATAATCTGTTTAGACCAGTATCATTTCTGTTGCTGTCTCTTCATTCCTGATAGCCCAAGTTTCCTTCTTATATCACTTTGCTTCTGTCTGAAGAACTTTGTTTAGCAATTTTTATAGAGCAAGTCTTGATGGCTCTGTAGTTTGTGGAAAGGAATCTGCAGTCATTTGAACCATTGTTTCTCTATAGGTAATTTGTTATCCTCTGATTGCTTTGAAATTTTCTTTGTTTTTGTTTTCAGCAGTTTGATTTTTTTTTTTGCAACTCTTTTTTTTTTTAAATTGAAGTATACCCAGGTGTCACAATGGTAAAGAATCCACCCATTGATGCGGGAGACTTAAGAAACATGGGTTCGATCCCTGGGTCAGGAAGATCCCCTGGACGAGGGCATGGTAACCCATTCCAGTATCCTTGCCTGGAAAATCCCATGGACAGGGGAGTCAGGCAGGCCACAGTCCATGGGCTCGCAAAGAATCAGACATGACTGAGTGACTGAGCACACACACACACCGTTGATTTATAATGTTGTGCCCATCTCTGCTGTACAGCATGGTGACTCAGTTGTATACATATATACATCTATGTATGTACAATATATACATGAATGTATACGTATATACTGGAGAAGGCAATGGCAACCCACTCCAGTACTCTTGCCTGGAAAATCCCATGGACAGAGGAGCCTGGTGGGCTGCTGTCTCTGGGGTCACATAGAGTCGGACACGACTGAGCGACTTCACTTTCACTTTTCTGCATTGGAGAAGGAAATGGCAACCCACTCCAGTGTTCTTGCTTGGAGAATCCCAGGGATGGGGGAGCCTGGTGGGCTGCCATCTATGGGGTCGCACAGAGTCGGACACAACTGAAGCACCTTAGCAGCAGCAGCAGCAGCATACATATATACATTCTTTTTTAATATTCTTTTCTATTATGGTTTATCACAGGATATTAAATATATTAAGTTGGTACAAAAGTAATTGCCATTTTGGACCATAAATTTTAAATCATTATGTGCTGTGTTTAGTTGCCCAGTGTTGTGTCTGACTCTTTTCGACCCCGCGGTCTGTGGCCCATCAGGCGCCTCTGTCCATGGGGATTCTCCAGGCAAGAATACTGGAGTGGATTCCTGTGCCCTCCTCCAAGGGGTCTTTCCAACTCAGTGATCAAACCCAGGTCTCCCACATTGCAGGCAGATTCTTTACCATCTGAGCCACCAGGGAAGCCCAAGAATACTGGAGTTGGTATCCTATCCCTTCTCCAGGGTATGTTCTGACTCAGGAATTGAAGCAGGGTCTCCTGCATTGCAAACAGATTCCTTACCAGCTGAGCTACCAGTGAAGCTCAAACTAGGGTCAAATACATGTTTATTAATCAAAATAGTAACCATTACATACAACACATTTTTGCCAACAAGAAATAGGTTTGTTTGAAAATCTGTGCTTCAGGATTTGATGAATTCTTGGAAAGCATTTTCTGCCTCCTGCTGGTTGTGAAAGCGTTTTCCCTGCAAAAAGTTGTCAAGATCCTTGAAGAAGTGGTACTAGTCATTTGGCAAGAGGTCAGGTGAATATGATGGATGAGGCAAAACATCATAGCCCGATTCTTTCAGCTTTTGAAGCATTGGTTGTGCGACGTGTGGTCAGGAATTGACATGGAGAAGGATTGGGCCCTTTCTGGTGACCAGTGCCGGCTGCAGGCCTGGTAGTTTTCAGTGCATCTCATCAATTTGCTGAACGTATTCTCAGACATAATGGTTTCGCCAGAATTCAGAAAGTTGTCTTGGATCAGACCAGCAGCAGACCACCAAACAGTGGCCATGACCTTTTTCTGGTGCAAATTTGGCTTTGGGAAGTGCTTTGGAGCTTCTTCTTGGTCCAGCCACTGAGCTGGTTATCTCTGTCATATAAATTCCACTTCTCGTCGCACGTTGCAATCTGATCAAGAAATGGTTCTTTGTTTTTGCATAGAATAAGAGAAGATGACACTTCAAAACGATGATTTTTTTTTTTTTTTTTTGTGATCAGCTCACGAGGCACTCACTTATTGAACTTTTTCACCTTTTAGTTTGCTTCAAATGCCGAACAACTGTAGAATGATTGACATTGAGTTCTTCAGCAACTTCTTGTGTAGTTGTAAGAGGATCAGCTTCGATGATGACTCTCAATTGGTCCTAGTCAACTTCTGATGGCTGGCCACCACACTTCTCATCTTCAAGGCTCTCGTCTCCTTTGAAAAACTTCTTGAACCATGACTGAACTGTACATTTTCTAGCAGTTCCTGGGTCAAATACATTGTTGATGTTGCAAGTGGTCTCCATTGCTTTACAACCCATTTTGAACTCAAATAAGAAAATCATTTGAATTTGCTTTTTGTCTAACATCATTTTCATAGTCTGAAATGCATATAAAATAAATAGAAAGTAATAAGTCATTAGCAAAAAAAGATAAAGCAAGAAATGTGAATTAAAATAATTTGTAACAACCACATTTATTTAAGAATGTATTCCAATATCAAATGGCAAAGTTCAACAATGCAAAACTGCAATTACTTTTGCACCAACCTAATATTTAGCAATCAGTGTGACATGGAAAGCAGCCAATCAAAATGGATTCTGGCCATTGATGACCAGTATGTGATGTCTCATAGCAAAGAGATTGGAAAAATGATTTTAAAAGACACCAGGACTCATTCTTTTCCTTACCCTCCTTACCCCAATTTCCTCTGCCTTCCCCTATATCTCTACTCTTTTACTTCTTTTCCCTTCACCCGCTCTCCTTCACTTTGTCTCTTCTTCCTCTTTTCTCCCCTATTCTCGTCACCGCCTTGGCCCAAGAGTCCCCAAGACCTCCCCAGGTTTGAGGATTCTCTAGAAGGACTCAGTATGCAGCATATAGTTGTACCAAATTACTCATAATTATGATTTATCACAGTGAAAGTATACAAGGTAAACTTACAGGAGGGAAAGGCACATGGATGACTTGAGAAGGAAACCAAGCACAAGCTCCCAGTGGAGTTGCATAGGACATGCTTAATTTCTTTTTTTTTTCCACACTTAATTTCTTTAGCAATGAATTGTGATAGCATAGATGAAATCTCTATCAGAGAAGTTCATTACAGACTCAGTGCCTAGAGTTTGTAAGTACAAACTGGCCACATAGGCACTTTCTGCTTAGCATGTTCCAAAATTCCAGACTCCTAGAAGGCATGTAAGAATTCATAATGTACACTGTTTGCTTCAAATAGTTTAGGCACAATGAGCCATTCTTACCCAGAAATAATGGGAACCCTCCTGAAATCCCAGAAGGCGGGTAAGGGCCAGTCTTACAAGCAGGCCTTTTTAAGGATAGTAGCCTCAGGCCTGCCGTTGTAATTATTTTTTGCATACCTTGCCTCCTTCCACACAAACCCTACCCCTGTTTCCCTGTTGTAGAACCCTCCCCTTTCCCTTTCCCTTGGCCCCTTCTCTGGTTCCCAAATGATACAGATTTGAAGTATTTAGGTTGGGTAGAGGTAGGCTACCTAAAAGGCAGGGATTAGATTGGTCTAGAGTGAGATTTCACAGGCTAAGAAAAAAAAAAAAAGAAAATCAGAAACAAAAGCAAGCAAGACTATATCAAACTAAAAGCCTTCTGTACAGCCAAGGAAACCGTCAACATGGTGAAAAGACAGCTTACACTATGGGGAAAAAGATTTTCAAACCGTTTATCTGATAAGGGCTTAATATCCAAAATATATAAAGAACTCATTCAACTCAATAACAAGAGGAAAAAATTAAAAATGGACAAAAAAAAAAAACCCTGAATATGCATTTTTCCTAAGAAGATATACAAATGACCAACAGGTACATGAAAAGATGTCCAACATCACTAGTCATCAAGGAAGTACAAAAACAACAGGCAACACCCCACACCTATTAGAATATCTGTTACCAAAAGGAAAAGACATAACAAATGCTGGACTGGATTTAAATGCTGTAGAGAATTTAAAACCCTTGTGCACTGTTGGTGAGATTTATAAATTGGTACAGCCGCTGTGGAAAACCATTATGGAGGATGCTCAGAAATTAAAAATAGAGCTACTGTATGATCCAGCAATTTCACTTCTGGGAATATATCCAAAGGAAAGGAAAGCAATAACTTGCAAAGGTGTCTGCACCTCCATGTTCATAGCAGCTTTATTTACAATAGCCAAGACATGGAAAACTAAGTGTCCATCTATGGATGAACAGATAAAGAAGTTGTGTTCCATATATTCAATGAAATATTATTTAGCTACAAAAAGTGAAGAAACCCTGCCATTTGCAGCTACATGGATGGACCTTGAAGGCATTATGCTAAATGAAATAAGTGTGACAAGGAAAGACAAATACTGTATGAACTCATTTAAATATGTGGAATCTTAAAAACTCATAGAAAAAGAGATCAGACTTATTACCAGAGTCAGGGAGTGGTAGGAGGAAGAATTGGAGGAAAGTGGTCAAAAGGTACAAAATTCCAGTTATAAATACGTAGTACTAGGGGTGTAATGTACAATATAATTGGTTATAGTTGACACTGAAGTATGATGTATAGGAAAGTTGTTAAGAGAGTAAATCCTAATAATTCTCATCACAAGGAGAAATTTTTTTTTGTTTTTTTCTTTTTGTTGTATTTGTATGAGATAATGGATGTTAGCTGATGGATGTTAGATGTTGATGTTACTATTGTAATCATTTCACACTGTATGTAAGTTAAGCCATCATGCTGTACATCTTAAGCTTATTAATGATGTATTTATGTTTCAATAAGTCTAAGGAGAAAAAAAATCTTATTTAAATTAGCATCATTTTGATCAATAATGAATGTAGAAGTCATTTAGTTACATTAGCCTAATTGCTTTTTAACATCTAAAAGATTGAGACAGGTTCTAATAGTTAACATTCACTAGGCACTTACTGTCTCGGAGAAGGCGGTGGCACCCCACTCCAGTACTCTTGCCTGGAAAATTCCATGGACGGAGGAGCCTGGTAGGCTGTAGTCCATGGGGTCGCTAAGAGTTGGACAAGACTGAGCTACTTCACTTTCACTTTTCACTTTCATGCATTGGAGAAGGAAATGGCAACCCACTCCAGTGCTCTTGCCTGGAGAATCCTGGGGACAGGGGAGCCTGGTGGGCTGATGTCTATGGGGTCGCACAGAGTCGGACACGACTGACGTGACTTAGCAGCAGCAGCAGGTACTTACTGTATGCTGAGCCTTGTTATGAGCCCTTTGTATGTTTTAACTCATTTAACCTTAATGTCCTCACCAGGATAATGATGTTTTATAGTTACTGAATATCAGAAATTTCATTCATCTTGATTTGTGTGAGTACTTGTTAATCACTTTTATTTATATTTAATGTTATTTATTTAAATGTGCTTATTTATTGAGTTGAACATACTCATTTTATATTTCTGTAAGAAACAATTCAGGGAAATTTTTTTAAACTGTAATTTAAGCTTTTGTTCACTAGATGTCCTCAGTTAAGTTTTAAGTTACAAGAATTTAGCTTTTGGTTCATGAAAATTTGTTTCAGGTTCTAGATATCTAAATTAAAATTAGTAAAATACACTGTTTAAATAAGACATAAGATAATTAAGATAATGCTTCAGGAGAAACTCTTTACATGTAATTGTTAATACTCTTAATACTTCAAAAATTTGTATAAGGCTTTTAATAATCTGTAAACATCCTTGGATGTATGTTAGGAGATTTAAGCATTGTATTTAAGCCACTTTTAACTTCGTGTAATTTTGGTGAAATAAGGACATTTTAATGTTAAATTGCTTTCCTGTTGTTTAGTTTTATCTCCCCCCCCCCACTTCTGTTAAATTACTTTTCAGGGGAGCATAGTTGCTTTCCAGTGTTGTGTTAGTCTTTGCTGTCCAACAAAGTGAATCAGTTATATGCGTACTTGTATCCTCTCTTTTTTAGATTACGTTCCCATTTAGGTCACCACAGAGCACTGCATAGAGTTCCCTGTTCTATGCAATAGGTTCTCATTAGTTATCTATTTTATACGTAGTAGTGTAGACGTGTCAACCCGTCTCCCAATTCATGCCACAGCCCCTTCCCCCCTTGGTATCTGTACCTTTGTTCTGTACATCTTGGTCTCTTATTTCTGCTTTATGAATAAGTTCATCAGTACCGTTTTCTAGATTGCATAGTCAAGTGATAAATTATATGATATTTTTTTCTTTCTGACTTACTTTACTCTGTATGACAGTCTCTAGGTCCATCCATTTCTCTGCAGATGACACAATTTCATTCTTTTCTATGGCTGAGTTACATTGCATTGTATATATGTAGCACATTTTCTTTATCCGTTCCTGTGTTGATGGATATTTAGGTTGCTTCCATGTCATGGCTATTGTAAATAGTGTTGCAATGAAGATTTGGTGCATGTATCTTTTTCAACTATGGTTTTCTCTGGATATGTGCCCAGGAGTGAGACTGCTAGGTAATATGGTAGGTCTATTTTTAGTTTTTTAAGGACCCTCCATAGTGGTTGTACCAGTTTACATTCCCATCAACCGTGTAAGAGGGTTCCCTTTTCTCCACACCCTCTGCAGCATTTATTGTTCATAAATTTTTTTTTTTGATGATAGCCATTCTGACTGATGTGAGATAATACTTCATTGTAGTTTTGACTTGCATTTTTCTAATAATTAGCAATGTTGAACATCTTTTCAGGTGTTTATTGGCCATCTGTATGTCTCTTTTGGAAAAATGTCTGTTTAGGCCTTCTGCCCATTTTTTATTGAGTTGTTTGTTTTTTTTGATATTGAGCTCTATGAGCTGTTCGTATGTTTTGAAGGTTATCAGTTGCTTCATTTGCAAATATTTTCTCCCATCCTGAGGGTTGTCTTCATTTTGTTCATGGTTTCATTTGCTGTACAAAAGCTTTTAAGTTTAATTAGGTCCCATTTGTTTTGTTTTATTTTCGGTACTCTAGAAGGTGAATCAGAAAAGATCTTGCTGTGGTTTATGGAAAGAAGTATTATGCCTGTATTTTCCTGTAACAATTTTATAGTGTCCATCTTTACATTTAGGTCTTTAATCCATTCTGAGTTTATTTTTGTGTATGGTGTTAGAGCCTGTTCTAATTTTATTCTTTTACATGTAGATGTCCAGTTTTCCCAGCACCACTTATTGAAGAGACTGTCCTTTCTCCATTTTGTAGTCTTGCCTCCTTTGTCATAGTTAGGTGACCATACATGCATGAGGTTTATCTCTGAGCTTTTTATCCTGTTCCATTGCTCTATATTTCTGTGCCAGAACTATACCATCTTGATTAATATAGCTTTGTGGTATAGTCTGAAGTCAGGAAGCTGATTCCTCCAGCTCCATTTTTCTCGCTCAAGATTGCTTTCGCTTTTCAGGGTCTTTTGTGTTTCCATACAAATTGTAGAGTTTTTTCTTTTAATTCTGTGAAAAATGCCATTGGTAGTTTGATGGGGATTGCATTGAATTGGTAGATTGCTTTGGGTAGTATAGTCATTTTCACAATAATGATTCTTCCAATCCAGAAACATGATATGTTTGTCCATCTGTTTGTGTCATTGATTTCTTTCATCAGCATCTTATAATTCTCTGAGTATAGATCTTCTACCTCTTTAGGTAGGTTTATGCCTAAGTTTTTTATTATTTTCGTTGTGATGGTAAATGGGATTGTTTCCTTAATTTCTTTTTCTGATCTTTCGCTGTTAGTGTATAGGAAAGCAAGAGATTTCTGTTTATTAATTTTGTGTCCTGCAACTTTATCAGATTCATTGATGAGCTCTAGTAGTTTTCTGGTGGCATCTTTAGGATTTTCTAAGTGTCGTATCATGTCATCTGCAAACAGTGACAGTTTTACTTCTTCTTTTCCAATTTGGATTCCTTTTATTTCTTTTTCTTCTCTGATTAGCATCCCTAGGACTTCCAAAACTATGTTAAATAATAGTGGTAAGAATGGACATTCTTATCTTGTTCCTAATCTTAGAGAAAATGCTTTCAGTTTTTTACTATTAAGAATAATGTTTGCTGTACGTTTGTCATATATGGCCTTTATTATGTTGAGGTGGGTTTGCTCTATGCCCACTTCCTAGAGAGTTTTTATCATAAATGTGTGTTGAATTTTGTCAAAAGCCTTTTCTACATCTATTGAGGTGATCATATGGTTTTTATTTTTTAATTTGTTAATGTGGTATATCACATTGATTGATTTGTATATATTGAAGAATCCTTGCATCCCTGGAATAAATCCTGCTTGATCATAGTGTATGATCCTTCTAATGTGTTGTTGGATTCTGTGTGCCCTCCCTTTTAATTTTTATATATATATATTTTTAGGGTTTTGGGACTGGAGTTAAACAAAGACAGAGATGTTGAAAGGATCCATTGCAGTGGAGTTAACACCCTTGACATTGAACCTGTTGAAGGGAGATAGTAAGTTTATTATATAATCATTTCTGTTCCTAAGTGAGATCCAATAAAATCTTGCTTTCAGATTAATTTTGTAAAATTTCATAAAAATTAATAAAAATTCTAAATTGTCACATTTAAATCTGGCATTATTAATTGCAAATAAATACAGAACACTGAACCTATGAAATGTTGCCAAATATTTCCAAAGTACTTTAATATAAATATATTCATTGTTAAATCAACAAATATTGAGTTTTGGTTTTTTGTTTTGATGCAGAGAGCATGTAAGTGCTGAGGTATGTCTTTAGGAGCTATTTCAAAACAGTTGTTGCTCTCAGATAGTCCTGTGGGAAAACAAATATAAGAAGCAGAAGTATATGAAGCACACCAGACTTGTACTTGACTTCCTCCTGGCTTTATATTTATTAGCTGTGTGGCCTTGAGCAATTTGTGTAACCTTTCTAATTCACAGTTGCCTTAGCTACGCAATGTAAGAACAATACCTAATTAACAAGTTTGTTGTGAAGATTAATTATGATAATATGTATAACATGATTAGCATAGGACATGGCATATTGTAAATGATTGCCACCATTTTGTTAATCAAAGCATTATCACCTAGGCTTTAAATCCGTTTTCCATGCAACAGCTGAAGTGCTTTGAAAAATGCAAATATGTACATGCCACACACACATCCCCACCCACTTAAAGCTCATCTACCCCACATTACTTTTACCAAAATGTTTAAAACCCTTGTCCTTCAATTAGGACAAGTATAAACGTAACTAAAGAAGTGTGTCTTGTTATGTTTTGTTTAGCATTTGCCGCAAATCATTGTATTATAATGAGGCATTATTATTTACATTAAAATAAGCCAGGGTGGGTTTAATAGAATTCAATTTTTTAAATTTCTAGCTTCTGTCATGGTCTCATCTAGTATATGAGAAACATGTACAGTGAACAAATTCTAACTTTTAACACATGGTTAAATGTAAAAGATGACATTTGATCATTTATTTTTTTCCTAACCTTTTCTAGGCTGAACATACTACCTCTCAATCAAGTACAGCTGTGGGACATTTGCTTGTAAAATAATCCTGACATAAGCAGCAAGGGATAGCTGATTTCTTTTGGTCTTGGGTGCTGGTGGGATAGTGATCAGTTGTTTGACCTGTAAAGTTCATGAATCCAGTAGGCTACCAGTTGGGAGAGTTAGTGAGAAATATGGAAAGTTATGGATTATATGTGCATTAAATATGTGTGAGAAATACAGGCCAAGGAGTCTTTGCAGAGCATATACAGAAAAGTCAAGATTCTTACTATAGTAGTTTCCCCTTTTATTGTATAGTGAAAATCTACAACTGTTTCATTGTTTGCTAAGACTTGTATTTTGCATTAAGCCCTTTTGGCAGCGAAGAGAAATAAAAAGCAAAATGGGTGTTTAATGGAAAATTAAATATAGGTCTTCTTTTTCTCACAAAAATCAACTCACATATAACTTGCTGAAAACACTTATTCATATTTATCAACTACCTTACAGTTAAGTAACATTGCCATTAGATACTTCAACTACAAAGTCCGTTTAATTACAGTAATGTTCAGGGTTTTTTTCACCCAATTAATGTAATCAAAAGAAAGCTTTTGGAAGTCACTCTGCTGCTGCGGCTGCTGCTGCTGCTAAGTCGCTTCAGTCGTGTCCAACTCTGTGCGACCCCATAGATGGCAGCCCACCAGGCCCCACCGTCCCTGGGATTCTCCAGGCAAGAACACTGGAGTGGGTTGCCATTTCCTCCTCCAATGCGTGAAAGTGAAAAGTAGCAAAGGTGAAACATCTGACCTTACTATAAATACGATTTAAATTAACTTTAAAAGTTGAACTTTGAAAACAGTTGTTTTTCCATTGATAATACATATAGTGCTGTGGTTAAAAAAAAAAAAAAAAAAAAAACTTTTACAAAGCTCAAATGTTCAGCAAAATGTTTCTGGAATTAGAAATGGTACACATATAACTCACAACTATTTCCAAGCAAGCTGAAACATTGTTTCAACTAAAGTAAAAAAGCTGTAGTTGTTAAACTTTACAAAGATTTCTGGATATACACAATTAGAATAACCAACCCGCAAAATTTTGTAATGAAGCTAATGTTAAAAATTTTTTAAAACTCTTCAGGATAGCTTTACTGCCCTATCATCAATCAGATATAGAACTGTGTGAACAAAGAACTTTGAAGAAGTACTTTTAAATTAACCTAATTGTTCTACATATCAATATTGAATGTTTCTTAAAACAGGTCTATAAATCAGTGCTTCTTGGACATGCTGCTATTTCATGAATCCTTCATAACTGGTTCATAACATGATAAGGCACTTGTATCAGAATGTAAATTATTAAGTCTTTAAGCACAGTTTTGATGAGCTAGAATTTTTTTGTAGCGAGACTTTCTCAGTGAAGAAAGAACTGTGATCATTTCTGGTGCAAGCTCCTTACATGGCACTAAAATAACAGAGAAACCAAAGGTGGCAAAATTAAAGGAAAAATGATTACTTATAACAAATTTAAGTGATCAGATATCCCTGCAAACCTCAAAATATGGATGAATGAGAGCAACACACTTAACTACAAGATAACTACAACAACACAGATAACTACAAGATCTGTGTGGTATCAGCATCTATACCAGGCGGGGTAATAAAACCAGTGGGGCATCTAATAGACCTGATAAGTTCAAAGTAACTGACAGCTACTTGAAAGCTCAGCAAGTCAATTTGAGTACAACAGTTGAAACTGGGAAAGGATTGTGTACTCTTGATGTGCAAGGGGTTCACAGTAAGACCCAAAAGGGCTGGAGTAATCTAGCCCCTGTAATCTCTCCAGCTAACCAACTAAAGATGCCCTGATAGATGAACCCCATGTTGAGGAGAAACTGTTTGGAATAGAATCCAAAGTGAGAAGTACAGAAATGATAGAAACAGAAAAAAGATGAGTCAGATAAAAATTGGAGAGATGACTAGAACTTGGAAATCTGAAAATTAGCTGCCATATTCTGAACATCTTATTTTAAAAAGAAGAGGAGGAGGATGTTCTAGAGATACAAATTTTAAATATTGCCAAACTAAACCTCCCTTTTAAAAGTTTAAGAAAATTAATTTTATATAAAAATGAGCAAAAGGATAGGATTAAGGTCAAAGTTCATACAAAATTACTTTAATAACAAAATAAATAATGTTCCTATAAACAATATATTTGTGCCAGAAAGATATGTCCACAAAGTAGATGAGAACTGTAACCTGATATTTTAAAAATAGCTAAAAGTAATTTTTAAAAGATACAGTGTATGAAAGAATAGCATATGTTATAATTAGAAAAACTGAGAAATGAGATGATCAAACTCTAGAAAAAATTAGGAAAAAAAGTTAAATACAAGAGGTGATACCTTAGAAATAGAAGCAAATAAATACAAGAGGAAACATAAAAATCAAAAAGAGATGGAGATAGGAAAAGGAGTCAAGAGAATCAGGTATATGTAGAAGATAGGCAAAGAATATCCAACATACATATAAGAGGAGTGTACAGAGAAGAAACCAAAGGAAGAGAGTGGAATAAAGACTAAAGGAAACATTGTTAGAATGAACAAAATCTGAAACTACTACATATAAGGGAAGAAAATCATATGGTAACCACAGACTTTGATTTTGAGCTTTAAGCTCAAAGAAATGAAGTTTCTTATTTAAGATGTTCAAGGAAATAAAATATGAGTCAAAGATTTTATATCCAACCAGACTGGTTTTCAAGTACAAAAGGACTAATTGTTAGTAATATACAAGAATTCAAGGAATATTGTTCTCATTAGTCCTTTCTTAAGAATCTACCAGAGAATAAAATTAGAGAACAAGAATGAATAGAGAGATGCACCAGAATTGATGGTTAGCAATAATATTAGCAAATAGCAATACTTTCTATAGATTCATAAATATTTACATATAGATAGATTAAATTCATAGATCTATGTGTCTTCTCCACTAGATTATAAACTGGGGAGTCAGGAATCATGCCTGTCTTGTTCACAGTTGTATTAGCATAATGCCTAGCATATTGTAGAAGCTCAAAGTTGAATGAGTTGAAGTAAATGTGTTTATAATGGAGGGAACAAATCTAACACTTACTGATGCCCTATTTTTTTTTCTTGCCAGGCAGTGTAAAAGACTTGTGTACGATTTATCTTTATTTCAGCTTTATGATTTAGGTGAAAATGTTCCCCTTTTCATAAATAAACAAGCTTAAATGAAGTAACTTGCCCAGGGTCAGATAGTAATATCTGTAATATTCCATCAGTAATAACTGGTCTGTCTGATTCCATTTTCATTTAACACAATTATAATTGGGACATTTAAAATGACTTTGTAATGTCTTACTTTCTGAAATGAGAAATATCTTTTGCCATCTTGTTTCTTCTATTCATTTTGGTATCTTGAAGGTAAATTTTAACTGATCACAGATTAAATCTATCTATCTTCATTTTTCCACAAATATTAGATTAAAGATTTTAGCTTATTGTAGTCTGCTAATGAAGATTTACTCTGTATTTTGGGCATAATAAATTTGAGAGTTTGTGGATCAGTAATTTTCAGAAATATGTAATCATAAATGAACTATATAAATGATAAATTAATTTGAACTTTTTTATTATTAGCATGTTATCAGGTGGTTCAGATGGTGTGATTGTGCTTTATGATCTTGAGAACTCCAGCAGACAACCTTATTACACGTGTAAAGCAGTGTGTTCCGTTGGCAGGTGTGTATTAAAAATGTAATTCATGAATTTATAAACATTTGAGTATTTTTTGCATCAAATGCAAAACATGAAATATGAATGTTTCAAGCAAATTGTTCAAATGATATATTTACGTAGTTATCCCTTGACATCTTGCAAGTAATAACTGAAATTCGAATATTGCTCTTTTTTAAAAAATTTTTAATTGAAGGATAATTGCTTTACAGAATTTTGTGATTTTCTGCCGTACATCAACAACAATCAAAACAACAACAACAACAAGATCATAGGTTCACCTCCCTCCCAAACCTCCCTCCCATCTCTCTCCCCACCCTACCCTTCAGCCTGTCACAGAGACCCTGTTTGAGTTCCCTGAGTCATACAGCAAATTCCCATTGGCTATCTGTTATACTGTATTGTAAATTTCTGTGTTACTCTCTCCATACATCTCCCCTTCTCCCTCCTCTCCTCCCACCTTCAGTTCTCTGTGTCTGTTTCTCCATTGCTGCCCTGAAAATAAATTCATCAGTACATCTCTTCAGAGTCCATATATATGTGTCAGTATACGATATTTATATTTCTCTTTCTGACTTACTTCACTCTGTATAATGGGCTCTAGTTTTGTCCACTTCATTAGAACAGATTCAAATGTGTTCCTTTTTATGGGTGAGTAGTATTCCATTGTATTTATGTGCCACAGCTTCTTTATCCATTCATCCTCACTGGATATCTAGGTTGCCTCCATGTTCTGGCTGTTGTAAACAGTGCTGCAGTGAACATTGGGGTACATGTGTCTTTTTCAGTTTTGATTTCCTCAGGGTATATGCCTAGGAGTGGGATTGCTGGGTCATATGGCGGTTTTATTCCTAGCTTATTAAGGAGCCTCCATACCATCTTCCATAGTGGCTGTATCAGTTTACATTCCCACCAGCAGTGTAAGAGTGTTCCCTTTTCTCCACACCCTCTCCAGCACTTATTGTCTGTAGACATGATGATGGCCGACTGGTGTGAGGTGGTATCTCATTGTAGTTTTGATTTGCATTTCTCTGATAATGAATGATGTTGAGCATCTTTTCATGTGCTTGTTAGCCATCTGTATGTCTTCTTTGGAGAAATGTCTCTTCAGGTCTCTTTGATATTGCTGTTTTTAACTTATGACTTCTCCAAAACAACTTGGGCATCAGTTTTCAAAAGGACTTTAAGACTTTTGATTATGGTCTTTTTGTTCTCCACCTACATGGCACACCTCAATAACTAATTTTAGTTTTTAGAGTACTTAGCATAAGATTCATTTAAGTCTTTCTAGCTAAATATAAACACAAATTAGTTTTTTCAACTATTAGTAGAACAAAAAGATTAATAGCTAGAAGCCATAATGTACTAGCTTCTAGCCAGTACAAAACACACACAAAACACACACACCCCTCTTCTCTTACCTACTTACTTAAAGCTGCCTGACTTAACGTACTTTTCTACCTTGAATTTCTTTGGCTGTTTAATAAAGTGTTTTACGATTTTAATTTGTTCATAGTAGTCACTTAATTCTTTCTTGTCTCCTGTATGTGATCTGATTTTAAGCAGACCTTGAAATAACAGAGAGAATAAGAGTTGAAAAAACGTTTTCAAGAGGAAAAAACCTCATGAACATTAATATCTGCAACTGCTATGTATTAAAGCTGTTTCCAAAGCACTAGAATAGATACATAAGTTCGTGGAATATTTGTGAGGAGAATTATGATTATTTCTTGGCTTTGACACTTCACTTTGGAAATACAGATTTAAGGAAACTATTTCTCTGAGCCTGTGACAAAACTATTCTGCCTTAGAGATAATTATACTTGGCCTATTATTCTTGTAAGTTTTTTTATGAGACTTAAATGAAATATTATCTTCAAAAAGCATATTAAAATTGTAAAGCCGCTATAAATGGGAAGCAGTATAATTATAGATAGACTTAGTACAAAACAAGATACCACCTCAAGTACTCTGGAACTTGGTTCTAAGAGTCTCATACCATTTTATACTCTCTCTACTCCCACCAAACAAACAACAACAACAAAAGATCTAAATTCTAAAGTGTAAGGCAGCCATTAATTAGTTTAATTCATCTTTGTCTTATTTTATCTTAGCTATTACTTTGACATTGTTTAATTTGTTATATGGTAAAATAGTATCTTCATATATACCACATGCTATATAATATTATTCCATTAGTGGCTGTGATTTGCTTTTCTGTTATGTGAGGTCAAGTAAATGCTTAGGACATCAATCTTACTTATGACTTTCTTCTTAGATTCAAAGTCTTATCTTCAAAACCATCACTTTGAATGTAAATGGGCATATAGTAAGCATCCTTACAAAATGAGTTAAAGTAGCATTTTACATCCGAAGACTTTATATGACTTTAAAAAATAATTTCAATAAAAATTGATACTAAATTAATGTGGCTTACACTGTTTCCTAATAGTTACTTTCGCTTTATTTAATATGTTTATTCTTGAGCACCAAAAAGATTCATTAACTCAAATTTTTGTTAAATGTTAAGGAGAATGATATATCACACATAGTAGGAGATTGATATAATATTTTGTACTCTTTTAAAATATAAAATATAAATGAACTTTTATTTGTGATCACTACATTAAGGATTTATTTGAAATTAAATAATCTCTGTGTAGATTCTTAGGAACAAATAGAGACCAGTTCTCTTTATCTTCAGCAGAAATTTACTGGAAAGATATTTCATATCTCACATAATGGCAGGAAGGTAGAAGAAACAAATGTAGAAAGCAGAAAATAAGAGAAACCAGAATAAGAGAACACAGTCAAGGTCATACCACACAAACAACTGAGTTTGGGATCTGCTGCATATCACCGACACAGACTCTTGACTCCACAACTATGAATAATTGCTAATATATCCCTGGTTTGCATTACTAGCTGGAGTTTTGGAGTCCCAGGCAGGATTGATTAAGCCCAGGACACGCTCGTGCCCTCACTGCCCAGAGCAAGAGAAAGAGAATATATGGAGTCTCTTTGTTTTCTGTTATTTGTTGTTGTTTTAGTCGCTCAGTCATGTCTTGACTCTTTTGCGACCCCATGGACTAGCCCACCAGACTTCTCTGTTCATGGGATTCTCCAGACAAGAATACTAGAGTGAGTTGCCATTTCCTTCTTCAGGGAATCTTCCCTACCCAGGGATCGAACCCACATCTCCTGCATTGCAGGTAGATTCTTTACTGCTGAACCATACTTGGAGTCTCTTGCTCTCTGTAACAAGAGGCAAGGCCCTGCCTTTCAATAAAGGGAATTTTCCCCCAAAAGGTAGAGTTTGAATGTTCAGTCAAGAAAAGAGCACACATCCACTACAATCTACCCATTTGTCTGTCCAATATCAGTATATACCTTTCTTCCCGTACTACCCTTCTTTTAAAAAAGTAAGTTTCATCCTAACCTAATGCAAATATCTATTACTTGATGTAGATTTTTACAAAAAATAATTACAAAAATGTAATTATTCCCTTCCCCAAAAAGCTGATTCCAAGTGTATTTAGTTACCACATCCAGTTCAAGATAATCTCTATTTTTCCTCTAGTTTCATGTGTTCTTATATTAGGATTATGCAATTTGTAGGCTCAGTTTGTACATAATCTGTATAAAATAATCGAGGTAAGAGAGAGGAAAGAAAGGGGAAATTAGTTAAAATATTTACATGACATAGAAAGTAAGAAAATATGGATAGGTACTGCAGTTGTCTTTTGCAGTTGTCTCAAGGCCAGAAATGGCACATAAAGCTTTTCTTCTTCATATTCTTATTTCTTCAAGTAGCAACACATGTATTTGAGGCCCTTTATCCTGTATTGTAATCTAAACTTTCAGCTTAAAGAATCAGAACTCATGATGGGCCTGTCTGTTTTGGGTTGCAATAGTCTTCTGTTTACTTTTATATTATTATGGATATTTAATATATATGAAAATAGAGAGTAGTCTAATGAACTACGTACCCATCACCCATCTTCAGCAGCTATCAGTCATAACCAATCTTATTTCATCTTTACCCCACCCACCCACCTACTCTGAAGATTATTTTGAAGCAAATCTCAGAAAGATATAATTTCATTCATAATTTTATCTCTAAAAAATAAAAAATGTTTTATAAGCATAACACCACTACCACTGTCTCACGTATACAATAATTAATGATATTAAGTATCCAGTTGGTATTCAAATGTCCCTCCACTATCATAAGTATTTCTAAACATCCAGTGTCTTTGAATTAAGTTTCAATAGAGGACACATACTGTGTTGATGACTAGTTCAGAGCATATACGGCGTCCTTCAGGATAGCATACATCATCACAGGTGGTGTACTGCAACTGATGTCATAACTGAGTCTTCCAACAGATCATGCGTCTGTCGGCTATGGGCTACCTAAGAGTAGTGAACCCCATGGGCGTCTACCTGTCACATTCTTTTGCTGTAGAAGTGAGGTTCTTAATCAGAAGCCATACTGTGTGGGACACTATAGAGGTATGGGAGGCAACAATTCTAAATGATAGTGCTTATAAAATGATCAGAGAAGCAAATCCAAAACCAAAGTAGGTATCTCTTCCAGTAAGGAGAAATCAGTTTCTTCCATGAATCAGTCCAGCGTAGTTGGCTGATCCGTCCAAGCTCTCATACAGAAATAGGAAGTCTCATTTTATGAGCCTTAGTAGGAAGCGGGCCTCCACATCACACTGTGGGCACCTAAAACTAGAGATGCCTACATATTCTTTCTCTAGACAGGACGTGGCGAGTCATCTAGGTTTGTATCGTTCTTCCTAAAACTACAGCTTGTTAATATGGTATCCATTTTGAAACTCAAGTAAATCAGTTATCTCTAAATTTTGATTGCTGTTTTGTAGAAGCCACCCTGATGTTCACAAATACAGTGTGGAGACCGTACAGTGGTATCCTCATGACACTGGCATGTTCACATCAAGTTCATTTGATAAGACTCTGAAAGTATGGGATACAAATACATTACAAGTAAGTATGTTAAAGCTTTTCTGAGTTGTTCTGTGCAATGAAGGAGAATTTAGTCCTAAACAGTGTGATTATTTGCTAAGATGTCATATATGTTAGATATGAAAGCAATATAGTGATTGAGGAGAGCAATACTGCTCGAGTTCCTATCTCGCCTCTGCTGCTGACTGCTGCTGGTTAGTTGCTGAGTCATGTCCAACTCTTTGCAACCCCATGGACTGTAGCCCACCAGGCTCCCAACCAGGGATTGAAGCTGAATCTCCTGCTTGGCAGCCAAATTGTTTATTACTGAGCCACCTGGGAAGCCCTTGCTGCTAACTAGCTATGTGATATTGATTGGTCAAGTATCTGAACTTCTCTGTGTTCATCTGTAAAGGGAGTAATGATCGTACCCTATAGAATGGCTATGAGGATTAAATAGGTTGATATGTGTAAAGTACCTGGAAATGGCACCTAGCATATAGTAAGAACTCAAACACCATTAGCTGTTATATACTTTATTACTCAAAAACTTCTATGGCATAATGGTGTAGGGAGGAATATTGGATTTATCTCCTATTGACCTAAAAAAATAAGGAAAAAGAAAGTTATTAATATTATAGCTGAGTAAGGTAGACAGTGCATGCTTGCATGCTAAGTTGCTTCAGTCATGTTGACTCTGTGCGATCCTATGGACTATAGCCCTCCAGGCTCCTCTGTCCATGGGATTCTCCAGGCAGGAATCCTGGAGCAGGTTGCCATGTCCTCCTCCAGAGGATCTTATCTCATGTCTTCTGCATTGGCAAGCAGGTTCTTTACCAATAGCGCCACCTGGGAAGATAGAGTAGATAATAGCTTTTATGCTTTTTGATCAAATTTTATTTTTCTTTCACAGCTAATTTTTTTCCTGAGTTCTAGTTCCACATGTCTCTACTTGTATACAGAACCTCTCTTACTTAAATGTAGTGTCATCATCTCAAACTAAACATATTCTAAATTGAAGTGAACGTGATGGCTCCTCATATCCATTTAGTCCTCAAATCTTAGCTGGTCTTCCTTCAGACTCTCACATTTCTCTTTTCTATTTCCCTCACCATCACTGTCCATCTGGACTACTACTATAAACTCCTAAATGATTTCTTTTTATTATTTTTCTTCTCACAGTTCCACAGTAAGTTCTACCCCAGAATTAATTAGAATAAAGCAGTTTCATCCTGTCTGAACCCAAACCACCTTTGGTGAGTGATTCCATTGTCTAAATTCAGCCTGGCATTCTAAGTTCTCTGTAGCCTCACTTCCTACTTTCCCAATCTTAGCTTCTACCTCTTTTCAACATAGATAATGTACTGCCACTAAATTGATCTCCTTTTGCCTTCTGAACACATCTTATATGTTGTATTCCCTACCTCAAGTTTCCTTCCCTATGAAACTTCTCCCTTCCCTTGTTCATGTTAAAACTGGAAGTTTATACTCTTTGGCTGACATCTTTCTATTTCTCCCACCATTCACCAGCTCCAATAATCACCATTTTGTTCACTGTTTCTATCAGTTTGGCATTTTAAAATTCTGCTTGTGAGTGATATACAGTATTTATTCCTCTCTGTTTGACTTACTTCACTTAGTATTTAATGCCCTTAATGTCTGTCTATATTGTCACAAATGGCAGACGTTCATTCTTTCCCATGGCTGAATAATATTCCATCATATATGTGTGGGTGGGTGTGTGTATGTACATATCAGGTCTTCTTTATCCCTTCCTGTGTTGATGGGCACTTAGGTTGTTTCCATGATTTGGCTATTATAAACAGTGCTGTTAAAAACATGAGGATGCAGCTATCTCTTTTGAGACAGTGATTTCATTTCCTTTGGATATATACCCACAAGTGGGATTACTGGATCATATGGTTCTAATTTTGAGGAACCTTCATATTGTTTTCTATAATGGCTACACTAATTTACATTCCCTCTAATAATCAGAGGTTTCCTTTTCTACATATCCTTGTCAACACTTGTTATCTCTTTTTGATAATAGGTATTATAACAGATGTGAGGTGATATCTCATTGTGGTTTTGATTTGCATTTTCCTGATGATTCATGAAGAGACGTGGTTTCTTTCTCTCTGGGGGTTAGGAAGATCCCCCGGAGAAGAAGGTGGCAACCCACTCCAGTGTTCTTGCCTAGAAAATCCCATGGACAGAGGAGCCTAGCGGACTATAGTCCACGGGATCACCAAGAGTCAGACACAACTGCAGTGACTGAGCATGCATGCAGTCTGCCCTATTATAAGGTTTTCTTCACCTTCATGAGGCAGAGGTCAGCTAACTGCAGCCAATAGGCCAAGTCTAGGCTCTCGGCCAAGGCTTCTCATGGACTCTTTTTTGTAAACAAAGTGTTATTGTAACACAGACATGCTCATTTGTTGTCTATGGCCACTTTTGACACTGCAGTGACAGAAATGAGTAGTTGGTCTTCAAAGCCTAAAATATTTACAATCTGACTCTTTACTAAAAAAGTTTGTTGACCTCTGGTGCAGTTAAACCTGAATAAGGTGCACAGAAGGCAGACATTTGGAGTCATCCAGGGTTGAGGCCTTGACAGGTGAGATGATGATGGCCAAAGGAGTTGAAGATCCTGGAGCTGAAGCATTCAACCTTGGAATCCAAGCTGAAGGAGGAAAAGTGAAGACAGGAGGAACTGATAGGGCCTCTGGGCTTTGCTTAGGTGTCTTAGAGGTGGTTGGGGGAGCTGAAATAAAATTCTGGTCATATGTAACTGAAATATGTGATTTCAAAGGAGGAGCAGTTTTTGGTGGTGAGAGTGTCCCGGGTGTGGTAGGTGCGATTATATGGAACTGAGGGGCAGAATACTGACTAGATTGTTTCTGTAGGTGCTGAAGTTCTCCAGAATGGAGCAGAAAGGAAGATGGTGAACCAGGAGGTTATCTTGTCTTAATCTCTGGAATTTATTAGAGAAAAAGAAATTGCTAACAATTTAAAAATTACTAACAGTGTGACAATAGGTAAATAGAAAATTTGATGCCTTTGTGATAACACTTATTTTAAATGTCTTTTGATTATCAGATTGCTGATGTATTTAATTTTGAAGAAACAGTTTATAGTCATCATATGTCTCCGGTTGCCACCAAGCACTGTTTGGTAGCAGGTTTGTATTTGTGTTCTTTTGTTTTTTTAACATACTGAAAACTTTTTCCCTTTTAATATCTAGTTAGTTTTGATATAAACATTTTAACCCAGATGAAGATCACAATTCTTTAAAAAAAAAAAACTTAAATATATATTTACTATTTATATTCATTCCGTTTAACTGATAGTGTACAAGTCAGGCACCATGCTAGATTTCAGAGTGGCTAGGATTTGAAAACTAAGAAAGCACATTTCTGGGACTTCCTGGTGGCTCAGTGGTATAGAATCTGCCTGCCAGCACAGGAGGCATGGGTTCAATCCCTAGTCCAGGAGGATCCCACATGCCACAGAGCAACTAAGCACACGTGCCACAACTGTTGAGCCTGTGCTCTAGAGCCCGGGAACTGAAGCTGCTGAGCTCCCACACTGAAGCCTGTGCACTAGACCCAGTGCTCTGCAACAAGAGAAGCCACTGCAAGAAAAGCTTGCACACTGCATCTAGAGAGTAGAGGAAAAGGCCACACAGCATCAAAGACCCAGCACAGCCGAAAAGTAAATACATTAAGTACAAATAAAATTAAGAAAACCAGTATCATTTGTGGGGTGTTTTTAAGAAAGAAAGCAAGCACATTTCTGTTCCCTTAAGAATTACTTTTTTTTCCCCTGGTAGCTCAGCTGATAAAGAACCCACCTGCAATGCGGGAGACCTGGGTTTGGAAGATTCCCTGGAGAAGGGAAAGGCTACCCACTCCAGTATTCTTTCCTGGAGAATTCCATGGACTGTATAGTCTGTGGGGTTGCAAAGAGTTGGACACGACTGAGCGATTTTCACTTTAAAGAACTTTTTAAACCACCAAAGTTCAAAGTTTCTAAGTGAGTGCTAAGTGAAGTCGTTCGTTCAGTCATGTCCAGCTCTTTGCGACCCCATGGACTGTAGCCTACCAGGCTCCCTCCATGGGATTCTCCAGGCAAGAGTACTGGAGTGGGTTGCCATTTCCTTTTCCAGGGGATCTTCCTGACCCAGGGATTGAACCCGGGTCTCCCGCATTCCAGGCAGTCACTTTAACCTCTGAGCCACCTATGTAAACAAAATTTGGCAGCCTTCCATTCAACACAGTAAAACAAAGAAATGATTTCCTTCTCTCTGAGAATGTGTGATTCAAATTAAACATCTATTTCTATGAAAGCACATAAAACAAAAATTTTCATGTATGAAGATGAAAAAATATTTTTCTGGTATCAGGCATCAGGTCCCTGTGATATTACTTCTGTGGCACTGCATAAATCTCCTCACCTCTGGACATCAGTCAGCTGCTTCATCTGTAGAGTTTGGGCACTAACTTGTCTTTGAGGCTCACTCAGTCTGTGTCCAGAGTTTCTGTGAATCTGTTACTAGTGATTTAGAAGTATATTATTAACATGGAACAGCTAAGCTCTTAAAATAAAATGATTTAAGTGATAAAATAACGTAGAATTATACACACATTGTACCAGTACACATTTCCTGGTTTTGATACTGTGCTATAGTTACCTAACATATAACCATTAGGACACCCTGGGTGAAGGGTACATAGGGCCTCTTTGCACTATCTTTGCAGCTTCCTGTGAATCTATAATTATTTCAATGTTAAATATTGAAAAATAATAATAGAGTAATAGAGAATAATACAGTAATCTTAGTACTGACATAGGACTACAACTAAAATAATTGTCTAGTTATAAACATAAAAAACTAAAGTATATTATTAACATACATTTTTATATTTCTACAAGTGAAAATGTCGTGATTCATAGTGGTAGTTTCTTATTTCCTTTTGGTGATCATTTGTAATTAAATTATCTTAAACCATTTCTGTTTTTGTTTTTACAGTTGGTACTAGAGGACCCAAAGTACAACTTTGTGACTTGAAGTCTGGATCCTGTTCCCACATTCTACAGGGTATTTTATTTGAAACAACAACTACTTTGAGTAAACCATTCAATAAAATGAAACATTACTAACAATGCAGTCTTTGTAAATGACATGACTGATGTATTTTGTGCTAGTTGTTAGAAGTCAACAGGGAAATAAAGATCCTTCTGTGCATTATTCTTATAAAACTAAACTATTAAGGAGACATTTATATGAACAATGGCTGCAGGGGAAGGTTAAAGGATACAGAAAGTCAAACCCAAAACTTTGTGTTATTTCTACATTGAAAAAAATGAACTACTTATGAAACTTACATCGGTACAGCTGTCTCTGTGAACATTATTTAATATTGTTCTGGCTGAGTAGATGTTCTTAATATTTAGGTACTTCTTTTCTCAATAAAAATATTTTAGAAAAAATATTGAAATAAAATTTGGTAAAGGTTTACCAGCTTAAATTATTTTTGCTACTTTTTTTATCAGTATTAGATTGTCTAATTCTAAACAGTGAAAAAAATAGGATGTAATTCAGAAATTCTGTCTGTATTCATCTCTGAGAAACGCATAGTAAGTATATTAGGAAAACTTGATGAGATGGATAACATCTTTTTTATATTATGAATCTCTATGAAATACACTAAGTTGATGAAAATATATAATTTGAATAGTTAGGTAGAAATGACTTAAAATGCTGAATTCACTTGTCCTATGTACTTATCACTTGTGCTGTAGACAAAAATTTTTATATAAATGCTTTTTATAATCATGAATTAAAATAATTTTTTCTGCTACAACTTTCTGAAAAAAGTTGGGAAACATTTTTAGTCTTTAAAATGTTGGTCTTGTATGGCCTGTTGCAGGGATTTTGTTGTAGAGATACATAACTAAGCTTGAGCTCTGTCATTTATTGATGGACTGACCTACTAGGCTAGCAGCTATATTTAAAAAGACAGACTCACTTGCTCTGGCTGTTCTTTCCAAACCAAACCCAAGCCTTTTATAATAAAATATCATATGTAAGGAATGTCCCATAGACTTCACATTAGTATTTAAATATAGATTATTATAAATGTGAAAAAATGATTATATCAGTTTACTTTTAAAATTTAGTCTGTGTTTTCTACATAATCAGGCAAAGTTAGTTAGACTATATCTTTTGATATTTCAAAAGGCATATTTCAAAATGCAAGTCATTATATACAGTTGTTTTGCAGGTCACAGACAAGAAATATTGGCAGTTTCCTGGTCACCACGTTATGAATATATCTTGGCAACTGCAAGGTAAAATGCAAACTATTTGGGTTTGAGATTAATAATTAAGGATAAGCATTTTGAAAAGATTGTTTTATGTTAGGTACATATTAAGCTATTAAGTAAGTCCTGAAAAATAATTGAGTTAAAGATTTTAATTCATATTACCAAAAAAAATCTTTCTGTTCATCATAATCCTAATCCTGACTATCCAACTTGAAGATACTCACTTTTAAAAACAGGTAACAACCGAATCTATGTAGCAAGGCAAAACTCCTAACACTACCTATGAAACACTGTGTTGTGTCATTTTTGCATACAAAAGTGTAGCACTCTGTTAATTTAAAATCAGTAGCATTTTAATTCACTTTCTTTAACCCAAAATTATTTTAAATCTGATTCATCACTTCCATCCACATTCATTGATTCAATTTACTGACAATTAATGATTCCTGTCATGTGGCACGGAGAAGGCAATGGCACCCCACTCCAGTACTCTTGCCTGGAAAATCCCATGGATGGAGGAACCTGGTAGGCTGCAGTCCATGGGGTCTCGAAGAGTCGGACACGAGTGCGCGACTTCACTTTCACTTTTCCCTTTCATGCATTGGAGAAGGAAATGGCAACCCACTCCAGTGTTCTTGCCTGGAGAATGCCAGGGACGGCAGAGCCTGGTGGGCTGCCGTCTATGGGGTCGCACAGAGTTGGACACGACTGAAGCGACTTAGCAGCAGCAGCAGCAGCAGTCACGTGCCAAGCATTGTACCAGGGACACAGAGGTAACATAGGCAGAGTCCCTCCAAGAAGGTGATAGTCTAGTGAGGAAGTATAGTCAGAAAAATCAGTGACTGCAGGACATCCTGAAAACTGCTTTAACAGAGGTACATCTCTGAGAGATTCAGTATGGGAAGAAAGAACAAGAGCACTTAACTTTTGAGGATCATGGGGTTTGGGAGTTTTGTTTGCTGGAAGGAAGAGTCTTGTATATTTGAATGCTGAGGGAAGAGTATTGGTGGAGAGAAATTAGTGAAGATAAGAAATGGAGAGAATAATTGGTATATCAGGACCTTGAATAGACAGGCAAAGATAATATCAAGGGTCCCATTAGAAGGGGGACACTTGATCTGGCACATGAAGGGCACCATGACTACATGGAAGGAGGAAATAGTAAGTGTCAATACAACTAAATATGTGACTTTGGCAGAGTTCAAGAAATGCAAACCCAGTTTCCGGTATTTTAGAACTTGATGTCATCTATTGAAAATACATGGATGCAGTTTTCAGAGAAGGTAGTAAAGGTTTGAAATAGCAGTTTTAATGAATGGAAGCGGGAGCTGATTAGGGGCACACAGGATTGCTGGTCAGTATTGTATGCTCTGTTGAAGGTGTAGCTCACAGCTGTGCTATGACACAGAAATTAAAACAGTGAATGACACAGACTTAACAATTGTCTCAAAATTGTTGAAGTCATGGGTATAAGGAACAAAATAAAATCACTAGAAGGCTTTTAGGAGGGATCAATGACCTGATGAGATAGACACATGAGTGTCAAACAGAAAATTTTGAAACTTGAAGGGATAGGAAGTAGTAATCAAATTTTGATATAGACATTTTAATAAAACTTTTTGTAGCAGAATTATTAGAAAAGCTACTTTTTTAGGTTTATAAAGAAATGTATCTGTATTTTTTTAAAGCTGCCAGCCCTCCTTCTCTGTCACAGTTTAGTCCCCAGAGAAACTTGTGTTAATAGTTTGCAGATTGTGACATTGAAGTTTGTAATGTCTGAAGTAGAATAAAGTCTAGTATGTACCCACAAAGTGAAAGTGAAAGTGTTAGTCCCTCAGTCATGTCTCACTTTGCGATCCCATGGACTGTAGCTAGCCATGGAATCCTCTATCTAACTATGGAATTAAATTCTCCAGGGAAGATTACTGGAGTGGGATGCCATTCCCTTCTCCAGGGGATCTTCCCGACCCAGGGATAGAACCCTGATCTGCACTGCAGGCAGTTTATTTACCGTCTGAGCCACCAAGGAAGCCCCAGTGTAGCCACAAGAGGTTGCTAAAGAGTTGTGAAGGTGAGGAGCTAGGCGTTGGTTGTGTTCCATGCTAGAGTGGATTTACATTGTTCTTTTCTAATTTGGTTTCCTCAAATCAAGAGGGAAATTTAGAGGCTTTCAATTCTCAGAGTACCCTAGGAATTCGAATCAGTTCCGGAATGGACCTGGTAGTCAATGTTAGGAGTCAGATATGTCCAAATCTAATGTTTCAGAAGAGACTTACGTCTTCAGACTCATACCATTGCAGACCTATTCCCCTATTGAAAAGAAAAAAAAAACAAATTGAGAATGGGAAACACTAACTTTTTGTCAGCCATTCCAGTTGGCTAGGTTTTCTTGTGATCTGTGAAAAGAATCAAAATTATAGAAAGAGATAAACCCTGTATATATACATTTTAAAAGATTTTTAAATGAGAAATAGGCTTATAAAATGCAGTGTAATGCTCTTTTTGATTAAAATGGCCTAGATAAACCCAATGGGTTAAAATATTATTAAGGGCTTTGTGAGGATATGATAGCATACTTGAACTGATTTATGTTTTCCTTTGGAGTAGTTTAGAAGCTGAAATTGATTTATGATCATGGTTTTACCTTTTTATTTTCACTTGAAGTAAAATGCAAATAACCCTCTAATTCTAGGAGACATTAAATGTATTTCCTTTGTTTTGGCAAAGATTGATTTGAGTACAGGAAATCAAATAAAAATATATTGTCCTTATTATTCACCTTATTTTCAGTTTTTTTTTTCATATAAAAAGAAAAACCATTCCTACCAAATTTAAGCAAAGTGAAATTAGTTCACTACATGATTCTGTAAACATTTGAAAAACAAACAGTAGAAAGATATGGGGATTTAGCAGCAGGCTTACCAAGAAAAAAAGCTCTTAGCCTGTCTTGTCTTTGGAGAGAAGGATGCTCATGTCATTAAAAACAACAGAAAGAGCAACAGAATCCCTTGTGATTTAAAAAAGGTTACTTTTTCTTCTGTTTTTTTCACTTCTTTGTGCTTTTGTTGACTATTGGATATTTGCTGGAAAGGCAAAAGTATAGCCACCTAAATATACAAATGCATTTGTGCTAATATACTGAGATTGTGTATGCCAGTAATACAAGAAACGTGGGTGAGGAGTAGAGTCCTTATCCTAGCTATATGTCAATGTAACATTTATTTCCTCTCAGTGCTGACAGTAGAGCAAAATTATGGGATGTGAGGAGAGCATCAGGATGTTTGATAACTCTTGATCAGCATAATGGGAAAAAGTCACAAGCAGCTGAATCAGGTAATGAAAACTGCATTAATATACGAATATGACATTGACAATATTTTTATATTGAAAAATTTGAATTGAAACCAGATAATAAATAGATGTTGACAAACTATAGATTTTATATTTTTTTAAAAAGGCATTCACAATCAATTTCTAAATTTACATCAACTAATTATGGTTGTCTTTCTTCAAAATACAAGTATGTCATTCCTTCTGTTCCTGAATTTTTTAATGTATTGGTAGAAACTTTTTTTTTTGCTCACATGAGGCCAACTAATAATGCAAATTCAGTACCATTTAGGAAGTTATAATAAATTAAAGGAATGGTAACATTTTGTGGCAAGTTTGTCACAATAAAATTTGTGGTTGTATGAAATTTGAGTCCACTGCAATCTAGGAGACAAAGTAATTCAATTGCATTTTTACAATAGAGTGTAATTTCTATGTAGATTAAAATTCTGATTTAGAATTAAATTTGGACCAGAAATAAATTCAGATGAACTATTTAAAACCTATGTTTGTTTTAATAATCTTTTAAATTAAGTTAATTAGACTATTGAAGATTATGGTTTCTTAAACCTGTTCATTTTGAAAGTAATATCACTTTTGATTGAGACTGGAACAGTTATCTTTAAGAAGGAAATATTGGTATTATTGATTTTTAATAGTCCATGATGGAGAAGGCAATGGCAATCCACTCCAGTACTCTTGCCTGGAAAATCCCATGGACAGAGAGGAGCCTCGTAGGCTGCAGTCCATGGGGTCGCTAAGAGTCGGACACAACTGAACGACTTCACTTTCACTTTTCACTTTCATGCATTGGAGAAGGAAATGGCAACCCACTCCAGTGTTCTCGCCTGGAGAATCCCAGGGATGGGGGAGCCTGGTGGGCTCTGTGGGGTCGCACAGAGTCGGACACGACTGAAGCGACTTAGTAGTATTCCATGAAGTGATTTTTAGATTGAAAATAGAGTATTAATATATAAGAAGTTTAAAAGGTATTTAATTAAAATTTTTACTGTTTCTGTATTTAATTAAGAGTTGACTCATCTGATGCTGGGAGGGATTGGGGGCAGGAGAAAAAGGGGACGACAGAGAATGAGATGTCTGGATGGCATCACCGACTCAATGGAAGTGAGTTTGAGTGAACTCCGGGAGTTGGTGATGGACACGGAGGCCTGGCGTGCTGCAATTCATGAGGTTGCAAAGAATCGGACACGACTGAGTGACTGAACTGAACTGAATAGCATAGCTTACTTCCTGAAGAAAAATTTTATTTGGCCACATGTTTTCCATTTGGTTTTCCTGTTTTCCTCTATAATTATGGTTCTAATTGTATAGCTTATTATATTCAAATAATCGAAAGGATTCTTTTTTTAAATTGAAATGTAGTTTATTTCAATTTTGTGTTAGTTTCAAGTGTACAGCAAAGTGATTCACTTAAACATATGTATATATTTAAATAATTTTAAATATAATCAACTTACGTATTTTAAGTAGTTCAGATAGTTGTCCTTTACTGTGTTTAAAGGACATTATGTCCTTAATGTGTTTAATATATTTAATAACTATGTCATCAAGCATTACCTGTGTTGAATTTATAAGAAGAGATAATCTGAATTGTGTTTTTCATTGCAGCAAACACTGCTCATAATGGAAAGGTTAACGGCTTATGTTTTACAAGTGATGGTCTTCACCTACTCACTGTTGGCACAGATAATCGAATGAGGCTCTGGAATAGTTCCAATGGAGAAAATACACTGGTAAGACCTTTTTAAGTACTTTGAACCTTTTGGATATACATTAAAGAAATGGATCTGTGACATACACTTGGTGTTTTTCTGTAGATTTAACTTTGTTTCTTGCCTCTGAATCATAGCTTTCATTTTATATTTTCCATTAGTGAAATTCCGCATAATTCTCAACTCCACATAATCCACTCCACCTTACCCCCACTCCACTCTCCTCACTTAGTGGAGAATCACTAAGCAGTGATTAGAGTGATTAGCAGTGGAGAATCACTGCTCTACTGAGCCACTGTGCATAATGGGAATGTGCCATGTCTCAAGTATGTTGAAGAAGAATAAAAGATTGAGAGCAACTGATATAAATTAAAGCTATATAGTTAAATAGTCAAATTTTGTACTGTATCTGACTTGTAAGCAAAATCCAAAATGAATGTTACAATAGCAAAATGTATACCACTTTTAATACTGAAGTAGATGTGTTCTAAAAGTACTGTATTCTTTTTTTTTAATTGAAGTGTAGTTTATTTCAATTTTGTGTTAGTTTCAGGTGTACAGCAAAGTGATTCACTTAAACATATGTATATATCTGTATATATCTATTTTTTCAATTCTTTTCCTTTATAGGTTATTATAAGATATTGTATATAGTACCCTGTGCTATATAGTAAATCCTTGTTGTTTATATATTCTATATATGGTGGTGTGTATCTATTAATCTATTAACAACAGTAATATCTATTAATCCCATACCTGTAATATTTCTGCCCCACCCCACCCCACCTCACCCTCTCTTTGGTAACCATGACTTTGTTTTCTGTGTCTGTGGGTCTGTTTCTGTTTTGTAAATAAGTTTATCTGTATAATTTTTTAGAACCCACATGTAAATGATAGCATATAATATTTATCTTTGACTCACTTCACTTAGTATGATAATCTCTAGGTTCATCCTTGTTGCTGCAAATGGCATTTTTTTTTAATGGCTGAGTAATATTCTAGTGTGTGTGTGGGTGTGTATATATCTCACATGTTCTTTATCCATTCATCTGTCAGTGGACATTTAGTTTGCTTCTGTGTCTTACTATAAATAGTTAAGCTGTGAATATTGGGGTCTGTGTATCTTTCTGAATTAGCATTTTCTTCTTTTCCAGATATATGTCTAGGAGTGGGGTTACTGGATCATATGATAACTCTGTTTTCAGTTTGTTAAGGAACAGCCATACTGTTTTCCACTGTGGCTGCACCAGTGTACATTCTCACCAACAGTGTGGCTCCCCTTTTCTCCACAGCCTTTCCATGAAAATGCTGAATTCCTATGTGGTGATTAATTTTTAGTACTTTTTAAAAATTTTATGTTATGGTCCTTACCAGATGTACCTCTTGTTTTAGTAACTTTCAGAATAGGCTTCCAAAAGTTTTTAATTTGGTGATAATACTAACAGCTAATATTTATCAAGCACTTATATCCTAGTTACTATGCTAATAAAAATTATCTTTTACTGTATAGGCCAGGCTACATATGGTCTTATTTAATGACCACATCAACACTCTAAAGGTTCTTCTTATTATAGTATCTATTTTACACATGAGTAAAATAATACATTAAATTAGGTAACTTGCCTGAGTTTGAATAGCTAGAAAACAACAGTGTAACTCTAGATATTCCACTGTTAGCGTAATGCTGATTATACCCATACCCTTGTGACTCTAGATTCCACTGTCAGCATAATGCTGATTATACCCATACCCATAGTCGCTCAGTCATGTCCGACTCTTTGCAACCCCATGAATCGCAGCATGCCAGGCTTCCCTGTCCATCACCAACTCCTGGAGTTTATCCAAACTCATGTCCATCAAGTCAGTGATGCCATCCAGTCATCTCATCCTCTGTCATCCCCTTCTCCTCCTGCCCCCAATCCCTCCCAGCATCAGGGTCTTTCCCAATGAGTCAACTCTTTGCATCAGGTGGCCAAAGTATTGGAGTTTCAGCTTCAGCATCAGTCCTTCCACTGAACACCCAGGACTGATTTCCTTTAGGATGGACTGGTTGAATCTCCTTGCAGTCCAAGGGACTCTCAAGAGTCTTCTCCAACACCACAGTTCAAAAGCATCAGTTCTCCAGCACTCAGCTTTCTTTATAGTCCAACTCTCACATCCATACATGACCACTGGAAAAACCATAGCCTTGACTAAACAGACCTTTGTTGGCAAAGTAATGTCTCTGCTTTTTAATATGCTGTCTAGGTTGATCATAACTTTCCTTCCAAGGAGTAAGCATCAAAATTTCATGGCTGCAATCACCAACCATCTGCAGTGATTTTGGATTATTATGTACCTAAACAGTCATTGTCGGAGAAGGCAATGGCACCCTACTCCAGTACTCTTGCCTGGAAAATCCCAGGATGGAGGAGCCTGGTGTCCATGGGGTCGCTAAGAGTCGGACACAACTGAGCGACTTCACTTTCACTTTTCACCTTCATGCATTAGAGAAGGAAATGGCAACCTACTCCAGTGTTCTTGCCTGGAGAATCCCAGGGACAGGGGAGCCTGGTGGGCTGCCGTCTGTGGGGTCACACAGAGTCGGACGTGACTGAAGCGACTTAGCAGCAGCAAACAGTCATTGTAAGGGCAGAATGGAAGTAGGTAAAGAGTTGGACCATAACCTGCTGAGTAATAGGCATATCATAAATGATAACCATCTTCATTGTAGGGTGCTACCTGCTGAGTAGTGTCCTTACCATTTTGAGAAAAATGTGTAAATACATGCTTCAGATGTATATATAATTATTTGTAATTTATATACACCTAGTGTTGTGAATCTATATATTTTATTAAAGCTTATTTTCTTATTTTTTTTAGTTAAAAAGAAACAGAAATTCTCACGTTTTCCTCTCACACAATTATGGATCATCTTATAGACTCCTTGAGGTGCCAGCTGCACTCTGCAAGGAGACCATTGCCTTGGAGTACAGAACACATACCCACAGTCAAAATTCACAGAGAGATAGCTTTTGTCACAACAACAAAATTTTAAAATAGCTATTCTGGTATTTACTGTTTTAGTTACTGATGTTATCATTCACCCAGTTACCAATGTCTAGAAACTGGGAGTCTGTCCTTTATTCTTCCCTTCCTAAATCCCACCTTCCTAATTAAGTCAAATTACAGGTCCTGTTAATTATTTCTTCTTTTTTTCATAGTTGTCTTCCCTTCCAGCCTTACTCTGGACCCTCAGGATTGCTCTCTTTAATTACTCTAAGTCCTTCTAACTTTTCCCAAACTCATCTCCCAATGAAAGTCTTTCAGTATTTCGTCAGTACACTTTCAGGTCATTAAAATAATGTTTTTGCCTACTGTCCAAAAGGCCTTCGTAAGCTGGCTCTTCTGACTCACCAGCTTTATATCATCATATCTTGTCACTTCCCCATTTTTTCCCTGCCCTTAGTCCTATTGAGTTACTTAGAGGTCTTAAATATGCCAGGCTTTCTCACCCTTCCATTCTGCTGCATAGACTGCTGCCTTTGCTTTAGAATACTCTCTTCTTCTGTGCTAGCTGCTTCTCAGCTTTCAAAATTCATCTCAGGCACAACTTCTCTTTAACTCCTCTAGTTCAGCTTACATGATTCCACAGTACCTAGTGCTCACTAGTATTACAGTAGATTGTGATCATTTAGTGGAATGAAAGAAAAATAATTTACAACAGTGTAGTACTATACTTTTTGATTACTGTAACCTAGATTAGTTTCTGATTCTGTCGTTTACTAGCCAAGAGACCTTGGTTGAAATACTTAACCTTTCTAAGTGTTTTCTTTTTGTTTAATAATGCTGCCTGTCTCATAGTATTGTTTTGCATATTACATGAAATAATACATGTAAAACATTTAGTACACATTGTCTGTTACTTACAGCAAATGTTAACATTCAGTAAATGTTGAAAAGTGAAAGTGTAATTTTCTCAGTCATGTTCAGCTCTTTAAGAGTAGGAGCCCACCAGGCTCCTCTGTCCGTGGAATTCTCCAGGCAGGATTACTGGAATGTTTTGCTGTTTTCTTCTCCAGTGGTTCTTCCTCACCTGTCATTAATTATGCTGATAGTTGTTTGACAGTGAAATGAGCTGTCTTATGACGGAGTCTGTGCATCACTGTAGGTGTTTACGCAGTGAGAAGATGTATATATTTCTGGGACAATAAAAGGAATTCATAAGATAAGGAATTGTATTTGCCATCATCCTATCCAACATCTGTGAAATTTTCCTCCCCATCAAAATCTTTTCAAAGCCTGTACATAACTACTTGAAGACATCATAACCAAAAGTAGCCTGTTATTCAGTTCAGTTCAGTTCAGTTGCTCAGTTGTGTCCGACTCTTTGCGACCTCATGAGCCGCAGCACATCAGGCCTCCCTGTCCATCACCAACTCCCGGAACCTACCCAAACTCATGTCCATTGAGTCGGTGATTCCATCCAACCATCTCATTCTCTGTCGTCCCCTTATCTTTCTGCCCTCAATCTTTCCCAGCATCAGGGTCTTTTCAGATGAGTCACCTCTTCCCATCAGGTGGCCAAAGTACTGCAGTTTCAGCTTCAGCGTCAGTCCTTCCAATGAATACCCAGGACTGATCTCCTTTAGGATGGACTGGTTGGATCTCCTTGCAGTCCAAGGGACTCTCAAGAGTCTTCTCCAACACCACAGTTCAAAAGCATCAATTCTTCGGTGCTCAGCTTTCTTCACATCCATACATGACCACTGGACAAACCATAGCCTTGACTAGACGGACTTTTGTTGGCAAAGTAATGTCTCTGCTTTTTAATATGCTGTCTAGGTTGGTCATAACTTTCCTTCCAGGGAGTAAGCATCTTTTAATTTCATGGCTGCAATCACCATCTGCAGTGATTTTGGAGCTCCAAAAAATAAAGTCAGCCACTGTTTCCTCTGTTTCCCCGTCTGTTTTCCGTGAAGTAATGGGACCAGATTCCATGATCTTAGTTTTCTGAATGTTGAGCTTTAAGCCAACTTTTTCACTCTCCTCTTTCACTTTCATCAAGAGGCTCTTTAGTTCTTCTTCACTTACTTTCATAATAATATATAGTATGATATTTGTCACACTGCTTTTTATGGTAAATACTTACAGTCATAAAATTGGGAGCTTAGATAATCATCTAGCACAGTGTATGACACTAAGCACTTAGTAAATGGTAGATCTCTCCTTGCCTTAATCTGTTATTAGAACTTCATTCCATAGATATTGAAAAGGTACTGATAGTTTAGAGCCCAAAGGTGATTTGATCACAACAGTGAGTTACCAAGATTAATAGGACAGTAAGTTGCAAAATGGATTGCAGGGGAGCACCTAAAACCACAGACAGAAGTTAGAGACCTAGTTCAGTATTTATACCTCATTGAACACTTTCCAGTTCACATTTGGGACGGAATGTGGTATAATGGAAAGAACATAAGTTTTGTAGGTAGGTATTCTGATCTATGAAAAAGACCATTACAGTCTAGCAGTTCATAATTTTTCTAGGAGGAACAGAAAATTGCTAGTTGAGATTTTTCTTTTTCTGCTAGTTGTGTTTTTTCTCCATCCTCCCACCCTGATGTTATTCTACAAATTGTTGTACATGAAGGATCAAAATACACAAGTGGGGAAATGTTATACTTTTAAATATATAAGAATGAATAAATCTAGGGACTCACTGAATACTTTTGTATCCTAGGTTTTCTCTTATGCATTATTTCTTTTTATTCTTCACAATCTCTGGTAAACAATTTTATTTCCTTTTAATATGTTAGAAGAATGAAACTCAGAAGTTAAGTCATTCATTACTCAAAAGAGTCAGAAAAAAGGTAGGGGAGTGGAGTTGGTTTCAGAAACCCAAATCTACTGATTTTAAGTTTAACGTTTTAACATTTCACTATACTACTCCTTCAGTGGGATTGCTGAATACATGTGCTCATTTCTGTCACATGTAAATCTCAATGGTGTGTAAGCCAAGTGTAGTATCCATAATTACCATTGCATGTCCTTTTGAGCCTCACACATACACATGTGCACAAATACACACGAACACACACACGCACATACACCACTCCCACCCAACCTTTAGAAAAAGAAAAAAGGGAAAATCACTCACTGTTTAAACTCCAGTATTAGCCATAGTAAAGGGAGATTTTGGTGATCTCACTCATAATTCTCAGATCATTAGATACTGGTTTTATACTTACCTTAAGCTGCTTATCTAAATTATCAGCAGAAAGTAAACCTGTCAATATCTTTAGCCCAAAGCTTCTCAGACTTTGATGGACTTAGAGATCATCTGGGGATCTTGTTAAAATGAAGATTGTAGTTCAGTAGGTTGGGATGGGGTCTGGAATTCTGTTTCTAATTGTGCAGGTGATGCTGATGTTGTTGGGCTTGCAACTTTGGTGTACAGGTGCAGAATTATTAGTTTGTTGCAAATATATAATTTTTTATATAAAGCTGCAATTAGAGTATATATACTATTTGTGTTCTTTTATTTCTATTTTCTACATAATTTCAAACTTATAATTTTTAACTGCTGTATAAGCTAGAATTAATATAATACTCTTAGGAATTTACATCTGTTCTCAATTACTCTGCCATTCTAGATAAGGCCACATTGAACTCCTCTGGGCATATTTTTTTGCTGTTTAATTTATTAGCCTAAGATGAATTCCCAGTAGTAGTTACTAGGTCAAGGAGTAAGAATATCTTTGTTGTTTAATGGGTATAGAATTTCAGTTTTGCAAGATAGAAAATGGATGGTAGTGCTGGTTGCCCAGCAGTGTAAATATGCTTTATGTCACTGATGTGTGTCAGTCATGTAGGACTTTTTGTGACCCCAGGGACAGTAGCCCGCCAGGCTCCTCTGTCCATGAGATTATCCTGGCAAGAATACTGCAGTAGGTTGTCCTTTCCTCCTCCAGGGGATCTCTCTGACCCAGGGATCAAACCCACATCTTTTGCATTTCCTACATTGGCAGATGTATTCTTTACCACTAAGCCACCTGGAAAGCCCTAATGTCACTGAACCGTATATTTAAATATGGTTAAGATGGCAAATTTTATGTTATATGTATTTTTTTTTTTATACTATAAATTTTGTTACATGTATATTTATATATAAATTTTATGTTATATGTATTTTATATATGTATAAAAAGAAAGTTATTCTCTCTCCAAAAATGTATTTATATATACATATGTGTCATTATTAAGGTATACTTTATATTTTGTTGCATAATAAACCATTTGGCCTTTTAAAAGGGAAGACCAAATTACAGTGCCATCTACATATTTACTTCACTTGTACTAATATTGAGTGTCTTAATGGTTTATTAAAATTTTTGCTAAACGATCTAAAATAATTTTTCAAGGTTACCTTAATTTGCATTTTTATTTCTATCAAGGTTGAAATGTGAACATTTGTTTTTGTGGGTCATTTTACTATTTGTACTTCCCTTGTATGCAAAATGTACATATATGTCATTGGTCCTTGTTTCTATTAGGACACTAATCATTTTCTTTAGACTTATTGGAGCTGTTTCTATAGTATAATATTTTAAGTAAATAGTTGTCTTTATTGTCTTTTTAATTCATATTTAAGTAACTTTATGCTTTTACATCCTGCAGGTCAACTATGGAAAAGTATATAATGATAGTAGAAAAGGATTGAAATTCACTGTCTCCTCTGGCTGCAGTTCAGAATTTGTTTTTGTACCATATGGTAGCACCATTGCTGTTTATACAATTTACTCTGGAGAACAGATAACTATGCTTAAGGGACACTATAAAAGTGTTGACTGCTGTGTATTTCAGTCTAATTTCCAGGTAAGAATGATACTTAAGGGAATTTAAAATGTTCGAGTAGCTAACTTGCCAAAACCTATGGGTTTTGTTTTTTTAACATCTTAATCTTTCTCTTTAGTCTCACCAATGGAACAGAGTGTTTTCTCCATAGAACTTTTGCATAGATTATCTCATATGCTCCTTTAAGTGATTCTTAAGTGTAGCGAGATTGTTGGGATTTTTCCCTGCATTGTAGATGAGGAAAATGAGGCTTATAAAAATTAAATACCGAAAGAATGAAAATTGTGGGTTATTGCTGCTGCTGCTAAGTGGCTTCGGTCATATCTGACTCTGTGTGACCCCATAGACGGCAGCCCACCAGGCTCCTCTGTCCCTGGGATTCTCCAGGCACGAATACTGGAGTGCCATTTCCTTCTCCAGTGCGTGAAAGTGAAGTTGCTCGGTCGTGTCCAACTCTTCGACCCCATGGACTGTAGCCTACCGGGCTTCTCCGTCCATGAGTTATTGCTTGGAGGGACTTTATCACCTATTCAGTCACTCATTAATAGGCATTACTTAATCTGTGTCTGACACTGTGAAGTAAGATATACAGGGCTAGTTTTCAGCTAGCACACATCTATATGGCAGTATTCATTATTAAAATACTCAAACACATATCCTTTAGTTTGTTACATAGCTTTTGTACTAAGCCCCTTACATGACCTCCAGCTTCACCGTATTTCCTAGAGCCTCCTAGACCTTACTTCAACCTAGTAACTAAGAGGGACCTTTAAAACCCTGCTTCTACTCTATGTCTAGTATCTCTTCTGATTGGCCAGTTTCCTGATGTACTGCTACTGCTGCTAAGTTGCTTCAGTCGTGTCCGACTCTGTACGACCCCATAGACGGCAGCCCACCAGGCTCCCCCGTCCCTGGGATTCTCCAGGCAAGAACACTGGAATGGGTTGCCATTTCCTTCTCCAGTGCATGAAAGTGAAAAGTGAAAGTGAAGTCACTCAGTCGTGTCCGACCCTCAGCAACCCCATGGACTACAGCCTACCAGGCTCCTCCGTCCATGGGATTTTCCAGGCAGGAGTACTGGAGTGGGGTGCCGTTGCCTTCTCCACCTGATGTACTACTTCTTAACTATTTTTAGTGTTGCTTCTGGGAAACTAGTACTAAGGCAACGAGGGGGTGATATAACCTGCCTCAAATCTGCAAGTAGATTGACAGAGGGTGATTATCCATTCAAAGAAATTTATAGAATACAGTACTTTTCTTATTCAGAGTCACTAGAGACAAAGCCAAGATTTTAATTCAAGTATTCTGACTACCAGCTATCGCTTTTCACCGTATCAGAGCTTCCTAGCAGATGTTCCTGCTAGGAAGATTGGACTGAAAGTGAGTGAAGATGGATTAGAACAGATTAAAAGTAAGTAAAGATAATTGATTCCTCTCAGTCCCTGAAATCACTGGACCAGGTCTAGCCAGAAAGCTGAGGCCAGTTGCCTCTTGACAAATATCGTTTCTGCATGTGCTATGTACTAAGAAAGATTTTAATTACTTTATTATATCAGAAAGCTTCCAGCTCTTATCCCATTCCATCTATTATGATTTATGAAAAGGAAGATAATTATAAATCTAATTATAAAAGTAAGAGAGTAGTGCTTTTGCATCCATTTAGCAGCAGAACCCTTTTACCAATTATATATTACACAAAAACTCGCTATTGGAAAATAAAATTGATATTTATAGTAATTCTGCTGTAAATATAAAAATTTGAAGATATATCCAACATCAAAATAAATAATGATAATAGTTGATTATTTTCTATTGACTAGAATAGGGATTCCTGAATCCATTCTGCTACTAGTAATTAACCTAATAACTTGAAAGTCTGATGAGGAATGGATATTACATAGTCTCAAAGTTGCACCCTACAAAATATTAACTACAAAGATAAAATAATTTTACCTTGACTAAGACTGGCAAGCATCAGCTTAGTCAAATTGCCAAAGTGTATGTGATATTCCTGGCAAAGATATAGCACTTTCATTTAATCATGAGAAAACAAGGTTACCTGACCTTAGTTTATCTTAAGTATATAATCTTGTCTTCTCAGGAACTAAATTGCTCTGCAGCACTGGGCATATGAAAATATCTTTGCACCATCCACAGTAACTGTGCATTCTAAATTTTAAACAGTACAGTCTGTAGAATTTTGTTCCATCTAGGAAATTTGATAATGTGTTAGTTCAGTTCAGTCGCTCAGTCGTGTCCGACTCTTCGCAACCCCATGAATCGCAGCACGCCAGGCCTCCCTGTCCATCACCAACTCCCGGAGTTCACTCAGACTCACGTCCATCGAGTCAGTGATGCCATCCAGCCATCTCATCCTCTGTTGTCCCCTTCTCCTGCCCCCAATCCCTCCCAGCATCAGAGTCTTTTCCAATGAGTCAACTCTTCGCATGAGGTGGCCAAAGTACTGGAGTTTTAGCTTTAGCATCATTCCTTCCAAAGAACAACCAGGACCAGTCTCCTTTATAATGGACTGATTGGATCTCCTTGCATAATTTACTTAATTTTCTTTACATCTATATTTCCTATAAGTTACTTCATAATCTTATTTTCTGTTTACCAAGAACCTTTACTTTTATTTTTTTTAGAAAAATACTGATTTTACTATGCCTCAAATCGCTTTTGAGATGAATAAAAATAAAACTAAATAATTTAATACCAGATCAGAAAGAAAGTTGTAGTGTTAGAAATATTTGTGTAGAAATACATTTGTGAGAAAAGTAAACAGTCAGAGTTTTAACTTAACATTTTGCTGATTTTTCTTTTTAGCCCTTATTCTTTGCTTAGTAGCTTTTTAAAAAATTGACCTAGTGTTTTACATCCTGTTTTTTTCTTTTCACTCTGTATTTGGTTTATATCCTACTCCTTTCTCTTTAATGACACTATTTTCCAGTGTCATTAAATATTCTTCAAAAACAAATTTAGTGGCTATATATCATATTAATGCAGCATAGATTTATATATAAATCATAACCCTAGACAATAATATTTGGAAAATTATTGTTTTATTATAAATATAATATTGGTGATAATAACCTTGAATTTCATACGTGTCTTTAGCATGACTTCTTAGAAATGTATACAAAAACTTCTGACACATACAGAGATTTCAGTTTCTAAAAGGATTATATCAATTTATACCCTCTGTATGTGAGAGTATCTATTTCACTGCCCCACAGAAATATTTTCAGTACTAGCCAATATAACATATTTCTGAAGTTTTGTCAGAAGAAGAACGAACGTTGTTAAGCATGTACAGACACCATATCCATAAAGACATTGCCATTGACTGCATCAGTCCCAGCTTATAAAATAAGCTTCTCAACAAGCTTGGCATATGAATCTTAATGCTCTTCATTAGTTAGTTAGGCAGTTTTGAGCTAAATAAAACTTTTTTTCAATTCCTGGCCTATTTTAGTTAGAAACTCTTATGGTTCCTGCAAAGTAGTTACCTGAGGAGGCTTTACAAATAGCTGAGGAAAAAAGAAAAGGAAAAGGCAAGGGAAAAATGAAAAAATACATCCAACAGAATGCAGAGTTCTACAGAATAGCAAAGAGATGGGAAGGCTTTCTTAAATGAACAGTGCAAAAAAATAGAGGAAAACAATAGAATGTGTAAGACTCGAGATCTTTTCAAGAAAATTGAAGATGTCAAGGGAACATTTCATGCAAGGATGGGCATGATAAAGGACAGAAATGGTAAGGACCTAACAGAAGCAGAACAGACTAAGAAGAGGTGGCAAGAATACACAGAAGAACTATACAAAAAAGATGTTAATGACCTGGATAACCACAGTTGTGTGGTCACTCACCTAGGGTTGGACATCTTGGAGTGTGAAGTTGAGTGGGCCTTAGGAAGCATTACTACCAACAAAGTTAGTGGAGGTCATGGAATTAAGCTGAACTATTTAAAATCCTAAAAGATGATGCTGTTAAAGTGCTGCACTCAATGTGTCAGAAAATTTGGAAAACTCAGCAGTGAACACATATCTGGAAAAGTTCAGTTTTCATTCCAATCCTGAAGAAGGGCAATGACAAAGAATGTTCAAAGCACTCATTTCACTTACTAGCAAAGTTATGTTCAAAATCCTTCAAGCTAATGGCTCCAGCAGTACGTGAACCAGGAACTTCCAGATGTACAAGCTGGGTTTAGAAAAGACAGGAACAGAGATCAAATTGCAAACATTCATTGGATCATGGAGAAAGCAAAGGAGTTCCAAAAATACATCTACTTCAGCTTCATTGACTATGCTAAAACCTTTGACTGTGTGGATCACAACAAAATGTAGAGAATTCTTACAGAGATGAGAGTACCAAACCATGTTACCTGTCTCCCGAGAAACTTGTATGCAGGTAAAGAAACAACAGTTAGAACCAGACATGGAACAACTGACTCATTCCAAAGTGGGAAAAAAGTACGACGAGGCTGTATATTGTCACCTTGCTTATTTAACTTATATACAGAGTAGAAGTGAAGTTGCTCAGTCGTGTCCAACTCTTTGCGACCCCATGGACTATAGCCTACAAGGCTTCTCCATCCATGGGGTTTTCCAGGCAAGAGTACTAGAGTGGGTTACCATTTCCTTCTCCCTGGGATCTTCCTGACCCAGGGATCAAATCCAGGTCTCCCGCATTGTGGGCAGACATTTTACGATCTGAGCCACCAGAGAGGCCCATATGCAGAGTACATCATGTGAAATGCCAGGCTGGATGAATCTCAAGCTGGAATCAAGATTGCTGGGAGAAATATCAACAGCCTCAGTTATGCAGATGATACCACTCTAGTGGCAAAAAGTGAAGAACTAAAGAGCCTCTTGATGAGAGTGAAAGAGGAGAGTGAATAAAGCTGGCCTAAAACTCAGCATTCAAAAAAACTAAGATCATGGCATCCACTTCATCGCTTCATGGCAAATAAAAGGGGGAAGAGTGGAAGCAGTATCAGATTTTCTTTTCTTGGACTCTCAAATCACTGCAGATAATGACAAATTAAAATTAAAGCCATGAAATTAAAAGACACTTGCTCCTTGGAAGAAAAGCTATGACAAACCTAGACAGCATATTAAAAGGGAGAGACATCATTTTGCCCACAAAGGTTCTTATAGTCAAAGCTATGATTTTTCCAGTAGTCATGTATGGATGTGAGAGTTGGACCATAAAAAAATGCTGAGCACTGAAAAATTGATGCTTTCAAATTGTGGTGCTGAAGAAGACTCTTGAGAGTCCCTTGGTCTGCAAGGAGATCAAACCAGTCAATCCTAAAGGAAATCAACCCTGAATATTCACTGGAAGGACTGATGCTGAAGTTCCAATACTTTGGCCTCCTGATGCAAAGAGCCGACTAAGTGGAAAAGATCCTGATGCTGGGAAAGATTGAAAGCTAAAGAAGAGGGCAGTAGAGGATGTGGTGGTTAGATAGCATCACCAACGCAATGGACGTGAATTTGAGCAAATTCTGAGAGATAGTGGAGGACAGAGGACCCTGGTGTGCTACCATCCATGAGGTCACAGAGAGTCAGACACAACTTAGCAACTGAACAACAACGTATGGTTTCTTCATTGAAAGCCTTTATTAAAAGTTCAGTTATTGACGCAACCATTTTTTTATTCTCGGACACTTGAAATATATGGATACAATTGATTTAAAAAAAAAAAAAAAAACTATGGCAATGATTTTTGTGAATTTTAACCATGTAAGCAAATTCTAACATTAGGATAATGCTATTTTAAAATACAAAACAAAGTTTTACTATTTCTTAAACAAACAGAAAAGGGCATCAATCTAGTTTCTTTAGGGAATAGAAATAGATTTCATCTAATCTAACCTAAGAATTAGTCATTTAAAAAATGGTTCATTTCAAATTGTCATCAGCTTTCAGCTGACCCACAACCACATCTTTGTTTTCTGTATTATAGGAACTTTACAGTGGTAGCAGAGACTGCAATATTCTTGCTTGGGTACCATCCTTATGTGAATCAGTTCCTGATGATGATGATGAGGTAAATATTATTTATACAAGTTGTACAGTGACTTCTAAATCATAAAGAATTTTTTACTAATTTACTTTAAATGGGAGAGGCTTTTAAAGCATTTCTTGCTATTTTCTGATTGTTTAAATAACTTACCTGTATAATACATAAGGAAAATTCAAAAAAAAATTGAGAATGAAATAAATTTCTGAAGTTTATCAATTTTAACATTTTTATTTATTTCATTCTTGTTTTATCCTGTGCATATTTTTAACATAGTTAATATCATGCTTGAACATACAACTTAGCATCCTTCTTAGACTTTTTCCATGTCATTAATAACTATTTGTAAACATTGTCTTTCATAATATAGTTTTCTGTCATTCTTAGTTAGTTAGTTCAGTCGCTCAGTGATGTCTGACTCTTTGCCACCCCATGAATTGCAGCACACCAGGCCTCCCTGTCCATCACCAACTCCTGGAGTTCACTCAAACTCATGTCCATTGAGTCAGTGATGCCATCCAGCCATCTCATCCTCTGTCGTCCCTTTCTCCTCCTGCCTCCAGTCCCTTCCAGCATCAGGGTCTTTTCCAATGAGTCAACTCTTCGCATCAGGTGGCCGAAGTATTAGAGTTTCAGCTTTAGCATCAGTCCTTCCCATGAATATTCAGGACTGATTTCCTTTAGGATGGACCGGTTGGATCTCCTTGCAGTCCAAAGGACTCTCAAGAGTCTTCTCCAACACCACAGTTCAAAAGCATCAATTCTTCGGTGCTCAGCTTTCTTTATAGTCCAACTGTCACATCCATACATGACCACTGGACAAATCATAGCCTTGACTAGACGGACCTTTGTTGGCAAAGTAATATCTGCTTTTTAATATGCTGTCTAAGTTGGTCATAACTTTCCTTCTAAGGAGTAAGCGTCTTTTACTTTCCTGGCTGCAGCCACCATCTGCAGTGATTTTGGAGCCCAGAAAAATAAAGTCAGCCACTATTTCCACTATTTCCCCATCTATTTGCCATGAAGTGATGGGACCGGATGCCATGATCTTAGTTTTCTGAATGTTGAGCTTTAAGCCAACTTTTCCCTCTCCTCTTTCACTTTCATCAAGAGGCTCTTTAGTTCTTCTTTGCTTTCTGCTGTAAGGGTGGTATCATCTGCATATCTGAGGTTATTGATATTTCTCCTGGCAATCTTGATTCCAGCTTGTCCTTCCTCCAGCCCAGCGTTTCTCATGATGTACTCTGCATACAAGTTAAATAATCAGGGTGACAGTGTACAGCCTTGACGTACTCCTTTTCCTATTTGGAACCAGGGATCAAACCCATACTTCCTACAGTGGAAGCATGGAGTCTTAACCAGTGGATCACCAGGGAAATGCCACGACTTCTTGGGACTTGAGTTATCTTGTATGACATTTTTAAGGTCCTTTATTCACACTGTCAAATTTTATCAGTTTGCACTTTTACCAGATAAATTAGTGTAAATATGACACTGTGAATAAAGAACCTGAAAAATGTTGTGGTAAAACAAAGATAAATAAGACATGGTCTCTGGTCTTAGGTAGTAGCCTCTTAATTTTTTTGTTTCATGTCAAGCTATCTAAAGGTGAAATTTTATAGATATGTGTCTTATTTGGTTTAGTATGACTTTGAGTAGTTTTAGTGTATAGCTGCTTTAAAAACTGAATTTTTTTCTTATACAAAGCTTAAAATGTTAATTACTGTGTCCTGCTGTTGGGGAATTATTGTATACATTAAATCTAACTTATAACACTAGGCCACACTAGAATGTTTAACAATCATTCATCAAATATAAACTATAAAAATAAAAGTAAATAATCTTTGACTTGTGTATGAAAAAAAGATAATAGAAGAAAACTGAAATTGTTTATTTTATAAAGATAGTATGTGACTCTGATGGTTTATTTCCTTATTATATAGTTATGGTGATAGTTTGATTCTTCCTCATCTGCAAGAATTTTTGTATATAGGCAATTAAGCTGAACAAGTATAAATCAAATAGGTATACACAAAAAACAAGTTAGGTTTTGTATTTACCTTTTAAAATGCACTATGTATATGCTTTCAGAGAAGGCAATGGCAACCCACACCAATGTTCTTGCCCCATGGGTGGAGGAGCCTGGTAGGCTACAGTCCATAGGGTCGCACAGAGTCGGACACGACTGAAGCGACTTGGCAGCAGCAGCAGCAGCATGTATGTGCTTTAAGATAAGCACCATTCTCTTTATAAGATGATAAATGATAAGATTATTTCCACAAAACTTTTGAAGATTCCTGTGAATATAAGTAGAACATGAATATGATCATGATGCAGATCTCAGTAGAGTAGTCTGTGTATACCAGACCCTCTTCCTTACATGTCAACTCTGTGCAATCCCATGGACTGCAGCCCACCAGGCTCCTCTGTCCACTGGATTCTCCAGGCAAGAATATTGGAGTGGCTTGCCATTTCCTTCTCCAGCCTTACATGAATACTTACTGTTTGACTGATATTTAGAAGTATTTTCATCTCACCTCTCAAATGAATGACTGCTGCAGTTCCTCAGAGAGGCAAGTTAACACAAAACACACACATATGTACATTTACACACTCACCTGTCTTTAGTGTCAGGTAAACTAAATAATAGTAATACTGGTAATTGAGTTTGAATTCCAGTTCTGCCATTCATTAATGATCTAGGGCAAGTTTATAATATCTTCAAACATCAGAATCATTGAAGTAAAATTGTTCTTAGTTTACCTTTCAGATCGACTTTTTTTTTTTTCAATTTATTTATTTTAGTTGGAGGCTAATTGCTTTACAATATTGTGGTTTTGCCATACATTCACATGAATCAGCCATGGGTGTACATGTGTTCCCCATCCTGAACCCCCCTCCCTCTCCATCCCATCCCTCTGGGTCATCTCGGTGCACCAGCCCTGAGCACCCTGTCTCATGCATCGAACCTGGACTGGCAGTCTGTTTCATATATGGTAATATACATGTTTCGGTGCTATTCTCCCAGATCATCCCACCCTCTCCCTCTCCCACAGAGTCCAAAAGACTGTTCTATACATCTGTGTCTGTTTTGCTGTCTCGCATATAGGGTTATCGTTACCATCTTTCTAAATTCCATGTATATGTGTTAGTATACTGTATTGGTGTTTTTCTTTCTGACTTACTTCACTCTGTATAATCGGCTCCAGTTTCATCCACCTCATTAGAACTGATTCAAATGTATTCTTTTTAATGGCTGAGTAATATTCCATTGTGTATATGTACCACAGCTTTCTTATCCATTCATCTGCTGATGGACATCTAGGTTGCTTCCATGTCCTGGCTATTGTAAACAGTGCTGTGCTGAACACTGGGGTACACGTATCTCTTTCAATTCTGGCTTCCTCCATGTGTATGCCCAGCAGTGGGATTGCTGGGTCATGTGGCAGTTCTATTTCAGTTTTTCAAGGAATCTCCACACTGTTCTCCATAGTGACTGTACTAGTTTGCATTCCCACCAACAGTGTAAGAGGGTTCCCTTTTCTCCACACCCTCTCCAGCATTTATTGTTTGTAGATTTTTAGATAGCAGCCATTCTGACCAGCATGAGATGGTACCTCAGATCGACTTTTGAGATGAAATATACTTCTCCATCAACCAAGACAGAATCCCTTAGGATTGTTTCTCCTGATACCCAACCTATAGAGGAGGATTTATTTCTACCATAAAAACCTGAAGGGCATTGGGCAATAGAAGCAAGTTTTATGATCTTTAAGCATAAATCCTATTATATAGTTGATAGGTTGCTTTTTTTTTTTTTTTTTGCTGGGGAAGTTTGTTTTATTTTTCTGATGGATCTGCCTTCCTTTTGCACACTCTTCCTAATATCTGGTCACACTCAAGGCAAGCCTATACAACTCCTAATCAGTTTTTCCTGCCTGAGATCTAGAGTGACTATATTACAATCTAAACCTGACTTCTCATCAAGAATCTTACTTTATTTTGACAGTTACACAGTATGTAACTTTTATTTAGATGTATAACCTTGGGGTCTTTCCTGGTAACTCTGTGTAAAGAATCTGCCTGGTAGTGCAGGAGACGCCAGTTCCATTCCTGGGTTGGGAAGATCCCCTGGAGAAGGAAATGGCAACTCAACTTCAGTATGCTTGTCTGGGAAATCCCATGGACAGAGGAGCGTGGCAGGCTACAGTCTGTGGGGTTGCAAAAGAGTCAGAATAAACAACAGTGATAAAATGTGTAATTGCTTTCTATATTCAGACAACCCTATGTTCTACCTTTAAAGACTTTCCACTAATTACCAGTAAAAAATTTTTGAATTTATCAAATTTAGTAAGATATATGTGTGGAAGATGTTAAAATTGGTTTCATTCTTCCCTTAGCATTCTATGGACCTGAACTAGATCCCCTTTAACTCTGATTTCCCTTCACAGCTATCAGCAGAATAGGCAGGCTGGTTAAATAGAGATGGATATGTTCAAGCATAGAAAGAATGTCCACTAGGAGGAGATGTTGTAGAGAAAAACTGAAGTAATGGATGGTAGTTAAATTGATCCATAGGTCTCAAACAGTACTATATCATGGGTGACGTTTTTTACTGCAGCTTTCAATTATAAGATGTTTTATTTGTGATGTTTAGCAATAAAATGTACTTCTAATAATACTGTAATACATTCATATTTTTTTCTTTACTACTATAAATACAGTAAAATTTATATGCAACCACATTTCTAGTTTTCACTTATTTTTGTTTGCCTATCATAGCAACAATAATTTACATTAAAATATAATTCTGCTTCTCTGTTGATTCTTCAAATGAAACTTAAGTGTTTAATAGGTTATATATTGAGCTTCCATAGTGAAATTAGGAGACATGGCCTTTGTGTGACTTATCTACCTAAGGACATTTTTGGTAGACATCTAATGCAGAGTTAAAGGCTTTTAGAGATAGAGTAGGGAAAATAATCACCTCACTGCAGAGGACAATGGGTCTTTAAATAAACTGTCACTAAATAACCTAACTTGGTAGTTAAATCATAAACCCAGAAAGGTAGGAATTTCAGTAAATGCTTGGTTGAAAGAATAAGCAACAGACTTCAGTATGCTACTCTTGCATATCAGTGGACTGCTACTGGAAATAAGTGAGTAGTTAGCTAAGCTTTGATAATAGTTTTGGATCTGGACACAGGGTATAATGGAATTTTGCTTGAACAACTAAGTAACAATGGCCAACATTATAAGATTAAGTAAAGGACTCAGATCTATAGCTTTCACAGCTATAAAGAATACCTAAATTAATATATTGTTTTCTGACTATCCTGGCTGACACTTGGGAAATTTACTGGAAACAGCCACTTTTTTCTGCTGTTATCATTGTTTGAATATTAAGAGTCTAAGCTATCATGTTCATCAAAAAGGAAATGAACATTCTTAAATATGCAGTAAGGGTTACCCTAAACATAAAATATTGGTGTATGTTGTAAAAGTAATACTTCTAAAATAATTTAAGAATAATCTAAGTACTAATATGTTATTGGATTTGGGATGTGAACAAACTGACAGCAAATGTAAAACTGCAAAATAAGAAGCACACATGATTCATAAAACTTAGGTACTCAAAAACAACAGAGATCATTTTAAAGTCCCTGAATCATTTGCCTAAGAATAAGAGGGTAGCCATTCAAACAAATTCCCCAAACAAGTGAATTGATTTGAACTACTACAAATAATTAAAATTCCTCTATTGCTGATTACATTTATTTAGGTACAGATCTAAAGTTGTAAGAATACTGTGATGTTTTGTTGTTTTGAAACACCATCTAATGCATATTCTCTTTCAAAGGGAAACCTGTGTGCTAATGACAAAATGTTAGCAAAATCCAACACATTTTGTCTGTTTTTTTCACTACTTTACTAGCTATAATAACAAACAAACAAACCTCACTACTTCATACCAAAAAGGGTATTGCTCCATTTGATGAACACCTTATTCCCTGTATATGAATTTTGCTTATTTATAAAAATCAAGTCCACCAAAACAGTAAAAATTGCTCACTTTAATATTTTGGGCTGTCAAGCCAGCCTGCAGACCTGAGTCCAGTCTTAGCCACACGGATATGAGCATGCCTGTACTCCTGGTAACTCCAAAGGGTTAAAAAAAAAAAAAAAAAAAAAAGCCTTCATAATAGTAGTAGCATCTTGTGTGTCTGTGTCTGTGTATGAGGTAAAACTACATTGAGGGAAGCATAATTTGAATAAAGTCTGATATGTCTATTTAAAATGAAGTTGCATTGTTTTATATTGAATGTGGGTGTTTCTTAAGTTACTTTTGGTTTTAAATGAACAGTTATATAGTTTCTTTCAAAATAATCTAGTTGCTTTTATCTGATTTCATAATTATATTGTGAGCCTAAAATTATGAGGTAGAATAATTGAATCTTCTTTTTTGCTTCCTTTTTAGACTTCAACCAGATCACAGTTAAATCCAGCATTTGAAGATGCCTGGAGCAGCAGTGATGAGGAAGGATGAATATCATTCTTAGTACCCTTTTGTCTCTATCAAAACTTTTAAAACTGGACTATTTTATATTTTCAGTTGTCCAGTTCAGTTCTGTTACAGTGTACAGCCTTGACGTACTCCTTTTCCTATTTGGAACCAGGGATCAAACCCATACTTCCTACAGTGGAAGCATGGAGTCTTAACCAGTGGATCACCAGGGAAATGCCACGACTTCTTGGGACTTGAGTTATCTTGTATGACATTTTTAAGGTCCTTTATTCACACTGTCAAATTTTATCAGTTTGCACTTTTACCAGATAAATTAGTGTAAATATGACACTGTGAATAAAGAACCTGAAAAATGTTGTGGTAAAACAAAGATAAATAAGACATGGTCTCTGGTCTTAGGTAGTAGCCTCTTAATTTTTTTATTTTCATGTCAAGCTATCTAAAGGTGAAATTTTATAGATATGTGTCTTATTTGGTTTAGTATGACTTTGAGTAGTTTTAGTGTATAGCTGCTTTAAAAACTGAATTTTTTCTTATACAAAGCTTAAAATGTTAATTACTGTGTCCTGCTGTTGGGGAATTATTGTATACATTAAATCTAACTTATAACACTAGGCCACACTAGAATGTTTAACAATCATTCATCAAATATAAACTATAAAAATAAAAGTAAATAATCTTTGACTTGTGTATGAAAAAAAGATAATAGAAGAAAACTGAAATTGTTTATTTTATAAAGATAGTATGTGACTCTGATGGTTTATTTCCTTATTATATAGTTATGGTGATAGTTTGATTCTTCCTCATCTGCAAGAAATTTTTGTATATAGGCAATTAAGCTGAACAAGTATAAATCAAATAGGTATACACAAAAAACAAGTTAGGTTTTTGTATTTACCTTTTAAAATGCACTATGTATATGCTTTCAGAGAAGGCAATGGCAACCCACACCAATGTTCTTGCCCCATGGGTGGAGGAGCCTGGTAGGCTACAGTCCATAGGGTCGCACAGAGTCGGACACGACTGAAGCGACTTGGCAGCAGCAGCAGCAGCATGTATGTGCTTTAAGATAAGCACCATTCTCTTTATAAGATGATAAATGATAAGATTATTTCCACAAAACTTTTGAAGATTCCTGTGAATATAAGTAGAACATGAATATGATCATGATGCAGATCTCAGTAGAGTAGTCTGTGTATACCAGACCCTCTTCCTTACATGTCAACTCTGTGCAATCCCATGGACTGCAGCCCACCAGGCTCCTCTGTCCACTGGATTCTCCAGGCAAGAATATTGGAGTGGCTTGCCATTTCCTTCTCCAGCCTTACATGAATACTTACTGTTTGACTGATATTTAGAAGTATTTTCATCTCACCTCTCAAATGAATGACTGCTGCAGTTCCTCAGAGAGGCAAGTTAACAAAAAACACACATATGTACATTTACACACACCTGTCTTTAGTGTCAGGTAAACTAAATAATAGTAATACTGGTAATTGAGTTTGAATTCCAGTTCTGCCATTCATTAATGATCTAGGGCAAGTTTATAATATCTTCAAACATCAGAATCATTGAAGTAAAATTGTTCTTAGTTTACCTTTCAGATCGACTTTTTTTTTTTTCAATTTATTTATTTTAGTTGGAGGCTAATTGCTTTACAATATTGTGGTTTTGCCATACATTCACATGAATCAGCCATGGGTGTACATGTGTTCCCCATCCTGAACCCCCCTCCCTCTCCATCCCATCCCTCTGGGTCATCTCGGTGCACCAGCCCTGAGCACCCTGTCTCATGCATCGAACCTGGACTGGCAGTCTGTTTCATATATGGTAATATACATGTTTCGGTGCTATTCTCCCAGATCATCCCACCCTCTCCCTCTCCCACAGAGTCCAAAAGACTGTTCTATACATCTGTGTCTGTTTTGCTGTCTCGCATATAGGGTTATCGTTACCATCTTTCTAAATTCCATGTATATGTGTTAGTATACTGTATTGGTGTTTTTCTTTCTGACTTACTTCACTCTGTATAATCGGCTCCAGTTTCATCCACCTCATTAGAACTGATTCAAATGTATTCTTTTTAATGGCTGAGTAATATTCCATTGTGTATATGTACCACAGCTTTCTTATCCATTCATCTGCTGATGGACATCTAGGTTGCTTCCATGTCCTGGCTATTGTAAACAGTGCTGTGCTGAACACTGGGGTACACGTATCTCTTTCAATTCTGGCTTCCTCCATGTGTATGCCCAGCAGTGGGATTGCTGGGTCATGTGGCAGTTCTATTTCCAGTTTTTCAAGGAATCTCCACACTGTTCTCCATAGTGACTGTACTAGTTTGCATTCCCACCAACAGTGTAAGAGGGTTCCCTTTTCTCCACACCCTCTCCAGCATTTATTGTTTGTAGATTTTTAGATAGCAGCCATTCTGACCAGCATGAGATGGTACCTCAGATCGACTTTTGAGATGAAATATACTTCTCCATCAACCAAGACAGAATCCCTTAGGATTGTTTCTCCTGATACCCAACCTATAGAGGAGGATTTATTTCTACCATAAAAACCTGAAGGGCATTGGGCAATAGAAGCAAGTTTTATGATCTTTAAGCATAAATCCTATTATATAGTTGATAGGTTGCTTTTTTTTTTTTTTTTTTTTGCTGGGGAAGTTTGTTTTATTTTTCTGATGGATCTGCCTTCCTTTTGCACACTCTTCCTAATATCTGGTCACACTCAAGGCAAGCCTATACAACTCCTAATCAGTTTTTCCTGCCTGAGATCTAGAGTGACTATATTACAATCTAAACCTGACTTCTCATCAAGAATCTTACTTTATTTTGACAGTTACACAGTATGTAACTTTTATTTAGATGTATAACCTTGGGGTCTTTCCTGGTAACTCTGTGTAAAGAATCTGCCTGGTAGTGCAGGAGACGCCAGTTCCATTCCTGGGTTGGGAAGATCCCCTGGAGAAGGAAATGGCAACTCAACTTCAGTATGCTTGTCTGGGAAATCCCATGGACAGAGGAGCGTGGCAGGCTACAGTCTGTGGGGTTGCAAAAGAGTCAGAATAAACAACAGTGATAAAATGTGTAATTGCTTTCTATATTCAGACAACCCTATGTTCTACCTTTAAAGACTTTCCACTAATTACCAGTAAAAAATTTTTGAATTTATCAAATTTAGTAAGATATATGTGTGGAAGATGTTAAAATTGGTTTCATTCTTCCTTCGCATTCTATGGACCTGAACTAGATCCCCTTTTAACTCTGATTTCCCTTCACAGCTATCAGCAGAATAGGCAGGCTGGTTAAATAGAGATGGATATGTTCAAGCATAGAAAGAATGTCCACTAGGAGGAGATGTTGTAGAGAAAACTGAAGTAATGGATGGTAGTTAAATTGATCCATAGGTCTCAAACAGTACTATATCATGGGTGACGTTTTTACTGCAGCTTTCAATTATAAGATGTTTTATTTGTGATGTTTAGCAATAAAATGTACTTCTAATAATACTGTAATACATTCATATTTTTTCTTTACTACTATAAATACAGTAAAATTTATATGCAACCACATTTCTAGTTTTCACTTATTTTTGTTTGCCTATCATAGCAACAATAATTTACATTAAAATATAATTCTGCTTCTCTGTTGATTCTTCAAATGAAACTTAAGTGTTTAATAGGTTATATATTGAGCTTCCATAGTGAAATTAGGAGACATGGCCTTTGTGTGACTTATCTACCTAAGGACATTTTTGGTAGACATCTAATGCAGAGTTAAAGGCTTTTAGAGATAGAGTAGGGAAAAATAATCACCTCACTGCAGAGGACAATGGGTCTTTAAATAAACTGTCACTAAATAACCTAACTTGGTAGTTAAATCATAAACCCAGAAAGGTAGGAATTTCAGTAAATGCTTGGTTGAAAGAATAAACGAACAGACTTCAGTATGCTACTCTTGCATATCAGTGGACTGCTACTGGAAATAAGTGAGTAGTTAGCTAAGCTTTGATAATAGTTTTGGATCTGGACACAGGGTATAATGGAATTTTGCTTGAACAACTAAGTAACAATGGCCAACATTATAAGATTAAGTAAAGGACTCAGATCTATAGCTTTCACAGCTATAAAGAATACCTAAATTAATATATTGTTTTCTGACTATCCTGGCTGACACTTGGGAAATTTACTGGAAACAGCCACTTTTTTCTGCTGTTATCATTGTTTGAATATTAAGAGTCTAAGCTATCATGTTCATCAAAAAGGAAATGAACATTCTTAAATATGCAGTAAGGGTTACCCTTAACATAAAATATTGGTGTATGTTGTAAAAGGTAATACTTCTAAAATAATTTAAGAATAATCTAAGTACTAATATGTTATTGGATTTGGGATGTGAACAAACTGACAGCAAATGTAAAAACTGCAAAATAAGAAGCACACATGATTCATAAAACCTAGGTACTCAAAAACAACAGAGATCATTTTAAAGTCCCTGAATCATTTGCCTAAGAATAAGAGGGTAGCCATTCAAACAAATTCCCCAAACAAGTGAATTGATTTGAACTACTACAAATAATTAAAATTCCTCTATTGCTGATTACATTTATTTAGGTACAGCTCTAAAGTTGTAAGAATACTGTGATGTTTTGTTGTTTTTGAAACACCATCTAATGCATATTCTCTTTCAAAGGGAAACCTGTGTGCTAATGACAAAATGTTAGCAAATCCAACACATTTTGTCTGTCTTTTTCCACTACTTTACTAGCTATAATAACAAACAAACAAACCTCACTACTTCATACCAAAAAGGGTATTGCTCCATTTGATGAACACCTTATTCCCTGTATATGAATTTTGCTTATTTATAAAAATCAAGTCCACCAAAACAGTAAAAAATTGCTCACTTTAATATTTTGGGCTGTCAAGCCAGCCTGCAGACCTGAGTCCAGTCTTAGCCACACGGATATGAGCATGCCCTGTACTCCTGGTAACTCCAAAGGGTTATAAAAAAAAAAAAAAAAATGCCTTCATAATAGTAGTAGCATCTTGTGTGTCTGTGTCTGTGTATGAGGTAACTACATTGAGGGAAGCATAATTTGAATAAAGTCTGATATGTCTATTTAAAATGAAGTTGCATTGTTTTATATTGAATGTGGGTGTTTCTTAAGTTACTTTTGGTTTTAAATGAACAGTTATATAGTTTCTTTCAAAATAATCTAGTTGCTTTTTATCTGATTTCATAATTATATTGTGAGCCTAAAATTATGAGGTAGAATAATTGAATCTTCTTTTTTGCTTCCTTTTTTAGACTTCAACCAGATCACAGTTAAATCCAGCATTTGAAGATGCCTGGAGCAGCAGTGATGAGGAAGGATGAATATCATTCTTAGTACCCTTTTTGTCTCTATCAAAACTTTTAAAACTGGACTATTTTATATTTTCAGTTGTCCAGTTCAGTTCTGTTCGGTTGCTTAATCGTGTCCGACTCTTTGCGGCCCCTTGGACTGCAGCATGCCTCACCAGCTCCCGGAGTTTACTCAAACTCACGTCCATTGAGTCGGTGATGCCATCCAACCATCTCATCCTCTGTCGTCCCCTTCTCTTCTTCCCCTCAATCTTTCCCAGCATCAGGGTCTTTTCAAATGAGTCAGCTCTTCGCATCAGGTGGCCAAAGTATTGGAGTTTCAGTTTTAGCATCAGTCCTTCCCATGAATATTCAGGACTGATCTCTTTTAGGATGGATCTCCTTGCAGTCCAAGGGACTCTCAAGAGTCTTCTCCAACACCACAGTTCAAAAGCATCAATTCTTCAGCGCTCAGCTTTCTTTATAGTCCAACTCTCACATCCAAACATGACTAATGGAAAAACCATAGCTTTGACTAGACGGACCTCTGTTGTCCAGTGACAGCTAAATGAGCTGTGAACTTGAGTAATTGTTTTCCCTTTTGTCTTAAAATAAGGTTAATATTTGCATGAAGTCCTAAAACAAGTTCACTATAGTTTATTTAATCAGAACATTTTCCCTTAACCCCAGTTGCTGTGGCCTGCTGCAGCCACTATAGTACAAGGAGACAGGTTGTGGTATCCCCTTTGTGGGCCTGAGCAGATTGTGTGAATGATAAGATGCAGTCTTAGAGGACGAGCAAGCAGAGGTTATCAGCACTGACTTTGTCCTGCTGGTTGTACAGTCACTTTGCTCATTTTCACCTTCAAGGGTGATTTTACTGAGGATTATATCAAAAATTATAGTTGAAAAGTTAGAAACAAAATTAGTTTATTTTTATTAATATGTTCAGTTCTTGCAATGCTTTCATATATTTAACCATTTTCTAGCTTTATGTTAAGTATTTTTTAATTCATTGCCTTCCACAATTGAAAAAATGCATCATTGGAGGTTTTTAACTTAGGAAAAATCCTACATTTCCTTTATTTTAATGCATCAGTTGGCAGCTTAAACTACTTTTCTATGAATCTGGTTACTATGTGACCAAGTCCTAATGCGTTCATCAAAGCAGAAAATATCCTGTCAGGTAATTGGATTTAAACATGAAATGTCAGAAAAAAATTTTTTTTTTTTTTAAAATTGCAAGGGTTTTATTTTTTTAATTTTTTTAAATTAATTTTATTTTATTTTTAAACTTTACATAATTGTATTAGTTTTGCCAAATATCAAAATGAATCCACCACAGGTATACATGTGTTCCCCATCCTGAACCCTCCTCCCTCCTCCCTCCCCATACCATCCCTCTGGGTCGTCCCAGTGCACCAGCCCCAAGCATCCAGTATCGTGCATTGAACCTGGACTGGCATCTCGTTTCATACATGATATTTTACATGTTTCAATGCCATTTTCCCAAATCTTCCCACCCTCTCCCTCTCCCACAGAGTCCATAAGACTGTTCTATACATCAGTGTCTCTTTTTTCTTTTTTGTTGTTGAGGTATAGCCGATTAACATTGTCAAATGTCAGAAAATTTCTATTTTATTTTCTGCTCTTGTGTCATGACCCACAAGTGATTATCATGAACCTAGTCTTATATTCCCTTTCTTTCTAATTCTTATCAATAGGAGACTAGTTAATGAGGTTTTTGTGAACTTGACCAACTATAGAGTTGAGTTTTTCAATGTGTAATTGTTAGACCTCATATCAGACCTTTAACCTTTGAGAATGCTGTTGAAGTTGGAAAGTTTTTTTAATTTTAAGAAAAAAGTCTTTCTACAAATTGCAAATACTGTATAGATAGATAACTGGCTACATTTTGAAAAGATCCATCTGTTAAGGATGAGGAATGACAGCCCTCCTGGTGCCATGGCACAGGTCTAATCCACTGACCAGGCAGTGTTGGCAAGCATTGAGGCCAGAGTAGTACCTAGTGTCTGTGACTTTATATGTTCCTATGCTGCTGCTGCTGCTGCTAAGTCGCTTCAGTCGTGTCCGACTCTGTGCAACCCCATAGACGGCAGCCCATGAGGCTCCCGTTCCTGGGATTCTCCAGGCAAGACCACTGGAGTGGGTTGCCATTTCCTTCTCCAATATGTTCCTATAGGCACCCATAAACCATTTCCCTTTCCCCCTCTGAGCTTTTCTGAGTCAAATTTCAGCCTATTCCTCAAAGTAGTAAGACATGACGCCACCTGAACACTTGCTTAGGTATTGTGGGCCATTTGTGGGTTTGGTGTGAGAGCCGTCTCAGGAGATCATGGCTTCCCACAAACACTGTTGTTTCGGTCACAAGCTTCTCTGCCGTGTCTGCTTGCCGCTGTCACAAGCAACTCATTCCCCAACCCAGTTCAGTGTAAGAGGTCCCATGCCCGGATACCTGTGTCTCAACATTTAGTGAAGAGGAGAGAGGTAAAGGAGCACCCGGCTCCAGCATGCCCCCCAAAAAAACTGAGGAGTTGGTACAATTAATGCTAAAAATGCAAAGCACTTGATCCATGTACCTGGGCTCTCCTAAGAGCTGCTACTTATCAATATGCAAGGAGTCTCGTATGCAAATGTAAAAGATAACGTGGTGTCATCGTTGCTTTTCTAGATGTAGACACTAGCCCCGCTAAGGTTGATTAGGACACCCCAGAGAAGGGGCACTGATCACAGAGAGGCTACTAGGGACCAACAGGAGCTTATCAGGTAAACACCGAAAAGGAAAAAATGGAAAAGTTTTAGTCAGCTAGACAGAGAAGTCTTTCTGTAAGTTTTTAAAAAGGTGCCAGCGTGAGAAGGGGACTGATTATTCCTTGGACAGGGGCAATCCCAGGGATAAGTTGACTAGAAGCACCTGACCCCTTCAGCCTCCCTCTTTTCCCCTCAACAGCCAGAAAAAGAAAGTGAAAACTATACCTTCAGGGTACAAAAATCTAAAACAGGAAGAGAACAGAAAAACTGAGTGCCACTTTAGGTGGCTACAGCCCAAGGAGGAAAAAAGAAGGAACTTTAAATTTTAGGTACTGAGCAAGCCCCAGTTCAGCAAACAATGCTAATTCTAGATTTGCTGATTTAAAACCAAAAACAGATAAAAGGTAATTGAATAATATATACATAAAAATAATATTAAAGCTTTTAATTTGATCCAGTTGGAAATCCAAAATTTATATGCTAAATGAATATACTAAAGAGTTTGTCTAACAAAAAAATTAAAATGGTACCTTATATTGGATTACTACAGTATTAATGATATCCCACCCATTGGGGGCCCCCATACTCAATATCCAGTATTATTTATTTTCAATTTTATTGAAGTATAGTTGATATACAATTTTGTCTTAATTTCTGCTGTAACAGCAAAGTGATTCAGTTATATCCATATAAATATTGTTTTTTATATTCTTTTCCATTATGGTTTATCACAGGATATTGAGTATAGTTCCCTGTACACTGCAGTAGGACCTGTATTTTATCCATCCTGTGTGTAAGAGTTTGTGTCTGCTACTCCCACACTTCTCCTTCCCCTCCTCTACCCACCTCCCCTTTGGCAACCGCTAGTCTGTACTCTGTGCCTGTGAGTCTGGTTCTGTTTTGTCCCCTCCTGTGCTCAATTGTGTCTGACTCCTTGCAACCCCTTGGACTACAGCCCGCCAGGCTCCTCTGTCCTTGGAATTTTCCGGGCAAGAATACTTGAGTTGGTTGCCATTTCTTTCTCCAGGGGATCTTCCCAACCCAGGGATCAAACCCTCATCTCTTACATCTCCTGCAGTGGCAGGTGGCTTCTTTACCACTGCACTATCTGGGAAGCTCATTTTAGATTCCACATACAAGTGATGTCATATGATATTTCCTATCTCTCTCTGACTTGGCTTACTGTGATAATCTCTAGGTCCATCCATATTGCTGCAAATGGGATTTCATTCTTTTGAATCGCTGAGTAATATTCCATTGTGTGTGTGTGTGTGTGTGTGTATGCCACACTGTGTGTGTGTGTGGCATATCTTCTTTATCCATTCATTTGTTGATAGGCTTTTAGGTTGTTTCCGTGTCTTGGCTATTGTAATTAGTGCTGCCATGAACATAGAGGTACATGGTATCTTTCAAAATACAGTTTTGTCTGGGATATGCCCAGGAGTGGAATTGCATATGACAATAGAGTTGCATATGGCCACTCTATTTTTAGTTTGTTGAGGAATCTCCATACTGTTTCCCATAATGACTGCACCAGTTTACATTCCTACCAGCACTGTAGGAGGGTTCCTTTTTCTCCACAACCTCTCCAGCATTTATTTGAAGACTTTTTAATGATGGTCATTCTGAACAGTGTGAGATGGTACTTCATTGTAGTTTTGAATATCCAATATTACTGAAATTCCTGATTCTATTCAGTCAACAACTGGTAAATACTTTGCCCCTGAAAATGTGGCTAACACGTTCTGTTCAGTGCCTATTTCACCATCCTCTAACTGCTATTTGCCTTCACTTCAGAGAGACACAACACACCTTTTCCAGACTGTCCATCCTCAGCAACTTTGCCGTCACACACAGTCTTGGCACACAGGATCTCAGTTGCATCCACCTTCTTCCAGGAACAGAGGTGTGGGTTTACATTAATTACATCCTCCTCCAAGGAGACTCATTTGATATTCATTTAAGGGGTACAGGTCTAACATCTTTAATACTTTCGGGGTTCTGATGGCAAAAATACTCTTTACAAATTTTAATACTTCCAGATTAAAATCAAAAGTTACTCCTGTTAGTGCCCTGAAGGACTCTTTCACCAAAGAAATATTGGTAACCTCTTGTCATACCTCCTGGAATCGCTGGACCACTTGAAATGGATATAAGTTACCCAAGGGCTTCTGAGGCAAGAAACTGCCCCTCTTAGCTCCATACTATGCTTCATTAGAAAAACAAGTGAAGTACATGCTGAGCTCTCTGGAAAATAGAAGCTCTGAGCCTGTGATTTTCCATACCAACTGCTTGTTAAACATTGGTCATAGAAATAATACACCAGAAACATGGCACAGCTACTAAGGCCTCTTAGTAAGGCCTCATAGAGCCTCATAGAGCATGGAGCCAAACCTGAGCTCTCTGGTGTATTCCACCTGCAGAAGGAGGTGGTGTCCGCTGTCAATCCCTTGCTAAATGCCATGGTGCTGGAGAATATCACCCCTCCTCCAGTCCACTTGGCTGCTCAGAATCCACTAGGGACTAACTGAATGAACAGCAGTGGATGTTTATAGATGCAAATATATATGGATGCAAATAGCAGTGCAACCATCATACATGATGGAGCTTAATGGAATGTTGCTGCTTTCCATCTCTTAGCCAGGATGTCCCTAATGAATGACAGAACCTAAGAAACAACACACTCAGCCAAACTGCTGGCCAACATGTAGCCCCATTTCACATTTATTATAAACTGTTGGGTCATTGCCTAAAATTGTCCCTCTAATGGAGAAAAAGCTAACAAAACTTGGAGTATCTAGCCCCACAGATACCCAAAATATAAATCACAACCACACATCTCCATATAATATTTATTGAGGCCATAATACACAATATAATGTACTCCATACTATCAGAGTTATAAGTGATAATAACCAAGATACACATTTTACTTCTCTATAAAATACATGGTGCTAATCTCTTGGAAAAAGTATTGAACAGAACTTTCACGTCCCTGGAAGGTATCAAATAGCCATTTTAATTAAGGGATGTAATGGTCTCACATGGCTCCTTTTCAAGTTCCAGTCAGGTAAATGGACCCCTACATGGGTCTGAATCTTGCTCTAGGCCTTCACTCAAGGCTATACACCTCATATCAACTTTTTAAAATTTCCCAACCCCCTTACATTTAAAGTGGTTGTGCATTGCCTTCTTGTATATAAAGACTCATATGAGGCCCTTTTTATAGTGTCTTCCCATATCATTATAAATTTTTTATCATTCCCTCATCCCAGAAGGGCTGGAAGCCATATCAAGGGGCCCATTAACCAAATTGTGCATACACCAGACAGCTGTTCATCTGATAGGGAACCCATTAGAGCCTAAACCCACCAAAAAGAAAAGCCGTCAGTGCAGCTGCACATTTTTTCTGTTGACTGTCAGTCTTATTGCTACTAGTCTATGTGCTTTCATTAATTTACATCTAAAGGCCTCAATCCTCTAAATAAGCCATAGTTTCAACCAAACATGGCAAATGTGAGACTCACATCCCCTCAAGTGGATACCCTCTTGGAAAGGATACCCTAGTCCCACCTCCTAAACTGAGACCTCACCACTGGAGATGAATTCATCCTGATACTAAAACCTCAGCTCCATCAACATACATGGGGTTGCCGCTCCTAAGGCACAAACTGGACACAAGACATTCTTACTAAGGATCCCATTACATCTCTGAGTTTACTCTCTGCTTAGCCCGCGATCCTACTTGTTCTCTGCCAAAAGGCACACCTCCCACTCCTGTGCCTAGAGAGGAATCTAGTAGAGGTCATTGCTGTCTGTGTTTTAAGTATTAGTGGAGACTGTTGCTTTTCCTGAAAGCCCTTGCCTCGTATTAGTCAAATCCTTTAACGCTCTGGGGAGAGGACCACTGAGTTCCCAAGGTGTTTTCTTACTCTCACCCGGTGTGTCTCACCATGCTCACCACAACCACTTTTTCTCCTTGAGTACACACAATCCCACTAATCTTACATATACTTCACTAATGTGTTAAGTCATACTGCCCAACAGAATAACTGCTGGACCTGTCAACATGAGAGATGTCTATATCGTATACGTATTATATATATGTATATACAAATGGATACTATCATACCTTTAGCACACTTTCCAACTCCACTTAGATCCTGTTGGGAAAAAAAAAAGTCTTCAACTGAAGCATTCTTTCTCTTCAATTTATACTAAAAAGCCCCATTTCAGCTAGATAAAAACCTTTAAAGAAAGCCCTGAAGGCAAACCCTTAAACTGTACCAGTTGTATTAATAGATAAAAATAGCTTCAAAGTGAGGACTCTTCAATAAAGGACACAGAGGTATATAAAGCCTACTGTTGATGAGACACAAGGAAACAAAAACCTGTAGCTCTATTATTTGACATCTCAATGAAACAATAATAGAAAAAGCTTGTCTCAACAAACTAATCTCAGTTATCTTTTAAAGAAAAGTCACTATCTCATAGATTAGATATTAAACCTAATGACTGCATAGTTGTAACTCAGTAGTTCATCACTTCAGTCATATGCTAATACCTGGTTGTTTCCTTAAAAGTGATTAGGTATGGAAGATTAGAAAAGGGAAGGAGATTTCTGTAAGTTATAATTTTTATATGCATATTGATAAACTTTCTTTCAATGTAATTTTTTCTCTATATTCACGTCCTATTTACTGAGCCTGTATTTTAACTCTTGAGTATCGTTAGAACAGTAAACTTAAAATCATTCAAATCATGCCAGAAATGAAATTGGCACAAAGCCTGGCATGCTTGAGATTTTTCCTTTCAAAAAGTATAGCAGGGAAAGCTAATTGCAAAATAGACAATAATCACTTTGTATAATGAAGAAGGTTCTAGACATCTGAAAGATAAATCTATTGCTAGGATAGAGTTTCTTCTTCTGTTTTAGCTATGCAAAAAATATTACATTTAAGGGACAAACAGTTCAGTTATGAATATGGCTTTTATTTGCAAAAACTATGTACGGTCCTGTGCTGCCTAGATGGCTGTATTAAACCTTGGTGCCAAGAATTTATTATAAGTCATTTCTGGGAAGGCAAGCTTGTCTTAGAATATCAGCAACATCCTCAAATATAGGAGGTATGGTTCTTTTGCTGCCATCTAGTTCCTTACTTTCTGCTTTTTAAAAACTGGACAATTAGAAAATAGAAAAAAAAAAAAAAACACTAAGGGAAATAAAAGACAAACAACTGTGCTGTGACCTCTGTAATTCTGTGTGTGGAGTCTACAAATGCTCTGTGTACTCCTGACAAATCAGTCTTGTTTATCTTTAAGAGAGTACTCATAAACTTTGTGCTAATGGGTTAATACAGCTCTCCCAGTCTGTGCTCTCCCTAGACTTGGAACTAAGTAAATGTCACAGTCTTCATGTGGTTTGTTATTTTATCACCAAAAACACAAGTCAGTGTTTAAATACCAAATTCCTCAAGCTCCTCATATTTTCTTATGCCTTGACAGTCTGTTAGCGGTTATTGCATAGGATCTATAGCCTTGGGCCTGGCCAGTAGCTTAGTTTGCTAGGCATTGGTGGTCAACTGTTGAAGGCAGCAAGTGTCCGAATGTGGCACAAGACTGGCACAAGCCCCTTCTCTCTTGTTTATCTCATTCTTCTAGCAGGAGTTAGCTACAGCACTGCTATCACCCTTCTGTTCAAACACCAGCAGGAGCAGGAAGGCTGATCCTTCCCCATGGCTCCCGCTCTGCTCTCCAGCTTCTCTTCACCTGTGTAGTTGCGTCATCTGTACACATGTACAGTTAATGTGCGAAAATGAAGAAATAGATCTTTGAGAACTGAGTTATTAACTTTTTATTGTACTGTTTTAATGTTTTATATATATATAATGTGTGGGAAAATGTGACTTTCAGTAAATATGGTGGAAAAAATGTATTAAAAGTAATTTGGTAATATTGCTCTGAACATTAAAGAATGGTAAGTTTATTTTAAAATTGTACTGCTTTCATAAAGAAGTCGGAGAAGGCAATGGCACCCCACTCCAGTACTCTTGGCCTGGAAAATCCCATGGACAGAGGAGCCTGGTAGGCTGCAGTCCGTGGGGTCGATAGGAGTCGGACACGACGGAGCGAGTTCACTTTCACTTTTCACTTTCATGCATTGGAGAAGGAAATGGCAACACACTCCAGTGTTCTTGCCTGGAGAATCCAAGGGATGGGGGAGCCTTGCTGGGCTGCCGTCTATGGGGTCGCACAGAGTCGGACACGACTGAAGCGACTTAGCAGTAGCAGCATAAAGAATTAATGAACAATAGACTGCGAATAAGAAGACCTGAGCCTTTGTCTTAGTTTTACTACTAAGTAAACGTGAAATTTGAATACTGTGTTTTTTTACTGTTTTTTTTTCCATTTTTGATTTTTTTTTTTTACAATGAAAAAATATTTACAAAATACAAGTTTTTTCCCATTTTTGATTTTGTTTTATTTTTTTTTACAATGAAAAGAAAATATTTACAAAATACATTTTTTTTTTTTACTGGTTTTTAAATTTTTTTCATTAGTTAAAAAAAAAAGGAAGGGACAAAACTGGAGTGGAAAATTGTTAAATTCATTCCTGATCAAGAATCACACATTGTAATATTTAGAAAGCATTTTAAAATGATATTCATGAATTCCCTGGTGGTCCAGTGGTTATGACTGTACACTTTCACTGCTCAGGGCCCAAGTTCAAAACCTGGTTGGGAAACTAAGATCCCACAAGCTGTGTGGCCAATATATGTGTGAATGGGTGTGTGCGTGTGTTACTTTGGGAATTCCCTGGCAGTGCAGTGGTTAGGATTTCAATCCCTGGTCCAGGAACTAAGATTCTGCAGGCTTCACGACATAGCAAAAAAATTTAAAAATAGTATTCACTGTGTGCAGTACATTAATAGAGGTTTATATTCAAGGTCAATTGAAGTTCATTAAAGGTAAAAGTGGAGTGTCTTTCTAAAAGGCTCATGAATAATCGTACACTAAATACTCAGATTTTAATGGCATGAGCATGGTATTTTCCCTAAACTAAAACTTGTAAAGTTCCCATCCAAATTATTATGTAACCACCATTTGATTTAGCAAGTTAGCCTCCCTGTATTAGTTTCATTTGTGGAAAGGGAATAAAATATACCATAAAGAGTTGTAAGGACAAATGAAATAAAGTTCTTACATATAATGTTCAGCTAATAGAACTCTTGTTACTTAAAATCTCATGATTATTGGGCTCTGAGCTCTTGTCAAATTCTCTTCAATGTTACCTCCTCAGTAGATGATCTGCTTATTTTATCATTCTCTCCCTTCTACAATGTATATTCTGTGAGGGCAGGGATTTTATCTGGTTTAGTTATTGCTGCATCCTCAGTACTTAGAACATTGCTTGGCAAATAGAAGATGCCATAGGTATGTATTAATATTATATATATGTCATATACATTATAATTATATATATATATATAATTTTATTAGTGAACACAAGGCAGGAGGAGAGGGGGACGATAGGATGAGATGGCATCACTGACTTGATGGACATGAGCTTGAGCAAGCTCCGGGAGGAGGACAGGGAGGCCTGGTGTGCTACAGTCCATGGGGTTGCAAAGATCAGACACAACTCAGTGACTGAACTGAACTGAACCATTACCAATCACTTAAGTGCAAAACAAAAATTCTACTCGTAATTTGCAAATAATAAAATGCTTAATTGATTATGCTATTTTTCAAACTTACTGTGTAAGAAATTTTATATTATTAAATATTAACAACTTGGGTGTTGCATTAATCTTGTAGTCTCTTCTCACGCAATCGCAAAGGGTCCTATTGCCTGTACACCCAGCATAGATCCTCTGTGAATCCTTTAGAGGGCTGCTGTTACACTGGAGATTTGCTGTGTGAAACTCAATAGCTAAACAAAATTAGAGGATCTCTATGAAACCTTGAATTCAGACTTCTTTATGTGTTCTTCTCCAATTCTAGCCCATTCCCACCTGGTAATATGGTTAGACTGAATTTCTCCATTGCTTTTGGCTCTAAAGTTATGGGCTTTCTACTCTTGTGTACCCCCATTATGGAAAAATGACAAATATATTTGAAATGTTCACCTACTAAGGTCATTGATTAGCTTTGTAACCAGAAGGAATGCAAGAAAGGCAAGATGAGGGCTCACAAACTCGAACACTTGCAAAAGCCAGGAGAACGTGGTCAATGAGAAAAGAATCAAATACGGGAATTATATCCCTTATTTTTATTGCACTTTGCTATAAGCATGTAACATAAATACATGAAACTAAAGATTAAGTATTCTGCTATAAATCCAAATAAAAGAAAATATTTTATGTGTTTCTTCTATAATTCATTATTTTTTTATCTTGAACCAAAGAAATGTGACTTTTTTCTTCATCATCTGTGAGCAATACTAATTTTATTAAAATTAATGTTTTTCACAGATACGGTTTTTCCAAAACAGATTCCTCGCTCAGTTTTTTTTCTTTTTCATATTTAAAATATGAGTTATTTATAGAATTCAGTTCATGGTTAGTTTTATAACTACACTTTATTGTGTGTGTATGTGCTCAGTTGCTCAGTCATGTCCAACTCTGCAACCCTATGGACTGGTAGCCCACCAGTCTCCTCTGTCCATGGAATTTTCCAGGCAAGAATACTGGAGCAGGTTGCCATTTCCTTCAGTGGATCTTCCCGACCCAGGGATCAAACCCATGTCTCTTGCATCTCCTGCATTAGCAAGTGGGTTCTTTACCACTGCACCACCTGGGAAGTCCCACACTTTAATATACTTTTTTTAAGCTCTATTCACATTATCAATATTATAGATCAGAAAAGGCAAACTGATTTAAGTTTGTTTTTATAAATTTCAAAATCATATAACTTAGAATTCAGCTCTTAGATCCACAAGGGGTAATCATCAATTAATTTCTGGAAAATGATTTCTGCATCTGAAAGTAGGTCATGTTTTTTCTGGTTTAATGAATTTCCCAAAGGCACAGTTTGATTAGAAATTAGATGAATAAAAGAAATGATTTGTTTGTGTAATTGATTGTAAACACACTTGCAGAGAATTAGAGTGTCTGTGTCAGCTAAAGGCATAGACAATCTTTGAAGAAATCTTCACTGAGTTCAGCTGACACTTTCTTTGGATAACACAAACCAATTTTTAGAAACATCCAAAACAAAACTCTTCATTCTCACACCACATCTACTTTGCACACAATTCACCAAGTAAAGAAAGCACTGATGTCTCCCCTAAGGTTTAAACCTTGCTAGTACATTCATCTCATAGTACTTATTGCTACATTCATTTTATGTCTCTTTTTCCTAAATTAAATTTGATTCCTATTTAGTTATGAAATAAGTACATGTTGTATGACTTGTGCAAACTTCCAGCATGGACTTAAGTTTTGAAAAACAAATCCAGTAGTAGCTCTGACTTGCTAAAGACTGTGGCCCTGTTTACTCACTTTACTCAACACATAAAAATAATGTCTTGATGTGCCTGTTACTGGCACAGTGTTCAAAAGCTATTCAAACACTTAAAGTCTTCCAGACACCACAAATGACTATAGCTACTTGGGTGGTATTTATATCTTTTATATCTATACTTTCATTGGCTGGAAGGGGAAAAAACTATAAATGATTTAACCTTTTCATGCTACTTTGTACTATAAGTCCCTTCACCCCTAAGAAATGCTAAGAAATATTTAATGAGATTAAACTTATATTTGAAATGTTAGTTTCTGTTGAGTACACAATTTCTGTTGCAATCAACCTTTTCATCAACCCATCACTGGAAAAATGTTTTAATGCCAAGAATTTTTTTTTTTCACTTGATACATTTTACACCAGTATCACTGCTATAATTCCAGTCCTTGTTTTCAGTCCATTTAGTTATTCACTAAGTTAAGTTTGTCATTAACATGTCTTTGCTTTTCTGGGCATATTTCTTGTTGTGGGTAGTTTCATAATAGCTTCTGAAGTCGTTGTATATTTAATACATTAAAAAAAAAAGTAATTTAGTCACTGAGTCGTAAATTAGTCTGACTCTTGCGACCCCATGGACTATAGCCTGCCAGGCTCCTCTGTCCATGGGCTTCTCCAGGCAAGAATACTGGAGTGGGTTGCCATTTACTTCTCCAGGGGATCTTCCTGACCCAGGAATCGAACCTGGGTCTCTAGCACTGCAGGCAGATTCTTTACTGACTGAGCTACAAACTTGAAGCAGAATTAATCATATGGAAATAATCTCTAATTCCACAATGGCATATGCTCTTCAACTTTCTTTGAAACACATGGCTATGTCAGTTTTTCAACTTTCCATTTTTAACGGAGAGAAAAAAATATGATAAATGTCAACTCCTGGTCAATATTAGAGAAATATTACATAGTGGTGGGATTTGTAATAAACCTGAGAACACCTGAGCAGGTGTTATGAATTAGGAATAGATTTGCCTGAAAGCCTTAAATAAAAATGCATTTCTTTTGATAAAAGTCCAGGAAGGCAGTCCTCAGAGGTGTGCTGATTCTAAGATCATCAGGAAACTCAGCACTTTCTTACTGCTCTTGCACCCTCTATCAGCAGCTTCCCCCTTGAAATACAACTTGATTTTTCTAGCATTAAATCCACATTCCACCCAACAAGAAAAAGGAAAATGAAGAAAATGGCATCCTTAAGGACACTTCTATCTTTCACACACCACAGTCAGTAACATCCTACTAGTCGGAACTCCTGGTCAGACCAAACTGAAACGGAAACTGGGTTTTTAAGTGGCCATGTGCTGAGCTAAAAACTGGGAGCTTGATTACTGTTGACACTGAGGAAAACAAATATTGGGGAACAACTAATAGCCCATGTCATAAGACTACTCAACTCCAGGTAACAAGCCACGTGTGAATGTGGACCTACTGAAACTAGAAATGCTGATTATTCAAAAGAAGTGAAAAATTCATATTCTGTGAAACACTACAATTTTTAGATGTTGACAAGCAATTCAAAATGTTTTATGGCTTGAGGGTCAAAAATCAATGGTCTACATCCTACTTGAGTGTACTACTTGTGACCATTTATGTAGATAAGAGTAGAACACATCATGAAAAAGAGATCTCACATTAGCAATTAGGATGGCCAAGAGACATAAAATGAAGTCATATAAATAGCCAAAGGGATCAAGAACCATTTAACCCAGAGAAAAGAAAATCTGCTGTGGACATGGTAACTGTCATTTATTATATGAAGAACAGTCCTATAGTATAAAGTTCAGATTTATATGTGACTCTAAAGGGCAAATTAAAAACCAAAGTACAGAAACATAAGTATAATATAGGAAACAAAACATAAACATAATATAGGAAAGAGTTTTAAAGTATATATTTTTTGAGATCTGTTTTGATTGACATTTTTTAAAAGCCTGTGTTTTTCTTTAATATAAAGCCCATCTAACCGAGCCTGTTGCACTGTTTTGTATTTATATTAGTACATATATATATAGTCCTCTTCCCTCCTAATGTCTCTCCTAGGAACAGTCCCAAATGAATGAGTTACTCAAGACAAGCTTCCTTTCAAATTTACATTTTTAATAAAGTTATTAAAATTACAAATTTAAAACTTTGTCTTATTTAAGACAGCAAATTCATCTTACAAATCTTGTTATATTTATAAATCTAATAAAGTTATTAATCTAAAAAGCATATCAATAAACTGACCTTAAAGAACTCAACTTCTTTCTTTTTTATTGGTGTAAGTCACAGAACATTTTTTTAAAAATCACCCTTTAAAAATATGCAATTCAGCAGTTTCGGTGTACTGGCAAACTTGGACAATCACCACTATCTAATCCAGAAAATTTCCAATAGCCCCAAAAGAAATCCCATACCCCTTAGCAGTCACTCCTCATTTGCCCCCCACATCCCTAGCCTTAAGCAATCTCTATAAATTTGCTTATTCTGGACATTTCATACACATGGATCCTACTGTATGTGGTCTTTTGTAACTTTATATATCCACATATATATCCTACTATATGTGGACTTTTTTAAATTAGCATGCTGTGTTCAAGATTCATCCGTATTGTAGCATGCATTAGCACTTCATGCTTTATTTATTGTCAAATAGTATTCCATTGCAGGGATATACCACATTATATCTATCAGTTCATCAGCTGACGGTCATTTCGATTGTTTCCACTTTTTGGCTATTATGGATAATGCTGCTATGAACATTATGTACAAGTTTTTGCGTGGATATATGCTTTCAGTTCTCTTGAGTACACAAGAGAATATCCAAGAATTTCTGGGTCACATGTCAACTCTGTATTTTACTTTTTAAAGTGTAGTTGATTTGGGCTTCCCTGGTAGCTCAGCTGGTAAAGAATCACCTGCCATGCAGGAGACCCAGTTCGATTCCTGGGTCGGGAAGATCCCCTGGAGAAGGATAGGTTACCCATTCCAGTATTCATGGGCTTCCCTGGTGACTCAGATGGTAAAGAATCCACCTGCAATGCAGGAGACCCAGGTTCAATCCTAGGTTGGGAAGATCTCCTGCAGAAAGGCATGGCAACCCACACCAGTATTCTTGCCTGGAGAATCCCCGTGGACAGAGGAGCCTGGTGGGCTACAGTCCGTGGGGTTGCAACAAGTCTGACATGGCTGAGCAACTAAGCACAGCACAGCAGAAGCACATAGTTGATTCACAATATTGTGTTATTTTCAAGTATACTGCATCTTACGTTTTGAAGAATTGTCGAATTGTTTTACAAAATTCCTACACCATTTTACATTCCTACAAGCAATGTATGCAAGTTCCAATTTCAATTTTTCTACATTCTTGCTCACATTTGTTATTGTCTATCTTTTTTATTATAGCTATATTAGTAGCTGTGAGTGGTAACTCACTGTAGAACTCAACTTCTCTTAAACGATAAGCTATATTCACAAACCTATTCAAATTCCCTTAGCTGCATTGAAAATTTTAACAACCGATGTTTTTAAGCACTTCAAATGTCTTAGTAGATGAATGAATGTGCAAAACTTCCAATAATTTCAACATCTCTTATGTGTGTGTGCTCAGTCGTGTCCAACTCTTTACGACCCCTGAACTGTAGCCTGCCAGTCTCCTCTGGAGTCCGTGGGATTCTCCAGGCAAGAATACTGGAGTGAGTTGCCATTCCTTTCTCCAGGGGATCTTTCCGACCCAGGGATTAAACCTGCATCTCCTGCAATGAAGCCATATTCTTTACCAATGTGCCACCTGAGAAGTCTAACCATCTCTTATAAATCCAATAAATTAAACTTAAAAGACAATAAAACCTAACTTTTCATTTCAAGCATTTAGTACTGATTATAAACATTTTTTAAAAAATGTTTACACTCTAATTTTTAAATGTATCTGAATCCAACTATAAAACTCAAAATGGAATCATAAACCTAATCTGTGGAATTTTAAACCCTAAATACTCATGTTATCTATAATTACTAACAAATATCTACCATCATTATAGGTATTTAACATTTCAATATTGCCTATATTTATTATCAACAATTACTATATTGATAATACTATAAAGATAGTTTGACTCCTTTTAGCATCTTTTAAAATTTTAACTCTTCCTGAGGTTCGAAGAACATCTACTTGATAAGGAAAGAGTTTTACCAGCTCTAATTAATTTTGATCCATTCATTATAATGAGTTGAACACCGACTATGTTTCAGAGAACAAAACAGACCAAATCCTTTGCTATGCTCAAATATTTCCACTGCAAGTCAGTGTTATTAGCATGACTTTAAAACTGACTGAAGAAATGAAAATGGGAGGAAACAGATGCACCTTTTAAAAGGTGAGAGTTATGGTTTCATACTGAAGTGGAGGAAAAGACAATAGATAAGGCGAATATGAAGATAAAATACATTATTGAAAACCGCAAAGGAGGAAAAAAAGAGAAAGGGAATGAGAAGTGGAGGCAGGAAACTGCATTAAAATCTTAGACAAAGCAACCAAGAAAATCCTCACTGAAAAAATGAATTTTTTTAAAAAAAAGATGAATTTTGAGGAATGACTGAAGCCAGTGAGGGAGCTAGCCAAGCAGACATCTGGGGAAAGATCATTCCAGATAAGGAATATCAAATGCAAAGGCTCTGAAACAAAAGCATATATGGAATAGCCAAGAATCAGCAAGATAGCCGATGGAGAAGAGTAATGAGTGGAATCGTGGTTGGAGATGATGTCAGGTCAAGGAGGGCCTTGCAGGTCCCTGAGGGCATAGGAGAAACCATTGGAAAGTTTTGAGCCGAAGAGAGACACAATGTGACTTAGGCTTTAATAGGATCATGCTGGTGTCAGTGTGAGGACTGGCTGAAGAGCAGCCACAAGCAAAAACAAAGTCACTGGTTAAGAGACCAGTAGCACCCAGGCAGTCCCAGGGTGCTGGCAGTGGGGATACTAAGAAGTGGTTCTGCTTATATTGTGAGAGTGGCATTGGCAGAGAAGAAGGGGAGAATTAAAAATAACTCCGAGGCTTTTGGCCTGAGCAACCAAAAGAACAGAATCGCCATTAAATGAGATCAGGAACACAAGACAAGTGGGAAATAGCAGAGGCTCTGTTGTGGGCATTTACATTTGAGATACTTATTAGACATCCAAGAGGAGAGGCCCAGCAGGCCCCCTGATACACAGATGTGGAGTTCAGGGTAGAGATACCACTTAGAAGTATGTGTTTGGTAGTCATGAGTATACACATGGCATTTAAAGCCCTGAGATTAGTTCAGATCCCCCGAGGAATGAGTGCAGAAAGATGAGAAGAGGGCCAGGACTGAACCCTGGGTATTCCAGCATTCAGTGGGGGAAATGGAGGGAAACTGCTAAAGAGCCTGAGAAGGGATGGCCAAGGAAGTAGGGGAACAGCCAGGCAGGCGTGGTACTCTGAAATTAAGTGAAGACCGCGCTTCAGGAAAACAACCACAGCTGTGTCAAATGATGCTAACTGGCCAGCTAAGAGGAGGACTAAACGGTAACCGCTGGCTCTGACTCTCAGCAAGTACATCAGCTTCCAGGCCCAGAAGAAGCAGCTTCTCCAGGAGAACTTTCCTTGCCAGATCTCAGTGGGAATTAGAAGTTTCCCTTTAGTGCTCCTCTGGCACATGGCACTGATCTATGTAAGAGCATTTAGTCACTCAACAAAAATGTATCTATTATTTATTACTTGCCAAGTGCTACTCTAGGCTGATAACAAAAAGTCAAAAATCCTTTCCCATGGAGCTTTCATTTTAATAGGGGCGTGCAGGGGAACATGCAGTGAACAACGTTAAAAAGAAAATGTGTGTAGTATATTAGAAGGTACTAAGTGCTACAGAGGAAAATAACAGAAGGAAGCAGTTAGAGAGTGAAAGCAGCGGTCATTTAAAATAGCACGCTCAGCAAAGCCTCTCTGAGCAAAGAGCGAACCACAAGGACATCCCAGAAAAGAGTATTCCAGACAGAGGAAACAAACACAGAAGCTCTAAGGCAAGAGCATGCCCGTTCTGCTCAAGGAATAGCATGGGAATCTGTGAGGCTGGTTCAGAACAAGGGAAAGGGAGAGTGTTAGGAGAGAAGCACAGAGAAGTGATGAGGCGAGGTGGCAGGTGGGCAATGGTCTTGTAGGTCATTGAAAAGACCTTAGCCTTTTCTCTGAATCAAATGGAGACCTTGGAGGGAGTTGAGAAGAATGACGTGAGATTACCCTGGTTTCTGCTTTGATAATAAACTGCAGAGGAGGGCACCAACACAAGCAGAGAGCTAGTTAGTAGGCAACTGCAATAACAAAGGTGAGGCTGGAAAAACTTGTCCAAAGTAGAATGCCAAAGAAGGTCTTATCCAGCAAATACTATTGAAGAGGCAACCATTTCCTGCTTTCTGCAGGCTGAGAAGTAGAATCCTTGACCAATAGTACTATTCTGTTGTATTAGTTGGGGCAGGCTAACTGCTGTATCAGATGAACTACAAAATTTCTGAGACTTAACAATATACATTTGTTATAGCTCATATAAAGTCCCTCTCTTCCAAATGGTAATTTGAGAACTTAGGATCCTTCCACCTTGTGGCTTCACCAGTCAACAGAAGGCTTTCTTATGCTGCAGGAGAAAGAGAAGAAGGAGTCTTACGTGGTAAGTATGAATGAGCCAGCCCTTCTGCTCCAATGCCATTGGCCAGAACTCTACCATATGGCCACACGTAAACTGCAAGGAAGGCTGGGAAAGAGAGAGCCCTGCTGCATGCCCTGGAGGAAGAGGAAGCTGACCCAGTGAAGAGCTAGCCATCTTCTGTTCCCTCTGAGAATGAGCATGCTGTTAATCAGCACACATTCTGAGACCTCCTTCTTCAATGCACCATGAGCTAATTCCTTTGCAGATTTTTAAATTACAAGGAGATGGCTATTTTCATGTCCACCACTGTGATCACTTACTTGCCGCAACTCTTTAAGCTTTCTGAAAAAGACCAATTTTTCCTCAGCCTAGTTCTAGAACAAAAGCTGAAATGAATGAAGTTGTAGCAAACTGAATGACTAACAAACTGCTTTGGGGAATACAGTCCACAACTGCTGCACACGCATTTCCTAGAGCACTTTGCACGGTTGCTTTATCACTTGGAAAGAGATGGGGAACTCATTTCACATGCATTAGAATAGATATGTAAAACCAAGAACAACAGAGATGAAAGATACACATTTGCGTTCACAGTCAGCTCTTAATGATCTGTGTGGAAGAAAAAGAAACGTGGATAATTTAAAACAATACACATTATCTTTTCTTCACTTAAGAATTTAGTCACAAATGCACGTATGCATGTCTCCACTCAGTTCATTTTCAGAGCTGGCCCCTACCGTTATTAATGACAAATAATCAGTAAACATTGATTAACTGGCTACAGGTTACACTCATAGGATAGATTGTTTTGAAGATATATCCTAAGCTATAAAATAAAAACATTCCAGTGACAGTTTAAAATGCTCATTTCAATTAAAGACAATTTCATTGTTTTGATATTCTTGTAGGCAGCCAAGGTTCACAGATTTTGTTGATAAAACATAGTCCCTGGTGCGTCTTTATGCTTCAGTTCAGTTCAGTTCAGTTGCTCAGTCGTGTCCGACTCTTTTCAACCCCATGGACTGCAGCACGCCAGGCTTCCCCGTCCATTACCAACTCCCGGAGTTTGCTCAAACCTGTGTCCATTGAGTCGGTGATGCCATCCAACCATCTTATTCTCTGTTGTCCCTTCTCCTGTCTTCTCTTTCTGCTTACCTATTACAATTTTATTATAGTAGCAGTCTCAAGGAAATGCCCAAAAAGCAACAAAAAACATTTTTTTAATTGTTAGTATATGATATAGGATTTAAAATGTAATGATAAATCTAATATTTTTACAAAATCTTATGTGGTACTCTATTAATAGAAGTGTCCTTAGTATCTTCTCTTATCTCAAAATTATAAACTTTTCACAAAAAATAAATGATTACCCAATCATCCTGAATGCATAATAAATTATACAGGTTATCTCTTCAGTAGCAAGTATATGTAAGTGTAGGGTGGGGGTAGGGGAAGATACGCAATGTTTAAAGAGAAAGAGAGAGAAACTGATCAAGATTCTTACCATTGGTTATTTCAGGGTTGCTCAAGGTAGGGTTGGATCACTAGGGAGGGGCTAAAAAATCTGTTTTTTTTTTAAACGTTTATTTCTAGTGATTATTAAAATCAGACAAGTTTGTGAAACAGCAACCTAGTATAAGTGTTAACTCCTCCAAGAAGACAGAACTTCCATCTGCTGAATTGTTTTGTAAACCCATAGGTACACTGAACAATTACTAATACATAAAATTTAGAGTAACATAAATATAGAATATCCTAAAAATTCCAAAAGAATCATGAGTGCTACATAGTTTTACAATGTAAATTTTCTAATGCTTTCTTAATGGTTGCTCTGTTTCAACACATCATCAAAATGTAACTTGTCTTGATGCTACATCATTTAGTCATTCAATAAGATATAAATTATGATAGTTCTCATGCTTCCCTGGTGGCTCAGCGGTAAAGATCCACCTGCCAATGCAGGAGACATGGGTTCAGTTCCTGATCCTGGAAGATTCCACATGCCACAGAGCAATGAAGCCCGGGTGCGCCAACTATTGACCCATGTGCTGCAACAGCTGAAGCCCGGGCACCCTAGAGCCCATGCTTTGCAACCAGAGAAGCCACCACAGTGAGAAGCCTGTGTGCTGCAACTAGAGAATAGCCCCCACTCACCGTAACTAGAGACAAGCCCATGCAGCAACAGAGACCCAGCACAGCCATAAATAAATAAATAAAATTATTAAAAACTTAAGATAGTTCATCTACTTGAGAAGCATTTTATTATGAAATGAAATATGTAAGAATTTTAAATATTGTTTAGACTTGGTCTTCCCAGGAATTTGTGGTATCAAAGATATCAATTGAATGCACAAAATAAGCGGCTAGACTTTACCTTCAAGTAATATAGTTGATTCAGAAAGCAGTTCCATAATATTTAAAATCAAATTAATCATAGCTAATGTCAAAATCACAGTAAGTGACAATCCTTCACAGTGGAAAACCATTTTTTATTAACATTTTCAAATGATTGGGATTTATAGAAAGATAATTATAATACTGATTGTTAAGATAATTTAAGGGATGTTCTCACTCCATATCTCACTTATATCCTGTCCTGAGAACATAAATTTTACAAACATCTTAGATATTGGAACAGAAAGATACCAAAAAGAAAATGATTTGTCTGAAACTATTTGTCATAGTTTGCATTTTCAGTGCCAAAAAGAAATGAAGCCATTAAGCTTGGCAAGATATAGACACACTAAGGTAAGGGTTGGTCATCACTCAGTCAATGTACTTATCAAATTGCAATCATTGTTCTTCCTCGATGATAGCAAAGGCAGCTTTTGAATGTATATAAAATGCTTATGAGAAAATATTTTTATAGCATTTAAATTGCAACTACACACAGAGTCCTTCCAACAACTTTTCTAAAATTCCTTTTTTACCATCTGCACACTTATTTAGCATCTACGGTTTGTAGATTACTATTCTAGGCTCAAAGCATACAAAGAGGGATTCAATTAAATCTCTGTCATCAAGGGTTTATAATTTCATTGGGGAGGCAATAATAAATATAAAAAGGGATAGGTTATATGTAAGAAATTTTCCAAACTGTAGCTCTCTGAACAACTGTAGCAGAATCACAAACGGTGTGTGTTAAAATGCAGATTACTTATCCCACTATCTCAGTTCAGTTCAGAAGAGTTGCTCGATCATTTGCAATCCCATGGACCGCAGCATGCCAGGCTTCCACTACCTAGATCTATTAAATCAGCATCTCTAGAGACATATTTCCAGAAATCTGCATTTTAACAACTCCATAATTCTGACTCTCAGTAAAGTTTGTGAATCACTGCTAAAAGTTAAATCCATAACAGACTGGCATAGAGTAAGAAGTTGCAGTTAATGACTCAGTCTTAACTCAAAGAGTGAAAAATATTGAAAAGAAATAAAACTGTAATTATTCACAGGAGATATTATAGTCTTTGCTGGAGAAAGAAATGGCAACCTATTCCAATATTCTTGCCTGGGAAATTCCATGGACAGAGGAGCCTGGTGGGCTACAGTCCATGGGATTGTAAAGAGTCAGACACAACTCAGTGACTAAACAACAACATTATTGTCTCAATAAAAAATCAAAGAAATTCTAAAAATTACTAAGAGTTCAATATAGATGAAGGATATACAGTCATTAAACAAAAATTAATAATGTTTCTATATTTACAATTAGAAATGGTAACTTTAAAGCACATATACTATTTATAATAGCCACAATAATTAGAAGACTCCTAGGAACAAATCTGACAAAACACGTGATAAACCAAAACAGGGAAAAATAAAAACTTTATTAAAAGACAGAGAAGATTTACATAAAGAGGAGTAATGCCATGCACATAGATGGATCACTTCAATATTCTAAAGGTGGCAATTCTTTCTAAACAAATCTTTAAACTTTAAGGCAATTCAAATAAAAATCCTAACATAGCTTTTCATTTAAAAACAAAAAAGAAGAGGAAACTGTTCTAAAATTTACGGAGGAGCAAGAGAAAATCCACAGAGAAGGCGATGGCACCCCACTCCAGTACTGTTGTCTGGAAAATCCCATGGACGGAGGAGCCTGGTAGGCTACAGTCCATGGGGTCGCTAAGAGTCAGACACAACTGAGCGACTTCCCTTTCACTTTTCACTTTCATGCATTGGAGAAGGAAATGGCAACCCACTCAAGTGTTCTTGCCTGGAGAATCCCGGGGACGGGGGGAGCCTGGTGGGCTGCCATGTGTGGGGTCGCACAGAGTCAGACATGACTGAAGCAACTTAGCAGCAGCAGCAAGAGAAAATCCAAGGCAGGACAAATAGACAGTGGAGTAGAACAGAGAGCTTACACAGAAAGACATGTATGTGACGTCTTAGAAAAGGCGGAGGGAGGGCAGAAGATACCTACTACTTGTTAGCAAAGGGTTCATCTTCGTACATATATATTAGAGTCCTCCTAGAAATTGATAAGGGAAAAAAGGGGCTATATCCTGGTAGAAAACTAGAGAGCAGAAAAAGTCTGTAGATATGGAAATATAAATGACTTTTTAAACTTAAGAGACAGCTGTTCAATCTCACTCACCTTAAGGGAAATACAAATAGAAATAAGAGCAATATCCTGGATTTCTTTTATCAAGTTGACAAAGATCCAAACATTTGATAACAAACGTTACCTTAAGGGTAGGTAAGGCTATGGAGGAAAAAGATACTTTGATATACTGCTGTCAGGCGTGTACATTAGTGCAAGCCTGAATAGAGGAAATAGCCAGCACAATTACACAAGCTTACTCCCTGAACCAGCAGGGAGTAAGTAATTCCTACTTCTAGGAATTACATCGTGTTTGCAAGGGTATTCATTGTAGCACTGTATGTGGTGAGGAGCATGAAGGCTACAGCATGGTTTCAAATTCTAGCTCTACCACTAACTAATATTATGCTCTCAAGTAAGTTACTAAATCTTCCTATCCGTTGGTTCCTTCATCTGTAAAATGGAGGTAATAATAGTATCTATTCTTTGGGCTGCTGTGAGAATTAAATGAGTTAATCGATTTAAACAGTACTTGGCACATATTATACATGTGTTAGCTATTGGTATTAACATCACAGGACTACAAACAACCTACATATTTATCAATAGGAAACTTGTTGAATAAATCATGGTGGAGTCATACAACATAAAAGAGAGGAATAAATAAGGTTTTTTATGGAAGTATCTCAATATATATTGTTTAGTGAAAAAAATAGGTGTAAGCAATGTCTATAGTATTAAGAGTTACCATTTGTATAAAAAAGACAGAAACAGGAAGAATATGCTGTGTTTAAAAAAATATTTCTAATCTTTCAAACTATATCAGAAAAGTACAGATGAGAGATAAAAAGGGAAATTTTCACTGTATGACTTTTTGATTTGTAAGGCATGTGAATGTGTTACCTGCTCAAATGTAACAATTTAAAAACAACTCCAGGGACTTCCTGGTGGTCCTGTGGCTAAGACTCCGAGCTCCCATGCAAGAGGCCCAGGTTCACTCCTGGTTACGGAACTAGATCCCACATGCCACAGCTCAGACCTGGGGTTAACAAATAAACGACTTCCCGTGGCTCAGCAGTAACGAATCTGCCTGCAATGCAGGAGATGCAGGAGACGGGGGTTTGATTCTCTGGTCGGGAAGGTCCCTTGGAGGAGGGCATGGCAACCCACTCCAGAATTCTTGCCTAGAGAATCCCGCAAATAGAGGAGCCTGGCTGGCTACCGTCCATAGGGTCACAAAGAGTCGGACACAACTGAAGCGACTGATCATGCACACACACAACCAAATACATAAATAAAAACAATTCCAGATGGATTAAAGACCTATATTTAATGAGAAAAAATATAGATTTTAGAACAAAAATGAGTATATTTAAAACTGCAGGAAAAGAAAACATTTATTTGAGAAGCAAAATGCATAAAACATAGGACAAATATTGATAAATTTATACTTAAATTTAAAAATAACAAAAATCTTTATAAAAATATAAGTCCTAGATTGAGAAAAGATATTATAAAACATGTAATGCTCATATCAATAAGAAAAATATAAAATAAGTTTGTATGACTAAACCAGTGCTTATTTTTATAAGCAAATGATATGAAAAAGCAATTCAAAGAGGCTATCTCAATGAATAAAAAATACAAAAGATGCTCAGTATCACTAGGAATCCTGAAAATGTATATTAACAGTGAGATACTTCTCTGGCGGTCCAGTGGTTAAGAATACACGTTGCAATGCAGGGAACTCAGGTTTGATCCCTGGTTGGGGAACTATATGAACAGTATGAAAAGGCAAAATGATAGGATACTGAAAGAGGAACTCCCCAGGTCAGTAGGTGCCCAATATGCTACTGGAGACCAGTAGAGAAATAACTCCAGAAAGAATGAAGGGATGGAGTGAAAGCAAAAATAATACCCAGTTGTGGATGTGACTGGTGATAGAAGCAAGATCTGATGCTGTAAAGAGCAATATTGCATAGGAACCTGGAATGTTAGGTCCATGAATCAAGGCAAACTGGAAGTGGTCAAACAGGAGATGGCAAGAGTGAATGTCGACATTTTAGGAATCAGCGAACTAAAATGGACTGGAATGGGTGAATTTAACTCAGATGATCACTATATCTACTACTGCAGGCAGGAATCCCTTAGAAGAAATGGAGTAGCCATGGTCAACAAAAGAGTCCGAAATGCAGTACTTGGATGCAATCTCAAAAATGACAGAATGATCTCTGTTCATTTCCAGGGCAAACCATTCAATATCACAGTAATCCAAGTCTATGCCCCAGCCAGTAACGCTGAAGAAGCTGAAGTTGAATGGTTCTATGAAGACCTATAAGACCTTTTAGAACTAACACCCAAAAAAAATGTCCTTTTCATTATAGGGGACTGGAATGCAAAAGTAGGAAGTTAAGAAATACCTGGAATAACAGGCAGATTTGGCCTTGGAATACAGAATGAAGCAGGGCAAAGACTAATAGAGTTTTGCCAAGAAAATGCACTGGTCATAGCAAACACCCTCTTCCAACAACACAAGAGAAGACTCTACACATGGACATCACCAGATGGTCAACACTGAAATCAGACTGATTATATTCTTTTCAGCCAAAGATGGAGAAGCTCTATACAGTCAACAAAAACAAGACCAGGAGCTGACTGTGGCTCAGACCATGAACTCCTTATTGCCAAATTCAGACTGAAATTGAAGAAAGTAGGGAAAACCACTAGACCATTCAGATATGACCTAAATCAAATCCCTTCTGATTATACAGTGGAAGTGAGAAACAGATTTAAGGGACTAGATCTGATAGATAGAGTGCTTGATGAACTATGGACAGAGGTTCGTGACATTGTATGGGAGACAGGGATCAAGACCATCCCCATGGAAAAGAAATGCAAAAAAGCAAAATGGCTGTCTGGGGAGGCCTTACAAATAGAAGTGAAAACAAAGGAGAAAAGGAAAGATATAAGCATCTGAATGCAGAGTTCCAAAGAATAGCAAGGAGAGATAAGAAAGCCTTCCTCAGCGATCAATGCAAAGAAATAGAGGAAAACAACAGAATGGGGAAGACTAGAGATCTCTTCAAGAAAATTAGAGATACCAAGGGAACATTTCATGCAAAGATGGGCTCAATAAAGGACAGAAACGGTATGGACCTAACAGAAGCAGAAGATATTAAGAAGAGGTGGCAAGAATACACAGAAGAACTGTACAAAAAAGATCTTCACGACCCAGATAATCACAATGGTGTGATCACTGACCTAGAGCCAGACATCCTGGAATGTGAAGTCAAGTGGGCCTTAGAAAGCATCACTACGAACAAAGCTAGTGGAGGTGATGGGATTCCAGTGGAGCTGTTTCAAATCCTGAAAGATGATGCTGTGAAAGTACTGCACTCAATATGTCAGCAAATTTGGAAAACTCAGCAGTGGCCACAGGACTGGAAAAGGTCCGTTTTCATTCCAATCCCAAAGAAAGGCAATGCCAAAGAATGCTCAAACTACCGCACAATTGCACTCATCTCACACGCCAGTAAAGTAATGCTCAAAATTCTCCAAGCCAGGCTTCAGCAATATGTGAACCGTGAACTTCCTGATGTTCAAGATGGTTTTAGAAAAGGCAGAGGAACCAGAGATCAAATCGCCAACATCAGCTGGATCATCGAAAAAGCAAGAGAGTTCCAGAAAAACATCTCTTTCTGCTTTATTGACTATGCCAAAGCCTTTGACTGTGTGGATCACAATAAACTGTGGAAAATTCTGAAAGAGATGGGAATACCAGACCACCTGACCTGCCTCTTGAGAAACCTATATGCAGGTCAGGAAGCAACAGTTAGAACTGGACATGGAACAACAGACTGGTTCCAAATAGGAAAAGGAGTACGTCAAGGCTGTATATTGTCACCCTGCTTATTTAACTTCTATGAAGAGTACATCATGAGAAATGCTGGGCTGGATGAAGCACAAGCTGCAATCAAGATTGCTGGGAGAAATATCAATAACCTCAGATATGCAGATGACAATACCCTTATGGCAGAAAGTGAAGAGGAACTCAAAAGCCTCTTGATGAAAGTGAAAGAGCAGAGTGAAAAAGTTGGCTTAAAGCTCAACACTCAGAACACTAAGATCATGGCATCTGGTCCCATCACTTCATGGGAAATAGTTGGGGAAACAGTGGAAACAGTGTCAGACTTTATTTTGGGGGGCTCCAGAATCACTGCAGATGGTGACCACAGCCATGAAATTAAAAGACGCTTACTCCTTGGAAGGAAAGTTATGACCAACCTAGATAGCATATTCAAAAGCAGAGACGTTACTTTGCCAACAAAGGTCCGTCTAGTCAAGGCTATGGATTTTCCAGTGGTCATGTATAGATGTGAGAGTTGGACTGTGAAGAAAGCTGAGCGCCGAAGAATTGATGCTTTTGAACTGTGGTGTTGGAGAAGACTCTTGAGAGTCCCTTGGACTGCAAGGAGATCCAACCAGTCCATTCTAAAGGAGATCAGTCCTTGGTGTTCTTTCAAAGGAATGATGCTAAAGCTGAAACTCCAGTACTTTGGCCACTTCATGCGAAGCGTTGACTCATTGGAAAAGACTCTGATGCTGGGAGGGATTGGGAGCAGGAGGAGAAGGGGATGACAGAGGATGAGATGGCTGGATGGCATCACCAACTCGATGGACATGAGTTTGTGTGGACTCCAGGAGTTGGTGATGGACAGGGAGGCCTGGCATGCTGCCATTCATGGGGTCGCAGAGAGTCGGACACGACTGAGCAACTGAACTGAACTGAACTGAACCATCTCCTACCTTCCACAATCTCTGCCTGTAATTCTACCTTCCTTCTATTGCCTACTAGTATGTGTACATATTCATATCTAAGGCAAAGTTCCTATCCTGTGTACCAAGTTCCACTCCTCTCACATACTCAAGGGCATCACTACAACAATTGTCCTCTCTTTGCAGCATTATCAATTGTTCCTTGTCTACTAAAATTTTCCAAAATGTACAAATATATTTTAGCTGTCATCCACTGACTCAATGGACATGAGTTTGAGCAAGCTCTGGGAGTTGGTGATGGACAGGGAAGCCTGGCATGCTGGAGTCCAGGGGGTCGCCAAGAGTCAGACACAACTGAGTGACTGGACTGAACATTTTAAAAAAGACTCCTTAGACTCAATTCTTCTTCCTGCCATTACCTCATTTCTTCTTTTTACCACAAAAAGCCTTGATAGAATTGTCTAAACTTGTTTTCTCCAATGTCCCTCTTCCCAGTCACTCTTTTAATTTTTAATTGTATTTATTTATTTTTGTCTTTGTCCAACCCAGTCCAGTGTTCTTGCCTGAAGAATCCCAGGGACGGGGGAGCCTGGTGGGCTGCCGTCTATGGGGCCGCACAGAGTCGGACATGACTGAAGCGACTTAGCAGCAGCAGCAGTGCTGGGTCTTCGTTTCTAGTTGCTGTGAGCGGGAGCTACTCTCTTGTTCTGGTGCCTGGACTTCTCACTGCGGTGGCTTCTCTTGTTGCAGAGCACAGGCCGTACGGCGCAGTGGGCTGCAGTACTTGTGGATCTTGGGTGTGCAGGCTCAGTAGTTACGGTGCACAGGCTTAGTTGCTCTGTGGTATGTGGGATCTTCCCGGACCCAGGATCAAACCTGTGTCTCCTGCAATGGCAGGTGGATTTTTGACCACTGAGCCACTAGGGAAGCCCTTCCCACTCACTCTTGAAACTCATCTCATTTGGGTTTTTGCTCCTTCTGTTCCTCCAGACCTGTTTTTTATCACAGTTAACCAATGACTTCTGTATTGCTAAATCAAGGAGCAATTTCTCATTCTCAGTTGATCACTTCCCCTATCTCAAAACACTTTCTTCCCCTGCTGTGACAAACGTATAGATTTTTTTTTAGCAAATAATCTTTCTTCTCACCATTCCGCTGTGGGTTGAATACATTCCCCACTCCCCTCTGATGTTGGATTTACCCATGTGCCCTACTCTAGCCAATGGAGTATTAACAAACTTGATGCGATCAGTGTCCCCAGGAGCAAGCACGTTTTGGACTGGTTCTTGTACTCCAGTTATCTACCATGGGAAGATCTTTTCCCTGTGGCTACTGACTCTTCATTCTGGGCTCCAGAATTAACACACATGGAACAAACTGAAGCTAAATCTGCAACCTAAAGCAGAGCCATTCATCTAGGTCCACTGAACCTCAACCAGCCTGCTGACTTGCAGGCATTAGGTCAGGTATATTGCTATAAGCCATGGATTTTGAAGTGATTTGTTATGCAGAACTGTTGTGGCAATAGCTGACTCATACATTTGCCTGCCAGGAGACCACACTCTTCTGATTTTACTCCAGGTTGAGGACTGTTCCTTCTCACTTCTTACCGCTTAAAAGTGGGGTACCCCAGGATGAAGTTCTAAAATCTCTTCTCTAGTCCCCTTCGTGGTTCTCTTAGCCATTCTCAGACCATTATATATCATGTGAAAGCTGACTTCTCCCAAATTTATGTTGCCAGGCCAGACCTCTTTCTTGAACTCCAGATTGGTAGAAACAACTTCCTACTTGACACTTCCACTTGGATATCTAATAGGTGTCTTAAATCAGTCCCACAAACAGTTCCTGATGTCCCCCCTCCCGAGAGTCTTCTCTCAGTCCCTCTTTTCTTAGTAAATAGCAGCTCTTTCCTTCCAGCTACAAACACCCTGGAGTCAACCTCGACCTCCCCCCGTCCTTCACACTGCATGTCAGCTCCTCTGGAAATCCTTTTGATATTACCTTCAGTATATATATGTATATGTATAACTATATATATATGTATAGTTTTTCTGTTTTTGCCTTGTAGGATCTTAGTTCCCCAATCAGGGATTGGCCCTGGGCCCTTGGCAGTGAAAGGGTGGAGTCCTAACCACTGGACCACCAGGGAATTCCCTAGAATATATTTTAAAATTTTGATTCTCTCTAACCACTCTCAGTCAGGCCGGTCCAAGCCACCTTCCTTTCTCACCTGGATGTTGAAAGAGCCTCCTAATTACCAAATCGCCTCTCCCGTTCCCAACCTGCTCCCGCCCTACTCTCAAAAGAGTTGTCTTAGTGCTCCCTCTAAAAACTTCAGTTACGTGATGCCACGTATTTACTCAAAATGCTTCCCTTGACCCTTGGGCCTCATTTATTGAGGTTCAACCACTCTGGCATCCTTGCTATTCTGTGAACTTGATCATCCGATCCTCACTCCTGCCATTAGCCTCATAGTTCCCACTGTTTGGAATGCTGTTACCCAGATAGACACACAACCTTGCCACTTATCTGTTTACAATTTTGGCTCAAATGCCTCCTTCAACTGAGGACTTCCCTGGCCACTTTAACATTCCAACTCCCTGTCTCCAAAAGCCCTTATCTCTTTCCCTTCTTTATTTTTCTTGGCAGCACTGATCATAACATGACAGTTGTATTTCACTTGTTTATTTATCTGTGGTATGTCATCCCCAACTGGAATGATGCTAAGTGAGGGTAGATTCCACAAGAACAGAGAATTTTTGTTGTTGTTGTTATCTGTTGAATCTCCAGAGCCTGGAACTTAAAAGCACTGAATATATATGTTAAATGAATGAATCCACTTGATTTTTGCCTACTTGAAATTTCATAATTATACGTAGGTATATGGATAGTGACAAACACAAAAACAAATATTGTTAAGCAACTGTCTCTAGTTCCCAGTAGCCACGTCTATTAAATGGCATGTTTTTATGATGAAAGCAAAGTTTATCTAAACAGAAGGAGAAATCTTTAGCTTCTCTACTACTTAATAACCTATTTTAACAAAGAATTCCAGGCTTCAGGATCACAATAATCAAGAAGCAAGAATATCTAAATGATTAATAATATTATTTTATTTCCCTTGCCTTTAGTTTCGCTGAAGCTGGGATTCTCTTAAATTTGAGCTTTCATGTTTGTTGCTCACCCCCTCCCCAGTGGCTACAATGAGGGCTCTCAATATTTTGTATAAAACCTTTAAAATCTCCTGTTGATGCAGTAGGATTAGGTGGTGGAAAGCCACATCTGTACCTGAGTGAAACATGCTTCTTCTCCCTCCCCTTCCTCCTGGGTAGTCTGGACCTTAAAACCACAGCAGAAACTCACAGACCATGCTTGTGAAGTGCAGGGGGTCAGGACTGCAGCCCCTCCTGCTACTTTCCGGCTTCTAGAAGACAACTCAATTTTCGTTCTTGAGTTTTTGCCTCCACAATCATTAACTTCTTAGGATTCTTATTTTACCTTCCAGATATTGATGCCAGGATTTCCAAACACGACAGCGGTTAGGAGGATCAAGATCAGACACAAAGCAAGGCAACGCCTAACATTCATTCTCACCCCACCATTCAGGCCAACCCAGAAGGAGAAGTCAATGTGCTGGAGTGTGCTGGCTGCAGCAGCTGCGGTTACTAATCAGGACAAGAAAGTTAACTTGGATTATATACGATTTCCTCTTCATTGCTCTAATAGTCCCCTTCGCTCCCCAATATTTGCCGCAACTCTAGTTTTTAATAAGTAGGGGTGGGGCTGACCCGCACTGGGCCTCTCACGGCCATCGGGTCTGGTCACCATTTTAGGCAATGAATTAATCCTCCGAAAGAGCCTTTTCAGGAGCGAGAACTCCCTTTTTTTTCTACCACTCCGCCGCCAGCCTCATCCTCGGCCAGGTTTCCCTCATTTCAGATTTTTCTGCAACTTAATCCTGAGTCATGCTTGACAACAGTTTTCACATTATTTAAACCTTTATTATTTAAGCCTCGAGATGACCTCAGGTGATGACATCTGTGCTCAGAAAGAAATGTCCAGAGGTCAGAACCGATCTTGCCGAGCAACCCTCGGTCCCCGGTCCCAGCGGCGATGCGAGCGGCGGGGCGCCGAGCCAGGCGGAGGATGGGCGCCCGAGGCCGCGCGCACCTCCCAACCGGTCCTTCCCAGCGGGCAGCTCCTCCCCGCGCCCCATCGCGGGTACCTGGCGGCCGCGGAGGGCGGGCAGGGGGCGGCGCTGCGCTGCGTCACGCGGCAGGGTGGGAGAGCGGGCAGGTGACACCCCGGCCGCCTCCGCCCCTTTCCCAGCTTAGTCGGCGGCCAAGGCAGCAGGGGCCGCTGTGAGGAGCTCCGCGTTCGCGCCGCCGCCCGCCGCCGCCCTCTGCTCGCGCGCCCAGGCGCTTCGGCTCCGCTCCTCGCGGGGTGAGTGCAGGGCTCCCAGCCGGGGGGCCGGGGCCTAACTTTTCCGGGGCGCAGAGGAGGAGAGATGGGGAGGAGAGGGAGATGACCCCAGGACGGGGGGATCGAGGGCAGCCTAGTGGAAGGAACTTGGGCGCGGCGCGCGAGGAGTGGGATCCGGGTCCGAAAGACTCGGGAGCCCGGCCAGGCCCTGCCTGGACTCTGGGGGGCGCTTCGGAAGTTGTGGCCGCGACGCCGGCGAGTGCCCAGGGTCAAAGCCCTTCCCGCCGGCGGGCGGGGCCGCGGAGCTCACCTGCGCCCTCCCTGGGAGCCCCCCAAACCCCCCCCTCACCCCGCCAGCATCGCACAGGGACGGTGGTCCCCGCCGTCCCTGGGTTTTGAGCCCTCCCCTGGCTTTCCCGGGGCACTGGGCCCCGCTGTTCCAGGCGGGAGGACAAAGGTGCTTGCTGGTGGGACGGGGAGGAAGAGGGACCTCCTCGACCTTGACCGCCGAGGTCATTTTCCCAGCTCCGGGATCTGGCCTTGCTCGCCACAGCCTACCCCTACCCCGCCTGCCCGAGCCCCTGTCTTTCCGCTTCTTTCCCCTCAGGGGTGCTTTTTGTGTGTCCTCGAGGCCAGAATTAACTCGGGGAGCTGCTCTTGCTTTTTGGCTCCCTGAACTGCATCCTGTCCCGGCAGCGGCTGCTGGCTGAGGACAGTGGTGAGTACAGAGCGGTAGAACAGGTCGTGCCGGAGATGGAAATCGGAAAGCCTGTTGTTTCATCTTCCGAGGTATCGTTGGTTAGAAAATGGGCCTTCCCCCCTGATCAACCAGCGCTGATTCAAACTTACCGGATGCCAAGGGAGCGTTCTTTAGAGCTCCCTGGGGAAGGCTGGGACAGGAAGGATCTGGTCTCTACCCCTGTCCAGCTTGGGGAAAACAAGCCCCACAACGACTGAAGAATAGTTTTGGCGACCAAGCCTTTTTCCTCTTACTGATCTATTCCCTCGAAAAGCTTTTTCACTTAACCCTATATTCTCAGGTTACTCTTTCTCGCTCTGTTTCACTGCCTTGAAAGAGTCATCATACTTTTGATTGTCCCCAGTCTTCTTGCCCGTCACTTGACTGTTAATTCCCTTACTTTGTAGTTTTTGTTTCTACTGCTGGCTTGAAATTGTTCCCCTCTAGGTCACTGAGGATTAAAAAAAAATCCCCTCCACCCCCAGTGGCAGACATGTATTGAATGCTTCTTGGTCTGGCACTGTTCTAAGAACTTGTATCAAATCTGTTAATTCTTACAGCAGCCCTATGGAGTAAATAAGTGAAAACATGATCCTTTTTCAGTTAAGGGAACTGAGACACAGGAACTTGCCCAAAGGCACACAAGTAGCAGGAGGAGATTCCAACTGAGATGCGAACTCAGGGGCTCTGGTCCAGGGCTGAGGCTGGTAACAACCTCTGTGGGTACCCACTCACCTAGAGTTCCTTTCTTTCTTCTCTGACTTTCCTGAAGTCCTGTGCTGTTTCATGCTTCACTGACCAGGCTCTCATTCTCTGGTTCCTTTTTTCCTTCTTGTGTAACTTTGTACTCATTTAGGTTTCCCTTTCATAGAATTTTGTTACTTAGGTTATCACTGCTACTTACTCGCCTTAAATTCTGTGGTTTCCATGGATCTTATTCAGTTTGAGTGTAGCATCTATCAGTGCATATTGTAATACAGCAAGTCCCCTTCATATGAAGGACCTTCCCGATTGTGAACTTTCAAAGGTGCAAGTGTGCATCTGGTTCCCGCAAGAAACAATCTGCGCCATCAACGTCAGGTGTGAATGAAATAGCAGCTTGCTCTCCATTTCCTTTTGCTGATGATACTTCAGTTCTATCATCTCCCATCTCTTCTCCCTCCTCCAGTCAGTGACTCTTCTTGCCTGTTTACTTGATGCCAACCCATGTATGCCAGCTGTTGTACAACTGTACACATTTTCTTTGTGTTTTTTTTTGTGTGTTTGTTTTTTATTTATTATTTGTGTGAGAAGTATTATAAACCTATTACAATATAGTACTAACTCTGTTGGACTTACAAACACTCTTGGAATAGAACTTGGTCGTTTGTAGGGGACTTACTGTATTTCATTTGGATTTGTCTTGCTTTATGCCAAAGCATTTCTAGTTAACACCAGTTATGTTAGCTTCCCTCCCCTTTATCATAGTCACCCAGGTGCAAAACTCAGAGGTTGTGTCTCAGATCACACTTTTCCCAATCTGAAACCTCTTTTCAGCTTTTACCTTGTCTCTTCCTTCTAGCCTTCCTCATTCTCACCTCTGTTCCCCTCTTCTCTTTACTAGTCTCCCTCTTCCCCACTCCTGAACATTTGTTTATCACTTATATCATTTTTTTGTTGTTGGTTAGCTTCTTTCATCAATAGTCATGGTCCATAGAAAGATTGTAAACAAAGTAAGGCTAACTTTTCAAGCCTTGCAACTAGTATCAGCTTGATAAATGGTTGCAGGATATGATACAAGATGAATTAAGGTAGCATATATTGGGTGGGTTGGATGATGATAGAAAACTTGAAAGTTTTTAAGCTGGGTTTTAGAGAATGTTAGGGAGTTTGTTTCAGTAAACATAGGGGAGCTGGCAGACAATGCGGAAGAAGAGGAGTTGGCCTCTGTCAGCTACATTGCTGAAACCCGCCTATCCCAGCTCAACATTCCACTTAGAAGTGTAATGAATAAGGACCATATCAACAGAGAATCATGAATCCTAACCTTATCCTAGCAAAATAAGATATGAAACCACAGTGAGTTACATGAAAACCCCAATTTTACTGACAAATATAACACATACATAAAAATGCAGAAAACATAAATGAAGAGATTACCACAGTAGATAATTTAGAAGTAGAATAACTATCTTATTCTGACAGTAGATATGATAGTTGGATATTCTGAAGACAGGCTAAATGGGAATCTTTTCTCAAAACCTCTGTGTAAGGTGATGTGGGCATGGATTAATCCTGAAAGGCATTGTTGAAGAATAACTGGCTGTGCTTGGGGAGGTCTGAGGTGAGGAGAAAAGAAAACTGGAAGGTGTTAAAGTGGTGAGATTGGGGAGCCAAAAAGAGAATTTCTGCCCCCGAGCATGATTCTACCACAGTAAACATTTTGCCATTTTACCTTTGTCTCTCTCATTTTTTAAATACATATTTTCCTCTGTCATACTACATATAGAGTTTTAATATTTTATATTTTCCTTGTAATATATAGTAAGCATTTTTCTTATAATTTCTAAAACTCCTATTATTTGCATTTATCCCAATAATTATAATATGATTTCCTTAACTAATCCTCTGTTGTTGGATAGGTGTATTAGCAATAATTATAAACAACTCACATTGCAGTACTGCTTACCTTTGCAGATATGTCATTGTACAAATTGGGATTTGTTTCTTTATGCTAGGCAATGGAATGTACATAAAAGAAAGCCTCTGTCTTCAGGTAATTACTATTTGAGTTGAAGAAATAAGACTTTTTCTAATCTGTTTAATTGTTTATTCTTCTTGGTGTGCTACATGTGCAAACATCAGCTTTAGAATATGGAAGAATTTTGGAGCCTTTGTATATATAGTTGGGTAAACTCTGGGAGTTGGTGATGGACAGGGAGGCCTGGCCTGCTGCGGTTCATGGAGTCGCAAAGAGTCGGACACGACTGAGTGATTTAACTGAACTGATATGTAGTAGCATGTTAAATTGAGAACTGATCTTGAATTTCAATAAAATACATCATAAAGCAGGGAAAGAAGCATCCCATAAACAAAACTGGACTCATCCAATTTGGACTACTCACATTATGAAAAGCTGAACACCCATGCACTTTATAGGATCAGTCTATTTTTAAAATTGAGGTTTTTAATTACTCCTAATTGATTTAGATAGGAGAAGGGGACGACAGAGGATGAGATGGTTGGACGGCATCACCAACTCAATGGACATGAGTTTGAGTAAGCTCTGGGAGTTGATGATGGACAGGGAAGCCTGGTGTGCTGCAGTCCATGGAGTCGCAAAGAGTCAGACACGACTGAGTGGCTGAATCAAACTGATTTAGATATATCAAAAGCACATGTTATTGCCTCGACAAGTAAAATTATCCTTTTTATTGGTGATAAATATGTCCAAAGAGATAGATATTTCCATTATTCAGATGAACTAAGTTACCATATAACATATAACTTGTAAGACTGCCTTGTTAAAGACAAATCTGCATCCACTTGGAGAAGCAGCCACAGGCCTTGACCACCAGCAGCCCAGCTCCTTTGTTTCCTCCAATATTAAGTATAGAGTCAAACTCAGCCAAAATTTGGGAATTGCAGAAGTTCAAATTCAGTAAACATCTGAGTGTCAGGTTTGCATCAGGCAAAGTGGTTGGCAGGATGCTGAAGCTCGTCCAGGTCTGTGTGGGTTCAAGGGAGGTAAATATAGTACAGTGTGAAAAACTGCAATTAACACAAACAGAGCATGGGGAAGCCAAACGGGAAGGCAGGCAAAACTGCCCTTCTGAGCTGAAAGAAGGAACGCTGGAAGTAGAGAGGGGCTGAGGGCTGGAAGTCAAATTCAGGCTGTGGTGCATTCAGAGAACTGGAAACACTGGAAACATCACTGCAGAGCAGGGTGTGATAGGAGGTTGCTAAGCATGCTCGGCTTACTGAAGGCTGCGTTTCACCTAGTAAAAATTTTGGATTTTATCCTACAGGCAATGGGGGTGCTTTGGAGCCCTTTAAGAAGGGAAGGGACCTGTTCAGATTTGTATTTCGAAAGCACCCCTCTGCACTTGCAACTTCATCATTCTGGAACCTCTCCCTCTCCTGTGGAGCTTTATCTCTTTTCTCTATCTGACCCTGGAAAGGACAGCTCCCTTCACTGTTTACATGAGATATCTTGATTATGCTCAGTGTACACAATAATTTGGGAACAGAAAATGAGCTTGTGCCAACTGTTTATAGAATGCACACTCTTGCTAACGATTATGAGGGGAAAAGTTTGGGCATCTTTTAGGTATCAGTCAATAGTCGCAGTCAGGCACTTTCTATGCATTTTTCTCATGAATTGTCTGCAGACAGCAAGGTCTGCACCAGAATCCTTATAGCACACATGGGTGCAGAAAAGTGAAGAAAAGTGCTCAGGTGAAGAAGCAGAAAGTGTGCTCAGTAAGGGTCCAGGGTTACAAGTGTGCAGCCAGGATTTAAACCCAAGTATAGTTACAACATTCAGGCTCTTCCGCCTTAGTATACTAACTTTGTGGGTTGATTATTTAGAGGGTTTCTCTTAAGACACTAGAGTTCTGATATCCAACACTAGTTTTGTGAGGTTCCAAGTAGCTAAGATGGTAAAAAAAAAAATCTGCCTGCAATGCTGGAGACCTTAGTTCAATCCCTGGGTCGGGAAGATCTTCTGGAGAAGGGAATGGCAACCCACTCAGTATTCTTGCCTGGAGAATCCCATGAACAGAGGAGCCTGGCGGGCTACAGTCCATGGGATCATAAAGAGTCAGACAGGACTGAGCGACTAATACTTAATAATACTTAAGGACAACCATAAACATAAACCTTATTTTAGACTTTTTAGGGTCAGTTGTAGAAATATGAGAACTAGAAAAAGAGGGTTTGGCAAGTTGTCCCTCATCTAAAAACAGCCCCCCGTTCCTTTGTCTCCTTCCTTTCCATCCCAAATTGTGGGATTTTTGTCTTAATAGCACATTTATGATGTATTTGTTTGCTTATTATAGTTACATGGCATAACACAGACAGAACAGAAGGAAAGGCTGCTTGTATCTCACGGGGTCTTACCCTTAGTCTGTCCAGGGCTTCTCTGCTCAGTCCTCTTCTTACCACTTCCTGCCTTCTTCTCTAGGCAGACAGTGCTGTGCTGGATCCTACAAGCCCAAAGATGTGTGTCTGAGAAGCAAACAAATGCTGACCTCACACATTAGACCCTCTGCTTTTATCCTGCAATTCGCTGCAAGGCATATTCTTATACCTTCAGTCTTTGAAAAATTTCTTTGAAATTCTAAGAAGTGAGACTTTAACCTGAAGAAAGAAAGAAAATAGAAATCACATTCTTAGGAAACCAATGTCAAGTGACTGCTTATAGAATAACTTATTCCTGAGCAAATGTGGAATTTAAAAAGTGAAGTGTAAGAACCACAACCTCCATTGTTCAAAGGGAGGAGCAAGGGGGTAATAGATATAATATTAAACATTAAGTATAGTCAATATTTTTACAGTTAAAAAATAGAAATATATTAGGTTGAACATATTCAGTTGACATTTCTCTAGGAAAAACCACTTGAATATTGGCAGTTACATATGATTCATCCTAATATGGGGCTTCCGAGGTGAAAATAGTGGTAAAGAGCCCGCCTGCCAATGCAGGAGACATAAGAGACAGGGGTTCGATACCTGGGTCGGGAAGGTCCCGTGGAGGAGGGCATGGCAACCCACTCCAGTATTCCTGCCTGGAGAATCCCATGGACAGAGGAGCCTGGAGAGCTACAGTCCATAGCGTCACAGAGTTGGACACGACTGAAGTGACTTAGCATGCACACATCCTAATATAAAGATAATCTTCTTGACGTCTAACTGGTTGACCCTATGAGCCCTTGTTCATTTCTCCGTAAAATACACCAAATGCTGCCCAGATATGATGAATATGGGCTTCGAGTAGCCTGTTCCCTGCTCCTACGACTGGGTCAGTGACTGTCTTTATTGCAAGCCTATTGATGTCAGTTACGCTTGTTATTGTGATTAGGTAATTTAAATGTGTGTAAATCTATAAAAGTACAAAAGGAAAGAGTTTTATTCCTGTGAAGAGAATGTTTGTTCTTTGGAAAGTTTCCTTTAAAGCGAGTAACTTAAAAAGTAGGCAGGAGAACTGTAAAGAATTGGAGAGATTTTGAAAGCTTGAGAGATAATATCCTAAGCTTGCTTTGCAATTTTTTTCTGTTTGTTTTCTTTTTGTTTTTTAGTTCTCAGTCCACATAGAACACTAAAAGTGAGAATTGTAGAAAATAAATTCTGACTATGGTTTATGTGAGAAAAATATTGGGCAGGAATTCTTCCTCAAGGGAAATCTTGAAACTACTTTGGAAAACTGGGAAATTAGTGCTTATTAATATGTCTTAAGGTAAAGTACATATTTATGGTATATATATAATTTTTTGATTCTTCAGTTTTTTTTTTGATTAATCAACCAGAACCAGTCAAAATTGCAGCAGTATTTTTATTTTAATTACAGCTGTTAGACTATAATCATTTATGCTGTTTCATAGTAGATTGTCAGAACCTTTGCCTCTGTAGGTATTTTATGCACCTCATTAATAAAAACAAGTGAAACTTTGCCATTTAGATTGTAAAAATCAGAGTACATGTAGATTTTTTTTCCTTTGCTTAGCATACCATACTAATGGTACATAGTCAACTCTACTTCTTATTTTAAATTAGGCTTTTAGTATCCATATAATATTTAAGCTTATTTTAATAATGTGAACCCATACATAGAACCTAGAGCTGGTTCCTACCTCCCTTAAATGACTTCCATAAAGATTGAAAGCAAAGATACAAAGGCTAGCGTTAGCTAGAATCAGTTAAACTTGATCAATTTCTTAGTGTTATTAAATTGGTAAGTTGAATTAGGCAAGGTATAATTTATTCTAGATTCAAATGTTTGTTATAGTGGTATGATAATTACTTTCTGAAACATTATAACAGGTTAGTGAAAAAAGACCAAACATAAAATGTGAAAAATAAAAATACATTTTCTAATAATAGTATTTATTGAACACTTGCTGTATGCCAGGCACTTTGCTAAATTCTAATGTGCCTTATCTTATTTAATCTTCACAGAAGCCCTACTAGGAGGATGGTAGTGTTTCTAGTGTATAGACAAGAAAACTGATGCATATAGAAGTTGAGTGACTTGTCCAAGATCATGTGGTTAGACACAGCATCGGAAATCAGACCCAGTTCAGTCTGAGCTCCAATGCCCACATGCCCATGCTCTTACCACTTTATAATGTAAGTACTCTTGATCGGAATTTGAAGTATAGATTTTTTTTTCTTTTTGTAAGCAGTTTATTTGAGAGGTGGTCCTAGGCAGTAATAGCAGGGACAGGGGAAGGGAGGCAGCCAGTACAAAGAGTGTCAATGAAGATGGTACTACCACTGCTGCAGGTGCCTAGGCCTCCTTCCCACTGGGACACTTCTCAGACTCATCTGTCCAAGCGGCAAAGAAGTGAAAACTTTGTTGGGACATGTGCATGTCTTTTAAAAGACACGTTAAAGTGTTTTGCACTTGGAAAGGACCTTAGAGATCCTTTAGATCAACTTCTTCTACAGATGAGGAAACCGAGGCCCAGCAAGTACAGGTCATTTGGCCAAGGCTGTGTGTGTGTGTTAGTCAGTCATCTCCAACTCTTTGTGACCACATGGACTGTAGCCCGCCAGGCTCCTCTGTCCATGGAAGTCTCCAGGCAAGAATACTGGAATGGTTGTCATTTCTTCCTCCAGGGGATCTTTCCGACCCAGGGATGAAACCTGGGTCTCCTGCACTGCAGGCAGATTCTTTACCATCAGAGCCACCAGGGAAGTCCAGTCAAGGCCATAAGCCTGTTTAAAATGTGGGACCAGAGTCATATATGTAAAAAACTAACTTATGGTTACCAGGGGGAAGAGTGGGAAGGTATAAACTGGGAGATTGGGATTGACGTATACACATTACTATATATAAAATAGATAACTAATAAGGACCTTACTGTATAGCACAGGGAACTCTGCTCAATAGTATGTAATGACCTGTGTGGGAAAGAACCTTAAAATGAGTAGATACATGTATATGTATGACTAATTCGCTTTGCTGTATACCTGTAACTAATGCAACATTGTAAATCAACTACAATTTTAAAACAATTATTTTTAATTAGGAAATGAAACAAAAATGGGGGACTAAAGATGAGTTCTCCTGATTAGAGTCTAAATGGTTTTCTGACTTTGCTAATTATTTTGTCTTCATTAACCTTAACTCTGAATATGACTTCACTACTGAACTGGTTTTTTAAGATTTTTTTGATGTGGACCATCTTAAAATTCTTTATTGAACTTGTTATTATATTGCTTCTGTTTTATGTTTTGTTTTTTTGGCCCAAAGGCATATGGGATCTTAGCTCCCAACCAGGAATCGTACACACATCCCCTGCATTGGGAGGCAAAGTCATAATCACCACCAGGGAAGTCCCACTACCGAATGCTTAAAGCCCCTAAATTGCCCCATCCATCCTTGTCTGTAAGTAACAGCATTAATTAGTCCTGTAGATTTTACTGTACATCATGACCCGGACAAGGATTGCGTTTCCCCTGTGTGATGAGTGGGACACACAAAGCAATGTGATGTTTCTCGTTCTAAGGTCCATGAATTATAGAACCTAACCCTGAACCATGATTGAAAGTGTAAAAGAAGAAAAATGCATTATCCTAGCCAACACAGCTAAACCATCTGGCCCAGCCCATGCTAGCTCATCTAACAGCCCCCTAACACTCATTCTCTGTCCTTAGCCACAGTTCATCACCTTTAGGTGACTGCCTGAGAATCTCATGGCAGTAGCATCTGTGGGACTGGATGGGGTGAGGTCAGAGGAGAGTTGGTGCCCACTGCTTTTCTGGGCACCCCCTAAAAAATCTGTCAACCTGTAATCTTTCACTATTTCATCAGTAGACAGAGCAAGGATGGGTTGTTAACCATTTCCTTACTACCAAACAGGTAGGTGCTGCTGTTTTTCCTCCTTGTCCTTCTTTGCTTGTACATGCCATGAAAGAAATTCTTTGCATGCATAATCTTAGTTCTTAGTGTAACCCTGAGTGATGTGTATCTCAACTCAATTTTAGAGACAAAAATTTGAGACTCCAAGAAATTTAGGTGATTTCTGCTAAGGTCACTGCAGGGTGAGTGGAAGACCTGCATCTGTGCTTAGTCACCCAGTCATGTCCGACTCTTTGATCCCGTGGACTGTAGCCCACCAGGCTCCTCTGTCCATGGGGATTTTCCAGGCAAGAATACTGCAGTGGGTTGCCATGCCCTCCTCCAGGGGATCTTCCCAACCCAGGGATCAAACCCAGGTCTCTTGCATTGCAGGCGGATTCTTTACCATCTGAGCCACCAGGGAAGCCTGGACCTGGGTCTAGAATGCAGATATTCTGATTACATAGCCTGTCATTTATTCTGTGTGACCTTAGAATCTATTTCTTCCTCTTTAGTAAAGAATCATGGAGGATGGCAGATAATGTGCTTATGAAATAGGACAAAGTTTGTACGTGATAATATATAATTTACATTCCACATTAAAAAGAATATTTGAAATGCTCACAATACATATATTATGATTCAAGCACAGAAGGGGGAAATCTAGGTGATAGAATTATGATAATGGAACACTAAATTTTAACTACTAGCTGGGAGTAGATGAAAGAATAAGATGGTATTACCACAACTCTACTGGTTTGGTTTTTTAAAATGAAAGATCAGTTTTTAAGGTAATTTTTTCCTCCTAGAAATGAATTATAGGAGGAATTTATTTATCAAGTAGGTTCTTTTTTTTTTTTTCAAGTAGGTTCTTATGAAAAGCATCTTGAATCACTTCATGTAAATATAATGCTTTCAATAATAGTTTTGGTAAAGATGGGAAAATATTCTTTAATTAATATTGGTTCTTTATTTAAAGTTTCTTTCCTTTTGGCCCAGCCATGCGGCGTGCGGCATCTTAGTTCCCGATCAGGGATCAAACCTGTGCCCCCAGCAGTGGAAGCATAGAATCTTAACCACTAGACCACTAGGAAAGTCCCATATATTAATATTGGCTCTTGATAACTAATTTATTGTGGACAATAATGAAGGTAAACTCTGAAGCATCTCTTCAGGTAAACTTTGAAGCATCTCTTCAAAGGCGTCAGGGTTAGGCTAATAAAGTTTTATTGTTCAGTTGCTAAGTCATGTCCAACTCTCTGCAGCCCCATGGACTGTAGCACACAGTGTTTCCCTGTCCTTCACCATCTCCCTGAGTTTGTTCAAACTCATGTCCATTGAGTTGCATGATGCCATCCAACCATCTCATCCTCTGTTGTCCTCTTCTCCTCCCTCCTTCAGTTTTCCCCAACATCAGGGTCTTTTCCAGTGAGTCAGTTCTTCCCATCAGATGGCCAAAATATTGGAGCTTCAGCATCAGTCCTTCCAATGAATATTCAGGATTGATTTCCTTTACATTGACTGGTTTGATCTCTCTGCAGTCCAAGGAACTTTGAAGAATGTTCTCCAGGACCACAGTTCGAAAGCATCAGTTCTTTGACGCTCAGCCTTCTTTATGGTCCAACTCTCACATCTGTACATGGCTACTGGAAAAACCATAGCTTTGACTATATGGACCTTTGTCAGCAAAGTGATGTCTTGACTTTTTAATACTTTGTCTAGGTTCGCCATAGCTTTCCTTCCAAGGAGCAATCATCTTTTAATTTCATGGCTGCAGCCACCATCTGCAGTGATTTTGGAGCTCAAGAAAATAAAATCTGTCACTGTTTCCATTGTTTCCCCATTTATATGCCATAAAGTGGTGAGACTGGATGCCATGATCTTAGTTTTTTGACTGGTGAGTTTTAAGCCAGCTTTTTCACTCTTCTCTTTCACCTTCATCAAGAGACTCTTTAGTTTCTCTTTGCTTTCTGCCATTAGGGTGGTATCATCTGCATATCTAAGGTTTTCTCTTGGCAATCTTAGTTGTGATCCACACAGTCGAAGGCTTTCGCATAGTCAATGAAACAGAAGTAGATTTTTTTTGAAATTCTCTTGCTTTCTATCATCCAGTGGATGTTGGCAATTTGACCTCTGGTTCCTCTACCCTTTCTAAATCCAGCTTGTACAAGTGAAATTTCTCAGTTCATGTACTGCTGAAGCCTAGCTGGAAGGATTTTGAGCTTTACCTTGCTAGCATGTGAAATGAACGCAGTTGTATGGTAGTTTGAACATTCTTGTAGACTTCCCTGGTGACTCAGATGATAAAGAATCTGCCTGCAGTGCAGGAGACCCAGGTTCAATCCTTGGGTCGGGAAGATCTCCTGGAGAAAGGAATGGCTACCCACTCCAGTGTTCTTGCCTGGGAAATCCCATGGACAGAGGAGACTGGTGGGCTACAGTCCTTGTGCTGCAGGCTATAGTCCAGGTGTCAGACACAACTGAGTGACTAACACTTTCACATCTGAACATTCTTTGGTATTGCCCTTCTCTGGGATTGGGATGAAAACTGACCTTTTCCAGTCCTTTGGCCACTGCTGAGTTTTCCAATTTGCTAGCATATTGAGTGCAGCACTCTAACAGTATCATCTTTTAGGATTTTCAATAGCTCAGCTGAAATTCCATTACCTCTACTAGCTTTGTTCGGAGCAATGCTTCCTAAGGCCCACTTGACTTCCCACTCTAGTATGTCTGGCTCTAGGTGAGTGACCACACCATTGTGGTTATCCCAGTTATTAAGACCGTTTTTGTGCAGTTCTTCTGTGTATTCTTGCCTCTTCTTCTTAATATCTTTTGCTTCAGTTAGATCCTTACAGTTTCTGTCCTTTTAACCATTCAACATCACAATAATCCAAGTCTATGCCCCAACCACAAATACTGAAGAAGCTGAAGTTGAATGGTTCTATGAAGACCTATAAGACCTTCTAGAACTAACACCAAAAAAGGTGTCCTTTTCATCATAGAGAATTGGAATGCAAAAGTAGGAAGTCAAGAGATACCTGGAGTACTAGGCACATTTGACCTTGGAGGACAAAATGAAGCAGGGCAAAGGCTAACAGAGCTTTGCCAAGAGAATGCACTGGTCATAGCAAACACTCTCTTCCAACAACACAGGAGTTGACTTTACACACAGACATCACCAGATGGTCAATACTGAAATCAGATTGGTTATATTCTTTGCAGCAGACAAGGGAGAAGGTCTGTACAGTCAGCAAAAACAAGACCTGGAGCTGACAGTGGCTCAGATCATGAGCTCCTTATTGCAAAATTCAAACTTAAATGAATTAAGTTTAGGTTCTTATAATGATTACAGTAACAACTCATGCTAAGTAAAGCAGGTTTTTTAGACCTAAGATTAGTCTAAGGATGGGCATTAGAGGGTTCATACCATCTCAAAAACATCAAATCTATGTAGACATTGTTGTTTCTGGAGTGGTAGCCCACAGCACCATAGTCTCAAAGCCTATTGATTTAGGAGAGACATGAAATAAAATATATAAAATGCTTAATAAAGTTTCACTTATAAACATCTACAAGGATTAGCTTTTAATGTTAATGTTAGAATTAGGCATATAATGTTTTCACAAACTAACTGTGTAGAATTTATCCAAGTTGCAAGGACACAGCACTAACAGCGAGGCCTCTCAACAGAGATGACCTTCTTCCATGATAGTTTTCATTTCAGTTTTCCTGGTTCTCTAGGAAAAACGACTTCTGTTTTAAGTGGTAAATCAATATTCACTAGTTTATGAGATAAACCTTGACTATTTTCTGTGGGTTAGACACTGGAGATGTAGAAATCTGGAAGTCAACTCCCCTCCTCATTTCTTTCTATATCTCATGCTCACATCCGATTTAGCAGCCATCATGTCAGGTACGTCCCCAAAGTGTATCCTGAATCCATCTGTTTCAACAAACTCCTAATCCTGCTGCCTCCCTACCATCAATTCTCTACCAAGCAAGCAAGTTAATTTTTAAACACATAAATCAGATCATGTCACTGCTTTGCTTAAAAGCCTCTGATGAGAGTTTCAGTTTTATAAGATGCAAAGAGTTCCAAAGATGGATGGAGGTAATGGTTGCTCAACAATATGAATGTACTTAATACCACTGAACAATGCACTTAAAAATGGTTAGTTGGTAAATTTTATGTGTATTTTATTATTTATAATAAAATATAATAATACAACAACAACAAAAAGTCTTTGATGGTTTCCCATTGTACCTAGAATAAAAACTCTGACTCTTTCACTGAGGGCTCAAGACCCTGTGTACTCATTTCTCCGAGTCATCCAGCACCAGTCTCTTCCTTGACTCTGCTTGCTATTACTCCAACATACTGTTTGTCCCTGCCTCTGGCCTTTGCCCTTGCCTTTGTCTCCTCCACGACTCTTTGCTCCTCAGATCCTTTCAAATGTTCTAGAACTTTCTGACTCCCCTCCTAGTGTTGCTGTCTTCTGTCTCTGTTGACCCAATCATATCAGTCTGTCATGTTTCATTTCTTCATAACTTTTTTTGTTTAAGTTTGGATAATCTTTGTTTTGAGCTTCCCCGATGGCTCAGTGAGTAAAGAATCCACCTTCAATGCAGGAGACACAGGAGACGCGGGTTCAATTCCTGGGTTGGGAAGATTCCCTGGAGAAGGAAATGGCAATCCACTCCAGTATTCTTGCCTGGAAAATCTCATCGACAGAGGAGTCTGGTGGGCTACACTCCAAAGGGTCATAAACAGTTCAGTTCAGTCATTCAGTCCTGTCTGACTCTTTATGACCCCATGGACCACAGCACGCCAGGCTTCCCTCTCCATCACTGATTCTTGGAGTTTACTCAAACTCATGTCCATCGAGTCAGTGATGCCTTCCAACCATCTCATCCTCTGTTGAACCCTTCTTCTCCCACCTTCAATCTTTCCCAGCATCAGGGTCTTTTCAAATGAGTCAGTTAGGGTCTTTTCAAATGAGTCAGTTCTTCACATCAGGTGGCCAAAGTATTGGAGTTTCAGCTTTAGTATCAGTCCTTCCAATGAATATTCAGGACTGATTTCCTTTAGGATGGACTGGTTGGATCTCCTTGCAGTGGAAGGGGCTCTCAAGAGTCTTCTTCAACACCACAGTTCAAAAGCATCAATTCTTTGGCGCTCAGCTTTCTTTATAGTCCTCACATCCATACATGACTACTGGAAAAACCATCACTTTGACTAGATGGACCTTTGTTGGCAAAGTAATGTCTCTGCTTTTTAAGATGCTGTCTAGGTTGGTCATAACTTTTCTTCCAAGGAGCAAGCGTCTTTTAATTTCATCACTGCAGTCAGTATCTGCAGTGATTTTGGGCCCCCCAAAATAAAGTCAGCCACTGTTTCCATTGTTTCCCCATCTATTTGGCATGAAGTGATGGGACCAGATTCCATGATCTTAGTTTTCTGAATGCTGAGCTTTAAGCCAACTTTTTCACTCTCCTCTTTCATCAAGAGGCTCTTCAGTTCTTTGCTTTCTGCCATAAGGGTGGTGTCATCTGCATATCTGAGGTTACTAATATTCATTTCTGTGTAACACTGCAATCCTGGATTAGGCTGGATAAATTAATTGTAGGGGGATGACAGAGAATGAGATGGTTGGATGGTATTGCTCAAACATGAGTTTGAGCAATTCTGGGAGATGGTGAAGGACAGCAAAGCTTGGCATGCTGTAGTCCTTGGGGTTGCAAAGAATCGGAGACGACTTAGTGACTGAACAACAACAAAATCCAGAAATAGAAAGCACAATGATTTAATTTAATCTTACTGTTGGTTGCTTTCCTTATACACACTTCTTTTTGAGGACCATTTGTTTTTCTTCCTTTTATGGACTTATCTGTATATGTTGTGGGTGTGTGCTCTTATGTACATGTATGTTATAATACTTTTCCTATGTTCTGATTTGTAATGGGAAAGACCAGTACGGTTTTTGTTCTCTCCAGGAGTTGTTAATCCACATGACCTACCCACCTACTTGGGGTACCACCTCCCTTCCCTGATAAGACACCATACTCTATTCCCATCCCCAACCACACTGAAACTGTTACTGCTAATTCTGGCTTGTCTCAAAGATTTGAGGTCAGTTGATTTCCCACCCTTGCTCTCATGATTCTTGGTTACTGCCTAAAAGAGAAATGCCTTACTAGGCATCACAGCCTTTCTGTTGTCTCCTCCTGCTGTTAACCACACTTCCACTGTCTTTTCTTCATTGAAGCCCTCTTCCACTGTGTTCAAACTCTGTCATATACTCATTGCCATCACCTGCCAAAAATAACTGGCTCTTCCCCATCCCATGCCTATGTATCCCTTATAAGAAAGTCCATCCACCGAGCCATTCAACAAATACTTTCCTGTCTGACATACTCCAGGTATCATCTCAGGTGCTGGAGAGGCAGCAATGCACAAAACAGAGAAAGATCCTGTTTACCCCGAGGAGCTTATATTCCAGAGTGTTATTAGGGAGTGAAGGGGAATCAGATAATAAACAAATAAATATAGAACATTGGTGAAATATATAAAAATCATGATAACCACTGCTACAGGGAAAAATCAAGCAACAAAGACAGGGTAGTCCATGGTGGTGGGGTGATGAACGTGACATTTTAGCAGAGATCCAAAGAAGTGAAGGAGTGGCCCTGGCAAGTATCTGCAAGAGAATTCCACACTGTTGGGATGGTGGTTTCAGATGTTCTTGGAGTGTTCAAGAAAGGACCAGGAGCCCGGGGTGGCTGATGCCCTCTGTGTCAGAGGATAGGTGAGAAAAGGAGAGGTCGGAGAGGTAGTCAAGGCTGCTTAGGACCTTGGAGGCCATTATAGGAACTTTGACTCAGTGTGAGTGAGGTGGGAAGACATTGGGGCGTTTTAAGCAGAGAAGTGGCGTGAGGGTTTTCATTTTATTTTGTTTTTTTCTTCGGTGTGTTAAGTATGTTGAAGAGGAACAAAGGTGAAATAAGGGAGACCAGCTGAGAAGCTATTGCAGTCATTCAGATAAGGGAGGACCACTGTTAAGTGAAGATCAAATTGCCAACATCCGCTGGATCTTCGAAAAAGCAAGAGAGTTCCAGAAAAACATCTATTTCTGCTTTATTGACTATGCCAAAGCCTTTGACTGTGTGGATCACAATAAACTGTGGAAAATTCTGAAAGAGATGGGAATACCAGACCACCTGACCTGCCTCTTGAGAAATCTGTATGCAGGTCAGGAAGCAACAGGTAGAACTGGACATGGAACAACAGACTGGTTCCGAACAGGAAAAGGAGTACGTCAAGGCTGTATACTGTCACCCTGTTTATTTAACTTAAATGCAGAGTACATCATGAGAAACGCTGGGCTGGAAGAAGCACAAACTGGAATCAAGATTGCCGGGAGAAATATCAATAACCTCAGATACGCAGAAAGTGAAGTGGAACTAAAAAGCCTCTTGATGAAAGTGAAAGAGGAGAGTGAAAAAGTTGGCTTAAAACTCAACATTCAGAAAACGAAGATCATGGCATCTGGTCCCGTCACTTCATGGGAAATAGAAGGGGAAACAGTGGAAACAGTGTCAGACTTTATTTTTTTGGGCTCCAAAATCACTGCAGATGGTGATTGCAGCCATGAAATTAAAAGACTCTTACTCCTTGGAAGAAAAGTTATGACCAACCTAGATAGCATATTGAAAAGCAGAGACATTAGTTTGTCAACAAAGGTCCGTCTAGTCAAGGCTATGGTTTTTCCAGTGGTCATGTATGGATGTGAGAGTTGGACTGTGAAGAAAGCTGAGCGCCGAAGAATTGATGCTTTTGAACTGTGGTGTTGGAGAAGACTCTTGAGAGTCCCTCGGACTGCAAGGAGATCAAACCAGTCCATTCTAAAGATCAGTTCTGGGTGTTCTTTGGAAGGAATGCTTCTAAAGCTGAAACTCCAGTACTTTGGCCACCTCATGTGAAGCGTTGACTCATTGGAAAAGACTCTGATGCTGGGAGGGATTGGGGGCAGGAGGAGAAGGGGACGACAGAGGTTGAGATGGCTGGATGGCATCACTGACTCGATGGACGTGAGTCTGAGTGAACTCCGGGAGTTGGTGATGGACAGGGAGGCCTGGAGTGGTACGATTCTTGGGGTCGCAAGGAGTCAGACACGACTGAGCGACTGAACTGAACTAAACTGTTAAGTGAAAAGCGACTTGGATTCCAGAATTTATTTAGAAGGGTGTTGTCAGGATTTGCCAGTGGATTTGATGTAGGGGTAAGAGGAATGGAGGATTTTTTTTGTACTCTAAATTACTACGTGTTTGGATGGACTGGCCAGAATCCCAGTATCCTGCCATCGCCACATCTGAAGCAGACTACCTTTTCCATTTTCATATGCGAATAGAACACAGTGCTCCTTTTTTGATGCTTCCCTCTGCAGCTTTACTCTCTGCTGTTCTTAACCCACTTTGTCTATCATTGCCCCTCCTGAGTCTCACATGCTTTGGACTTTGACATCTGACTTGATTTGGCATCTCCCCATCAGCTATTGCTCTGGGAAACTTCAAAACCCTTTCAGAAGCCAACTTAGGAGTAGCCTTCTCAGAAAAGTTCACTGTCTGACCCAACTGTGATAAGTTCTACCACACTGAAACTGCCTGCTTTCATAGCCTATCTCTGGGACTTTTAACCTGGATATGTGCCAAGAAAAACATTATCAGTTCTAAAAGCCCTTCTTCAAACCGTAGTCTCTGGTTTATCGGCTCTCTTACACCTCCCCTTCTTTATTTTTCCCTTCCAGTGTTATTGAGATACAATTGATGTACATAAACTCTATATAAGTTTACAGTATAATTATTTGACTTATACATCCTGAAATGATGACCTCAGTAAGTTTAGGGAGCTTTTCAGTGAACTTTAGTGAACTTTGCAGAACAAATCTGAAACTTGGAGGTGGGACTCCAGCATCAGTAGTTCTTAATGTTCTCCATCATCTCATAGTTACAAACTTAAAAAAATAAATTATTTTACCTTGTGATGAGAACTCTTAGGGTTTACTCTTGTGACAACTTTCCTATATATAAAATGTACAGCAGTGTTAACTATATTTATCATGTTGTTACATCCCTAATTCTTATCTATCTTATAACCAGATGTTTGTACCTTTGCTGCCTTTATCCAATACCCTCTCCTTACATCCCTTGCCTCTCAAGCCACAGATCTGATCTCTTTTTCTATGACTTTGTTTTTGAAATACAATTGACCTACAACACTATATTAGTTCCTGGTACAGCATAGTGATTTGGTATTTCCATACATTTTGAAATGATCACTGTGGTAAGTCTAGTTACCATCTATTATCATGTACAGATATTACATAATTACTGATGATTTTCCCCACACAGTACTTACCATACCTGTGACTCATTTATTTTGTAACTGTGAGTCAACCTCTTAACCTCCTTTACCTATTTCTCTCCTCCCCTCACCCGTCCTCCTGTACTCATAGTGTGCGTGCTAAGTCGCTTCAGTCATGTTCGACTCTTTGGAACCCTATGGACTGTAACCCACCAGGCTCCTCTGTCCCTGGGATTCTCCAGGCAAGAATACTGGAGTGGGTTGCCATGCCTTCCTCCAGGGGATCTTCCTGGCTCAGGGATCAAACCCGCATCTCTTATGTCTCCTGAATTGGCAGGCGGGTTCTTTACCACTAGCACCACCTGAGAAGCCCTTTTACTCTCAGAAAGACCTTCATTTTCCCTTAGTCTCTCAGCTCTCTACTTCTGTGTTTGTCTGGCAAAACCCTAACTCCAAATTAACCCCATAGTCTTCTTCTGAACATATACCTAGGCAGCTGAACAGAATTGCAGAAAGCTGGGTAAAAAGGTAAATTGATACTCTATTAATGTATAGTTTCCAGACTCAGGTATACTCTGACCAACATTACTTAATCCTTTCACTCCGTGACTCAACCTTGGCTGCAAAACAGAATCTTCTTGGAACTTGAAAAAGATCTCAATACCTGGGCTGTCTAGGCCAATTCAATCTGAAATTTCAGGGTGGATCTCCAGCACCAGGAGTTCTTAATGTCCTCTGGGTGATTCCAGTATGCAACTGAGATTGAGAAACACTGCTTTCAACTTGTCCTTGAAAGATTTTCATTTTCTACACCACACAAAACCTCTTTTCTTTCACTACCCTCCAAAACCTTCCTCCCTAACCCTGTTTTATCTTACTAATCAACCTCATCTCCTACCTTGCTAGAAAACTTGAAGGTTTTGTTGGTGAATCTTTCAATTTCTTGTCCCCATTTAGTCAACTGAACTTTTTAAGCAGTTTATTTATTTTTGGCTGTGTTGGGTCTTCGTTGCTGCACGTGGACTTTCTCTAGCTGCGGCAAGTGGGGGGCTACTCTTCCTTGAGGTGCTCAGGCTTCTCATTGCTGTGGCTTCCCTTGTTGCAGAGCACAGGCTCTAGGCAGGCAGGCTTTAATAATGGTGGTGTACAGGCTTCAGTGTCCCGCAGCACATGGAATCTTCCCAGACCAGGGATCAAACCCATGTCCCCTGCATTGGCAAGTAGATTCTTAACCACTGGACCACCAGTGAGTAAGGACCACTAGGACCACTAGGAAGTCCTAGTCAGCTAAACTTTGAACTGGGGCATGGTTAGTGCCAGGCGTTGTGCTGGGCATTGGGCATAGAGTGGCGGGCAGGATCAGAACAGTCCAGGCCATCCTGGAGCTTTCAGTACAGTGCCACAGGCAGGCGGGTAAATTGTGGCACGTGGTGAGGCAATCAGGTGTCACTGGAGCACACAGGAAAGGCCCTAATTTAGACTCGTGCCAGGAAGGCTGCTTCCCTGCATCAGCTCATCTATGACCTGTCCGCCTTTCTCTTGCCCTTCATGGAGGATGACCTACCAGACTCACCATCATGCTGGCCTGTGTCTCCATCCCTTCTATTTCTCCTCCACACATTCCTTGGTTGTCCCTCCCTGTTTCTGTCTATTGTTTCTTCCTCTCACTGTAAAAATTCTTAAGGTTTTACCAGAATGATAAAGCTTGATCGTGCATCTCTTTCCTCTTCTCTAGCCTTCACAAGCTGTCCTTTTGGACTCTTCCTTTTTCATCTTCTTTGTGAGATTTCTTCCCTCAGCCTACCTGTTAAATGATGGTATTCTCCACAATTTTTCTCATTCATCCATAAATGATTTTAATCACCATCTAGACATGTGCTGTGTGCTAAATCACTTCAGTCGTGTCCAGCTCTTTGCGACCCCATGGACTGTAGCCTGCCGGGATCCTCTGTCCATGGGGATTCTCCAGGCAAGAATACTGGAGTGGATTGCTGTGCCCTTCTCCAGGGGATCTTCCCAACCCAGGGATTGAACCCATGTTTCTTACGTTGCCTACATTGGTTGGTGGGTTCTTTACCCCTAGCACCACCTGGGAAGGAAAGCTTCCCAAATCTGTATCGATCTTCAGCCTTGACCTCCCTCCCGAGTGCCTGCAGCCATCTCGACCTGAATGTCCCACAGGCTTGTCACATTGGAATTTATTAATTCCCTATTCCCTATTAATTCCCTATTCCTCTTTCTGTGTTCCTTATCTCCTCTGGTGACACTGTCATGCACATAGTCACCCCAACCAAACCAGTAAATTCCGTCACACTACCCTATGTCTTTATTGTGTCTGGTGAACCACCAAGCCCTTCCTGCATTGCCTCATACATTTTCCTTGGCTTTGTTTCTACTACCGTGGCATGTCAACAGATCATCTCTGTCTTTGTTTAGGCCTTTCAGCATTTCTCACTGGGATGATTGCAATTAAATCCTAACTGGTCTCCCTGCCTTTAAGGCTCACACCCTGACATTCATCCTTCATCAGGTAGGTCACAACACTTTTTTGGGAGACATCCTTCAGAAGCTCCCTCTGCCTTTGCTAAGGCTGCACACTGTACTGAGAGGGTGCTCCTGGGGTGAGGGCGCGTCTTGAGGGTGGGGGCTAGGGGATGGGGCTCCAGCAGAGCCGTGTGGTTAAGTTCTTTTATGTCATTGTGCTTCAGCAAAATATTTTGCCTTTTGAAAGCTTTCCATTGCCTGTGCACCACCTTTTCTTGCTCTTTCTCATTTGTACTTCTTCCTCAATGCATTCGTTACCCCAAAGTGCTCAGTTCCTGCCAATCATTAAGAAGTAGCTCAGATCTCATGTCTTTTAGGAGGTCTTCTTATCATTCACATCCTTATTAATTTATTCACTGAGATTCATGGGACATCTGCGTTGTCTCAGGCAGCCAACAACATCAAAAAAGGTGTAGAAGATGGGAGCGTACCTGGGTGTATTCGAGCAGTGCTCCTTAGATTATCTGTGGTGATAGACCAGTTGAGTTGTTCTTTGTTTTGGCTCTATCATGGAACAATAAGTGGTCCTGTTGCACATGATTAAAATGCAGTTTGCATCACATGTGACTCACCAGATTAATTCAACAACACCCAAACTGGTCTATACCTTGTTCAGCAAGTATCACATACTTAAATGTCACTGAATTGTCAAGCTGCCATAAACATTTCCAAATACTTGATTTCTGGACTAACCTTGGACCAGAATGGTAATAAACCATTCGGACATCAGCACCAGTCCACTGGCCAGCTTTGAGTAGCAATGTACTAGAGGGTTGGCTGTAGATGCTATGGTAGGAGAGAAGACAGTCACACCAGGGACTCAAAAGACTAGACAGAGTAGAGCTGCAAGGTGGGCAGAGCCCTGTTCAGTTCAGTTTAGTTGCTCAGTCGTGTCTGACTAATTGCAGCACGCCAGGCCTCCCTGTCCATCACCAACTCCCGGAGTTCACTCAAACTCACATCCATTGAGTCGGTGATGCCATCCAGAGAAGGGCAAAAAAAAAATTTTTTTAAAGAAAAAAAAAAAAAAAAACAGGTAATCACCAACTATTAGATTGATATCTTGATGATTGAGATGTATATGTTTTTCTATACTACTCAATCAATATATTAGCATGTAGATTAATACTGAAATGAAACAAATTTCAAGTTTGATGTTTTTTAATATATACTTGCTTTTAAAGGTTGTATACATAATGGCTTTGGCTTCTGTATGAAAACATGAGGCTAAGAATTGCTAGAGTCATGTAAAGATCATAAGAGGAAGACCATGAGAATCTCCGAGACTTGGGTCTGAGTCTTAACATTCTGAGCCTGAACCAATTTGGAAAAACTTAACTCCAGACTTCTTGTAATATGAGGTAATGTCTGTTTTTGTTATTAAGTTCACTCTTAATTGGATATTCTGTTATTTGCAGGCAAAATCCTTCCTAAGTGATATCTAAACATGTAATTTTTTCTTGGAATGTAAGAATTGTTCTACTCAGTCGCCAACAGATTAAAAGAGAAAATACTGAAAAGAAATGATTGACAAAAGTCAACATACATTAAAAAAAAAATCTTAGCCAACTACAAATTAAAAGCAATTTCTTCAGATAAAAAAAAAAAAAAAAAAAAAAAAAAGATATGCTCACCAGCTAGGTGAACAAGTCATTTTAGCCACAAGGAGAAATTGGAGCATAGAGAAAGGGAAGGTGGAGTAGGCTGGGACCACAAAGACTAGGATTGTTGTTTTTGTTCAGTTGCTAAGTCCTATCTGACTCTTTGCAATACCACGGACTGCAGCACAACAGCCTCCCCTATCCAGTGATGCTGATAAAGTGCTGCACTCAACATATCAGCACATTTGGAAAACTCAGCAGTGGCCGTAGGACTGGAAAAGGTCAGTTTTCATTCCCATTCCAAAGAAGGGCAATGCCAAAGAATGTTCAAACCACCGTACATTTGTACTCATTTCACATGCTGGTAAGTTTATGCTGAAAATCAAGCTAGGATTCAGCAGTATGTGAACTGAGAACTTTCAGGTGTAAAAACTGGGTTTAGAAAAGGCAGTGGAACCAGAGATCAAAATTGCCAACGTCTACTGGATCATAGAAAAGGCAAGGGAATTCCAGAAAAGCGTCTACTTCTGCTTCATTGATTAAAGCCTTTGACTGTGTGGATCACAACAAACTGTGGATAATTCTTACAGAAATGAGAGTACCTGACCACCTTACCTGTCCCCTGAGAAACTTGTATGCAAGTCAAGAATACCAGTTAGAACCAGACTTGAAACAACTAATTGGTTCCTAATTGGGAAAGGAGTATGACAAGACTGTATGTTGCAACCCTTTATTTAACTTATATGCAGAGTACATCATGAGAAATGCCAGGCTGGATTAATGATAAGCTGGAATCAAGATTGGCGGGAGAAATGTCAATAACCTTAGATATGCAGATGATATCACTCTAATGGCAGAAGGTGAAGAAGAACTAAAGATCCCCTTGGTGAGGGTGAAAAGAGGAGAGTGGAAAAGCTGGCTTAAAACAACATTCAAAAAAGTAAGATCATGGCATCTTGTCCCATCACTTCATGGCAAATAAAAGGGGAAAAGGTGGAAACAGTGACAGATTTTCTTTTCTTGGGCTCCAAAATCACTGCAGACGGTGGCTGCAGGCATGAAATTAAAAGATTCTTGCTCCTTGGAAGGAAAGCTATGACAAACCTAGAGTATTAAAAAGCAGAGACATCACTTTGCTGACAAAGGTCCATCTAGTCAAATCTATGGGTTTTACCAGTAGTCATGTATGGAAATGAGAAGTGGACCATAGAGAAGGCTGAACTTCAAAGAATTGATGCTTTTGAATTATGGTGCTGAAGAAGACTCTTGAGAGTCTCTTGAACTGCAAGGAGATCAAACCAGTCAATCCTAAAAGAAATCCACCCTCAATATTCATTGGAAGAACTGATGCTGAAGCTGAAACTCCAGTAATTGGGCCATCTGATGTGAAGAGCTGACTCATTTGAAAAGACCCTGATGCTAGGAAAGATTGAAGGCAAAAGGAAAAGAGGGTGACAGAGGATGAAATGTTTCAATAGCATCCCCTACTCAAGGACATGAATTTGAGCAAACTCTAGGCGATGGTGAAGGTAGCAGGAGCATAGTAAATGGGGGTGCTATAAGGTAAGTGATGAGGCTTCAGAGTCAGCAGGAGTTGATTTTATTCATTCAGCAAATACTTTCCAAGAATCAACTATGTACCAGATCCTTCCTAGGCACTGGAGACAGAAGCCAAGCAGAGACAGTTTTCTATCTAGTATAGCTTAGGAGGGTCTCTAAGAGTAGACAGAGTTAGGCTTTAACTGCAAGCAGTCTTTGAAGCATTTTGAGCTGGAACGTGGCATAGTCAATTTAATCCTTGGGAAAATGACCCTGGTGAATTGAAAGAAATGGATTTGGGGAAATGGATAGCTATTGAATCAGGAAAGTTAGTTTAGGGGTGGTTATAGTAATCAAGGGAAGAGATGATAAAGATCAGAAAGTAGCAGTCAGTGGTTTGGGGAAGAAGTGAAGGTGAGGGAAAGAGACGTATGAGAAAAATTATTGGAGTGATATAAATTAGTGGTCTTGAAGGGTCAGTTGAGTTTAGGATGGCTTTCAGTTTCTGACGATTAGGTTGCTGTTGAGTTGCTAAGTCATGTCCCACTCTTTTGTGACCCCATGGACTGTAGCCGCAAGGCTCCTCTGTCCATGGGATTTACCAGACAAGAATGTTAGAGTGAGTTGCCATTTCTTTCTTCAGGGGTTTTCCTGACCCAGGGTTAGAACCTGGGTCCTCTGCATTGGCAGGTAGTTTCTTTACTGCTGAGCCACCAGGGAAGCCAGATGATTAAGGCTGGTGGTCCAATTAATTCATTGGAAAAGGGTACAGTGAAGCACAAGCTGGAATCAAGATTGCTGGGGAAAATATCAATAACCTCAGATATGCAGATGACACCACCCTTATGACAGAGGATTGAGATGGTTGGATGGCATCACTGACTCAATGGACATGACTTTGAATAAACTCTGGGAGTTGATGATGGACGGGGAGGCCTGGCGTGCTGCAGTCCCTGGGGTCACAAAGAGTTGGACACGACTGAGCGACTGAACTGAACTGTGGGTGCAAAGGAAGGGGAAGGGATTAGAGGAGTGGTAAGTACAACATCTGAGGACGTTATGCAGTTAGGTGCCTCTTCTCTGTGCTCCTACACTGTGTTGTGCTAACCTCTATCATAGAATTGTTTACTGGGTTTCTAAGCTTATAAACTCCTTGAGAACATGTACTTACTTTTCTGTCCTAAACGTTTGGCAGCGAGCCTAACATGAACAGGCTCCTCAAGTGGTTCTTTAGCTGAACAGAAAGGGAGAATCTTGATTTTCTATTGCTGCCATAACCAATCATCACACACTTAGTGAATTAAAGTAACAGAAAGTTACTATATATAGGTCTGTAGATCAGAAGTCCAGGTTGGTATGGCACATGGAACTGTGCTTAATATTATGTGGCAGCCTGGATACAAGGGGAGTTTTGGGGAGAATGGATATGTGTATATGTATGGCTGAGTCCCTTTGCTCTTCACCTGAAACTATCACAACATTGTTAATTGACAATACCCCAATACAAAATTAAAAGATTTTTAAAAATTAAAAAAAAAAGAAAGAAATCCAGGTTGGGAAGGGTAAATGATGTGCTCTGTGTTTTACAAGATGTTGGCCATCTTTGCTCTTATCAGAGGCCTCTAGAAAGAATCTGTTTCCCAGCTCATTCAGTTTGCTGGCAGAATTCAGTTCTTTGTGGCTGAAGGACTGAGGTCCCTGTGTTGACTGTCATCAAGGGCCACCTTAGCTCCTAGGGGAGCTCTTTCCAGTCCTTGAATGTGGGCCTCTACATTTGAGCACCACCCACAATTCACTGAATCCTTCTGCTTCCAGTCTCTGTCTTCCTTTCTTCTCCCAGTCAGACAGTTCTCTGCTTGAAAGGGCTCATGTGATTACATTGGGCCCACCTGGATAATCCACGATAATCTTCCTACTTTAAGGTATCTAACCTTAATTCGATCTATAATAGAGTCCCTTTTCTATGTAACATAGTCGCAGATTCCAAAGTCTAGGGCATGCACATTTCAGGGGAGGTGGTAACATTACTAACCCTATTAGTAATTATCCACCAAGTTGTGTGGCGATTACGATCATGTTTCTTAATTATTTATTAATTCCAGCATATCCCATTTGTACAGGGGAGGACAATGAGATTGAGGCTGGCCCAGGTCAGAGGGAAACGGGAGCTGAGGGAGATGACAGTCCTTCAGTGTCTACTATTCCTTCCAGTCATCTGTTTTTTTATCTGTCCCATCCATCCATCCCATCCAGTCATCCTTTCAACCTGTCATTCATAAACATTTGAGTACCTGCTTTGTTATAAGAGTCTATGCTAGGTTGGAAAATACAGGAGTGAGTGAACTACAAAGATAAATGACTCCTGATTTCTGTTAGCTTGTTTTCGGTATATTGATGTCTACATCAAATTTTCATTAGTTCATACCATGTACTGGTGAGTTTGGCTTGTCTTGATAAGTTTTCTTACCTGCTTTAGTGAATAATCTTTTTTTAACATGGTTTAGCTTCATATCTTATACCAAGGATTCAGTAAATTTGTGTGATTATGATCATTACTGCTTGGGTCATTCCCTTTTATGTGTGGCCATAAAATATAGGAAGCATTAATAAATGTATATTATTGCTGTTTTAATTTTTAACTTTATTAAAATGAGTAACCATTGTTACCAATTTCTTACCAATTTTTCCAGAGACAAGGAAGTATTTATGTTGTACATGGTAATAATTTTATTTTTAAGTGATTATTTCATTGAAGCTTAAAGGTACTTCATTCCTTCTTATATCTACATAGTATTTCCTGATATGAATATGCTAATTTTTTAACAGGTCTCATATTGGCAGACATTTAGTTAGTTTCCACTTCTTTTGCTATTAAAAATAGTGAAAAATCTTCTACGTGTACCTTTCACAGTGTTAAATACATAACACCTGGAATATTGCATTGCAACAATTGCCAAATCACTCCCACAGAGGTTGTACCAGCTCAGATCCCTACCAGCAGTATACAAGGGTGTTTATTTCACTATATCTTGGTCAGCACAGTGTGTTATGAAACTTTATGGTCTTTACCAATTTGATAAATAAAAATGGCATTTCACTTTAAATTTGAACATCAGATTGCTGAGTAAGTGTGGACATCTTTTTTGCATATATTTTAGAGTTATTAACATTTCTATTTCTTTTTCTATAAACTATCCACATTTCTTATCCATTTCTCTGTTGGGTTGTTGGCTTTTTTCTTATTAATTTGCTGGCAACCTTTATGTATTAAGGAAACTAGCCATTTGGGAGATAAGCTGCATCTATTTTTCTTTCTGTTTGACTTGTCTTTTCTTTCCCTCCTCATATTTATTTATTTGACTGTGACAGATCTTAGTTGTGGCAGGTGGGATTTGTTGTTGTTGTTGTGGCATGCAGAGTCTTTAGTCAGTTGCAGCCTGTGGGATCTAGTTCCCTGACCAGGAATGGAAATTGGGCCCCCTGCATTGGGAGTGTGTAGTCTTAGCCACTGGACCAGCAGGGAAGTCCTTGTTTGACATGTCTTTTGATTTTGTATAACTTAGGCTTTTGACACACACAAACATTTCATTTTAGGTGGGCTTCACATGTTTACAAACTGGACATGTCTGACTTCTTGACTTTGTGTCGTGGTTGGAAAGACCATTCCTCATTTCAGAATTATGAAAGAATTATCTCAGATTTCACAAAATGTTTTTTAAACTTTTTATTTTGAAATAGTTATAGAATCATAGGTAGTTGCAAAATTAGTATGGAAAGGTCCTTCACTCGGTTCCCCCCAGTCACCAGGAATTTTTATAGTTTCTTTTATTTTTTTGTATGCAAAACGTGCTTATGGGGATGATTTCCCATTCATCTTGATACAGGGGACTTTTAGTGCTGCTTCCGTCTGAAAGAACATCCTTCTGTAGCCTTGCTTTCCCTCCTGTAGGCCGGCAGTGGACAGTAGAGCAGCCAACACACAAGACTACTGTTTGTGCATGGCGAAAGACGGTGGTGATTTTATAGCATCCTGGGCATTTTACATCCATGAAATAGGAACTGGGGCTCTGCACCAGGAGCTTCTTCTTGTGTTTCGTCTTCTCCTCTTCTGGAGAGGGATGAAGAAGATCCTTTGCGAGAGGCATGTTCTCGTGAGGAGGTCGTCACCACCGGAAAAAGCAGTTTCATTTTTTAAATGTTTAAATTTTTTATTTCTCTGAAGTTTATTTTGGTATGAGATGTGGATTCCAATTTCTTTCCAATTGGTAACCCATTTGTCTAACATTATTTACTGTCATCTATATTTTCCCCAATAATTGAAAATGCATAGGGACTTCCCAGGTGGCTCAGTGGTAAAGAGTCTGCCTGACATTGCGGGAGACACAGGTTCGATCCTTGGTCCGGGAAGATCCCACATGACTTGGAGCAACTTGTGCACCACAAGTGTTGTGCCTATGCTCTAGAGACTGGAAGCCGCAACTGCTGAGCTTCTGCAACACAATTATTGAGCCTATGCTTTACAACGAGTGAAGCCACCGCAATGAGAAGCCAACACACCATAACTAGAGAGTAGCCCCTGCTCGCGGCATCTAGAGGAAAGCCCGTGCAGCAACGAAGACCCAGCACAGCCAAAAATTAAAATTAAAATTAAAAAATGCATCTGTCAATCATATGCTAAATTCCTGCATATACTGGTTAATTTTTTCAAATATTTAAAGTATCACAACCAGGGAATTCCCTGACCATCCAGTGGCTAAGGGGCTTCCCAGGTGGCGCTAGTGGTAAAGAATCTGCCTGTAAATGCAGGAGACATAAGAGATGCAGGTTCAATCCCTGGGTTGGGAAGATTCCCTGGAGGAAGGCATGGCAACCCACTGCAGTATTCTTGCCTGGAGAATCCCATGGACAGAGGAGCCTGGTGGGATCGCAAAGAGTTTGACATGGCTGAAGTGACTTAGCATGCATGCATGCCAGTGCTTAGGACTCCCGGCTTTCCTTGCCGAGGGTCCAGATTCAATTCCTTGTTGAGGAACTAAGATCCCACAAGCTGTGAAGCAAATAAATAAGTAAGGAAGTATCATAACATGAAGAGACACTAAACTCTCAGTGTATATTTCCCATGAGCTACATGTTGAGATGACCAGAGTTGACCTTGTTTCAAAATTATTCTGGTATAATTTGGCCTGTTGGTCTAGAATTAACTTTGTACTGTTGTGGATGTGCTAGGATACAGGTAAATAATTCACTCCTTGGCCTCCAGGAGTTCATCTTAGCTTATTGATCCCAATCTGTTAAAGTAAGGCCTTTAGAATATGTAGTAATTAAGGTGAACCACACAATTAATCTCACAAAACCTTTCTGAGGGGTGTATATTATCTCTATGTTGTAGATAGGAAATAGAGACTTAGAAAGATTAAAATTGCCCAGACCCAGGTCTAGAACAAGTGGGCAGAGCACAGACATATTCTGGCCTTGTTATTAGCATGATCCCACACTGTGCTAGGACATGCCTCAGGCCTGCCGGAGATGTCTCTTTACTCCATCAGTCTAAGATAAAAACTGACATCACTTCTAGGCTGCAACATAACTCCATTGTTCCCTTTTGCCTTAGCAAACCTAAATCACCATTTTTAGTTCTTGCTTTCCAATGAAAAGGCTAAGCAAAGACAGATAACTTTTCCAAGGTTTTTCTGGTTTCACTCTGGTTTTCCTAAAGGAAAAACAAAATACTCATCTGCTTATTGAGTTATCTGAATTTAAGGAATAGATTTAGATAATTCTTAAATTATTTTCCAGTTCTGTGATTCAAGATACATGTTTTTTAACCTTGCTACTTGTTTTCCATAGTTTGATGTGCCTATATAGGAGAGAGTGAACAAAAGCATTTAAAGAATGACAAGTATTTTTATGTGGGTTATTTAAAGGGAAAACATGCTAGAAATTCTTTAATCCAATTAAAATCACATCTGTTAGGGGAAGTCCCGTAGGCTGATTATTGTGTAATATAATAGCAGTCTTGATTTCAGTTCGTTACATTAGCTTGCTAGGATATATTTAAAGTTGTTCAGTCGCTAAGTTGTGTCTGACTCATTGGAGCCTCATGGACTGTAACACACCCATCTCCTATGCCCTCCACTATCTCCTGGAGTTTAATCACATTCATGTCCATTGAGTCAGTGATGCTGTCTAGCCATCTCATCCTCTGCTGTCCTCTTTTCCTTTTGCCTTCAGTCTTGCCCAGGTTCAGGATCTTTTCCAATGAGTTGACTCTTTGAATCAGGTGGCCAAAATATTGGAGCTTCAGCTTCAGCAACAGTCCTTCCGATGAATATTGAGGGTGGGTTTCCTTTAGGATTGACTGATTGGATCTCCTTGCAGTCCAAGGGACTCTCAAGAGTCTTTTCCGGCACCACTGTTTGAAAGCATCAATTCTTTGGCATTCAGTCCTCTTTATGGTCCAACTCTCACATCTGTACATGACTACTGGAAAAACCATAGCTTTGACTATATGGGCCTTTGTTGGCAAAGTGATGTCTTTGCTTCTTAATACGTTGGCTTTGCAGGTGGCACAAGTGGTAAAGAACCTGCCTGCCAATACCAGTTAGACTTAAGACACACAGGTTTGATCTCTGGGTTGGGAAGATCCCTGGAGGAGGAAATAGCAATTCATTCCAGTATTCTTGCCTGGAGAATCCCGTGAACAGAGGAGCCTGGTGGGCCATAGTTCATAGGGTCACACAGAGTCGGACACGACTGAAGCGACTTGGCACGGTACAGGTTTGTCAGAGCTTTCCATCCAAGAAGCAAGGCTCTTTTAATTTCATGGCTGCAGTCACCATCTGCAGTGATTCTGGAGCCCAAGAAAAGGAAATCTGTCACTGCTTCCACTTTTTCCCCTTCTATTTGCCATGAAGTGCTGGGACCGGATGCCTTGATCTTAGTTTTTTAATGTTGGAGTTTCAAGCCAACTTTTTAAAGGCTGCCACTTAAAATTCTCTATGTGCTTTGAGTTCAAAGTTATCAATTCACACACCCTATATGGTCCACTTAAAATTTCTGTTAGTTGCAGTGTAGTGCTTGAGATGCTTTTCATGGGATAGAGGTTTAAGGTGAAGTAAAGCAGGTGAGTCTCTAGCTCTGAAGTTTCCTTTTACTGTTAAGAATCATCACAGTAGCAAAGCAAGGTCTTCCAGATGATGAGAACTTCCAGAATGGCCCAGATGTCTTGGAAGTTGTGTCTGTGTGTGGTCTCTGTGGATGGTCCTCACACTGGCTAATTTCGATATCTAGATACAGAAGTCATTTCATGTGTTTGGTAGCGGGGAGTATATTCTTAGGGTCTAGTGAGCCATACCCAAAGCTAGCCATACCCAAGAAACTGGTTCCTAAACTAGAATTCCAAGTCATTCATTTAAAATTGGTCATATATATAGACAAAACCAATATTGAGTAAATGTGCAAGTGGATAATCCTGCTCAGGAGATCCAGGTCTATGTGAGAAGATTGTTTGTTAAAATCAAAGTAAATATGTCCGATTCCATTCTCCTCTCTAGAGATGATTCTTTCTTTTAAATCCTTCATTCAGCACACCCTTCTCTGTAGGGCAGGGAAACCTAGTGAATGCTTTACCAACTGTGTTGTTGAGACTTTGAGGGGACCTCTGTTGTTCAGTTTGCATTCAGTTTTACATCACCTTCACTAATTTAAACAGAACTATCACAACCTGCAGGCATACATACTTTGGAGATATCAAACTTTTGGATCCAGACCACCCCAATAAAGTGAGTATGGAGATAAGGCACATGAATATTTTTTTTCCAGTCTATATCAAAATTAGGTAACATCAAAGATCACTGATCTCAGATCACTGTAAAAAAATACAATGCAAAAAAATAAAATGCAAAAGTTTGAAATATTGCAAGAATTGCCAAAAGTGGCATAGAAACACAAGGTGGATCAACACTGTTGGAAAAATGGCGCCAACAGACTTGCTTAATGCGAGATTGCCACAAAACTGCTTTTTGTGAAAAACACAGTATCTGTGAAGCGAATAGAATATATGATGATGAGACAAGGTATACCTATATTTTGATGAACTGCTAAACTTTTTCCCACGGTGGCTGCACCATTTTACAATTCCAGTAACAATGTATGATTGTTCCTCTTCTTCCCTGGTTATTGTCTGTCTTTTTGATGATCACCATCCTAGTGGCTATAAAGTGGTTCTCTGGTCCACTTCCGAATCCCCAGGATAATCCTGGACCTGCTTATGGTCTTAGTAAATGTTGGTTGACCGGCTAAGTTTGTTTTGACATCTTGTGTCTCTTAACACACTGGAAAGCTGTGTGCTGCGGTGAATAGGCACGGACCAGAGTCCTGTTGAACTTTGAAAACCTGCTCTGTGACATAGTAACTGTGTGATTAGGGACAAGTCTCTTAAGCTTCAGTTTCCTTATCTGTGACATTAAGATTGTTGTTGTTGTTCAGTTCCTAAGTCATGTCCAACTCTTTGTGACCCTGTGGACTGTAGCCCTCCAAGTTTCTCTGTCCTCCACTATCTCCTGGAGTTTGCTTAAGTTCGTCGGTGATTGACGAATTTGCTTCAATTTGGCGAATTGACTTCACCATTGAGTTGGTGATGCTTTCTAACGGTCTCACGCTCTGCCTCCCCATTTAGATAATATCCTTTCCCTAGAGTTGATATGAGGGTTAAGTATTGAATAGATAATGTGAGTGAGATCCCTAGCATAGGACTTGACCCAGAGCCCTTGATAAGTGGGGAATGTTATTCTCTTGGATAACATGGGTAGCAGCTTACCCTACTCCTGTACCTCAAGAAATAGAAGCAATGGTTGATTTCAGATACACCTAATTGTACTGCTAGTGGTAAGCTGGGTCATCTCCCTTTCTTTCTTCATAAAATCTCCCTGCAAATCTACTCCCAGAATCTGTTAACACTTCTTCAGTTTTTGAGCAAAAACCACTGAGGTCTGGTGAGATAGTTGATTGTCATTTGTGGTTTTGCTTCTTCCTTGGGATTTTCTGCTTAAGCTTTAACCAACCCATTGCTAGATTTGCTTGCTTTTATTAACTCATTGTTAAAACGGCATTCTTTTCAGAAGCACCGGTTTTAAACACTTTAATAAAAGCAGCTTTTTAATTGCAAAAAAACTGACTGGTAGAAAGGCATGAGGCCGGTTGGAAAAGTGCTGTGTTCTGAAAACCAAGGTCAGGGTTTCAAGCTGCTGCTGCTGCTAAGTCACTTCAGTCGTGTCCGACTCTGTGCGACCCCATAGACGGCAGCCCACCAGGCTCCCCCATCCCTGGGATTCTCCAGGCAAGAACACTGGAGTGGGTTGCCATTTCCTTCTCCAATGCATGAAAGTGAAAAGTGAAAGTGAAGTCACTCAGTCGTGTCTGACTCTTAGTGACCCCATGTACTGCAGCCTACCAGGCTCCTCCATCCATGGGATTTTCCAGGCAAGAGTACTGGAGTGGGGTGCCATTGCCTTCAGGAAGAAGCCATAATTGTGGGATGGCAGGGAAATGCATATAGATAAGGATTCATGAAAAGCCTTTTCGAATTGCGCCTGTGAGTGAGGACACCTTTAAGCAAGAGAGACAGTTAACTGAGGACAGTCACACCCTTTAGTCCATGAAGCACCCTTTAGAGACAGTAGGATCCAGAATCTTCACCGTGATGAATTACAGTATGTCATATCTATTCAGGAACAGTTCCTCTCTCTTATCATATGCCCAGCCCTTATTTTTTCCATTTGCCTTATGCTCCAGCATGGCCAGGGGCTTGTTGCTGTGGTTATTGATTTACCAACAGAGGCTTCAACCAGTTAAACTTTTCCCTATCACAACACATGTCTCATGATGAAAATTAAATGTACGCCAAATAATAAGTTTGGCTCTATTGTCAAATTTATTGGCAAGGCTCGTTTTGCTACTCTGTGCTCTTCCCTTTCAAGTTTTTATTGTTTATATCTCTCATTTTTCCTTTTTTCTAGAACTTGTGTTAGATTAACACTGAGATTAATTAAACAGAGAAGCATTCTCCAAAGAGAGCAAAGGAGAGCTACAGTCGTTCGAAGGGTAGGATGACAGTCATGACTGGGAAGGGATTTTACAGACTGATGAAAAGAGACTGCATTGTTACTGTCCTCAGCCTTCCAAGAACCCCATGAATGAGGTTTGACTGAGATGTAAGATCAACACACTTGATCTTAATGAGTCAAGGTTATATTCCTAAATTTTATTTGGAGGAATCACAAACTCTCCACCTCAGAATTAGCTAAAGCTAATTTAGCATACTGTATTATACTAAATATACATACTATACAATACATAACATTATTATTGTTTAGTTGCTCAGTTGTGTGCAGCCCCATGGACTGTAGCCCGCCAGGCTACATGGGATTTCCCAGGCAAGAATACTGGAGTGGGCTGCTATTTCCCTCTCCAGGGGATCTTCCCGACACAGGGATCGAACCTGCATTCCTGCACTGTAGGTGTTCTTTACCACTGAGCCATCTGGGAAGCCCAAATAATAATATTTTTCAGTTCAGTTCATCTCTCAGTTGTGTCTGACTCTTTGCGACCCCATGAACTGCAGCATGCCAGGCTTCCCTGTCCATCACCAACTCCCGGAGTCCACCCAAACCCATGTCCATCGAGTCGATGATGCCATCCAACCATCTCATCCTCTGTCATCCCCTTCTCCTCCTGCCCTCAATCTTTCCCAGCATCAGGGTCTTTTTCAATGAGTCAGCTCTTCGTATGAAGTGGCCAAAGTATTGGAGTTTCAGCTTCAACATCAGTCCTTCCAATGAACACCCAGGACTGATCTCCTTTAGGATGGACTGGTTGGATCTCCCTGCAGTCCAAGGGACTCTCAAGAGTCTTATCCAACACCACAGTTCAAAAGCATCAGTTCTTCAGTGCTCAGCTTTCTTTATAGTCCAACTCTCACATCCATACATGACCACTGGAAAAACCATATCCTGACTAGACAGACCTTTATTGGCAAGTAATGGCTCTGCTTTTTAATATGCTGTCTAGGTTGGTCATAACTTTCCTTCCAAGGAGTAAGCGTCTTTTAATTTCATGGCTGCAGTCACCATCTGCAGTGATTTTATAGCCCAGAAAAATAAAGTCAGGCAATATTTCCACTGTTTCCCTATCTATCTGCCATGAAATGTTGGGACCGGATGCCGTTAAATTAGTTTTCTGAATGTTGAGCTTTAAGCCAACTTTTTCACTCCTCTTTCACTTTCATCAAGAGGCCTTTTAGTTCCTCTTCACTTTCTGCCATGAGGGTGGTGTCATCTGCATATCTGAGGTTATTGATCTTTCTCCCGGCAATCTTGATTCCTGCTTGTGCTTCCTCCAGGCCAGTGTTTCTCAAGATGTACTCTGCACACAAGTTAAATAAGCAGGGTGACAATATATAGCCTTGATGTACTCCTTTTCCTATTTGGAACCAGTCTGTTGTTCCATGTCCAGTTCTAATTGTTGCTTCCTGACCTGCATATCGGTTTCGCAAGAGGCAGGTCAGGTGATCTGGTATTCCCATCTCTTTCAGAATTTTCCACAGTTTATTATGATCCACACAGTCAAAGGCTTTGGCATAGTCAATAAAGCAGAAATAGATGTTTTTCTGGAACTCTCTTGCTTTTTCGATGATCCTTCGGATGCTGGCAATTTGATCTCTGGTTCCTCTGCCTTTTTTAAAACCAGCTGGACATCTGGAAGTTCACGGTTCATGTATTGCTGAAGCCTGGCTTGGAGAATTTTGAGCATTAGTTTACTAGCATGTGAGATGAGTGCAATTGTGCGGTAGTATGGAGAAGGAAATGGCAACCCACTACAGTATTCATGCCTGGAAAATCCGATGGACCGAGGAGCCTGGTGGGCTACAGTCGATGGGGTCGCAAAGAGTCAGACACGACTGAGCAACTTTTCTTCTTCTTCTTCTCTTGAGCATTCTTTGGCATTGCCTTTCTTTGGGATTGGAATGAAAACTGACCTTTTCCAGTCCTGTGGCCACTGCTGAGTTTTCCAAATTTGCTGACATATTGAATGCAGTACTTTCACAGCATCATCTTTCAGGATTTGAAATAGCTCAACTGGAATTCCATCACCTCCACTAGCTTTGTTTGTAGTGATGCTTCCTAAGGCCCACTTGACTTCACATTTCAGGATGTCTGGCTCTAGGTCAGTGATCACACCATCGTGATTATCTGGGTCGTGAAGATCTTTTTTGTACAGTTCTTCTGTGTATTCTTGCCACCTCCTCTTAATATCTTCTGCTTCTGTTAGGTCCATACCATTTCTGTCCTTTATTGAGCCCATCTTTGCATGAAATGTTCCCTTGGTATCTCTAATTTTCTTGAAGAGATCTCTAGTCTTCCCCATTCTGTTGTTTTCCTCTATTTCTTTGCATTGATCGCTGAGGAAGGCTTTCTTATCTCTTCTTGCTATTCTTTGGAACTCTGCATTCAGACGCTTATATCTTTCCTTTTCTCCTTTGCTTTTCACTTCCCGTCTTTTCACAGCTGTTTGTAAGGCCTCCTCAGACAGCCATTTTGCTTTTTTGCATTTCTTTTCCATGGGGATGGTCTTGATCCCTGTCTCCTGTACAATGTCACGAACCTCTGTCCATAGTTCATCAGGCACTCTATCAGATCTAGTCCCTTAAATCTATTTCTCACTTCCACTATATAGTTTTATATAATATATATATGTATATAGAATTATATAATATTTTTAAACATATAGAATATAAATATAGAATATATATATATGTTATACTCTAACTTAAATGTTCATGTCTTCCTTTAAGCCATGAGAATTTCATTAAATGGTCACAATTCAAATGAGTGAAATACAAATAATTTTATTTCTAGAGTTAAATAGAGAAAAAAAGTACAATTGACCTTTAATGAAAATAACACTCCTCAAGTTTTTCAGAATCAAATCCCATTAAAGGAAATCTTTTGAGAGATCAAGTATAACATCTCAGAAAAAGGCAAAAGGCACAAGAAAATCCAAGTAAACTGCAAGTAACTGAGAAGTTGACCTTGTCAATGAATTATTTACAGATAAACATGCCTCATTTCCTTATACTTTAACTTAATTTGAAGTTGAGAACATTGGACCTTCCTGCTAGTCAGTGCAACAAAGTGTCAACATTAGCTCTGATCATTACTTGATTGATTCATACCATGGACATTTATTTCTTGCCTTCCCTCCCCTGGTGTAGTTCTGTGTGAGATGTACATTTGTACATGACACCCCTCTTATTACTCCACAAGAACTTACTAGAGTTTTAAGTGATGCAAGATGTGTCTACAGATAAAATGTAGTGTGGTAACTACCTAACATAGAGGTACAGGTACAAGCAGGAGTGAGAAGCAAAATAATGGACAGCAGTGGGGCATGAGTGTCCAGTCCACCAGACAGAAGACCCCCCGTGAAAACCGACCTGGCTGTCCCAATGCACCAGAGGCAGATATCAGTACTGGTTATTATGCTGTGCTGTAGGACTGCATATAATGTGGATAATTCCACAATGGATTCAGCTAAATAATAATATATAAAGTGTTATCACTCAGTTGTATTTGACTCTTTGTGATCATAACAATTACAAGTGTGTGTCCAGCTCTGTACTGTCTATATTTATGGATTTATAGTGTGTTATCTGTATCATCAGAGACTGGCACAAGATAGTCCTAAATAGCAGACATGTAAGGGTCACTAGAAAGTCTTATATGGTATTGCAAAACATGCTTAACTTATCAATCATGTTTTTTTAAACAAACAAACAAACAAAAACTCAAGATTAGTCTATCCTGAACACCCATCACCAGGATGAGCAGAGAGCACTTAGATGGGTAAGCTCCCTGTTGGAGCTTTGGTTCCTATTTGAAATGCCACTGAAGAGTGATCTCTTCAAATCACAATTTAAGCAGACATTGTTTCTCAAAGCCAACCCCTCTTTCTTCCTTGTGGGTTATCAAGTCTTCTGCCTTTTTCAGACTCATCCTTCCACCCTCAAGCCATTGTTGTTCAGTCACTAAGTCATGTCCAACTCTCTGCGATGCCATGAACTGCAGCACGCCAGGCTTCCCTGTCCTTTCCAACCATCTCATCCTCTGTTACCCCCTCTTCTCCTTCCCTCAATCTTTCCCAGCATCAGAGTCTTTTCCAGTGAGTCAACTCTTCACATCAGGTGGCCACAGTACTGGAGCTTCAGCTTCAGCATCAGTCCTTCCAATGATTATTCAGGGTTGATTTCCTTTAGAATTGACTGGTTTGATCTACTTTCTGTCCTAGGGACTCTTGAGTCTTCTCCAGCACCATAACTGAAAGGCATCAATTCTTTGGTATTCAGCCTTCTTTATGGTCCAACTCTCACATCCATTCATGACTACTGGAAAAATCATAGCTTTAACTATACAGACCTTTGTTGGCAAAGTGATGTCTTTGCTTTTTAATAAGCTGTCTAGGTTTGTCATAGTTTTCCTTCCAAGTAGCAAGCATCTTAATTTCATGGCTACAGTCACCACTCAGGGTGATTTTAGAGCCCAAGAAAATAAAATCTGTCACTGCTTCCACTTTTTCCCCATCAATTTGCCATCAAGCGATGAGACCAGATGCCATGATCTAAGTGTTTTGAATATTGAGTTTTAAGCCAACTTTTTCACTTTCCTCTTTCCCCCTCGTCAAGAGGCTCCTTAGTTCCTCTTCACTCTCTACTATTAGAGTGGTGTCATCTGTATATCTGAGATACTTCTCCCAGCAATCTTGATTCCAGCTTGGGATTCATCCAGCCCAGCATTTCACATGATATACTCTACATTTCCTAGAGAAGGAAATGGCAACCCACTCCAGTATTCTTGCCTGGAGAATCCCATGGACGGAGGAGCCTTGAGTCGGACACGACTGAGCAACTTCACTCACTTCATTCAATGGGCTTCCCTGGTGGCTCAGATGGTAAAGTGTCTGACTGCAATGTGGGAGACCCGGGTTCAATCCCTGGGTCGGGAATATCCCCTGGAGGAAGAAATGGCAACCCACTCCAGGACTCTTGCCTGGAGAATTCTATGGACAAAGGAGCCTGGTGGACTACAGCCCATGGGGTCGCAAAGAGTCAGACACGACTAAGCCGTTTCACTTTCACTTTCACTCTACATATAAGTTAAATAAACAGGATGACACTATACAGCCTTGCCATACTCTTTTCCCGATTTGGAACCAGTGCATTGTTCCATTTCTGGTTCTGACTTTTGCTTCTTGACCTGCATACAGGTTTCACAGGAGACAGCCATGTGCTTCCCCAAATGTGCAGGGTGGGGATAAACACAATATCAATTACCCTTTAGAAACCACTACATGCCCAAACCTTTTTCAGTGCTTCATTTAAATATGGAAATGTGATACAGTTGTGGGAGGAGGTGTTTAAGGGGCCTCTGAGAGCATTGGAAAAGGTTTTAAATCTCTTAAAAAGAGACACAAAGAAAAGACTCTTCTACTACTCTGGAAGAAGGTGTATGAGAATGTGATATTTGGAATGACGATCACCATCTTTTTCCACAAAAATGACAAAGTAGAAATGAACTAACTCGGAAGAAATTTTCCTACCTTTGGACTTCTTTTTCTATGTTTCTGTGTAACAGCTCTTACTGCTTAGCACTTCAAGTTGTGTTCTGTTATTTCCAAATGAAAGCATGATCCTTGATACTATAACATTCCCATTTGAAAAACAGAAATTAGGTGCTTAGTATCTTTGTTTGATATTTGTGTTGATCACTTTTGTTTGCCTAAAAGACAAGGCTTATATTCTAATTTTCTGTAAGTTACTAAGACCTAAGATGTAGCAATAATTTCTCTTTTCACAAATGCTTAAGAAACTTATTTCACCCTTGACACAGTTTAAATACTTTACATTTTGGGTGTATATGCTGACTCCAAGATGCTGCAGATTTCATATCTGTTGCAATTATTTGGATCATCAGAGAAATTGTTTCCGTTGTTGATTGCACCTCCTGTTCTTCCCGTTCTTGACCCAGATATATTATCATATCCAAGTGACACGCATTATTGAATCTTTTATCATGAATCATGTGTATTTCTCATACTGTGGATATTGTCATGTCAGAGAACAGTTTGTGCAGTATAAAGAAGAAACTCTTAAAAAAAAAAGAAGTTCTCTGTGGGAGGGAGATTCAAGAGAAAGGGAGATATGTATATCTATGGCTGATTCATGTTGATGTATGGAAGAAACCAACACAATAGTATAAAGCAATTATCTTTCAATTAGAAAGAAATAAAAGGAAAAAAGTTGTTCCCAAACCTGGCCCATCATCAGTGTCTCCCCAGACATACTAATCTTTCTCTAGGTGGTTAGCAATCAACCAGGTCTGGCAACCGCTACTTTTAGGAGTAGAGGAGAGAGGAAGTTTGTACTGTCTGATCCCATACGTAAATGGTTTCAGACCTCTTTTGACAAAGTCAGCCATGTAAGAACAAAATCTCTCAGCAAGTTACAGAAAGCTTGTGTATCAAGTGAGTGGGAAGAAGGAGTCCTTTGGTCTCCATGTCCTCTGTCTGCACGGCCATCCCCTGAGATGTCCAGGGCCCTTCAGGTCTTTGAGCACCAGTCCGTGTAGGTCTGCGTTGCTGCTAGCTACACGGCTCCGTCATTTTCTGCAGCTCTTCTGCAACACAGCCATGTCCACTGAGGGCACTCAGGAGACTTTATGCTGCCCTTTCACCTCATGGGAGACACTCTCCATGGCTGCCTAAGGCCATATCAGCCACCTGTTCCCCCTCTACCCAGGCAGCTGAGCCTGATCCCTCTCCTCTCTGTTTCCTTAATCCTACTTGGCACCTCACCAGGGCTTATTGCCCTTTTTTCTGAGATCAGCACGAGTTGCCTTCCCTCTGACTCTCCCCTTTCCCAAGCCTGAAGCATGCTCTTCTGTGCTAGGAGGCATGGAAACTCCCAAGGTTTCCTTCCAGATCTCTTGTCTAGGCCCTTGAGTTCTTCTGTATGGCTATGTAACTAAGCTTTTATAACTCAGAATCTAGGATAAATCTTTCTGGTTTTTTGCCTTCTCTGTTGTGTTTCATTCCCAAGGTGATTTGCATAATCTAGCTGATTAAGGAAATGCCAAAGAGAAACACAAATGTATATATGAAACATAAAAATAAAACACAAAACCCTGTATGGTAAGTGTAAGGAGTATGATGTACTTTTCGCTTCTGCTCTGTGTGTGTTTATGTGTATATACGTATAATCGCAGTACACACAAGTATATGGTAATTAGCAAAATTGAAAATCTATCCTTTGAAATAATTTTTCACTGAGTCTGTTCACATTCTCGACTTACTTTATTTAAATTTGAAGTCATAATAGATGACGAAGGGAAAAAAGGATTTAAAATAATACGCTGAGGGCTTTCCTGGTGGTCCAGTGGTTCAGAATCTGGGATTCCCCCATGCAGGGCACAAGGGTTTGATCCCTGGTCCAGGAAGTTCCCACATGCCATGGAGCAAGTAAGCCCGTGTGCCACAACTGCTGAGCCCGTGAGCCACAACTGCTGAGCCTGTGTGCTACAACTGCTGAAGCGTACGCACCTAGAGCCCATGCTCTGCAACAAGAGAAGCCGTTGCCATGCAGAGCCCGGGCACCACAACAAAGAGTAGCCCTCGCTTGCTGCAGCTAGAGAAAGCCCACGTGCAGCACCAAAGACCTAACATGGGCAAAAATAAATAAACAAATAAATCTTAAAAAATACATGCTGGAAAATACACATCCCACATAGTCACCTCAGGCTACTATACATATATTCCACTAATATTACCATAGCCCTAAACATTTCTGGATTTGTTCCTTTGCAGTTTACAAACTATAAGTTGAAAATGTTAGTAAATTATGATTAATCCCACCTCTACTTCCCCCATTCCAACTCCACTTATCAAGACATAGCTCAGCTTGATCCACTGACTTTTGAAACTATTCTTAACTTTTGATTAGTTCTGGGCATGATTTTTAAAGCAGTAGACAAAGACTTTTCTCCCTTAGAGCCAATTAAATGAAATTCTGAAAAACTCTGATGTTGATTTGTAAAGAAAAGCTCAAAAACTGCTTTGAACAGCAGTACCACTGAAATGATATAATTACTGAAGTGATTACTCTGAAGCATTTTATTTCAATGAAAAAATATTGGTCAGTCAGTTCAGTTCAGTTGCTCAGTTGTGTCCGACTCTTTGCGACCCCATGAATCGCAGCACGCCAGGCCTCCCTGTCCATCACCAACTCCCGGAGTTCACTCAGTTGTTCTCAACTAGGGATGGCTTTACATGCTAGGGGACATTTGGTAACTTCTAGAAACCTTTTTGATTGTCTCAGCTAGAGAAGGAGTGTTCTTGGCATTTGGTGAGTGGAGGCCAGGGTTGATGCTGAGAATCCTGCATTGCTCAGGACAACTCCCCATAACTTGTTTGGCAAAAATGTCAATAAAGCTGAGGTTGAAAAACCTGGTTTAAACAAACAAATGATCACTTTATAGTCTTTCTCACATTTTAATACACTTAAAATTTCTGATCGCCTTACCCCAGCTTCAGGTAGGTCAGTTTTGTTCTCACCCTGCTGCCCAATTTCCATTACAGACCTCCTTCTCTCTGCTTGTACCTTCCTACAGGTCATTTCAGTTTATGTGTCCCTGAGCAGGGTCTGCAGCTAGCCAGATCTGTTCTTGCAGATCTGATGTCTGACTTCTAAATCAGAGATCAGTAGGGAGCCCAGGGCCTCCCAAATATCAAAAGAGAAAGGGAGAACCATATAGCCCTTCTGGGATGACAGGCATGCCCTGGGAAAGCCAGATGCTGACTTTACACTCCTTTCCCTCAGGGAGAGTGTCCCAGTATATTTTGCAGGATTTGGATAAATCCCAATACATGAAGGTTCATGTGGAAGTGGTTGGCAAAGGTTTTCAATTTATGGACTCCTGCCAAGTACTTCCCACCACAGGCAACCTTATGGTCACAGCCCTATCTGAATGAATTTCAGAAAGTCCTCAGCAGAGTGCTGCCTTCTGAATCCTATTGGCAGATCTCAAAGTGATCGGATCCCTCAAATTCATTATGTGTCCTGGTGTTAGTATATATGTGGCTTCAAAGAGTCTCCAGGTAAGCTCTTGGAGCAGGTACATATATCACATTTGAACTTGACATCTTTAATTTCAGGTCTAAAGAAGCTAGTCTTTTTGCCTTTTCATACTGTTCATGAGGTTCTCAAGGCAAGAATACTGAAGTGGTTTGCCTTTCCCTTTTCCAGTAGACCACTGTTTTGTCAGAAATCCCCACCACGACCCATTGTGTTGGGTGGCCCTGCATGGCATGGCTCATAGCTTCATTGAATTACACAAGGCTGTGATTTATGTGATCATTTTGGTTAGTTTTCTGTGATTGTGGTTTTCATTCGTGAGGCCGTGGGGTTGTAGTTCTTGCTTCTTCTCTCTGCCCTCTGATGCATGAGGATAAGAGACTTGTGCAAGCTCCCTGATGGGAGGGCTGTGAGGAAAACTGATGCTTTTGAATTGTGGTGTTAGTGAAGATTCTTGAGAGTCCCTTGGACAGCACGGAGATCAAACCTGTCAATCCTAAAGGAAATCAACCCTAACTATTCATTGGAAGAACCAATGCTGAAGTTGACGCTCTGATACTTTGGCCCCCTGATGTGAAGAGCCAACTCATTGGAAAAGACCCTGATGCTGGGAAAGATTGAAGGCAGGAAGACAAGGGGATGACAGAGGATGAGATGGTTGGGTGGCATCACCAACTCAATGGACATGAGTTTGCGCAAGCTCCAGGGTATAGTGAAGGACAGGGAGGCCTGGTGTGCTGCAGTCCATGGGGTTGCAGAGTCAGACATGACTTAGCGACTAAACAAAAACAAAGGAGCTAGTCTAGGCAGATTAAGTCTCTCCTTCACCAAATGATCCAGTCACGAAGTGATACTGTCCACTACAAAGAGTGAAATTCATGGTTTGTTGCAGGTGCTGGTCAATGAAATAGAAGCACCAGTTCCCCATCAGTGAGTTCCTGTTTACTCTCATCCTGACACATATATCCAAGGCCTTTGGAGAAGGGCTGAGCTCCGGCAAAGGAGGCTTTTTCTGTTCCCTGATAGCACCTGCCTGTCTTATCCACCCGTTATGGAGGTGTGGTCATCTGTCTACTGTTGCTGAGTTTTAAGTCTCTGCTTTACATGTATGAGAACCCTGACTATTCTGGCCTCTCCAGACCTGAAATTTTATGCCACTGAGTATTTTAAATCAGTTATTAAGGCCCTAGTTCTGCTATCAGCTAGAAGATATCTCTATACCTTCACCACATAAAATTTATTTCTCTCCTTCTGAACAGTACATTCACTAAAAAAATCAAAGGTCTGTATTAAAGGGCGGGTGAGGAGGGTGTCTGGGTTAGGAGGGGGAAGGTATGCCTGGCTCTAGTCTGGGGGTGCTGTATTTACAGGACAACTCAGGTTGCCCTCAATTCATTTACTAACAATTTTCTAGACTAGACCCAGCAATGTAATATTAGCACCGAGTCCATCACTGAGTCAGCTTATAAGGAAATTCTCAGCAGTTTATTTAGTTCCAACAGGCTAAAGGGATCAGGTTTTCTTTTCTTGCCCCATTTTTATACAATGATCCACGTTCCTTTTCCTCTGGTGGGTCCACAAGGGTTAAAGACTGTTGGATAGCAGGTTATCTTCAAGCAAAGGATCAGTGAGAGAGTTCCACTCCAGTAAGCTTGAGCCACCAGGTCCCTTTTCTGTCTCTTCGGTCTTCCCTCACTTGGTGGGTATCTGCTTCTGCAAATTCCCCCTCACAGACCTTTCCAGTGTGAGTTACTCCTCTGATGACCTTCTCCCTCTTCCTCCATCTCAATCTTGCATAGTCTTTTAGATTAGAAAAACCAGCTGTGTTTGCTGCCTGTGAGTATTGCTGACCTGCATTAGACTGCTGTGGTCTCTTTGAGGCTTTGTGCTTTAATGAGGGCTGGGGAGAGGAAAAAGGCCTGAGTGGAATGAGTAGGGGAAGAAGAGGAGGCAGGGCTTGCCCAGAAAACAGCTTAATACTTTGAAATGTAAGTCCACCATTTGCCCTATAAAATTAGAATCCTTCACTCTGATTCTGAATAATTTAAACAGCGTTATTTTGGCAGTTTAATTAGGAGAATAGTGGCTCAAGGTATGTTACATCAGTGGTTAAGGTGAGCGGGAAAGGAGCTTTTATCAGGATCTAAAACACTTATATCAAAACCACTGAAAAACATCAAGGGAAGAATCATGTATAATTTGTGACATACCAGCTCTAAAAATGAAAGTAGTAGAGTTTTCTCTAGATCTGTTCCATACACTGCCATTCAACTTGGCCAGATGCTTTCCATCTAAATTTGTATAGCTTATCTCTACAAATGATAATATCTGATTTTGATTGAATGTTCATTTTTTATCAGATTCTGTGCTCTAAATTTCATATATATTATCATATAAATTTCATGAATTTTATATATTAACTCATAAATTATTCCAAACAATTATTCTAAAACAATGAGTTGTTGTTTTTTAATCTTGTTAGGTTGTAAATTGCCATTTTTCAGATAAGGAGGTTGAACTTTAATTTTGCCCAGAGTCACACAGCTAGTCAGTGGTGGGATTCAAACCAAGGTCTTTGTGATCCCAAAGTTTCTGCTCCTACTCCCATATCATACGTTTGGTATAGACACAATCCACAGGAAAACTAGAGTCCAGGCTGACTCTGGCAAAATCCTGGCATCCCCGCAGCCAATCTTGAGTTTGAACTCAGCTTGAGGACACAGGATGTATCAGATCAGAGGTCATGCTGAGATACCATCCTGTATTTGGAGAGCTCCTCTGAAGTGTGCCAGGTGGTACAATGGTAAAGAATCCACCTGTCAAGGCAGGAAACATGGGTTCGATCCTTGGGTCAGGGAAGATCCCCTGGAGAAGGAAATGGCAACCCACGCCAGTATTCTTGCCTGGAGAATCCCATGGACAGAAGAGCCTGGCTGGCTACAGTTCACAGGGTTGCAAAGAGTTGGACAACTGAAGCAACTTAGCATGCCCTCTTTAATCGACATTTGGCTTGTCTCCAATCTTTTACTGACTGATACAATGAATAAGCTTGAATATATGTCATTGTGCGTATGTGCATATATTTCTATAGGAGAAGTTTCTAGAAATAGGATTGTTGCCTTAAAAATGTGGGTTTATATACTAATTTGCACTGCCACCAGCAATATGTGAATTTTCCACAATCCTTCCAACAGAGGGAACACACTTTTGGATTGTGGAAAACTCATACATTACTGGTGGCGGTGCAAATTTTGGCTAATCTGACTGATAAAATGTTTGGACTTTAACCCATCCAATGCAATAAAATGCAGTATTATAGATTTTTCTTACTATGGTTAAAGTTAAGCACTTTCTATATGCTTATGAGCCGTTTACACTTCCATTTCTGTGAAATTTGTCTGCTTTATTCTTGGTTTATAGGTGTTTCCTTATCAGTTTCTAAGAATCCTTAATATATTAGGGAGAGTATCACTTGTTTGTATTATGAATTGAACATATTTCTTTCTCCTTGTCATTTGCCTTTTTCCTTTTTTCTTCTTGATTTTCATACGGTTAAATTTATTAGTCTTCTTTTATGTTTTATGAACTACTAAGTCAAATTTAAAAAGTTTTTTCCTACTCCAAGATTATAAAAGTGTTCTCCCTGTTGTCATCCAGGACTTTCATGGTTCTTTAAAATTTTTATTTAAATCTTTGATCTATTAATACTTGGAGTTTATTTTGGTTTATAGTATAATTTTTGGATCCCACTTTTTATTTTCAGATGACTCTCTAGTTGTATCACACCATTTACTCAACAACTGCTGGTAATTCAAGTGCCTACTGCTTTCAAGTGCACGTATATCATATACAATATGTCTTTTAAAAATATACATATATATTATATATATATAATATAAAATGGCTTTATCTTAGAATACCAGAATAAAGTCTAAATTTTTCTGTTGCAGACCTAGAGGGTTTATTTTTTTGTAAAATATACATAATGTAAAATTTACCATTTTAACCATTTTAAGTAAAATTTCCCATTTTAACCATTTTTAACTTTAACCATATAAAGTTCAGTGGCACTAAGTATATTTGCATGCTTTGTACAACCATCACCACCATCTACCTTCAGAACTTTTTCATCTTCCCACCATATGACTTGAAATCAAACATACTGGTCATTTTATGATGTCCCATTCCTTTGTACGGTGTTGGCTGTTTTCAGAGATGTTAAAATTTGGGAAAGTGTATATCTTAGAATTTATGAAATATGGTACTAAATTCCCAAATGTTTTTGGTATGTTTCTTAGATGTTCTGTTCTGTGCCACTGTTTTGCTTCTTTATGTACTGCTGCTGCTGCTGCTGCTAAGTTGTGTCCAACTCTGTGCGACTCCATAGACGGCAGCCCACCAGGCTCCCCCGTCCCTGGGATTCTCCAGGCAAGAACACTGGAGTGGGTTGCCATTGCCTTCTCCAATGCATGAAAGTGAAAAGTGAAAGTGAAGTCGCTCAGTTGTGTCCGGCTCTTAGTGACCCCATAGACTGCAGCCCACCAGGCTCCTCTGTCCATGGGATTTTCCAGGCAAGTGGGGTGCCATTGCCTTCTCCCTTCATGTACCAATGTCACACTATTTTAATTACTAAAGATTCAAAATATCTTTTAATACACGATAGAGCTAGTTTCCCCTCATTGGTCTTCTTTTTCAGAAGACATCTTTTTCCAACTGTTTTTGTCTATCTGTCCAGATAAACCAGGCACCTTCTCTTTGGATCTTGTAGATCTTCTTTTCCTCCCTCTGTCTACCTCAGTTTCACTTAAGTTATATAAACTTGAATACAGAAGAACTTCTTACACCTGAAGATCAGCTAAAAGTTTGGATCAGAGTATCTTTTCTGAAAGTTTATCTTCTTGACTTGGTTCAACCTTGCCATGGGAGGCACAGTCCATTCCTGACCTATTTTGCTGCCATAAAAGGAAGATGGATGCTTCTATGACAGTTCTTAGAATCGCTTACCCCTTTTGTATCTGGTACATAGAATATCAGCCTTTTTAAGTGAATTCAGCATTGTCTTTATGATGAAAAGTCTTTTAAGTGATTACAGTTGCATCAGGGTTTACTGTGGTTCACTAATGCATTTACCCCCGGTAGGTTTGTTGTTTTGCCAGTTATTCCTATTAAATTTTTAGCATATTTAATATTGTATTACTAGGAACTTGGCTTTATTTGCATCTATAGATCATAAACCCATCTCTTTTTTTTGTTTGTTTGTCAGTAATTCCTGTGGAAAATGGCCTTCAGTGATCTTACATCGAGGACCGTGCGTCTTTATGATAATTGGATCAAAGATGCTGGTAAGTAACCAGATTTCCTAACTGTGGCTCATCCTTCCTTTTTTAAGTAACCAGATTTCCTAAATGTGGCTCATCCTTCCTTTTTTGGTTGGATTCTCGTACTTAATAGGATTTCATTGAAACAGAATGAGAGACTTAGCAACTTAACACTCCCTTACAGACACCCCATAAATTGATTTTTTCAAATTTTTATTTATTTGGCCACACCGGGTCTTAGTTGTAGCGTGTGAGATCTAGATCCCTGACCAGGAATCGAACCCAGGCACCCACATTGGGAATGAGGAGTCTTAGCCACTGGCCCACCAGGGAAATCCCCTTGATTTTTATTTTAATTAGTGAAGAAGTATCAAAAAGTTCATTGAAGATATGTATAAAGATAGAGGTATTAATACATAGCTGATGTTCAATATGATGTTTGTAATTGTGAAAATAGCTTTATACCCAGGGAAAGGAATTGGTCCATGCATGGTAGTACATCATTCCAGCTCAGTAGCCATTAGAAGTGATTTTGGGGCACTGTGCTCTTAGGCTTGATTCTGCCCTAATGTTCTTAAGGGAAATAACAGTTATCACCAACAATGACTCTGTCCAGTAACTCTTGAGTGGGAAGGGCCACAGCCCCCAGGGGTATGTCAGAAAGCAGGGGCATTTGCTAGGGTAACCCCTGAGTAATTCTGAAATGCCCACCTTCTCGCATTGCCCATTAAAAAAAAATCAACATTGTTGAAAGGCATTTAATGCCATAGTGAGTGGTTTAAAATCATTAAATGCAAGCAGGTTATAGAAGACCACCTGTATTTCATGCATGCATGCTCAGTGGCTCAGTCGTGTCCAGTTCTTTTGCAACCCCATGGACTGTAGCCTGCCAGGTCCCTCTGTCCATGGACTTTTCCAGGCAAGCACACTAGAATGGATTGCCATTTCGTATTCCATATTTGTGGTAGGATTATGGGTAATTTCTATTTACTTTTCTGTGTCTGTCTACTAGATGTTTGGGGGTTTCTTGTTTTGTCTTTTATTTGTTTGTTTGGCCACAGTATGTGGTGTGAGAGATCTTAGTTCTCAGACCAGGAATTGAACCCTCACCTCCTGCAGTGCAAGTGTGAAGTCTTAACCACTAGACTGCAGGGAAGTCCCTGTCTAGATGTTGTTAAACCACATCAATATGTGTTGCTTCTATAACTGTTATAAAATGTTTTAAACAAACATTTATAACAAATGTTTTATAATACTTAAATGTTTTATAACAAAGGTAGCATTTTTAAAAGAATAGGCAAGGAATCAGAACATTTCAGAGCTGAGATGGACTTAGATATCATCAAAGCTACCTTCTCATGTTGTTGTTCTTGTTCAATAGGGTCTGACACTTTGTGACCCCATAAACTGCAGCAAGCCAGGCTTCCCTGTCCTCCTCTAACTCCCAGAGTTTGCACAAACTCATGTCCATTGAGTCGGTGATGCCATCCAACCATCTCATCCTCTGTTGCCCCTTCTCCTCCTGCCTTCAGTCTTTCCCAGCATCAGGATCTTTTCCAGTGAGTGGGCTCTTCACATCAGGTGGTCAAAGTATTGGAGCTTCAGCTTCAGCATCAGTCCTGCCAATGAATATTCAGGGTTGATCTCCTTTAGGATTGACTGGTTTGATCTCCTTGCTGTCCAAGGGACTCTCAAGAGTCTTCTCCAACACCACAGTTTGATATGAAAAACTCTCATATCTGCACATGACTACTTGAAAAACCATAGCTTTGACTGTATGGACCTTCCCAACATCATGGTCATTTGTCAGCAGAAAGATCAGAACATACATTTTCTGGTTATGATTAGTACTCTGGTATTTCACATTTGAATTCCTTTCCACATATTCACCACCATCACCACTTTAGATTAGTTTGTTACCTATCAGTTAGAATCACATATTCACCAAATTCAGGAGGAAAAAGTGTCACCTCTTGCTACCTAGCACAGTTGAAATTATATTTCTGTTTACACTGATTTCAGCAAAGATACACTGTTTCATGGTTGCTATCTTTCTCAGTGGACTTCCTGGATGATTCAGTGGTGAAGAACCCACCTGTAATGCCAGAGACCCAGATTTGATTCCTGGGTTGGAAAGGTCCCCTGGAGAAGGAAGTGGCAACCCACTCCAGTATTCTTGCCTGGGAAATCCCAGTGAAAGAAGAGACGGGCAGGCTACAGCCCTTGGGGTCTCAAGAATCAGACACAATTTAGCAATTCAACAACAACAAATCTTTCTCAGTAGATTAAAAACCAATCTCATTTCACTGAAAAAGATGCTATAGTTTTGCCCCTGAAGAATGCAAAGGTTCTTAAAAGGATCCTAAAAAGGATCCCATAAATAGAGAAGTTTCACTCTGGTGAATGGAGATTGAAGGGAATTTTAATATATATATATTCAATTTTTTCTTATTTTTCAACTTACATAATGACACAGAGAATGTATAGATTTCTTTAAAGATTATCTTTCTCTGAAGATTTACAGTAGTTTTCATAAATTCAATATTTAATTTAAATACTATTTTTTGTCTGTTGTAATGGGTTTTATTTATTTATTTAAAAATATGAATATTTTCTTTTCAAGGTAGAGGTGTAACTGGCTACCTGAACTCTCATGATTTAACCTTGGGAACCAAGTAGATTTGGATAATTTTTTGAAATAGACATGTTTGGAAGAACGGATCACTTGCTATCCAACTCTTGCTACTCATTATCCCCATTGTAAGAACCCAAGACATTCAATTAATCAATATCCTAATTCAAGAGCCAAATAGATTTAGGTGATGATGAATATCTATATAGTGCTCTAAGTATAAAATGTTTTAAGATGAACTACTTCTGAATTCCACTTCTAATTTTATTCATGGGTCAACTCTTTATTTTTATTATGAATACTTACATTGAAAAGATTATGAATACTTACATTGACCTAGTATTAGGTCAGAAAAGGGAATGACAAAGGTGAGAAGTGGTTCAGGATAGACGAGGAAAGTCCTGGAAGCAGTGTTGCAAACAGCGTGGGGAGGATGAAAGGAAGAGGCAGGCGATGCTACTGATCTGAAGCTATGCTAATTTAAAGTCTTCAGGGAGGAGGGAAGGATGGAGATGTGTGGTGAAAAGACCTTGATTTAAGTTCTGCCACTATTGTGAACCAGCTCAGTGATCTTGCACAAATTATTTATTGTCTGTGAGCCTCAGTTTCCTTGTTAGCAAAGGAGAGTTGAGCCTGGTATCCCCCAGCTACCAGATAATACGCATGAAAGTGTTAGTCACTCAGTTGCGTCTGACGCTTTGTGACCCCATGGACTGTGTAGCCCACCAGGTTCCTCTGTCCATGGAATTGTCTAGGCAAGAATGCTGGGGTGGATTGCCATTGCCTAATACGCATGAAAGTGCTATGTTATTTAGGAAGTATCCCAACAGAAACAGTGGTGGTGGTTGATGACTTATAGCACATTTCCATGTTCAAATACTTTTAATATAGCATATCTTTTTTTTTTTTAAGTTTCTTCATTCTTTTTCCTGTTGAAATCTAGAAGGGTTAAAATGGTTTGTGTTGAGATATATATCTTTATGAGAACACTATTGGGTATAATAAGAGGGGTTTTTTTGCTCTGTGTAGTGTGATATTGATCTCTGAGAACCATTAGGAATCATTTTTGGCCATGTTAGTTCTGTTTTACTTTGCCTATACTTCAAAGGGCTAAGGCCATGATCAAGTGCCAAGAATTTCAAGTGTATTCTTGGCTTTGGCCCTAATTCTGAATAGACTTTGAGAAACTTACTGATACTCGTTGGCTTTCTGATTGTTAGAGAAGTAGGAGGCAGGCATAGTTATTTCATGTGGAAAATTCCACAGCTACAGAATTTTAAAATGGTTTAATTAATACTTAAGCTATAAGAGGATTTATAATGTTTTGATGTTTAAAAAGCAACTTTCCTTGTATTCGAATAGTAATGATTTTGACCTTTCAGACTCAGAGTGATCTTTTTGCAAGAAGACAGAAAATCTGCTGCCACTCTGAATCTCTAGTACTTCACAAAGTACCAGAGGTACATGTTTGTTTCTCCTTCCAGCTTCTTCATCTTATTGGCACTTAGAATTTTAAAGGGTGTACCCTTTGAGCTAGTACTGCTACTTAAGAAGAGAACACATTCTTAAAAGTGGTTGATGGAAAAGCTCATTAATATTCTATGTATGTGACCCTTATACTCCCCTGTACTCACTCTCCAGAATGCTCTTAGAAAAGCATTATGGGGCTAGTAATAAGTCAGAACGTCAGAGCTGAGGTCTGGACTCTCAGACAGCCTGCCCCTCCATCCTCTGCCTTTATCTGTTGGTAGTACTTAAACGCAGCTCTGATGCTGAATAGAAGGTACATGAAACTCTCCCTCCCTTATCAGCCTTTTGTCTCTAAAGAAAACAGAGCACACTTCACCCCAGAACCTTTTGCGATTTGTGAGATCATAGACTGAGGCAGAATTACCTTTATCGAGCCACCAGCCCCATCTGACTTGCAGATGTCTCATCAACGGGAGCCCCCTGCCTCACATGAAAGTGGGCTCCCTATTTGGAAAGGTATCTACCAAGAGAGAAGGCAGGAAAAATGAACAGTCATCAGAGTCATGGACATATTAAATGCTTTATTTGCTCAGTAGGGAGAGCTAATTTAAGCAAAGGAATAATCTGAGCAAAGCTTTACTTCTAGAAAGTAAATTTGGTCATTATATAGACGATAAGATGGTGGCAGATTGGATCAGGAGACAGAGAAACCACATAAAATTACCGCAGAGCACCTAGCAGTGGGGTACTGAGGGCCTCAGTGTTGCTGAAGGAAGCATTGAACTCCTGGTTTATAACTTTGATGGAACGTTCATCATGGTCATCGCAGCAGCTTATTTCAAAATATAAAGGCCTGGGGAATTCCTTGGAGGTCCAGTGGTTAGGACTCTGCTTCCACTGCAGGGGTACAAAACCAAGATCTGCTGAAATAATAGTAGCAATGCTTACTGAGCACTCAAGTTGTGCCAGGCTCCTTACTTGTAGTAACTCACTGAATCCTCTCTGAGATACATGTTGTTTGGTGCCCAGTTCACAGATGAGGAAGCTAAGCACAGAGAAGTCAAGTCAGTGACCCCAGGTCACATAATGAGTCCATTGGAGGGCCAGGATCAGTGCAGGCTGAGAAAGGATTAAAAAGCTGGGTGAATTGTTCTGTTATTTGCTTTGAAAATAGTATGAAATTAAATGAACTAGCTTTTCCTCAAAGATAAGATTTTTTTAAAAATCTGTAGAACTTGAAAGGCACACTCAGGATTTTTTTTTTAAAAAGTATGTGCTTATAATGTTAAATTACAGGAAACATGATTTATTTAAATATTATTTTCTTTTGCTTCCTGAGCCAGCCCAGCATGCTTTTCCTGGCTTTTTGTTTTTCCTGCTGCTACCAGCGGAAGACCAGAAATATGGTATCATTTGATACCCCCATCTCACTACCCTCACCATCACACTACTGTCGCTGAACTGATAAAAGAATGAAATAAAATATCTCTAATTCAGAAATTCCTTTACTGACAAAAACAAAAACCAAAAACTAGTTTTCAACCATGCCTATGATACCCATTCATAACAGAAACATTTAAAATTTCTTAAAAAGAAAAATAAAAATCACCCATGTTGTCACCATCCAAAGGTAATAATGTTGACATTCTTCTAGAAGCCTTTTTTTTTGTTTTTGTTTTTTAGAAGCCTTCTTTTAATACTGGTTTTATATGTTTATTTCATTGAAGATAAAAGCTAGAAATATTAATATGGTTTATATTCATATATTTAAGGTTTGGATTACTCGCTGATGGGGAAAAAAATCCATCAAAGTTTTGGTCATTTCTAAAACCACAATGAGGTATCACCTCACACTTGTCAGAATGGTACTCATCAAAAAGAACAAAAGTAACAAATGTTGGTGAGAATGTGGAGAAAAGGGAACCCTCACGCACAGCTGGTGGGAATGTGAATTGGTGCAGCCACTACGGAAAACAGTATGGAGGTTTCCCAAAACCTAAAAATAGAATTACTATATGACCCAGCAATTCTACTCCTGGATATATATCTGGGGAAAAAAACAACAACACTAATTCAAAATATACATGTTCACAGCAGGGTTATTTATAATTGCCAAGTTATGGAAATGACGTAAGTGCTCATCAACAGGTGAATGGATAAAGAAGATGTGGTATGTGCACACACACACACACACACACACACACACACACACACTGGAATGCTACTCAGCTATAAAAAAGAACACACTTTTGCCCCTTGCAGTAACATGGGTGAACTTTGAAGGCATTATGATAAGTGAAATGTCAGAGAAAGACAAATACTGTATGATATAACATATGTGGAATCTAAAAAATACAACAAGCTAGTGAGTATAACAAAAAAGAACCAGATTCACAGATACAGAGAACAAACTAGTGGTTACCAGTGAAGAGGAGAGAGAGGGGGAACATGGGGTGGGAGAGTCAGAGGTACAAATTACTCGGTGTAAGATCAACTGCAAAGATGTTTGTATAGCACAGGGGGTGTGGCCAGTATTTTGTAGTAATTGTAGATGGAGCTTAACCTTTAAAAATTGTGTTTTTAAAAAAGTGTGATCTGGTCCAGTTCTGTCCTTTGGTCCCCAGTTCTGTGACAATTTTCCTTACTCAAACTTTCCTGGTGAGTTACTAGACTGTGGCTGGGGTTCCTTAGGGCCTTTCCAATTGCATACAGCACCCAGATATCCTGGGAAACTTGGTACAGTAAAGGCAGGGAATAAATCGAAGTACACAGGGAGGTATGCTGCCTGCATAGCTGATTTCACGGCTTTTCCTGTTCTAAAACGGTGACGTCTTACTACGAATTTTTTTTTTTTGAGACCTTTGTGTTCTTTGTATTCCTGCGAATGTCTTTGAGCAACGTTTGTTGAACATTTGTTTCGCACACGATACTTCCTGAAATCGTTCCTGCTAAGAGCATCAGTCCAGGGGCACTTTTCAGCCCACATTGTACTTTCCCTGTCTGCCACGTTTGTTACCTTGATTGCTTCCAGAAGTTCACTCTTCCTCTGGCTTAAGGATATCACACTCTTGTGGTTTTCCTTCTCCATTTTTGCCTAGTCCTTCTCAGTCCTCGGTCCTCTCTCCTCCTCTGAATGTTGAGTCCTCCAGAGTTTGACTTTGGCCACTTGCTCTACTTACTCTACTCACTTTTCCTAAGACAGTATCTGAACAACAACAACAAAAAACTCAAGTGTTTTTCTTAACTTCCACCTCTCATTCCCCATGATTAAATGATTTATGAAATTTTATGTTTTCTACCTCCTTACTAGATATCAAAATGATTGATCCTATTGATTTTCTCCTATCACTACCTAATTTTTAGTAGTTTCATTATGACTTCATTTTCACAAAGGGCTATCTTTCCTAAAGATAGGAACGCTCTGCATTCCACAGAGTGTTGTGGTGTTCCACAAGATGTTAAATAGTATTCTATTGATGCAAAAAATCAGGGCTCCATGGCCAAGTAAGTTTGAGGAATGCTGCATACCACCATTCTCACCTTGGCAATTCAAAACAAACATGAAGCACTAAGAAATTCTGCTGAAAAGTGCTTTGTTTGCTTAACTTAGCATTTCTAGTAGACTTTTCCTACTTTTTGGGGTGGTAGTTTAGTCACTAAGTCTTGTTGCAACCCCATGGACTATAGCTTGCCAGGCTTTTCTGTCCATGGGATTTCTCAGGCAAGAGTACTAGAGTGGCTTGCCAATTCCTGCTCCAGGGAATCTTTCTGACCCAGGAATCAAATCCAAATGTCTGCATTGCAGGCAAATTCTTTACCGCTGAATTTAAAGAATTCTTTAATATCTTCCTTGTATCACATAGTTTGGGACATGCTTTGGTAGGATACAAGGTAAGGCACAAACTCATTTTTCTCCCAAGTAGTCAGTTTTCCTTTTCAATGAATTATCTCTCCCTTTCTTCTTGCTTATATGGCTTTCTTTATCGTATATTAAATTCCTAAATATCTGAGGTCCACCTTAGAGCTGACTTTTAGCTTATTATTTTGAGATAAGAATTGATGCTTTTGAACTGTGGTGTTGGAGAAGACTCTTGAGAGTCCCTTGGACTGCAAGGAGATCAAACCAGTCCATTCTGAAGGAGATCAGCCCTGGGATTTCTTTGGAAGGAACGATGCTAAAGCTGAAACTCCAGTACTTTGGCCACCTCATGCGAAGAGTTGACTCATTGGAAAAGACTCTGATGCTGGGAGGGATTGTGGGCAGGAGAAGGGGACGACAGAGGATGAGATGGCTGGATGGCATCACTGACTCGATGGATGTGAGTCTGAGTGAACTCCGGGAGTTGGTGATGGACAGGGAGGCCTGGTGTGCTGTGATTCATGGGGTTGCAAAGAGTTGGACACGACTGAGCGACTGAACTGAACTGAACTGAACTGAAGGCATCTGTCAGTTTTTTTTGAAGGAAGCCCATTTGAGTGTAGAATAAATCATCTTTAATCACTATAGATATGCCCCAGTATATCTGAGTATCAAATGTGAGCTTTCCAGCAATAAAACTGAGGCCGAGTGAGTCATCAATCATGGAGTCTATTGAAGAAATTTTTGACTTGGATAAGAAGTCAGACTTGAAGGGATATTCAACTTTTTTTGGTAATTAGCTACATCATCAGCAGTCTCAATGGGCAAGGACTGTATTCCCCCCACCGTCCTTTCCAATTAACAAGAGTGGTATTTAGCAACCTAGGGTTAAAGACTCAATTTTGAATCAGACACACTTGGAAATTTGTCCACACATATTTGCCTTTATAATATTCTGGCTTTGTGAAACAATTTTGTAAAATTACACCCAAGATTACACTTAAGATTATGAAATTAATCACATTTCACCTTGAGTTGCAGTTTTTTAATTAATCTAATTCTCATAGCCTGGAACTAGCAGTAATCATGTGAATTTCTTCTTTACATGATTGTGAGGCTAATACTTTTCTGTTTTTCTGTTTAAAATATCAGATGGGTTAGCCCACATTCTGGACACCTAGAACCCACAGTTCAGATACTTAAATGATGCTAAAGTCCCTTTCAATTGAATAATCCAGTACACAGAAGACCTTTCCCATTTTCTTGGGGAATGAAGAAAGTTAACAAACAGCAAACCAAAACATATTTATATACATGAAAGAATGTCTGGGTGGAGAAACTCTACTGTGTTACTAGTGGTTATAGATGGAGGATACGATTTTTCCATGGACTTGCTCCCCTGCGATGTGGTTTCTGGTTGGGTTCAGCTAATAGAGAGATAGGGAGGAGGGTGAGGCTAGGGTTTTGATTTCCCTGGCCCCTTGTTTGCAGGATTGCTGAATCCCTCCACTGAAGGACATGGCTCCTCACCAGAAGGGCTTCTCCACGTGACTCTTTCCTGAGTTCTGGTGACCAGTACCTCCCTTTGCCCCTTGAGCCTCACTGTTTCTATCTCTGTCCCAATCCCTCGTGATTTCCCTTGACACGAGCTGAAGATGGTAGTCATCACTGACCAAACAGTTCACTGACAGCATTAGGATCTAGGTGCTCACTTAAATGCTGGTTACTGTCAGTTACCATGGAGCTAAATGGCTGTGCACTTACATCTTGTTTTTCTCTTAGATCCTAGAGTTGAAGACTGGCTCCTCATGTCCTCACCTCTGCCACAAACCATCATCCTAGGATTCTATGTCTATTTTGTCACGTCCCTGGGACCAAAGCTCATGGAGAATCGAAAGCCTTTTGAACTCAAGAAAGTGATGATAACATACAATTTTTCCATAGTACTCTTTTCTGTGTATATGTTTTATGAGGCAAGTATCTTCAGTATTCCTAATGGGAGAATTTTACCTGAGTCTTTATGTTCATCTGTCATGATATTTCCTGATATGACTTTAAGGGTAACTCTCCAAGATTTAAGAAATTTCAGAAACTTAGCTCACTAGAGCAGATATTTGCACCCCTCCCCAAAAATATTGTTTTCTATAGACCAAATATTGAACTCCTTAAAGGATCTTGGTATAGTCTACCTTGCAGATAGTGAGAATTAACATTAAGTCCAGGGACTCACACACAGTTAACCATAAAAGATGATTGAATCCATAAATGTTCAACTTTAAGGAAACTCATAGTTGGAGAAATTAGATACACCTAAGACAGTGTATTGCCTGGAAAACTCCATGGATAGAGGAGCCTGGCAGGCTCCAGTCCATGGGGTCACAAAAGAGGCGGACACGACTTAGTGACTAAACAACAACAACAAAGATAGTGTAACTGCCAAGTGGAGGACTGATATTTGAGTCCAGGTCTGTCTGACATCGGAGCTCATTCTGACTCTAATGAGTTGTCATCATCATGGTAGTAATTTGGGGTTCAGAATGTATACACACCCTGATGACCTGTTAGGTGGTAGACTGTTTTGGTTTAGCTGAGTTTTGTGGGGAACAGAGAACTTAGACTTGTACAAGGCAATAGATGAGGGAAGCTGTCCCTTACCTGTCAAAGAGAGGTGGAGAATTTCCAGGACCACAAGCAGACTCATGAATTCTCTCTCTCTCCCTTCTGCTGATTATAAATCTCAGCTACCCTCCCTTCTCTGCTTTTCTGGGATTCCTTGCTTCTCTTTCAATGCTGGCTGGCTTCCTCATCTTCTGCTCCTTATCCACTTCCTCTGCAGCACAGCCTGTGCTTCCCCATTACCAGGACCCGGGAGGACCTCGCATGGCCTCTCCAGCCTCTCCAGACCTCATGGCCTCTGCACATGCATCTCTCCAGCCTGATTCTTGCTGTGGATTCACCTGACTAGCTCACCTTAAATCTGCTCTGGCATCATTTCTCACAGGCCTTCCTGAAGTCTGAACTTACTTTGCTGCCTTCTACTTTATTTCCAGACTTAACTCACAGGTCACCTTACTGTCCTTTCTGGAGCATAAGCAACTGAAAGGGAGGGAGTAATAGAATAGAGCTGGGGCGGGGGGTGCAGAAAAATACATGCTTTTGGCGAGTTATCAGAGATAGAATATAACCTACTATAGGACAGACCCAGAAGTACTAAGAACAGACCTGGAAGCCAGGAGACCAGGGACTAGTTAGTCCCAGTTACACTACTAACTAGCTACCTGATTTTGAACTAATCATTCAACTTCTGTGGGCCTCAGTTCTCTCATTATATAGAGTCAGGATTGACCTTGTCTCTCAGATCCCTTTATGCTCTGCTATCTAACTGTGTCATTGAATGTGGTGTCTCCAAATGTATACTCTGGAAGGAATCCAAGTATAACCAGTAAGTTTTGGTTTCAGCTTTAGAAATTACAACATAAAAGGTCTGAGAATGTTTGAATCTGAGAGTTTCTATCCCCTGTTAACCAGTAATACCTGAGTAACTTATATGCCAGTTTGGAGATTTATTACCTACCAAAGAGAAATGGTTACTCTTCCTTTGTGAAAGTCTAAAATATAGACATATATGTCAAAAGCTCTGCAGACTTTTGGAATGTTCTTAAATTTAATATCAGGAAAGCATTGAGTTCTGCTTTCTGTTTAATCAAAGGTTTTTGACAGCTGAGCAGTGTGTCAGTTCCAGGACACATTCACACATGGTTGATTGGGTGGAGCACAATTGCATTTGGTCTACATCCTCCACTAAGGATGTTAGGGCAAATGTGCACAAGGTGAAAGGAAGTACATCAGACTAAAGGAACCCACGTGCCTCATTTTATAGTGATGGCTCGAATGTGCTAGTTACTTGGCAAAAGTTGAGTAATAAAGAGAGACCAGCAAAGGCCCCACAGATGGTCACATCACAGAGCTTCTCCTATTCATCGCAGTGCTTATTTGGAGTAGGGAATCAGTCAACCTCATCTAAATGAAAGGAGTTAGCCTGTTACCTCAATCAGTCAGAAGTGAGTCTGAGTACGAGAGTATGAAGACTCTCACTGACAGATCAGGACTTTGTAAAACAGATTTAACTATTTCTGTACTTTCCTTTGTTCCTTCCTTTGAGAAAATTTATTGACTTGTCTTTGTAAGATATTTTTCTCATCCATGAAATATGTTTTTATGCTTTTCTGAATCTTAATTTTTAAGATTTCATAATTTACCAAGTTGATGGTGTTGATATTACAAGTCAAGCTAGGAGCTAGTTATCAAAAAAGGATAGTGTTTTTAAATACTATGGTCTAAGTGGTTTTTCTTTCTCCTTCATTTCTTTTCACCATTAAAATGTTATTCTGATTATGCCTCCTAAACTTTTGCCAAAAAAGTTAACTTACTGTAAAGTTGTCATTTCAGCTTTAATAATAATTAAAAGTACAGACTTAAAATGTAATGGAATAGAAAATGGTATAATCCTTATGCTGGGAAGGAAGACATCTTTCTTAGGGAAGATGCTGGCTTTTGTGAGAACAGGATGCCAGAGAAGAAACTGGTCATATTGTCAGAGCCCTAACTTAAGCCAACCATTTAATATAGATATTAATTTAAAATTAGAGCCCTTAGCTTTTCATTTTCAGATCCTGTTTTAAAAGGAGAACTTCCTACCACTAGACCAAAAGAATATCAATGTAATCTTTGAATTGTGGTCCAGACTTAACAATAGGCCTTTTCTTCTCACCACTGGCCTAAAGTCACTTCGTGGGTGTGTTGGAATTAAGGCTTGCCAGACTGTATTCTCTTGTTAATATTTTTGTCCCTTACTTGTTATGTGAATTCAAAGCAAAACTAGTATGTGAGTCTTGTGTTTGGTCTGTCTGGATTTAAAAGCCATGGACTATCACTTCCTATTACATCCACTAACTGAAACAAGAAAAATCTAGTTGTTATAGACATTGGATGAGTACACTGAGAAGGTTGGTTTGCTCATTTATTTGCTGACTAATTGCAAAGATTTGAAATGATCAAAAAAGGCTGATTTCAGACTCAGTCACCCCTTTGAGAATACACAAACATGCACAGGCACATAGAGATGTACATAAATAAAGTCAAATACTTACCAGTGTTTGCTGTTTAAACAAAACATTCCTGGTATTTTGTTCTCCAGTTTATTAGAATAATCATTCCAAGAAATAGTCATTTTAATTAGCACACAGTTTATATAAGTGTGACTTTACAACTTTTAAAACTCTTGATGCTTTGATATGAAGTGAGTTCCTGGTTTGTGATTGTTCTAGTCCACCTTTCCCTCTGCAGTGACTGCTGAGTTAGCTGAAAATGTAATGAGGAGACGTGGCCAAAACTACCTTTGTTGTAGCTGTTGAGCAAGTACTTTTCTTCTGTGATATGCATGTGCTCTCTTACAGTTTATAATGTCTGGCTGGGGTACAGGCTATTCGTTTCGATGTGATATTGTTGACTATTCACAGTCGCCTACAGCACTGAGGGTAAGTTTCTTTTCAGAAAAAACTCTAAATCAGTGTTAAAACTTTGTGGACTCTATTTTTAAATACTGAATGTGAAATCAGAAGGAGTAAATGACTCAATTATCACATATGTGTTGAGTGAAAAAAGCTAAAAATTACAAGAAAAAAAATTCAGGTGTGGGGTTTTCTGTAAAATGCAAATTGGTGCTTTTCTTTTTGAATTTCTTGGATTTAAAAGTAAATTTGTACCTGGCTCCTCAAAAATGGAATTACCATATGATTCAACAATTCCACTTCTGAGTGTATACCTAGATGAATTAAAAGCGAGGATTCAAATGACACACATACCTATGTGAAATAGATAACTAGTGGGAAGTTGTGTAGGGCAGGGAGCTCAGCTCGGTACTCTGTGAAGCCTCAGATGGCTGGGATGAGGGTGTGGTGAGAGGGAGATCCAAGAGAGAAAAGATACACATATACACGTAGCTGACTGACTTCATTGTACAGCAGAAACTAACACAACATTGTGAAGCAATTATACTCCAATTTTAAAAAAAGATATTTGTACACCAGCTTTCACAGCATTCTTCACATTAGCCAAAAGACGGAAGTCAACACACATGTCCATCAACAGATGAATGGATGGATAAACTGATATATAGATACAATGGAATATTTTTCAGCCTTAACAGGAAGGAAATTCTGACACCTGATACAATGTGATTGAGCCTTGAAGACATTATGCTGAGTGAAATAATCTAGGCACAAAGGGACAAGAAATATTGTACGATTCTGTTTTATGAGGAACACAGAGTAGTCAAATTCAGAAACAGGAAGTAAAATGGTAGTTGTCGGTGGCTGGATTCCCAGGTGGGGACTTACTGTTTCATGGGTACAGAGTCAGTCCTATGAGAGGAAGAGCTTTATGGATAGTTGTACAAGAACGTGAAGGTACTTAATGCCACCAAACTATACACTTTAAAATGGTTGAGATGGTAAATTTTATGTAATGTAAATTTTGCCAAAATTAGAAAATATAAAGTTCTTTCCCATGTTAAAAAAAATAATGAATTCCTTTCTATGTGTGTTTCTGCAGATGGTACGCACCTGCTGGCTTTATTACTTCTCCAAATTTATTGAGCTATTAGATACTGTGAGTATATCATCACCACATTTGGTAAATGTTTGATGTTTCAATGAAAGTGATAAACTGTGAGGGTTCGGTTGTCTGATAACTTTGGTTATCTCTCTTCCTCAGGCAGACTCCTATTATCTATTATTTTTTATTATCATTTTAGAGAATAGATAGCATTAACTTATTTTTCAGTCTTTTGCAAATGCCAAAAGATTTTTTTGTGTATCTACCATCTGGTTAAGATAAGAATGTAACTGTCACATATACTACAAAACTGAGCATCTTTATCTAGATGGATGACGGTTGTTCTGTGAAGTAAGTTCAGGAAGCAAAGAACAGAGAATATGTTACCTCTGATTCTTTATATCAAAGCAGTGTGTCATCCACACTCCTTTAACAGGACACATGCTTCAAAATTCATAAAGTCACACTAGAATGTTGTTATCTCTGGGATATCAGTAATTTTGGTAATATCAAAACTATATCCAGCTGCCTTTCTGAAGTCTGTCTTATTGGGTCTTCTCCGTTCCTGAGGATCAACTCTGAGTGGCTCCTGCGAAAAGCAAGTGCCATGGATTAGGATCCATGATGAGAGGAGAAAACCTTGTACCTTTGTTTCCAGAAACAACAGAAAGCTGGCTATTATTGTATCTTTGTGGCATGTGGACCTTATTTATCTGTAATCCATTCTGGCCTAAGACTGCCAAGTGTGTTTTCTTCAGAATATATTCCACTACATCTCTAGTAGCAAATCTAAACATGCTTTACCTTCTCAGCTGGCTACACATAATATTAGAATTATTGATGTGTGTGTTAGTCGCTCAGTTGTGTCCGACTCTTTGTGACCCCACGGACTGTAGTTCAGCAGGCTCCTCTGTTCATGGAATTCTCCAGGCAGGAATACTGGAGTGGGTTACCATTCCCTTCTCCAGGGGATCTTCCCCACCCAGGAATCAAACCCTGTTTCCCCCATTGCAGGCAGATTCTTTACTGTCGAGCCACCAGGGAAGCCCTGAATTATTGATAGAAAGCAGAACTTAGTAAGCATAGAATCCAGGGGTTCTCAAATTTTAGCATGCATTAGAATCACCTGGCTGGGCTTCCCAGGTAGTCCTAGTGGTAAAGAATCCACCTGCCAATGCAGGAGATCAGAGATGTGGGTTTTGATCCCTGCGTGGGGAAAATCCTCTGGAGGAGGGAATGGCAACCCACTCCAGTATTTTTGCCTGGTAAATTCCACAGACGAAGAAGCCTGGTGGGCTACAATCCATGGGGTCGCAAAGAGTCGGGCACAACTGCGCATGTACGCACGCACGCACGCAATCACCCGGAGAACTCATTAAAAACACACATGCTTCAACCCCACCCTCAGAATTTCTGACTCAGTGGGTCTTAAATGGAGCTTAAGAGTTTGCATTTCTATCAAGTTCTCAAGTGAAGTTATTGCTGTTGGTCCAGGGTCCACACTTTAAGAACCCCCACTGTCGTCCATTGGTTCTCAACCCTATGGCACTATAGACCTAATTGCCTTAGAAAACAAAAAGCTGGGCCCCACCCTAGAGATTTGGTGTCAAGATGGTCTGGAGTTACAGACCAGGCATGGTTATTTAAAAACAAAAGACAAACCTTCTTGGACCTAGTAATATGCAGACAGAGTTGAGAACCATTGATCTAGCCCAGAGGACTTAATCTGAAAAGAAATGGAAGCCAGAGAGTTTCAAGGCTTACCCAGAGAAATGCCGCCACGGTCTGGGAGTAGGACCCCAGATTGCTCGTGTATGGCTTTTTCTGTTGCACTGCGTTGCCTTCCTCTACATGCATAAGCAAATGTGCTTTGGCATCATTGTTCCTGCTTTGCGTGTTCTCAGTTTCAGCTTCCATAGGAAACTGGTGCTTCTCTGTGTCCTTCCCTGAACCACATTTCTCAAATACTCTTACGGATACTTTTGTTTCTGCCAGTCTGTTTAGTTCTGTACTTAAAAGTCTAACTTAGCTCTGGTTTTCTACATTTTGAATATTTTTGAACATTTAATTCTGCTGTTGAATATGTTTTTGAGAAGAAAAAAATCCCGTCCCCCTGCCCCCAGCTTTCTTATTCTACCTCTTTGTTTATTATAGAAATTATAGAGTTTCTGACTAGATACGTTCAATCTGGATGAGGGCTTTAACACCCTTCTCACTTTTCCTAAGCTGCTTTGCTTTCGTTTCCACCTTACTTCCCTAATTAATTCTTCAAGTGTTTCCCTCTTCATCTTTCTTTAATAATAATTTGCTAACTTCTGATTTGCTGCAAGTCTTCTTTCAATTTGCTTGATCCTTTATCTAAATTGGTAGAATATGTTAGGGAGCAGTATAGAATTTCAGTCCTAGGACTTCAAAGTCTGCTTTTCCATATATTTCAAAGTCTGCATGGGTGGTGTTGTTGTTGTTGTTTTTTTTAATTTGAACCAGTAACATTTTTTCAATAATTTTTGGTCATATCCTTCACTTTATATCTTTGATTTTTAAACACGGCATTCAGTATCTTTTCACCTTTTTATTGATTCTTCCGTGACTAGGCATCACACCTAAGTTCTCTTGTACTAATTATCTTTTGAGTTGCCTCTTAGAGAATCAGCTGCTTCTGTAGATTCTATAAGGCAACTCTTTCAAAGCACATTACAATATGGAATAGTAATAGTTTGCACTTGGCCGATATTTTTGTAACATTAGAAAATTATTGGATGATTTTATATGAACTTGATTTTCTTTAAATTATTTCAGATCTTTTTTATTCTGCGTAAGAAAAATAGTCAAGTGACTTTCCTGCATGTCTTCCATCATACCATCATGCCATGGACCTGGTGGTTTGGAGTCAAATTTGCTGCAGGTAGCCAAGGGAGAGTTGGGATTATGTGCTATAATTGGTTACATTTCTGTATGCTCTAAGCATAAATTCTATCTTTAAGTGTGATTTAAAAGAATCCTAAAACATCAAAGAATCACTTTGATCAAACTTCTGACTTTCATTAATTATCTGAAACATAAACACAGGACTCATAACTAGATCTTCCCCCACTCCCCAATACTCTTTAATATGTTTGACCTTTGGGTATAGTCTTCTACTCATCCTTTAGTTGTTTTGCTTGGATTTTATTCTTTTCCTATATAATTCTATACATATTTTAAAATAAGTAATAAATGATAAAATGGTAAAATCCTTCATTTTATAGAAATATAGTTAGATAACTATTGCTTATATGTTTCCAGGAAGTTAGAATGCTTATCTCAAGTTCCATGTCTTCTTTGCTTTCAAATTTCCAAAAGCTGATACACCAACAACTCTTTAAAGATGTGTCAGATTACAATTGTCCCACCTTCCCTAAACATCCTACCATATTAAAGGATGCTTTGATTGTTTTTTAAGGTCAAAAATAGTTTAACTCAAAAGCTTGGCGAACAGATTCTTTAGTTGATTTTTATTTTAGGCTTCTGAACATCTAGAATATGAGAGAACAGGAAGGTAAGTACTTTTACCTATCATAAAGTTTTCAATAAGTGATATCCTCAAGGTTATAGTCTTATTAGCAAAAGTTGTCTGGGGGATTTATTTGTTCTAGTTTCTTCAATTTAAGAAGTCTTCCTGTAGGCTTGCAGGCCATTCTAGGCAAAGCTTTAACATTTCTATGGACAGCTCACCTCTACTGGGCACTCTGACTTTGTAAGACTAAAGGAAAGAGAAACTACAATTGAGGAACTCTTGTTTGAGTTTTAGACTCTCTAGACATGGGGAGGAGGGTCGGGGGTGGAAATCTGCATGTCTCAGAGCATGAAGGGACATAGATAAGCCAGTGGCTAGAATAGGATGCCAGAACCTAGGGGAACTGGAAGGGCTGGCCCTACTTTGACCCAAGGGCATCAGATTTTCCAGTATGTAAAGTAGCTCCTTGCCAAAAATTGGCATTTATCTGTTGAAGACTTTTTTTTAAAGGAAATGTAGTTGTTTTTCTTATAATGTATATATATGAATTTAAAAATTTAACCCACATTATAACAAGATGGTCTCATCTGAGTCCATTTCACAAATCGAATGTAGTTACATTATTTAATCTCCATTATTTTACTTTGCTTTCCATGCTTTTGTTTTCTCTTGCACGTATATTGCGCCTCTCAGTTCTTTTTACAGTGATATTTCTTGACACTATTTCTTTTGGCGGAAATTAGAAAATACCTAAACATCCAGTAATCGAATGGTTGTGATGTCTTGTGTTTATAATTGTGAAATGCAAATGATTTTGAGAAACATGTAGCTCCAACTCCTGTTAAGCAGCTTGGCTCCTTAATTTATCAGAAATAGATGGCTATTCTTACTATTCTATTTTTAAAGTATGCTAGACAAGGTGTTTTCACACTCTTCAGTTCCGTTCAGTTCAGTTCAGTTGCTCAGTCGTGTCCGACTGTTTGCGATCCCATGAATTGCAGCACGCCAGGCCTCCCTGTCCATCACCAACTCCCAGAGTTTACCCAAACTGGTGATGCCATCTAGCCATTTCATCCTCTGTCGTCCCCTTCTCCTCCTGCCCCCAATCCCTCCCAGCATCAGGGTCTTTTCCAATGAGTCAACTCTTTGCATGAGGTGGCCAAAGTACTGGAGTTTCAGCCTCAGCATCAGTCCTTCCAATGAACACCCAGGACTGGTCTCCTTTAGGATGGACTGGTTGGATCTCCTTGCAGTCCAAGGGACTCGCAAGAGTCTTCTCCAGCACCACAGTTCCAAAGCATCAATTCTTCAGCGCTCAGCTTTCTTCACAGTCCAACTCTCACATCCAAACATGACCACTGGAAAAATCATAGCCTTGACTAGATGAACCTTTGTTGGCAAAGTAATATCTCTGCTTTTTAATATGCTATCTAGGTTGGTCATAACTTTCCTTCCAAGGAGTAAGCATCTTTTAATTTCTTGGCTGCAATCACAGAACTTATTTATTCAGATATCTTTCAAAAGACCAGATTATTCTATTCCAACACTGAAGAATAAGTATAAATTAAAAATAAATAGGAAGACAGTACCCCCAAATACAGTAATTAAGAGATACTGACACAAGGGGTCTCCCTTTCCTTCTTTATCCATCACTGTATTTTCTAAATTTTCTTGTTTGAATATCTGTTGATTCTATAGTGGACTAGCAAACACTTGAACAGCATACCTAATATCTGTTCAGTAACAAATACAGCAACAAGAGCAAGGGTGTTTCCAGAAATGTGGTGTGGTGTTGGCTTTCATTCCTAGAATAAAACTGTCCAGCTTTATCTGTCCTTTCAAAAACCAGAGCACAGCTGATCTCTATCTCGTATTTAATTTCCTGTTTGCCTATTGTACTCCTCCCTGGGATAATAGCAATCCAGTTTTTCTTTTGAATGTGATGAAAATATTTCTGTGGCAGGTTTTTATATTAATTATGTATATACTCCCTTTCAGAGATACGGAGAATTGTGATAATTACCCAGGTGGTTCCTTTATATTTTTTCCAAACCAAAGAAGTAAAATGTGATGGTACTAATTATAATTCATTTTTTGCAGAACTATTGTAAAGAAGAAAGCAAGCTTACAAAGTACTTTATAAGAAAAGTCTTCCAAAGGAGATATGAGAAGTATTACTAATTAAAATGTGATTGCTATGTGAACAAACATGAAAGTAACTCACCAGAAAACAATCACTACTAGAGAAAATAAGCAAGCTAATTTGATTTGATAGCTTATTTTAATCAGTAACCCTAACTATAAACACTCTTAGCTACACTATGGCCATGCTAAATTCCTGTCCATAGGAGCCTCATTTTAGGACATTCAAATGGTGAAAGTTTCTGAATGGAAAATAGAATCTGGTCTGATTCATTATCAAGCATGAAATAGATTTCCTGTGTATCTGTAATTGTGAGACAATGGATTTGAAAGGTAGCTGGCTTGTCCCCATTTAAGTAGCTTAACTCATAAACTCTTCTATTTTTAAATTACCCTAGAAAAGGTGTTTTTACACCACACTAATTTATTCATTTATGTTTCTTTTGGGAAAAAGACTAATCCAAATGTAAATAATAGAAGCTGGAAGTTTGTTAATAAGTTTCATTAGTTCAGTTTCTTCTTACTTGAAATTTGTGATAATGAAAGGATTAGCTGAAATTTGATTTATTCTATTCAGGAGAGGAAAGTTTATGAAATATAGTATAGCATGAAAAAGACTTTTCATATTTAAATATGAAATTTTAAAATATTTATTTTAAAACTACTTACTTTTAAGCAGTTTTAAATATTATTTAAAACAGGTTATTTTAAGGAGTACTTTGGCAATGGTAACATTTAGAAGTATCTAGCATTGTTGCAATTATGGATGATTTTTTTTAAAGTAATTATTTCTGCTATGAAGCAGTTTTTATGACATTTGTCCTTAGAAGATTGTAGTCAAAGTAATACATTTCAGTTTTGCTTTAAACTTTCTATAAATCACAGTGTTCATGAATTCAGTCCTTTGTCTAATGTAATTAGGCAAATTTGTGAGATTTTGTTTTATTTCTGAAATCAAAGAATATTAGAGTAAGTAAAATAGAATATTTTTAGAAAAATTTAAATTCCAAGTCAACATTACTAAGCTGAATCAGGCTGTATGTAAAGAATGAAGATTCTTCTAAATTGTTCATCTTAGGAAGGAGACACTGGGGAAGAGTTTTGTTTTCTTCCCCCACCATCTACTAATCACTTTGTTTTCCCTTTCCACTGTACTACTGATTCAGTTAGGGCTTCCCTGGTGGCTCAGCTGGTAGAGAATCTGCTTGCAATGTGAGAGACCTCGGTTTGATCCCAGGGTTGGGAAGATCCCCTAGAGAAGGGAAAGGCTACCCACTCCAGTGTTCTGGGCTAGAGAATTCCATGGACTGTATAGTCCATGGGGTCGCGAAGAGTCAGACATGACTGTGCGACTTTCACTTCATTTCACTGATTCAGTTAAAGACAATTGAAAGAATCTTGGCTTATATTTACTTCAGGGTCTTCTATCCTAACTTGCCTGGAAAATCCCATGGACGAAGGAGCCTAGTCTGCTGCAGTCCATGGGATCGCTCAGAGTCAGACATGACTGAGCAACTTCTCTTTCACTTTTCACTTTTATGCACTGGAGAAGGAAATGGCAACCCACTCCAGTGTTCTTGCCTGGAGAATCCCAGGGATGGGGGAGCCTGGAGGGGTGCTGCCTATGGGGTCGCACAGAGTCAGACACGACTGAAGCGACTTAGCAGCAGCAGCAGCAGCTTCTATCCTAAATCGAAGGTGATCAGTGGGAAATGTGGTAGGATTAAAAGAGGAAACCAAGATAGGAAGGCACAATTAATAATAGTCAAATGGAAACAGCATCAAAATGGTTTAACAATTAATAAATGTTTATTTTGGAAAAACAGTGATTGATTAAAACAAACTTAACATAGCTTACTTATGAAAGCCAGTGGTTCTACTGCCAAAATTTTGTGGCACTAAAAGTATTGAAAACTATTAAGAGTGAAAAAAAGTTAATTTGATTTTACACAATAATATGTAAGAAATGTATATATAGATTCTTAGTGGCTTAATCTGTAATAACTCAAATTGGAAACAACTCAAACATCTTTTGATTGGAGGGTGGATAAATATGTTGTGATGAATTCATATCAGGTAATACTACACAGCAATAAAAGGACAATTTATGTGGATGCATCTTAAAAACAGTATGTTGATTAAAAGAAGATAGCCACAAAGAATACATCCTGTATTAATTCTAAATTAACTAATTAATTAACAAAAGTAATTAATTCTAAATTAATTAACAATTAATTCTATTTATATGAAGTTTGTAATAGGCAAAACTAACAGTTGATGATGGAAGTCAGAATAAAAGTTACATTGGAAGGAGTATATTCATTAGAAGGGGCACATGGGAACTTTATGTGGCATTAGAAATGTCTTATATCTTGAATTTGGTGGTGGTAACATATTTTAAAAAATCATCAAGTTATACACTTAAGATTAGTGTACTTTGTGGCTTTATATGTTAATTCTTACTAAAAATGAATTTGATTACTATTATTTAGCAATATATTATATTTAAAAGGTAATTCCACTTAGTTTGTTAAGGTAGGTCCAAATCACAGGAAAATCTTAGTGTTAAGATAGAATAAATAAAGTCGTGCTAATTTATTTTCCAGGATTTTATTTTATATTTTACAAAATGAATGTAGTATCCAGCTCCCTCTAATTTTATAGATGTTTAATAATAATGATATTTCATATTTATTTTTCTTCCCACTAAAATTAAAGAAATATACTAAAAGTTCAGACCAAAATATATCTCATCTTAAGGAACAGTGCCCCTATTTTATGATATTTTTTTTCCAGGTGGTTTGGGAACATTCCATGCCTTTTTAAATACAGCTGTACATGTAGTCATGTATTCCTACTATGGACTGTGTGCACTGGGACCAGACTACCAGAAGTATCTGTGGTGGAAAAAGTATTTGACGTCATTACAACTTGTGAGTAGTTAATTTTCTTTAAAAGCAGATATGAAACTAAACTGGGAGTCACTTGACTTCTTTATGAATGAGGATATTAACGAAAGGGCAAAGTTTGCAAAAGATAGGAATATAAATTGCCTGGCCTCTAAGGCATCCCGGGTGGCACAGTGGTAAGGAATCCACCTGCCAATGCAGAAGATTCAAGAGACACGGGTTCCATCCCTGAGTAGGGAAGATCCCCTGGAGTAGGAAGTGGCAACCCACTCCAGTATTCTTGCCTGGGAAATCCCATGGACAGAGGAGCCCGGCAGGCTACAGTCCATGGGATCGCAGAGTCAGACATGACTGAGCACACACACATGCATGGCATACCATCATTCTTTATATCTTCCGTGAACTTTTGTCAGGAACTTTATTGAAAACAAAGTATATTTGGTAGCCAAGAGGCTCAGACAATTAAACTAGCATGTGTGTTTTTATACCATCTTTATATTATTTTATGCATTTATATGAGGAGGAAATGGTAGCCCACTGCAGTATTCTTGCCTGGAGAATTCCATGGACAGAGGATCCTAGCAGATTACAGTTCACAGGGTTGCAAAGAGTTGGACACAGCTGAGCAACTAACACATACACAACATGGATTTATATAAAATAAATTTATTTATGATCAAAATAATCTCAAAGTTATGTGAACCTCATTAGATATAATATTAAATTAGAAGTTAGAAATTCCATATGCTAGGTCTAAATGACCTTGAGGGAACGTAACTTTCATGAGCCTTCCTGTGTGCCTGCCTGCCTAGTCCTAACATTTACAAGTTTATCTTTCCTCCAGTTAGTAAAGTATTGTGGGAATTAAAGGTGTAGAGTGGCGCTGTAAAATACATGTTGACAAAAGTGACAGCACCCTAAATAACCAAACGGAAGGAAATTATTTTAAGTCCTGCTTGGAAATATTACAAAGTTCTGAAAATTATTCACAAGTCCTTTCTTTTTAAGCATTTTATGCAAATGGAAAGTAATATATGTTTATTGTAGAGAAATTAGAACATCTATACTGCATATAGAATTTGTCTTAGGCGTTTTTTATCACTTAACATACTCTTAAGTGTTGTAAAAACTTTTTAATAATATGGAAAAATACTTATATAGGGAAGATACATGCTGTTTATTATTTTTTCAAATGTGTTGATAATATTTACACAAACACACCTGCATAGAATGCTGAGGATGCTACTTTGACTTTCTAAAGTTTCATTTTCTCATCTGCAAAATGAGAGGAATAATTGTAGCTACAGCACAGAAATGTCTTAAAAGTTCCTTGAGATAGTGCAAGGAAAGTTGATGATGATAATAACAAGAATGATATAAAAATCATAACTATGGTTAGAATAGATTGTGGGTAATCATTATTTATTTTTATGTGTAGATTTTTTTTTATATGTGTAGATTTTTAGTTTTCCAAAATTTCTACAGAACATGTGTTACCTTTTAGTCATGAGAAAAAAGATATCCAAAAAATCTGGACATTAGCCCAAAACATGTAATATGTTCTTTTAAGACTGTGCAGAACGTTCTGGGACACAGAGCCCTTGGTCATATGATGCTCTCTTACTGCTTGAAAATTCTCTGCTATAGCTGGCAGATAGGATATATTTTTGTCTACGACAGTGGAGGACTGCTGGCAAATATGAAGACTCAGTGATGCTGTGGTTCCAATAAAGTAAATGAATGGGTCTCTAATTAGAATGTTTTTATTCCCCGCCCCACCCCATCCTCAACTGAAATAGCCAGGTTAACAACAGGATGGAATGTTTGAAATCAAGCTGTCATAGAAAAATTAGGCCATAAGGTAGTGGCCCTGAGTGTATTTCTTCAGACAAGACCTCAAGTTGAGACTGACGGGTCTCTGAGTGTTAAAGCGCTGCTGCGCCGTTCTGCACGTGTGCGTGCTCAGTTGTGTCGGACTCTTTATGACCCCATGGACTGCAGCTGTACAGCTCCAGGGAATTTTCATAGCACTCCCTGGAGTTGTGTGCTTTGGCACCACTGAACAATGTTCCAAATTCCCATCTGCATTTTGACATTGTTCCACCTACTCTCACTCCCTTGGAGGCTAGATTGAAAGATAAAATTCCCTGTTCAACAGTGGCCTAGATGCGGTTGGAGAGTGTTTAAATATAAGCAAAGAATGTGTTAAATAATTGCTCCATTGTGACTCTTGGGAGCTTAACAGTACTTTCCATTCTTCTATCTGTTAGATCCAGTTCGTTCTTATCACCATCCACATCAGCCAGTTCTTTTTCATGGAGGATTGCAAGTACCAGTTTCCAGTCTTTCAGTACATCATTATGAGTTACGGCTGCATCTTCCTGCTGCTCTTTCTCCATTTTTGGTACCGTGCTTACACCAAAGGTCAGAGGCTACCCAAAACTGTGAAACATGGAATCTGCAAAAACAAAGATCACTAAAGTTCAAGTACAACATAAGTCTATGAAAAAGATTGATATCTTGTCTTCCTTGACAATCAAGAGATATTTCCATGTGCAGTGCATTTTGTATATTTTTCAAAACCAAAAGCTTGTATTTTTATGATAAGTTATTGGGGTTGCTGGTATTTGAGAGCCCAAAGCTCCCAGAGAACAGTCTTCTGATAATTAGAGCCTAAAGCAGCCAGTTTTTCAGCTGCTTTTAAACCTAAAGATCTTATTTAGCACATTTTTTAGATTGAAAGAAGGATGTGAAACAGTACAGTAATCTTCAAAGAAACCCAGTATACATGAAAAATATCATTTGATATTTTGAGCATGGGAAGAGATCCATGCAGTACAGAAGATTCCTTCTGCAGGGTCTGAAAACCTTTAACTATGGGCTCTGGCTTTGTTGCTTGTTGACTATATTCAGAAGACACTGTATTTACTCTAAACTTAACTTCCCATTCTAAAGAGCTAACGTGGTTTTGATAAGTTATCATTTAAAATCACTAAGTCATTTTTAATGAATCTCTTAAATAGCCGGCACCAGTTTTGCTTGTAAGACTTCCTCCCAACACTTTTGCTTGGTAAACTGTTTAAAGGTAACAATCCTTTAGGTTAGTACATTGATGTACTTGATACTAAGGTGGAGTTAATATTTTGAAAACAAGGTGATTTGTTCTGATGGCTTAATGAACACTTTACTGTTACTCTTTTGCACTGAACTTTGCATATTTCTGGGAAGCGGTGAATTTGTCCAAGGAAAAAATACATAGTTGTCTGTAGTATTGATGTAATGTCACTTTCTCATATGATCATGGTTTAAAGGATTATTTTGGTTAAATATATATTGGTTAGATGTGTAAGTGCTCATATCATTAGCACACATTAAATGATTTTATACATAGTTTTCCAGGGGTGGGTGAAGAGTGGCTTGTGAAGCAACTGAAAGCAAATGGTGGCACAGAGACTATCCAGGGAAGACTTGGTGATAGGGGTCTCTCATAAAGAGAGCGAGGGAGAGAGACTGTGTAACAGTTATTGTTATAGATTCACTACATGGAAAAATGTTTTCCAGAATTATGAATTAATTAACAGCCTAGAATTTTTCTTTTTACATATTTATGAGCTATATAATGAAGAACTGCAATGCATTTTGTATAGCTTTCATTTCTTTAAAATTGCTGCTTTCTAAAATTCTCTTGTTTTCACATTTTGTTGGGGAACCCAACTACTGATCAGTAGAGTTTCACCCAAGAAATAGCAATAGTTGGGCATTTCTGAATTTTTCCATATCGCTCTTTTACTTGTTATACTTGATTTTAAAAGGTTGCTTATGCTTGTGTCAGTGGAAGCAATTGGTACCCAGTCATTGTGTAACACATAATGATACTTATTGAACAACAAAGACTGAGTTTCTACCAACTATACATCCATAGAGTTAAGTGTCTCCCTCCTAATCCATTCATTTATACCATGGCCTTTTCTCTTCACATTCAGCAGGTTCGTAAGTTTATTTGCCTGTAGTGATTTCACTTTCTTACAGTATGAAATGATGAAGGTTGGTAAAAGGAGAGATTACATTTAAAAATAAATAAATAATAACAGGAAAGCAAAGGTAAAAGAAACAGCAGCTCTAATTTATTTCTCTATGAGAGTCTTAGGGTCTCCTTAAGTGTTTTCCTGTTTTGGCTCTTCAAATCCAGCCTAAGCTAAAGTGAAGAGGTATGGTAGATGCTGTTACACATATGCACAGTTCCCAAAGACCCCAGTCGGGTAAAGACCAAAAGGAAGCAAAACTAAAAGAAGATAAAACAGGAGAGCTGGGTTCGATCCCTGGTTTGGGAAGATCCCCTGGAGAAGGGAATAGCAACCCACTCCAATATTCTTGCCTGGAGAATCCTATGAGAAGAGCCTGGTGGGCTACAATCCATGGGGTCGCAAAGAGTCGGACATGACTAAACGACTTTCACTCACTTGGTATCTTTGCATACTTTCTGCCTTGTACTGCACAACCTCCCCTCATCTTCCTGTAGCCTTTAAAATGATTGAGGTGCCTATGAACTAATAGCCACATGTGATGGAGTCACACTGTACACTGTATGAATAGGAGTAGAGAGTTAGAATGTTACATGAAAAGAAATCACAGCTGGCAGAGGCAACCTCCATGTGAATGAACATCAGCAGATCAGAGTGCCACTGGATGCAGGACTGGGTGGGTATTGTTTTCTTAAATGGCTCTGTGGGTCACAGAAAGTTCCTGTTGGACTTCCATCCCGCTTTTCAAGACTTCCTTGCCTTTGGGTGTGCTTTGCTTACCTGACAAATAAAAAGGCCAGCTACAAAACCTGGCTTCTGATACAAAGCTGAATTCTTTAGAACCTATAGCTACATTATAAATAAATACAAATATAAAATTTTAAATATCTGTGGGACATTGCCTTTTTACAGTCTTAATTGAGAAGACTGCATTGTTACATAAATTATAAGATTATGAAGTTGCATTTCTTCAATTATCCCTTATTTCTGTTAACTACTTTAAAGACTGTGGAAAACTCTGTGGAAATTGTCAAAGTTTGGGTCTGATTTTCAGTGTGTGTATTATAATAATAAATTCGTGGTATTGCATGTCTATGTGTGTATGTTTTTCATTTTGGAATCTTAACTACGTATGTTTGCATGGAAAGATGGTGTTTTAATCTGCATATTCATTTAATCAAATCATTTCACACACTTGTTGTACCCTTGCTATGTTTAGAGCCCTGTGCTGGACACTGAAAGTGAAAGTGAAGTTGCTCAGTCGTGTCTGACTCTTTGCGACCCCATGAGCTATACTGTACCAGGCTCCTCCGTCCATGAGATTTTCTAGGCACGAGTACTGGAGTGGGTTGCCATTTCCTTCTCCATGGGATCTTCCTGACCCTGGGATCGAAGCCGGGTTTCCCACACTGTAGGCAGATGCTTTACTGTCTGAGCCACCAGGGAAGTCCTGGACATTAGAGTGTTACAAAATACAAAGATGCCTACCTACCGTGCGGGACTTTCCTGATGGACCGATGGTTAAGACTCCACACTTCCACTGCATGGGGCACAGGTTCAATCCTTGGTTGGGGAACTAAGATCCCACACGCTGCACAACACAGCCTAAAAAACAAAAATCAAAGATGCCTACCACATAGTTGATACCCCCTGGAGCTTGCAGGATGTCAGAGAAGATTGTGTTACAGGGAAGTCTATGGTTGGTGTCATATGAGTAAAGGTCCTGGCACTTAGTAGCAGGGAAGTCTCCATGAAGGTATGTAAATGTGGGTCATGTACAGATTATCAAAATGGGAAGTGGGTTAGTGGAAAGAAATAACAAATCGAGGTCCAGAGGCAGGAAAGTGTAGGAAATGACCAGCAGACCAAATTAGAGCAAGGCATCCTCAGATATGCAGATGACAACACCCTTATGGCAGAAAGTGAAGAACTAAAGAGCCTTTTGATGAAAGTGAAAGAGGAGAGTGAAAAAGTTGGCTTAAAGCTCAACATTCAGAAAACTAAGATCAAGGCATCTGGTCCCATCACTTCATGGCAAATAGGTGGGGAAACAATGGGAACAGTGAGAGACTTTATTTTTGGGGGTCTCCAAAATCACTGCAGATGGTGACTGCAGCCATGAAATTAAAAGACACTTGCTGCTTGGAAGGAAAGTTATGACCAACCTAGACAGCATATTAAAAAGTAGAGGCATTACTTTGCCAACAAAGGTCCGTCTAGTCAAAGCTATATATAGTTTTTCCAGTAGTCAGGTATGGATGTGAGAGTTGGACTGTAAAGAAAGCTGAGTGCTGAAGAACTGATGCTTTTGAACTGTGGTGTTGGAGGAGACTCTTGAGAGTCCCTTGGACTGCAAGGAGATCCAACCAGTCCATCCTAAAGAAAATCAGTCGTGAATATTCATTGGAAGTTCTGATGCTGAAGCTGAAACTCCAGTACTTTGGCCAACTGATGTGAAGAACTGACTCATTTGGGAAGACCCTGATGCTGGGAAAGTTTGAAGGTGGGAGAAGAAGGGGACAAAAGAGGTTGAAATGGTTGGATGGCATCACTGACTCAATGGACACAAGTTTGAGTAGGCTCCGGGAGTTGGTGATAGAGAGGGAAGCCTGGCGTGCTACAGTCCGTGTGGTCGCAAAGAGTCGGACATGAATGAGTGACTGAACTGAACTAACTGGTGAGACTATGAAATAGCATAAGCACAGAGAATAAAAGACTTACCAGATTTGAGTGGGGAGGAAAAGAAGATTGGTCCTTACCCAAGAGGTTAAGGACCCTTGGGTTATGATACTTCCACTCCAGAAGGTAAGTGTATTGTTGACTGGAGAGGAGATGAATGGGTGGGAAATGAGGACAGAAGTTTCTGTAGACATTTCTAGCAGATGCAATCACAATGAAACGCTTACAACACGTCCTGTTATACCAAGTTGCCCCAGAGAGAAGACCAGAGGGCTCTTTCTTTTAGTGGTTAACTGGGTGTGGTCATGGCTTTCACTGACAGCTGCCATCAGCTCAGGCTGCACATGCATATATGATCCAACCAACAGCACCACCCTCATCATCTAAGTGAGCACCTATATTCAAGCTGCAGCATTTTTAAAATATCACTGTACTTTGCATATATTCTAAAGTCAGCAGGATTCAGTCCATTTAGGGAACAGCCTGGTTACTAAAGACAGAAGGTTTGGTACAAGGTATTATTGGCTACAAGTGTCCAGGCCGTTCAAGGGGACATTCTGTGCCCAGGTTGCTCATGGGGACTTACAACTTCAATAGGCCTGATGTATGCATCTGACTACCTGAACGTGCAAGCTCTGGATTCAGAGCTGCTGTCTTCTATCTTAAAAGCTGAATGAACGCTTGTCAGCATGTCTTCCACCTGCTTTGCATTGTCCTGTTCATGAATCTGTTTCTTTTTATTCTCGTGCCAAATATCCTACTTTGAGCCCAGATAGTTTTGCCCAGATGAGAGCATTATCCTTGGTCTTTTTGCATTTTTACCCATCATAAGAACTTTGTATCCAGCTAAGCCACTGTCATGGAGGGCAGCTGGGGGCAGGAGTTGAGAGCACTGACTCTGGAACCAGCCTCCTGGTCAGATCCTGGCTCTGATACTTAAAGCTGTATGACCCAGGTGACCTCTCTGAGTCTTAGTGGCCCCACTAAAAATAGGGACCTTGGTACTACTTCCTTCATTGGTTCAGTGTGGAGATTAGATAAGTTAATACAGGGAAAGCTTTTAGGGCAGCACCTTCCTTCCAGTTCAGGCCCCAAACCTCGAAGTCATCCTCGACTCCTCTCTCTCACTCAACAACAAAGGCTTCCTCTTAAAGTAGCAGCAGAATTTGACCACTTCTGGACCCTCATCACGTCGGCCTGTATTTCTAAAATAGTTTCCTCTCTGACTCACTGCTTTGGCCCATGTCTCCATACAATGCATTGTCTACACAGCACCCAATGTCATCTATTAGCAAATTGATGCACGTCACACTTTTACTCGAGACCCAGCAATGGCCTGTGATTTCACCCAGAGATGAAGCCAGAGTCTCCACGATGGTCTACAAGGCCTTCCATGGTCTGTCTCCACTGCCGTTGCCCCTCTGTCCTCATTTCCTATGACTCCCTACTCAGCTTCCTCTGGCCCAGCCATGCCGGCTTCCTTGTGTTCACTGGCCTGTGCTAAGCACAGTCCCATCTTAGGCCCTAAGGTTTAGCTTTTGCGTCTGCCTCAGGGTCACTTCTTCTTGGCCAAACCCTTCATTTCCCTCCAATCTTTGCTCAGATCACGCTTTCTCAATGAGGCAGGCCCTGTTTACCCTATTTTCTACTGCAACAAGCACCTCCCTTTGCCTTGTACTTTCTTTGTTCCATACAACTATTATTACCTTCTAACATGCCCTACAATGTGCTTAGTTATTATTTATATTGTTTGAAGGTGAAAAGTGAAAGTGTTAGTCGCTCAGTTGTGTCCAGCTCTTTGCAACCCCATGGACTATAGCCTGCTAGGCTCCTTTTGTCCATGGAATTCTCCAGGCAAGAATGCTAGAGTGGGTAGTCATTCCTTTCTTCAGGGGATCTTCCTAACCCAAGAACTGAACCAGGGTCTCCTGCATTGCAGACGGATTCTTTACCATCTGAGCCACCAGAGAAACCCCCATTTATATTGTTTTTTTAGAATGTCTTTCTCATTAGAAAATAACCTTCTTGAGGGCAGACATTTTTGTCTGTTTTGTTCACTGCAAGTTCCTAGAAAAATGCTGGCATATGACAGGAGCTCAAAAAATATGAGGTTCTCTTTCTCTGCTCATTCTTTTACTGACTTATTCATTCATCCAACAACAGGTTATTAAACTAGTATGTATCAGATTCTGTGCTGAACACTGAGCATAAAAAACAAGTCAAATAATAGCAGTCCCCACAGAGATTTGCACTTGGGTAGAGGGAGACAAGTAGGCAAACAAGTCAAGTATCCCAGCGGAAACTGATTTTTAATCTGCATGATGTAGTGACACAAAGGAGAGAGAATTTTCCCCGGCTGAGGGCAGGACTTCAGAAAAGGATTGAAAGAAGTGGTATCAGCTGACTTGTGAAAGATGAGAGGCTGTTTGTCAAAGAGAAAATGAAGACGAGAGTGTGCCCAACAGGCAATTCCAGGTGAGAAAAGGAAAGAAACGGCCTGGCATGAGCTTAAGGGAGCTTTGTAAGGTGAATGCAGTGTTTCTGCTTCAAGGGTGCAGGCCCAGGCCCAAGACTGATTGGGAAGCAGGAAGGAAGAACATGTGGTGAGTTGATTTTGGACATGTTGAGTTTGAGGGGCATCCCTCCATCTAATCTTTTCCTCAGGCACTAGTGTGATGACTGTTCTTTTTAGGCAATGAGATGAGGAGAGAAGAATCAAGGGTGGTAGGTAAAGAAATGTGGGATTGAGGGAATTTTTTTTTAAAGAAGAAGAAGCATACACATGTTTATTTCCTCTAGGGATGGCTTGAGAAGAAGAGTGAAAAGTTGCATAAACACAGTGGGGAATGGATGCAGCCAGGGACAGAGGCAGATTTCAAATAATCCCCAGCCTCTAGCTGAGGAGAGCATACATTTGTAGTGGTCCCGATGCACATAATTGTGTTAGCCCATGATCTTGTGGGCACAGAGAGGCTTGCATTGACCAAGGTAGGGATTTGCAAGAAGGATGCAGCAGAACAAGGAAAGGAGAATATTAAGAATGACAGTAAGAGCAGATGAAGTGATGGAGGTGAGTGAAATCAGGATTCTCAAACAACAGTGGTGCTTATTAAGCTCCTTATGTGTCTCATGCAATTATATCCTCAGAACATCCCTACAAGATAGGTACAATAAGGAAAATACAGATAAAGAAATTAGCACTTACAACATCTAGGTAAATTGCCCAAGATCAGGCAGTTATTAAGTGGTAGAATGCCTGCATGCTCAGTCAGGTCTGACTTTGCAGTCACATGGACAGTAGCCTGCCAGGCCCCTGATGCCAGGCTCCTCTGTCCATGGAATTTTCCAGGCAAGAATACTGGAGCAGATTGCCATTTTCCTACTCCAGAGAATCTTTCTGACCCAGGAATCAAATCTGTGTCTCTTGCATCTCCTGCATTGGCCACTGTGCCACCAGGGAAGCCCATAAGGTGGTAAAGCTGGTATCAACCCAAATCTGTTTGATTTCTTACTCCTACTCTTAAATCATCGTGCTATAGGGCTAGGAGGGGTTGATGGAATAAGGCTGTGAACTGATTTGTAAGTTCAACCAGGAATGATGAAACCCAAAATAACAGTTACTTTTGCGACCCCATGGACTATAGCCCACCAGGCTCCTCAGTCCATGGAATTTTCCAGGCAAGAGTACTGGAGTGGGTTGCCATTTCCTTCTCCAGGGGATCTTCCCAACCCAGGGGTCGAACCCAGGTCTCCCATACTGCAGGCAGACGCTTTACCGTCTGAGCCACCAGGGAAGCCCAAATAAGATAGAAATTCTTTTTCATGTAAAGTTCCAGCCATATGCAGTCAGAGCTGAGTTGGTTGCAGTCGAGCATGAGACCTAGAAACTTTCTATCTGGTAGCTCTATCATATGTCACTTCCATTCCCATAGTTATCTCATGGTCCAAAATGGGTGTTGGAATTCCAGCCATTATTCATATATACATGTTTCAGCCAGTATGAAGGAAGAAGAAGATAAGAGAAGGACTTGATCCCTCCATTTAAGGATGCATAACAAAAGTGACCAGAGAAGGCGATGGCACCCCACTCCAGTACTCTTGCCTGGAAGATCCCATGGACAGAGGAGCCTGGTAGGCTGCAGTCCATGGGGTCACGAAGAGTCGGACACGACTGAGCGACTTCACTTTCACTTTTCACTTTCATGCATTGGAAACGGCAATGGCAACCCACTCCAGTGTTCTTGCCTGGAGAATCCCAGGGATGAGGGAGCCTAGTGGGCTGCCGTCTATGGGGTTGCACAGAGTCGGACACGACTGAAGCGACTTAGCAGCAGCAGCAGCAGCAGCATTATGTATAGTAACACTTGACGATACCCCCTTGAGAGCTAAGCTTCTGCATAAATTATCTGGAATTATTCTGCTTGAGTAAGTTGCCTGTTCTCTCCCATTTATTCATTCTCTCATTTATTCATAATCGTAGGGACTCATGAATATCTACTGTATACTTTGGGTGATAATCTAATACTACCTCATTTAATTTGTTGCTCAAATTCTTCCAGCTTTGGCCATTGGGAGCTCTCCCAGGTGGCTCCTGTGTCACTTGGACATATCTCTATGTCCTTACTGTCTGGCACTGCAAGATGCTCCAAACTTATCTTGCATATTTTCTGCCCTAGTCCTAGAATCTGCCAGTTCTCCAAGGGCCCTGGTTTCTTTGACTGGAGAATGGTGTTAGAGATCAAGCCGTAGCACCAGGTGTGCTCATTACTACTGGGGTGTCATTGCTTCCAGACCCTCTCAGCTGACAAAGCAAGGAAGTATATGTATACACTAACCAGTTTATATGCATATGTCTATAAATGTTTCTATACATAACATCTGTATCTCTATGAAGATAAGCAAAGTTCATATTAATATCTTCAATTCTAATCCATTACTAAATGGATCACTCTAGCTTTGCCCCTTGCTTATCTGTAACTCCATGAGAAACCTGACTGCAGTATCTACCATGCATTTACTTAATAGTTCAGTTCTAGTATACATAGGTAACAGTTTCAGAACTGTTAACCCACAGCCCACTTAGTCAACTAGAATTCCTTTTCTGTTTAATTTAGAAACTCTACTCATTCCCACAATTACTTAGATCAGCAGCGTTGCCCCTAATCCTCTTCAATGAGGTTGTTTCATATATTTGTAGTACAGTTAGATTATTTTGTCACATTCTACCTTCTATCTTGGAAGCCTCTCACCTTCTAAACAATTTTAAAAATGTTTTGCATCCCTTTAGGTTGACTCTTCGTGCTTTAAAAGTCTTTTGAGTTGTGACAAATATGTGGTGTCAGATATCCACCATTATCACGCAGGATAGTTTCGCTGCCCTAAAAAATCCTCTGTGATTCACCAGTTCAACCTTTTCTCACTTCGAATCCCTGATATTCACTAATCTATTTACCATCTCTATCAGTTCAGTTCAGTTCAGTTCAGTTGCTCAGTCGTGTCCAACTCTTTGTGACCCCATGAATCGCGGCACGCCAGGCCTTCCTGTCCATCACCATCTCCCGGAGTTCACTCAAACTCCCGACCATCGATTCGGTGATGCCATCCAGCCATCTCATCCTCTGTTGTCCCCTTCTCCTCCTGCCCCCAATCCCTCCCAGCATCAGAGTCTTTTCCAATGAGTCAACTCTTCGCATGAGGTAGCTTTGCCTTTTTCAAAATGTCATATGAATAAAATCATGTGGTATGTAGCCTTTTCCAGATTAGATAGTTTCACTTAGAAATATGCATTTAAGATTCCCCCTTGTCTTTGTGTGGTTTGAGAGTGCATTGCTTTTTACTGCTCAATAATAATTCATTGTCTGCATGTACCACATTTCTTTATTCATTCACCTATTGAAGGGCATCTTTATTGCTTCCAGTGTGGGAAGATTATGAGTAAAGCTGCTATAAACATTCATATGCTGATTTTTGTGAGGAAGTAGGCTTTCACATCAGGTGAGTGAATGCCTAAGAGCACAATTATATAGTAAGACCATATGTTGCTTTGTAAAAAAACTGCCAAAATTTCTCCCAAAGTGGCTGTACCACTTTGCATTCCCACCAGCTATGAATGAGAGTTCCTGTGGTTCCACATTCTCTTCAGAATTTGCTAGATTCAGATTTTTGAGTTTTAGACGGTCTAATAAGTATATAGTGTTATCTCAGTGTTGTTTTATTATTAATTTCCACTTTCCTTATGACAGGTAATATTTCAGTTTAGTTCAGTCACTCAGTTGTGTCTGACTCTTTGAGATTCCATGGACTGCAGCACTTCAGGCTTCTCTGTCCATCACCAGCTCCCGGAGCTGGCTCAAACTCATGTCCATCGAGTCAGTGATGCAATCCAACCATCTCATCCTCTATCGTCCCCTTCTCCTCTTGCCTCCAGTCTTTCTCAGCATCAGGGTCTTTTTCAATGAGTCAGTTCTTCACATCAGGTGGCCAAAGTATTGGAGCTTCAGCTTCAGCATCAGTCCTTCCAATGAATATTCAGGGTTGATTTCCTTTAGGATTGACTGGTTGGATCTTTTGCAGTCCAAGATAATATTTAGTATAATCAATTTCTTTTTGTTCCTCACATGGACTGCCTTCTATTTTCTGATCTTTGCAAATTTCCACACATTATCCAGCCTTTGTTCAAGTGCTTTCTCATCTGTGAAATCTTTACAGGCCTTATGAGCCCTTATCATCACCTTTCTCATTTGACTTTCTATTGGCATTAAGTGGAGTGACATCATGCTTGTATCTAACTTGGTCACATTCGGCTACAGATCCACAGTCTTTACCTGTGATTATGAAACCCAAGCTTTTTAGTTTGCAGCAAATGTATTTGGAGGCCAAACCTGACTTGGGCAATGAGAAACCACCTTTTTATTCATCTGCACAGGGTGAATATTTATATATTTTACAGCAGATATATGGATGTGTTTGATTATGTAGTGCTGCCCGAAACTGTACTGTGATGTTAAATGATATACTGCTCATGTACCACATATTCTCCTTAAAAACATCCTAGGTTACATTTAGTAATCCTCAGTGGAGTGGCATTATTTAAATTGCAGGACAGGGGTGGGGAAGAAATGGATCTGAAGAGGCTAAGAGATTCCTTAGGCTTCTGAGAGTAGGGGAAACCTTCACCTTCCTTTGATAGTATCTCTGGAGAGAAATGGCTGCAGGCCATCAGACAGGTCTAGAGAGAGCCTCATAAAGATTTCTGGGCTGTGAGGCTGATCCTAATGTAGAAAGGAGCTACTGAATCCTTGGGGAGAGGGAGAGAAGGTCAGTGGGCATCATGAGAGCCATCTCTAAGATCAGATGACAAAAATTATTCTCCCCTACCCAACCTTCCCATACCTTGAGAAAATCATGGAAAGAACTGAGGGTATGTTTTAATCTGTTAAATAGGACCAAACAGATAATAATAATAATAGTCAGGGTTAGAAATTAAGTTGGACTATAAAAAAACAGAAAAGGTTCTATTTCTTGAAGTCATGAGTTTGGGGGCTAAGAATCATCCATGATATTAAGAAGAAGTTACATCTAGTCCTCACAGAGAAGTTGATCCATGTTACTGAAATAAACTGCCTAAGGTCTCACATCTTAGATGTCCTTGAATCAGCATCCAAACCTGAGTACCCATTCACAGATCTGTGCAGTTTCTGGTTTCCATTAGTAGACATCCCTGTGGCATCATGTGGTCTGATTGCTTATGTTATGGTTCTGTTCCATCTATTTTCCCCACTTGTGTACTGTGTAACTCTCCAGCTTCCTTCTTTGTACCATTTTTCAAAGTTAAGCAAGATAAATGCTTTCCACAATTCTCTTACCCATTGTAAGAGTAATCACAGTTCCCGAGAGAGGAGCTCTAAGACTGTGATTTTTAAGAATATAAATCAATTTCATACCTATAGGCAAACTAGCCTAGTATGGCAATTCTTCATCTAAAATCTATTTCCTTTGACATTATTTACTTCTATCACTGGAAAGGACTTTTGCATAAAAGTGCAATATATTTTGTCCTCTTTTTGTTGAATCAAAAACAGTTACTTTAAAGGAGTAACATCTAAATTCTTTTCTTCTACTATAGGAGAGAAGGGGACATCTGTTGTTGCTGGTTGGTGGTGATGGTGGTGGTCGTGGTCTGGGCGTTGGTGATGGTGGTGATGGTGTGGTGGTGGTGGTGATGATGATGGTGGTGTGGTGGTGATGGTGGAGTGGTATTGGTGTTGCTGGGTGATGGTAATGGTGGTGTTGGTGATGGTGATGGAATTGTGCTGTGTGATTGTTTTTAATATCTAGTGGCTTCCTTTGACACTTCATTGACTTTTCCAACTGCTTTTCTCTGGACTACTATTGACTTAGTTCAGTTCAGTTGCTCAGTCGTGTCCGACTCTTTGCGACCCCATGAATCGCAGCACGCCAGGTCTCCCTGTCCATCACCAACTCCTGGAGTTCACTCAGACTCACGTCCATCGAGTCAGTAATGCCATCCAGCCATCTCATCCTCTGTCGTCCCCTTCTCCTCCTGCCCCCAATCCTTCCCAGCATCAGAGTCTTTTCCAATAAGTCAGCTCTTCCCATGAGGTGGCCAAAGTACTGGAGTTTCAGCTTTAGCATCATTCCTTTGAAAGAACATCCAGGGCTGATCTCCTTCAGAATGGACTGGTTGGATCTCCTTGCAGTCCAAGGGACTCTCAAGAGTCTTCTCCAACACCACAGTTCAAAAGCATCAGTTCTTCGGTGCTCAGCTTTCTTCACAGTCCAACTCTCACATCCATACATGACCACTGGAAAAACCATAGCCTTGACTAGCTGGACCATTGTTGGCAAAGTAATGTCTCTGCTTTTGAATATGCTATCTAGGTTGGTCATAACTTTTCTTCCAAGGAGTAAGCGTCTTTTAGTTTCATGGCTGCAGTCACCATCTGCAGTGATTTTGGAGCCCAAGAAAATAAAGTCTGACACTATTTCCACTGTTTCCCCGTCTATTTCCCATGAAGTGATGGGACCAGATGCCATGATCTTCATTTTCTGAATGTTGAGTTTTAAGCCAACTTTTTCACTCTCCTCTTTCACCTTCATCAAGAGGCTTTTTAGTTCTTCTTCACTTTCTGCCATAAGGGTGGTGTCATCTGCATATCTGAGGTTATTGATATTTCTCCCAGCAATCTTGATTCCAGCTTGTGTTTCTTCCAGTCCGGTGTTTCTCATGATGTACTCTGCATATAAGTTAAATAAACAGGATGACAATATACAGCCTTGACGTACTCCTTTTCCTATTTGGAACCAGTCTGTTGTTCCATGTCCAGTTCTAACTGTTACTTCCTGACCTGCATACAAATTTCTCAAGAGGCAGGTCAGGTGGTCTGGTATTCCCATCTCTTTCAGAATTTTCCACAGTTTATTATGATCCATACAGTCAAAGGCTTTGGCATAGTCAATAAAGCAGAAGTAGATGTTTTTCTGGAACTTGCTTGCTTTTTTGATGATCCAGCGGATGTTGGCAATTTGGTCTCTGGTTCCTCTGCTGTTTCTAAAACCAGCTTGAACAACTGGAATACTGTAGACTAATTACACAGATTCTTGTTGGTCTTCTCTCCTGGGGTCAAACACATGAATCCCCAAAGTGAATGTTGCTATTATTTTTAGAATATTTTACCTGTGATTCACTATCACATTGTCATTTTTGTACAGTAGTCTTTCTTGCCATTTGTTAAAAGTTCTAACACTTCAGGGTTGTGACACTTGTACTACAATGAACTTGATCTTTGCCTGATTCATTGTTGTATGCCTGCATAGTTTTCCTTCTTTGTTTTCAGCTTTATTAAGGTATAAATAAGGTATAAAGGTATGCAACTTGATGTTTTCAATACATTGTGAAATGTATAAATAAGGTATAAAGGTATGCATCTTGATGTTTTCATTACATTGTGAAATGATTACCACAATCAATTAACCTATCCATCACTTTATATAGTTACCTTTTTCTTTTTTCCTTTTTCCTTCCTTCCTTCCTTCTTTCTTGCTTTTTTTCTGGTTAGAACATTTAAGACCTACTCTTTTAGCAAATATCAAGTATTTAATAACAGCATTGCTACTATAGTTACCACATAGTACGTTAGATATCCAGAACTTTTTCATCATGTGTTGCTGAAGCTTTGTGCCCTTTGCCAGTATCTCCCCATTTTCCCCTCCCAACTAGCCCCAAGCATCCCCCATTCTAGTCTCTGCTTCTATGAGTTTGGCTACTTTAGGTACCTCATATTAGTGGAAGCATGCAGTATTTGACTTTGAGTCTGGTTTATTTCACCTAACATAGTATCTTCCATGCTCATTTATGTAGTCAATAATTTTTTCAAATGTGTCCTTGTAGGGGGTATATTTTTGTGGCTCTACATTCCCACCTGGCAAATATATATGACACAGTTTTTAAAAAATTAATTAATGTATTTTAATTGGAGGATATTTATTTACAATGTTGTGTTGGTTTGTTGTACAATAAGAGTCAGTCATAACTACATATGTGACTCTTGAACCTTTCTCTTGAACCTCCCTCTGACCCATCCCTTACCTGAACACAATTTTTAATAACTGAAGATAATCTTGGATAATATGAAAAAGACATGGACTGCATTGATAAATAACTGTTTACTCTGATAACTGAGGTAATAAATGTGGCAGTGCTACTGTGGCTTATAAATAGATGGTGGATTCTTCAATACTATAAAATCTACATGTCAGATCTTTCCCCCTAATTAGTTGGTAATTGAATTACATATTGATTCTTCAGTTTCTCCTTTCCTTATTTTTATAATTGTTTGAAAAATGGAAAAGATTGTTAGAATAAGACAGAAATGTGTAGTTTATGTGTTTAGAGGCAGTGGAGGAAAGAAGGGTCTGTGTATCTGTAACTGGGAAGCCTTCGAGGAGAAGAGCAGAAGGACGAGTCCATAATGATTTGATTGTTAAAATGTCATTTTTTTTACAATGTTTACAATATGAAACTTCAATGCTTAATTAATTGTACCCTTGCAGTTCCTGTAGAAAGTAAATAATTTTATTCTAGTTTACAGAATTAGAAAGAAGAAGCAGCTTGGTTATTTCCATTGTTTTTTTCCTCCTAATTCTTTTCAAATACATTGTTTTTCCCAGTCTAATTTAAAAGATAGTAAAAGCAATAAGTAGAAAATGTGGAAAACACAAAAAGTACAATTATAAAATGAAAAATCTACTTATATTCCCCTCCATCCAAAGAGGTCCACTGTTAACATTTTTATATAAATTTTGGATAAGTACTGGCAAATAATGCTATGTAAACAACCTCAACATCTCAGTGGTTTACAACAACTAATATTTATTTTGCAACTCATGGGTCTGTGGGTTGGTTGGGTTGATTTTGGCTGGACTCAGTTAGGCCAGGCTATACGCATCAGGTCAGGGCTGAGTCCATCTCATGTGACTTATTTTGGGCCCCAGCTTAAGACACAGCACTAAAATTTTTCAGTAAAATGATATGAAGAGGGTATAAGCTAGGCTGATAAAGAGTGGGTAGGGCTACAGATGAAACAGCATTGGCCATAAGTTGCTAATTACTGAAACTGGGTTTGCTACACTATTCTCTCCATTCTTTCATATGTTAAAATTTTTACATAGTAAGGAGTTAAATTTGTATCCAAATACTGTTTTTACTATTAGAAAATTCTTTAATCCCAATCCTTTAAGCCTGCATACCATATTATTAGTAGTATTATTATTGTTAATACTTTGTAACAAATATTGTGTGTCTAACCTATAATCCTGTAATGGTCAACAGTTGATCTTAAGATCCTTCCAAAGGTCCATCAATTTTTATTGACACTCCAGACTTGTTATATTTGTTTGGTTCAGTGTGTTTTCAATAATAGATCCAGATAAAACTGGAAAATCTTTTAATAATGAATATACCAGGATCACCACTCTCTCTCCTGCCCCTGGGAGGAATAATCAAATCAATTCCAAAGCAGTTCTACTGTTTTTTCATTTATAGACCATCTGTCATCCTATGCATTTTCTACAGATTCCCAGGGTTTATCAGCATTATAACCAGCCATTCCATTCTTCTGTTAAACCCCAAGAGGACTCCTGGGGACTGACCCAAAGGGCTCTCTACTAATCCTGCCCAGTTTTATCCTCTCCTGCGTTTAATAAAGTAAGTCCTCATTAAGGGGCTGGCTCATCACACTCTCTTCTAGACTGAAGTTCTGGGAAGCTCACAGCCACTAGGACAAAATCTCCTTTTTCCCACATGGAGAATCATACAGGACATCCTCTTTGTCATCTAACATTATTGTAAAGATCCCATCAGTTCAGTTCAGTTCAGTTGCTCAGTCGTGTCCGACTCTTTGCGACCCCATGAATCGCAGCACGCCAGGCCTCCCTGTCCATCACCAACTCCCGGAGTTCACTCAGACTCACGTCCATCGAGTCAGTGATGCCATCCAGCCATCTCATCCTCTGTCGTCCCCTTCTCCTCCTGCCCCTAATCCCTCCCAGCATCAGAGTCTTTTCCAATGAGTCAACTCTTCGCATGAGGTGGCCAAAGTACTGGAGTTTCAGCTTTAGCATCATTCCTTCCAAAGAAATCCCAGGGCTGATCTCCTTCAGAATGGACTGGTTGGATCTCCTTGCAGTCCAAGGGACTCTCAAGAGTCTTCTTCAATACCACAGTTCAAAAGCATCAATTCTTCGGCGCTCAGCCTTCTTTACAGTCCAACTCTCACATCCATACCTGACCACAGGAAAAACCATAGCCTTGACTAGCCGGACCATTGTTGGCAAAGTAATGTCTCTGCTTTTGAATATGCTATCTAGGTTGGTCATAACTTTCCTTCCAATAGGATATTTCCACTGATGGGAAACTCACCCATTAGACCAAAAATAGTCTATCTCCACAGCCTATCAGGGTTTTCACCCATAAGGATAATCTCTCTGTGGAATGAAGACAGCATTCTTAGAAAGTGACTGCTAGCTGAAGAGTCTGTGTTCTCTGATTTTTAGGCACCTGTAACTACACTAATTCTTCTATTAGATGCGGTGAATCAATAGTCAACCAGTAGTTCAAATTATTTTCTTTGTAGCACTAGTAATTTAACTGGTTGGTTGGGTTATCTACTGTTCCTCAACAAATGATCCCAAAACAAATATATGTATATATACATATATGCTTGCCTGCCTACCTGCTAAGTCACTTCAGTCATGTTTGACTCTTTGTGACCCTATGGACTGTAGCCCACCAGGCTCCTCTGTCCATGTAATTCTCCAGGCAAGAATACTGGAGTGGGTTGCCATGCCCTCCTCCAGGGGCCATGGATCTTCCCAACCCAAGGACTGAACTCCCATCTCCTGCATTGCAGGCAGATTCTTTACTACTGAGCTACTGGGGAAGCCTATATATATGTTGTAAATAATGCTGCTGTGAATATTGAGGTCATGCATCTTTTTGAATTAAGAGTTTTCTCCACACATATTTCATATATATATATATATATACATACATATTTGGCAAATGATCCCAAAGACAGTGACAGTGGCATTGAAAGACAAAGGTCCACAGGTTTTTTGGATCAGGAATTTAGACAGGACACAGCATATATTGTTCATTTCCCTTCCATGATGACTGGGGCCTCTTGTTCTGAAGATTCAGAAGGTGAGGAATGCCTTGAAAGGCTGAGGGCTGAAGTCATCTGGAGGCTTCTTTATCCACACATCTGGCTCCTGGGCTGAAATGCCCCCAAGGCTGGGCTCTGCTGTGCTGTCAGCCAGCACCAACACTTAGCCTCTCCCAAGCTTGGCTTTTCACAGCATGGAGGCTGGGTTTCTGGAGTGAGGACCCAGTAAAGGAACTTCTGTAGAGTGAGTGGTCCAAGAAAACTGAGGAGAACTGAATGGCCTTTTAGGACCCAGTTCCAGAAGCCGTATGGAATCACTTCTGTCATACTCTATCTGCTTCAACGGTCACAAGCCCCCTGGATTCACTGGGGAGACCCACCTCTTTAGGGGAGGTGCTTCAATGCATTTGAGGGCTTGTTTCCAAACCACCACATAGCTTCAGACTCCAGTAGGAGTCTGTGCCATCAGCGTTCCCCTGGTAAGATGCTTTGCTCCCAGTATGATAACCGACAGGGAATGCAGAGCAGACTATTGTCTAGCATCACAGTATGGACAGAGTGCTTCATATTCTTGCTTTTCCAAAATTGTTTCCCAGCATTCTTATCTCTAAAACAAAATATGTGCTATAACCATATCATTTGTGTTTTTAGAGATTTTAATGGGCTCAGTTCATTTCTGTATCTTCTGTGGAGCATTCCAAATATATCATTGGTTTCAGAGTTAGGGAAGGCAGTGTTTCCTTTGGCTGTCTAGCTTCCATTTTCCTGTGTTCAGTGGATAAACCAGTTGGGGTTACAGTCTGTACAGGACAGAACAGAGTGTCTTTGACACCCCTCCAGCTGAAGTAGCTGAATGAAGCCCCTTCAACTGTGTCCTCATCAGGTAGAAGTAGCCAGTGAACTATGCAGGCTCCTGCTCTCGTCTCCACAATACCAGATACCAACCCTTTCACATTTCATGTTGGCTACTTCTCTTTTGTCCCTGCCCACCTTCCTGTGCCTATCCTTTGGTCACTTTTCTATTAACTAATCTCTTTGCATTTTTTAAAACAGCTATTTACATAGCAATCCTATATTTCCTCATTTTAAAATGGAACATTTTAAAGCATTTTTGTTTTTTCTTTCATTTATATTTTTCTGTATCTCTAATTTTTGCAATAAATATGTATACTTAAATAAACACACCCTCATTTATTTTAAAAAAACAAACAGGAAATAATGAAGGTTGGTAAATTGGAGGTATTGAAATCCTTTTGCAGCTGAAATGGAGAAAAGTTTGGTAGGTCCTCAAAAAATTAAAAATAGAATTACCATCGTTGTTGTTATTCAGTAGCTAAATAGTGTACAACTCTTTACAACCCCATGAACAGCAGCATGCCAGGTTTCCCTGTTTTTCACTATCTCCCAGATTCTGATCAAGCTCACGTGCATTGAGTCAATGATGCCATCCAACCATCCTATCCTCTGTCACCCTCTTTTCCTCTTGCCCTCAGTCTTTCCCAGCTTCAGGGTCTTTTCCAATGAGTCAGCTCTTTGTATCAGGAGGCCAAAGTATTGGAGCTTCAGCTCCAGCACCAGTTCTTTCAGCGAGTATTTAGGGTTGATTTCCTTTAGGATTGACTGGTTTGATCTTGCCACATGACCCAGCAATTCCACCTTTGGGTATATATACAAAAGAATTGAAAGCATGGTCTCAAAGAGGTGTTTGTATACTCATGTTCATAGTAATCTTTTTTTAATTCCCTTTTTATTGACTGATTGAAGTATAGTTAATTTACCATGTTGTGTTAATTTCTGCTGTACGGCAAAGTGACTCAGTTATACACATATATAAATTGATTTTTATATTCTTTTCCATTATGATTTATTCCAGGAAATTAGATATATTCCCTTTGCTATACAGTAAGGCCTTGTTGTTTATCCGTTCTATATATAAAAGCTTACATCTGCTAACCCCAACATCCCACTTCATCCCTCCCCCAATTAATTCCACTTTGGCACCCACAAGTCAGTTCTCTTTTATAGCATTCTTTACACTAGCCAAAAGATGGAAGCTTCAGGGGAGTGTGTAATTTCCTCGGGTTTGTCTCACCACAGCAAAGATTTGAAATGGTGGACCAGTGTTACAGCTCTGTAACAGCTCAGAGTTTTATTCCACAAGCAAAATACACCCTAGAGGCATGAGTGTGGGCCAGCCCCAAAGGAGAGGCCTCAATCTGTCTTGGCTTCCTCTTTTTATACGTTTTGTCTCCTCCCCCCTGAGCCTGCCCTATGCAAATTGGGCTAGCCAAGAAAGGGGTTGTGTTTGTTTCGCCTGAAGTTCTCACTCTGTTCTCCAGATTTTCTTTCGTTCCTTTTTTGTGGGCTTTTCTCTTTCTTTGTCTTTTAGCCCCTGCCATTTTGGACTCCTTTTTCCTATTCTAACTACCTAACAGAAGCAACTCAAGTGTCCCTCAAAGGATGAATGGGTAAGCAAACTGTGGCATATACATGCAATGGAATATTATTCAGCCTTAAAAAGGAAGACTTCTTAAGACTTCGCTGGTGGGGAAGTGGTTAAGACTCTGTGCTTCCAATGCAAAGGGTACGAGTTTCATCTGGGGTTGGAGAAGTAAAATTGAACTAAGATCCCACATGCCATGCAGTGCAGTTGAGGGCGGGGGGAAGAAGGAAATTCCGTCGGCATGTTACAACTTTAAATACATTTTGATGAGTAAAATAAGCCAGACACAAAAAGACAAATACTGCGTGACTCCACTTATATGAGGTACATAGAGTAGTCAACTTCATAGAGATGAAAGTAGAGGTGGTTGCCAGGGGCTGGGGGAAGAGAGGAGCAGGGAGTTTAATGGGTACAGAGTTTCAATTTCACCAGAATTAGTTCTGGAGACTGGTTCCACAACACTGAGAATGTACTTAACACTACTTGAAATGTAGACTTGAAAATGGTTAAGATGGTAACATTATGTTGCTCCTTCCTCTTTGCATTACTATGTCAATCAGATTTGCTGTCAGTTCTGCTAGCATTGTAGAAAGAGTTGGAAAGCTTAAAAAAAAATTTAGAGCATCTCCACATGCCTCACAAATTATACATAGTTTTAAGGAATCATTCAGGTTATTCTCTGAACTCTCAGTGCTTCATTTATGAGGGTAAAAAGGCAGATCCTTTGAAGTAAGGAAATGGTGACATTCAGCCCTGTGCTCAGACACTTCCCTCCCTAACCCTCTCACCCATCTTTTCCTCCTCCTAGCAAAACAGTCAAACAAGTTTCCAGCTGTTATCCTTTTCTTTCCCTTCCTCCAGAGACCTCTACCCTGCCTTGTAGGCTTTTAGAGCATGTTTGTTTATTGGCTTTGTGTATCTGTGTGTTCCTAAACTCCCACCATTATCAACTCCAATTTCACTTCTGTGTTTCCCTTCTCAAATAAAAGAGGAATTTCTGTTTTCCCTTATCAAAGAAAAAAGGGGAACAGATAGAGTAGGGGCTGCATCCAGGGTTGGGTTGGGCTCAAGGAGGAGCTCAATAACTCGATTTCTTATTGTCTGTCGAAATCTTTAAAATGGGCCACAAAATGGGCATGTGCTGCTGTTGCTGCTGCTAAGTCACTTCAGTCGTGTCCGACTCTGTGCGACCCCATAGACGGCAGCCCACCAGGCTCTGCCGTCCCTGGGATTCTCCAGGCAAGAACACTGGAGTGGGTTGCCATTGCCTTCTCCAATGCATGAAAGTGAAAAGTGAAAGGGAAGTCGCTCAGTCGTGTCCGACTCTTGGTGACCCCATGGACTGCAGCCCACCAGGCATGTGCTAGGTTTAGGGAAAGGGAGTGCCAGTGAGGTTTCACAGCTACCACCCTGGTACATGTTACTTGTCAGCTCTCTGTGCATGATTGCAAAGAGCCTCTCAGCTGGAGTGCTGATGTGTGCCCTTGACTCAGCCAGTCTTTTTTGCATTTGTCAATATTCATTTTAAAATATAGATCAAATATTGTCTCTTTCCTGCTTGAGCCCTTCAATGGTTTTCAGTTACCTGGAAGATTAAAAGTGAAACCCTGAACATGCTTTCAAGGTCCTGCAGAGTCAGCATCTGCCCAGCTGACCAGCTACCCTACAGCTCCTTACCCTAGCCGGGTCATTAAAAAAAGACCCTGATGCTGGGAAAGATTGAAGGCTGGAGGAGAAGGGGGCAACAGAGGATGTGATGGTTGGATGGCATCACCAACTCGATGAACATGAGTTTGAGCAAACTCCAGGAAACAGTGAAGGACAGGGAAGCGTGGCGTGCTACAGTCCATGGGGCTGCAAACAGTAGAACAAAACTTAGCGACTGAACAACAGCAATGACTGAACAAAGATTTCAGCATTTTTTTGGTTTCTCAGATATTCCGAGTTCCTCTCTTTATCTCTAGATAAAGAGATAAAGTCTGGAAACTGCTAGATCCACTACTCCCTTACTGCCCCGAACACACACAAAATCCTCTTTCCTTTGAACTGAGTAACTCCTATTTTTTTGTCTTTTTTTTTTTTTCCTGCATCACACCATGTGGGATCTTAGTTCTGCAACTAGTGGTGGAACCCACGCCCCCTGCAGTGGAAGCAGAGTCTTAACCATTGGACGGCTGGGGAAGTCCCTCATTTCCTATTTTAAGGGAAACTTTCCCAACCCAGAATATATCAGACTCCCTGATGTATGCCTAGAACTCAGTGTGCCTATTTTTTAGAGCACTTACAGTGTTTTTAATTAAATGTTTATATAATCTTCTGATTCATATGTGCTTTTTTCACTAGACTGTAACCGCAGGAAGGCCATGACTCTGTTTGTCTTGCTTCAAATTTTAATCCTGGGTTCTTAGCACAGTGTAAGTATTCGAAAAATATCCGTTGACTCAATATAGTAATGTAACGATAAGTTGTGAGCCTATTCTATATTACACTGGGTCAGGCATTGAGGGGTAGAGGAGTTAATAATAGCACCTATTTTTAACCTGCATGAGTTTAGAACAAACCTGGAAATAGACGCAAGATTCAGGAGACAAAGATAAAAAAAATTTCATTGTTTGTATCAAAGAGAAAAGGCATAATAAATACCATTTCGAATTAAAGGCAATAGGTGCTCCTTGGAGAAATGGTCAACTCCGGGTCTGGAGAAGCAAATATATCTGATGAGCTTAAAATATCTTGTAGCAGAAAATAAAGACACCATTTAAAAACTAATGGGGACATATGGAAACAATGCAAGAGCTGGTTTCAAAAAGACAATGACAGTAATGGGTCATAATTCATTAAATAAACAAGGAATCCGTGAGTCCATAATTAAATCACTCTGTGGAGGTGGAACCCAGGCATCAGGAGTTTTTGAAGCTCCTCAGGTGATTCCAATGTTCAGACAAGCTTGAGAACTGCTGCTGTAAGAAGCCTCTCCTTGGAGAAATATGATTAGGTAAGGAATAAGTATTCAGTGTCAACGTTAGTCAGGGAATGCCCCCAGGTTGTGATAGGATGCAAGCTCAGAAGGAACAAAAGCTCCTAGAGGCTTCAGAAAATAAAGATCGAAAGCCCCTCCTCACAGCCTTTCAGCTCCTACCCAACTGTAGTGTCTGTCCTTGGCCACAGTATTCCAGAACTTTCTCATTAGTTCTAGTAGCTATTTTATGGCCCTCATAGAATTTTCTACGTAGGTTATCAAGTTGTCTGTAAGTAAAGATGGTTTTACTCTCTAAGTCATGGTCCCCAACCTCAATGAGTTCTCAATCTAAGGTGAAAAAACTTACATACAAATAATAATTGTAATACAATTAAGTAGAACCATACAGATAACAGTGAAATTATTTAGAAGGAAATATCTGGAGTTGGTTGAAGTTATCGGAAAGGCAGCTAAAAAACTGAGAGAATCATCAAGAACAACAACAAAAAAGTGATGGACAAAGGAAGGACTGCTGAATTATCCAAAACGATTGCAGTGACTTGTTAGAGGAAATGCTTCTCGGCATTTTACCTAGAAAGATCCAGCTACTGTTGGGGAAATGCTAATTAAGTCTCTTGTATTAAAGCTGACTTTGGAAATTAAATAACAACAAAGTCATACATCTTCTGTTCCATTGATCTGCATCTATCCATTCAACAGTGTCACAAGCTCTTGTTTCTATGTACATAATAAACCTCTTTCCACTTGTTAAAAAAAAGAAAAAAGATGGTTTTATTTTTTCCAATTTGGGTGCTTTTTCCTTTTCTTCCCTCATTGTGCTAGATAGAACCTCCAGTACAGTGTTGGATAGAAATGGTAAGAGCAGACATCTTTGTCTTGTTCCTGATCTTAGAGAGCAAGTATTTGGTCTTTCATCAGGTATGACATTACCTGAGGATTTTCATAGATTGTTATTAAGTTGAGGAAGCTCCCTTGTATTCTCTAGTTCGTTGAGAGCTTTTTTGAAAACTCAGAAATGGATATTGTCAAACACTTTTTCAATTTTTTTCTTTTCTCTTATCTTAAATAAACCCTTTTAAAAATAGAAATTACACACATAACAAGAGTAGAGAGAACAGGAATAAAGAACTCTCATGTACTCATTATCCAGCTTGTTAGAAATGGAAATTTTCAGGCCCCAGGAAAGTTCTACAGAATTAGGAACTTTTGGGGGTTAGACACAGTAATCTGCATTTTCGCAAGTCCTCCAGGTGATTCTGATCCATGCCCTTAAGGACTGAGTCTTTTAAAAGATAACTATCATACAATACAGTTTTAAACTCTAATTCTCGATTATCTTCAAATATCTCTTCAATATTCCATCTTCCAATTGTCCCACAATTGTATTTAAACATTTTTAGTTTAAAAATTTTTTAAAGTAGGTTGAATTATGATCTAAATAATACCCACATGCTGTGATTAGTTTCATTTGTCTCAGATGTCTTATGGGTTCTCCCTCTACTCTCCACCTACCTTCTTCCTTGTAATTGCAAATAGCTGGTCACTCACAGATTCTCCCATGTTCCAAATATTACCAGTTGCAACCCCACACCTCATTATTTTTCCATCCTCTGCATTTCCTGAAAATCAGTAACTGCGTGATAGAAAATGAGGTATGGTCAGGTTCAGTTTCAATTTGGGGGGCAAGAATCCTTAGCAGATGAAGCTGTGGTCCTTATCGCTAAAACTTGATTCTAACTATTTGCCCTGCAGCTCTGTAGCTATTCCAGGTTCTGCCTCAAACCTCCTGTCTCATTTGAGGTATACCTCCCCTGTTCCCATCTCCTTGGGCTCTGTACTTTTCCAGGCTCAGTTGAGAAATCTGACTCTCCTTACAACCTTTGTCTAACATTTCTTTAGGATATTTCTGATAACTTTATCATCATGCAAAGATGAACATGTAAGAAGCATTTTTTCCTAGAATGCTGCCCAGGTCCTCTGGCAGAGCCCAACTCCAGACCTCAGCTGGTCTGATGGAGAGAATCAGATAATAATGGCATACCTGTGTTCACTCCTCTGGTCCCCCTGCGCCCCAAAGAAGCTACTTTCAGGAGAGGAGTTAGCCTGGCATCTGTGTTTTAAATAAGTCTCCAGGGTTCTGGTATGTAGATGAGATGGAGGTCACTTCACAAGGAAACTGAGGAGCTTCTCTCCCTTCTAATTCCTCACTGGAGCTGAAATCAAAGCACTGCCCTGTCGTTAATTTCAGGAGCCCTCCAATTAGAGAGTTTTCAGAGACAGCTAAATAAGGAAATGTAGTCAAGAGGGTTTGAATGTCTAGAAGGCCTCTCTTTAATTTTAAATGAAAGGGGAAAACCCACAAAAATCCACAAATGGTATATCTGGTCAAGCTGTAAGCTGAATGCTGTGTGCACTTGTCCACGAAATAAAATCCTTTTGTCTCCTTCCCCTCCACTTTTTATAGCTGGCTTTTGAGTTACAATGTAGGTGGACTAAATTCTGGGTTATTTGTGAGTTAGCTCTTATTCCCCCTTTAGCTTTAGGGTAAACTCCTTGTTTCTTTTTTTCTTGCACAGTAGAAGATCTACACCAGTTATGTTTAGGCAGGTGGAGACTGGAGGTCGGCTCCGGCCCTAGTTAGGTTTTGTTTCTTGATCAGAGGGTTTTGTTTCTTGATCAGAGTGCTGGTTACAAAGATGTGGTCAGTCAGTGAAAATTCCCCAAGCCCTATATAGGTAATGTCCATGCGTTATAACCCAGTAAAAACTTGAAAGAATGAAAGGAAAAAGATCTGTGTTGGAAATCAACAAAAGAAAACCACAAAATATAAAGAAGTCATCAAAACAAAACGAAAGAGAAGTCATCAATAAGGATGAAATGCTTAAAATAACTCTTTTCTTTTTTATTCAAGCCAGTTTCAGTCACTTGGCTCTGAAAGAAAATAAGAGTGGCGGTGTTGTAGGCGAATACAATCACCACTGCTGCCTTTGTTAGTCCTTCAAGATAGCCCCGTACATACAGACACCCTGCCCCAAGCGCAGCTCACAGACCTTCCTTGTTCCCCAACTGCTTCTGCCTCCCAGTCTCATTTTCATTCTGCTCTGGCTCGGTGCTGCCGACCACTGTCCCACTTCTGCCTCTCTGGGCTCTTGCGTGTGTTTGTAGTCCATGGGCCTTGGCTCCCAGGACCCTCTGCTGCCCAGAGGGTCTTACCTCTGCCCCGGGCACCTTACTAACTACAAGATGTGGGTTGCAGTAGTGCTTTCTAAAAGTTCTGCACATGCTTGTCCTCCTCTACCTTTTTTTTCCTTTTTGTAAACTGAATTCTTTAGGGCTATACTAAGTATCTTTGCTACTTCAGGGAACATTTGTGATGAACCTTTTAAAAGTGCAGATCATTTTATCCTATCTTTAGATTTTTCTTAAAACTGAGCTTAGGGGCTATAAACTTCAATACTTTGGCCACCTAATGTGAAAAACTGACTCATTTGAAAAGCCCCCCGATGCTTGGAAAGATTGAAGGTGGGAGGAGAAGGGCACAACAGAGGATGAGATGGTTGGATGGCATCACTGACTCGATGGACAGGAGTTTGAGTAAGCTCCAGGAGTTGGTGATGAACAGGGAAGCCTGGCGTGCTGCAGTCCATGGGGTCACAAAGAGTCAAACATGATTGAGCAACTGAACTGAACTCAACTGGGGGTTATGGGGGTCAGGCAATTTATGTACTGTACCGATACTGGAATTTAACATTTCAAAATTTGTTTGCTACCTGAAAGTTCAATCACAGGTAATGATTGTAATTCTGCTGAGGTGAAAACTTGAATCTTGAGCCTTTGACAGTGAAATAGAGGGGGAAATCTTGGATGGAAGCCTGGAGTTCAAGCCTCTAGGGAGGGAACCAAGCGATTAGGATGATTCCCTAATTGAGCTAGCACTGGCTCAGGGCAGGCTGAGGAATCTCAGAAGATGAAATGCCAGGAGTGGGCAGACAAGCCTAGACTCAGAGGTGAAGCAGCAGATTTATGGGTCAGAGAAACTAGTCAGTCAGGGTAGTAAGCTAAAGGGCTGAGATGGGATAGTGAGGGCCTCTGTTCTCTCTATATTCTTCCTTCCTCAAAGTCCTCATTTATCTACAGGGCTTCAATTTCCCCAACTCTACCCTCCCCTCTTGAGCTAATATTTTCAACCATGGGTCATTTCTATTTGGATGTTTCACTATACAGGCTACATATCCAAATTCCAGCTTTTGGCATTTATGAAGAATAAGTCCACTGACTTGAGTAATTCTGAAATACGAGGATAGCATAATATTGTCCCCATAAGATACATAAACAAAAACAGTAGAGAATATCAAGGTCATATTGAACAGAAACTCATAGGGGTTGGCTGGGCTTATATTCAAGCTGGATGACATTCTCTTGCACACTAGCCTCTAAGGTGGGAGTTTTAAAGTTCTGCCTCATCAAAATTAGAAATATGTACATGGATCTTTGCAGCTGCTGATAAAGAGTCAAACCCATCAACCACCTATGCCATCTAGGTACCTAGGATTTTAAACAAGCTACCTTGGAGATTCTCATCTCCAGGATCTTCCTCCTGCAATTCATCCTACGTTTCTTGGACAAACCAATGTCTGTTAAAAAAAAAATTTTTTTTTCCCATCAGTATACTTTCCTGGATTTAGAGAATTATACTTAGCTATAGCAAAACAGAAGCATGGCTATGACATTCCAGAAACTGAACTTGTGTGCAAATGTAAGAATACATTCAGCTAGATCCTTGCTAAAGATTTTCAGGTGCTAACTCCAGACTCTAATGGCGTGATTGTGAGGTGGCAGGAAATGTGTGTGCATGTGTGTGTGTGTTTATGCATGTGCTTATAATACAAGGCATGGAGTATGGATTGTATCTTCCCAGATTCAAAAGGGAGAAACAAATATGGATAATCCTTTAACAGTAAGAACTAACAGAGTAGTAGTTTCAGAAGCAAATTGTATAGGTTACATTGAAAATATAAAAGTTAGCTATTATACTGTAGAGTACATACATATAAGAAATACACTTATAGATAAAGTGAACTGAATTGACCTCAGGAGATAAATAACTGAAGGTTAGTTTCATTTGCTCATTCATTTATTCATTCAACAAATATTTGTGGAAAGTCATTGTGTGACAAACACTGTACCAATCATGTTTGTTTACTTTTCCTACTAGTGTATTGCTACAGTATCCCTAATTGCTTTTCCTGCTTCCACGCCTCACCTGCACCCATTCCAGTGTATTATCTACACAATGGCCAGAATGATGCTTTAAAAACCCTGCTTAAGATCTTGACACACTGAAAACTTTCTAATATATTTTCAAAAATTCAGAGTAAAATCCAAATCCTATAGCCCATAATGTAGCCTCAAAAGCCCTGTTTCCATTCTGTATCTAGCTGCAATGAATAAATAAATATAAATCCTCTATTTCTCTGGGGCATTTATTTTTAAAATGCTGAAATAAAAATATTATTCAACAGTTTCAAAGAAATAGTGTGGTTTTATGTTTTCCATATATTTTTGTCCTTTCTTTTTCACCATACCCAAAAGAACATGATGTGCCTGTAGGTGAATAAGGTTAATACAAGCTTTGGGGGAAGATTTCCTAATAGAACAGTGACAGTATAGACCAATAAGCATGGAAATCAAGTCACTGATATGACAATTCTAAGAACCTTGGCAAATAGTGTTGATGGGCTAAATGCCAACAAATACAACTGAAGATAGCTGCCGTACAATCCGAAAGGCTCAAGTTGAATGTAAGCACTGACTTGGGTTTCAACAGAGGAGTTCTTTTGAAATGACCCATCCAGGTGGCTGGGAGAACTTTCAGGCAGCAGCAGGCCTGCATGTAGCAGTCAGGAATTCCTGGGGCATTACTGAGAAACACAGCCTCCAAACCCACAAAATACCTGAGGCCTATGTTGCTTTTGCTCAACAGCTTGGAACTTCTTAATGTCAGTGACAAGTCAGGTGTGAAGTCAGCATATGATCTGAATGGCTTACAAAGAGCTGGGGCAAGAAAATTCCCAGCAGGGGAATGGTGCAGAGACTATGAGGTTTGAATGGAAAGAGGACTGTGCCTGGAACATAGTCAGAAAGGTAGAAAGCAATTTAGGGCAGAGAGAGGGTGAGAAATCTCCCAGTTGATGATGCTGAGAGACTGTAGATAATCAGTCTTTATGTAGTTTGAATTTAAACTACATTTACAAAGACTGTGGACTTTTATATATTTACAAAGACTGTGGCCTTATACATAGATCGTCGGGAGATATATCTTTCCAGAAAAAGGAACTGTCTTGTCTTTTGCTCATGATGGACTCTTGGGAAAATGCTCAAGAAGCAGGGCATGATGTTTTTTTTATCAGATCCCAAGTCCACCTCTATGACAAGTGACGACAGTTTCCAGATGGACAAGACCCTGAAATCCTTTTTCCCTTCTGTCTCTTGTGCCCCATTGGTGTCCCTTCTACGGAGGCTTCGGAAGCGGACCTAGTGGTTAATAATTCTCCTGCTAATGCAGGTAGTTGTAAGAAATGTGGGTTCAATCCCTGGGTTGGGAAGATCCCCTGGAGCATGGCATGGCAACCCACTCCAGTATTCTTGCCTGGAGAAACCCATGGGCAGAAGAGCCTGGTGAGCTTCCGTCCTTAGGGTCACAAAGAGTGGGACACTACTGAAGCGACTTAGCACGCTCTACGGAGTTTAGAAGTCAAAAAACCCCCACAAAGTTCTAATAAGATTGGAAGTAAAAAAGTATCTTTATTGCTTTTTTTTTTCTGATTACAAAAGTAATAAATATGTACTATTTTAGGAATTTTGGGGGTTTTCTAAAATGCAGCTGCTGCTGCTACTGCTGCTAAGTCGCTTCAGTCGTGTCCGATTCTGTGCGACCCCATAGGCGGCAGCCCACGAGGCTCCCCCGTCCCTGGGATTCTCCAGGCAAGAACACTGGAGTGGGTTGCCATTTCCTTCTCCAATGCATGAAAATGAAAAATGAAAGTGAAGTCGCTCAGTCGTGTCCGACTCTTAGCGACCCCATGGACTGCAGCCTATCAGGCTCCTCCCTCCATCCATGGTATTTTCCAGGCAAGAGTACTGGAATGGGGTGCCATTGCCTTCTCCGAAAATGCAGCTAATACATATCTAATTCAGGAAATGGAAGAAGGGTATTAATAGAGCATGGGCATCTGATCCCTGCCTTGTCTCTTTCTCATTATATCTTATCCAGAATGATCGCTGAGGGGACCAGATTTGAACTTTGAATTCGACTGGTAGGTAGAGAATGACCTCAATTGTCCTTTGAACAGTTGCAAATCAGATCATGAAGTCCTAGGGGGAAAATCCTGAGAAACAAAAAACACCTCACAGCCCTGCGGCACAGGACTGAAAATTTCGGTTAGACTCAAAAAAAAAAAACCAAAGAACTCAAGTTCCTGGGAAAGAGTACGCTACCAAAAGAACAACAAAGGAAGCTGAATGGGGCTCTTCTTCAGCTCTTTATTGTTCTTTCACGCTGTCGACACTCCCGGTGGCCAAGTGCTCTTATCTAGTTTTCACACGTCCCTCCACTTGAAAGAGGCTGTCCACTCGCTCCCTTTCACTACCCACTTCTCCCAATCTTAGCCGCAACCTCTAGATTCAACCGCGCACTTGAAAGGGTGTACACGGATTTGTCTGTCCAGCCCGGCCGGGTTTCGGTCTCCGAAATACACAAGTTCAGAGCGACCCCTCTGTGGAGACACCTTGCGTGCGCGCAGGCTGGGCAGGCGTGGGCACGGACTCGAACAGAGTTGGTTTCAAGCTTGTGGTTCGCTCCTCCGCCGGAGGTTCGGAAGGAGCCGCCCACCGCCCCCTCCCTGGGGCTCCGACAGCCCCGCCCCGCAGTTCCCGTCACGTGCCGCCGCGCCGCCCAATCAGCGCCTGCAGCGCGTGGGCTCGGGATTCAAACTGCGGCGCCTGGGACTCGGGGATCGGCGCTGGTCGCCGCCGTGGCGTGCGGGCCCATGGAGCACCGCATCGTGGGGCCCGGGCCATACCGGGCCACCAGGCTGGTGAGTGTGTGTACGGGGGTCTGGGCGAAGCGAGTCCCCGGCCTGCGGGCCGACCGCTGACTCTTCAGTCCTCGCTTCTCCAGAGCTAGTCCGGCCGAGTTCTGGAGGCGGGGCGTGTTTCAGCCTGTGAGGCCAAATTCTAGATGCTTAAAGGCTAGCCCGGTCGCGGGCCCAGCCTGTCGAGGGTGGGCGCGGCTTGGATCCCGTGACGGTGGCTGGGTTCTCGCCAGTGAACGGCGACTCCGGGTTTAAAGCGCCCGGAAGAGCACGACGGCACCCTCCTCCCCTTTCCTGGTCCTCCGGAACCCTACGTCCCCCGCCGGGAAAGGAAAGACCGTCAGTCCGTCATTTTCGGGCCACCCGCCGCCAGTTACGGGCAGGGCGTGTCATCCTGAGTGTCACTTGTGGTTGACACTTGAGGCTCTTTGCAACGGTACCCTAAACAGAGATGGATCTCTCTGGCCACGTTTCCGGCTCCTGATGTTTCTTTTTCTATCAGCACCCACCTAAATGAAGGGGAAGGGTGGGCCCGGACGGATGATTTGAAAGAGCCTTCACAGCTTCCCTGATGGCTCAGACGGTAAAGCGTCTGCCCGCAATGCGGGAGGCCCAGGTTCGATCCCTGGGTTGGAAAGATCCCCTGGCGAAGGAAATGGCAACCCACTCCAGTACTCTTGCCTGGAACATCCCATGGACAGAGGAGTCTGATGGGCTACAGTCCATGGGGTCTCAAAGAGTCCGACACGACTGAGCGACTTCACTTTCTTTCAGACCCCAGTGGTCCAGGGTGCTGCCTTTTTTTCCTGGGAGAAGAGCGTTGTTAATCAGAGTTCTGAGGCATACTTGATTTCTTTGTGACCCGAAGCAAGTGATTATAGCAATTTCATAATGGAATAAGTGGAGATAATTTGGTCATGTCCAGGGTCGGTTTTAGACGACTTTTTATGAAAGCTTAAAGGTGATTTCGGAGGAAGAGACTGCACTCCTTGGTCTGTCACCACTTCTGGCCACAGCTAACTCGAGAATTAGGCTCATTGTTCCTTGCACCCCTAAGCAATATCCAGGAAAAGATAACAGGATGGAAGATGTTATTGCCCTCATTTATGCAAATAATCCACTTCAGACACCCATAATGATGTTTTAAAAATTTGTTAATTTTTTAATTGATGGATAATTGCTTTACAGGATTTTATTGTTTTCTGTCAAACATCGACATGAATCAGCCATAGGTATACATATGACCCATACTGATTTATTCATTTAAAAAATTCATATAAATTTAGGTTTTCCTTTGGGCTAGTCTCTAAGAGGTATGGATGCTGGTGACAGGGGACAAGTAGTGTTTTTTAAAATAGTGTTTTCTTATCAAGTTCCATTTCACAGTGCCTCTACCACTTGGACGGAGAAGGCAATGGCACCCCACTCCAGTACTCTTGCCTGGAAAATACCATGGACGGAGGACCCTGGTGGGCCGCTGTCCATGGGGTCGCTAAGAATTGGACACGAATGAGTGACTTCACTTTCACTTTTCACTTTCATGCACTGGAGAAGGAAATGGCAACCCACTCCAGTGTTCTTGCCTGGAGAATCCCAGGGACGGGGGAGCCTGGTGGGCTGCCGTCTATGGGGTGGCACAGAGTCGGACTTGACTGAAGCGACTTAGCAGCAGCAGCAGCAGCAGCAGCAGCTACCACTTGGAACCATCTGGGGTCAAGGCTATTGGTCGGTCCATCTTTAGGGATGAGATACAGATTGTGCTTTATCAGGGACATTCAAAAACTTGACTCTCTTTGGGACTGCCCTGGCTGTCCCGTGGTTAAGACGTTTCCGTCCAGTGCAGGGGCTGTGGGTTTGATCCCTGGTCAGGGAGCTAAGAGCGCACATGCCTTAGGTGCCCCCCCATCCCCGCCCCCGCAAAAAGGAAAAAGAACAACACCCTACACCCTCCAAACAAAAAAACGTAAAGCAGAATCAACGTTGTGACAAATTCAATAAAGACTTTAAAAATGGCTCACATCAAAAAAGATCTTAAAAAACAAAAAAAGCCAAAAAGCTTACTCTCCTTTGTGGAGGGAAAGTAATATTCTCCTACTGCAGAAAGAGAAGAGGACAACAGTGGATGAGATGGTTGAATGGCATCACGGATTCAATGGACATGAACTTGGGCAAACTCCCAGAGATGGTGAGGGACAGGGAAGCCTGGTGCGCTGCAGTCCATGTGAGTTGGCGACTGAACAACTGCCAATTTATTCACTGCACAGGGGAAACAGACGCTGGATCTTGGGGTGACTTGTTCCCCTTCTTCCAGCTTTAGACTAAAAAAATAAATTACATGATAATTGAAACTTTTAAAATCTCATATTCACAGAATTGTACGAAGTAACTCTGTAGATGGAGCCTGCCTATGTGAAAGACACTCTTGATTCTGAGTCACATTAAAGTATTATCAAAAGAATTTATGAAGAAAAGTACTCTGTTCTTCAGAAGTTTCAGTTCCTAAGAAGCGATTTTCAAGTCACATTTAGCCAAGACTGATCAAGTTAAACAGGAAACTAAATTATGTGAATAATTGATGAAAACACCTCAGTTTCACCAGAATTTGCTAAGTATCAATTAGTTCTCGACTTTATTCTGTTTGAGAATCTTGAACTTAAACTCAGATTTTTGAAAACACAGAAGGTGATAGGCTTTTTTTTTTTTAAGTGAGAATTCCTGATTTATTGGTGATCTCTGTAGTCATTACAGGTACCCCCCCCCCCCATTGTAAAGTCTCTAAGTGTTATCAGCTTTTATCAGTTGAATCAGCTAGCCCCCTTTCTCTGCCTCGGCTCTGCTTACCTCCCTGGTTCCCAGTTTACCATTTCCATCTTCTCCCACCATCACACTCAACCCAATCTTCAGAAAAGCTTGGGAAAAACCTCGTGGTACTCAGTGAGTGGGCCTTTGCTTCCTCCTTTCACGGCTCACTATACTTTCTCAAACCATGTACAGCTCCATTTTCTAAGGTACCAAAGTCTTATCTGAAAATAACATTTTATGGACTAGGTAAATGTCTATGCCCAAAATCAAATGACAGACTCTGTAAGTCAATTCATGGTGAATATGGACGCTAATTAGCAATTTACTCATCTTCACTGAAATAACTTTCATTTTTGTAATCCATGTATTAAATAGTTCTGTAAACCTTAGTTAACAAGAAATGATGAGAAAGAAAATTGATTTTTCTGAAAACAGCATAAATCTACCAATCTATTCTTTGAACTTAATTCTGAGTTGTATCTTCTGATGTAACAGGTAAACTTTAAAAGACTTATAGGGCGTCATTGACTCTGAGAGTTTGAATGGGCTCTAAAGATCCCAGTTCTCTCATTTTGTTGTTTTTGTTTAGTCGCCAAGTTGTGTCCAGCTCTTTTCGACCCCATAGACTGCAACACACTGGGCTCCCTTGTCCTTCACTGTCTCCTGGAGTTTGATGCAATATTGTTCTTTACAGCGTTGGACTTTACTTTCGCCATCAGACACATCCACAACTGAGCATCATTTCTGCTTTGGCCCAGCACTTTCATTCTTTCTGGAGCTATTAGTAATTGCTCCCTGCTCTTCCCCAGGGGGACACCTTCTGACCTGGGAGAGCTCCTCTTCTGGTGTCATATATTTTGTCTTTTTTTGTACTGTTCATGGGGTTTTTGGGGCAAGAATACTGGAGTGATTTGCCATCCCTTCCTCCAGGGGACCACGTTTTGTCAGAACTCTTCACTTTGACCTGTCTGTCTTGGATGGCCTTGCACAGCATAGCTTGTAGCTTCATTAGTAATGCAAGCCCCCTTGCCACAACAAGGCTGTGATCTGTGAAGGGGACTCTCATTTTATTTAGGCCTAAAGTGGTGAACTGACATGGTCAAGTTCACACTGCCAGTGTGTGGCAAGTACACCTATATCTAGCACTTGTTTATCTCTGAAGTCCCTGGCCAGTGCTGTATTATAACTCCACTATCATAATATTTTTGATTCTAAGAAGTAAAGAAATGGAATAATGTTCAAGAGAAAAAAATAGGAAGCACATTTCAATATTCAGAAAACTAAGATCATGGCATCCGGTCGCATCACTTCATGGCAAATAGATGGGGAAACAATGAAAACAGTGAGAGACTTTATTTTCTTGGGCTCCAAAATCACTGCAGATGGTGACTGCAGCCATGAAATTAAAAGACGCTTGCTCCTTGGAAGAGAAGCTGTGACCAACTTGGACAGCATATTAAAAAGCAGAGACATTACTTTGCCAGCAAAGGTCTGTCTAGTCAAAGCTATGGTTTTTCTAGTAGTCATGTATGAATGTGAGAGTTGGATATAAAGAAAGCTGAGCACCGAAGAATTGATGCTTTTGAGCTGTGGTGTTGGAGAAGACTCTTGAGAGTCCCTTGGACTGCAAGGAGATCAAACCAGTCCATCCTAAAGAAAATCAGTCCTGAATATTCATTGGAAGGACTGATACTGAAACTGAAACTCCAATACTTTGACCACCTGATGCAAAGAACTGACTTATTGGAAAAGACCCTGTTGCCGGGAAGGATTGGAGAAGGCAATGGCACCCCACTCCAGTACTCTTGCTTGGAAAATCCCATGGAGGGAGGAGCCTGGTAGGCTGCAGTCCATGGGGTCGCTAAGAGTCGGACACGACTGAGCGACTTCACTTTCACTTTTCACTTTCATGCGTTGGAGAAGGAAATGGCAACCCACTTCAGTATTCTTGCCTGGAGAATCCCAGGGACAGCGGAGCCTGGTTGGCTGCCGTCTATGGGGTCGCACAGAGTCAGACACTACTGAAGTGACTTAGCAGCAGCAGCAGCAGCAGCAGCCGGGAAAGATTGAAGGTGGGAGGAGAAGGGGACGACAGAGGATGAGATTGTTGGATGGCATCACTGAATTGATGGACAGGAGTTTGAGTAAGCTCTGGGAGTTGGTGATGGAGAGGGGAGCCTGGCGTGCTGCAGTCCATGGAGTCACAAAGAGCTGGACACGACTGAGTGACTGAACTGATTGACTTCAACACTCAGTGTTGTGTTTTGTAATTTGACTCGTGTTGAGAAGCAAAAAACAGTTATCAATTACATTTTATCTGTGTTATTCATCTATGTTACTGCATGAAGCAATAGTTTGTTTATTCTCATTACAGTATTCTGTTGCATGAATTTGTTTATTCTTATGTTGATGGACATTTGGGTTTTTAATTAATTAAGTAAGAATGTAATTAAGTAAGAATAGTGCTATTTTGAACAGTGTGGCTTTTGGTTAACATACTTCTGCGGAATATATATACACACTTAAGAATGGAATTTCTGGGTTATACAGTGTGCACATAATTTCTGGTTGCTTCATGTTCTGATTAGCACTTAGTATTGCCCGTCTTTTCATTTTAGTCATTCTGTAGGCATGTATATTATTGCATTGGGGATTTATTGCATTTCACTGCTAATTCATGAGATTGAACATCTCTGCATATACTATGGTAAATTTGGAGATTCTTTTATGTGAAGTGCCTGTTTAAGTGTTTTTTTCATTTTTCTATTGAATGCCCTTTCTTGAGTTGAATTTTTCATTTTGTCTTAGAAATTCTGGTTATATGTTATCTTACTCTACAGATTGCATTTGTTTTGTGTGTGGTTTTAAGAGTTTAAAAAGTTTAAATCTGGACCAACTTAATTTGAAGCATGGCTTATAGTGTCAAATGAAGTAGAAAAATTGATATGCAGAGGGCATAAAGATGTTTGAATTTGGCCAGGAGGAAGACATGATTGAGAATCAGAGTAGAATTAAATTGCATGAAGTTAGGAGGTGGTTTAATAAAAATAGGAAAAGGGAAAGACCAGTTAGGCATTTGCGTGTTGAGTACCTGCCTGTGTCCTGTGCTGCACGTCCAGGGAGCATGCGTGAATAGACCCGACCTGGGCCCTTGACGCACGTGGTGCTGTGTACTCAGGGACGGTTACTGTGCTTGAGAGAGGCTAGCGATCAAAGGGAGAAGAGGAATGGACCACAGGTGCAGAGGTGACTGGGCAGCGGAGAGTATAAAGAGAAACTCGGAAGACGAGGAAAACGAGGTTACGGTGTTGGGCGAAATAAAAAGAATATGTTGAGCTCAGAGCTATCGTTGAAAGAAAAAGGAAGGACTGATTTCAGTAGGAAGGTAGGTAAAAAATAAGATGCAGAGTCTGTAAATTAATAGACTTGAAAGAGGAGCATGAAAGAAGAGAGAATGGTCCTAAGAGTAAGACTGAATTTTCGGAACTTGTAGGACTGGTGGGATGACGGGTCCTAAGGAAATGGAGTAATTATGTAGGAAGAACATCACATGTGAACATTTCATTTAATTTTGGGATGGCTGATAATGGCGTGGATATCTAGATTAAAATTTTTTTTTTTTCTTTTTTAAATTTGGCTGCATCATGTGGCATGTGGAATCTTAGTTCCCTGACCAGGATCAAACCCTTGGCCCCTGTATGGGAAGCTTGCTTGTATTGGAATAGGAAAGTATTGTGCAGAATTTTTAAACATGCTTTGACACCAGGTACTATATAAAGTTACCTTAACATTTAAAGGTCGTAAATAGAAAAAAAAAAAACTTCGACTGCTTCTCTTATTAAGGCAGTCTTTTAAATGGAAAAACACCATTTGTTGTCCTAAATATTTGGGATGCAGTAACCTTTTAAAAAATTCACTAAATACTTTCCTCTGTTTTTGCCCCAAGTGGAATGAAACAGTTGAACTTTTTCGCGCCAAGATGCCATTACGGAAACATCGCTGTCGTTTCAAAAGTTATGAGCATTGCTTCACAGCGACTGAAGCTGTGGATTGGCTACACGAGCTGCTGAGGCGCAGCCAAAACTTTGGCCCCGAAGTGACCCGCAAACAAACGGTCCAACTGCTAAAAAAATTCCTGAAGAACCATGTTATTGAAGACATCAAGGGAAAATGGGGCCAGGAAGACTTTGAGGACAACCGTCACTTGTACAGGTAATGGCATGTCAGCTCTGATGGGGAGGAGCATGGGGAGCACGCATAGATCTGGTCAGTCTGATGAAATTCCTCCTGTGAGAGAACTTGCCTTGTCCCCGGGAGGGATGCTTGTATTTGTGATTTGCAGGGTGGAGAACTGCATCTGTTGCTATGAGAAAACTGATTGTGCTTGTTCTTGGCTTCATAGAGCACCCGTTAAGTAGTCTTTTGTTGCAGTGGCTTTCAGTAATGGAACCTTTTCGTGCCTTCCGTAACCTGGAAGGATGGCTATAGTAGCAGAGTGTCTCTCCTGGGGAATCTGAAAGGGTGAAACAGTAGCTCTGGCTTGCACCTTTCTGAGCAGCGTGAGGGTGTGTGTTCAGGGGGTTAGTGGCAGAGGTGTCTCGTCTTCAAGTAGAGCTCAGGCTTATCATGAAGAATTGTGCTGGAATTTCCCCATGTCTCAGATTAACTCTGCAGTGCATGGCTGCTCCCCACCACGTTTCAGTGCTCTTCTGTGATTGCTTACTTATTATGCAATAATCTGAGGGCAAGGATGTCCCTCTGTTGACACTGCCCTTCTCATTGCACGCTAGGCTGGTTTATTCCTGGAGGTGGAAAGGGCCTGCTTGAGACTCAGGAAATGGGGGAATACTTAAAGAAGAATGAAAAGAGGAATCGTTGAGTTATCTACAGAGAGGGCTACCAGAACACCAAGAACCTGTGAGGGATTAAAGGAAGAAATGAAGATGACAAGCCCTTAATATTTGCTGTTGTTTATTCCAATAGAAGAATAAGGAATGTTCTTACAGCACTTCAGCGAGGCATTTTGGGGCCACTGGGACACCTGGCCTTGAGCAGAGAAAATGTGACTGTTCCCTACCTAAGTCATGTCTTTAGTTCCTTTGGGACTAGCTGCTGAGGAAGGCTGTGGAGCAAGTGGAGGGTGGTCAGCAGCACTCAGGCTAACACCAGACATTGGTGTATGTTTAGGATCTAACTTCCTCATGGAGTTTCATCAACAGTCTCCTCCTCTAGGCATCAGGCTTGTCAGCTGGGCAATTAGTTGTCTCTCTACTTGGCAGTTATTTCTGGCTTGCTGATCCAACTTTTAATTAGAATCTTGGGTGATATTAGCCTGTTCTGAGACCATAGTGCTTATTAGTATCAGGCAGTGGAGACTCTAGCCCTGGTTCCCCATGACACACTTCATTGGGAATGCTTAAGTGGTTGTTTCTCTTGGGAAGCTATAATTGCTTGTACCCCATCAAGAGGTAGCTCACACTTCTAGGAGGTTGTCTGGAGGAGTAACTTAGAGTGTTTTATTGTGACCTTAGATTGGGTACCATCCATTGAGTCCCATGAGGCTTTCAGAGATGCCAGGCGAGTAAAACAGGAGCCTGTTCCAGGAGCCAGCCCCCGAGTAGTGACTGTCAGAGCGTGTCTCACCTCAGTATGAAGACTTAATTGTTTGTCCTTTAAAAAATAAAGTGCACAGATAGATTACATTCACCCATGAAATAATGGGTTTTTTTACCCAGTTTCTCTTATACAATACTTGTGAGTTATAAAGGGAGTAGTACCTCTTTCATTATCTACCACTTGAAGATGCATAGCTTTCTGTTTTTCTAGTGTTAAGTCCTGTATGTTAACAACTGGTGTTTGATGTTCTCAGATTAATTGGGGATGAAGTCTATTTAGACATTCAATGGTTTGTTAAGGGGCCCGTGCCCTGAGTTGAGAGTCAGCTCACTCAGGAGTGCAGAGGCGCCTGTTGGCATGAGGCAGCTTCCAAGACTGAGCATACAGCTCGGGATGACATACTGGCTCGCCAGCGCCCCGGGGAGGACTGGGGACAGGCTGCCCTCCCTGCTCAGTGCCCACCTGCTCCTTGAGGTCGAATAGTACCACTGCCAAACCACAATGAGAGCCCTTGAGCGACATCAGGAGCTCGAGGCATATTAGATTTGAAAAATAGGTGAAGAATCTATAAGGTAAATGCCTACAATGCTTTGTGGAGGAGGAGCCTCTGTAAATAGTGTCGAAGTCGGAATGGGCAGCTCAGAGTTCTTACTGGAAAGAAAGGAGCTAGCATTGTGGAGTGCCTGTGATGGACCAGAGCCACTGCATAGTCATCCTTTACCTCAGCACCTGCAGATGTCTCTTATCTAATCTTAAAAATAAGGAAATTAATGAGACCAAAGGTACCAGCTTGTCCACAGTCACTCAGGTGGTAGGAAAAGAGAATTTGGACTGAGGGCTCTGCGTCTGAGGCCTGTGTTCTTGCGGTGTGCCCGACTGCCTCCATTTCCACAGCATGAGGTTGACTAGCTTGTTAACTAATTTAAGGACTGAATGAGAAAACAGAATAGTAAACAAGAAATAGTCGGTGTAGTCAACATGTGTTCATATAGTCACAGAATTCCAGGAATGTGTTAAGTACTATGTAATACATACTGAATGATCAACTGTCTTCTCAAATAGACGAGGTAGGGTGAACATAATCAGCTGAAATGCTTATGTAAATGTAGGGATGGGTGGTTGCCTGGGCCTCGGTTACAGAAAGGCATAGGCAGACAAAGCAACATGAAATATAAAGACTCTTAGAGTATTTTTTGAAGACAGAAATTACACACACACACAGAATTTTATAACAGAAATGATGAGTTATGTTTTTATTTTCTACTGTATTAAATCTTATTTCTAGTTTAAAAAATGTATTTATTGTGTGATTGCATTCACATGTGTTAACTATATTTTATTTTTCAAGAATCTAAGAATAATAGGAAATAGTGAATTAATATGAGAATGTTCCTAACAATCAGAGATATTGCAGAGAAAGGTCCAGAGCTATTTACTGAACCACTTCTTTGCTGTTGGTAACACGGATGACTAGAAAGAGTGGCTAGATTTGCTACCAGTGAAGACAATTACATCATAGTCATTGGGGTCATCATAGGGTCATCATCGTCCAGCCAGACGGATGCTATCATCTGTGTCTAACCAAGTTTGTGGCCCTCAACTTCAGATTAAAAGAACCTGCACTACCTTGTATTTTTACGAGAAATTTCAGTTTATGTAGCAGTTTCTCTTTATGATCTCATTTGATCTTTGTGACAACCCTGTGAAGTAGACAGAGTGGATATTTCATCTTCAGAGAACCAGACACTTGTCTCTTTGAAGCATCTAAATAGAACACCAGGAAATTCCATGCTGATCCCTGAATCACCCATTTATGTATGTGAACAGATAGTTACGTGGGATTATTTGAACCTAATGCCAACAGCAACGCCAAAGCCAACAAAGGTGCGTCTAGTCAAAGCTATGATTTTTCCAGCAGTCATGTATGGATGTGAGAGTTGGACCATAAACAGGGCTGAGCACTGAAGAATTGATGCTTTTGAACTGTGGTGTTGGAGAAGACTCTTGAGAGTCCCTCTGACTGCAGGGAGATCCAAGCTGTCAATCCTAAAGGATATCAGTCCTGAATATTCATTGGAAGGACTGATACTGAAGCTCCAATACTTTGGCCACCTGATGTAAAGAACTGACTCCTTAGAAAAGACCCTGATGCTGGGAAAGATTGAAGGCAGGAGGAGAAGGGGACGACAGAGAATGAGATGATTGGATGGCATCACCGACTCGATGCACGTGAGTTTGAGCAAGCTCCAGGAGATGGTGATGGACAGGGAAGTCTAGCATGCTGTAGTCCATGGGGTCGAAAAGAATCGGACACGACTGAGTGACTGAACTGAATGTAGTGGATTATATAAAAATAGAAGTGTATACTGTTTGGTTGTTTGGACTATTTAATAAGAAGAGCTATTGGTCTATTTGGTTGGTCTATTTCAGATTTTTAGCGGGATAGGTCCTTGATCTGGAGCCTCTACCTGGCCCTTGCCCTGCTCTCGTTACCAGTGCTAGCTCTGGAATGCAGTTGTAACTGGATGCTCATGGTTTACAGAGAGGAATTCACTAGTTCCAGTGTAGTGTGTGCGAGCTAATGTGTTGTTTAGTTGCTAAGTTGTGTCTAACTCTTTGCGACCCCATGGTCTATAGCCCAGCAGGCTTCTCTGTCAATGGGATTTCCCAGGCAGAAATACTGGAGTGGGTTGCCATTTCCTTCAGGGGATCTGCCTGACGCAGGGATTGAACCCTCGTCTCCTGCATTGGCAGGTAGTTCTTTACCACAGAGCCACCAGAGAAGCTCTGATCTAACGTGTAGGGAACCATTTTCTTCTTCTACGTATTCCTGTTCCTTTTTTCTTCGTCCTTCTGCTTCTGTCTCTTTATATGAATCATCTCATGTTCCCAATTCTTTCCCCTTTTCTTTTTCTTCTACTTAGTTTCTCCTTTTCTTTCTGTCTTTTCTCTTATATTAGCTTTTTTATTTTTTCTGGCTTATTTCCAACATGTTTATTTTAATTTGAACCTAAAATTTGTCATGTAGATTTTGTCAGGTTTCTTGAATATAAGTTTCACAGTTCTTAATGTAAAAAACAGGAATCGTGCTCCATAGTTTGAAAACTTACCCTATAAACCCCAGTAATGAAGACTGGTATTGGTGAAGGGGTAGATGGATGCTTGGATCAGTGGAACAGAATCGAGTCCAGAAACACACTTAAGAATATGGCCAATTGACTTTTGATGAAAATATAAAAGCTCCTTTAAAGGAAGAGATCAGTCTTTTTGGCGAATGACATTGAAAGTATTGGAAGGCAACTGTGCTCGCCACTATACCACCGGCAGTCACAACATTGGAACAATTAAACATCTGTTCATCTACATGCAAAAAAATGAAGCTCCACCTAAACCTCATTTTTTATACAAAAATTTATTCAAAGTGAATTATAGATTTCAGTGTAAAACTATGAAAATTTTAAAAAAACAGGAGAAAATCTTTATACCCAAGAGTCAGACAAGGAGCTTTTAGACATGACATCAAACGTATGATTTATAAAAGCAAAAACATGATAAATTGGACTTCATCAAAATTAAAAACTTTTGCTGTGTGAAAGGCGCTAGTGAGACGATGAGAAGACTAGCGACTGTTGGGGAGAAAATATTTGTAAACCACAAGTAAGTGGACTAATATCAAGAATATATAAAAAATTTGCAAAACTCAACTGTGAAAAAACAACTCAAAAAATAGATTTGAAAGGACACTTCATCATTAGAGCCCTAGGGAAATGCAAATTAAAACCCTGGTGAGATACCTCTATATACCTAGTAGAATGGCTAAAATAAGAATACTGATGATGCCAGAATCTAGTGAGGGTGCAGAGCAATTGGAAGTCTCATCCAGTGATGGTGGGAAGTCTAGGTTGGTTAACACTTTGAAAAACAAAGTCACTTTGGAAAACAATTTTTCAGTCTCTTTTCAAATTAAACATGTATTACTTACATATGACTCCATATTCTGCTCCAGAGCATTTACCCTAGAGAAATGAAAACTTATGTTCACACAAAAACTTGCATGTGAATGTTTATAGCTGCTCCACTGACTCAACTGTCCCTCCGTGGGTGAATGGATAAACACTGAACATCTGTATGGAATGCTGCTGTGTATATGGGGTGCAGTGAGGGGTGTGACTATACAGTCAGAGCAGGAGAGAGGTTTTTGGTGAATAATGGAAATGTTTCCTAATTGGGATGGTGGTTACACAAGTGTCTGTTGATAGAGCAGTATACACATACACACACACAATGGAAAAAGTGATCAATTTTACTATATGCCAATAACACGTTTAAAATACTGGAGATTTGAAAAGTTTCTATTTGTACCTCTAGTGAAAGAAATCCAAATGCTCCTGTGGTCCTGGAAAAAAGTCTTCATTGTTGCCATATGGACAGAGGAGCCTGGCGGGCTACATTCCTTGGGGTCACTAAAGAGTCTGACTTGACACGACTTAATGACTAAACAACAGCATCTTTTGAAGTGGGGGATAAGAACTTCAAGTTAATGGACTATTGGCTCCCTCTAGTGGACACCTTTTGTTCTTATAGTAAATTTCAAAATTGTGATTGTGGTTTTGTTTTTCTTTTCTTTTTATTCATTTCCTCAAGTCTTGTGTTCTTATCATGTGATGGCTAGATAAATTTTGTACCCTTCTTATGCATCAGTTTTTTCATCTATAAAATGACAGGACTGGGACTAGTTCTTAAAACATTTATTTATTTTGGCTGTACTGGTCGCTGTTGCTGTGCACAGGCTTTCTTTGGTCGCAGTGAGTGGAGGCTACTCCAGTTTTGGTGCGTGGGATTCTCACTGCTGTGACTTCTCTTGTTGCAGAGTGTGGACTCTCGGGTGCACAGGCTTCAGTAGTTGGCACATGGACTCCGTTGCCCCACAGCGTGTGGGATCTTCCCAGTGTGTGTGCGTGTGTGCTCAGTTGTGTCCAACTCTTTGCAGCCCCATGGACTGTAGCATGCCAGGCTCCTCTGTCCATTGGATTTCCCTCAAGAATACTAGAGTGGGTTTCCATTTCTTACTCCAGGGGATCTTCCTGATCCAGGGATTGAACCCGCATCTCCTGCATTGGCAGGCAGATTCTTTATCAACTGTGCCACCAGGGAAGGCGATCTTCCCGGACCAGGGATCAAACTGGTGTTCCTTGCATTGCAAAGCAGATTCTTAATCACGGGATCATCAGGGAAGCCCCTGAACTAGATCTCTAAGGTCTTTTTCCATTCTAAACTTTCATCATTCCAAATATTGAGTACTTATCACAGGGGTTTTCCAAGGCTTAGGTGATGAAGAAGATAAGAAATAAATACAACATTCTTTTCCTCCTCAGTTTTGTAGTCTCTCTTAAGAGAGAGTATACATGTATGAAAAAGATAAGTGGTAGAACCAAGGCAGTATTGAGTTTAACCAAAAAATAAGAGGCACTGCACTTACAGTCCTTGGGTTAACATAGCTATTTTGTTTGACTAGCATTACTCCAGTACTTTTGCCTGGAAAATCCCATGGACAGAGGAGCCTTGTAGGCTGAAGTCCATGGGGTCGCTAGAGTCGGACACAACTGAGCGACTTCACTTTGACTTTTCACTTTCATGCATTGGAGAAGGAAAGGGCAACCCACTCCAGTGTTCTTGCCTGGAGAATCCCAGGGACGGGAGAGCCGGGTGGGCTGCCATCTATGGGGTCACACAGAGTCAGACACGACTGAAGCGACTTAGCAGCAGCAGCAGCAGCAGCATTATGTTTTCAGTCATTGAAAAATTTTTTCTCATTTTTATTTTTCAATTTTGTGAAGGTAATGCATTCCTTTGTATCAAAATTTACAAAGTACAGAAGAGTATATTCGAGGAGGGCATGGTAACCCACTCCAGTATTATTGCCTGGAGAATCCCATGGACAGAATCCCATGGACAGAGGAACCTGGTGGGCTATAGTCCATGGGATCACAGAGAGTCGGATACAACTGAAGTAATTGAACACAGCACAAAGAGTATATTCAATGAAAATCTCCCTTCTACTTTGCTTCCCCAAGGTGGGGTTCAAGTCTTGAACTTGCACTGAATCTTTCTTATTTTTATTATTTATTCTAAAGTTGTGTTGGTTTTTTATTCTCTAAATTACAGTTTGACCTGGATGTTCAGTTCAGTTGCTCAGTTTTATCGACTCTTTGTGGTCTCATGGACTGCAGTATGCCATGGACAGGCTTCCCTGTCCATCACCAACTCCCAGAGCTTGCTCAAACTCATGTCCATCGAGTCTGTGATGTCACCTAACCATCTCATCCTCTGTCATCTCCTTCTCCTCCTGCCTTCAATCTTTCCCAGCATCAGGGTCTTTTCCAATGAATCATTTCTTTTGCATCAGGTGGCCAAGGTATTGGAGCTTTAATATCAGTCCTTCCAGTGAATATTCAGGACTGATTTCCTTTAGGATTGACTGGTTTGATCTCCTTGCAGTCCAAGGGACTCTCAAGAGTCTTCTCCAACACCACAGTTCAAAAGCATCAGTTCTTCAGCACTCAGCTTTCTTTATAGTCCAACTCTCACATCCATACATGACTGCTGGAAAAACCATAGGTTTGACTAGATGGACCTTTGTTGGCAAAGTAATGTCTCCACTTTTTAATATGCTGTTTAGGTTAGTCATAGCTTTTCTTCCAAGGAGCAAGCATCTTTTAATTTCATGGCTGTGATTTTGGAGCCCAAGAAAATAAAGTCTGTCACTGTTTCCATTGTTTCTCCATCTTTTGCCATGAAGTGATGGGACCAGAAGCCATGATCTTAATTTTTTGAATGTTGAGTTTTAAGCCAGGTTTTTAACTTTCCTCTTTGACTTTCATCAAGAGGCTCTTTATTTTCTTTTCACTTTCTGCTAAAAGGGTGGTTCATCTGTGTATCTGAGGTTATTGATATTTCTCCTGGCAATCTTGATCCCAGCTTGTGGTTCATCCAGTCCAGCATTTTGCATGTTGTACTCTGCCTATAAGTTAAATAAGCAGGGTGACAATATACAGCCTTGACGTACTCCTTTCCCAATTTGGAACCAGTCCGTTGTTCCATGTCCAGTTCTAACTGTTGCTTCTTGACCTGCATACAGATTTCTCAGGAGGTAGGTAAGGTGGTCTGTTATTCCTATCTCTTAAAGAATTTTCCACACTCTGTTGTGATCAACACAGTCAAAGGCTTCGACGTAATCAATAAAGCAGAAGTAGATGTTTTTCTGGAACTCTCTTGCTTTTTCCATGATCCAGCGGATGTTGGCAATTTAATCTCTGGTTCCTCTGCCTTTTCTAAAACCAGCTTGAACATCTGAAAGTTCACAGTTCACATACTGTTGCAGCCTGGCTTGGAGAATTTTGAGCATAACTTTGCTGGCGTGTGAGATGAGTACAATCGTGTGGTAGTTTGAACATTCTTTGGCATTGCCTTTCTTTGGGGTTGGAATGAAAACTGATATTTTCCAGTCCTGTGTCCACTGCTGAGTTTTTCAGATTTTTTGGTGTATTGAGTGCAGCACTTTCACAGCATCATCTTTTAGGACTTGAAATAACTCAACTGGAATTCTATCACCTCCACTAGCTTTGTTTGTAGTGATGTTTCCTAAAGCGCACTTGACTTCCCATTCCAGGATGTCTGGCTGTAGGTGAGTGATCACACCATCATGGTTATCTGGGTCATGAAGATCTTTTATGTATAGTTCTTTCTGTGTATTGTTGCCACCTTTTTAAAATATCTTCTGCTTCTTTTAGGTCCATACCATTTCTGTCCTTTATTGTGCCCGTCTTTGCATGAAATGTTCCTTTGGTATCTCTAATTTTCTTGAGATCTTTAGTCTTTCTCATTTTGTTGTTTCCATTTCTTTGCACTGATCATTGAGGAAGGCTTTCTTATCTCTCCTTGCTATTCTCTGCAACTCTGCATTCAAATGAGTGTATCTTTCCTTTTCTCCTTTGCCTTTAGCTTCTCTTCTTTTCTTTGTAAAGCCTCCTCAGACAACCATTTTGGCTTTTTGCATTTCTTTTTCTTGGGGATGGTCTTGATCCCTGCCTCCTATACAGTGTCATAAACCTCTGTCCATAGTTCTTCAGGCACTCTATATATTAGATCTAATCTCTTGAATCTATTTGTCACTTCCACTGTATAATTGTAAGGGATTTGATTTAGGTCATACGTGAATGGTCTAGTGGTTTTCTCTACTTTCTTCAAGTCTGAATTTGGCATTAAGGAGTTCATGATCTGAGCCACAGTCAGCTCCCAGTCTTGTTTTTGCTGACTGTATAGACCTTCTCCATCTTTGGTTGCAAAGAATGTAATCAACCTGACCATCTGGTGATGTCCATGTGTAGAGTCTTCTCTTGTGTTGTTGGAAGAGGGTGTTTGCTGTGCCCAGCATGTTCTCTTGGCAAAAATCCTTTGCCCTGCTTCATTTTGTACTCCAAGGCCAAATTTGCCTGTTACTCCATGTATCTCTTGACTTCCTACTTTTGCATTCCATTCCCCTGTGATGTAAAGGACATCTTTTTTGGGTGTTAGTTCTAGAAGGTCTTGTCGGTCCTCTTAGAACCATTCAGTTTCAGCTTCTTCGGCATTACTGGTCGGGGCATAGACTTGGATTCCCGTGATATTGAAAGATTTGCCTTGGAAACGAACAGAGATCATTTTGTTGTTTTTGATATTGCACCCAAGTACTGTATTTCGGACTCTTTTGTTGACTATGAGGGCTACTCCATTTCTTCTAAGGCATTCTTGCCCACAGTAGTAGATATAATGGTCATCTGAATTAAATTCGCCCATTCCAGTCCAGTTTAGTTCACTGGTTCCTAAACTGTCAGTATTCACTCTTGCCATCTCCTGTTTGACTAGTTCTAATTTACCTTGTTTCATGGACCTAACATTCCAGGCTCCTATGCAGTATTGCTCTTTGCGTTGGACTTTGCCTCCATCACCAGTCACGTCCTCAACTGGGTGTTGTTTTTGCTCTGGCTCTGCCTCTTCATTCCTTCTGGAGTCATTTCTCCACTCTTCTCCAGTAGCATGTTGGGCACCTACCTGTGATCTGTCAGTATCATGTCTTTAGCCTTTTCATACTGTTCATGGGGTTCTCAAGGCAAGAATACTAAAGTGGTTTGCCATTCCCTTCTCCAGTGGACCGCATTCTGTCAGATCTCTCCACTATGACCTGTCCGTCTTGGGTCGCCCTACATGGCATGGCTCATAGTTTCATTGAGTTAGACAAGGCATATTCAGTGAAAATCTCCCTTCTACTTTGCATCCCCAAGGTGGGGTTCAAGCCTTGAACTTGCATTGAATCTTTCTTATTTTTATTATTCTGAAGTTGTGTTGGCTTTTTATACCCTAAATTCCAGTTTGACTTGGATGAGAAGAAGTTAAATAACTTTCAAATGCACAACAGCAGTAGAGGAGGAATAGCAGATTAGAAAATACTTTATTGTTTCTTTTTTCCATATAAAAGCTTTAGCAAAAAAAATATAGAAAAGTCACAATGTTAACAGTAGCTATTTCTGGATAGAGGGTTTAAAGACAGCACAAATTATTTTCTTTCTTCTTTATATTACTCATAGAATGTATATTGCTTTTATTTTCAGTTTTTTAAATCATAGCAGTAAAACAGGGATAAATCCTATTGTGTGAAAGTTTACAATGACAGTTGTTGAGTCGCTAAGTCATGCCAGAGTTTTCAACCCCATGGACCCCAGAATGCCAGGCCTCCCTGTCCTTCATCTCCCGGAGCTTGCTCAATCTCATGTCCATTGAGTTGATGATGTCATTCACCCATCTCTTCCTCTATCACCACCTTCTCCTCCTGCCCTCAGTCTTTCCCAGCATCAGGGACAGAATGAGTTCTTTTAGGCACCCCTGCTCCACACCATTATCCCACTTGCTTCTGTGGACTAAGAAAGCCTCCTGCCATTGTCAGTAAACAGAGGATGTTGCAGCCATTGAGACTCAGGATGAGAAAGCAGAGGATGCTGGTCCCAGGTAGCTGAGGTGCATATCAGAGGAGTGAGTTCCATAAGCCCAGTTCTTGCATCTTCCCGTATACATAAAAGTGCTAAGTTCATTAACTTGAGATATGTGATTCTCTTTAATTAACAGTAATCTTTCATTATTCCCGCTATCTGGACTTTGTCACAAAACTCCTATATCTTGGCTCTCCCCTAACCTCTTTGGAGCAGTCTCTCAGAGTAGTCTCTGAGAGTTATGGTTTCAGTTGACAAGAGTAAAAATTCATCCAGAAGAGAAAAGGCACAAAAGTAGGCAAAAAATCTTGGGCGGGACTTTTTGCTTTATCAGAAACTAAAATGCCATGGGGCTAAACAGTGTGATAATAGACCTGGAATAAATAAATATGGAACTGAATAGAGAAAAAGACAAACTCTCCACCCAGTTGCCTTTCCCACAGGCATCTAATATTATTAGCTTCTAACACAGGGTCTTAACATTTGTGATACTGCAAGTCTTTAGAATAGAAAATCCTCCCCCACCCTCCCAGTTGCCACCTTTCCCATCACTTCTGTACATCCTACCAGATTGTATCATGGTTTTGTTGTCTGCCTGGTCAGCGCAGGAAGAGTTTGTGAGCCAGTCAATGTGGATGGAAGTTGTGCAGCCTCCTGGAATAGTAGGTGGAGGACATCTGTCTGGGTCCTGAGAATGGGGTAGGGTCTGGATGATGAGACGGGAAAGGGAGGGGGTGGGAATTACAGGAGACAGGGATGGTAGGACCTCCGCTCTCAGTCAGGTATGCCTAAGGCAGCTTTACTGGGAGAAGAGGGAGGAAGGAGTTTTATTAATAGGAAGTCATAGGGCTAAATTTGGTGATGTTTCTTAAACACCTGGCTGTGGCGTTGATGTTTATGTAAAAGGAAAAAGCAGCCAAGGCCCATGCTTTGAGTAGAAATGAAGTCTGTGTTCTAGAATAGAGTTAATTGAATAGTAGTAATAGAATAGTTAAGGCAGAGAAACTGGTGAGGTTTTCAGGTAACTGCGGTGGGGGAGGGTGTTGCCCAGATGAGAATGTCAGCCATGGGGTTGAAAAGGAAGGACGGACCCTTATTTTATAGCCAAATTCCAAGCGAGCCCCTAACTGTTCTGTAGACCTTCAGGCTTGCTTGAAGTCTGATACTTTTTAAACGTGTTATCCGTTAGTCTGAAATTGTTGTTTTCATTTAGAATTTTTGTGAATACTTAGCATTTTCTTTTACTGATGACTGGAATGTAACAAAAGTCTTTTTCAAGGCAACTGTCAATCCATCATACCTTGTAGTTCCTCAAACACCTACAGTGTTCAGTGGGGGGTCTGAGTCTTTGGAATGGCTTTGTTCCTCTTTCCTGTCTCAAGAGCTCTGGGGCCTTGGGTACTGGATGAGCGTCTTGGGGTGTCTGTCAAGACATGAATGAACGTCAAGGTCAAGAATGAACGTCCAGGTTGTGGTGTCATAGTTGGGGAGTAATGATGGGAAAATATGCAATAGGCATTTGACTTTTTTTTGCTGCCACACATTCTAAACTTTTTTTTTGCAGGAGAACTTGTTTGTGGGAGCTTTGGTGGGAGACAGGCCCCGCCCCTCCTTCCTGACCCTAGTGGAAGCCTAGGTGGGTGAGACGCTCTCTCCCAGCCCCTAAGCGGTTGGCGTGCAGGCATGCCACCTGCCCTTGGCAGTTGGTGTGTTTTTCTTCGGATTTTAGACATCTTAGAATTTCTTGAGATGGCAGTGGTGGCTTGCGGGAGCAAGGACAAGTCACCATGGTGCTAGTGGCATCTTTCACACTCACCTGTCACTTGTGGTTCCTACTGTGTGTGCTGGGGGACTTCCTTTTCTCTTCCTTGTCCTAGCTTTTTAAATTAAAAAAATTTTCTGATCCCAGTTTTTCAGACTCAGACTGATAAACAAGCAGCACCTATGGAAGTGACAAAACTGGGGCAGCTTTCTGGGCCTAGGAAATAGCTCCATACTTTCTGTGTGCCTCAGAGCCAAGCACTGGATCAGATTGGCCCGAAGCCACCAGAGACTTGGGCACAGAGCTCGGGATCCCTGCAGCACTGTTGCAGAGTCTACTAAGAATAATGGCCCGAGGGCTGAAAGTTCTATATCAGTCAGGCTTAGTCTGAGGTTACATTATCATTGCTATCTTTGGATGTAAAAGATGCCAGTAGATGTGTTACGCAGAAGGTTGAACTGGGTTGTCCTAACTCACAAAAGGCAACTCCTGGTAACTGATAAACTTTTGTTTTGTAGTGTCCTTTTTTAGGCTTTTGGTGATTAACTCATGCAAATTTTAAATTTGTGATTTATTTTTCGATCTTGGGCCTTCATTTTTGGTCATAGCTACATGTTCCCTGTCAGGTTACTTTATTATCCCTTCCCTTGATATTTGTTTGTTTTATCTACTTGGTCTTCTTGGATTTGCTCTTGAAATTTTTTCTTTTTAAATCCTTGACCAGATTTCTTTTCTATGAATTTATGATGCCTGGTTATTATCATTAATAGGGAATGATGTGTCATTAGTAGGGAATGGAGCAGTGGAATCTAGAAAAATCAAAGGTGCTCAACTCACTGAATGCTCCCATTTCAGATGGGGAGAAAGCTCTTTTCAGTCAGAGAAGGTAGATTGAATAGTAGATTGAGTAGCAGTTCTCAATACAGTTGACCTTGAGACAAAATAGAGTTGACCCTTGAACAACGTAGGGGTTAGGCGTGCAGACCTCCTGCACAGTCCAAAATCTGAGTCTAACTTTTGATTCCCCCCACCACCCGTTCCCCCCAAATTTAAGTACTGAGAGCCTACTGTTGACTGGAAGCCTTATTGATGATAATTAACTGTCAGTTAACACATATGTTGTATGTTATATATCATACTCTGTATTCTTACAACGAAATAAGTTAAACAAAACAAAATGGTAAGAAAATCTTAAGGAAGAAAAAATGCATTTATAGTATTAAACTATATTTATAGGTTATATTCATTCTTTTTTTTAAAGACTCTACGTGTACATGAAAACAAACAGTATTTGTCTTTCTCTGACTTATTTTGCTAAGCATAATAAATACCCTCCAGATCCAACCATGCTGTTGCAGATGGCAAAATTTAATTTTTAACAACTGGATAATATTCCACTGTGTGTGTGTGTGTGTATACACAACATATCTTTTTTATCCGTTCATCTGTTGATGGACACTTAGGTTGCTTCCATGTCTTGTCTGTTGTAAATGACGCTGCTATGAGATAGATGGTTGGATGGCATCACTGACTCAATGGACATGAGTTTGAGCAAACTCCTGGAAATGGTGAAGGACAGGGAAGCCTGGAGTGCTGCAGTTCATGAGATTGCAAAGCGCTGGACAGGACTGAGCAACATTGTGAACACTGGGGTGCATGTGTCTTCCTTTTTAAAATATTTATTTGGCTGCCTTGGGTCTTAGTTGCTGCATGTGGGGTTTTTGTTGTGTCATGCAGCATCTTCTGTTTGTGGCACATAGGCTTTCTAGTTGTGGTGCTCGGGCTTCATTGCTCCATGGCTTGTGGGATCGTAGTTCTCTGACCAGGGATCAAGCCCATATCCCCTGCACTGCAAAGTGGATTCTTAACCACTAGACCACCAGGGAAGGCCCCATATGTCATCTTGAATTGGTGTTTTTATTTTCTTCAGAGATATACCCAGGAGTGGAATTACGAGGTCATTTGGTAGTTCTATTTTTAGTTTTTGAGGACATTCCATACTGTTTTCTGTAGTGGCTATACCACTTTACATTCCCACCAGTAGTGGGTAGGGTTCCCTTTTCTCCACATCCTCAGTAACATTTATGTTTATGTTTATAATTTTGTATTGTATTTATAGCACTTACATTTGTTGCCTTCTCGACAGTAGCCACTTTGACAGGTGTGAGATGATAATCTGGCTGTGGTTTTGATTTGCATCACCCTAATGACTGGCAGAGTTGAACATCTTCTCATGTGCCTGTTGTTTATAAAACTCCTAGAAGAAACCACAGACAGTACACTCTTTGACATGTCTTAGCAATAGTTTGTTTTTTTTTTCAATCTGTCTCCTGAGGCAAGGAAAACACAATAAAAAATAAACAAATAAGACCTAATTAAACTTGAAAGCTTTTGTCCAGCAAAGGAAACCATTGATAAAATGAAGACATCCTACTGAATGAGAGAAAATATTTGCAAATAATATGTATGACAAAGGGTTGATACTCCAACTATATAAACAATTCATACAACTCAATATCAAAAAAACAACCTGTTTAAAAAATAGGCAGAAGACCTGACTAGCCATTTTTCCAAAGAAGATATACTTATGGCCTGTATTTATTGATACTGTTAATTGACTCTGTTTATAGGATGAATTGTCTGTCAGCACCGCAATCAATATTGTCTTATATGATAAAAACACTGTAGATGTTATCTATATCACTAACAATAGACATTAAAAATGAAGAGATAATATGAAAAATAAATTAATATTTATTTACAGGTATAACAGTTCAAACTGACTCATTGTGACCTCATGGACTATAGCCTGCCAGGCTCCTCTGTCCATAGGATTTTCCAGGCAAGAATACTGGAGTGGGTTGCCATTCCCTTTTCCAGGGGATCTTCCCAACCCAGGGAAGATCTGAGCTACAAGTGCTTCACTAAAAAATCCGCCTGCAATGTGGAGACCTGGGTTTGATCCCTAGGTTGGGAAGATCCCCTGGATAAGGGAACAGCTACCCACTCTAGTATTCTTGCCTGGAGAATTCCATGGACAGAGGATCCTGGCGGGCTACAGTCCATGAACATGACTGAGCGACTTTCACTTCACTATGATGACTCATGCATTGATAACAAAGAAGTAACAGTATGATTGCTCCACAATAGTCTACCCTATACACTAATGAATGAATTCTTACAGAATTTTTATGGTGTATAGTATTAAGGTTATATTCGTAATACAGTATTAGAAACACTTATATTTAAGAAAAAAAAGCTGGTTACCTGTGATGATAGACTGATATTTTCTCCAGATAGAAGAGAGAGAGAGATACCGCATACTACATGATAATATAATTCTTTGAAAGCAAAGTAATGAAATAGTTTATTATTAGTTTTATATTAAATATTTATTTATTTACATTATTAGTTTTATATTAATAATATAAAATAATATAAATATATTGTGTTTATATAATATAAATATAAACGAATATTATATAAATATATATTTATATAATGTAAATATAAATAATATAAAACAATACAATAATATAAAATAGCTATTATTAATATTGATTGTTTACATTATTAGTTATATATTAAATATCACTCATCTTATGCCTGTCTAAGGATAGGCTGTCCACTTCAGTACACGTCTTACACAAGATGTTCACAGTGAATATTTAGGTGACGATGATAATGATGTGTCACTAGATTTTCACATGGAGATAAGCTTATTAGCTGTACAGTATAATGATTATTTACTGTTCATTAAGTAGAAGTAGATCATCATAAAGGCCTTCATCCTGTCTTCACAATGGGTAGGCTGGAGAGGAGGAGGGGGCGGGGGTTGGTCTTGCTGTCTCGGGGTGGCAGAGGTGGGAGAGGAGAGGAGGTGGTGGGAAGGGGAGGCAGGAGAGGCAGGTTCACTTGGTGAACTTTACAGAATGTATCATAATTTCTGACTTCTTTTTTTGCCTTTTCATTTGTCTAAAAATGTTTCTGTATCGAATCAATCATTCTACCATTTGTTTTAGTTTCAGTGCCTGTATCCTAGGTGGATCTATCTGTGTAGTAAAAGAAGTCAGAAGCAGTCTTGAGTAACTGAAATCCTTTGGCACTGCTTCTTCTATATCTTCGTCCTTATCATCTGGCACAGGTTAGGAAGCATCTTTCTCCATCAAGTTGTCTTCTGTTAATTCTTCTAGTGTGACATCTGTTAGCTCTTGAATTTCTCCAAGATCCATGTCTTGAACCCCTCGCCCTCCACCTTTTTTTCATATCCACAATAGCTTTCATGATTTCCTTGATTGGCTCTGTTGTAAATACTGTGAAGTCATGTACAACATCTAGACATATTTTTTCTTTAGCAGGAACTTACTGTTTCAGATTTGAGAGCTTTCAGAGCTTTTACCATATCAACAATGGTATCAGTGGTGTAATCTTTCCAGACTTTCCTGACGTTCTGTCAGGGTTCTTTTCCATAGTGTGACAATCCTTTCTATAGAATATCTTGTGTAAATTAGCCTTAAAGGCCTTATGACCCCCTGATATACAGGCTGAATTAGAGATGTATTTGAGGGTAAGTAGATCACTTTGACATCTTCAGTGTTGAACTCATGGGGTTCTGGGTGGCCAGGGGGCCTTGGCCTTGTCCAGTATCAAAAGAACTTTAAAAGGCAGTCCCTTACTGGCAAAATATTTCCAGGGACAAAGCACCAATGGAACTGGTCCAGAAAAGGGGTTCTTGTTGACCAGGCCTTCTTGTAAAACTAGAAGACTGGCAACTGGTGTTTAGTTTTCCCTTCAAGGCTCAGAGATTAGCAGCTTTATAGTCAAGGGCAATCCCGATTGTAAACTCTACCATGTTTGCACACAACAGCCTGACCAACAGCCTGACCCTCTCTGCCTTAACTCCTGGTGCTCCCGTCTCTTCCTTATTAATAAATGCCCTTTGTAGCATTCCTCACCCCCTCAACCCCAAGTAATATAGACTCTTCCATCTGTATTAAAAACCTTACCAAGGCACATATCTGAGTTTCTCCTCAGTGATCTTCTTAATGGTGTTGGGGAATTCACCTGCTGCTTCTTGCTCAGCAGAAGCTGCTTGTCCTGTTATCTCTGCATTGTTGTTAAGCCAGACTTTTTCCTGAAATTACCAAACCATTCTTTGCTGGCCTTAAATTCTCCGATTTTAGATCCTTCACCTTTCTTTTGCTTTAAGTTGTCCAAACAATGATTTTGCTTTTTCTCAAATCATATTAGAGTCTATACATCTTTCTTATAGCAATCCTGCACCTACATAAAAGCTACATTTTATATATTAAAAAAAAAAAAAAAAAGTATTCCTCAAAAAGTGCAAGGTTTTTGCACCTGCTGGCTTCTTAGTGTCAGCAGCAGCTTCACTAATTTCTCCCCCCCCCCCTTTTTTTTTTCTTAAAGCAATGATCCTTACACTGGATTCATTTGTCTTGAGCAACCACACTTTTAGACCTCAATCTCTGTGGTACATATCAAGTAGTTCAGCTGTTTCTTGTCATACCATGACTTTTCTCTGCTTTTTAGGCAGCACTTCCAGCATCACTGGCGGCATTTTGTATGGGTCCCATGGTGTTACGCAAGGTTTATGGCACCAGGCATGATAAAAAAATACATGAGAACTGTGAAAGATCGCTTTTTACTTTGAAACACAATTTATTGGAGATATGAGCTGCTCATGTGGAGGTGGTGAGTCACAGAGCATTGTAAGCAGATACTGGGAGCATGATCTCCCTGTAATGGCAACAGGATGTGACTGCGGATTGCTACAGTAGTATAGTGTGTACACAGTTTTATGTAGTTTTAATATCGCATTTTTATGTTGGTTAGATTTTTCTCAACTGCAAATAGTACCATGTACAGTCTCTGAGTTTGTAAATTTTGATAAATTTTAGCTTTTTATAGTAGATTTGTGTTTATTTTACAGTGGTAAATGATAAAATAGACTAGTCTCTACATATGGTTTATGCATTTTTCCTCTTAATTTTTTTGATAGTTCTAGGCTATATGGTTCATCTGTGAGTTTTTTCAAATTGTTGCAAATCTCCAAAAAATTCCCACTATGTTTATTGAAAACAATCTCCTTGCAAGTGGACCCACACACTTGAAACCTGTGTTGTTCAAGTGATAGAGATCATATGGGCATCAATCAGTTCTTCTCAGTTAATCCTAAAACTAGCTTTCTGAGAAGAGTGGGAATTTGCCTCGACGCACAGGTTGTTCATTGTGCGTGTGTACTCAGTAGTGTCTGACTCTGCCACCCCATGCGATGCCTCCAGGCTTCTATGTCCCTGAGATTTTTCAAGCAAGAATATTGGAGTGGGTTTCCATTTCCTTCTCCAGGGGATTTTCAGACCCAGGGACCGAACCCAAGTCTTCTGTGTCTCCTGCCTTGGCAGGTAGATTCTTTACCACTGAGTCACCTGGGAAGCCTGTAGGTTATAAGACTAGGTTTACAGAAGTCATGGAAACATGCCTGATACGCAGCACGTGCTTAGATTGTTTGAATTGATTTGAAGGTATCACACAGAAAGGAGTGCACATTAATAGAAGATTCTGTAGGTTCAGGTCCTCCAAGAAGAGAAGGATTCACCGGGAAGGCAGTGGATATGCAGGCATCATAATGCCAGGGTTGGGGGGAAGCACCTGGGAAAGATAAAAGAAAGGAAAGAGGAGTTAAGGAACGAGGGCCAAGCCCACAGGGAACAGTTCTGAAAAGGTCTCAGTCTCGGCCTGGCTGATGTGAAGGGAAGTCCTTGGGCAAGCGTTACCTGCTGGGGGAGTCTTGTGTCTTCTGGTGGGACTGACCTGGCTCCAGTACCTGCACTGAGCTCACTGATGTGCTAGAAGCATCCTGGAGGAAGCCTGAAAGGTGCAACAGCTAGAGGCTGGAGGCTGTCCTAGAGGCTGCTGCTCTTGAAGAGGGGTGTGAGCCGTGCTTCTCCGAGTTGGGGCACCATCCTTTTTTGTGCCGCACAGATTGGCTCTTGGGCGCCTTTTTTTTTTTTTTTTTGAGGCAAAATCTAGGAGATGGAAATTACATTCTGCTGCTGTAGCTCATGGTCTCAGGGCTGAGACTGGTGCAGATTCTCTCCCTTCTCTACTCTCCATGGTCGATTCCCCCACCCTCAGCTGTCACATTGGCAGACTTGGGTGGCTTACCTAGAAGTGTGACCTGGAAGTTCATTCTGAGAATCTAGACCCTTGGTAACCATTTGCTCCTCAGGCATGATGTTTGTGTAAGTGCCTGTTCACAGTGCAGTGGGGGAGGGGAGCACGAGGTGCCCTGGGGGTATTCATTCCTTCCTGCCCTCAGGGTAAGAGCAGCCCTGCTTCCTTCTGCTGGTCAGGATCAATTACTCCTGCTACGGTAAGGGGTTCCTCTTCTTGCCTGTTGCTCTCTGCCAGATCCTGGAAGGAGAACTTACTTCTCTTTGGAGGATGGGACTTGTAACTGCAGAGCCCAGGGTCCTAGGGATGGGTCATGGGAAAGATGGTATGTAGGGTTGTTCCTGCGTCCACCACTTGGTCCTGGGCAGGTATTCATGTGTGTATTGGACCCAGCACTGTAGAGCTCTCTGACGTAACTCGTACACATTCTGTATGTCCACCTTGTCTCCAGTACCATAGTGTCTCCATTAGAGTAGGTTTCTAATGAATCTTGAATTCAGACAGTGTCCTCTAATTTTTATTTTTTTAAGTTGTTTTGGCTATTCTAATTCTTTTGCCTTTTCATATACATTTTAGAATCAAATTGTTTATTTTTGGAAAAATTTCTTTTTGAGATTTTGGAATGAAATTGTGTGGAATCTGTAGGTCAGTTTGGGGATTTTTGATAACAAAATTGAGTCTTCTAAATTACCATGGTATATCTCTCAGTTTATTTAGGTTTTAAATCTCTCAGCAGTGTTTATAGCTTTAAATATACAGACTTCACAAATTTTGTTAGATTTAGATCTAAGTAGTTCATTTTTTTTGTGTGCTGTTATAAATAGTGGTAGTTTTCCCTGTAGAAAACTTGTGCATTTCTTTATTTTTTATCATCAATATTTAATATATTTTATTCTGTTGTAAATGGAATTTATTTTCTAAATAGTTATTGCTAATCTAAATCAAGAATTTCTTTCAGATCAGATCATGTCTCTCCCCTCCTTAAGAATACTCATTTGGTCATTTACTTATGTTGGAATCTTTATTCATACAGAATGCGGAATAATTTCTGAGCTTATAGTTCAGAATTCCTTAGTGTATCAAATAACTTTTTCCAGCTTCATCTCTCCTGGAATTCTCTCCTGGAATTCTCCAGGCCAAAATACTAGAGTGGGTAGCCTTTCCCTTTTCCAGGGGATCTTCCTAACCCAGGGATTGAATCTAGGTCTCTCACATTGCCAGTGGATTCTGTACCAGCTGAGCCACAAGGGAAGCCCAAAAATACTGGAGTGGGTAGCCTATCCCTTCTCCAGCAGATCTTCCTGACCCAGGAATCGAACTCGGTCTCCTGCATTGCAGGCAGATTCTTTACCAACTGAGCTATCAAGGAAGCCTGTATATCTCCTCCTTCCCTCAAATACTTTTAGTTCCTGCTACACATTTAAGCAGAATCGTGGGATGTAATCATTGGTAGTTTTTCAGGATTTAAGTGATACAGGACTATATACTGTTATTGGGCTCAAAAAATATGTTGAATGGGTTTATAGAGCATAGTGAAACCCAGCAAAATACTGTAAATTTGCCTAACCTACGGGTTTCTGGGAAACAGTGGTCTTGGAGAGATCAGCTCCTGTAATAATCACTACTGGGCTGGCTTTTTTATACAAAGGCTTCAGGCTACTAAGGCAAAGGGTAAAAGCTGGGGATGCTGCAGATTTCTGCAGATGCTAAAGGAAAATTTTTAGCATGTATTGTGGAAAGCACTTTAAGTCATTCCATCTCCTGTCATTTATGAATCAGATTTATTAAGATTTATAAATTGTTTTCCTTAGTGTTCAGATGCCCTGGAATGTTGATTGATTGATTAGGTAATAAATTTGATTTTATTTAGAGTACACTTGTCAAAGGATAGTAGTTTGGGTATGGATTATTATTTAATTGCTTTTTTCCAACTAGTATTTGGCAACTGAGGCAGCAGTAGGAGACCTGCGTTGGTTAGTTGAATGATTAACTGTGGTTAGTTCCTTTTCTTGCTTCAGATTTTTCAGTGTACAGATATGGAGTTTGTGCTAGATCATTTCTTTTTTTTTATTTTTATTTTATTTATTTTTAAAAGAAAATCCATCCTGAACCCTCCTCCCTCCTCCCTCCCCATACCATCCCTCTGGGTCGTCCCAGTGCACCAGTCCCAAGCATCCAGCATCGTGCATTGAACCTGGACTGGCATCTCGTTTCATACATGACATTTCACATGTTTCAATGCCATTCTCCCAAATCTTGCCACCCTCTCCCTCTCCCACAGAGTCCATAAGCCTGTTCTATACATCAGTGTCTCTTTTGCTGTCTCATATACAGGGTTATCGTTACCATCTTTCTAAATTCCATATATATGTGTTAGTATACTGTATTGGTGTTTGTCCTTCTGGCTTACTTCACTCTGTATAATAGGCTCCAGTTTCATCCACCTCATTAGAACTGATTCAAATGTATTCTTTTTAATGGCTGAGTAATACTCCATTGTGTATATGTACCACAGCTTTCTTATCCATTCATCTGCTGATGGACATCTAGGTTGCTTCCATGTCCTGGCTATTATAAACAGTGCTGCGATGAACATTGGGGTACACGTGTCTCTTTCCCTTCTGGTTTCCTCAGTGTGTATGCCCAGCAGTGGGATTGCTGGATCATAAGGCAGTTCTATTTCCAGTTTTTTAAGTAATCTCCCCACTGTTCTCCATAGTGGCTGTACTAGTTTGCATTCCCACCAACAGTGTAAGAGGGTTCCCTTTTCTCCACACCCTCTCCAGCATTTATTATTTGTAGACTTTTGGATCGCAGCCATTCTGACTGGAGTGAAATGGTATCTCATAGTGGTTTTGATTTGTATTTCTCTGATAATGAGTGATGTTGAGCATCTTTTCATGTGTTTGTTAGCCATCTGTATGTCTTCTTTGGAGAAATGTCTATTTAGTTCTTTGGCCCATTTTTTGATTGGGTCATTTATTTTTCTGGAGTTGAGCTGGAGGAGTTGCTTGTATATTTTTGAGATTAGTTCTTTGTCGGTTGCTTCATTTGCTATTATTTTCTCCCATTCTGAAGGCTGTCTTTTCACCTTGCTAATAGTTTCCTTTGATGTGCGGAAGCTTTTAAGTTTAATTAGGTCCCATTTGTTTATTTTTGCTTTTATTTCCAATATTCTGGGAGGTGGGTCATAGAGGATCCTGCTGTGATGTATGTCAGAGAGTGTTTTGCCTATGTTCTCCTCTAGGAGTTTTATAGTTTCTGGTCTTACATTGAGATCTTTAATCCATTTTGAGTTTATTTTTGTATATGGTGTTAGAAAGTGTTCTAGTTTCATTCTTTTACAAGTGGTTGACCAGATTTCCCAGCACTACTTGTTAAAGAGATTGTCTTTAATCCATTGTATATTCTTGCCTCCTTTGTCAAAGATAAGGTGTCCATATGTGCGTGGATTTATCTCTGGGCTTTCTTTTTTGTTCCGTTGATCTATATTTCTGTCTTTGTGCCAGTACCATACTGTCTTGATAACTGTGGCTTTGTAGTAGAGCCTGAAGTCAGGTAGGTTGATTCCTCCAGTTCCATTCTTCTTTCTCAAGATCGCTTTGGCTATTCGAGGTTTTTTGTATTTCCATACAAATTGTGAAATTATTTGTTCTAGCTCTGTGAAGAATACTGTTGGTAGCTTATAGGGATTGCATTGAATCTATAAATTGCTTTTGGGTAGTATATTCATTTTCACTATATTGAGTCTTCCAATCCATGAACATGGTATATTTCTCCATCTATTAGTGTCCTCTTTGATTTCTTTCACCAGTGTTTTATAGTTTTCTATATATAGGTCTTTAGTTTCTTTAGGTAGATATATTCCTAAGTATTTTATTCTTTTTGTTGCAATGGTGAATGGAATTGTTTCCTTAATTTCTCTTTCTGTTTTCTCATTATTAGTGTATAGGAATGCAAGGGATTTCTGTGTGTTGATTTTATATCCTGCAACTTTACTATAATCATTGATTAATTCTAGTAATTTTCTGGTGGAGTCTTTAGGGTTTTCTATGTAGAGGATCATGTCATCTGCAAATAGTGAGAGTTTTACTTCTTCTTTTCCAATTTGGATTCCTTTTATTTCTTTTTCTGCTCTGATTGCTGTGGCCAAAACTTCCAAAACTATGTTGAATAGTAATGGTGAAAGTGGGCACCCTTGTCTTGTTCCTGACTTTAGAGGAAATGCTTTCAATTTTCACCATTGAGGATAATGTTTGCTGTGGGTTTGTCATATATAGCTTTTATTATGTTGAGGTATGTTCCTTCTATTCCTGCTTTCTGGAGAGTTCTTATCATAAATGGATGTTGAATTTTGTCAAAGGCTTTCTCTGCATCTATTGAGATAATCATATGGTTTTTGTTTTTCAATTTGTTAATGTGGTGTATTACATTGATTGATTTGCGGATATTGAAGAATCCTTGCATCCCTGGGATAAAGCCCACTTGGTCATGGTGTATGATCTTTTTAATATGTTGTTGGATTCTGATTGCTAGAATTTTGTTTAGGATTTTTGCATCTATGTTCATCAGTGATACTGGCCTGTAGTTTTCTTTTTTTGTGGGATCTTTGTCAGGTTTTGGTATTAGGGTGATGGTGGCCTCATAGAATGAGTTTGGACGTTTACCTTCCTCTGCAATGTTCTGGAAGAGTTTGAGCAGGATAGGTGTTAGCTCTTCTCTAAATTTTTGGTAGAATTCAGCTGTGAAGCCGTCTGGACCTGGGCTTTTGTTTGCTGGAAGATTTTTGATTACAGTTTCAATTTCCGTGCTTGTGATGGGTCTGTTAAGGTTTTCTATTTCTTCCTGGTCGAGTTTTGGAAAGTTGTACTTTTCTAAGAATTTTTCTATTTCTTCCTGGTCGAGTTTTGGAAAGTTGTACTTTTCTAAGAATTTGTCCATTTCTTCCTCGTTGTCCATTTTATTGACATATAATTGTTGATAATAGTCTCTTATGATCCTTTGTATTTCTGTGTTGTCTGTTGTGATCTCTCCATTTTCGTTTCTAATTTTATTGATTTGATTTTTCTCCCTTTGTTTCTTGATGAGTCTGGCTAATGGTTTATCAATTTTATTTATCCTTTCAAAGAACCAGCTTTTGGCTTTGTTGATTTTTGCTATGGTCTCTTTTGTTTCTTTTGCATTTATTTCTGCTCTAATTTTTAAGATTTCTTCTACTAACCCTGGGGCTCTTCATTTCTTCCTTTTCTAGTTGCTTTAGGTGTAGAGTTAGGTTATTTATTTGATTTTTTTCTTGTTTCTTGAGGTGTGCCTGTATTGCTATGAACTTTCCCCTTAGGACTGCTTTTACTGTGTCCCACAGGTTTTGGGTTGTTGTGTTTTCATTTTCATTCGTTTCTATGCAAATTTTGATTTCTTTTTTGATTTCTTCTGTGATTTGTTGGTTATTCAGCAGGGTGTTGTTCATCCTCCATATGTTGGAATTTTTAATAGTTTTTCTCCTGTAATTGAGATCTAATCTTACTGCGTTGTGGTCAGAAAAGATGCTTGGAATGATTTCTGTTTTTTTGAATTTACCAAGGCTAGCTAGCTTTATGGCCCAGGATGTGATCTATCCTGGAGAAGGTTCCATGTGTGCTTGAGAAAAAGGTGAAATTCATTGTTTTGGGATGAAATGTCCTATAGATATCAATTAGGTCTAACTGGTCTATTGTATCGTTTAAAGTTTGTGTTTCCTTGTTAATTTTCTGTTTAGTTGATCTATCCATAGGTGTGAGTGGGGTATTAAAGTCTCCCACTATTATTGTGTTATTGTTAATTTCTCCTTTCATACTTGTTAGCATTTGTCTTACATACTGCGGTGCTCCCGTGTTGGGTGCATATATATTTATAATTGTTATATCTTCTTCTTGGATTGATCCTTTGATCATTATGTAGTGACCTTCTTTGTCTCTTTTCACAGCCTTTGTTTTAAAGTCTATTTTATCTGATATGAGTATTGCTACTCCTGCTTTCTTTTGGTCCCTATTTGCATGGAAAATCTTTTTCCAGCCCTTCACTTTCAGTCTGTATGTGTCCCCTGTTTTGAGGTGGGTCTCCTGTAGACAACATATGTAGGGTCTTGTTTTTGTATCCATTCAGCCAGTCTTTGTCTTTTGGTTGGGGCATTCAACCCATTTACGTTTAAGGTAATTACTGATAAGTATGATCCCGTTGCCATTTACTTTATTGTTTGGGGTTCGAATTTATACACCATTTTTGTGTTTCCTGTCTAGAGAATATCCTTTAGTATTTGTTGGAGAGCTGGTTTGGTGGTGCAGAATTCTCTCAGCTTTTGCTTGTCTGAGAAGCTTTTGATTTCTCCTTCATACTTGAATGAAATCCTTGCTGGGTACAATAATCTGGGCTGTAGGTTATTTTCTTTCATCATTTTAAGTATGTCTTGCCATTCCCTCCTGGCTTGAAGAGTTTCTATTGAAAGATCAGCTGTTATCCTTATGGGAATCCCCTTGTGTGTTATTTGTTGTTTTTCCCTTGCTGCTTTTAATATTTGTTCTTTGTGTTTGATCTTTGTTAATTTGATTAATATGTGTCTTGGGGTGTTTCGCCTTGGGTTTATCCTGTTTGGGATTCTCCGGGTTTCTTGGACTTGGGTGATTATTTCCTTCCCCAGTTTAGGGAAGTTTTCAACTATTATCTCCTCAAGTATTTTCTCATGGTCTTTCTTTTTGTCTTCTTCTTCTGGAACCTCTATGATTCAAATGTTGTAGCGTTTAATATTGTCCTGGAGGTCTCTGAGATTGTCCTCATTTCTTTTAATTTGTTTTTCTTTTATTCTCTCTGATTCATTTATTTCTACCATTCTATCTTCTAATTCACTAATCCTATCTTCTGCCTCTGTTATTCTACTATTTGTTGGCTCCAGAGTGTTTTTAATTTCATTTATTGCATTATTCATTATATATTGACTCTTTTTATTTCTTCTAGGTCCTTGTTAAACCTTTCTTGCATCTTCTCAATCCTTGTCTCAAGCTATTTATCTGTGATTCCATTTTAATTTCAAGATTTTGGATCAATTTCACTATCATTATTCGGAATTCTTTATCAGGTAGATTCCCTATCTCTTCCTCTTTTGTTTGGTTTGGTGGGCATTTATCCTGTTCCTTTATCTGCTGGGTATTCCTCTGTCTCTTCATCTTGTTTAAATTGCTGAGCTTGGGGTGTCCTTTCTGTATTCTGGCAGTTTGTGGAGTTCTCTTTATTGTGGCTTTTCCTCGCTGTGTGTGGGTTTGTACAGGTGGCTTGTCAAGGTTTCCTGGTTAGGGAAGCTTGTGTCGGTGTTCTGATGGGTGGAGCTGTATTTCTTCTCTTTGTTCAGTCGCGCTCGAACCGAGTCCTGTGGGGTGAAGGGCGACAGAACGCAGTTCAGTGACACTGACTTGCTTCCTCCTAAAGAAGGCAGGAGAGGACAGCAGGGCTTCAGGGTCAGACTGCTCAGGCTGGACTGGCCGCCTCGCCACGGGACTTGCTCACAGAGGGACTCGAGCACACTCAGCCTCTGTGCTAGATCATTTCTAAGGGGACTTTATAATTTTGGAATCCATGATTATCTTGGGATTAAATCTGTAGTTTGTATTTTATTGTTTATTTTTTGACCCTACTCTACAGTCTGTGGGATCCCAGCTCCTCAACCAGGGATCAAACCCAGGCCGTTGGCAGTGAAGTCGAGGAATCCCAACCACTGGACTGCCAGAGAATTCCTTATAGTTTTTAAAATAAAGACAAATGTTGCCTATTAGAAAGTGAAGGTGTTAGTTGCTTAGTTGTGTCCAACTCTTTGTGACCCCATGGACTGTAGCCCACTAGGCTCTTCCCTCCATGGAATTCTCCAGGCAAGAGTACTAGAGTGGGTAGCCATGCCCTTCTCCAGGGGATCTTCCCAGGGCACGTAACCCAGGTCTCCTGAATTGTGGGCAGATTCTTTACTGTCTGAGCCTCGATGGGAGCCCCTCCACTAGAGAGAGTTCTGCTCTATTTGAATGTCCTCAATTTTGAGAAATACATTTCTCATGCAAGAGTGTATAAACTATATTTTAACAATTTATATAGGAATAATAAAGCAAACACCTATTACCCACAGTTTCTTCTCTGGAGAGGTCCTCAATATCCCGACATCTGCATTAATCATTTGCTTGCTTATTGTTTTAACACTTAGGTTTGTCTCCTTAAATACTATTTTTGTTTCTGAAACACTTTTCTTTGTTTTGGACTTTATATTAAAGATATCAAAGAGTGTATGTTCTCTGACTTGTTCTTTTGTTTTTCATGGTTTTTGAGATTCATCCAATTGGTATACTTAATTGTAGTTCTTAGAATTTCCTCAGCTGTGTTATATGTTCTCTTATATCAGTATAATCTCTATAATCTTTTTCTCCTGTCAGTGGAGATTTGGGTTATTTTGAGTTTTTTGCTTTTATAAACAATGCTGCCATGAACATTCGTGGATATGCATCCTTGCATATGTGTGAGTGTATCTTTAGGTTACTCAGAGTTACTGAGGAATGGAATTAGTATACAGGATATGTGTATGTTCATATGTGCAAGTTCAACTTTACTAGGTCGTGCTAATTGTTTTCCATAGTGAATATGCTAATTTTTATTTCAGTGAAAGTCGTTCAGTCATGTCCAACTCTTTGTGACGCCATGATATAGTCCGTGGAATTCTCTAGGCCAGAATACTGGAGTGGGTATCCTTTCCCTTCTCCAGGGGATCTTCCCAACTCAGGGATCAAACCCCGGTCTCCTTCGTTGCAGGAGGATTCTTTACCAGCTGAGCCACAAGGGAAGCCCAAGAATACTGGAGTGGGTAGCTTATGCACTTCTCCAGCAGATTTTCCTGACTCAGGAATTGAGCTGGGGTCTCCTGTATTGCAGGTGGATTCTTTACCAACTGAGCTATCAGGGAAGCCCTTTATTTCAGTAGTAGGAAGTAATTTGTTATTAACTGACTTTAGCTTTTGCAGATCTGTTAAGAGTGAAATGATACTTTATTGTGACATTTTTTTGAATTCCGTTAATTACTAATGAGATTGTGCTTGTGCTTGCACTCAGTCACTTCAGTCCTGTCTAACTCTTTGCGACCCTATGGACCATAGCCCGCCAGGCTCCTCTGTCCATGGGATTCTCAGTGTCTTTTTTTAATTGAATTATAGTTGATTTATGATCTTGTATTAGTATCAGGTGTACAACAATAAAGTGATTTGGTTTCATATATATATATATATATATATATACATACACACACATATATATTCGGAGAAGGTGATGGCACCCAACTCCAGTACTCTTGCCTGGAAAATCCCATGGATGGAGGAGCCTGGTAGGCTGCAGTCCATGGGGTCGCGAAGAGTCAGGCACGACTGAGCGACTTCCCTTTCACTTTTCACTTTCATGCATTGGAGAAGGCAATGGTAACCCACTCCAGTGTTCTTGCCTGGAGGATCCCAGGGACGGGGGAGCCTGGTGGGCTGCCGTCTATGGGGTTGCACAGAGTCAGACACGACTGAAGCGACTTAGCGGCAGCGGCAGCATATATGTATATATATTAATTCTTTTCTGTTATAGATTATTTCAAGATATTGAATGTAGTTCCTTGTGGTATACAGTAAATCTTGTTATCTATTTTATATATGGTAGTATGTATCTGTTAACCCCATACTCCTAATTTATCCCCCATACTCCTAATTTATCCCCCACTCCATGTTTCTTTATCATTCCTGATTCCATACCTGGAAATGCCTGCTTCATGTCTTTTGTCTTCTCAATAGGATTTTGTTTTTTCTCATAAATCCTTAGCAGTTAAAAAAATGTATTCTGGATATTAATCCTTTGTCAGTTATATAGATTATAAAACCTCCCTTTTTTTCACCATATGATGTCTTGATAAACAGAGAAGTTTTTAATTGTGATGTGAATGAATGTATCAGGCTTTTTGTACCCTATGGTTTTTATATCTTGCTTAAAAAGAATTCCTTTATTGCCCAAGGTCAGAGAGAGATTGTCTTATACTGTGTCCTACGTTTTTTTCTTTTTGGCTGTACTTGGTCTTTGCTGTGGTGTGCAGGCTTTTCCAGTTGTGATGTGAGGGCTTCAGAGTGTGCAGGCTCAGTAGTCTTAGTTCCCCAACCAGGGATCGAACCCACATCCCCTGCACTGGAAGGTGAATTTTTAACCACTGGACTACCAGGGAAGTCCCAGTGCCCTAAATTTTATGGTTTTGCCCATGATTCTTATTCATAGTGTGAATTTGGGGTTATTCTGGTTTTCTATTGTTGAAAAACAGTTTATCCCAAACTTTAGTGGCTGAAAGCAACCATTTTATTTAGCTCATGATTTTTGTGTCAAGAATTTAGAAAGAGCTCAGCTGGCAGGATGCCCCTTATCCACAAGGCATTAGTTGGGCTAGAAAATTCACTTCCAAGATGGCTTCTTTCTCTGCTCACAAATGTGGTGCCTTCGTGCATCTTTGCTCCTTTCTTTTTCTACATGAGCTTTTATCCTCTAGGACATCTCTGTATGGGTTATGCTTCTTGCAGCATGATGGGCTTTGGGTAGTTGCTATTCTTATGTGGTTGTTGACTTGTAAGAGGTGTATTCCAAGAATGAGCATCCCAAGAGCTAGTATTTCCAATAGGCAAGAAGAGGAAACTGCCAAGCAGCTAAGATCTATGCCTGGAGTTCGCAGTGTCACTTCTGTCTGTTCTATTTGTCAAAAGAATTATGGGGCTCACTCACATTCAAAGAGGTAGAGAAAAATAACCTCCTCCTGTTGATGGAGAGTGTCAAAGCCACACTGTGGAAGAAGCATAAAGAATGGGAGATATTATTGTGGTCATCTTTGAAAAATACAGTCTGACCACAAAAACATTTATTTTGAAACTACATTCACCCCCTTCGTCAAAACTCTCAAAATTTATTTATGTTTATTGACCTATGTCAACAAAGGTCCGTTTAGTCAAAGCTATGGTTTTTTCATTAATCATGTATGGATGTGAGAGTTGGACTATAAAGAAGGCTGGATGCTGAAGAATTGATGCTTTTGAACTGTGGTGTTGGAGAAGACTCTTGAGATAGCAAGGAGATCCAACTAGTCCATTCTAAAGGAAATCAATCCTGGATATTCATTGGAAGGACTGATGCTGAAGCTGAAACTCCAATACTTTGGCCACCTGATGTGAAGAACTGACTCATTACAAAAGACCCTGATGCTGGGAAAGATTGAAGGCAGGAGGAGAAAGGGATGACAGAAGATGAGATGGTTGGATGGCATCACCAATTCGATGGACATGAGTTTGAGTAAGCTCCTGGAGTTGGTGATGGACAGGGAAGCCTGGTGTGCTACAGTCCATGGGGTCTCAAAGAGTTGGACACGACTGAGCGACTGAACTGAACTCATAGGTAGCACTTATTATGTACTTGAGACATGACTGCTATTCCTTGATTAGGTCACAGTTCTGCTTCCTGGGTTCTGTGTGGTTCCTGGCTATACCCTTGTACTCTTAGTTCTAAATTCTGAGTCATTTTGGTCCATGATTGCAGTGGAATAGCTTTCTAAGATGCTTCCTGCTTATAAAAGCTTGAGATTCTTAGTTGTTTTTTTTTTTTTTTTGAAATTGTTTAGTCCAGATGAATGTGCTCCTGGTGAATTTAAGGTTCTTTTCTTTGTCTCAAAAGAATTTGGAGATAAAGCAGGGAGGTTAAGTAAGTAAAGTGAGTTTATTTAAGCAAGGACCTGCTCTCAGAGGGAGAGCAAGCAGACAGGCATGGAGCTGCTGCCCTAGGTTTCTTTGGCAAGTTGTTTATGAGGGCCATACAAATGAAGGGGTGGAATATTCACTGGGGAAGGAGGAGTTTGGGGGTTGTATTCCTTGATTTTCATCCCAGCTCCATCTTCCCAAGGGGAGGAGGGATTTTTGTCCTTATTTAGTTTACCTGGTGGCTCAGAAGGTGTAGAATCTGCCTGCAATGCAGGAGACCTAGGTTTGATCCCTGGGTTGGGAAGATCCCCTAGAGAAGGAAATGGCAACCCACTCCAGTGTTCTTACTTGGAGAATTCCATGGGCAGAAGAGCCTGGTGGGCTGTAGTCCAGAGTCGCAAAGAGTTGGACACAACTGAGGGACTAACACTTTGACTTTTCACTTCAGCTTAGATCAGAGGTGCCATGGTATTGGTGCATAATGGGAACTTCTTATCTGTAAGTCTGCTTTTATTGTAATGGGAACATAATGAGCAACAGGTAATGTTTGGACTCAGGAGATTCCCATCTTTCCACACATTTCTTTGTCTGCTTCCAGGACACTTAATGACCCAAAATATGTGCTTTCCTGTCAGTTTGGAGGTTCCTGCTTTTCTCTGGCTGCCCACGGGCACCTGCTGTTTTTAAGATGTATGATTTCCTGCCACCTGTCCTCTGTTCCCATTTCTCTGCTCATACCTAGCTACCTGCCTATTGAAACCAATGGTGATTCTGTTAGTACTATTTCTGTGAATCTTATTGTGCTTTAATCCATCAGACAAAAGTCATATTCATAAATCTCTTTGAGATAGGCTCTATTCTGTTATTAAGTCTGCTGTGGTAAAACACTCTAAGATTCCTAAAGTGCTGCTTTATAAGGTAGTGCCCTAAATCTTTCTGAGGTTATAGCAAAAGTTTTATAGCCACACACTTGTGATTACTCTGAGACAATAATTTATACTAGAAACAGCTTGAATTTGATATTTGTTATAAGGCCATTTTTACTTTGAGAACCTTTTGCTGGGAGAGATTAGGGGTAGAAACAGCTTTACTTTTGAATCATCAAGTCATGACTCCTTTATAGTTCCTGTAAATTCTGCTTAAAAGCTAAAAAGTTCCTTCTCTAGTTTATCTTTCTCTGTCTAAATCTTGTTATCAAGGCTAAAAGGAATAAGTTGGCACTTTGACCATTCATCCTGGAAGACTCCTTAGCCAGGCCTGCCTTTTGTATTTACCTTGTTACTGAAAGTGCCAGTTGTAACTGAACTTTATGTAACTGTGTAACACGGGCCTTTCTCCATCTTCCAGTAACAACCTCGTCGTCGTTGTTCTTCCAGCCTTCACTAACGTGTGTCTCTGAGACCCTTTAGGCCTCCACTCACTGCCTGGCCCTGATGCCACACATTACTGTTCTGGTTATCTGTTGTTGTTTAATAAAGCTATGCCCAAACTTAGTGGCTTAAAACAATCATTGTAATTTTTATGTAATTTTGTGGGTTTTAGGAAGGGGTTAGTTGGACATCAGCTGGTACTGCTGAGGCCCATCCACAAGCCTGGAACTTCTGTGCTCCTTGACCTCAATTTCTTTTCATGCAGACTCTCATCTTCTCAGGCCTCTTTCCTGTCACTTAGGCATCTCACAGGGTAGTGGGCTGGGCTCAGGGTGGTTGCACTTCTTACATGATGAATGGTTTCCAAGAGAGAGTTTTGCAAGAGTGAGTGATGAGCGCGGGTTCCAAGAGACAGGAAGAAAAGTTTCAGGCCGATTAAAGGCTAGTGCCTAGAACTGCCGCTGTCACTTCTGCCGTTTTCTTTTTATCAAAGTAATTAGAGACGGCTCACCCTAACTCAAATCGACTCTACCTCTTGTTAGGGAAATGGCAGGATCACACTGCAGAAGCGCATGTAGGTGGGAGGTATTGTTGCAAAACATCTTTGGGACTTATGTTGGCCACAGGGGTGCAGCCTCACTGTTCCCAAATGGATACCAATTGCATCAGAGTTCTTTATTGAACAGTCAGTTCTCTTTCATTGATATGTAATGTCTGTTCTGTCATAAATCAGGTTTCTAAACATGTGTGTGTTTGTTTTAGATTGCCTTTTTGCACTCCTGATTTTCAACTGAGGGTTATTCTGCAGGGGACGATACTGTCATACTTGGAAGAAGGAGCTACTAGCATCTAGGGAATAGAGGCCAGGCTTACTGCTGAGGATCGTACAATGTACAGAACTGCCTCCTGCAGCAAAGAATCATCCAGCCCCAAATGTCAGTAATGCTGAAACTGAGAAATCATGGCCCATACCACCAGTTTTGTCCTACCATATTATCTTAACTAGCTTAAAGTTGGTAGAGTAAGTCACCTCACTTTGTTTTTCATCTTTAAGAATGAATGTCTTAGTTATGTTTGGCCATTTGTGTTTCCATATAAATTTTAGAATCAGTTTATCATGTGTCATGAAAAACCTTATATTTTGGTTGGAATTTCATTATAACTTTATATCTTCATGAGGAGCATTGATATTTTATGATATTGAATCCTCTTATTCACTAATATGATATTTCTGTCAATTCTTTGATACCTTTTAATAAAATTTTATAATTTTCTTATTAAAAGGTTTGCAAATCTTTTGTGCAAGATTTACTCTCTTGGCCAGTTAGCTGCGAGGCTTGTAATAACTTGTGTTCCTCTTTTGGGCCTTAATTTCCCTAAGTGAAAAATGTGACATTTGAATAGATCATCTCTAACAGGTTTTCAAGCCCCAGATGACAAGATTAAAATGTTAGAAATTGAAAACTTTGAATACACAAAATACAAGTAGTCCACTAGAGGGAGCTCTTCTGCATTTTGTCTCTTGCCAGATTGCCAGTCAGGTATGACGGTAACTGCATCAGCTACTGATGTTAATAGCTGCGGATGTTGTAGCGCAGACCTCATCTTGTCAGGGCAGGGGAAGAAGGTGACTCCCTGGTATCTCTTTGGTCACAGTTCTCCACATAAGAAAGGTTGCCTTGGTCCAGGGATGATATTTTTTTTCTGAGCGTGGGAAGACAAGCAACGTATTTTGAACCTAGGAGGAAACGTATGGATCATCCAATTTAATTCCTTTATTTAAAAGTGAAAAGGCTATGATTTAGAGACACCCACTTTCCAAAGGACAAACAGACAGTTTGTGAGAGAGCCAAGGCTGGAACTCAAGTTTATACTTTTCACACTATAGTGAGGGAATGGAGAAAAGAAGTAAGCAGTGGATTTGAGTGATGGAATGGGAGTAGGGATTATGTTTAATTTTTAAAGGACTGAGAGGTGGGTGGTCTGTGAATTCCCTGGAATTATTACATGTATGTCAGGGCTTCCCAGGTGGCACCAGTGGTAAAGAACCCTCCTGCCAATGCAGGAGACATAAGAGATAGAGTTTTGATCCCTAGGTTGAAAAGATCCCCTTGAGGAGGGCATGGCAACCCACTCCAGTATTTTTTCCTGGAGAATCCCATGGACAGAGGAGCCTGGCAGACTACAGTCCATTGGGTTGCAGAGAGTTGGGACACTACTGAAGTGACTTAGCATGCGTGCATGCATATGTATATGAATGTGAGAGTTTGTGTGTATTTGTGTGCATGTGTGTGCACACACTTGCTATATTTTGGATGTGATTGTTGACTTCTAAGAAATAGGATTGGACTGTGGTAAGCCAGCCTTTTGGAGAAGGCAATGGCACCCCGCTCCACTACTCTTGCCTGGAAAACCCCATGGACGGAGGAGCCTGGTAGGCTGCAGTCCATGGGGTCGCGAAGAGTCAGGCACGACTGAGCGACTTCCCTTTCACTTTTCACTTTCATGCATTGGAGAAGGCAATGGCAACCCACTCCAGTGTTCTTGCCTGGAGAATCCCAGGGACGGGGGAGCCTGGTGGGCTGCCGTCTATGGGGTCGCACAGAGTCGGACACGACTGATGCGACTTAGCAGCAGCAGCAAGCCAGCCTTTACTTACAAAGCAGAATAACTTTCACCAGTTTTAGAGATTCATTTAATTTATAATTTGTAATTGTTTGGATATACCTGCCTTGGTAACTTGATTACCAAAAATTTAAGCTGTCTTTCAGTTTATTTATCTTTAGTTTAATAATTTCCAGATCTCATTTTTTCCTTACTCAAAACTGACTTTTCAAATAAAGTGCGGTTTTTGGGTGTTCTTTTCAAAAGATGGAACTCAACTACTCTCTGTTGCTGCTGCTGCTGCTAAGTCGCTACAGTCGTGTCCGACTCTGTGTGACCCCATAGACAGTAGCCCACCAGGCTCCCCCGTCCCTGGGATTCTCCAGGCAAGAACACTGGAGTGGGTTGCCATTGCCTTCTCCAATGCATGAAAGTGAAAAGTGAAAGTGAAGTCGCTCAGTCATGTCCTACTCTTTGTGACCCCATGGACTGCAGCCTACCAGGCTCCTCCGTCCATGGGATTTTCTAGGCAAAAGTACTGGAGTGGGGTGTTAGTCATCCTTTTTGAAGTCTGTTGTGACTGTTTTTGAAATGTTTCTCCACAGTACTCTTATTATTTATAATTCTTCTGGTTTACCTTGATAGAGACTTTCCTTGCAAACTGTAGACATTTAAAATTTCCTTATTTCTGCAGTTGCCTTATGAATAGTATTTTTATGTTTTATTTGGATTTCTTGTTTATGGATATCATGGACAAGATTTTAAGCCTTTAGTTTGGCTTACATAAATAAAAAATAAAAATAGAAGTCTTTATCTATTGATTTCTATGTCAACTTTTAAGAACTAGAGTTCTTATGTTACTTTTTCAACGCAGTACAATATATCCTTCTCTGGCAAGCTAACAGAAAAAGATGCTCGGAGATAAATATATATTTAATTGCCTCTGTTGTTGTTTATGAGGTATGCCCTAGACCAGTTTAAAGAGAGTCAGATTGTATTTAGACTTCTATGTATTTGTCCATGGAGTGATGATACCTAGGGTGGATAAAAGCAGAGAAGGGGTATAAATGGCAGAATAAGGATACTGGGACCTGGAGGAGGGCAAGGCAACCCACTCCAGTATTCCTGACTGGAGAATCCCTGTGGGCAGAGGAGCCTGGCAGGCTGCAGTCTGAGGGGTCTCAGAAGGTTGGACTGAGACTAAGCGCAGCACAGGATCCTGGGAAGCTTTCTGTCTCCTCCAAGATGAAATTTGAGACTGTAGCTTCAGTCTCAGTGTGAAGTGTTAGATATTCAAGGAAAGGAGGGTTAATCTTTATTAGAAATAGTTATGAAAATAAATATTAGGCCAAATGATTTTTGTTCTAATGTTCATCTCGTCAGCAAGTATTACTTAAGTTTTATCTATCAGTAATTTCAGCGTGCACGTGTGCTTAGTCGCTCAGTCGTGTCTGACTCTTTGTGACCCCGTGGACTTGTAGCTTTTAGGCTCCTCTGTCCATGGAGATTCTCCAGGCAAGAATACTAGAGTGGGTTGCCATGCCCTCCTCTCGGGGATCTTTCCAGCCCAGGGACTGAACCCACGTCTCCCACACTGCAGGCAGATTCTTTACCATCTGAGTTACCAGGGAAACTTACTTGCATACTTATCAGCTAAAAATTTCAGCTGGAATTAGATGGCAGTAAGGGTTTTGAGCTGGGTGAAAGAAATGACTTTCTAGGGTTAGGGTTCCATTAAAAGCATCTTTAATCATGAAAATCAAGTGACAGACCAAGGTTTATTTATTTAAAATGTGTCACATGTTTGACTTCTGTTTTTTCTTCATAAAGGTTATTTGATGGATGTAATGGATGGATATTTCTTAAAAATCATATGTTGTTGGGTAATTAGATGTGTGTAATGATGTAAGTATGAATTGATTATCCAGAGTTTGGAATTATATAAATTCTCAAGGGTACAAGAAGTGGGGATTACTGTTAAATATCTATGTTTCCCACTGACTGCAATAATAGAAATTTTCTTCTTGGTTTTTAGATTTCCTCCTTCTTCACCCCTGAAACCTTATCCAAAGAGGCCCCCGTATCAAAAGGATGTTATTGAATTTCCAAAATGGGATGATCCCCCACCAGGCACTTCACAAGAGAACATCCCAGTGAGGCCACTTGTGATGGTAAGTGCCGTTATAGAAGCCGGTGGACTAGCAGCGGGAGAGTTAGAAAAAGTCTGTGAACCATTAGGCTTAGTCCAGTTTTTTGTTGGTTAGGGAGACTGGTGGCACAAGAAGATTGGCTTTTGCGTTGTTTCACTCTTACCCATTGACACTTTGACCGAATAGGTGGTAGCCGTTTTCATACATTTAGACTGAGCAGGTTTCTCATAAAACTCCCTTATAATTTCCTTTTCTTTTCTATTCTGTAATTTCCTCAATTCCTTTTTTGTCTCCTCTTCCTGAACTTTGTTATAATTATTACCCGTTGAAAGTGTGAAGGTTGGGACATGGAGAATTGTGGACCGAGCTCTGATAATATGAACAAAGGTATAGTTTGGAGAACCTAAGCACATTGTAGAATAAACTGCCTTTTTGGGGGCGTACTTTTCTCTTGAAATATCCCCAATAGAAAACTACTAAGATTGAGATAATGCTAAAAAATAAAATATAGACAAAAACTTCTATAGGCAATTTTTTTTTTAAGAATTGTACTAACAACCATGTTTTAAGTTAATTTAGTCTTATAGGACTAGATGTCCAGTTCCTACATTTGCAGAGGTGTGTTGTAAACATTTTTAGGCAATGAGATTGAATGTGGTTATACTGTATCTCAGTTTGGAGAGAATAATTAAGCAGCTTAGCCTTTATCAGAAATAATTCAGGAGTGAGACCAGTGACAGAAATGGGGACTCCCTGTGGACTTGCAGATTTGTCAGGGACAGTGATGAATGTAGTTTTAATTATGCTTGATGATAAAGATAGGTGATATTATATGGAAATGTCTAACAGGCAGAGGGAGGTAATGGCCCTGGAAGTTAGGTGAGAGGTCATATTTTAAAGTCATTAGTTTGTTCATTCAGTGAACATTTATTGTTTGCTGTGTGCCATGCACTGTGCCAGGTTCTGCAGATGCAGTTGAATGTGATATAGTTTTTCCTCCAGAAGAGCTCATGCAGTGATAGGTGATTAGGAGGGACTACTCTGAAAGAGTGAGCACAAAGGGTATTTGAGGATCATTTAATTCATTACTAATGAGGAGAAGTTAATTAAGCTCTAGCTGATAGTTTCTGTGCTCGAGAAAATTAAAATATAAGCTCCATGAAATCAGGTTTGTTTTTTTAAAAAACATTTGTATTTAAACACCTAATATGACCCCAATCAGTAGAGTGGTTATTCAGCAGATGTTTTTTCATTGTAAGATTATCTAGTGGTGTTTATACAAAACAGGTAGAACCCCATATTAAACTAATGTGTATGTATGTCATCAATATAATAACTTCCCTTTTCTGCTCTTGTGGTTCTGTGAACCTCTAGGAAGACCAGCTGCACATTAGTCATTTTCATGCACCAATGAAGAAGACAGTGTCTTCTCTCTTCTCTCGTCCATTTTTAGTGTCTCATTTTCAGCAACCCTGAAGTCATCTGCCAGTGACTCTGATTCATCACCCATCCCCCCATAGCTTGTCATGTCCCTGATTATCTGTATATTTCTGATAACCTTGCTCTTGTCTTTTCTTGCCTTAACCTTAAATTAAGTGCTGGAGGTTTGAGCTCCTCGCTTGTTTCAGCTCCTCTAATGCTTGGGCTCTGCTTCTTGTGAAGTGTCCAAAGGAAAAATGGCAGAGCAGGATCTGTTTCCTTGGTTGGGCCTCAATGCAGTCGTTAGATTGATGATGTTAGTGGTCAACAGAGAAACAGTCCATCTTTCTTAAAGGACTTGAGTTCGTCTTCCCTTTTTTTTTTTTTTTATCTTACTTTCCCTCTTTCTATCTCTGCCTCCACTTTGCCTGTTGGTTTGTTTTTGTTCTGTCCTGTCCTCTCTCTTGCCCAGCCATTATATAAAATAAAATGAGGTGCAGCAAATAAAACAGTTTCTTGTGTTTACTGACAGGCAGCAGGTAGAGAGAGAGCTCTGGAAGCAGACTGCTGGGTTTGAATCTTGGTTTTTCGTTTATTAGCTATGCAAGCTTGTTTCTCTGTTTCATTTGCTGTGTCTGTATCTAAGTTTTCTTTTTGGTAAAAGTGGGATGATAACACCCCCAGGGGTAAGATGGTTATAAGACTCAAGTGACGTCATATCTATAGTGTGTTTACAAGAGTGCCTGGCACACAGACTTTGGAAAACTGTTAATTGTTATTGCTGTTATTAATAGAGTTGTTCATAGATAGAGACAGAAGAAAAAAATTACTCATAATGTCATCCAGAGAGAATTAATATTAACTCTTTTATTTTTTCCCTATGCATTTTTTTTAAAGGTTGTCATATTTGCAATATGGCCCCGGTCCAGCCCCTCACGGGGCCTGCTAGAAGGGCAGGTTGGCCATGCCACCCGGTGCTGGGATGTAGCCCATCTGGTTGTCCAGAGACACACTGCGCTGCCGCAGGTGGTGGGAAATCATGAGGTTTTGCTGGGGTGGGAGGCCCAGGAGGGAGCCCTGTGGGGAGCGCATGTCGGGGGGCTGGCTGTAGACCTTACCCCTCGTGGCCTGCTGCTTCATCAGCATGAAATTCTGCTTGGTTATGAGGCTTTGTGGGGGTGGAGGGGGACATGACACCCTGGTGCAGGCTGTGGGGCTCCATGCCCTGCTGCGGGGGCACACCTGTCCTGCCCAGCAAGGATATCTATCTGTCTGGAGTGGCACATAGACATGTTGAGCTCCCACTGCTATGCATGTTTTAACACTGTAATGAGATCATGCTGTGCTGTTTTGGTTGCCTATATTCTTCACTTAGAACAGTGTGTTCTGTCAATTTTTTAATGTTATTAGACATTCAGTATAATTTTTAATATCTGCATCTTGTCTGTAAAGTACTATATTTATCCAGTCCTTCATGGTTAGATATGTATTATAACATGTTTTCAACTTTTTTGTTCTATGTGTAAACAATTTAATTAGCAGTATCTTTACAGATAAATAATTGAATATTTGTTTAAGATAACTGGAAATGAATTTGCTAGGCAAATGCAACAACTGACACTCCTGCCTTCAAAAGAGAACACCTAATTTAGATAGTTTTAAAAAAAGTACAAATCCACATGATCTTCAAGTTTCTTTTGCAATTCAGTACTTCTCAAAAACAAACCCCAAAACCATATCAAAGAACAACTTTCCAACCTTTTATTAAAAAAAGCACTTTGTAGATGACTTCTTACATGTTTTGCCTTTAAAAGTTCAAAAGTTCCTCTCTGTGATTACCAAAAGGGAGTTTTAAGACTTCTGTCTAGTAGCCTAAATGTGAGAAGGGAGATGCTAAGAATATTGAAGTGTTAAAGCAGTGTGAGTTTGAGCAAATTACTTAACCTCTTTGGACTTTAGTTTTTCTTCCTGGTCATATCCAGATGTCCTTGTAGAGCTCTTGTTTTTCCTGCCTTCTTCAGATGTCTTAAGATCTCAGGACTGCTATCTAACATTGTATTTACTTGATCTTTTCTTTTTTTTTAAAGAGTTTTTGAAAGTAATAGACTTTAATGTTATTGTAAGCAGTCACTTAATTTGAATAGTGTGTGAATTTGGATTGATATTCCTCAAGTTAATTTTGAATTAATGAAATTTTATCACTGCTACTTCACTGGTTAGTTGGCACTCCCACAGGAGAAAATAGCTAATGTCATTCTTATTGCTGTAGTTCTTTGGCTGCTGCTGCTGCTAAGTCGCTTCAGTCGTGTCCGACTCTGTGTGACCCCACAGACAGCAGCCCACTAGGCTCCTCTGTCCCAGGGATTCTCCAGGCAAGAACACTTGAGTGGGTTGCCATTTCCTTCTCCAATGCAGGAAAGTGAAAAGGGAAAGTGAAGTCGCTCAGTCATATCCGACTCTTAGCGACCCCATGGACTGCAGCCCACCAGGCTCCTCCGTCCATGGGATTTTCCAGGCAAGAATACTGGAGTGGGGTGCCATTGCCTTTGGCAATTCTTTACTATTCATTTATGATCTGATCTGATCTTTACGAGTTATGCTTTATTACTCTGTAGTCCATGCAAAGAAAGTTAGTTTATAATTAAAATGATTATTTAAATCAAGTTTAAAAAGAACCAAATCAAAGACGTTTTTATAAAATGATACCACTGTCTACTGAAATGTTTGTTCTCTCTTTCTGTCTTTCTCCGCTCCCTCACCCCCAATTAGAATCCTGAGATGTGGTACAAGCGTCACAGTATTGCTATTGGAGAGGTGCCGGCTTGCCGTCTTGTCCACCGCAGACAGGTGACAGAGGCCAATGTAGAAGAGATCTGGAAGTCGATGACGTTATCATAGTACGTGCGTGTGATATTAATGAGAGCTTTAATATTGTTTTTTTCTGTTTTGCTTCTCTGCTACTCTCTGCATACTTAATTTTCTGAAACTGTGTATAAAAATCTCAACTTTTGAGTGCATTATTTGCACCTATCCTGCTTAGCAAGCAGACCTTAACTGAATTCAGGGAATTTTCTATTATCATTTATATACTAATTAAGAATAGAACTTTAAAAGTTCTTTTTTTTTTCTTTTGCCCACAGGACCAAAAATATCTACTGGTTAAATATTTTTATTTTTAAAAATTTAACTGTAGTTGATTTATAATATTGTGTTAGTTTCAGGTGTACAACTTCAGATTCTTTTCCATTATAGGTTAGTACAAGATATTGAATACAGTTCAATATACTGTGTTTTACGGTAAATCCTTGTTGTTTATCTATATTGTATATAGTGGTATATGTCTGTTAATCCCATACTCCTAATTTATCCCTCCTCCTGCTGTTTATCCTTTCAGTGCAGTTCAGTCGCTCAGTTGTGTCCGACTCTTTGCGACCCCATGAATCGCAGCACACCAGGCCTCCCTGTCCATCATCAACTGCCAGAGTCTTCCCAAACCCATGTTCTCTGAGTCGGTGATGCCATCCAACCATCTCATCCTCTGTCGTCCCCTTCTCCTCCTGCCCTCAATCTTTCCCAGCACCAGGGTCTTTTCCAATGAGTCAACTCTTTGCATGAGGTGGCCAAAGTATTGCAGTTTCAGCTTAAGCATCAGTCCTTCCAATGAATACCCAAGACTGATCTCCTTTAGGATGGACTGGTTTGATCTTCTTGTAGTCCAAGGGACTCTCAAGAGTCTTTTCCAATACTACAGTTCAAAAGCATCAATTCTTCGGCGCTCAACTTTCTTCATAGTCCAATTTTCACATCCATACATGACTATTGGAAAAATCATAGCTTTGCTAGACGGACCTTTGTTGACAAGGTTTTGCTTTTGAATATGCTATCTAGGTTGGTCATAACTTTCCTTCCAAGGAGTAAGCGTCTTTTAATTTCATGGTTGCAGTCACCATCTGCAGTGATTTTGGAGCCCAGAAAAATAAAGTCAGCCACTGTTTCCACTATTTCCCCATCTATCTGCCATGAAGTGATGGGACCGGATGCCATGATCTTTGTTTTCTGAATATTGAGCTTTAAGCCAACTTTTTCACTCTCCGCTTTCACTTTCATTAAGAGGCTCTTTAGTTCTTCACTTTCTGCCATGAGGGTGGTGTCACCTGCATATCTGAGGTTATTGATATTTCTTCCGACAATCTTGATTCTAGCTTGTGTTTCCTCCAGCCCAGGGTTTCTCATGATGTACTCCATATATAAGTTAAATAAGCAGGGTGACAATATACAGCCTTGACGTACTCCTATTTGGAACTAGTCTGTTGTTCCATATCTAGTTCTAACTGTTGCTTCCTGACCTGCATATAGGTTTCTCAAGAGGCAGGTCAGGTGGTCTGGTATTCCCATCTCCTTCAGAATTTTCCATAGTTTATTGTGATCCACACAGTCAAAGGCTTTGGCATAGTCAATAAAGCAGAAATAGATGTTTTTCTGGAACTGTCTTGCTTTTTTGATGATCCAGCAGATGTTGGCAATTTGATCTCTGGTTCCTCTGCTTTTTCTAAAACCAGCTTGAACATCTGGAAGTTCACAGTTCACATATTGCTGAAGCCTGGCTTGGAGAATTTTAAGCATTACTAGCATGTGAGATGAGTGCAGTTGTGCAGTAGATTGAGCATTCTTTGGCATTGCCTTTCTTTGGGATTAGAATGAAAACTGACCTTTTCCAGTCCTGTGGCCAGGACTGGAGTTTTCCAAGTTGGCTGCTGAGTTTTCCAAATTGGCTGACATATTGAATGCAGCACTTTCACAGCATCATATTTTAGGATTTGAAATAGCTCAATTCAGAATTCCATCACCTCCACTAGCTTTGTTCGTAGTGATGCTTTCTAAGGCCCACTCGACTTTACATTCCAGGATGTCTGGCTCTAGATGAGTGATCACACCATCGTGATTATCTAGGTTGTGAAGATCTTTTTTGTACCGTTCTTCTGTGTGTTCTTGCCACCTCTTCTTAATATCTTCAGCTACTGTTAGGTCCATACCATTTCTGTCCTTTATTATTGAGCCCATCTTTGCATGAAATATTCCCTCGGTATCTCTAACTTTCTGGAAGTTACCTTTATCCTTTGGTAACTATAGGTTTGTTTCTATGTGTGTGAGTCTATTTTTGTTTTGTAAATAAGTTGATTTGTATTATTTTTTTAGATTCCACATGTAAGGGATATCATGTAATTATTTTTCTCTGTCTCACTTCTGTTAGTGTGGTAGTCTATAGGTCTATCCATGTTCCTGCAAATGTCTATATTTTATTCTTTCTTATGGCTGAGTAATATTCCCTTGTGTATATGTACCACATCTTTATCCATTCATATGTTGATGGACACTTAGGTTACTTCCATGTCTTGGCTGTTGTAAATATTGCTGCAGTGAACCTTGGGGTGCATATATCTTTTTGAACTAGAGTTTTCATCTATTCTGGATATAAGCCCAGGAGTGGGATTGCTGGATCATATGGTAACTCTATTTTCAGTTTTTTAAGGAACTTCCACCCTGTTTCCATAGTGACTGCACCAATTTACATTCCCATTTACAGTAGAGGAAGGTTTCCTTTTTTCCACACCCTCCATAGCATTTATTATTTGTAGACTTTTTGATGATGGTCATTCTGACTAGTGTGTGAGGTGGTGACTTGTTTTGATTTGCATTTATCTAATAATTAGTGTTGTAAAGTTTTTAAACTTTCTAGTTACACTGAAATCTTAAGCTTAATGAAATATATAATGGAAAACTTGGTCTTCTAGATATATGATATACAGTAGGTAACTAAAGTTAACAATATGATAGCAGGTTTTTTAAAAGAAATTTTATAAAGATATACTCGTAGCAGTTTCTTATCATTGGTTAAGCTAGTTTTTGTTATTATAATATTTAAGTTAAAAAATAATTTTCTTGACATTCAGTGTGTTATGCTTTTAAATTAGTGAAGTAGTACATTAATGACAAAAGGGTCTCTTTTAAGTTTGTTTTACATACTCAATGTCTGGCCTTTTTGCCCCATAAAAATCAGGTGAAACACATGAAAACAGCACAGTTTAAAGATCTTCTATAGTGCTGGGTCTTGGGCAGATGATTTTTAAAAAGTAATTAATATAATCATTCTTTGTCTTTTTAGTTTACAGAAAATCCTTGGCCTGGATTCCTTAGAAGAGGTTTTAGACATTAAACTTGTCAACTCCAAGTTCATCATCCATAATGTATACAGTGTGAGCAAGCAAGGAGTTGTTATCCTTGATGACAAGTCAAGTAAGTGCATAAAAGCCATTTTGTTCTCATTTGACCTAGTATATCGGCTGTACAGGTCCATCTGCTTCTATTTGACCTTTCTGTAAACTCTACATAAGTTTACCTGCTTATTATGTATAGCTTTAGTTTACTTCCAAAGACCTTTATACTAATTGTTTGTATTCAGAAAATGTCGTAGGAAGATGAATACCCAGGAGTGAAGGTCTAAGCCATATCCATCTAGAGGCTAGTTCAGTGGTAGCCACATGGTAGTATAAAGTGGTTCTTTATCATCCCCAGAAAATCCCTGAGAAGTGGGTAAGTTTAATGCCTAACAGATTCTTTGAGTCAACTTTTAGGTGGTCCTGGGGCCTGACTGATTTTCAGAGCTCTCATTGACCTTTTCATTATGGTGTCTTTGTGTCAGATTTTCTGAGATAGTCTTGGTTTATATCATTCCCCCCCTTTTTCTTTTAACAAAGGTAGCTTTTTAGATGTTGAAGGTGCTTTAATTTTTTTATACCTTTTTACTCCAAGCCAGTTTACAAATTGGGGAAAATAAACATTTAGCAACTCCCTGTCCTGGTTTTTGATTAAGAAAAATAAAGTGCTTGTAACTGTAGTGAGCCAGAGTCCCCAGACTGATTTAAAAATTCCTTCCCCTGAATAAGAGATGGATCCACATTGGATGCTGTGAAAGTGCTGCACTCAATATGCCAGCAAATTTGGAAGACTCACCAGTGGCCACAGGACTGGAAAAGGTCCGTTTTCATTCCAATCCCAAAGAAAGGCAATGCTAAAGAATGCTCAAACTACCACACAATTGCACTCATCTCAAGTGCTAGTAAAGTAATGGCTTAAAATTCTCCAAGCCAGGCTTCAGCAATACGTGAACCGTGAACTTCCTGATGTTCAAGCTGGTTTTAGAAAAGGCAGAGGAACCAGAGATCAAATTGCCAACATCCGCTGGATCATCGAAAAAGCAAGACAGTTCCAGAAAAACATCTATTTCTGCTTTATTGACTATGCCAAAGCCTTTGACTGTGTGGATCACAATAAACTGGAAAATTCTGAAGGAGATGGGAATACCAGACCACCTGACCTGCCTCTTGAGAAACCTATATGCAGGTCAGGAAGGAACAGTTAGAATTGGACATGGAACAGCACACTAGTTCCAAATAGGAGAAGGAGTACGTCAAGGCTGTATATTGTCACCCTGCTTATTTAACTTATATGCAGAGTACACCATGAGAAACGCTGGGCTGGAGGAAACACAAGCTGGAATCAAGATTGCTGGGAGAAATATCAATAACCTATGCAATAAAGATATGCAGATGACACCACCCTTATGGCAGAAAGTGAAGAAGAACTAAAGAGCCTCTTGATGAAAATGAAAGAGGAGAGTGAAAAAGTTGGCTTAAAGCTCAACATTCAGAAAACTAAGATCATGGCATCTGGTCCCATCACTTCATGGCAAATAGATGGGGAAATAGTGGAAACAGTGGCTGACTTTATTTTTCTGGGTTCCAAAATCACTGCAGATAGTGATTGCAGCCATGAAATTAAAAGACGCTCCTTGGAAGGAAAGTTATGACCAATCTAGACAGCATATTAAAAAGCAGAGACGTCACTTTGTCAACAAAGGTCTGTCTAGTCAAGGCTATGGTTTTTCCAGTAGTCATGTATGGATGTGAGAGTTGGACTATAAAGAAAGCTGAGTGCCAAAGAATTGATGGTTTTGAACTGTGGGTTTGGAGAAGACTCTTGAGAGTCCCTTGGACTGCGAGGAGATCCAACCAGTCCGTCCTAAAGGAGATCGGTCCTGGGTGTTCATTGGAAGGACTGATGTTGAAGCTGAAACTGCAATACTTTAGCCACCTGATGCGAAGAGCTGACTCATTGGAAAAGACCCTGATGCTGGGAAAGATTGAGGGCAGGAGGAGAAGGGGACGACAGAGGATGAGATGGTTGGATGGCATCACCGAGTCAATGGACGTGGGTTTGGGTGGACTCTGGGAGTTGCTGATGGACAGGGAGGCCTGGCGTGCTGCGTTTCATGGGGTTGCAAAGAGTCGGACATGACTGAGTGACTGAACTGAATTGAACTTGCTTCAAACTCTTGATCCTAGCAATTGGCTGGAGCTAGAATGACCTTTGATTGTGGGAAGATGGTATAATACTTTCGGGTTTTTATAAATTAATATTAAATGAAGCACTGGAGGCTCCTGGGCAGCAAGCAGAGCTGGCCTAGAAGGAGTATGAGCAGTAAGAAGGGAAGAGGTTTTTCTAGGTCATGTTTCTTGACAGGAGCTGAATGTGTCTTTGAAACCTGAAACAGTTTTCCTTTAAAGCCCATGTATCAGGAATGGAGAATGTTAGGAAACAGAAATAAACAGCTTTGCGACTTCTTGAATTGTCAGGTTAATCAATGTATAAAATTAAGTTACATGGAATGAGAGGGCTATTGCCTTTGAAATACTTCTAAAATCCTTCTGCAGTCTCCTGAGTACAGCAGACATGAATACTTCCAGCCACAGCTGGATGATCAGTTTTGTTTTATTAAGTACATACTTGAGAAAGAAGAGAGCACTTCATAGGCCTCAGGTTCATTAGCTCTAACACAAGTCAACCAGGGTCTTTGCAGTTTCACAGACAGTGGAGAAGGTGTCCAGTAGAAGCATGCGTGCTGGTCCATCAGATGTCTGTGGCAGGGCCAGGGGAAGAGACTCTGCACCAAAAAGTTCAGCTGGGGTTTTTGTAGCAATGCTAACCATTATTTTGAGTGAGTGAGTAAAGTCGCTCAGTCGTGTCCGACTCTTTGTGACCCCATGGACTGTAGGAGCCTACCGTGCTCCTCTCTATGGGATTTTCTAGGCAAGAGTACTGGAGTGGGTTGCCATTTCCTTCTCCAGAGGATCTTCCCAACTCAGGGTTTGAACCTGGGTCTCCCGCATTGTAGGCAGATGCTCCACTGTCTGAGCCACCAGGGAAGTCATTATTATTTTAAGGCTGTCCTAATCCTGATAGCCTATACTGATATGTCAGTGGCACTTTCTTGCCTTAAGACATTTTGAAAATTGAAACTTGTAAAGTGGTTGAACATTGGACATAACAGAATTCACCTTTTTGTTTTTTGAAAGATATTTGGTGAACTTGTTTCATAAATGCATTTGATGACTCATACTTCTGCTTTTTCTGTGTTTTTCTTCTTTCTGTATAATTCTTAGGATAATTGATTTGTTTCTTTGGAACAAACTATCAAATTTCTTTTCCCTAAAGCTGTACAAGTACATCTTGTCTTTAGAGAAATTTACAGGTATGGTTTATATAAGAATGAGTTGTAACATTGCTGCTAAGGAAAAATTTTTATCTTCTCAGTGTTCTGATACATAAGTAAGTGATTTGTGATTAGCCAATATGTTTCATATTACTTGAGACAAGTATCATTCTTATGATACCAAGTGTGTATATAATACTTTGAGTTATATGTAATTGAATAAAACATCTTTTTATTTTCCTTTTTCTGCAGAAGAACTTCCTCATTGGGTACTGTCAGCTATGAAGTGTTTGGCAAATTGTGAGTACTGCTGCTGCTGCTGCTAAGTCTCTTCAGTCATGTCCGACTTCTGCCATTTTTATGAAATTGACAGAAATTAGTGCCCTGAATTACAGAATATTTTTGCTCAATGGCATGAGCATTTGACACCTGTGAGACTGGCAGTTAACTGGGGATTCCTGTGCTTTCAGTGATAAATTTGTGACTTAGTGGAAGGGCTGAGTTATAGAGCATTTTAAAAGGGATTTTTGTACTTCTGTCTTCTTGTGCATAAAATCACACTGCAAATAGCATCCACACTGCTTGTTTTGAATGCTTCATCACAGAAAAGAATAATTAGTAATACTGAAAGCAATATTGTAATAGATAAATGCTTGTCAGCAGTGTATTCCTAAAGCATGTGTTCCTAAGTATGCCTTATATTTACATCATTAATTTACTCAGCAGATTCTGTTTCCCACTGGCTTTTTATAGGGCAGTGGTTTAAGTTGGAGAGAAATGTTTTTGAAGACAAATCTAATTAGTGTGCAGCAGAGTTTGGAAGGAGAAGAACCTATATATAGAGAAACAAGAGACTGTTTAAGTAATTTGGCTATCAGATGAGGGGCCTGGACAAGATGATCCCGCTGAAGTTTTTCATAGGCATATGAAGTCTTCTTCATAGGATATCATGGGCACTGTGAAGAAATGAGTTATTAGAGTATTTCACTAACACTACTGTTGCTCTGGAATTTTTAGAAGTCTTAACTCAAAGAAGGGATTCTAATGGTTAATGGCTTAAGCCAAACAAGTGATTGTAATAAGAATTCTAGTTATCTTAGCTGACTGGTAATTGTGATATTTGGTCTATAGAGTCTTTAGAGTCTTAAAGATCACCTCAGAGAGTTACTTTCTTTCCTCCCTTTTGAGTAAGACTAGCATGTATAGAGATTGCTGTATAAATTATTAAATTAGTAGGCTCTGAATTATTAATTTCACTGATTAGTTTTATTTGATTATAGAATGAAACTAAAATAACTGTTAACTCACTGTGGGTGATCTTAGTGATGATATAAAGATGATATACTATCATCCTGAAAATGAATAGCAATGTTAGTGTGTGTGAAGATCAAAGTTCTCTGAGTTTATTAAGATTTTCATTGGGTTTTGGTTCATGTTTTAGAACATCTGAGATGTAGAGTCCTGTGGTTTTAGTCTGGAGGAATGCTTTTTATTCTTGCTTAATCATTTTAAAGAAACTAATCTAAATTATATGTTTGGCCAGAGGTGGCAAAGACAAAATAGAAGCTATGAGTGGGTTCAATGACCCGTGTATGACTTTTGGGAAAACCAAGGATCTTGAAAGTTGGTCAACTGGGAGTGAACAGAGGAAGCCAGTATAACAAATCTAAGCTATAATATGTTGTAAAGTATATATTAAGGTGTAGTTATGATGTTGAATTCTCAGTGGTGATCAAAATGTAATGAAGAATGTAATAAACCCCCAAGAGAGATGTATATATAATCCGTGAAACTTCTGCAGAAAGGTCAGACTAACTGAGATTACCAGTGGAGAGAAAAGACATGAGGATTGACTTAGTCCTGTTCTCCACATGTGTGAGGTAGTGTTAGGTTAGGTGGAAATTCTTGGGAATGGGGACCTGTCTTCCATGTATCAAGTGTAGTACTTTAGAAATGGTTGGCACATCCATAAAGATGCTTGCTCATGTGTCAAAGAAAAAAGGGTGGCCAAAGGGCGAGGTCAGCTTTTTGAATAATTTTATAAAATTATTGATTTTTCCAAATTTGCATTCCCCATCTCCTGAATTTACTATGAGTCTGTCAGAGTCATAGCTTGTTATGACTTAAGTCATAGCCTTATCCTTACTGAATCTGGGTTTCCATTATTGTCCAGTAGGGAACAGAAAAGATATGAGACTTTTGGAGGCCTCGTGCTTCTTACTCTGTAGGTTTATTGCTCATCTCTTCCTTGGGGGCGATCTGTTGCAGACCTGGGTGCTTTCACGGTTGGCCATTAGGTGAGGGACTGATGTTAATAAATAATACAAAACCAGGTTAGCTGTTTTTCTTCCTTGTGCACGTAGATTGCAAGAATTCAATAAAAGTAGATGTAAACAGTTCTTGTCCAAAGTCTTTCAGGAATAACATTTATAAAAACTGGATTTAAAAATATATTCTGAAATTCAACATGATAGAAAAACAAAAGATCTTCGAACTTAGGCTTCTCTCATGGGCTTGCCATGCATTGGCATTTGAAAGAAAACTTTTTCTTGGCTTATTTTTGCGTATTGTTGTCAAGAATGATTAAGTGTTCTGTAAGAGATACAACTGCTTAGAATGAACTGCATACTTATCCTTAGAGGGAATAAATAGTTCAAGGTGACGTGTATTGCTTGCTAAGACATGTCACACAATTTCAACTGACTAAGCTTGGGATATTTCAGAAGAGGAAGCAAGTAAAAATGGCTATGTTTGCCACTAGGTTAATGAGGTACCACACATCTAATAATTTTCATTATCTTAGTCCAAATATTTTATAAGTAGCATATAGAACATTAAAAGGTAAGAGACTTTTTAAGGAGACTGACAAAAAGCGGTTTTCACAATGTTTCAATGGCTTGGAGATGTGAAGGCCCAGAATCCTTAACTGTTCTTTTCTGTTTGATCCTTTCTCATTAGTTACAGTGATTCTGTAGGAAGAATTTCCTTTCAGTTTTTACTGGCTTCTGCTGTCCTGAGGGTAGAAATCTGTTCGGGTACAGTGCTTTAGTCTTGTGTTCTGCTGGCCCAGAACTGACCAGTGCAGTCAACATCACTTTCTTCCATGCTGTGATGGAAATAGACAGTGTTGGCCAGCCACAGTGGCAGTGGGCCACTTGCCGTTTCGCTCAGGCATGGGCAGATCCAGTTAGTTGCCCTCTCTACTTGGAGATGTAAATCCTTCCATCTGTATGTGGATTGTTGTGTGTCTTTGCTGCCAGCTCAGTAGAGAGCTTGGGGCTTCTCTGATGGCTCAGATGGTAAAAATCCGCCTGCAGTGCAGGAGACCTGGGTTCGATCCCTGGGTAAAGAAGATCCCCTGGAGAAAGGAATGGCAACCCACTCCAGTATTCTTGCCTGGAGAATTCCATGGACAGAGGAGCCTGGCAGACTATGGTCCATGGGGTCACGAAGAGTCAGACCCGACTGAGTGACTAACAATTTCACTTTCACCATAGAGAGCTAAGCATTTCTTGTTCCTCTTTGGTCCCTAATACAAGGGGATCTTTGCTTCACTTATCCCAAGCTTCTTGGTTTCTTGGTTGTTCCAAGTTTCTTAGAGTTACTTTGTAATACGGTTCTGCTTGATAAATTATCTTTTATTTTTAAACTTCTTTTTAACAGAAAACATCAGTTTGATTCTGCTTTGGTATTATTTTCTATTATAATTTTGTTTAATAAAAATTCATTAAATACCACTATTCACTTAAAAGCATTGGGTAAATAAAACCTAGATTCTTAGATCAAAAAATTGAATAGGAACTTAGAGGCCACTTTATCTAGTCTTCTATGGTCTCTGTTTGAGCAGCTTTAACATTAAAAAAAATTTTTTTTTAATACACATTATCTTTTGATGGTGATCAAATGGAGGATTTTATAATCAGAATGAATTTAAGACACAATGTAAGATCTCCTTTTCAGAATATCTTCAGGAAAAAGAGTATACATTCTTATGAGTCAAATTATTTAGAGGCAGACATTGTTTATTTCACTCAACTCTGATTCTAGAACTTTATAATATAGCAATGCTAAAATAATTAAAAGCTTTAAAAATTGCTCTATAGATTATCTGTTACATATGTGAGGTAGTTACCATATTAGACTAGGCAAATATTCTATATTTCAAAGAAAATTATCACTGTCTGCATTTAATAAAAATACCTTTCAGAAGGTCACAAAAGAGTTGGGGTTTTTTTGACAATGGAAGTGAGCCAGTGTTTTCCTCATTGTTTTATAATAGATTTTAATTTAGACATAAAGCATATTTATATAAGTAAAATGTATGATATCGATTTTACCCTTGAAAACTTTTCTGATTTTGCATATCTGTATATACCACATATCTGCACAGAGACTAATAGCAATACTTGCAGGTGATTGCCTTACTAATGTTTTTCTTTCTTTTCTTTAACAGGGCCTAATTGTTCAGATTTGAAGCAGCCTATGTATTTAGGATTTGAAAAAGATGTCTTTAAAACTATAGCTGATTACTATGGTCACTTGAAAGAGCCTCTACTTACGTTTCACCTTTTTGATGCCTTTGTCAGTGTATTAGGTAAGTTGGAGTATAGTGAACGTATATCTTCATCATCGATATGCGAACATTTCATTTTTCTTTATCTTGAGACTTCCTTTTCCCCAATTTCCATAGTATTTTTGAAATAAAAACAAATAAGCTGCTTGCCTAGTTGGAGTCTTGCTCTATGCAGGAAGAAAAGAAAATAGTTAAGCTCTATTAATAAACCTAAACATGGACCAGTAGTTTTTATTTCTCAGGAAAGAATAATATGTTCATGTCATTTTTACACCAAAAAAAAAAATACATATATTGATAGAGAAGAATGTAAATTTGACATTTACTGTTCATGACTACTCTGGATATGACTTCATGAATAGTCAACCATGAGAGAGAATCATTTAGAAATCTTCTTTTTATAGAAGTAACAGAGTTTTGTAGGATTATTTATTTGTGACATGTAAAATAAATATAGTAACTCTTATTCTCTAAAACTTATTGCGATTTCTTACATATATTGATATTTCAGAATGTTGTACACTGTCAAAGAAACATGGTAAAAGAGGGAAAAATCAATATTATTGGTGTAGGTCTTTCTGATATTGTTCCTTTCTCCTTGGAAATCAGTTTTTTCTGTTCCTGTCATGATTGTTGAATAAGTATTATTGTTTTCTTGTAAACAAATGTTTGCTTTAATGACCAAATCACTGTGTGGGTATCATATTCTTTTATGTAAATTTGTAGAAATTAATGTCCTTTTGGTTTTGAGTGTCGTGGAGTTTAGCAGTCTTCACCTTCCCATTCTTGATCTCATTCTTGCTTCCCCTTCTCTTCCCTTTCTCCTGTCCTATTTTCTTCTTAGAAAGTATGTATGCTGCCATAGTATCCTAACAAAGTATCAGCAATATGTGAATAATATACCTAGTCTCTTAGCACAATACTTTAAATTTTAAGATTTCGTAGGATTTCTGATAATAAACAACATGAAACAATTTTAAATCATGTATCTAAGAGGGAGTTTGTTTCAGAGAGATCAATGTTAAGAACTGGAAGTCCCAATATTAAGAACAGATGAAGGGTTTAGTCCTGTTACTGTGTTTTGAGACCACTGGGTCTTCTTGATATTTTGTTTTCCACTAGGGAGTATTGGAGGCTTGTGTACTTGTGAATATCGTGCCTAATGATGAGTACTAGCTGTTGTTTAATATGCATAAGGACTAATTGAGTAGATTCTCTTCATAGCAACTTAGTGCCTTTATGCCACTGGTAAAATAATTCCAAAGACAAGATTAAAAACCAATTCTTAGATTTTCTTGTCATTTTCCATTTTCATAATTTTTTATGGTAAAATGATCTGATTTTGAAACAGAAGAACTTGGAATTTTAAAAAAAATTGTATTTAAAAAATTTATTTTATGTTGGAGTATATTTGATTAACAATGTTGTTAGTTTCAGATGTATGGCAAAGTAATTCAGTTATGCATAGACATAACTGTATCCATTGTTTTTTTACCCATTTAGGCTATTCCAGAGTATTGAGCAGAGTTCCCTGTGCTGTACAGTAGGTCCCTGTTGGTTATGTATTTAAATATAGGAGTTTGTACATATTAGTTCCAGATTCACAGTCTTCCCCTCCCTCCTGCCCATCCTCTGTTAACCATAAGTTTGTTCTCTTAAGTCTGTGAGTCTGTTTCTGCTTTGTAAATAAGTTCGTTTGTATCATTTTTTTAAGATTTCAAATATAAGCGATAGCATGTTATCTCCCTTTCTCCGTCTTACTTCACTCAGTATGGTAATCTCTAGGTCCATCCATGTTGCTGCAAATGACATTTCATTCCTTTTGATGACCGAGTAGGTCCATTTATATATGTACCACAGCTTCTTTTCCCATTCATCTATCGATGGACATTTAGGTTGCTTTCATGTCTTGGCTGTTGTAAACAGTGCTACAGTGAACACTGGGGTGCATTTATCCTTTCAAACCATGTTTTTCTCTGGATATATGCCCAGAAGTGGGATACTTGTCTCCATAGTGGATGTATCAATTTACATTCCCACCAACAGTGTTGGAGGGTTCTGTTTTCTCCAGGCCCTCTCCAATATTTATTGTTGGTACATTTTTTTTTGATAATGGCCATTCTGACTGGTGTGAGGTGGTATCTCATTGTAGTTTTGTTCTGCATTTCTTTAATAATTATTGATGTTGATTATCTTTTCATATGCCTCTTGGCCATCTGTATTCTTGGAGAAATGTCAAGACTTCTGCCCATTTTTTGATTGTTTGTTTTTTTGATATTTAGCCACACGAACTGTTTATAAATTTTGGAGATTAATCCCTTTGGTCACAGCGTTTGCAGATATTTTCTCCCATCTGTGGGCTTTTTGTTTTCTTTAAGGTTTCCTTCGTTGTGCGTGTGTGCTAAGTTACTTCAGTCGTGTCTAACTCTTTGCGACCCTGTGGACCATAGCCTGCCAGGCTCCTCTGTCCATGAGATTCTCCAGCCAAGAATACCGGAGTGGGTTGCCATGCCCTCCTGCAGTGGATCTTCCTAACTCAGGAATCGAACCTGCATCTCTTACATCTCCTGCATTGGGAGGGGACTTCTTTACCACTAGTGCCACCTGGGAAGCCCCCATTCTTTTTTTTAAATTTATTTTTAATTGAAGGAATTGCTTTACAGAATTTTGTTTTCTGTCAGACGTCAACATGAATCAGCCATAGGTGTACATATGTCCCTTCCCTTGCCCCTGTTCTTTTGCTTTACAAAAGCTTTTGAGTTTAATCACATCCCATTTGTTTGTTTTTATTGCCATTACTCTAGGAGATGGCTTGAAAAAGATATTGTTCAATTTATGTCAGAGTGTTTTGCCTATATTTTCCTCTAAGAGTTTCATAGTGTCTTTACTTACATTTAGGTCTTTAATTCATTTTGAGTTTATTTTTGTGCGTGGTGTCAAACAATGTTCTAATTTTGTTTTTTTACATGTGGCTGTTGAATTTTCTCAGCACCATTTATTGAAGGGACTGTCATTTCTCCACTGCATGGCTTTCCCTTTTTTTGTTGTAGATTAATTGACCATAGGTGTGTAGTTTATTTCTGGGCTTTCTTTCCTGTTCTATTGATTTATTTCTGTTTTTGTGCCAGTTCTCTACTGTTTTGATGATAGTAGCTTTGTAGTATAAGCAGAATTCACGGAACCTGATTCCTGCAGCTCCATTCTTTTTTCTCAAAATTGCTTTGGCTATTTGTGTTTCCATACAGATTTAAAGTTTTTTCTAGTTTTGTGAAAAATGCCATTTTATAGAAATTGCACTGAATCTGTATATTGCCTTGGGTAGTATAGTCATTTTGACAGGATTGATTCTTCTAATCCATGAACAAGGTATATCTTTCTATTTTTTGTTATCTTCAATTTCTTTATGAGCACCTTACCATTTTTAGAGTACAGGTCTTTTGCCTCCTTAGATAGGTTTATTCCTAGGTATTTTCTTCTTTTCGTTGCAGTGGTAACTGGGATTGTCTGTTTCTCTTTTTGATCGTTCATTGTTAGCATATAGAAATACAACAGATTTTTTGTGTATTAATTTTGTATCCTGCAACTTGACCGAGTTCATTGATGAGCACTAGTAGTTTTCTAGTAGCATCTTTAGGATTTTCTATGTATAGTATCATGTCATCTGGAAACACTGACAGCTTTATTTCTTTCCTAATTTGGATTTCTTTTATTTCTTCTCTGATTGCTGTTGCTAGGAATTCTAAAACTGTGTTGAAAACAGTGGCAAGGGTGGACATCCTTGTCTTATACCTGATCTTAGAGGAAATGCTTTCAGCTTTCACTGTTGAATATGATGTTTGTCATATATGGCTTTTATTATGTTGAGGTATGTTCCCTCTATGGGAACAGTCCATAGGGGTCGCAAAGAGTCAGACTTGACTGGGTGACTGAAAACAACAATGTTCCCTCTGTGCCCACTTTCTGGAGAGGTTTTTGTTGTTGTTGTTGTTTTTATCGTAAATGGATGTTGAATTTTGTCAAAAGCTTTTTCCACATCTACTGAGATGATATGGTTTTTATTCTTCAGTTTGTTGATATGGTGTACAGCACTGATTTGCGAATATGGAAAAATCCTTGTATCACTGGGATAAATCCCACTTGATTATGGTATTTGATCCTTTTAGTGCATTGTTCCTTTCAGTCTGCTAGGATTTTGTTCAGGATTTTTGCATCTGTATTCAGCAGTGATATTGGCCTGTAATTTTCTTTTTTTGTGACATCTTTGTCTGGTTTTGGTATCAGGGTGCTGGTGGCCTCATAGAATGATTTTGGGGGTGTTCCCTCCTCAGCACTGTTTTGGAATAGTTTCAGAAGGATAGATCTTAACTCGTCTTTAAATGTCTGATAGAATTGTTTGTTGGGAGTCTTCAAATCAGTTTCAGTTTCAGTACTTGTGATTGGTCAGTTCATATTTTCTAACTGGTTCAACCTTTGGAAATTATATCTTTCCAAAAATTTGTCCATTTCTCTAGATTTTCCACTTTATTGGCATATAGTTGCTTGTGGTGCTTATTTCTGTGGTGTTCATTGTAACTTCTTTTTCATTTCTAGTTTTATTGATTTGAGCCTTTTCTTTTTCTTGATGAATCTGTCTAAAGGTTTTTTTTTTTTTTTTTATCTTTTCAAAGAACTAGCTTTTAGTTTCATTGATCTTTTCTGTTGTCTGTATTTCTCTCATTTTTGTTCTAATATTTATGATTTCTTTCCTTCTACTAACTTTGGGTGTTTGTTCTTCTTTCTCTTCTTGCTTGAGGTTTAAGGTTAGATTGTTTATTTGAGATTTTTCTTGTTTCCTGAGGTAAAATTGTATTGCTATACCCTTAGATCTTAGAGGGGCTTCCCAGGTGGTGCTAGTGGTAAAGAACCTGCCTGCCACTGCAGGAGATGTAAGAGATGCGAATTTGATCCCTGGATTGAGAAGATCCCCTAAAGGAAGAAAAGGCAACACACTCCAGTGTTCTTGCCTGGAAAATCCTATGGACAGAGGAACTTGGGAGGCTGCAGTCCATAGGGTCTCACAGATTAGAACTGCTTTTGCTGTGTTCCATGGATTTTGGATTGTTGTGTTTTGTTTTCATTTGTCTCTAGGTAATTTTTCAATTTCCTCTTTGATTTCTTCAGTGACTCATTGGTTTTTAAGTAGCATATTGTTTAGCCTCCATTTGTTTGTGTATGTGTGTTTTTTTTTTTTTTTTTACAGTTTTTTTTAATTTGTAGTGGATTTCTGATCTCATAGCACTGTGGTCAGAAAAGATGCTTGATATAATTTCACTTTTCTTAAATTTGCTGAGGCTTGCTTTGTGGCCAGCATGTGGTCCACCCTGGAGAATGTTCTGTGTGCACATGAGAAGAATGTGTGTTCTGCTGCTTTTGAATGGAATGCTCTATAAATAGCAATTAAATCATCTTGTCTAATGTGTCACGTAAGGCCTGTATTTCCTTATTGATTTTCTATCTGGATTATCTGTCCATTGATCCAAGAATGGTGTTAAAGTCCTGCACTATTATTGTGTTACTGTCGTTTCTCCTTATATGGCTGTTAAATTTGCTTCATATATTGAGGTGCTCCTATTGGAACTGGGTACATATATATGTATATTTACAATTGTTATATCATCTTCTTGTATCAGTGCGTCCATTCTTTTTCTGAGCTCTTCGATCATCTTTACTGTTAGTACTCTGAGTTCTTTTTTTAGGTAGATTGCCTAGCTCCACTTCATGTAGTTGTTCTTGTGGGTTTTTATCTTGTTCCTTCATCTAGGACATATTTTCTGCTGTCTTATTTTGTCTAACTTTCTGTGGTTATGGTTTCTATTCCATAAGCTGCAAAGTTGTAGATTTTCTTGCTTCTGCTATCTGCTGCCTAGTGGATGAGGCTGTCTGAGAGGCTTGTTTAGGCTTCCTGGTGGGAGGGAGTGGTTTTGCCTACTGGTGGGTGAGTCTTGTCCCTCTTGGGGTCAGAGCCGTGTCAGAGGGTGTGTTTATCTGGAAGTTGTGTGTTCAGGAAGACTAAATAGCCTATCTGCTGAGGAGTGTGGCTGTATTTCCACCTTGGTGGTTTGGCCTGAAGTGTGCCAGCTTTGGAGCCTGGGTGCAGTTGAGTGGGATGAAGTCCTGGTGAGAAAATGGTGGCCTCCAAGAGGGCTTAGACCAATGAGTACTCCCTAGAACTACCACCACCAGTGTCCTTGTCCGTACAGTGAGCTGCAGCTGCCCCCTGCCTCCACAGGAGACCTTCAGTTCTAGCAGGTAAGTCTGGCCCAGGCTCTTATGATGTCACTGCTTTTTTCCCCCCGGGTCCTGATGAGCAGGAGACCCTGCGTGCACCCTCAAAGAGTAGAGTTTCTGTCTCCCCAGTCCTGTGAATTTCGATGATCAAACCCCACTGGCCTTCAAAGCCAGATTCTTAGAAATTCTTCAGTTGCCAGATCCCCAGACTGGGAAGCTTTACATGGACCTCACAGTTTTCACTCCTGTCAGGGAGCTTCTGTGGTATAGTATTTTTCAGTTTGTGGGTCGCTTACCCAGGATGTATGGGATTTGATTTTCTCGTGTCCCTGCTGCCATCTTGTTGTGGCTTTGTCTTTCGATGTAGGGTATCTTTTTGGGTAGGTGCCAGCATTTATTGTTGATGTTTGTTCAGCAGTTAGTTGTGATTTTGGTGTTTCCATAAGAAGAGATGGGCTCATGTCCTTCCACTCCGCCATTTTGTCTCTTCTCCCCATATGGAAAATTTGAACTTGTTGTAGGTAATATTGAACCACTATTCTCTGTAACCTAACAACACAGCTAACATCCTTTCAAATTTATTTTTATTTTGAGTTCTGTCTCTTCTGGAGATGACTATGATGGTTGAAGACATCAAATCTGGTTCAGCAGAGACACGTGGGTCACCACTGGATATGCTCTGTGTGTAGTCTAAATGACAGGAGGCTTGCACTGCAGCTTGGACTTGCAATATAACTTCTTTGGTTTTTGACACCCGTGAAATTGGCAGGGTCAGTTGGAAGCTTGGTGGAAGCTGACTGAAAAAATTCTCATTTGAGCAACTGGCTTCTAGAAAATCAAATGGAAGGTGTTTAAAAATGTATGAAGTCCAATTTGAATCAGTTATATTTGTGATGTCACTTGTCTATCCCTAACCCCAGTTGCTCATTTTGATCTCATCTAGGAATTGAAGCTGGTTGTTTCTAAATTGATAGCAGAGTCAGCCACCATCTGAAATATTATCTATAGACAGTTTGAGGTGGAGAAGGATGGTTAGAATGGAGAATTTATTGTACTTAGGTGTCAGCAATAATGGACTAATGTGTATGAATGGTAATATATTAACTGTCCCTGATTAGTCATTCTCAAGTGAATATGTTTCAGATACCCTGCATTGAAAACTGTATTTTTTAGATCTTCACATAGTGAAAATGTACGATGTAGTTATGGAAGACCATAATTTGTTTATATGGATAACAGACTATCTAATATAGCAAGCCTGTTAGAATCTGGGAAAGCCTATCATATCTAAGTACATGCAAACTAGTTGTGTAGGTTGAATCCCAGAAGGACTGACTCATTCCTTAAACTTTTTTTCTTACTTTGATTGAAATAGGATACCCTTAGACAAAATACTTTAAAGTAGGTAATCAGTCTGCTTTGTGTAGAAGCTAATTCTATAGCAGTTTCAGTGGAAATGGATTTTTTTTTTGAGGGTCATTCCTTTGCTTCTTGCATGAAATAATACTAGCTTGTTGCCAGAAATGTGACCCTGAGAACAGTCAGTGATAGGTGGAATAGGATATTGAAGAGTTCTTAAAGAAAAAAATGAAAAAAAAGAAAAAAAAAAAACATTTTTGAGGTTTAAGACTTCCTGTTATAATTAAGAAAATGATTTACTTTGGCTCAGCAGTCTGCCCTAACAACATAACTGAATAATAATCTTCTTTTCCAAAATGGCAGTTTCTTGTATCAACATCAGAGTTTGGCTGACTCTTGAATAGGGTGAATGAGACAGCATAGCAGCCTTTACTCACACTTAACATGCACTCACTCTTCACGTGCTCCCTGGAATCCATTGAGTTGTGTAGCTTGCAATAAGTTGGCATACAGAGGAAGAAACAAGACATAAAGGAAGCACAGAAGAGCATGGGGGCAAGAGTGTTTTGGAAAATTGACTGGCTGGTTGTGTATAGTATTAAAACCTGAGATCTTAGACTATGGGCCAAATGTGTCTCATAAATACATCTGGTTTAACCTGTGTGTTTTAAAAAGAAAATTTAATATAATGAATTGTAAAACTTTAAGAAATGGGAAATTTATGTAAGAATTTATGATTTGGTTTCTTTAAAAAATTAAAATTTTTTAATTTTAAAAATCTGGCAGTTTTGGATCTTGAATTTTCAGTGGTATAAGCTGCTATAGCTGTGTAATGAGTGCCTCCGCTAGAGGGAGCCAGTGTTTCAGGGACATGAATTCCAATTTACCAAGGCCCCAGGATTCGCTGCTGTTCTCAGATGGTGAAGTCAGGTTCACTTGACCCCTTTTGCTGCTCATTTATTCCGTTTGTCTGCTCCTACAGGCACGTGGGCTTACGGCTCCCAGTTTATGTGCTAATAGTCTGGAAGGCTGAACACCCCTTTGCTGTTCCTTTTCTCGTAGAGGTGAAATTTAGAAAGTGCCATTGGAATTCACTAGACTGGTTATCTAACTCTTGGTGGCTCATTTGGTAAAGAGTCTGCCTGCAATGCAGGAGACCCAAGTTTGATCTCTGGTTTGGGAAGATCCCCTGGAGAAAGAAATGGCAACCTGCTTCAGTGTTCTTGCCTGGAGAATTCCATGGATGGAGGAGCCTGGGTGGGCTACAGTCCATGGGGTCACAAAGAGTCTGACACTACAGAGTAACTAAATTTCACTTTCAGACTAGATGTGATGATCTAGCTCAAAGACTGAGATCTCCGCCTGTGTTGTTTAATCTAGAAATATCCGTGAAGTTAGGTTTTCTGCTTTTTGGTTCTTGTGTATAGTGACTTGTAGAGATCCTCTGGAGCTGTGTGCCATCTCTCTGTCCTTATGCTTCAGATGGTCTCAGGGGCCTTATCCCATGGTAATCCTTAGGGAAAAACAGTTCTTTTTTTCAGAGAGTGCCTATTTGGTGCACTTGACCAAAGAGAAGGGCTCTTGCCCATGTTAGTCCAGAGTTCTCTCTGGTCAGGTCTCTGCTGTCAGGTCCCAGGGCTTATGGCCCAAGCTTTTGAAGTTGCCAATGGGCCAAGTAAGCATACTGAATCACCTCCAAATGTAATGACTACTGTTATGTCAGGACTATTAGAATAAAGTGAGTTAGGTAGTTCTTAAAGATAGAAATTTAGGCAATGCCTAGACATTCGCTGGCTATAACTAAACACATACATTATTTATAAGTATACTAGTAATCATAAGAATAATTGACAAAACTTGGGAAAAAATTAAGACCTTTTTTAGACTGTTCAGCAGGATTAATTCCAGCTGGATTAGAGAATTAAATTTTTAAAATGCAAATCTAAAATAGTTGATATTTATCTGATGTTGGGTTGGGTGAAAGACTTTCTAATCATAAAAGCTAAAGAACTCATAAAAGTGTTATAGCAGTTTGGGACACTTTTGTCGGAAAGGGGACGTCATCTTGTTTGTGCATGACTCTGTATCTGCCTTTAAGCCAGTTCACAAAGGCAACTTGCTTGGTTTTCCTTAAAAGTGTCCGGAGAAATAGTCTCATTTACTGTGTCTCTTTTTAGGCAGAGAGTTCTTTTCTTTTTTTTTTTTTTTAACTTTTTATTTTATATTGGAGTATAGCTGATTAACAATGTTGTGATAGTCTCAGGCTGACAGCAAAGGGACTCAGTCATACATATACATGTATCCACTCTCCCCAAACTCCCCTTCCCATCCAAATTGCTACATAACATTTGTAGGCAGGGAATTCTTACCAATTGATATGTAGTTTGAATTCTTGCAGCTTAGAATAAACCATTTCCTTTTTATACCTCTTCTCAGTGGAAATGAAACTGTGACTTAACTTTTATATTCTTTTGGTTGTTCGAAAACTACAGTGAACCCTTCTCAAGTCTCTTATATTCTCTGGCTGAACAGATATGATCCACTGACTTTTTGGAAACTCCAGCCCTTCTCAAAAGTATATAAATTTCACTTCCATTTTGACACTCCCGTAAGGAATAGCTTACTGTATATGTTAATGGAATGATCAGGTCTACTTTGCAAAAATGAAAATTTGTGTTCCTAATGATTTGAAAATAGAAATCTAATATCATCTTTGGAGAGTGGGAAAGAGGGTGACAAAGATAGGTGTCACATAAAACACTGGAGAATTCTGAACCTGTCACTTGGTCATTATGGCCAAAAATGTCACCTAACTTCTAAAACATAGAACATTACAAATTCCCATTGATTTTTATTTTATTACTTTCATAAGGAGCAGTTGGGTTTCTTTGAGATTTAATTATTTATTCACTTATCCTTAGTTCAGCTAAATAACAGTGTTTCTCTGATTGAAAAAAGTCTCAGATGAATTGCTTAAGTAATTTGGTGACTAGTTTATTTTTTCATTATTTTATTCATATTTCACCAATGAAAACATGAAGCCCAGGTAACTTATTGGTTTGTTGACCTAGTTGTACCCACTCTGGTAAATTGCTTTTCTTTTCTGGGCCTGTTTTCTCATTGTGATAAATAGCAATAATGCCTATCATACTTATGGGTAGGAAAATATGGAACTTAAAGTGATGGGTAACACATTTTCTATTAGATATTTTTTGTTTGTTTCATTTTGAAAACTACAAAGTATTGGAACAATGCATAAGTTGAGATAGGATAATCATATGTTGCTATCTAGCCATGCCTTCTCTCAAATGATAGGAAGATTTTTTTATGTAAAAGTATTTGTGATAGAGCTTCATAGTCTATAATTAGGATAAGCACTATTATATCATTCTGAAGTGGCAGTAACAAGTTACCTCTGCGGCTCTAGAAGGCCCTTGTTATTTTTTCAAGAGAAGGAGGATTCATTGATTTTGTGATGATGAGATTTTAGAAATAATGAAAGATGAAAAAATCACTCTTTTAGTTTTTATTTAGCAAAATGAGATGAGTCCAAAGAATAAAATAGCTAAAGCATTGAAACTCTGTGAACCTTAAACAAAAATCAAGAAGCTCTTTGAAATCAGTGAGTACTTCAAGTACTTGTTGAAGATGTTTCAAGTTCAACTGTAGACTGTCATGGATATTTGAAAGCTAAATTCTCTTGCAGTCATTTTTTCCTGAATCTTGTAGTGTGCTTTCGTCAAGGGAGAAAAAAAAAAGACTAGGTAATGGTTAGTAATGAGAAAGAAGTTAGGAAATAGAAACAGACAGCTCAAATTAAAGTTTTTGGAAATTTAAGTATTCCTACATGTATTTGAACTAAGGAAAGCAATACAGAGCACTCCAAGATTCAAAGGCAGAGCTAAAAATGTTGACATTTGAACAGATTGAAAAATAATATCCTTGGGACAGGATGCCCAGAAGGAGTTAAGTATTATAGAAATATCAAATCTTCTCTTTGATCACATCTATAGCACTTCATGGATCACCTACCCAGGAGGATTTTCAGTTCTTATCTTCAACTCAGATCTACCTCCTAAATTCAAGGCTAGAATATCTGTTTGACTTCTGACTGTGTATTCCTGGATATTTGTTATATGAAGTCCTCAGTTCAAATTTAGTAGTTCATAGGCCATTGTTTCATAAACTATCATGTTGGATGTGAATTCTATATAGTAGAACAGCATTAAAAAAAAACAAACAGATAAACCTATAGAATAGTGTATAAAATGTCAGAGTACACTGTATATAATAAGAGTAGGCATATTTATAAACTTTTTTGTTTTAAATATCTATGTATTTGTATATATATTATTGTGATATAAGATATATTTCTTAATTTTAGTTGTAGTAAAACATTTTTGGAAAACAATACTCTACCTACCTACATAGTAAGATGATTGTGGGGACTTACGTGAGGTTCCCACAATCTTATGTGATTGTCCCCACAGTGAAGACTTCTCAGAAAATATTGTTCAGATATGACTGGTATTAATAGATAACTGAAAAATGCTTGCCTTTCACACATGGTTCATCCTTTACACATGATTGAAAAAATCACATGACTTGTCCTTTACATTCAGATAAAAATACCTTTTACCTATGGCTCATGTTTTATAGGGCTATTCAGTTTTTCATCCCTAATCTTCAGGGATAAACTCCATTCTGTTTTTACTTTGTGGGAGGGGAACTGGCAATCATTTTTATTTTAAAACCAGCTTTCATTTTGAAGTCTCAAGAAAATGGTTTTCTGGACTCTCTTGTAAAAGAGCTAGTTTCAAATATAGCTTCATTGAGACATTCTCCATTCTTTTCATTCTCTAATCCTTGCCTCAAGTTAAAGAATGCCATTTTATTTGTCTATCTGTTTATTGAATATTTGTGCATATTCTTTGAACCAACATTTCTGTTCCTATGAATTTATCCTCAGGAAGTAATTGGCTGGTATTTAGGGCAGACTGTTTGGACTCAAATTCTTCTCTATTATTGACTAACTGTGTGATTTGGGCAAATGATATAATCTTTTAAGCCTCATTTTCCTTTATATGTAAATAAAAATTATAATAGTATCTACCTCACAGAGATTATTGTAAAGATTAAATGAGATACTGTTAGAGTTTAGAATACTATTAGATTCATAATAAGATGCTTAATAAATGTTAGCTATTTTCATCATCTTTATAAATTAGGTTTATCATTATGAATGTTAGTTGTTCTTAGTTTTAATTTCAATTAAAAATTTTTTTAATTCGAATATAATTACAACATGACTCAGTTGTATGTATACATATATCCCCTCCCTCTTGAACTTCCCTCCCAGCCCCACAACCCACCCCGCTAGGTCATCATGGAGCACCTTGCTGGGCTCCCTTTCCTTCTTTAGCAGCTTCCCATTAGCTGCTCTGTACATGGCAGTGTATGCATGGCAGTGCTCCTCTCCTAATTCATTCTGCCTTCTTCCCGCTGTGTTCACAGGTCCATTCTCCATTCCGTTCGCATCTCTATTCCTGCCGTATGTTAATATGTATGTAGAGTATGGTATGGAGAAGGCAATGGCACCCCACTCCAGTACTCTTGCCTGGAAAATCCCATGGATGGAGGAGCCTAGGAAGCTGCAGTCCATGGGGTCGCTAAGAGTCAGACACGACTGAGTGACTTAACTTTCACTTTTCACTTTCATGCATTAGAGAAGGAAATGGCAACTCACTCCAGTGTTCTTGCCTGGAGAATCCCGGGGACGGGGGAGCCTGGTGGGCTGCCATCTATGGGGTCACACAGAGTTGGACACGACTGAAGTGACTTAGCAGCAGAGTATGGTATTAAGTAGAGAGTTTTAATTGATAATTAATAATTGCTGACCATTCACTTTTAATACCAAATTAAAACCAAATTGGACTCATTGAGAGGAAGTTGTTAATTATATATTTAAGGGATTCACAGGTTTGAATCTTAGCTATGAGAAAAGTCTAAAGGTCTTAACTGCTTTGGGCTTTGGTTTTGTTTGCAAAATGGGGCAATATTTCCTACGTTACAGGATAGTCAAAATGATTAAACGTGAACAGATAAAATTGCTTAATATATAGTAACTGGGGCCTAGAAGGCATTCAGTAATGTTCAGTCTTCCAAGTTAGGGGAGCAGAATTTTCAAAATCTCATTTGATTGTTAAACAGACAAAATAGTGGTATAACTGATCTCCCAAGTATTTTCAGTCACTTAATATACTAAATTTAGCACCTATAGTGTTCTCGACATCAGAGCAGAAAATAAACATTATATACTTGCCAGACAAACTGTGGAAAAGTCTTCAAGAGATGGGAATACCAGACCACCTTACCTGCCTTCTGAGAAACCTGTATGAAGGTCAGGAAGCAACAGTTAGAACTGGACGTGGAACAACAGACTGGTTTAAAATTAGGAAAGGAGTAGTACATCAAGGCTGTATATTGTCGCTGTGCTTATTTAACTTATATGCAGAGTACATCATGCGAAATGCCAGGCTGGATGAAGCACAAGCCAGAATCAAGATTGCGGGGAGAAATCAATAACCTCAGATATGCAGATGACACCACCCTTAAGGCAGAAAGTAAAGAGGAACTAAAGAGCCTATTGATGAAAGTGAAAGAGAACACAAATAGATGGGGAAACAGTGGCTGACTTTTATTTTCTTGGCCTCCAAAGTCACTGCAGATGGTGACTGCAGCCATGAAATTAAAAGACACTTGCTCCTTAGAAGAAAAGCTATGACCAACCTAGACAACATATTAAAAAGCAGAGATATTACTTTGCTCACAAAGGTCCATCTAGTCAAAGCTATGGTTTTTCCAGTAGTCATGTATGGATGTGAGAGTTGGATCATAAAGAAGGCTGAGTGCCGAAGAATTGATGCTTTTGAACTGTGGTGTTGGAGAAGACTCTTGAGAGTCCTTTGGACTGCAAGGAGATAAAACAAGTTAATCCTTGAGGAAATCAACCTGAATATTCATTGGAAGGACTGATGCTGAAGCTGAAACTGCAATATTTTGGCTACCTGGTGTGAAGAACTGACTCATTTGAAAAGATCCTGATGCTGGGAAAGATTGAAGGCAGTGAGAAGGGGACAACAGAGGACACAATGGTTGGATGGCATCACTGACTCAATAGACATGAATTTGAACAAGCTCTAGGAGTTGGTGAAGGACAGGGAATCCTGGCATGGTGCAGTCCACGGGGTTGTGAAGAGCTGGACACCACTGAGTGACTGAACTGAACTGATACTTATAGAATCAAGCCTTGAAGTGTATAAAGTCTTCCTGAATTCTGTATTTAATTTTAATAAACATACAGGTATTCTCTTGTACATTGTGAATAAAAAGAGTATTGTTCAAAATTTTGGACACACTTTTATAGTACTGTTTTTGTAACCTTCACAATACCCCTGTGAGATTGGTATTAGTATTATTGCCATTTCCAGATGAGGAAAATCTCAGTGGAGATTAAAGGAGTTGAGTAGTTTTTCCAAAGTCATTTGGTTCTAATTCATTTACCATTGTCCTTGCATCTCCACTTTCCTAATATTGAGTATATAAATGACATGACTTTTGGCCACCTGATGCGAAGAGCTGACTCATTTGAAAAGACCCTGATGTTGGGAAAGATTGGGGGCAGGAGAAGAAGGGGGCAACAGAGGATGAGATGGTTGGATGGCATCACCATCTCAATGGACATGGGTTTGGGTGGACTCTGGGAGTTGGTGATGGACAGGGAGGCCTGGAGTGCTGTAGTTCATGGGGTCACAAAGAGTCGGACACGACTGAGTGACTGAACTGAACTGAACTGAATGTTTTGAATAATTTGCAGAAATTATTTGTTAATTATTTGTTAAATTATTATTATTTGTTCAAGCTCCAGCTTCTCCACTTAAAAGCTGTGTGACTTGGCCTTAGTCTAATATGATTGGTATCCTGATAAGAAGAGGAGATTAATTTTGGACAAATTGAGGGATGACACGGAGGTCAGAACAAGAAGGCAGCCATCTGTAAGCCATAGAGAGAGGCCTGAGGAGAAACCATACCTACTGAAACCTTGATCATAGTTTCTAGCCTCCAAAACTGTGAGAGAAAAAATTCTATTGTTTAAGCCACCTGATCTGTGATATATGGTTATGGCAGCACTAGCAAACTAATATAAAGCAATTATATATAGAAAAAGCTCCATGACTCTGCATGGGAATCTCCTTGAATCTGTGGCTGAATACACACTAAGCTGTGCATCTCTAGGGTGATAGTCCTCAAAATAGGGCAAATCATAACCACAATGAGATACCACTTAACACCCACTAGGATGGCTATATATAAAAGATGGTTAACAACCTAGATAGCATATTCAAAAGCAGAGACATTACTTTGCCAACAAAGGTCCGTCTAGTCAAGGCTATGGTTTTTCCTGTGGTCATGTATGGATGTGAGAGTTGGACTGTGAAGAAGGCTGAGCGCTGAAGAATTGATGCTTTTGAACTGTGGTGTTGGAGAAGACTCTTGAGAGTCCCTTGGACTGCAAGGAGATCCAACCAGTCCATTCTGAAGTCCATTCTGAAATCAGCCCTGGGATTTCTTTGGAAGGAATGATGCTAAAGCTGAAACTCCAGCACTTTGGCCACCTCATGCGAAGAGTTGACTCATTGGAAAAGACTGATGCTGGGAGGGATTGGGGGCAGGAGGAGAAGGGACGACAGAGGATGAGATGGCTGGATGGCATCACTGACTCGATGGACGTGAGTTTGAGTGAACTCCAGGAGTTGGTGATGGACAGGGAGGCCTGGCATGCTGTGATTCATGGGGTCGCAAAGAGTCGGACACGACTGAACGACTGAACTGAACTGAACAAGTATTAATGAGAATGTAGAGAAATTGGAACCATCATATATTACAGGTGGGAATATAAAATGGCAGAGCCATTTTGTAAAACAGTTCTGTAGCTCCTTAAAAAGGTAATCATAGAGTTACCATGTGATTCAACAGTTTCACCCTTAGGCACATACCCAAGGCGCAATTGAAAGTACATGTCACTACAACTGGTACATGAATGTTCATAGCAGCATTACTCAGAATAGTTAAAAAAAAAAAAACAAAAAACAAGTCCATCAAATGAGAAATGCAAAAAAAGCAGTATATTTATACAATGGCATATTGTTGAGCCATCAAAAGGAATGAAGTACTGTTAACATGCTACAATGTGGGTGAATCTTGAAAACATTCTCAGTGAAAAAAGCCAGACCCAAAAAAATCACATATTGTATGATTCCATTTATATGAAATATTCAGAACAGGCAAATCTATAGAGATAGAGATTAGTGACTTCCAGGGACTGAGGGGAGGAGAAAACGAGGAGTCACTGCTAATAGGTATGGAGATTTCTTTTTGCAGTGACAAAAACATTCTAGAATTAAGATGGTGGTAATGGGCATAATTTAGTGGATATACCAAAACCAATTGTATATGTGTTTTTTTTTAAAAAAAGATAATCTCATAAAAAAAGAACAAAGAAGAAAGAACCAAATTGGACTTTAGGAGTTAAAAAGACTAGGGGTAGAGGGAATTAAACTGAATACAGCCCCATGACATATAGGATAATATCAAGTAGTCTAATTACAGGACTTCCTTGGTGTCTTAGACAGTAAAGAATCTGCCTGCAATCCATGAGACCCAGTAGAATTGGGTTTGATCCTTGGGTCGGGAATATCCCCTGGAAGAGGGCATGGCAATCCAATCGAGTATTCTTGCCTGGAGAATCCCATGGATGGAGGAGCCTGGCGGGCTACAATCATAGGGTTGCACAGAGTTGGACATGACTGAAGTGACTTGGCACAGTTCAGTTCAGTCGCTCAGTCGTGTCTGACTCTTTGCGACCCCATGAATCGCAGCACGCCAGGCCTCCCTGTCCATCACCAACTCCCGGAGTTCACCCAAACTCACGTCCATTGAGTCAGTGATGACATCCAACCATCTCATCCTCTGTCGTCCCCTTCTCCTCCTGCCCCCAATCCCTCCCATCATCAGAGTCTTTTCCAATGAGTCAACTCTTCTCATGAGGTGGCCAAAGTACTGGAGTTTCAGCTTTAACACCATTCTTCCAAAGAAATCCCAGGGCTGATCTTCAGAAAGGACTGGTTGGATCTCCTTGCAGTCCAAGGGACTCTCAAGAGTCTTCTCCAACACCACAGTTCAAAAGCATCAGTTCTTCAGCACAGTCTAATACACATGTATTTGGAATCCCGGGGGAGGGGTTCCTTCAGAATGGCTCATGTAGCCTTTTGCCGTGTCCCGAGCATTCTTGAAGCACTTTATTTTTACCACCAGGCTCAAGTTTTACTTTCTGTTACCAACCCTGGAATCAGCCATTTCTTTAAGAATTCTTGGTTTCTTTTTGTAGAGAATGATACTTATAAGCCAAGATCTAGTGCCAAATGTACTCATTGTTTTTGGTGGTATTGTTCATAGAAAGAAAACATTCTCAAATAGCACTTTAAAAAGTATCCCTGCCGGACTTCCTTGGTGGTCCATTGAAGTCCAGTGAAGAATCTGCCTACCAATGCAGAGGACTCGGGTTCAGTCACTGCTCTGGGAGGAGACCACATGCTGCGGGGCAACAAAGCCTATAAGCTGCAGCTACTGAAGTGTGCCGTAGAGCCCAAGCTCTGCAGCAAGAGAAGTGACTGCAACGAGAAACCCGTGCACCACAACGAAGACCCAGCACAGCAAAAAGAAAGTAACCCTGCAATTTAATTTCTAAATTGTCACCAAAAGTACTGTTTGGAAGGAGGGTGGTATAATAGACATCCATGTGCCGCCATCCTGACCCAGTACATTTTGCAAGGTTGCAAAGATATCCATGTATTTCTGTGTATGTTGAAGCAGAATCACTAAGTTGTTTGATATTCATGTCTTTACTGGTTCTAGCAAATTGCTTTCCAGAGTTGTCCTGGCAATTTACACATCCTTTCGTGATATATTCCTATTTGATTGTTTCCTTGCCAGTCCTTTAATTTCATTAATCTGATGGGTATGAAAAGGAATCTTCTTACTGTTTACTAGTCATGTGGGTTTCTTCTTGAGTAAATTTTTTTTCTATCTTTTACTCAATTTTTTTCTTTTGGTTCTTTTTTGTCATTCTAAAAAATACATTCTAGGTACTAATCCTTAAGTCTGGGAAATATAATTTCATAGTCTGTGACTTGTCTTTTGATTGTAATCACAAGGTAAAAAGCTTTTATGCTTTACTTTGGTCAGATTAATTTGTATCAAGAAATCTTATAATCATATAATAAGGAATAGACAAGATCATGGGGTGAATGAAATGAACCACCACCTACCACACCCAGGGGCCTTCTTGCCTTCTGAAGATCATGTTGTATATATGGTGGGATTGGAAGGGAATCCTTTATTATGAGCTTCTTCCAGAAAACCAGTCAATTAATTCCAACAAGTACAGCTCTGAATTAGACTGACTGAAAGCAGCACTTGACAAAAAGTGTCCAGAATTAGTCAAAAGAAAATGCATTATCTTCCATCAGGAAAACACAAGACTTCCTGTTTCTTTGATGACCAGGCAAAAACTGTTACAGTTGGCTGGCAAGTTCTGATTCATGCATCATATTCACCAGATATTGCATCTTTGGATTTCCATTTCTTTTGGTCTTTACAAAATTCTCTTAATGGCAAAAATTTCAATTCCCTGGTAGACTGTAAAGGCATCTGGAACAGTTTTTAGCTCAAAAAGATAAAAAGTTTTGGGAAGATGGGATTATGATGTTGCCTGAAAAAATGGCAGAAGGTAGTGGAACAAAATGGCGAATACATTGTTCAGTAAAGTTCTTGGTGAAAATGAGAAGTGTGTCTTTTATTTTTACTTAAAAGCCAAAGGAACATTTTGGCTAACCCAATATCTATATTTGTATCTACATACACTCATACCTTCTTTATCCATTCATCCATTGATGGGCACTTCAATTGACATTGGAATGGAACAGGGGAGCATGCATCTTTTATAAATTAGTGTTTTTGTTTTATTCAGATAAATACCCTAGAGTGGAATTGTAAGATCATATGATAGTTCTGTTTTTTAATTTTTGAGAGTATCTTCTCCCATTCCATAATTGGAGTTTTCATTTTGTTGATAGTTTTCTTCACTGCACAAAGGCCTTTTAATTTGAGGTAGTCCCATTTGTCTAATTTGCTTTTGTTTTTTGGAGACGTATCTCTTCAAATATAGTAAAGACTAATGTCAAAGAGCATACTGCTTATTTTCTTCTAGAATTTTATGGTTTCAGGTCTCACATTTTAGTCTTTAGTTGATTTTGAATTTATTTTTATGCATAGTACAAGAGTAGTCCAGTTTGATTCTTTTGCATGAAGTTGTCCAGTTTTCCCAGAAATAATTATTGAAGTGGCTGTCTTTTCCCCATTGTGTGTTCATGCCTCCTATATTGTAGATTAATTGCCCATATAAGTGTGGTTCATTTCTAGGCTCTCTGTTCTGTCCCATTGATCTGTGTGTCTGTTTTTGTGCTAGTACCATACTGTTTTGATGACTGTTTTGTAGTATTGTTTGAAATCGGGGTATACAATACCTCCAGCTTTGTTCTTCCTTCTCAAGATTGTTTGAGGCATTCAGAGTCTTTTTTGTTTCCATAAAAATTTCCTCTCTAATTTCCTCATTTCTGACTTGAATATTCTTTGCACTCTGCTCTGTCTTCACACTACTCTCATTGCTGTTCAAACATTCCAAACATATTCCCTTGTCATAATCTTTGTAATTGCTATTTCCTTCACCTTGAAAATTTGTCTCTGTGATATTTACCAGGCTTACTCTCATTTTCTTTGGATCTCTGCTCAAATGTCCTTACAGAGTTACCACCAAAACTCTTGGAGTATTTTCCCATCACTCCCCAGCTCCTTTTCCTTTTAAACTTTTCTTCACACAGTCCTTAGTCTAGCATTCAAGACCTTCCAAGATCTCATCTCTACCGACCTTTTTAGCTTATTTTCTACTGGGCTCTCACAGCCTATGCTACTGTCCTGCTGAGTGACTTAGAGTTTCCCTGATATGCCCTTTGCAGATGTTTCTTGCAGCGCCCCTCACATTTTGCTACTTCATGGGCCTCTTCTCACAGTGCACAAGCTCTTCAAAGAGAGCTAGCATTGTTCCTGGCATGTTGTATGTGGCCAGTAAATATCTGCTGAATGTAAAAGGTGATTTGGTCTCTTAAGTCAGAGACTAGTGGGAACTTGAAAATGTTGGATATGGACCAATACATTGGTGAAAGCAGTTTCATCTCTTTAGAAGGCTTGAAGATGGACAAATACGGTTGAAGAGAACACAGTATTAGAATACCCTAAATTTTAGCAAAATCATACTGGCTGAGGAGGGTTGACATGTAACACAATTGAATCAGCACACTTAGCTAGAAAAAATAGCTTAATTGGGAGGAACGATTATTTGACAAATGTTATTTAGAAGTAGAGTCTTTGGCAGTGAGTAGAATGATTCCAAGAGCATTAGTCCTGTTATTTAGTCCATGAGAGTCAGGAAATATGGTGACCCTGCTCATCATAAGGAAATAGTACAAAAGGGGAGACTTCAGGACAGGGATGGCACATTCATGTTCTTGCCCATGCTATCTTGGGTCTCTTACACTATCTGAGTATTGAGTGTGTTACCTTAGGCTTAACCTGACTGCTCTTGATTCAATGGGAAAGAATGCTATGAAAATGTAGTTTTAACTGTCAAGTTGTGGGAGGGAAAAATGGCTGTGTTTGTTTTACATATTTGCCATGCCTAGTTGATGGTTTGTATTTTCTACGCTCGTTGTGACAGTGGATCTGTAGCAGTTAGCCCAGTATAATTGAACATGTGAACGTGCTTTGTATAATTTTAGTAATACATATTTTATAAAAATGTGACCATAATAGAGTCAGGTAGGCTATAGGTTTTTAAAGGAGTAAAACCTTTTATTTTTCCTCCCCTAAATCAGGTTTGTTACAGAAAGAGAAAATGGCCATCGAAGCCTTTCAAATTTGCTGCCTCCTCCTGCCCCCTGAAAATAGGAGAAAGTTACAGCTGTTGATGAGGATGATGGCAAGGATCTGCTTAAATAAGGAGATGCCACCACTGTGTGACGGCTTTGGCACCCGAACACTGGTAGGTTGATTTCTGACATCTAAGAGGATTGGGGTTTTGGGGATAAAATTCACTCGAGTCAAGTTTACTAATTTGGCAACCAGAGGAAGGTACAAGGCAGGCTGGCTTAAAGAGCCATGGCTTGAAATCCACTCAGGCTGGTATTATTCTTTTGGTCTTAGTGACTAAAGAATATTTTTTGTTATTCAGTCCCTTCGTCATGTCCGACTCTTTGTAACCCCATGGACGGAAGCATGCCAGGCTTCCCCTGTCCTTCACTATGTCCTGGAGTTTGCTCAAATTCATGTCCATTGAGTTGGCAATGCTGTCTAGCCATCTTATCTTCTGACGTCCACTTCTCTTTTGCCTTCAATCTTTTCCAGCATCAGGGTCTTTTCCAGTGAGTCAGCTCTTCACATCAGGTGGCCAAAGTATTAAAGAACATAATGAAAAGTAAAGAATGAGTAGGCGTAGACTCTGAGTGTAGAGATAGCTGCTGCATCCTGCCTGCCGTCAGCACAAAGAGAAGAAAGTGTGGTCAGGAAAGATCACTGGCCTCTCAAGAAACCACATTCTCTCCTTCATGACAAAAAGGGCTGCAAAGTCTTTGTTACTACAACTAGTAGGATAGATGCACCATACATCATAGATTAAAAAAGGAAGAAATGAAATAGAGTTGGACCAGACAACTTGGAAAGAGAGAGAAAATGTGTATCTTTCAGGCTATGATCCAAGCGTCCATGAGTGAGGATATTTCTTAATATATTCTCAATTTTGCTTAAAAAAGTAGGCTGATTTTTATTTCTCCTTTATTATGTCAGCGTGTGTTTTAAATTTTTTAATTTTCCTCAGAAAATACAAAGCAAAATTGTCTCATTGGTATGTACATCCTTTCCATATGCTGTTGGACCACTGTGTATGCCTGAGGGTTCACTGGCCCACTTTTGGAGGTGTGGCACAAGGTCAGAGGACCAGTCAGTGCCCAGGAGAGTGACTCTTAACTCTTATGGTAGGTGGATATGTAGGTGGGCTAATGGACCTTTCTGAAATGCTAAAGGAGTCTTTGCACCTATTTCCCAGAAGAATGTATATGTAAAATTTGCATACAATTTCAAGGGATTCCCAAATCCCTGGGGGCTAGAGTCCCCAGACAAAGAGTGTCTGTGTGTGTCTCTTCCTCTGTGCATGTACGTGAGTGAAGATAAAGTATCCCCTGTAGTAGGTGGATGAAATGAAGTCTTATTAAACAGAATTACATTATGTCATGTGTATTGGTGTTTTTAAAATTGAAGTATAGTTGATGTACAATTTAAGTTGCAGGTGTACAATATAGTGATTTACAATTTGTAAAGGTTATAGTCCTTTTATAGTTATAAAATATTGGTGATATTTCTTGTGCTTTACAATATATACTTGTAGCTTATTTTATACATAATAGTTTGTAATCCTTAATCCCTTACCCCTGCATTGCCCTTCTCTCCTTCCCTCTCCACACTGGTAGCCTTACATTTTTTCCTCCGTGTCTGTAATCTGTTTCTTTTTTGTTGTATTTGTTAGTTGTATGTTTGGATTCCACATATAAGTGATATCATACAGTATTTGTCTTTCTCTGCCTGACTTATTTACATGCTTATTGGTTTTGAGATAAGATTGTCAGCAATAAAATTTGTAGGAAAAGGGGAAAAAAATCCATCATCCTAAAGGAGACCAGTTCTGGGTGTTCATTGGAAGGACTGATTTTGAAGCTGAAACTCCAGTACTTTGGCCACCTCATGCGAAGAGCTGACTCATTGGAAAAGACCCTGATGCTGGGAAAGATTGAGGGTAGGAGGAAAAGGGGACGACAGAGGATGAGATGGTTGGATGGCATCACCGACTCAATGGACATGGGTTTGGGTGGACTCCAGGAGTTGGTGATGGACAGGGAGGCCTGGTGTGCTGCAGTTCATGGGGTCGCAAAGAGTTGGACATGACTGAGCGACTGAACTGAACTGAACTGAACTGAAAGGATTGTATTAAGAATGGAGTAGTTAAAATGAATTCTATGGAAGCAACTGCTATATTTTTTATATTTCATTACTTAATGCACTTCTGATGGTTTTGATCAAAGATGATTATCAATGCACTTACAAAATCCTGGAGAAAATAACAGTTAACTAGGAAAAACTATGATGTTTGAAGCACAGATTGTGCTAGCAGATTTTTTTTTAAGTAAAATAATAATGAAATTAGGATATTATTAGGCTAAATGGTTATAAAGTACTTTGAACTTAAGAGTGCTACATGGATTCAAGTCATGATGGTGATAATAATTTTCAGAACTTGTTTAATATATATTTAAAACATTTATAAAAGGAGATGTCTTTAAAAACTGCTCAGACAAGCATCTCTGCTAAGTCCCTGTGAGATATGAGGCACATTCTGTTCTTGCTGGTTGATGAGAAGAGTACCCCATCTGAGATGACCAGGTGTGTCCAGGTGACAGGTAAGATGGGCACTCTGTCCTGTGGGTCATTTCTCACTGACTAGTCAGTTTCTTTTTTGAAAAATAGTTCAGAGCAGGTAAGAAACCAAACCAAAACAAAATCCTCATCTTGTGTTTATTTAAAAATTTACTCCCTTAACCTCATTTTTTTTTTTTTTTTAGATGGTTCAGACATTTTCCCATTGTATCTTGTGTTCCAAAGATGAAGTGGACTTGGATGACTTACTAGCTGCTAGGTTGGTGACATTTCTGATGGACAATTACCAAGAGATTCTGAAAGTCCCCTTGGCCTTGCAGACCTCCATAGAGGAGCGTGTGGCCCATCTACGAAGAGTCCAGGTAAAGGAAGGGATGTTACCAGCCCTATAAAATTGCCTGCCAAAAGTCATGTACATTTGCTAGGCTTCTTGGTGTTTTTGTTAATGAAGATTCAGTTAATTTGTACAAAGTGCTTACAACTGGACTTGGTACATTGTAGGCACCGCATGTGTTTGTTCTTGTCTTTGAAAAATGTCTGGAATACCCACTAGGTTTTGTGGTGCCAATCAATGCTGCATACTTTTGTTTGCAAATTCCTTAAATGGGTTTGTTCAGACTCTGCGTATACTTCCTGATGGAAGTGATTTATGTGGAATAATGCCTTGATTCACAGTAGCCTTGCCACCTAGACACTATTTTTTGAATGAGAAAGCTGAGGGACAGAGAACGTAGGTAATATGTCCAAGGTTACAGAGCTAGGATTCACATTGATGAACTCATTCTGCAGAATCAGTGCTCTGAACTACCCTGCCATACTGCCTCACCATAAGCCATAGAGTGGTAGAAGGACTCACCTGGCTTCAGAGCCATAGGACCTGGGCCAGACCCCTGGCTCCCTACTTTCCTGATTGTTTGGTTCTGAGCAAGTTTCTTAACCGCTCTGGATTTCAGTTTCTGCAAGTGTTAAAATAGTCCATACCTACTCTATGAAGTTGTTGTAAAGAGTAGATGCTGCATTATAAAATCCTTGGCACAGATGTCTGTCATATGGCAGATACTTTTTCAAAGGTAGCTATTTTTATTGTTTTTGTTGTTATTGTGGTTACTATATTAAAATGATGCAAAAGAACTATAATGTATTACTATCATGTGGGCCCCACAGTAGAGTTTGTATGTCAGCCTGTGGGAGCAGGAACTCTGGGTAAAGGCAAGCAGAAGGTCTGCTTGGCTCCTTCTGAATGACTGGATCTCTTTCTCATTAAGCATTTTTTGAGGTTCCACAAATAAAGACCAGTGAACTGCTATCCCCCAAAGTATCATTAAATACTTATCTGTTTTTTAATGTGCAATTTAAGAATTAAAATCAAAGTTTTTTGTTTTTTTTTTTTCCTAGTTTTTGGTAACTACCAACCTAATACATTGAAAGAATTTGGAAAATATAGAAAATACACCCAAAATATCAGAGTAACTCTAAATGTTAAGTCAGTGTTAGAGTCTTTTTAGATGTTTTTCTGTTTCCCCTTCTCCCTCCTTTCCTTCCATCTCTCCTTCTTTTATTCCTCTTTTATAACTTACTTTATAAGAAAGTTACCTACTTTCTCTTAACAATACAGCAAGAAAAGTCTCCATATCATTAAATATTCTTGATTGTCCCAAAATGGCCAGGAGCACAGGCTCAAGCTAAATGGTATTTGAATTTCTAATGTGCCCTTTATTAGCTGTGTGACTGTGGCATGTTTTGTAATGTCTCTTGGGGCTTCCCTGGTAGCTTAGCTGGTAAAGAACCCGCCTGCAATGCAGGAGACCCCAGTTCGATTCCTGGGTTGGAAAGATGCCCTGGAGAAAGGATAGGCTGCCCATTCCCATTCCTGGGCTTCCCTGGTGGCTCAGACAGTAAAGAATTCACCTGCAATGTCGGAGACCTAGGTTCGATCCCTGGGTTGGGAAGATCCCCTGGAGGAGGACATGGCAACCCATTCCAGTATTCTTGCCTGGAGACTCCCCATGGACAGAGGAGCCTGGTGGGCTGCACTCCATAGGGTCACAAAGAGTCAGACACGACTGAGCAACTAAGGAGACACACACACACACACACACACACACACACACACACACACACAACGTCTCTCAGCTTTAGCATCTGTCTGAACATTTCTTTTCTCATCCGTAAAACGGGATAACAATAGTTAATACCTACCTCTAGGGCTATCTTGAGGATTGAATGGTTTAACACATATGAAGTGCTTAGAATAATGTTTATCACACAGTAAGCCCTCATTTGGTACTGCTGTTGTTATTATTAACATTATTGTTAGATTATTCCATAGAATCATTATAATTAATATTCTATAATATCATAATTAGTAATATAATATTCTATAATAGAGATATGCCATATTTTATTTAAATGTTTTTCTTTGGTTTAGTATTTAGATGGTTTGCATTTTTTTTCTCTTTTGCAAGCATTATAACAGTAACTTTTTTATAGCTAAGTTTTTTTCTTGTTTAGCTCCTCTGATTATTTTCTAAGAATAAATTCCTAGGCGTGGCATTGCATGGTCAAAGATCATGAATGTGTGTTAAACATTGATTGCATACTGTCAAATTTCTGTTTTGAGTGATTGTTTCAGTTTGCATTCCCATCATTGGTAAGAAAGTATTCATTTCTTTACACCCCTGCCTACTTTGGGTATTATTTATTAACATACATACCTTTGCCATTTGAATGAGTGAAAGTATAATCTTACTGTTGTTTTAGTTTAATCTCCCACCTCCCCTTGATATTTTATGAGCCAAACTTTAAAATAAAAATAAAAAGGAAAACATAATAACTTTCACTGCATTTCTGCAAGCAACGCTGCAGGCAGTGACTCTGTTACTCTGTGTCTTGGACTTGTGTGTTCACACGGCACAGCCCTGTGAGCTCTTCTCTGTCAGCTGAAGAGCAGAAGGCTGAGAGGTGATGAACTTAACTGCAAAGCAGTGTGATCCTGTGAAGGGGCATAGCAATGGCCCTGAATAAAATCAATAACTATCTGGTTGTCCAGTTACATTTTCTCTCTTAGAAGTACACACTCAAATAGCCAAAAAGTTGTTTGTTTTTGCCCTCAGAATCTATAGATCTCTCTTCTCTCACACAGGCCTCTCTGTCATATAATATTTGGGGTCATGCCTTTCTGAAAATGAAGTGTTACCTGGAATGTTCTGGTGAATTATTTGGGGCAGTTTCATGGTTGACCCTGGGATAGATAAGCAGTGAGATCTGCATTGTTTTTGACACCTACCTTCTGTTGGCCTCGTCTGTAACCCTCTTCCTCTTGCATAGGTATCTGTTGTTTTTCTCATTTCCTAGGCTTCAGCCTGGTACATTTTACTTGGGCCTCACCGTTTATTCTGGCTCTTCTGGTGCTTTTTTCGGACTTCCTGGTTCAAATAAAAATTAAGTGTTGAGTGTGTGCCCCTTTTCCTTATGGGTCTGTTCTCTCTCTCTCTCTTTCTCTCTCGGGTTGTCTAAATGACCTGGTAAACTGGTGCCAACGCATGGAATGTACTTGATGAAATACCCCTTCTTGGCAACACATTTATTTTTAACTGTAGCTTTTGGAAAAAAAAATCTTAAACCAAAGATGTGAATGTAATGGTAGGAATCTTATCCACCACAGAAGAACAGTAGGTGAGATATATATATATATATATATATATATATATATATGCACTATATTTTTGAGAAGACGAACTCCTTGGACTCTGAAATTAAATGTTTTTAGTGCACGTTTTTATCTTCCTGTTGTACAGATCTTGGCGCCTTCTCCCTCCGTGTCTCCCCTCTCCCTTTTGCCCTGTGCAGTGTCTGCACGGTTGTTTTCACTTGTTTCCTACTGGAACGTGTTTGGAGATGGGGTGGGTGCAGTACTCTCCTGTCCACAGCATCTGGGCTAGAACTTGTGCCTCTGCCCGTCCCCAAGGGATGGGGAAGCAGACTCTGCAGATGTGAGAAGAACCTACATAGCTCGTCTTATGTGTTTGGAATCATTTTAGTCGACATGTTTATTAGTTTATGTGTAAATTTCAGATGTTATTAGTAGAGGGCACAAGGCTTATTTGCTTATGAAAATGGCTTTTAGGCTTAAAGAGGCAAAAACTCTTGTTTAAAACTGTGGCTTATATGAATTTTTTTTGTCATTATGGAAGGACTTTTCTTTTTTTATAAATTCATTTTATTTTTTAATTTTTAAAATTTATTTATTTTTAACTGAAAGATAATTGCTTTACAGCATTTCATTGGTTTCCATCAAACATCAACATGAATCAGCCATAGGTTTACCTCCATATGTCCCCTCCTACCTGAGCATCCCTCCCACCTCCCTCCCCATCCCACCTCTCTAGGTTGTTTCCGAGCCTGTTTGAGTTCCCTAAGTCATAGAGCAAATTCCTGCTGGCTATCTATTTTACATGTTACTCTCTCCATACCCCCCACCCTCTCCTTCTCCTCCTCCCAACAAGCTGTGACCATAATCTGTTCTCAATGTCTGTGTCTCCATTGCTGCTCTGCAAATAGATTGATCAGTACCGTCTTTCTAGATTTCATATATATGTGTTAGTATATGGTAATTGTTTTTCTCTTTCTGACTTACTTCACTGTGTATAATAGGCTCTGGGTTCATCCACCTCATTAGGACTGACTCAAATGCATTCATTTTAATGGCTGAGTAATATTCCATCACATATATATGTATTACAGCCTTTTTATTCATTCATCTGTTGATGAACACCTAGGTTGCTTCCATGTCCCATCTATTGTAAATAGAGCTGCAATGATCAGTGGGTTACATGTGTCTTTTTGAACTTTGGTTTCCTCAGCATATATACCTAATAGTGAGATTGCTGGGTCATATGGTGGTTTTATTCCTAGTTTTTTAAGGAAACTCCATACTGTTCTCCATAGTGGCTGTATCAATTTGCATTCCCACCAACCGTGCAAGAGAGTTCCGTTTTCTTCACACCCCCTCCAGCATTTATTGTTTGTAGATTTTTTGATGATGGCCATTCTGACTAGTGTGAGGTGATATCTCATTGTAGTTTTGGTTTGCATTTCTCTAATAATGAGCAATGTCGAGCATCTTTTCATATGTTTACTAGCCATCTGTATGTCTTCTTTGGAGAAATGTCTGTTTAGGTCTTTTGCCCATTTTTTGTTTGGATTGCTTGTTTTTCTGGTATTGACTTGGATGAGTTGCCTGTATACTTTTGAAATTAATTCTTTGTCAGTTGTTTCATTTACTATTATTTTTTCTCATTCTGAGGGTTGTCTTTTCACCTTGTTTATAGTTTGCTGTGAAAGCTTTTAAGTTTAATTAGGTCCCACTTGTTTATTTTTTGGTTTATTTTCATTACTCTAGGAGGTGGGTCATAGAGTATCTTGCTGTGATTTATGTCATAGAGTATTCTGCCTATGTTTTCCTCTAGGAATTTTACAGTTTCTGGTCTTACATTTAGGTCTTTAACCCATTTTGAGTTTATCTTTGTGTATGGTGTTAGGAAGTGTTCTAATTTTGTTTTTTACATGTAGCTGTCCAGTTTTCCCAGCACCACTTACCGAAGAGACTATCTTTGCCCCATTGTATATTTTTGCCTCCTTTGTCAAAAATAAGGTAACTGTAGGTGCATGGGTTTATCTCTGAGCTTTCTGTCTTGTACCACTGGTCTATATTTGGTTTTGTGCCAGTACCATACTGTTTTGATGACTATAGCTTTGTAGTATAGTCTGAAGTCAGGAAGGTTGATTTCTCCAGCTCCATTCTTCTTTCTCAAGATTGCTTTGGCTATTAGGGGTCTTCTGTATTTCCATATGAACTGTGAGATTTTTTTGTTCTAGTTCTGTGAAAACTGTCATTGGTAATTTGATAGGGATTGCATTGAATCTGTAGATTACATTTGGTAGTATGGTTATTTTCACAACACTTTTACTTTTCATTATAGAGTTTTCCCCATGAATGTCATAGCATTCCTTCTAGGAGATACGCTGTACTATCTGAATTAGTTTTTGTAATTTATTTGAAAATGTACTTTCACTAATAATCCATTTGCCTCAGATAAAATACCCAGGAGCTGACATGGATATTACTTTATCTGCTCCATCATTTTGCCGTCAAATCAGCCCAGAGGAATTTGAATACCAAAGAGCATATGGCTCCCAGGAACCTCTGGCAGCCTTGTTGGAGGAAGTCATCACAGATGCCAAACTCTCCAGCAAAGAAAAGAAGAAAAAATTGAAGCAGGTAAAAGGGGTATTCTTCCTAAGTCATTTCTTCTCCCTACTGTTCTTATGTTGTTTTTTCCTTTTTATTCTCTGTTTTAAGAGATTTCATATGAATCTTATCTTCTGAGACAGAGCAGTTTTGAAAGTATTATTATTCGTTTCATGTATTACTTTACACAACTGTGGTCAGTTTTCCAGATCTTTAGTCTCCACTGTAGATCTTTTACCATTATTGAGATCCTCATTTATGAGGCTATTCTCTAATATTTGTCCTTGGGTTTGATATGTGGTTTGATGTGAATTTATTGTAAGCCCTCTTGGAGGAGGTCACCATTAACCCCACCATAGAGCTGCCAGAACTTACACAGGACTGGGAAATAGACTCTTGGAGGGCACGAACAGAACATTGTGCACCAGGACCCAGGAGAAAGGACCAGTGAGCCCACAAGAGATGGGCCCAGACTTGCCTATGAGTGTCCAGGAGTCTTCAGCAGAGGTGTGGGTCAGCGGTGGCCTGCTGCAGGGTTGGGGGCACTGAGTGTAGCAGTACATGCATGAGATCTTTTGAAGGAGGTCACCATTATCTTCATTACCTCCCCCAGGTAGATAGCAGGGAGGGAACCCAGTTCCACCTATCGACAGAAAATTGGATTAAAGATTTACTGAGCATGGCCCCGCCCATCAGAACAAGACCCAGTTTCCCCTTCAGTCAGTCTGTCCCATCAGGAAGCTTCCATAAGCCTTTTATCCTTCTCCATCAGAGGGCAGAGAGACTGAAAACCACAATCACAGAAAACTAACCAATCTAAACACATGGATCACAACCTTGTCTAACTCAATGAAACTATGAGCCATGCTGTGTAGGGCCACCCAAGACGGATGGGTCATGGTGAAGAGTTCTGACAAAATGTGGTTCACTGGAGATGGGAACGGCAAACCACTTCAGTATTCTTGTCTTGAGAATCCCATAAACAGTATGAAAAGGCAAAAAGATAGGACACTGAAAGATGAGCTCCCCAGGTCAGTAGGTACCCAGTATGCTACTGGAGATCAGTGGAGAAATAACTCCAGAAAGAATGAAGAGATGGGGCCAAAGCAAAAACACTCAGTTGTGGATGTGACTGGTGATGGAAGCGAGGTCTGATGCTGTAAAGAGCAATATTGCATAGGAACCTGGAATGTTAGGTCCATGAGTCAAGGCAAATTGGAAGTGGTCAAACAGGAGATGGCAAGAGTGAACATTGACATTTTAGGAATCAGAGAACTAAAATGGACTAGAATGGGTGAATTTAACTCAGATGACCATTATATCTATTACTGTGGACAAGAGTCCCACATAGTCAACATAGTCATCATAGTCAACAAAAGAGTCCGAAATGCAGTAATTAGATGCAGTCTCAAAAATGACAGAATGATCTCTGTTCGTTTCCAAGACAAACCATTCAATATCACGGTAATCCAAGTCTATGCCCCAACCAGTAATGGTGAAAAAGCTGAAGTTGAATGGTTCTGTGAAGACCTACAAGACCTTTTAGAACTGACACCCAAAAAAGATGTCCTTTTCATTGTAGGGGACTGGAATGCAAAAGTAGGAAGTTAAGAAACACCTGGAGTAGCAGGCAAATTTGGCCTTGGAATACGGAATGAAGCAGGGCAAAGGCTAATATTGAGTTTTGCCAAGAGAACATACTACTCATAGGAAATACCCTCTTCCAACAACATAAGAGAAGAATCTACACATGGACATCACCAGATGGTCAACACCGAAATCAGATTAGTTATATTCTTTGCAACCAAAGATGGAGAAGCTCTATACAGTCAGCAAAAACAAGACCAGGAGCTGACTGTGGCTCAGACCATGAACTCCTTATTACCAAATTTCAGACTAAAATTGAAGAAAGTAGGGAAAATCATTAGACCATTCAGGTATGACCTAAATCAAATTCACTATGATTCTACAGTGGAAGTGAGAAATAGATTTAAGGGACTAGATCTGATAGACAGAGTGTTTGATGAACTATGGGGGGAGGTTCGTGACATTGTACAGGAGATAGGGATTAAGACCATCCCCAAGAAAAAGAAATGCAAAAAAGCAAAATGGCTGTCTGAGGAGGCCTTACAAATAGTTGTGAAAAGAAGAGAAGCTAAAGCAAAGGAGAAAAGAAAAGATATACCCATTTGAATGCAGAGTTCCAAAGCATAGCAAGGAGAGATAAAAAGACCTTCCTCAGTGATTAGTGCAAAGAAATAGAGGAAAACAATAGAATGGGAAAGACTAGAGATCTCTTTAAGAAAATTAGAGATACCAAGGGAACATTTCATGCAAAGATGGGCTCGATAAAGGACAGAAATGTATGGAACTAACAGAAGCAGAAGATATTAAGAAGAGGTGGCAAGAATACACAGAAGAACTATACAAAAAAAATCTTCATGATCCAGATAATCACAATGGTGTGATCACTCACCTAGAGCCAGATATCCTGGATGTGAAGTCAAGTGGGCCTTAGGAAGTATCACTACAAACAAAGCTAGTGAAGGTGATGGAATTCCAGTTGAGCTATTTCACATCCTGAAAGATGATGCTGTGAAAGTGCTGCATTCAATATGCCAGCAAATCTGGAAAACTCAGCAGTGGCCACAGGACTGCAAAAGGTCAGTTTTCATTCCAATCCCAAAGAAAGGCAATGCCAAAAATGCTCAGTTTATCTGCTGAATTGAGCTCATCTCACATGGTAGTAAAGTAATGCTCAAAATTTTCCAAGCCAGGCTTTAACAATACATGAACCATGAACTTCCAGATGTTCAAGCTGATTTTGGAAAAGGCAGAGGAACCAGAGATCAAATTGCCAACATCCGCTGGATCATCGAAAAAGCAAGAGAGTTCCAGAAGAACATCTATTTCTGCTTTATTGACTATGCCAAAGCCTTTGACTGTGTGGATCACAACAAACTGTGGAAAATTCTTAAAGAGATGGGAATACCAGACCACTTAACCTGCCTCTTGAGAAACCTGTATGCAGGTCGGGAAGCAACAGTTAGAACTGGACATGGAAAAACAGACTGATTTCAAATAGGAAAAGGAGTACGTCAAGGCTGTATATTGTCACCCTGCTTATTTAACTTATATGCAGAGTACATCACGAGAAACGCTGGGCTTGAAGAAGCACAAGCTGGAATCAAGATTGCCGGGAGAGATATCAATAACCTCAGATATGCAGATGACACCACCCTTATGGCAGAAAGTGAAGAAATAAAGAGCCTTTTGATGAAAGTGAAAGAGGAGAATGAAAAAGTTGACTTAAAACTCAACATTCAGAAAGCTAAGATCATGGCATCTGGTCCCATCACTTCATGGGGAAGCAGTGTCAGACTTTATTTTTGGGGGCTATAAAATCACTGCAGATGGTGACTGCAGCCATGAAATGAAAAGATGCTTACTCCTTGGAAGGAAAGTTATGACCAACCTAGATAGCATATTGAAAAGCAGAGACATTAGTTTGCCAACAAAGGTCTGTCTAGTCAAGGCTATGGTTTTTCCAGTAGTCATATATGGATGTGAGAGTTGGACTATAAAGAAAGCTGAGCATCAAAGAATTGATGCTTTTGAACTGTGGTGTTGGAGAAGACTCTTGAGAGTCCCTTGGACTGCAAGGAGATCAAACCAGTCCATCCTAAAGGAAATCAGTCCTGAATATTTATTGGAAGAACTGATGTTGAAGCTGAAACTGCAATACTTTGGCCACGTTATGCAAAGAGCTGACTGTTTGAAAAGACCCTGATGCTGGGAAAGATTAAAGGCAGGTGGAGAAGGGGATGACACAGGATGAGATGGTTGGATGGCATCACCGACTCAAAGGGCATGAGTTTGAGTAAACTCCGGGAGTTGTGATGGACAGGGTGTAGTCTTGGGGTCAGAAAGCTTTGGACACGACTGAGCGACTGAACTGAACTGAACTGATGATGAGAATTAGTAGAGCAGTTGCTTTAAATTCAGAGAAGCTATAAATGGGGACAGTTTCTTTCTTTCTTTCTTTTTTTTTTTTAAGGCAAATCAGACTGAGTTCACAAGTGTAAAATGTCCAGAATTTTGAAAGTCTTCTGTTTTAGATAAGCCAGTATCAAATTGGTTTCTTTCCTCTGGCATCATTAAAAGTTTAGTTCCTATTAAAGAACAAGGCTTTCAACAGTTTGACTAGTTTTCAACTGAGAATACCTTTAACTTGATCTTTTAAAAAAAATTGAAGTGTAGCTGATTTACAGTGTTGTGTTAGTTCAGAATCTATCTTCATCATTTTTAAAGTATTGATTCAAGAGCAAGTCAGTGGTATTTATTTTTAGAGACTGAATCCTGCATAGCTTAATTTCTGATCACACCATATAGGTACACATATGTATACATAGGGCATGAGAGTTACATAGGGCATGTATGTATACACACATAGGGCATGAGGTTTCTAGACTCCCATTGTATTTTTCTCAGAGCAATTTTGGAGAAGAGTTCAGTGGTGAGGATCAAAGGAAATACGTACTCCTTATTCATAAAATTTTTGTAAAATAGTGTATACCAGTATGCTTTTTCTTCCATTTGGGTAGAAGCCTGTGGAGCTGAGTTGGAGAAGCAGGGAGATAGGGAAATTTTTTTTAACATTTTCTTTAACCATGTAGAGCATCAGTCAGAGTTACTTGTGACTGTTTTAGAAGGGAGGTCTATTTATAGTTAGCAGGGGAGAAATTTTAAGAGGTATGACTATGTGAGACATTTATTTGACCATTAGATCAAATTAAAGATGAATCAGATCTATAGAAGGTGGAATTCAGTGATTTATTTAACAAAAAGAGATGGATTTATATTGATGAGAACTTGTGATCTGTTTTCTTCTTATTCTCTCTTCTGATGGAAAGCAGTAAATATTAAAACCAAACAAAAATAGGAAAGTATCAGATCAGAAACTTATTTTAAAATTATTAAACTTATTTTAAAATTATAGTGCCCAATTTTATTGATTTTTATCTTTTTTTCCTTTTGACTCTTCTTGGATCTTTTTTGTTTTTTAGTTTCAAAAATCATATCCTGAAGTCTATCAAGAACGATTTCCTACACCAGAAAGTGAAGCTCTTCTGTTTCCTGAAAAACCTAAAGCAAAACCACAGCTGCTGATGTGGGCGCTAAAAAACCCCTTCCAACCATTTCAAAGAACTAGAAGTTTTCGGATGTAATACTTGGATAGAGACCTGTTGTTGCTGTTGTTTTGAGTAGATGATTGGCTATAGGATTCTGGTGGTGGAAGAACGAGGCACATAAACCACAGACTACTGAATTATAAATACAAAGATTTCCTGACTCCAAGAAACATTGAGCCATTATCAGTATTTTTATAAAACTCTGTGCTATTTTTAAAGGGTACCAATCTATTAAAAATAATGAGACAACTATATGTAGTGGTAATGTTAACATGTTTGTAATTGTTAAAAATTTAAGGTATCTTCATTTTTTTATTTGTTGTTTTCTATTGTGTTTGTAAAATATTTGTGTGTACATCCTAGTTACTGATGTCTGTGATGATCATGACTGAAGAGTCTCGTATATACTTGAATGAGAAAGACACTGGGTACTGTTACTGTGATGCTATTGACCTAATAGCCAGTTGTGGTTTCTGGTATATAAATTGTTTTTCACTGTTGCACCAAGATTCTTCATGTTCTTTATTACAGTAGCTGTGTCTTTTATTGCAGATTTGTTGGATGTTGTGACAGATTTTATGAAAGCTGGTTCTTCTATGATGTACATATTAGTTGGTGTTTATTTGTATGTGAAGTAGATTTTCTTGTGCCTACAGTGGTATAATTTCAGTCTTGGCTAAGGATGGAAAATTAAACTGGATAAATTCTTTCAGTCTCATTAGCCCTGTGATTCTAAGTCAAATCTTTGTTGTTTCATGAAAAACAAATGGGTTAAGTAAAATGAGACTACTTCCTTTATAAGTATATTTTCCCCAACATCCTTAACATTTTAAAGTAAATGGAATGTAAATAAAAGCCATTCTTTTTAATACTGTACTTGGCGTTTCTTTTTTGACATTTATTTAGGTCAGTCAGTGAGCATCTTCAAATGCTAAGTATCATTGCCTTAGCCAGTGTTTTCATATCAATCATTTATTTCTATGATAAAGTAAGAAGTGAGTTTGGGCTTTTGTACTAGACTTACAATAGGAGATGATTTGTCTATTTCTTTTGCTTTGCTTTGCCCTCTTGCAAATAGTGGTACACTTAAATTATAGAGCATCTGAAGGCTTTTTCTAAAGAGTGATTACCCAAAAAGCTAAAAGAGCAACACTCAGTAGTTGGCTTGCTCTGCTGTTTGGACTAATTTTTCCTTGCACTTGAGATCTGCCCCTGTTCTTTTGTAGCAAAATGCCTCTTGCAATTGACTCTGATATTGCCCCCTCAGAGATGAAAAGAAGTGTTCCTTTTGGTTTGAGTACTCCTTATTTTGCCAATAAGGAAAGTACTGGGAAATTGTTAGTGTTTCAGCATTTATTCTTCGACCTTGGAATTGTGTTTAGAGTAAATAGTAAGGACTTTTTGCTTTATTTATTTTTCATTTACTCCCCAAGGTAGAATCAACTTCAACGTCTCCTCTTCTATTGCTTATCTTTGGAAATATATGTTACTGTTTTCTGTTTTCTTAATTTTTTTCCCCTTAAAATTACTCTTTTTGTTGTTATGTATAACATACTTATGGAGAGATCATAAAACATAACCATACCTACATGTGAAATTGAGGAGTGGATAAAACCAGTTTTTCAAAGTTGTTGTGCCCCAGTTAATCATCAGCAGTGTACCATCCTCACCAAAACTTGCTGTGGTCAGAGTGTGAATTGTCGGTGTGGTAGATGTGTAATGGTATCTCATTGTGGTTTTACATTGCACTATTAATACGGCTTTTTCATCAGTTCATGGGTTTTGGACTTCTTTCACCTTTGTTCAGATTTTAATAGCTTAGCAAGCTACACACACATGCACACACAGAGTTGAGATTTTAATCATATTGAACGTATAAATCTACTTGGAAAGAATTGCTAACTTTGCAATATTAAGTTTTCTAGTCCATGAACTTGGTTTATCCCTCCATTTTAGAATAAGTGAGAAATTTAAATATCTCTGTAAAGGTTTGCAATTTTTAAATTAGATTTCTTGTCAGATATTTGATACTTTAAAAAAAAAGTTTGTATCAAAATTCCCTAGCATCAGCAGTTATTATTTACCTTAAAAATACCTTAATGCTCGATCCTATTGTAAATGGGATTATTTTAAAATTTCCATTTTCTTTTTGTGGCTTATATATTGTAAATATAAACTAATCTTTGTGTACAGATGTTTGTTGTCAGCAGCCTTACTACACTTTCCTATTAGCTCTGAATGTCTAGTGTGATTCTTCTGGACTTTCTGCATTTCCCACTTAATAAGCAATGGTGCCACTTTTCTTTTTCATTTCTGTACTTGACAGCGTCTGAAATGTCCCCAGTGATCCCTGCGTCTTAGTGTTTATGCTCTCGTGTAATCTCTCCTTGATTGTGCTTTGGATCTCATGAAGCTTTTAACAAATAGAATATGGCAAATGGGATTGGGCTATCATCTTTGAGATTAGATTACAGAGAGCCTGGCTTCCATCTTGCTTGCCCTCTCTTTTATTCTCTCCCTGGCTTGCTCTGAGGGAAGCCAACTGTTCTCTCATGAACTGTCCTATGGAAAGGCCCCTCAGGCAAGGAACTGATGTCTCTATGGAATAGCTGTGAGGATAGGAGGCCCGCCAACAGCTGTGTGAGTGATCTTGGAAGTGGATCTTCTGATGCCTGCCAGCAGCCATGTGGGTGATGGAAGCGAATTCTCTGTTGGTTGAGCCTTGTGATGAAGACAGCCTTCACTGACACCTTGATTGTAGCCTGTGAGAGACTGGGCTAAGCTATGCTTGGATCTGGAACCACAGAAAATATGAGATAATGTTTGCTGTTATGAGCCATTTAATCCTAGGGTGATTTGTTATGAAGCAACAGATACAATACACTTTGTACTTCTTTCTTTCCTACCTCCCTGCATCCTTCCCTCTTTCACTTTTTTAAAAAAACCATTGTGAAATGTCACTGTCTCTAGTGATGCATTTGTTTGCTCTGTTTCTGCATTCTTACAATTTAGTTATTTTCCTTATACACAACATATACTTGGAATATGTTTTTAAATAAGAAGCCAACTTGATAGTCTTTATTTTTAATTGTAAGATTTAGACAAATTATACTTCATATAATTACTTTATGTTTTGGTATAAAACTGTATTGATATTTTGTAACACTTTGTCTCTACTGTCATGCCTTTGTTTGAAGTTAAAAAGTAATTTCATGTTTTCTTCTATTAACTTGGAACATAAGCATCTCACTTCTAATCTTATTGGATCCCCTAGAAACTACATCTTGCATATTAATTTATCAAAGTTTAAAGTTAGTCATTACCTTTTAACCCTCCTCAGACTCTTCAGGAACTTGAAAGCACTAAAAACACTCTCCCAAATTAGATATTATTGTTGTAATATATTTTAATTTTATTGTGTTTAAAGATCATAATACTTTATTACATATAGTCTTTATTAGGCTTACTTACATATTTTACCACTTTTTTTCTTCTGAAAGTACATTCTTTAGAATTTATGTTTAGTAAGTTGTTGGTTTTGTTTCTCTGAAAATGTTTTACTCTGCTATTATTCTTTTATAAAACAGCTTTGTTGTGATACAATTCACATACCGTACAATTAACACCTTTAGTGGTTAGCACCATAATTAAATGGTTTTTGGTATTTGACATCTAACATTTTTTAAAGTTGTGGTAAAATATAGGTAAGATAAAATCAGCCATTTTAACCATTTTAAAGTGTATACTTGCTCTAAGGGATGCCCTCATTTTTTATTTCTGCTGCATGTAGAATTCCAGGTTGATAGTTATTTTGTTTCAGGATATTCACTTCAGTTCAGTTCAGTCACTCAGTCGTGTCCGACTCTTTGCAACCCCATGAATCACAGTACACCAGGCCTGCCTGTCCATCACCAACTCCCGGAGTTCACTCAGACTCATGTCCATTGAGTCAGTGATGCCATCCAGCCATCTCATCCTCTGTCGTCCCCTTCTCCTCCTGCCCCCAACCCATCCCAGCATCAGAGTCTTTTCCAATGAGTCAACTCTTAGCATGAGGTGGCCAAAGTATTGGAGTTTCAGCTTTAGCATCAGTCCTTCCAGTGAACACCCAGGACTGATCTCCTTTAGGATGGACTGGTTGGATCTCCTTGCAGTCCATGGGACTCTCAAGAGTCTTCTCCAACACCACAGTTCAAAAGCATCAATTCTTCAACGCTCAGCCTTCTTCACAGTCCAATTCTCACATCCATACATGACCACTGGAAAAACCATCGCCTTGACTAGACGGACCTTTGTTGGCAAAGTAATGTCTCTGCTTTTCAATATGCTATCTAGGTTGGTCATAGGTTTCCTTCCAGGGAGTAAGCGTCTTTTAATTTCATGGCTGCAGTCACCATCTGCAGTGATTTTGGAGCCCCCAAAAATTAAGTCTGACACTGTTTCCACTTTTTCTCCATCTATTTCCCATGAAGTGATGGAACCAGATGCCATTATCTTCTTTTTCTGAATATTGAGCTTTAAGCCAACTTTTCACTCTCCTCTTTCACCTTCATCAAGAGGCTTTTTAGTTCCTCTTCACTTTCTGCCATAAGGGTGGTGTCATCTGCATATCTGAGGTTATTGATATTTCTCCCGGCAATCTTGATTCCAGCTTGTGCTTCTTCCAGCCCAGCATTTCTCATGATGTACTCTGAATATAAGTTAAATCAGCAGGGTGACAATATATTACAGTTATCATTTCTTTGTTAGCCGGCTTGTGTTATGGTGAGAAGTAAACTGCCACGCTGTCGTTCCTCTGTAGGTAATGTATCTTTTCTGTGCAAACTGCTTTTTTTCAGATTTTCTCATTGTCTTTGGTGATCTGCATTTTTTGATGCTATATCTAACATACATGATGAGGTTTTTAAGTAACTATTCTACTTGAGATTTATAGGACCTTTTAAGAAGATTGAAATCTTCTGTCACTTTAAACACTGCCTTTGTCACAATCTCAACTCTGGTTTTGAATCTCTTTTAAACATATTTTAGATCTTTTCTATCCTCTATCTTTCTCCAGCTTCCATAATTTTGTCTTTCTGTGCTGCATTCTGGGTAATTTCTTCAGTCTTTCTTCCATTTCAACACTTTTCCCTTTAGGTGTGTCTAGTTTGCTATTAAATACCTATATGAAATTTACATTCATTTTATAGGTCAGGAAACAGACTCAGTAAGACTGGGTAACTTCCCCAAGACTACCCATCTTGTAAGTAACATAATAAGCAGTCACAACCAACTCTGTCTGACTGCACAGCCCAGGCTCCTTACTAAGGTGTCTTATTATCTCCCAAGGAGACAATGTGCTTTATATTTTTATGAGCATTTTTAAGATCTTATGTATAAGCTCACATGTTATTTTTCAGCCTAACTTTCTGTCTTTCTATCTAATTAATATCTCAAATTTCCTTTTGATTTGCAGTGTTTTCACTATCTTCAAGTCAAGTGAAGTCACTCAGTCGTGTCCGACTCTTTGTGACCCCATGGACCGTAGCCCACCAGGCTCCTCTGTCCATGAGATTCTCCAGGCAAGAATACTGGAGTGGGTTGCCGTTTCCTTCTCCAGGGGATCTTCCCAACCCAGGGATTGAACTTGGGTTTTCACTGTCTTACCTAGCATTTTGCCAAATTTACTTGCAGTTTCTTCTGGTCACTTCGAACAGATATCTGCTGATGGTTTTCCATTGTATTTTCCACAAATTCCCACAAAAAATACTTCAACAATGATGAAAACAAGCTGTTTCTTTGAAGCTGTACGGATGCAATTATGTGTTTACTTACAGATATGGTTTTTAAGGTATTTTTAATATTTATGTATAATTGCTTTTATCTTTAGGTATAATCAGTGAAAAATATTCAAGATATTATCATTGCTCTGAGAGACTGTGGTAAGGAATTTATCAAATGAGTGTTCTGTATAGAAAATCTGAGAGTACCACAGCAATTTTTTTCAGGTTGAATATACCACGTGTATGAGCTTAGTGATGAATTCAATCATTCATCATTCTAATTTCTCCCAGCACTTTGTGTTCCTGCATCTTCCTTCAGGGAAGTCATATCTGGGGTCTAGCAAATGTAACAGACATAAGGGTCATGACTTAGCATTTGTGGTGTCCAGGAGCTTGATTCTGCTTCCCACCTCTAGAAGAGAGTTTCTGTACTTTCTTATAGAAAATGTAACTTAAAAAGAGCTGGTATTTGTGAACCGTTAATGTACAAGATCAGATCAGATCAGTCGCTCAGTCGTGTCCGACTCTTTGCGACCCCATCAATCGCAGCAGGAATCCCTCAGAATAAATGGAGTAGCCATCATGGTCAACAAAAGAGTCCGAAATGCAGTACTTGGATGCAATCTCAAAAACGACAGAATGATCTCTGTTCGTTTCCAAGGCAAACCATTCAATATCACAGTAATCCAAGTCTATGCCCCAATCAGGAACACTGAAGAAGCTGAAGTTGAACGGTTCTATGAAGACCTACAAGACCTTTTAGAACTAACACCCAAAAAAGATGTCCTTTTCTTTATAGGGGACTAGAATGCAAAAGTAGGAAGTCAAGAAACACCTGGAGTAACAGGCAAATTTGGCCTTGGAATACGGAATGAAGCAGGGCAAAGACTAATAGAGTTTTGCCAAGAAAATGCACTGGTCATAACAAACACCCTGTTCTAACAACACAAGAGAAGACTCTATACATGGACATCACCCGATGGTCAACACCGAAATCAGGTCGATTATATTCTTTGCAGCCAAAGATGGAGAAGCTCTATACAGTCAGCAAAAACAAGACCAGGAGCTGACTGTGGCTCAGACCATGAACTCCTTATTGCCAAATTCAGATTTAAATTGAAGAAAGTAGGGAAAACCACTAGACCATTCAGGTATGACCTAAATCAAATCCCTTATGATTATACAGTGGAAGTGAGAAATAGATTTAAGGGCCTAGATCTGAGCTATGGAATGAGGTTCGTGACATTGTACAGGAGACAGGGATCAAGACCATCCCCATGGAAAAGAAATGCAAAAAAGCAAAATGGCTGTCTGAGGAGGCCTTACAAATAGCTGTGAAAAGAAGACAAGTGAAAAGCAAAGGAGAAAAGGAAAGATATACACATCTGAATGTACAAGAAGAGGAAACTAAATATTCCTATCTTGCAGTGTCACAAAAATCTTTCATCATGATTAAAAGAGGAATCAGTTAAAGAGACATTTTCCTATATGTGCTTAGCTGTATCACATTATATCTTTATTTTTACCCTCAAGAATAAAAGCCTATAAACATTACAGTCTTGGAGTAAAGTAAGAGTGTTATTACCTACTAAAGTCAGAGACAATTTAGCCGTGTGTCTATCCATCATCATAGTATTTGCATGTTTGAAGTATTCACTTCACAATGACACGTTGTTGTTGTTCAGTTGTTAAGTCATATCTGACTCTTTTTGATTTCATGGACTGCAGCACACCAGGCTCCTTTGTCCTTCACTATCTCCTGGAGTTTGCTCAGATTCATGTCCATTGAGTAGGTGATGCTATCTAACCATCTCATCCTCTGCTGTCCCCTTCTCTTGCCTTCAGTCTTTCCCAGGGTCTTTTCTATCGAGTTGGCTCTTTGCATCAGGCCGCCAAAGTATTGAAGCTTCAGCATCAGTCCTTCCAATGAATATTCAGGGTTGATTTCTTTGGATTTTCTAATTTTATGGCATTTGGAATCATTCTTGCATTTCCTTGTTTAAAGCCATATAACCTGCAAAAAAGTATAATACCTTGATATCATTGCATATTGAATCTTCCATACAAACAAATTACTGTAAAATGTAAACTGTGATTATCAAGCCTTAGAGAAAGTATTTACCTTGAAATCCCTAGGCTCAGTGATAAAGAATGCCTGCCAATTCAGGATTGCAAGAAACTCAGGTTTGATCCCTGGGTTGGGAAGATCCCCTGGAGGAGGAAATGGCAGCCCACACTAGTATTTTACCAGGGAAATCCCATGGACAGAAGAGCCTGTCCATGTCCATGGGGTCATAAAGAGTCAGACATGACTTAGTGATGAAACAACAACATAAACTGATTATCAAGCCTTAGAGAAATTACATGCTCCTGGGTATTCAAGTGATTTGAAATTTGGGACCACATTCATTAACAGAGAATTTGCTTATTTGTATCAACTTGAAAATGCATTTATTATTGAATCTTATATAAAAAATACACCACCTGGAATAAGTGGAAGATATATTCAGTAATTTAATAGTATAATGAGTAACTTCTGATGGAATTTTTGTGTTTCAGTGTCTACTTAAGATTAACGTTCAAACTTTTTTAATTTGAAGAAATAAAATGGGAAGAATAATGGAACTAAAGGCTACCAGCCCAATAAAAAAATGTCACTTTCAGTGGTTTAGGGCATATTTGTGTTGCTACATAAGTATCATCATTTCTAGTGCATCTAAGATTTAGTTAAAAATCTGTTTACAGTTTTGGCAAATTCTATCTTGGAGAATTGTTATGTGAATTGTTTGCTTCAAGAATCTAAAATGTATTTTTTATAAACTGTGCCTATTTCAAAATAGAAAAGAATATGTGTATTTGTCTACGTCCTGTCAGTTTATCATACCTCTTTTGGGGCTCCTTGCCAAGACTGAGGACACTTACAGTACTCAGAGCCTTTTGTAGTGAATGTAACAAGTTATTCTCTTCTCTTCCATCCCCCACAGATTCTGCACATTGCTGCCAGCATCTCTCTGATAGTAATAACATGGTAGTCTTCTTAAGTAGTCTAGTAAAACAAAGTCTTATTTTTTTTTAAAGGACTAAAGATTAGTTTTATAGGTAGAGTATGTTTGATTTTTTAAATTGAAGTACTTTTATTTTGATCAGTTAGTAAGGCTAATCCAACATGGGAGTAAAGAAGCCTTTTGCTCACTGTTTCCGCTAAGAACTTGTGACCTTTTGAAGGATCTTAGCAACAGTGGTAACTTAACCATGATAGCAGAACAGTGTGCTGCTAAAAATAGTTTTACTGGGATAAAATGCAATCTCTGACTTTCTGAGAGCCCACGAGTCCAGTTTATCTCTAATTACTGATACCTTTATTTATGTACCTAAGTTTTAAAAGCAAGAGAGTTCCAGAAAAGCATCTATTTCTGCTTTATTGACTATGCCAAAGCCTTTGACTGTGTGGATCACAATAAACTCTGGAAAATTCTGAAAGAGATGGGAATACCAGACCACCTGATCTGCCTCTTGAGAAATGTGTATGCAGGTCAGGAAGCAACAGTTAGAACTGGACATGGAACAACAGACTGGTTCCAAATAGGAAAAGGAGTACGTCAAGGCTGTATATTGTCACCCTGCTTATTTAACTTCTATGCAGAGTACATCATGAGAAATGCTGGGCTGGAAGAAGCACAAGCTGGAATCAAGATTGCTGGGAGAAATATCAATAACCTCAGGTATACAGATGACACCACCCTTATGGCAGAAAGTGAAGAGGAACTAAAAAGCCTCTTGATGAAGGTGAAAGAGGAGAGTGAAAACATTGGCTTAAAGCTCAACATTCAGAAAACGAAGATCATGGCATCAGGTCCCATCATTTCATGGGAAATAGATGGAGAAACAGTGGAAACAGTGTCAGACTTTATTTTTTGGCGCTCCAAAATCACTGCAGCCATGAAATTAAAAGACGCTTACTCCTTGGAAGGAAAGTTATGACCAACCTAGATAGCATATTGAAAAGCAGAGACGTCATTTTGCCAACAAAGGTCCGTCTAGTCAAGGCTATGGTTTTTCCTGTGGTCATGTATGGATGTGAGAGTTGGACTGTGAAGAAGGCTGAGCGTTGAAGAATTGATGCTTTTGAACTGTGGTGTTGGAGAAGACTCTTGAGAGTCCCTTGGACTGCAAGGAGATCCAACCAGTCCATTTTGAAGGAGATCAGCCCTGGGATTTCTTTGGAAGGAATGATGCTAAAGCTGAAACTCCAGTACTTTGGCCATCTCACATGAAGAATTGACTCATTGGAAAAGACTCTGATGCTGGGAGGGATTGGGGCCAGGAGGAGAAGGGGATGACAGAGGATGAGATGGCTGGATGGCATCACTGACTCAATGGACGTGAGTCTGGGTGAACTCCGGGAGATGGTGATGGACAGGGAGGCCTGGTGTGCTGCGATTCATGGGGTCACAGAGTTGGACACGACTGAGTGACTGAACTGAACTGAACTGAACTGACTGAAGTTTTAAAATCAGGTGTGTTTTAGAATCATTATTAAAAAAAAAAAAACTAAGGCACCATGGAAAAGTCTTTTGAAGATTAGACTCATGTGGTGGAAAAACTACTTCACATAAGATCTGAACACGGAAAACAAAAAAATGATATCAGCCTTCTTGCTTACTGATTCTGCATAATTTATTCAATGTGGATTTTGTCCATATGCAAATTTGGTTTAAAAGACTCCAATCCTTTAAAAGCTTTTTGATACTAGAAAGGATTTTAAGACTTTTCTAAATAGAATGTACAGGGTGTTCAAATCTGATTGGGTAATATTGCTTCAGTGTTTGATCTGAAGCAATAATGAACATTTACTGACAAATTAACATTTAATTAACATTTACTAATAAAAACATATACTGATATCATTTGTAAATTTCTTAAAACTTCCTACTTGTTGGAGAAGGAAATGGCAACCCACTCCGGTACTCTTACCTGGAAAATCCCATGGACAGAGGAGCCTTGTAGGCTATAGTCCATGGGGTCGCAAAGAGTCAGACACGACTGGGCGACTTCACTTTCACTTTCCTACTTATTAAACTACTAAGTATAATTAGATACAATTTAAGATGATGGTTTTGATTTCAAAAGTTTCTTTTGCCTTTTCACAGAGAATTGAATTAAGTCATCTCTTAAGGCCCTAGGAGGTTTAGGCTATTTCACTTTTCCCAAGTCATGATCCATATAACAAGAACAGATATTCCCAGTAGGGGTCAGTCTTGTGTTGGTAATTATTGTACCAAAAGAAAAACTAAGGATTTTACTTAAAAGGGAAGTATATTTGAGTAGTTACTAAGCCATTAATTGTGGAAAGAAGAAACTTAAAAATAATCATCCCTATTGCAACAAAAGTAACTGTGGGTAATATTTAGGCTCCTCTATTATCATATTTTCCCCCAAAGCTTCAGAGGGCTTGCTAATTACTATCCCAAAGTGAGCTATAAATGGTAAAAAGGAGCAGTTATCTAAATGCAGCAGCAGATAATTTGGGATAAATATCAGATTATTAGCCTTTAAAGTAGAAAAATCTGCCTGCAGGATTGAGGTTAGGGAGAAATCTCACAGAGGTGGGATGATTTTGAGCAAGTCAGTTGCTTGCCTTAGTTGCCTTCTACAATGTGGGAATAACTGCCTGTCCTCTTTCCTTAACATAAATCTTGTTTTACTCTCATCCCTGAGACTAAGTTAATCTTTTGATCTCTAAACCAAGCACTTTATAATAGATGCAGAGATGGAAATCTGGGATAAAATGTGTGTTTTCAGATAATGCCTTTGGTGGTACTGATGTCAACATACTATAAGCAGCCAGAGAAGCATTGCCCAGAAAACATCTTAGAGGTTCCTGAGATAATCAGTGTGTTGGCAACAGCAGTGATAGCACAGGGTAGCTCGGGGAGGCTTTCATCTGCCATACCTGAAACAAACATGATAAAGCAAATAAAACCTCAAGGCAAGATGCTTAGTCCTTTCTTTGCAATTAAATTATTGCCCCAGGGTCCTTCCCACTGGCATTTGTAGTGCCAGTATTGTTAGAAATGAGAGTATTTGGATTTTAATTTCTGGCATTACTAGTAAACAGTTGGGCAAGTGGACCTGAGCAAGTCACAGACTCAACAGCAGCAGAAAAGTATTGAATGCCTCCTGTTGGTCAAACTAATCCTAAGTGTTGACGTGACGATCTTGGCTTAGGTGATTTTGTAATAGGGAAGAACCGTTGTGTTCTATTACAAGTTAATCACTAAAAGGGCGTTGTCTATACGGTTAAATTATATATACTGGCCCATTTCTGGAAACCCTGCCTCCCAAGTAATAAAGCATTAACCTAAAGTACCTTTGTTTGGTTCACAGAGAACACCAGGTCCAGCTGTGAAGGACTGAAGGGAGAAAGAAATTAACACATCTCCTTCAGAGGCTGGCCTGAACCAGGAAATGTTTCACTTGATCCCCTCCTCTTTCAGTATAAAAGAAGCCTGAATTCTAACTCAGGCAAGCTGTTTTTCTGGGACACAAGTTCACTATCTTCTGTCTGCTGGCTTTCCAAATAAAGTTGCTGTTCCTTGCCCCAACAACTTGTCCCTTGGTTTGTGGCAAGCCGTATGAGCTTGGACTCAGTAACAATTTGTAAGGTCGCTTCCAGTTCTAGTGTTTTGTGATTTTTTTTTTTAAACCATTTCCCACACTTAGCTCTTCATTGCCTTGTGCTTATTTTTCTATCTACATCCTTTTTTCTTCTGAGTAGAACAGCTTCTCATGTCAGCAAGCTTAGTTCTGCATCAAATAGAATAAAAGCTGATCAGGGTGATTTTAAAGTCAATGCTAATGCTTCATGAAATGCTTTTTTTCTGAGAAATGTTATCCTCATCCTTAGCTTGTCATAATATACCTAACTTCTCTGCCCCTGTTTATGTTATTGTGCCACTTGGTTTAATCCACAGTAGCTAATGAGTGTTTTCCATCATTAGGGTCAATATTTGTGTGTTATATATCTGTACCTATTTCATCAAAGTTGTTGATAAAATACTCAGGAAATTTTAGTAGGCTTTGTGCCAACTGGATTGGTGGAGCTAACCTTCAGTCTCTTTACAGATGTTTTATTTTCACTAGCAGGTTGCTTTTCACCTACATTGTCTCCAGCAAGACCAAAACAAATATACTGTTCATTCCATGAGCACTTTTTACAGTGATTTCACTGGTATTTTCTGACTTAATCCTTGCAAATACCAGACAGATGCAGATGAGGAAACTGGGGTTCAGAGTGGTACCCAATTACAAATGCAAAACTCTGGTCTTCTCTTTGATGATCTGGTACTTTTCCACTTCACCAACACTATCCCTGTGGAATCCTGTCACTGTCAGGCAAGGTATGTAGCCTTGATCCAAACAAATCTATGAAAGCGGCCGGGTGGGGGGGGGGGCGTTTATTTTGGTTCCCCATATCCTCCACCTGTGCCTCTTCTTTCTTATTGGAGTCCTTTTCTCTTCATCCCCTCACCTCCATGGCTGTGCTCATATGCATGTTGAACATCGGTTTTGTATGAAATACCTTTTAGGAGCTGGTGAAACAGCTTACTGCCCGCATGGTACTGCCCTCTCACTTCAGGGTCATCACTATGATGCTGACCTTTGCACTCAGTATAACTTATCCGGGCTGCACTACATTTCTTTACAAAGATTGGCTAGCTATCCAAGTAGTTAGAGATCTTCGACTCAGTCATGTTTTTTGTTGTTGTCTGGTTTTTTAAAGAGTATTAATATGCCACATCGAAAGAAGATGGCTATAACTCTGAAGGAACCTTGGCCTACTGAGGAAGATGAGCTTGTTTACATGTAACTCTAGATGATGACCTCAGTGCCACAGAGCCTGGTAGGGTGCAGGAGTCACAGAGGAGAGAAAGGCAGTTTTTCCAAGGCAGTTGGAGGAATATGGAAAATGTCACTCGGCAGCTGATACTTAAGCTGAGTCCTGAAGAATGTGTCCATCAGTGAGGAAGGCAAGGCAGAAGGCATTCCCTTAATGGGACCAGCATGAAATAAGGCTCTAGTGGCAGCTAGAAATAATTCCACGTGGTCCCTATAATAATAATATTTTAATAGAGTATCTTAAATGACTTTATCTAAAGGCACAAGTAATGAGATTTCATGAATGTGGCAGAGTAAGCAGGGGAATTATTGTAAGTGAGGAGTTTCATGGCATCTCTTCAGTAACTTTTCCAAGGTGACTTCCTCTTCTTATTCCAGGCCAGTCGATCCAGATTCCAGTGCTCCTTGGAATTAACTTTTGGATCTTTTTTATGTTGCTACTACACCGTGGATTCTCTTTCTCAGTTTTCACAGGGCATGCCAGTGTTCATTTGTACCAATGCTTTTCCAAAAGTTGCAAAAAATTGTTGCTTTTGATGAATCTTCTTGTGCTTTACTTATAAGAGTGATCCTTTTTATTTGCCCATTTCTATTTTTCCATCAACAGCCTGATATTCCATGCCTCTGGGTCTGTACTGTTCCATTTCATAATTGTTTAATGAATGTTAGAACTGGCTCTGCAAATGCATTGCCTTAATCTTGTTGCCTGCAGTGAGACGCTTTTAATATTTTCTCCACATGTGAACTCAATGTTTTCCTTTAGCTTTTCTTTAATTTCCATGTAGTTAATCCCCTTCTACTGCAGGGACCCTGGATATTTATAGATTTCTCCCTTTCACTCTGTCTTCAATAATTTGCTTTTTGCATTCAGTGAACACATCCATCACAATAAATGCTCCTTTCCCTATTTGTATTGACTGGCACTTATATAAACCAGGCTTCATTTTCACACCATTATTAATATTCATGGTAATTTTCAGTAGTTTGGGAAGGTGGTATTAGAGCTGCCATAGGGCTTCAAGTTGTCCTATTAGATCAAGTGACTCATGCCATGACTCCTGGTTTCAAATTTTATCATTAAGTCAAAACTGAGGTTATTTGTTTTTTTTCCTTAGTTGACAGTATAAAATGAGATTATTAAATAAGTATCTCTAAATTATTCCTCATTTCATTAAAATGTTTTTGATTAGCCTTGTATGAACCAGAAGATGCAGAATATTCCCATTATCAATGTGAAATATTTTCAAAATCAAAAGCCCAACTGTATAAATGTTTGTTAAATCCTCCAGTACTCTTGCCTGGAAAATCCCATGGATGGAGGAGCCTGGAAGGCTGCAGTCCATGGGGTCGCTGAGGGTCGGACATGACTGAGTGACTTTACTTTCACTTTTCACTTTCATGCATTGGAGAAGGAAATGGCAACCCACTCCAGTGGTCTTGCCTGGAGAATCCTAGGGATGGGGGAGCCGGGTGGGCTGCAGTCTATGGGGTCACACAGAGTCGGACACGACTGAAGTGACTTAGCAATAGCAATAGTAGATATAAATAGGGGATTATAAGCAGCTAACATTTTTCATACTTAGATGCTATGGCTTTCTGATTGTTCAATTTGTTTTGACAGAGTCTAGAATGATGAAGTCTTAAAAATTTTTATATTCTTTTTATGTTTTATTTGTATTATTTTAATGAAAGGTAATTTTTTCTATCATTTATGCATGTCATGGGTATGCAGATGGTAAGAAAGGGTAATTGGCAGGGATTAGATTGCTATTCTTTAAGCAGAACCAAACTGGGTATAGTGATCATCAAATTTTCTATAGCTTGGGCACATTTCCCAGAAAATATCTTCAAAGTAGCTCTGTATTGCTGAGAATTTCTTAGGTCAGTCATTCTGCTGTAAGACAGGCCTATACTTTCCTATTAACTAGGCACTTTGATTGTTCAGCACCCTCTTCAGGTATCAGCAGAATTTCCATGATTCAGTTTCTCTGAAACTAGGATACATTTTTCAATTGATTCTGTGTCACAGTTTAATTGGTAGCATTAAACATTTTTTTTTTTTTTAGTGCACAAAAATGAAAGGTATCCTAGATTTTATAAAGTGTGGCATTTTATTTTTCTCTTTCCTTTAAATTACTTTGTTGAGTTACGATTGACATAAAAAAGCTATACAATTTCAATGTATACAACTTTATGGTTTAGGAGATAAGTGTACATTCACAGATAAGTGCCACATCTGTGCCATAAACTTCTATCACCTCTGAAAGTTTCCTCCTGCCCTCTTTATTTAATATTATTTTTTTGTGTGTGATAAGAATATTTAACATAAGATCTACCCTCTTAGCAAATATTTAAGTACAGAATATGGTATTGTTACCTACTGGCACTACATTACATAGTAGCTCTCTAGGATTTGCCCATCTTGCATAACTGAAACTTTGTACCCTTTGACTAATGCCTCTCTGTTTTGCCTCCCCTAATCCCCTGGTAATCACCATTATACTCCCTCCTTTGAGTTTGACCTTTGTAAATTTCTCATATAAGTGGTATCATGTAGTAAATATTTATCCTTCTGTGTCTGGCTTATTTCGTATCATGTCCTCCAGGTTTATCCATGTCACAAGTGGCAAGATTTTCTTTTTAAGGCTAAATACTATTCCATTGTATGCATATACCACAGTTTCTTCATCCACTTGTCCATCGGTGGGTACTTGGGTGGCTCCCATATCTTGGACTGTGACTAATGTTTCAGTGAACATGGGAGTGCAAATATCTCTTCAAGATCCTGATGTCAAATTCCTTTGGATATATTTTTATATATCCAAATATTTTATATGTTTATAAAATATATATTTTATATATCCAGATATTCATGATCTCAGTGACTTCGTGTATTGAGTAAACATTCTTGAATGTTCTCTGAGCTTTTCTGTTTCAATCTTTCTTCACAAGATAAACTTCCAACTTGTTCATTTATTCTCTTCAGTTAATGAAAGTTAACGAGATAAAGTTTTTTGAAATATACTTTGTACTCTCCTCTCTTGAATGTATATGTATATGACCTTATTCCTAGTCAGGTGGAGACATCTTTCTGTAACTATGGGTGGGAAAATGGGAAATTCTAGAACTAAGAGTGAGTTCAGTTCAGTCGCTCAGTCGTGTCTGACTCTTTGGGACCCCATGAATCGCAGCACGCCAGGCCTCCCTGTCCATCACCAACTCCCGGAGTTCACTCAAACTCATGTCTGTCGAGTTGGTGATGCCATCCAGCCGTCTCATCCTCTGTCATCCCCTTCTCCTCCTGCCCCCAATCCCTCCCAGCATCAGAGTCTTTTCCAATGAGTCAACTCTTCGCATGAGGTGGCCAAAGTATTGGAGTTTCAGCTTTAGCATCAGTCCTTCCAAAGAACACCCAGGACTGATCTCCTTTAGAATGGACTGGTTGGATCTCCTTGCAGTCCAAGGGACTCTCAAGAGTCTTCTCCAACACCGCAGTTCAAAAGAATGCAAAGAAAAAAGTCAAAGATCAGCCTTTAGTTACAATAGGATTTTTTTCAATAGCACTGGCAGCATGAAAGTATTGATTTTGTCAAGAAAAAAAGAATTTCCCAAATTTCTTTAAAGCCTTGGAACATATTAAAAGAAAAATTTGATAGGGCTAGATCATAGACTTCCCAGGGGGCACTAGTGGTAAAGAACCCACTTGCCAATGCAGGAGATGTAAGTGACTTGAGTTTGATCCCTGGGTGGGGAAGATCTCCTGGAGGAGGGCATGGCAACCCACTCTAGTATTCTTGCCTGGAGAATCCCATGGACAGAGGCTCATGGGGTCCATGGGGTCACAAAGAGTTGGACATGACTGAAGCGACTTAGCTCACTTAGCTCAGAGCATAGACTGTCCTTTCTGAGTCCAGAGGGTTTGATTTCTCTAGGAAGAAGGATTTGGATTAGAGCAAGCAGAGGCTTTACCCTTTTGGTTTCATAAGATAATGGTTCCTGTTTTTTCTTTAAGGTCTTTGATTTCTCCATCTTAGAACTGTGAGTCAAATGGAGAGAGTATAGAAATGTCAGAAAGGCACGGAGCGGTCTGAGAATGTTTGATCTAGTGCTCTGCTCCCTGTCAAAGCATGAGGTAGGGCAAGGACTCTGGTTCTTAGTCAACACAAGCCTGTCACTCTGGGCCGTGACCAGTGCAGTGCGAGAGCACCATCATGGAGTTACTTTGGAGGAACCTGGAGGAAGAAGACAGGCTGTGTGCCTGGCTCCCCAGGGCCTGTGCTTGGTGTACCGGGGATCATGTCTAAAGTTTTCCACATCCTCAGAGGTGCTATAAGGGCTGGGGGACCTCAGTGGGCTAGCTCAGAGTGAAGAGACTGTAGTGTGAGGAGCCTGTAAGAGCAGAGACCCACTACCACATAGAATCCTGGCAGAGCATTAAAAAGAATACATTTGAATCAGTTCTAATGAGGTGGATGAAACTGGAGCCTATTATACAGAGTGAAGTAAGCCAGAAGGAAAAACACCAATATAGTATACTAACGCATATATATGGAATTTAGAAAGATGATAACAATAACCCTGTGTACGAGACAGCAAAAGTGACGCTGATGTATGGAACAGTCTTATGGACTCTGTGGGAGAGGGAGAGGGTGGGAAGATTTGGGAGAATGGCATTGAAACATGTAAAATATCATGTATGAAACGAGATGCCAGTCCAGGTTCAATGCACGATACTGGATGCTTGGGGCTAGTGCACTGGGACGACCCAGAGGGATGGTATGGGGAAGGAGGAGGGAGGAGGGTTCAGGATGGGGAGCACATGTATACCTGTGATGGATTCATTTTGATATTTGCAAAACTAATACAATTATGTAAAGTTTAAAAATAAAATTAAAAAAAAAAAAAGAATCCTGGCAGAGAAGCTGCCTGCTTACAGGCAGAAGTGAGGAATCGCAGCAGTGATCAAATGACCCACAAGGCCAAAAGTATTTACAGTCTGGTCTTTCCCAGAAAAATTTTGCCAGTTCCTGCTGTAGGAAATTTTGAATTTTACGACTATAATCATAAATATAGTAATTGATCTGAGACAATTGAAGGTACTGATAACTTCATAGGAAGGCATAAAAGAATGGATTATTTAATTTGCTGCTTTATTGGAAAAGAAAATTATGAACTGTCTTAATTTGGCTGCGGTAACAAATTACCATAGACTCAGGTGGCTTAAAGAGCAAACATTTATTTCTCATAGTTCTGGAGGCTGGGAAGTCCAAGGTCAAGGTGCTGGCAGCTTTGCTGTCTGGTGAGGTCCCACTTTCAGGCTTGCAGACTGCCAGCTGCTTGCTATGTCCTTACATGGCAAAAAGAAAGTAGCTTGTTGCCTCTTCTTATAAGGGCACTGATGCCATTCATGAGGGTGGAGACTTCCCAAGTTAATTCCTTCCCAAAGGCCCATCTCCTAATACAATCACATTGAAATTAGGGTTTCAACATATATATTTTGTTGGGGGACACAAACATTCAGATCATAGTGACATGAATAATGAAGAAATCATATATTCTCTGAATTAAGCTAATTGATCTGTTTGGGAAAAAAGAAGCAAAGAGAATCAAATTCAGAACTAACAGTAGCCAATGATGCCCTACATTTCACTGTTAATATTAAGTGTCAGACAGAATCAATATTATAATGAAAAAGTGGAAGGACTATGTGATAAAAAAGCATATATCATCTTGACAGGCTAAAGGGACTCATTTTATTAAATATATATGGTTTAAATGGAAATAATTATGATAGCTATTTGTTAAATATTTCATGATTCCTCACTTGACTTTTAAATCAAATATCAGTCTTGATTATGTCAGATAAGAAGGCATCTGATATATTTAAATTTTATATTTGTCCAGGATTACTGGGCAAATCCTGACTTTCTTAGTGCCCATAGGGTAGAGCCTTATAATAAGATTGGACCAGCTACCATAAATAAATTACTTTCCTTTCCTTTCCCTCTCACCTCCTGCCATTTCTGTGGAGGGTGGATGAATTTGCTACCCCAAAGCTACATGCTTTGGGTGTATCAGGCAAAATAATCATAGTATGGATTTGTACATAATTTGAGAAGGAGTTCCTCTTCTGTCCCTCTTCTTTTGGCTGATGCCTGTTAAATCACAGCTGTGTTGGGTGAACAACTGGAAATATATTAAAAACCATTGAATTTTACCCTTCAATGGGTGAACTGTATGGTATGTGAAACATATCTCAATAAAATCAGAAAACTCACAGGAGAAAATAAAAACTTAGTGTCCAGTTCATGGCATAGAACTAAAAAGACAAATACGGCTCAGCACCTCCTACTAGAAACAGATAGATAAGAGTATCAAAAGTGCACAGTAATTTAAAACAAGATAACTCAAACATTTGCTTCTATTGAAGATCATCATAAAAATGCTATTCTAAATAGTGTATTTAGGTAGGTAAACAAACCATCAGGACAAAGCTAATTTGCTTTATTACAGTGTAAGGAGTATAATACTAGGCAGAATAGAGCAGAGTTGTTATTTTCTAGGTTTAAGGTAATTAAATTATGTATCTGGAAGCCTAGCTTTGTCATATCAATTATGTAGTATTTCTAGGGTCTATGTGAGGTCCTGTTGTGTCTGGGTGGAGATGAGTAGCACACTAAGTAGGCAGTAATGAGATGATTTTAATTTACAAATACAAGAATAAACATTCAAATTAGTTCCATCTTTTAAAGAGTGATATTAAGAAGTGTTAAAATGCACTCATTTTAACAATGTTTCCGTTGCTCAAAACATTTTTGGCATCATTTTCTTTGTCTTTTTCAGGCAGGAAAATGTCAAAACTTTATAATCATATCTCATTTGTGTGTATGAATGTGTTTGTCCATATATAGTATGAATTAGTATCATCGCTTGTTTCCAAATGTCATCTGGCTGTTTCAAAAGTCAAATCTACCCTTAAAGAGAAAACATTTGCACTATTGAGAATATTCCAAAGTATGGGCTGAAAGGCGCTCACAGAACTGGTTGGAAGATTAAGACTGAAGCACGAGGCTTGGGAATTTGGCAGGGCCTCAGTACAGGAGGTCACAGTAGAGGTCACACCACTAAGTAACGTGGCTTTGCGAGTTCCTACTAGCAAATTCACTGCTCAGACTTTCACCTCCACTGCTGCCAACTGGCCATGGACTCTTGTATCACTTCCTTTAGATGTAATAGTCCCAGTAGGGGTGTTGGTACAGCCTGAGCATGGGAGGATAGGAGGGTGGGGAGGTGGGGAGATGGGATGTGTAAATCCTTTGTCTTGCTCTTTGAATCTGATCCCACCTAAATTCACACAACAGAAGATTTCCCCACAAATGTTCATTACAGATTTATTTAAACATTACTGATATTATAGGTGCATCTTTGGATTCTTTTGTTAAAATGACCATTTATCAAATGTTTATAGTTTAATAAGTAGAAGAAACAACTGTAAAAAGAGATGTTTTTCTAGAAAAGGCAGAGTTCGCACCTGTGCCTTGATATTGGGGAGACAGGAGAGAAGGCTGCTATACCCCCAGCTCAATGCTCTTCTGTCCCCCCAAGGGTAGCCAGAGCCTTGACCTATAGCAAACTCTACTTGGTGGTGCTATCACCTGGACACAGTGTGAGAAATCAGGTAAAAAGGAGAGAGAAGTGTGAAGTGTGCTCACGTTTCTTTATCCTCTCCCTTACCAATGATCATTGCAGTTTCACTCAGAACTTCAGTTTAATCTCTTGTCTGCTTTGGAAGGAAGAAAGTATGTTAAAAAAAATAAAAAGGAACAGCAAGAAAACATAGCTGGAAAGGCAAGGGTTCTGTTCTTTGTTAAGAGATTAATGTTCCTAAACTCCCAGGAGACTCTCCTGGCTACTGTGACCACTTGTTTTTTTTTTTTTTTGAAAAAGTGTGATCTTGGGGAAACTCAGGGGAAACATTTTTCTTCATTTTCTTCTCAAAATAGAGGCAGGAATAAGGCAGGGGAAAGTGTAGATGAGTAAATACAGCCACTGTCACCTTAGCATAATTGGTGATAAAGTGCTGGTGCTTCTTATTTTTATTCTATTGAGTCATTTTTTAATTGGCTGTCCTTGAAATCGTGGTTGTCTTTTTTTTTTTTTGGCTGACTTCTTCACTTCTGTTTTTCTGGTAATGACCTTTTTTCAGGGGTGGGACAACTATACTCTGGTGCATGATCAAATAGTCAGCCAGTATTTCTTGGTGTTATAAACCCATTAAATCTGTCATTTCTCGCAGTATGCTGGGAAGTGCTGTTTACAGCCGCTTTTCGTAGTGTAGAACCTGTCTTCTTTTGAGAGCTACGGAAGCTCCTCCTCTGATAATCCATCTCCTGCTTTATCAGAGCCAAACTCTGCAAAAACTTCCAACACCTGTGGATGTGCTGAACCCTATGAGTTGCCTAAAGCTAGTACTGCAGGTGACATTTTGAGATGCTTCTGGAAGACTTTTTCAACTCAGAGCAGTCGTTCTCAAACACTAGCATGCATTAGAATCACCTGGAGGGCTTGTTAAGCCCCATTGCAGGGCTCCATCTGGAGAGACTGACTCAGTAGGTGTGGGAGGCAGCCTGAGAATTTTCATATTTAACAAATCCAGGTGCCGCCCGCGCTGCTGCTGATCTTGATACCATACTCCAAGATCCACAGAGATTTATGGCTCAAATGGGTGTGTAAACACCCTAGGTAAAATGGAGGAACCAGGGCAGTAAATCTTTGAATTAATGTTTGTGAAATATCACAGAGTGCAGAGTATTAACACGAGGAGTTTGGGGAGTGTTTCAGGTAAGTGTATACAATTCCTGCCACCTAGGATCTTCACAGTAACTTTAAGACTTTTCCAAGTAACTCTATTAATCTCATGGAGAATGTTATTTAACAAAATTCTTCTACTTTTAATATAAAATAGTAATCAGATTGTTTCTTGTTCAGTGTAAAATGAAATATTATTTCACATAAGCAGCAATTTACTATTTTTTCAGTATTTTCCCTATAAAACAATAACTTGAGAGTTACTCTAACATAGAAAAGATGTGGACGTCAAAAACTTAGCCAATATGTTGCAACAAGAATGATTTCACTGTTGAGTGCATTTATAAAAGCCGATTTCACTTATATTTCTGGCTCCATCGTCTATAAACAAAGTTGCTTTTATTAAGATCATGTGCTTCAAGGGCTTCAGGACCAGATGGTGGCTATGGGTTGCTCTTTAGACCACAGCCTGAAAGCTTTGCTTAGGGAGCCAAGGAGCTTTGGGCTGGTATCTCCCTCTGTTATTTAGGCAAATTATGTATCCCCTTGTAAAGAAACAGTCCTAGGCTTTGCTGACTTCTCTATTGTGTGTTTGTTTCTTTGCCTTGTGTTCGCATCTTTATTTCTTTTACTCTGTTTCTTTGCTTTAATTTACTGTTCTTTCAACTTTGTGAAATTAATGCTTTAGATCATCGATTATCAGATTTTTGTATTTTCTTCTGTGTGCATAAAAAGCTATAAATTATCCTTTAAGCACAGCTTTAGTACCTCCTGTGAATTTTGATGTTTATTTTTATTATGTCAGTTTAAGATGTATTCTAATTTCTATCATTTCTTGGGTCTATGAGTTATATAGAAGTTTATTTTTAAACATGTGGGGGTTATTTAATGTCTTTGAGCATAAAAGTTCTTTATCTTTAAAACACAATAGTTGTTAGGAGGAGTAAATGAGCTAATGTAATCAAAATCCTTGGAACAGTGTCTGGCAAAGAGAATTTTCAACAAAGAGTTCAGTTCAGTTGCTCAGTTGTGTCCGACTCTTTGTGACCCCAGGGACTGCGGCATGCCAGGCCTCCCTGTCCATCACCAACTCCTGGAATTTACTCAGACTCATGGTCATTGAGTTGGTGATACCATCCAACCATCTCATCCTCTGTCGTCCCCTTCTCCTCCCGCCTTCAATCTTTCCTAGCATCAGAGTTTTTTCAGATGAGTCAGTTCTTCGCCTCAGGTGGCCAAAGGATTGCAGTTTCAGCTTCAGCATCAGATCTTCCAATGAATATTCAGGACTGATTTCCTTTAGGATGGACTGGTTTGATCTTGCAGTCTGAGGGACTCTCAAGAGTCTTCTCCAACACCACAGCTCAAAAGCGTTAATTCTTTGGTGCTCAGCTTTCTTTATAGTCCAACTCTCACATCTATACATGACCACTGGAAAAACCATAGCTTTGACTAGACAGACCTTTGTTGGCAAAGTATTGTCTCTGCTTTTTAATAAAGATTAGCTATTGCTATTATTATTATTGTTTTAAATATGCTCCAAGTGTTCAAGATAGAAAACATAGATAGCTTACTTTCCTATAAATAGTTTGGGTTGGGGAAAAAAATTTCCACAATATATATGAAACACAATATTTGTTGTACTCTACAGATTTACTCTATGGACATTTACTGATTAATGGATTTAGCCATTCTTTTCAAGGGTTCACTTTTCTGTTGACTTTATTATATAGTAAAGGCCCTGAAAAAGTGTGATTCTTGTCTTTATTTAAGTGACTTTATATCCTAAAGTCTAAAATACATGATTTTATTTTTTAAAAAGTAAGATGCATCTAAATTCTTGAGTATATTTAATGTATTATTAGTTTAACTCACAAAACTTGAAGTTAACATTTGTTGATATCTTTTATTTTAAAAAATACAATTTGTTGTTGTTGGTTTTGACTCACAAAATTGACTTTATGACTCACAAGTGTATCATATTCCATAGCTTAGAAAGTGCTGACTTACATATTTCATAATTTATTTCCTGTGGCTGGCAGATTGCTATATAGGGTTACTGAGCCAGGAAAGTGGACAAATGGTTATTAGGCATATATTCAACAATATCCTACTACAAGAGTCCCAGTGTGGTAACATGGCTGTCTTTGACCTCTCTGCTTTCCTTTTGGTAAGTGCCTCCTACCACCTGTTTCCATCTCATGGCCCCTATTATTGTAAGATCTCCAACAGGGATGTTTTAATTCAGCAACTGTCATTTTAATTCAAATGGCTTGCTGACAAGTATGGGCAATTCAAATGATTCTTAGTCATTTCACTTTTCTTCAGGACTGTCTCATGTCTAGTCTTCCCAGGGCTGGAGAAGATATTACATATGGGTTAGGGCAGGACTCCGTCTCAGGACTACCAGCTATCACGGCTTTGTCTGGCTGGTGCAACTCCACTCAAACATTTTAGGGGAGATGTTTGGTGGAGTCACCTTTTTTTTTTTTTCCAGGTTTTTTTTTTTTAATCTCTTTCAGTCAAGTTTTCCCTTGACATTTAGTTGCCAGTGGAAAAAACTTACCCAGGTGATTCCAATGTGCAGCCAGGATCAAAAGCCACTGAGAAGCTGATCTAGGATGTTTCATTTTCTCTTCTTTCACTTTCTTAGCCAGTCTCCCCTCAAAATAACTCTACATGACCATGTTAAGAAAATGGCTTTTTATTCTTCACTTAGTGACAAAGTTTAAATTGCAAAAACCCCTGGGAGTTCCTCAAAATTAAACTTAAAATTATTATTGAACCAGCAATTCTACCGAATGAATTGAACACAGGTGTTCAAACAAAAACTTCTACTTGAGTGTGATATTGTGATTTATAATAAGAAATATATATTTGGTTTTCACCCCATTTGTGGATCACAGCTCCTAAAACCTTTGGAATTTCTTACATGAGGAGTCTTAAAGTGACTTTTGGAAATCTCCTGATGACCAGGGCATGTTGGCAGGAAAACAGATCATCTGTTAAGAGGGTTGGAACCTTCAGGCCCACCCCCTGACCAACTGGTGGAGGAGAGGGGCTGGAAGTTGAGTCAATAAGTGGCCAGTGACAGTCATGTCTATGTAATGTGTGCATGCATGTGTGCTAGTTGTGTCTGACTCTTTGTGACCTCGTGAACTCTAACCCACCAGGTCCTCTGTCCATGGGATTTTCCAGGCAATACAGGGGTGGGTTGGTATTTCCTGCTTCAGGGGATCTTCTCAACCCAGGGATCGAACAGGAGTTTCCTACATTGGCTGGCAGATTCTTTATCAACTGCACCATCTGGGAAGGCACCTATGTAATGAAGTCACCATAAAAACCCAAAATGAGGCATTTTGGAGAACTTCCAGGTTGGTGAGCGCATCGAGATTTGGGGAGCCTCTGCCCCTTCCCAGCACTTGTCCTTCATGTCTCTCCCATCCTACTGTTCCTGAGCTATGTACTTTTAAAACTTTACTAATTTAATTAGCTGCACTGGGTCTTATTGAGGCATGCAGGATCTTTAGTTGTGGTATGTGAACTCTTCATTGTGGCATGTGATATCTAGTTCCGTGACCAGGAATCAAACCTGGGCCTCCGACTTTGGGAGCAAAAAGTCTTAGCCATTGGATCACCAGGGAAGTCCCCTGAGCTATATTCTTTTGTGATAAGCTGGTCAAGGTAAGTAAACTGCTTCTTTGAGTTCTGTGAACCACTCTAGCAAATTAATTGAACTAAGGAGAGGTTGTTGGAAGCTTTTATCTGTAGTCAGAAGCACAGGTTGCAACCTGGGCTTGAAACTGGCATCTGAAGTTGTGGGGCAATCTTGTAGGACTGAACCCTTAAGTTGTGGAATCTAATGATATCTCTGGGTAGAGAGGGTCAGAATTCAATTATAAGATAAATCAATCAGTCCAACTGGTGTAGAATTACGCAATGGTATAGGGAAAACACATACAGGACGGTATTGGGTGCAGAATGCTTACAAATGTTCGTAACAGCATTATTCATAGTAGCTAAAAAGTGGAAATGATTCAAGTGTCTGATGAATGGATAAACACATGTATTCTATTCATGCAATGAAAAGTTATTCAGCCATAAAAAAGATTGAAGTGATACAAGATAAACAGTCAGTCTCTCCCATCAGGAAGCTTCAAGAAGCATCTTACCCTTAACCATCAGAGGGCAGAAAGAATGAAAACCACAATCACAGAAAACTAACCAAACTGATCACATGAACCACAGCCTTGTCTAACTCAATTAAACTATGAGCCATGCCGTGTAGGGCCAGCCAAGATGGATGAGTCATAGTGGAGAGTTCTGACAAAACATGGTCCACTGGAGAAGAGAATGGCAAACCACTTCAGTATTCTTGCCTTTAGAACCCCATGAACAGTATGAAAAGGCAAAAGATATGACACTGAAAGATGAACTCACCAGATCAGTAGGTACCCAATACACCACTGGAGAATAGTGGAGAAATAACTCCAGAAAGAATGAAGAGATGGAGCCAAAGTGAAAATAACGCCCAGTTGTGGATATGACTGGTGATGGAAGTAAAGTCCAGTGCTGTAAAGAACAATATTGCATAGGAACCTGGAATATTAGGTCCATGAATCAAGGTAAATTGGAAGTGGTCAAACAGGAGATGGCAAGAGTGAACATCGATATGTTAGAAATCAATGAACTAAAATGGACCAGAATGGGTGAATTTAATTCAGATGACCATTATATCATCTACTACTGTGGGGAAGAATCCCTTAGATGAAATGGAGTAGCCATCATAGTCAATAAAAGTCTGAAATGCAGTACTTGGAAGCAATTTCAAAAATGGCAGAATGATCTCTGTTCGTCTCCAAGGCAAACCATTCAGTATCACAAATCCAAGTCTATGCCCCAACGTCTAATGCTGAAGAAGCTGAAGTTGAATGGTTCTATGAAGACCTATAAGACATTCTAGAACTAACACCAAAAAAGATGTCCTTTTCATCATAGGAGACTGGAATGCCAAAGTAGGAAGTCAAGAGATACCTGGAGTAACAGGCAAGTTTGACCTTGGAGTACAAAATGAAGTAAGGCAAAGGCTAACAGAGTTTTACCAAGAGAACATGCTGGTCATAGCAAACACCCTCTTCCAACAACACAAGAGAAGACTCTACACATGGACATCACCAGATGGTCAATACTCAGATTGATTATATTCTTTGCAGCTGAAGATGGAGAAGCTCTATGCTATGCTATGCTATGCTAAGTCACTTCAGTCATGTCCGAATCTGTGTGACCCCAGAGATGGCAGCACACCAGGCTCCCCCCATCCCTGGGATTCTCCAGGCAAGAACACTGAAGTGGGTTGCCATTTCCTTCTCCAATGCATGAAAGTGAAAAGAGAAAGTGAAGTTGCTCAGTCGTGTCCAACTCCTAGCGACCCCATGGACTGCAGCCCACCAGGCTCCTCCATCCATGGGATTTTCCAGGCAAGTGTACTGGAGTGGGGTGCCATTGCATTCTCCAGGAGAAGCTCTATACAATCAGCAAAAACAAGACCAGGAGCTGCCTGTGGTTCAGATTATCAACTCCTTATTACCAAATTCAGATTTAAATTGAAGAAAGTAGGGAAAACCACTAGACCATTCAGGTATGATCTAAATCAAATCCCTTACGATTATACAAATGGCAAACAGATTCCAGGGATTAGATCTGATAGAGTGCCTGAAAACCTGTGGACGGGGGTTCATGACATTGTACAGGAAGCGGAGATCAAGACCATCCCCAAGAAAAAGAAATGCAAAAAGGCAAAATGGTTGTCTGAGGAGGCCTTACAAATAGCTGAGAAAAGAAGAGAAGCTGAAGGCAAAGGAGAAAGGAAAAATATATCCATCTGAATGCAGAGTTCCAAAGAATAACAAGGAGAGGTAAGAAAGCCTTCCTCAGTGATCATTGCAGAGAAATAGAGGAAAACAATAGAATGGAAAAGAGGAGATCTCTTCAAGAAAATTAGAGATACCAAGGGAACATTTCATGCAAAGATGGGCACAATAAAGGACAGAAATGGTATGGACCTAACAGAAGCAGAAGACATTAAGAAGAGGTGTCAAGAAAACAGAACTATACAGAAAGGATCTTAATGACCCAGATAACCATGATGGTGTGATCACTCACCTAGAGCCAGACATTCTAGAGTGCGAAGTCAATTGGGACTTAGGAAGAATCACTACAAACAAAGCTAGTGGAAGTGATGGAATTCCAGTTGAGTCATTTTGAATCCTAAAAGATGATGCTGTGAAAGTGCTGCACTCAATATGCCAATAAATTTGGAAAACTCAGCAGTGGCCACAGGACTGGAAAAGGTCAGTTTTCATTCCAATCCCAAAGAAAGGCAATTCCAAATATTTCAAACTCTTGCACAAATGCATTCATCTCACATGCTAGAAAAGTAATACTGAAAATTCTCCAAGCCAGGCTTCAACAGTATGTGAATTGAGAACTTCCAGATTTTCAAGATGGATTTAGAAAAGGCAGAGGAACCAGGGGTCAAACTGCCAACGTCTGCTGGATCATTGAAAAAGCAAGAGAGTTCCAGAAAAACATCTATTTCTGCTTTATTGACTATGTCAAAGCCTTTGTGTGGATCACAAAAAACTGGAAAATTCTTCAAGAGACGGGAATACCAGGCCACCTTACCTTCTCCTGAGATATCTGTATGCAGTCAAGAGGCAACAGTTAGAACCAGAAATGGAACAGACTGGTTCCAAATTGGGAAAGGAGTACATCAAGGCTGTATATTGTCACCCTACTTACTTAACTTCTATGCAGAGTATATCATGCAAAATGCCAGGCTGGATGAAACACAAGCTGGAATCAAGATTGCTGGGAGAAATATCAGTAACCTCAGATATGCAGATGATACCACCGTTATGGAAGAAAGTGAAGAGAAAATAAAGAGCCTCTTGATGCAGGTGAAAGAGGAGAGTGAAAAAGCTGGCTTAAAACCCAACATTCAAAAACTAAGATCAGGGAATGTGGTTCCATCATTCATGGCAAATAGAAGGGGAAAAAAAATGGAAACAGTGACAGACTTTATTTGCCTGGCCTCCAATATCACTGCATATCGTGACTGCAGCCATGAAATTAAAAGATGCTTGTTCCTTGGAAGAAAAGCTATGACTAACCTAGACAGCATATTAAAAAGTGGAGACATTACTTTGCCAACAAAGGTCCATCTAGTCAAAGCTATGGTTTTACCAGTAGTCATGTATGGATGTGAGAGATGGACAATAAAGAAAGCTGAGTGCCGAAGAATTGATGCTTTTGAACTATTGTGTTGGCGAAGACTCTTGAGAGTTCCTTGGACTGCAAGGAGATCAAACCAGTCAATCCTAAAGGAAATCAATATTCATTGGAAGTTCTGATGCTGAAGCTGAGGCTCCAATACTTTGGCCACCTGATGCAAAGAACTGACTCATTGGAAAAGACCCTGATGCTAGGTAAGACTGAAGGCAGGAGGAAAAGGGGATGACAGAGGATGAGATGGTTGGATGACATCACTAACTCAATGGACATGAGTTTGAGCAAGCTCTGGGAGTTGGTGATGTACAGGGAAGAAGCCCGTCGTGCTGCAGTCCATGGGGTAGCAAACTGTCAGACATGACTGAGCAACTGAACTGAACTGATACATGAGACAGCATGATGAACCTTGAAAACTTTATGCTAAGTGAAAGAACTCAAACACAAAATGTCACATGGTATATGATTCCATTTATATAGAATATCCGAATAGGTAAATCCACAGAGGTGGAAAACAGGTTAGTGGTTTCCAGTGGAAAATGGAAAATGACTTCTTAAAGAAGTCATTTTCTTTTGAGGTGATGAAAATATTTTGAAACTAGAGAGGTGATGTTTGGGCTTCCCAGGTAGAGCTAGTGGTAATGAATTCGCCTGCCAATGCAGGAGACATAAGAGATGTGGGTTTGATTCCTGGGTCAGGAAGATCCCCTGGAGGGCATGGCCATCTACTCCAGTATTCTTGCTTGGAGAATCTCAGGACAGAGGAGCCTGGCAGGCTACAGTCCATGGGATCACAAAGAGTCGGACATGACTGAAGGAACTAAACATGTGTGCAGAAGTGACGTTTACATAGCGCTGTGAGTGGACTGAAATGTACTGAACTGTAGGTTATGTGAATTTTACCTCAATTTTAAAAAATGAACAAACCAAAACAAGATAGTACTAGAAAATCTGCATAGAGATACCTTTGACTACAAATATAGTCTCTCTTATTTACTACCAAGAACACAAAAACACAATGCTGGGAGAGGTAAATAGTATTAGAGAAGGATTTACCTGCAGCTGCTGCAGCTTTAGTCAGAGGGTCCCTCATGTGCATGCTCCTATTTTAAGTTCCTGTTTGGGGCACTTGTACTGTCTTTGAAACTAAAGTACTTCATCTATAAAACCTAAGAGTTGTGATGATTGAGTTGATATAAAGTCCTAGATTTTATAAAAATCACAAAAATAATATATTCTAACTTCAATTAATTGAGACTGCTCTTTCTGCTCTAAATTTTGGGTCATGTTTCCTTTCAGATTATGATGGTTAAGTGGCCATGGACACTTGGAATTAAGCTGATGGGAGTTTGAATTGGATATTCACCTAGTTTGGGTTATGTGTGATTCATACAGGTTACATGTATAAAACTTAGTGTGGTGGGCTGTACAGTGGCCCCCAGAGATGCCTAGGACCTATCTCCTGGAGCCTGTGAATGTTACCTTATATGACAAAGAAGACTGCAGATATGATTAAGAATTTTGAGGCAGGGAGACTGTATGAGAAGGTCCTAAAAGCAATCACAAGTGAACCTATAAAAAGGAGGCAGAGGAAGATTTGACACAAAAAGAAGGCAAAATGGCCACGGAAGCAAGAGGCTACACTGCTGGTTTTGAAGATGGAGGAAAGGTTTCACAAGCCAAGGGATGCTGGAAAAGCAAGGAAATGAATTCTCCCCTACAGCCTCTTGAGGGAGGGTGGCCTGCTTGATCTTGACCCATGAAACTGATTTCACATTTCTGACCTCTGGAACCATAAGGGAATATGTGTGTGTTCTCAGCCACCACGCGTGTGGTAACTTGTTACAGCAGTCATAGGAAGGTAATATACAGGGAGAGCTAAGTTGCTGCTAGCTACACTGGTGTGGGAATGGCTTCTATAAACTGTGTGTGACATGTTTTTTTGCTTGCCAGGTTATTGGATTATTTTAGCATTTCAGATGCATGTTGTCCTGATAAAATCCTGTGGTTCCGGATGACATGGCACACCCCAAATGGCAGGTGTGATAAAAAAAAAACCTGAAGAGGGAAGTATTCAAGTGGCCAAACCCCTAACATTCAGTAATAAGTCAATGTGTACAGTATTAACTATAAGAGTAAGTATACCAGCTTCCCTGGTGGCTTAGACAGTAAAGAATCCTCCTGCAATGTGGGAGACCTGGGTTTGATCCCTGGCTTGGGAAGATCCCCTAGAGGAGGGTGTGACAACCCACTCCAGTATCCTTGACTGGAGAATTCCCACGGACAGAGGGGCCTGGCAGGCTACATGGGGTCACAAAGAGTCAGATATGACTGAGCGACTAAGCACAACCAAGAATATAGTTCATAAAAGTGGAGACAGAAGACATAAAGATGTTGGTAAGGACTAGGACCTTCTCAAGCGAGAAGTGAAAAAGCAGCAGGAAGATGAAAAGGACAGAAAAGAAAATGTCAGTTAGTCAACAGAAGGACATGAAGATCAGCCATAGCTGGTCGTTGATTTTGATACGTACTCTTGGTTTCCCTGCTGGCTCAGACAGTAAAGGATCCATCTGCAATGCAAGAGACCTGGGTTTGATCCCTGGGTTGGGAAGATGCCCGGGAGAAGGGAGTGCAACCCACTCCAGTATTCTCGCCTGGTGAATACCATGAACAGAGGAGCCTACAGTCTATGGGGTCTCAAAGAATGGGAAACAACTGAGCAGCTAACACTGCCACTCATCTCCCATTATGACTTATGATAAGCACTACTCCATTCAACGATGGCTAATGACTTTTTTCAGAAAAATCATGATCCCATAATATTCGTGAAATATCAAAACAGGACATAAATGGACAAAAATGTTTCTTAATTAGATATTTTGGAAAAAGAAAATCATTGCTATAAGATGGGGCAAGCTAAAGCTGTAGGAGTACAAGTATTGTATTAATGGAAATGTATCAGGCAGTTAATTAATACAAGTATTATACACTTCTGGATTTTGTAATATGCTCTTTACCACTTTTTAGAAGTTTCTACTTTAACAATTTCTTTTTTAATTTTAAATAAATATTCACTTGAATTTAATATTTTATAATCTGTCTAATGCATCTCATATTCTGTCCCTGTGTCAAATAGTCTACATGTACTTATATATTCATTTTATTAAAATATCTATTTATATTTTATGGTTTTATTCACTTTATATTCATTTATACTTTATGTTACTCAGATAAAGGGTAAATGTCTAGTTTTCTTTTTTATTCTGTGGGTAGAAGATTTTCATTCACTGAACAGCTGACCAATTTACAAGAAATGAGGTGAAATTTGAGGGAATAAACTTGAATTTTAAAAAATTCCTTCAGCAATGTCTAGCTTACAATTCATTCAAGTAAACATAATGCTTAAGCAATTTCCAAAGTCTTGATAAGATGCCGTCAATATGATTTAAACGTGAGATTAGCTAATGTAAGTGGCAATTAGATTTAGCTTATACATTTGGAGCTATGATGGAAAGCTCCTGTGGGTACTCTTTTATTGCACACAAAAAGAAAGATGAGAAAAAAAGAGTTGTGTTCCCCTGTATTTTTCCTAAGGTGCATTGCTTTGCAAGATCCTCAGAGAGCAAAAGGATAGATGAGTTATATGAAAGAAACCTATATAGAGGATTTAATTATTTCAAAATTGCCCATTTTTTTTTTCCACCAGCAATAACTACAGAAGCCTTCATTTAAAAAAGTCAATTTTCCTAGGGAAAACAGCAAATAAATACAGCATCTAACTATAATAAGTAATTTTGTACCCTCCTTCAAAGGTTTTCATTCTGAAGAGTCAGGTTAGTTTTAATTCCCATCTAGCCTCTAGTGTGCTTTGACTGATTCCCTAAAGAATAGTAGCATTGATGACCTTGGAGAGACTGTGCTCCCAGGCATATCTGATGGTCATTTAGGCCATTACATTTCAGCGTTCAACATCAAAAATTTACTTCCAGTGCCAAATTTGCTTAGATTTCACCCAGATTTGCCTTTGCCTCCCATCCTTGATATATGAGTATTAATTAACAACTACATGATCATCTCATACATCCAGAATGTCAGAGACATGAAGACCCTCAGAGACCATCTCTTTCAACACTCGTATTTTTATAACAGATAAGGGAGGCCCAGGGTGGAGGAGGTGCCTTCTGACACACTGGCCTTTATTTGTAGACGTAGAGCCAGAAGGACACCCTGTGGCATTTCCCATCACATTTCCTGCTTGTTACCTTTCATGAGCTGGGCTGTGACATGGATTCAGAGTCATTACGCATGAAATCACAGTCATAAAGCATACCCTTCAGGCCCTCTGATGAAACAGTTAGCCTATTATAAAACAGCTGAAAAAAAGTCATCCATTGTTCTCTCAGATGTTTCTCAAAACAATTTTTATTAAAAGCAAATAAAATGAAACATAAGTATCCAGATATGCCCTTTAAAATAGAGATTTTTGTGATTGTGTTAATTCATTCAGTGTCAGTTGCACTTCGATACATTTCATGAAGTAGAGCTGCAGAATGAAAACCACTTAAAAGGCAAATTTTCAAAAGAGATTCATGAAATAATTCACATGCATTTAAATTTATTTAAATCTTACAGTTCACCTTTTTAAGCATATTCACAGAATTGAACAAATAGCACAATATAATTTTAGAACATTTTCATCACCCCCTCCCACCAAAGTAATCCCATATCCATTAGCAATCACTCTCCATTCCTGCCATCCACTCCCCCAACCTGAGGCAAGAGCTAATGAACTTTCTGTCTGTATAGATTTGTCTGTTCTAGACATTTCACATGAATGAAATCTTACAAAATGTGGTATTTTATGACTGGCTCTGGTTTCTCTCACTTAGCATAACATTGTCAAGTTTTAGTCATGTTATGACATACGTAAATACATCATTGTCTTCTATGTCTAAATAATGTTGTTGTATGCATAAACCATGTTTTATTTACACATTCATCAATTGATGACTATCTGGATGGTTTCTACTTTTTTTGGCTAGTATGAATAATATTGCTATGAACATTTGTAGATAAGTTTTTGGGTGGCATATGTTTTCATTTCTCTTGGGAATATACCTAAAAGTGGAATTTCTGGATCACACGGTAACTGTATGTTTAACATTTTGAGAAACTGCCAGACTGTTTTCCAAAGTGACTGTGCTATTTTATAATCTCACCAGCAGTATATGAAGCTTCCAATTTCTCCCCATCTTGGAAAAGGCAAATTTTACAATTTTAACTGGCAAATATTCAATTATTGAGTATCTCCTAGGTGAAAGATCCTAGGTGCTGTAATTTTGGAAATCAACCCTGAATATTCACTGGAAGGACTGATCCTGAAACTGAAGCTCCAATACTTTGGCCACCTGCTACGAAGAGCCAACTCATTAGAAAAGACCTTGATGCTGGGAAAGATTGAAGTCAGGAGGAGAAGGAGATGATTGAGGATGAGATGGTTGGATGGCATCACCGACTCAATGGACCTGAGTTTGAGTAAGCTCTGGAAAATGGTAAAGGACAGGAAGGCCTGGTGTGCTACAATCCATGGGGTCCACACAGAGTTGGACATGACTGAGAGACTGAACACCAAGAATTTTGGAAATACTTTGAATTAATTTGTGGGAAAACTTAGAACTTTTCTAAAGTGGATTCCTTCCTGAAGGGAATTATGTCAGTGTCTAATGAAGAGATAGAAATTACACTGGTAATATGAATAGGGAAAATTTCATATTAAATAATTATTAAGTAGTAAAAGATAATTAACTACAAAAGTGAAAGTTGCTCAGTTGTGTCCGACTTTTTGCGACCCCATGGACTGTATAGTCCATGGAATTCTCCAGGACAGAATACTGGAGTGGGTAACTGTTCCCTTCTCCAGGGGATTTTCCCAATCTAGGAATCAAACCCAGGTCTCCCACATTGCAGGTGGATTCTGTACCAGGGAAATGCAAAGGGGTAAGTTAAATGCTAAAGAACACAGGAATAGAAAGCATAAGGAGCAGCTATGCCTTCTAGGGCTGAGCAAGAATACTCAAGGGAGGAATAAACTTGGGAAAGGGTTACCCTCCTCTGAGGGCTGAGATCTAGACCTTGTTGGAGAGAGAGACTGGTCCACTGGATGGTGAAGTTTTATGAGCTGCCACTCGCCAGGGCTGCCAAGCAGTGAGCCAGGAAAGCCCTACTAGGATCTGGCAAGACCTATGGGAAGGTGGGTGCCACTGAGTCTTCCACATACTGTTGGCAAGCAAGCTGCCTATTCACCGGGAAACTCAGTGGGAAGCTCCCACTGGACAGTGATGCCACTGCAGGGGATCGTCCACACACCACAGATGGCAAGCCACAGGAGCAAGAAGGACAAGGAGGAATGAAGAAGGAATGTGCTTTCCTCTGCTATACCTTGCAGTAGCCCTCCTACACTCTACCAACAAAGCATAACATAGCACCAGATGGCAACAGAGATGTGTTTACACAGTCCACATTAGGGCAAAAAGTGAAAGAAAGTGAAAGTTGCTCAGTTGTGTCCAACTTTTTGTGAATTATCCATGGAATTCTCCAGGGAAGGATACCGGAGTGGGTAGGCATTCTCTTCTCCAGGGGATCTTCCCAGCCCAGGGATTGAACCCAGGTCTCCCGTGTTGCAGATGGATTCTTTGCCATCTGAGCCACCAGGGAAGCCCAGATTAGGGCAGCACAGGTGGAGTTAGAGTTGAGAGGCTATGAGCCAATAACCAGCAGTCTCCTCCTTTGGCTACTGACTTCCACATGCATCCTTTTAGGCGTATTTGAACTTTGTCAACACAAAGCTTCATAGAACTCTGTTCTTCTTCATAGAAGTGCAGAATTTCTCACTTCTGCCTCCAGTGAGGAGATAGTTTCAACAGTCATTTATATCCTCCACTGGTGATGTTACTTACTCTTCAAATTTACTCACAGTTCCCTTGAGCATTCTCTTACCTAAAAGCTAAATTGCAGCGTTTACATTCAACAATTTATATGTAAAATAATGAAGGGAAGAAAGAAAAAAAGAAAATGGTTAAATGTACAAATGGTAACATACAAATACACTCATACACCTAAAGTACAAAAAACCTGTAAAACTACTGCAGTTCTCATTTCTGTAATTGATAGAGAGGCCAGAGTTAAAGTGTATGGATTTCTCCTTTTTCTACTGTTTATTCTACATACCCATGGCCCTTAGATGGTCAGGGTTCTATACCTGGTGGAGTGATCCAAACCTTCATTTCCAAGAATCTGAGTTCTCAATAATCCTCACTTTAAAAGTTTTGATTCCTGTAGTTTCCTCAGTAACCTTTACTGTTGGTGCCCCCAGAAGATCCCCTGCATTCCACAGTCCTCGCCTCCGTTGTGAAGTAGCACCCTAAATTCACCCTGGTAACCAATCACACCAGCCAACAGAATTACCCCCTTTTCTGAGTTTTGATTCAGTGGCATAAGGAGTACAAAATGCCCTGATGACATTCTCATCCTATGACTTAATGGAACCATTTTATATCCTTTGGTGGATATTCTACATATAATATATATTCTTTCTCAGATTCTTTTCCATGAAAGATTACAAGATGTTGTATATAGTTCCCTGTACTACACAGTAGGATTTTGTTTATCCATTTTGCATATAGTAACATGTATCTGTTAATCCCAGATTCCTAATTTATCCCTCCCCTCATCTTCCCCCTCTGGCAAACATAAATTTATTTTCTATGTCTGTGAGTCCATTTCTGTTTTGTAAAATAAGTTCCATTGTGTTTTTGTTTTCAGGTTCCATCTATAAGGGATATCATATGTCTTTCTGTCTGACTTACTTCACTTAGTATGATAATCTCTAGGTCCATCCATATTGCAGCAAATAGCATTATTTCATTTATTCATGACTGAGTAGTACTCTAGTGTATGTAAATGCCACTTCTTCATCCATTCATCTGTTGATGGGCATTTAGATTGTTACCATGTCTTAGCTATTGTGAACAGTGCTGCTAGGAACATTGGGTGCATGTATCTTTTAGAATTTAGAGTTTTCATCTTTTCTGGATATATTCCCGGGAGTGGGATTTCTGGATCATAACTCTATTTTTTTAAAAATATATTTTATTGAAGTATAATTGATTTATAATGTGTTAATTTATGCTATACAGCAAGGTGATTCAGATATGCATATATGTATACATATTCTTTTTCATTATGCTTTATTACAGGATATTGAATGTGGTTCCTTGTGCTATACAGTAGAGCCTTGTTGCTTATCCATTCTATATATAATAGTTTGCATCTATATACAGAGCTTCTCAAGGATACAGGTGCTCCACCTAATTATATATTTATCAGTGATTTAATGAAGGGAGTATATTCTGGGTCTTCTTGTGGAATATAACTGGGAGGTAGGGGTACAGGTCATACATAGAAAATCTCTAACACTAATGTTTCCCGTAGCTTTTGTAGACCACTCTTGAGAGCAGGTTTCAGGCAACCAGCACACCAATTGTTAGAGCTACTTCTAGCTGCACAAGCTAACATATGAAATCCAAAATTGCTATTAAGTATACCCATATCAAGGAATTTGGCTCAATCTAATTATATTCCATCTTCTTTGTTCTAACACCCTTATAATCTATTTCCACATGTATTCTCTAGGTTTATGCCCATACACTTAGCAAAATCTTGCAATTCTTATGGAGAGGGAGCTATTTTCTTCAGTGTTACAGTGTGTGCCCAGATCCCTGGAGCACGCTGAGAATTAGCCCTGGTTATGGATCTAGTGGCCACAAGAGGTAGTTGTAATTGTGGTAGGTCTTGAAGAGAGGGATCATTCTATTTCAAGTCATCTTCTCCAGATGATGTTACCACAGGCTTCAATCAAAGAAAGGCTAGTGTCCTCAAACAAAAGAAGGCAAGCTACTTCCACTGGTAAGAAAGACTCTGGTCGACTTGGGATTTGAGGATTGTCAATTTCATTTCAATACAACCAGATGTCCTCAGTCCACATTTTAGGTCTTCATTCTTTCCAAGTTAGTGCCCTCACTTTTACATCAGAAACTTAATGAGACTGTGAGTTCAACTGATGTAGAAAATTCAACAACCCGTTTTTTGCTGAATTTTTGTAAATTTTTTTTAGCAATGTCAGCTGATTGTCTACAACAAATTAGAGACAGCAAGTGTCTCTGGATTTTCTGATGCTGAATAGTTAAATAATACTTATCTTGGCCATTTTGATGTCTTATCTTATGGTATTATGGTTAGATTGCTTTCTGAGGACCACAGGATTCATTAAAAAATAGAACTACATTCAGTTCTGTCATCACTAACCTGCTCTTTTTTGATTTTGATACCTCAGTGTTATTAAATGCACTTTGTAGATAGACTTTTCCTCCTGACCTCCAAAGAGAGACACTGTGACTGTGTAAACATTCATAGGTTTTAGGCATCCTCACAAGGTACTGGTTTCATAATGCAATAAAATAGATAGGCTCAATGCAGTGAAGAACATAAATATCTGTCTGATTAGTTGAAGCTTCATGTTGAAGGTGGCTCTTCTGCTCCCACGCGGTTGTTTCTGAGTGACTGTGCTCCCAGGCGGTCCTGGGTCCCTGGGCCTCCTGGGTTGCTGTTGAAGCATTCCTGGTCCCTGTCTGCGGGGCATGCTTACTTTCGGTGGGTCATCCCACTGTGTTCGTGTTGTACATGAACTTGGGGGACTGTGTCATTATAGTTTCTCCTCTGATGTGAGGGGGGTGGGCTGGGGTGGGGGGAATCCAGAAACACTGCAGGATGCTGGAAGCACCCCCTCTTTCTCTGGAGACTTATCATCCAGGACCCTCTTTTTTAGGACAGCCCTTGCTCCAGTTTCTGTTCCCCTCTAATCTGGGGGAATATTTTTTCTTCTAGGGCTATGGAGGCTAAGTAAGAAATTATTGTCCTTTTTCCTTTTTCTCAGACACTTGAATGGCCTTGGTTCATTTTCTTAGCTTTAAGGGCTTAGTTCTTACACTCCCTCCCACGGCCCACCTCAGAAATCACTTCCAGGAAATCTCATAGGCCTTGTCTGCTTTCTGCCTCAACTTACCTCTAATGAACAAAGAGCTAACATTACGCTTGTGAAGGGGGAATATAGTAAAAAATGAACATAATGTAATACCCCACAACTCTTTTCTCAGCTTTTAAATAACTATTGGGAAATTTTAAAAATAGTGGACTAGTTGAAAGTTCACCAAGTAATTAAATTCTAGCGATTAATACATTGTTTATTTATTAAATAATGTGTATGTTTTAAATGTCATTATCTGTGGTATAAATATACATTGTAACCACTTTCTTTTAAGCATTTTTTCTGGAACTTTAACATTTGAATTGGATTCAGAGCACAGAACAAGCACATTTCTTAAAAGTGTCAGATTTGCTTGATTTTTTTGGCTCTGTGAAAAAGTAAATACAATATAAAACACCCATTTAATTATAGAGGTTAAGAATGTGCGTTAGGTAATTTATGCTTAAAAAATTCCCAAGTTATATAAACTTGTAGATTAAAAATGAGCTATGGTCATTTGGAGATGGCAGCAGAGCAATTGGTGGATTAAAGGATTTACATGCAAAGGTGAAGACTTCTTGAAACAACCAGAGTTTCCTTGCAAGTCTAACTCCCAGAGTAATTTGTTTCTAAAATATTGAAATGTCATGCAGGAAGATGTTCAAGGATAGGTAAAATTATCCAATCTGCTTTGATTATGCTGAATTGGAGGACAGGTCAAGAGTGTAACAAAAGCTAAAACAGGAGGAAATGAAATGAGCTTATTGTGAACATGGCCTTTTCCTGTTTTAAAAAAGAGGATAGTTTATGCTATTTTGAGAATTGTGAAGTGGGAGAAGCAGATCAGCCTTTCATGTTTCTGAAATAGAATTTTCCTGGCCCCACATCTCTCTCATTACTTGCCCCTGTTCTTGAAAAAAAAAAAAAAAAACACCTTCCTACATTTCTTCTGGAATAATTTCATAGTTGCATTTGCCAGATATTTAAGCATGAATGTGATAAGCAGTGCAAAGACCTTACTCTGTGGTGGTATGAAATGACCGAGAAAATACCGTTTTGGTAATGTTTGTCTTCTGTCCTTATTCTCCATCCCTACTAGTTGAGCGTAGCTGGAGGGAGGGCTGTGTGGATGTCTGAGTTCCCCTTTCTCCAGGAGAGAGTTCAGAGGCTTTTGCTGCACTGACCTCTTTTCCTGGGCCTGGTGCACTGGACTGTCGATGAGGCAACACTGGGAAGCTGAAGGGGGAGGTTGAACCACAGAGGATGTTGGAATGCTGAGACCCCTGGTGGTCATGAGAGACACTGTCTTTCAAAGTCAGGGCAAAGACCTATGGGGTGCATCCTGTGAATAACAGTCACCCATCACGAAATGAGCCAGTTGTGTGAGACAATAGACTTCAAGATTCTGCAACCAAGATAGACAGAGGACCAGACCAGAGACTCTTCCAAAAATGGGTTTCAAAAGCCCCAGTGTTCTTACATTGATGGGTGGGGTACATGCTGTTCTGAAAATGATTGAGATTGGATTTCACAAACCTCATGGGAAAGGGCTCATCCAGTGAGAATTTGGAAAAGTACAGAAGTGTGACATTTCATGGACCTGGGGGTTGTAGAACAAAACCTATACCCATCACATTTGTTTCAAAAGCATAAGCAGTAAGTAGGTCCTGCCTTCTCCCTCGATCTGCTCCTCACATATAGCCAAGGCAAGACCATTTCAGGTTCCCTCTTGGGCCAGATTACATTCTGTAAAGTGTTGAGGAATGTCAACAATTTAAAACTAGAGTTTACCAACTAACTACTTTGTTAGCCTGGTAGGTATTACCTTCTAGGTACTACACATATGAAGAGAAATGTGTGATATCTTGAGGAAGCAGAGTTTATACAGTAAATCTATAAAGTATTGACGACATCAGTAAAAGGTCTGTATAATGGATGTGGCCAGGGCTGGGGCTGGGAGGCCCAGCCCAGAAAGTAGTGCAAAGTAATGTCTTCAGTCATGTTTGATGGAGAAGGCAGCACATGTTTAGGCCCAAGGAAACAGAAGGGAATGTACAGAAATCTTATTTCTGTTCTGCAATGTCAGTTTCCCTGTTATAAAAACCTAAAATCATATAAAATGCAGTCTTTAGTACATGAGGCATCAGCGAGGTTGTTTATTATGAAAATCTGGAGACTTAGGTACGGATGAGGTTGATATTCTGAAGCTCATAGAATTTGCTAACATATTATTACTTAGGAAAAAAAGAGAAGATTGTAACTTGAAGAAAAAATGTAAATTATCCTAGGAAGAAAAGGAAATCAGAAATCTTGAAGGCTCCCTTGGAGAAAATCAGATCTGTAGTTCTAACCCTGAATCAAATGATATTGGTTGAGAGTTAATGTGCTCTGTGCTAGAGAAACAAATGAATGCCAGTCTTTCCAAGGGAGATGGTAGGCAATAATCCTCTAATTATCTTCAACTAGAAAAAATAAATTCAATAACCCACACTATTCAGCAACCCACACTATTCTTCAAGCCACTATCTCGAATCTTTTCCTCCCTCCTTTAGATTAAACTTCTAAAAATGGCAAAGATATATTTCTCTGAAAGGTTTGTTAATGAACAGATTCCTTTTGATAGAAGTCTAGGCAGGAATAGAGCTAATGAGAGAAATGTAATGGGCCATATGCAAAACAGAGACTACAGTGTTCAAGAATTATCTAGAAATAGTGTCTTGGTGTCAGTCCTAACAGCAAGAGACCAAGAGAAGTATAGCAGGGGGCCTCGTGCTATGCATTCCTCAGCAAAAAGTAGAACCTTATCAACCTAGAGATGAAGGCAGAAAGAACCTCTGGTCCTTGGGCATCCTTGGGCAAATCATTTACTTTTCTGGGCCTTCACTCCCTCATTGAGAACTTGAGGTCCTTGTTCAAGTCCCCAAATTTTCAAGACTCAGGAGCATGTTAATATGCTAATATTAATATCACATATTATTATGACACCAAGTAGCCTTAGTCCTACACTGAGCTGCAGGTACAATTGATGTATGTTTGTCTCCAGTCCATAGATTTGCATATTCACTAAGGATGAATCAGTCAAGGGCCAAAAATGGGAGTTTGAACAGCTGTAGAATGTATTCTTTGTTACAAGGCAACTTTTCACCAGAAAACAGAGAAGCTTATCTAAAAACTGCCATCTGGTGTTTGCATGGGTGTGGAGTGCTGGAGAGGGGAGGATGCTCCAGGAGATCAGGGAGGGGGTTGCTACAATATCTGAACCAATCAAAGAGCCTTGGAGGCTTGAATGATGACTCTCTTCACGTGGCCACATTTTCTCTTGTTCTTCAGAAGTCATGAGTTAGGTAATTTTTTTTTCCTGTGAAAAAAATAAAAGTGAAAATGCTCCATAGAATATAATAGCAACACACATCTCAGGATTAATTACTGCTTTTAAAAAACAAAGGGAAAGAGACCTTGCCTGTATAAAAGGCTGCGTCCGTGTGTGTGTGTGTGTGTGTGTGTGTGTGTGTGTGTGTACTTAGTTGCTCGGTCATGTCTGACTCTTCACGACTGCATGGACTGTAGCCTGCCAGGCTCCTCTGTCCATGATATTCTCCAGGCAAGAATACTGGAGTGGGTTGCCATGTCCTCCTCCAGGGGATCTTCCCAACCCAGGGATTGAACCTGTGTCTCCTACCTTGCAGGCAGATTCTTTAACGTCTGACACACCAGGGAAGCCCATTAAGGGCTGAAGAGCCACAAAGAATTTTGGGAGAAAAGTGGCTGTTATTCTGTCATAGCCACATATACAGCTTTTCTATAAAGATAACAAAAAATTCAAGCCTTTTAAGAATAGAATGCACAGGCATTGGCTATGAGATCACACATAAGCAAAATCTGAGTTTCTGTTCAGATAAGTTGCCCGAACTTAGAGGGAATGGTAGGCTGAATGCCAAATGATGAAAGGTGAAGATTTTCAAGAAGGGAGGGATCAGTTGTGTCACATTCTGTTGACACGGCTGGGGAGTGACCACGGGATTGAGCAACACGAGGGACATTGTAACCTTGATGCAAAGTTTTTCTCTAGTTACAGTAGGTTTAAAAGAGAACCCAGGGCGAGAACTAGAGACACCAAATGAAGAAAACTCTTTGATTTGTTGACCATTTGTTATTATACCAAGTGAGTTGCAAAGGATATAACCAGAGAGAAGCCTTCTTTGAGCTCTGGGTATAACTGCTTTTTAAAGCCATGGAGAGTCAAGGTCACTTGTGATTATAATCTTTCAGGAAAGTGGCTTCTTAGAAAGTTTATACTCTCATTCGAATGTTTCTCCTTTTTGACAAATGCTTTATGGACTACAGCACAAGGTGACCTAATGAAAACTCCTCCCACTGTGAACTGGAGCTTTGTATATATTGAATATAATTACAAGTGCTGGTTGGCTTGATTGGTGCTAAGCGGGATCCCACAAACAGAGCAGTTCAGACTTATAACCTTTTCTCCCTTGACTTTCTACCATAAATTTTTTGAGAGTTTCACGGAGTGTCTGGTAACAGCTCTGGCTCCTTCCCTTGCCATGTGGTGACCCTCCTTTTGGAAGAAAATTGGCTCACTGGGTAGGGGTGATGGGCAGGAGGGATGAAATCATTGTTTTGCTTCAGTGTCCGCTCTGCTTGAGAGAACTTTCACCGCCAGGGAGTCTATATTTTTAGAATTAGCATGTTCCTTTTCAATGTTGTGAACATTCATTTTAAAACCTACTATATTTAGTGAAGGTTTAATCATCCAAGTAGGGAAACTAGTTGAAAGCCATCACCTTTCACTCCTTGCTTGTCGAAACAGCCCCATGAAGCTGAGGATGGTAATTTCAGCAACACCTGGTGAGGGCAGTCGACAAGAAAAATTCCGTTTCTGGAGTTCAATGTGAGGAGCAGCAAAAGTCAGTCAGGGTCTTCCCACTCCTGTTCTAGCCCCCTGCCCCTTCCCTCACTGGGACTTGCCTCCTGCAAAACCCTCCCTGGACAGGAGTTGGTGGTGCTGGGTGTCTGCATAAGAGATACCTTCCCTTCCTACATAGGGATTAAGACTGAATTTTGTAAAATAACATGCAGGTAATAGGATCTGTTCATACCATTTACACATACATAAGATGTTAGGAGGCTTCCCAGGTTGCGCTAGTCTTAAAGAACCCACCTGCCAATGCAGGAGACATAAGAGACATGGGTTTGGTCCCTGGGTTAGGAAGATCCCACGGAGGAGGGTAAAGCAACCCACTTGAGTATTCTTGCCTGGAGAATCCCTTGGACAGAGGAGCCTGGCAGGCCACAGTTCACGGGGTCTAAGTGTTGGACATGACTGAGTGACTGAGCATGCGTCCAAAATGTTAGGGATGTTGGGCTTCCCAGGTGGTACTATGGTAAAGAATCTGCCTGCTAATGCAGGAGACGTAGGAGGTGGGGTCAAGCCCCTGGTTGGGAAGATCCCTGGAGCAGGAAATGGCAACCCATCCCAGTAATTCTGCCTGGAAAATTTCATGGACAGAGGAGCTTGGTGGCTACAGTCCATAGGGTTGAAAAGAGTCAGACATGACTGAGCACACACACAGCAAGATGTTAGGAAACTGTGCTCTGAATGATGAAATTCTTGGATTTTTCACGGATGCCATTTATTCCTTCACTTCCTCATTCACTTTTTCTGGCAGGGTCTTCCCCAAACCCATGCCTGGGATTGAAGGTGGGCCAGTCAGAGGAGTGGGTTAAGGAGTTCCAGGCTGAGTCAGGCATGAATAGATGCAGCAAGGCTGCTGGTGGGAGAAGGTACCCACGGGCATTAAAACATGCTCTGAGACACAAATGTATTTTGCACGTTCATTTACTCATTCAGCAAATATTTATTGTATTGTTGTGGGAGATTCGTGGAGCCTGGCACTCCTGGGGAAGCACAGATGAACAGAAAAAATTATCCCAACAAATGTATAATTATGGAGTGAGAGCTCAGAAGAAAAGGAATTGTTCATGAATGTGTAGGAGAGGAACCTGAGGTGATTGGGTCAGTGGAGCAAAGTGATGCTTTTGCTGAGATCTACAGTGCTGCTTCCCAAATTTCGGTGTCTGTGAATCACCTGAGGATCTTTTTCAGATGCAGAGTCCTGGTTTGGATCTGGGCTCTAAAGTAGGGCCTGCAATTCTGCATCTCTAACCCACTCCCCCGTGAGGCTGCTGCTGCTGGTCCATGGACCACATTTTGTGCACAAAGGATTTTAGAGGGTGAGGGAAAGCAGTGGGGTCTGGGGAGAAGTAAGTTTCACAGGGAGGGCCCAGCGTATGCACAGTGCACTTGTTGGTCCTCTCATCCCTTACTGAGGCACAAGGTGCTGGTAAAGAAACTGTTCCACTTTCTTCCATGACCAGTGCTCAGACACTGGTCATCTGTTCCCCTGCCAGGACATTTTTCCCCTTTAAGGCTGCTCTTTATGTTTACTTTGAACTTTATTTTAGCTTTTGTAAATATTAGGGCTTCTGCTTAAAAGGACAAGAAGCTAAAGATATTTTTTTTTCACACTTCTCCTCAGAATTTGCTAGCAAAAAAGAGGATAGAAACATGAATTTACCTTTAAAACTTGAAGACTTAAAGAGTAAACCCCAAAACATAAAATATGAGAAGTGCTCCCAATGCAGTAAAAATCAAACATGGATGCAGAAAGACTCCCAGAGTGGGTGTTTGTGGGTATAGATCTTAGACTAAGCTGGCAGGAAACTATTTTCTTAAGTAGATGGCACTCTGAAGGGCAGAACCAATGATCCTTTCTTTGGAATCACAGGAAGAGCATCTACATATGAGGTGGGGTGGAGGCTGGATCTCTAGATCTTATTTCATCCCACAGAGCAATGGAGGAAGCAGAGCTGAATAAAAATAAAAAACATGTAGAAAATGCCATCTTCAGTCTGTCTCCTGACAATACAGGTTAGAGGAGAGCCTGAACTGTGTTCTTCTGTCTAGCTCCCAATATCTGTAGTCTGGAGAGAGGTAAAGGCTAAAAGAAGTCACACATACATCCTTGTCATAATGAGTTTCTCCCTAAACCACTGAAAATTCCTGCTAGCCTGGAATAGGTCATCTTCTCCCCAACAGGTATCATCTTTAAAGTCTGAGAAGAATGCACTTAATTTAGAGATGAGCAATAAAAAGTAACAAAAGCAGGCTCCATAGAAGACAGTACAAGACAATAGAGGGAGGGGAAGGAGGATATATATGGCAGAAAAAAAAAATCCTCACAATAACAAGTGACCACCAAAATGTTGGAAATTAGGACTAAATAAATGGCTAGAAACTAATAGAACTTAATGAATAACGAAGAGGCTCTAAGCAGAGCAATTGGGAGTTCAGGGGGAAAATACAGAGGTGCCACAGAAGGAGATGAAACAAGAACTTCATAGGGCTCAGGAAGGAAGCAGAAGAGAAAAATAAAGCCATATGGAAATTTAGGCATATTGAAATAAATACAGAGGAGAATAAACACTACTCATGTTAGTGAAGATGAGGTAGGCAGGATTAAGAAAAGCAAGCAAAATAAACTAGAGATTAATCAAGTTAAAATGGATTAGAGAGACTATGAAAGATATGGAAGACAACAGAATTGCAATATATACCTTATTTGTATCCTCTAAGACTTAGCCTGGAGATACTATTCAGTACAATGCTTCGGAAAATAAAAGAAGACATGAGTCTACAAATGAAAAGGGCACACTGTACCCAGGAAAAGCTGGGTCAACACTCTTTGGTTGACCAAACAGTGGTCAACACTGACACACATCTAGGTAAATTTATGAATCCTCAAATAACAAGAAAAATTCTTCTGTCATTCAGGCAAAAATCAAACTATTATTAGGGGGGGTGGATCAAGCTGGTGTTATAATGAAGCAGATTACATAGGAAAATCAAAAGCAAGAGAAGGGAATCATAAACTCCGAGTAGCAAGTTTTGACCTACCATATGATGATAACAATAAGTGATCTAACTTGTCTACTAAAAGAGGCTCTCAAATTTATAAGAAGTGTGAAGTCCAATTATTCTTAATCATACAATGATAATGATAAGATGTAATAATAAGATACACCTAAAATGGTGAAGCCCAGAAAGGTTGAATATAGAGACTTGGGATAAGACACTGCTACAGGCTGAACTGTGTGCTCCCCATCCAGCCCCCAGCTCACATATTGAAGCCCTACCCCGCTCTTGTGATTATACATTAGAGATGATGAAGGGGGTGATTAAGGTTAAATGAGGGCACAAGGTTGGACCCTGACCTGAGAGAACTGGTGCTCTTATAGGAAGAGGAAGAGACACCAGAGCTTTCTCTTTGCCTTATGAAGACACAGAGAGAAGGCAGCAGTACGTGAGTCAGGAAGAGAGCTCTCACCAGAACCTGACCATGCTGGCACCTTGATCTTGGACTTCCAGATTCCAGAACTGTGTGCACCCAGGTTATGGTATTTTGTTAGAGCAGCCAAGCTGACTAGGGAGCTGAGGGAGAGGGAGAAGGAAGAGGAGGAGAAAGCAATCATAACTGTATGGTTGTATTCAAAACAAAGAACATTATATAAAAATGGCACTTGATAATAATGAAGGATGTAACACGATGCAGTTTAACATGATGAATAAACTGTCATGGAAGAGACCCAAAGTACAGGAAACAGGAATAGAAATGCTTGAATAAGAGAAAACTTCAATTCTTATCTCTGATGATAAAACAGAAAGAGCATGTAAGGGTGTGGACTGCCTAATTGATAGTCATTATGATAACTCTTAGGTATACATCAGGTTGTATACTCTGAAAACATATACTTTCAAGTATCAATGCAGCAGTCACAAAAACTAGCTACATGATAAATCACAGAGAAAATGGCAATAAATTCTCCCAAATAGAGATAGATAATATTCTCTGATAAGAATTGTGAAAATTGTCATCAGAAATTGTAATAAAAATAGAAAAAAAAACTTTCCTTACCTCTTGAAAATTAAAGAATAATCATTAAATAATTCTTGAATCTGAAATTGCATAATATTTAGAAAACAACAAAAATTAAAACATAACATTGGAGACTATGAGGCTACTTGCTGAAGTAGTGCTTAGAGGAAAATCTGTAGCATTAAATACTTATAATTAAGAATTAAATTAAGTGAAAAAGGTATCCAACATGGAAGAGAAAAGAAATAATTGAGTGAAACATTAACAGATTAAAGAAGAACTTAATGAATTTGAAGAATTTTTAAAATGGCAAAACTAAGTCTATGAATTGTTTGCTATGCTCATTTTTTTGAAATGATCTTTTATTATGGTAAAATATATATAACACAAATTTGCCATTTTAAAGTGTACACTTCAGTGGCACTAATTATATTTACAATGTGTATAATTTTAAAACTATTTTAAAACTTTTTCATCACCCTAAATAGAAACTCTGTGTCCATTAGGCAATAAATTCTCATTCTCCTCTCTCCAGCCCCTGGTAGCTTCAAATTTACTTTTTGTTTGTATCCATTTATCAATTGTATCAATTTATGTATCAAATCAAAGATATTTTATGTAAGTGGAATCATACAATATCTGTCCATTTTTGTCGGACTTTTTTCACTGAGCATGTTTTCAAATTTCATCCATGTTGTAGCGTGTCTTAACTTCTTTCCTTTCTATGTATGAGTGATAATCCTTGTATTGCATATACCAAGTTTTATTTGTCATTCATCAGTTGGTGGACACTTGGATGGCTTCTACTTTCTGGCTATTGTGAAAAAGGTGCAACATTTATTTTTTAAAGGGAGAAAGCAGAAATAGATGAAAAAAATAGAGAAATAATCACAGATAAATTAGATTACAGGAGATGTATTTGCTCAACCATATACAAATTAATTTAAAAACCTGGATAAAATATATAATTTCTAGAAACTTGGATAAAATATAGAAAATTCTAGAGAATGTAGTTCCAAGACTGGCCACAGAAGAGTTTTAAAATCTAAAGAGATCGATTATACTCACAAAAATAGAAGGTTTTCAAAAGGCTGCTCCTCTCCTTGACTATCAGGCGCCGGTGTTTTCATAGGTGAGCTCCTTTTAACCTCAATCAGTCCACGGCTTTTTAAAACTCTCATAGAAAAAGAAGAAAAGCCTCTGGTTTCTTTTATAATTATGTTGGTGCCAAAGTCTATCATAAACCATCAACAATAAAATGAAAGAAAACCCCAGACTAGTGCCTTTTGTGACTAGCAATGCAAAAGTCTTCAACAAAATATTAGCCAACAGAAAAATAAAAATAAAACATGACCAGGTGAGGTTTATTTTAGGAAGGAAAGGATAGCTTAGTATTAGGAAACCTATTAATACAATTCATCATGCTAATATATTAAAATATAAGTGTTCACACCCTTGGTTGTTGAAAATGTTTGTTGTTAAACTCATGATTGAGTGTAGAAAAATACCTCATGAAACAGAACTAAATTCCTACTGCCTTAACATATTTCTTTACCTCAAAAGTCAGCTTATTGTTTGGCAGAAACCAACAAAATTCTGCAAAGCAATTATCCTTCAATTAAAAAATAAATTTTTAGAAAAAGTCAGCTTATGCCTAATGGGTGAATGACAGATGCACAATGTCCATCACATTAGTGAGCATTAATCTTGGGGTACTAGCCACCTTCAGTGAGGTAAGAGAAGGAAATATGAGGTGTATAAAAAGGAAAAGAGGAGGTAAATAATTGTATTTGCAAATAATATGACTCTGTGCCTAGAAAACAAGGAAATTAATGGAAAGATCATGGCCACTGACAATCAACAAAAAGAGAATTGAGTAGCATGGCTTGATGAAAAAATTAATGGTCTTTATACATATAAACAGTGACAATTGGTGCTAAGATACAATAAAAGAAAGGATCACATGTCCAGAGAAATGATTCTGAAGTTTATCTGGAAAATTAAACACGCAAGACTAGCTAGGAAGAGTCCTGAATAGCAGAATCAGAATAGCAATGAGAAGCATAAAAGCTCTGATGAACACACATTATAAAGTTAAAATGATTATGGCATTCTGGTACTGTGCACAGATAACCACATCCATGGAACAGAAGTTTCATTTCCTTTTTGTGGATCACAATTTTAAAAGTTTGAAAACTACTTGTGTACATAGGTGATGGATAAATTTTCCACAAAATATATGTATACCTATGGCTGATTCAGATTGATGTATGGCAGAAACCACACAGAAATTATCGTACAATTAAAAATTAAAAGAAAATACATATAAGGATGTACTTGTATATGCATTGAAAAGCTTTGGATGTATGTTCAAGAAACTGCAACAGTACTTGAATGGCTGGAAGATAGTGGTGGGGAAGATATTTCACTCTGTGTTCTTTTATAACTTTTTTTTTTCCTTTTATAACTTTTGAATTTTGAACCATTTACACTATTAATCTCTTCACAAAAATAACCTATCATTCCCCCAAGTCCAAGGTAAAATAAATGAATAAGGTAAAATAAATACGGAGGGCGGGTATAGAATGATTTGCTTGGATGACTCCTATAAGGGCTTTGACGAGTTACTTGCCTGTGTCTGGAAACTTCCAAGACCTAAATTTCCCAAGAGAGACTTCGGAAAGCCATATAGGAGTGGATACATTAAAGTTAGGTTTTCATCATTTTCCAAGCTTTGCTCACTCTGGCCTTTCCTCTCTTTAGCGCCCAGTAGGAGACTGGGGCGGCTTGGATATACAGCCTTAATCATTATCACCATCAGCTTCGCTCAGCTCATGGCTGATAAACGCCAGCAGCTGTCTGACTACTTGCAACGCATGTGAGAGCCGGGTGCTTGGAAACGGCGTGCGTAGGTGCATGCGTGCTCAGTCCAGTCTGATTCTTTGCGACCCCAAGGACTGCAGCCCGCCAGGCTCCTCTGTCCATGGGATTTCCCAGGCAAGAATACTGGAATGGGTTGCCATTTCCTCCTCCAGGGGATCTTCCCCACATAAGAATCGAACTGGAGTCTCCTGCGTTGGCAAGCGCAGCTTTCAGCAAAGCCCCCCACCCAAGTTCCTCTTCGTGGTAGATTTTTGCTCCACTTCCTCTAGAGAAACTCTGGAGCCCACCACACACCAGCCAGTTTCCCACGTCTTCAAGAGAAAAAGGCCGTCCTCTTTTCTTCTGAGAAAACACTACAATTTAATGGTCAGCATGAAGAATGTCCTGAGTGTATTTAACTTCGGTTTCAGAGCACAACTCAAACATGGATGTGTTTATATAACCCTTTAAGAGTATTCCCATCAGCAGTCTCTGGTAAGCAGTAGGGGCGTGGCTAAGCGGAATAAATTCCAGTCGGGACGCTCCTTTTTGATCCTGTCCCTTTGGGGAGAAGGCTCTGAGAGTGCCGGGTGGCGGCTGAGTCTTGAAAACCAAGGTCATCATCAAACATTTGCTGAAGCTTTAACAAGGGCACAGATCTGTCCTAGGTCAATATGTACAGAGCTGTACTGGCAAGGAAAGGGGTTCTGATATGAACAGTCTGGAAAATGCCCAACCACCAGTCACTTGAATTGAAAATCTAGACTGAGGAGAACTCAGAATGTCTTCAAGTCGTCAGAATGAGAGGTCATCTCTAAAGAAAGCAGGACAAAACCTTTGCTTTTAACTTGGGGATCACCCAAGAGTCCAGGCTCCTACATGCTCAGTGTGTAACTCTGTCTAAAAAAATTGAAAGCGGAGTTTGTTTTTCTAGCTACTGAGCCTTTGTTATAACAAACTGAGAAAAAAAATTTCAACTCCATTCCTAAAATGGGGGAAGCACCAATTATAAGTAGAAAAACTTCCTCAAATGACAAACACTACAACTGGATTTTACCTTTAAATCTGTTTTGATATTTCATTATAGGTTCTGGCAGCAAAAGATGTGGAGATAAGGAATCTGACAATGTGAATTTATTGTGTGCTGCATACAGCAGCAAGGATGTTTTTCCTAAAAAATCCTTTTGCTGAAGTCCCAGTCTTGCTCAGATCTAAGTAGCTGCCCACATCATTTGATTTCCTACAGCAAGTTATTCTAAGCCCTTGCTCTCATTTCTGTTTGCTCTCTTCCCTTGTTTCTCCCTCTGCATCAGTAGGATTCCTGTTTCTTTTTTTCACCAACTAGCTGTATGGCTGAGAGCCAGCCAGTAGAGTCTTATGGTCCTTTGTCCTGGCCTTGTATGAGGCATCTGAGTCGGGGTGAAGGTGTCCTATGACTTGGGAAAATAAAGCAGCAAATAGCTTCACATTGAGAGCAACCTGCATGGGGCTCTGTTTACCCATTACTTAGGGAGGAAGCTCGTGGTGAGCAAGCAGATTCAGAGCTATTATTGTTGCCACATGATTCAAGGGAGAAATATGCAGCTTTCAAGATCAAAGTTTTTTTTTTTTTTTTTCCCCAAGGTTACCATTGCAACCATCTTTTTTCCCTCTTGATACCAAATTAAAAATTTTCAAATAAACTAGAGGAAGGCATACAGTTTTTGTGGTTATCCAAAAGCTGCTTTTTTTTTTTTTTTGAGTGACTTAAGAATATTTAAGTCACTTTCCAGCTCTGAAAATCATGTGACCATGAATATATGCCCTTCCTCAGCTCAAGAAGACACTTAGAGCAAACTTACGTGCTTTCCAGGCTGTACTTCCTCCCCTCTACAGCCGTCTGAAATCTTCCACTTTGACATTCTGACAGTCCCTGGACCTCCTGGCTTCCCTGCCTGAGGTGAATCATTCCATCTGGACTGGACCACTGCAGGCAGCCTGAGAGTCTCCTTATCTTTAAGGTGTGGGGCAGAATTTGGATGAGAGAACCTCCTCTGGTAGCAGTAGTGATAGTAAACACAAAACTAACCATTTATGACAATAATAGCAGCTAGCATTTGTTGGGCTCGTTTTATGTACTAAGTATTCTACGTACATTATCTTATGCTTTACAGCAAACTACGAAGTGGGTGTTAATACTAACCCAGTTTTTGGAAGAGGAAACTGAAGCATTGAGAAGGCTATAAAACTTGTTTAAGATGGTGACTGGCCAAGCCAGGCTGCACACTGAGGTTGTTTGACTTTCACAACCCACGCTTTTACTTCCTTTATAAATATTTACTTGTGTGTATTCACATTGCTTTTTTTAAAAATTGAAGTATAATTGTTTTACAGTGTTGCTAGTTTCTGCCGTACAGCAAAGTGAATCAGCTATACGTATACATATATCCACTCTTTTTTGGATTTCCTTCCTGTTTAGGTCACCGCAGAGCACTGAATAGAGCCCCCTGTGCTACACAGTTGGTTCTCAGATCATGTGGTTTTATCTGCATATGCACCATCTTTCTCATGAGACTCCTGCAAGGCAGCTTGCATCTTCCTTCATTCTTTCATGCCTCATCAGAATGCTGTAACAATAAGTGAGCAAATAATTTCTTACTGGCATTCTTCTTAGGGGAAAAGAATTCTCAAGTAAACTATTACTGAGTTGATTACCTGAATTAGGATGAATTTTCCCCAGTAGCAGGGTACATTCCACAGGCCTTCAGGTAACATTGAAGGTTCTGAAGGTTTTAAGTCATTCCTCTCTGTCGTTTCTTGACCCTACTTCTGAGTGCTTGAGTTGCCTGGTAGAGCTTCTGAATATGAGAGAGATACACTGCTCACTTAGAAAACAGGTTAATGACTAATAAAGATTTTAGAGTCACTTCCAATTTGATAAGATCAGTATCCTAGAACTGAATTATTTTGGAACATTAAATTTGTTTCACTGGCCTTTAGCCTCCTGCCTAATTCCAATGGAGGCAACAGTGAATTCTCCATAAATAGTGGCTTTTCATGTCTTGTTATTAATTATGGGCCTTATGAAGAGCCAAGAATTTGTTAAGTGAATCACTGTGCTGTATCCCCCAAAGCTGCTGGGACAGTGTTTTACCTGAGCATCTCTAAAACTTTTTATGTGATTAAGTGATCAAGTGTATCTTGATGATGAGACAGTTGATGATTCTGGAGTGTTTATTTTAGACATCTTAAAAATTACATTTTCCAGTGTTCAGTTCAGTTGCTCAGTTGTGTCTGAGTCTTTGCGACCCCATGAACCGCAGCATGCCAGGCCTCTCTGTCCATCACCAGCTCCCGGAGTCCACCCAAACCCATGTCCATTGAGTCGGTGATGCCATCCAACCATCTCATCCTCTGTCTTCCCCTTCTCCTCCTGCCCTCAATCTTTCCCAGCATCAGGGTCTTTTCCAATGAGTCAGTTCTTTGCATCAGGTGGCCAAAGTATTGGAATTTCAGTTTCAGCATCAGTTCTTCCAATGAACATTCAGGACTGATTTCCTTTAGGATTGACTGGTTTGATCTCCTTGCTGTCCAAGTGACTCTCAAGAGTCTTCTCCAACACCACAGTTCAAAAGCATCAATTCTTTGGTGCTCAGCTTTATTGTCCAACTCTCACATCCATACATGACCACTGGAAAAACCATAGCATTTTCCAGTGTCGCTCAGTTATTAAATAATTGGGTTGTATTCAGAGGAAAATAGGAAGATTCTTAATAGTGTAAATTTCTCTGAGATATTAAAAATAAAAGAATGCCAGCAGCTACTCACTCCTTTTTTAAATCGAGGGGCCACAGGGCATTTTGTTTCTTACTAGCTACGTGGGTCAAGAAGCAGCTCTGACGCCTATTTATTCTTCACCTCTCATCTCATTCAGAAAAAAAATGTGACAATTTCTGGTTTTAGTTCTTTTCAATCATGTATCATTTTTCAAAGATGGCTTTTTGCCTGTCATCTTAGAAGAAAGTGTGCAAGGGGAGGAGAGGACAACATAAATGTAGGAATCGCCTGGGATTACTTCCTCCCCCTCGCCCCGTTCACTGCTTCACCATGCATTCCTTTTCTACTGTCCTCACTTTCTGTTTATAGGCAAGTAAATATGTGAGCTCTGGGATCATGCTCTCTAGGTTTGAATTCATCGTGTGACGTTGTAGCCTACGTTAGAAGGTTGACATGAGAATTCACATAAAGTGCCTTTGGGCAGTGTAAGCTCCTAGTGAGTGGTCCCTAGATATTAGTTATGATCATTCTTTCCCTTTGAGGTTCTGGTTTCTTGGCCTACTATCTCTGCCCCTTCCACTATATTTTACATAAGGTAGTCAGATTCATCTTCAAACCATGCTATTTTGATCTTATTTTCAGCTGGTGAAGAATAAAGGAAACTTCCAGTGGTTTAACCATGGCTATGAAATAAAATTCAAATTTCTCATTATGGTATTCAAGGTCTTCTCTAATCTCACCTCAGTCCTTGGCTTTGACTGACACCTCATTCTTTTAGGATGCTTCAAGGTATAGCCCCTGACAAGCACGCTGGTGATTCTGATAAAGGTCGTCTACGGAATGTTTTGAAAAATGTTACTTTAGAGTCTACTGTATGCAATGCATGGTTTTATGTAGAGGTCTTATATCTCTAGATTTTAGTTGCCTCAAGGGCAACAACTTAGTCTTTGGATCTGTGAAGAAAAAGAATGAACATAACAGGCCTGAGATTGCTACTCTTCAGTTCAGTTCAGTTGCTCAGTCGTGTCCAGCTCTTTGTAACCCCATGAATCGCAGCACGCCAGGCCTCCCTGTCCATCACCAACTCCCGGAGTTCACTCAGACTCACGTCCATCGAGTCAGTGATGCCATCCAGCCATCTCATCCTCTGTTGTCCCCTTCTTCTCCTGCCCTCAATCCCTCCCAGCATCAGAGTATTTTCCAATGAGTCAACTCTTCGCATGAGGTGGCCAAAGTACTGGAGTTTCAGCTTTAGCATCATTCCTTCCAAAGAAATCCCAGGGCTGCTCTTAGAAAGTTCTATTTGTGAGGTTAGCGTCTAGGCATTTGGTTTTCAAGGTGCTTAGTTAACTGGTGCAGTTCATTGTGCCTAGAGTTTTGTGCTAACAGTACAATTTATTTTAGAATTCCTGCTTCCCTTCTGTGAGTTTGGAATTTTTTCGTGTGCTAGGCAAGGAGCACCTGCATGACCAGCCCCCTGTAGAAACCTTAGGCACCAAGTCTCTAAGGAGCTTCCCTGGGCTGGATCACTGCACTGTATTGCAGGGTTTTCATTGCTGTGTTACATGTTCTCTCATAGAAGGGAGAGAGCATAAGGAAGTCTACACCTGGAATCCTTCAGGTTCTTCACATGATTTTTCCCTTATGATCTGGCCGGGATCAGGTTTCTTACTACACTGTAAGAAACCTTAGATGTTGAGTACAACTAGGGGCTGGATTCTTTCAGTTCTTCAAGTCAATGTTGAGATATAGGGGTGGTCTTGGGTACCCCTGACACAGTATCCTTTCTAAAACAATTTTTATAGCAAGTGCTCTATAAATCTACTGTGATTGCCACAAGTCTCCCAAGCATTGTATATGTTTACAAATTTTAACAGTTTCTTCTTTGGTACTATTTTCTATTTATTTTGGCTTTAAAAAATTGTATCATTATATAATCAGATCAATATTTTTAGTATATGATAGTTATGAGGCATCCTTTTCACTTTTCACTGCTTATAAAGAATGGTTCTGAATTATGATTTTCCCAGGGTATATGCCCGGGAGTGGGATTGCTGGGTCATATGATAGTTCTATTTTTAGTTTTATTTTTTTAAGGAACCTCCATACTGTTCTCCATAGTGGCTTTATCAATTTACATTCCCACCAACAGTGCAGGAGGGTTCCTTTTGTCCATACCCTCTCCAGCATTTATTGTTTGTAGATTTTAAAAAACCTTTTATTTTGATTGGAGTATAGCCGATTAACAAACAATGTTGTGATAGTTTCAGGTGAAGAGTGAAGGAATTTGTTTGTAGATTTTTTGATGATGGCCATTCTGACCAGTGTGAGGTGATACCTCCTTATAGTTTTGATGGGGGGAGGGTGGGATTGAGAGCCAAGAAGGAAGGGATATATGAGCACATGTAGCTAATGCACTTTGTTGTACAACATTGTAAAGCAACTATACCCAATTTAAAAAAGGAATGTGTGTGTGTGTGGTGACTCAGATACGAGTCGCTCAATCGTATCTGATGCTTTGTGACCCTATGGACTGTAGCCTGCCAGGCTCCTCTGTCCATGGAATTCTCTAGGCAAAAATACTGGAGTGGGTTTCCATTCTTGTCTCCAGAAGATCTTCCCAACGCAGGTGTCGAACCTGGGTCTCCTACGTTGGAGGCAGATTCTTTATTGTCTGAGCCACCAGGGAAGCCCTTAAAAAAAGAGTAGTTCTGGTTTTGTTTATTTGTTACCTTTCCTTCTCTAGATTTCAAGCAAGATTTGATATTGCTGGACCAGTTCTTTCGGGCTCTTCTGATGCAGAATCAAGGGAAAATGTAGAGGGAGAGAAGGGGTGAGTTTTGAGGACTGGATCTGGGAGAAGAGTCTTGGTAGGAGGATCTGAAGGAAAAAGGTAAAAGAGCTTGTGTGATGTGAGGCAACCGTGTGAGAAAGGAAGTTTTATGGGTTGTTGCTGGGGACTGAATCCCTTTACCAGTATTTGAGAAATTAAAAAAGAGAATTTATTGTTTTGAAATGACTTCTTGGTTGCTGAGTTGTTTTTCATTGAATAATGACCCATCCTAAGACCAAATCACATTCATAGTTTAAATCTTAAGTTTTGCATTGATTTTACTTTAGGATAAGAACCATACCATTTTTAGTTTTGAATTCAGCATGTGTTAATCCTTAAAAAAATTTTTGATATTGGCTGATTGCTTCATACACAAGCATTTGTTAAATGCCTTTGGCTTGCCAGGCGTGAGATATAGGGGATACATAGAGGAGCAAAAAAGGACACCTTTCCTACGCCAGAGAGGGAAAGTTGCCTGTACTCCTCATTTCCATTCCCGGGCAGTAAATACTAGTGGCAGAATGTGGGCTCCCCTTTTCTTTGCTGCACCCCATAGCATGTGGGATCTTAGTTCTCCAACCAGAGATCAAACCTGCACTTCCTGCATTGGAAGTGCAGAGTCTTAACCACTGGACCACCAGGGAAGTCCCCAAAGCATCTCCTTTGCCCACCGTGGCATTGTTCCTGACTAGGCGCCACGATGTACAAGGAAAAGAAAATCCGGTCTTTACCTCTAGGTACCCACTAGAGAGTTTGGAAAAAAGGTCCATGGTACTTGTGATTGGGGAAGTAAGTCTCCAAGAGAAGGGCAGCCTGCTGTCTTTCTGAAATCTCTACAAGGTGCCTTTGCAGTCGAATTTCCTAAGGTCTAACTTTTTAGCCCAGAAATTTGACTGGTTGTGAGAGGGGCCTGTTTCCTAGGTGAGGACTCATATCAATCAGCTAATGAGACTGATGTGCCAACGAGAGTGACATACTAACTTGCAACAAAAAAGACCACAGTCCCAGAAATCAAAATACTCATCAGGCTGACCACCATGTTCTATTCCAACAGACAGAACTTATGGCAAACCAGTCAGTAACCAGGATGGATGAGCACAGAACTGACGCTTGAGGAATCCCTTATATGACTTGTATAATTTGTGCTGAGCTAAAGTGGGAATTCACCTCTATAGAGTAACAGCTTTGGTCAGGAGATTTTAAAATCTTCTAATTAAGACTCCTTTTGAGCTGAAGAGAGCTTGGGCAACACTTTCTGCATTTGCGTCTATGGCCTCATTTTCCTACAATTATGTGAATGGCAACCAGACTTTGTGTTGAGTCATCTTTAAAAAAAAAAAAAAAAGATATGTGTGTTTTCAATTGTATTTTAAGGCAACTTCTGCTTGTTTGGGAGCCACTGAGTGACTCTAAGTTGACAAAGCATATGTCTATTCTGATGAGTAATTTTTAAATAATTTAAATCATGAAGCTTAGAGGGTGATCTAATTCCCAGTTTTGAGGTTTGGCAGAGGAGGGCCTCTCACAGCAGGCTTCATGCCTGTATTGGTGGAGGAACCAGGATACACGTTTCTGAATTTTATGACCTTGGATTTCAGTGGTTTATTTATGTAAATAGTGGAGCTGGTGAAGCAATTATAATTCATTTCCTCATTGTCTGATTACCAATTTCAGCTGTTAGTTTTTTACCTTTCTTTAGTTGCTGCTTACTTGATTTCCCCAGAATTAATTAGCATGAATAATTTTCACAAATATGTTGGCTCTTACTAACATTGTAGCACTATCTACTAGTAAAACAGGCCATCCAATGGTTAGAATCATAAATTCATAGACTGCCTATGAGTTTGCATTGTATACTTACCAACACCTCACAGAATTAGTGACTTCCCCAAGGTCACACACCTAGTTAGTGGTAGAAATGGCATAATTTTGCAATTCCTGTGATTTTTCATGTATCTTACTATTTTATTTGTATTATGTATCAGTCTCTCTGATGGAAAATATGTGTTTATTGAGTGCAGGCCTTTGTGTACTTTTGTACCCTGAGTGCCTGGCATATTGCCTAGGGATGAAAAAAGACTTGTATAAAGGATTAGATAAGAAAAAACTTAGGCTTTTTCTTGGGTCCTCATGAGGTTTTTCCCACTACCTCACATACAAAAAATTAAAGAGTGTATTCATTATTTATTCAGCACGTGTTATGCTCAAGGCAATCTGGTAGGTGCTGTATTGAACAAAGATGATAAAGACACAATCCTGTTCTAAAGAAACAGAGATTGTAAGATTAAACCTACTCATGACTGGAATGCAAGGTAGAATTAATGTGCCCTAAAGGAGATACAACTGCATGACTAAAGCAAGTCAGAGAACAGAGCTGTTGTGGGAAAAGGAGAGAAGACTTCACGGAGGAGGTGACTTGATCTGAATCTTGGAGGAGCGTCTCAATTTCAGAGATAAAAATGAGCCAGTAGGTTGGGAGAACAAGGGAAACATAGGAATAGGAAGGTGACTCGGTTTTGAAGCACTGTAAGAAGTCTCTCTTAGGTGTGAGGTGTGAGGGGTGGTGTGTGGATGTGCAGGGGAGTGGGGCAAAGCAAAGACAGGAAGTTGGCTAAGTTCCCAAACAGCTTTACCTGTTCAGGCTCAGGGATGTGCACTTGCCCCATTAACCTCTGTGGTTTTCAAATATGGGAGTGACGACCACATAGGTTGACAACCCATGTAGGTTGTTTGGCAGCAGGAGGTGGGCTGCTCTGGAGGGGCAGGAGAATGAGGCAGTTTGGGAGGTAACTGATATAGCTCAGGAAGGAGTAAGTGAACCACGGGGATGGCAGCAGAGACAAAAAGGAAGGAGTAGCGTGTCAGCCTACACGAACAACACGCCATGGGAAATGCAAGAGGAGGAAGAACCAAAGATGGAGATGCCATTAACAGTGTACATTTCATACTTATCACAGCTTATTAAAATTTTCTGCATGAACACTGATCTTCTTGTTAGTCTGTGAGTTCCTGGAGGACAGGGCCCATGGGATCTGCATCTACCAAAATGAATACAGTAGATGCTTGGTAAGTGTTTGTTGGATAAACAACTGGGACTTAGGAGATTTGACTTGGTAATGGCAGCTGCAGTGTTGATGGAAATAACATGATTGTTTCAGGACGTTCTGGAATTGGGGGATGTCTGTTTTTCAGATGCAATTTCTAGAATTAGATGATAGAAAGAAGTGGGAAACAAGCTGATATATAAGTGAGGACAAGATAAAAAGAGGAAAGAGATGGTATACTTGAGTATAGAGAAGATATAGTAACTGCTTCTTTCAAGATGTCAGGTGAGATTGGAGAGAGAATGCAGCACACACTCCATGGGGGTACAGGGCAGACGGGGAGGACTGGGGTGGGCATGTGGGCTGTGGCAGTCGGTACGTGCTACAGGGGGTGGGGGATCCTGGAATTGAGTGTGCAGGCTCTGGAATCAGACTGCTTGACTGCAAACGCGGGCTCCTCTACTGATTCATTATGTGGTTTCAGTGACCTCACTTTCTCTTACCTCAATTTCCTCTTCTTCAAATGAGGATGATAAAAATACGTGCATAAACACACGTGCAGCACTCAGAACAGAGCCCAGGATGTAGCAAGCACTCCATAAGCATTAGCTACTCTTCTTATTGGAGCCCACTGTGACTGCTTTGTATGCATTATCCCTCTTAGTCCCTTAATAACTATGTAGGTGGCTGTAATCATTTTCATTCCACAAATGAGGAAAGTGAAGTGCAGAGAAGTTTCATAATTTGCTCACATTCACACAGCCATGTGATAGTAAAGCTCACCTAAGACAGATTCTTCCTCAATCCGTCAGACACCCAGGCTGGGGCACTTTCTGCTAAAACACACTGAGCTAGCGAGCTCTGTTAAGACCACTTGTGAGTACTTTAGATTTGATCAGGAGGTACTGGGGGCCTATGGCAGACCTTGGGGCTGGGGAATAATGTGAGGAGTTCCCAGGCCCCAAGGTCTGCCACAGCCCCCTAATACCTCCTGATCAAATCTAAAGTACTCACAAGCGGTCTCAGCAGAGCTCTCTAGGTTAGTGCGTCTGCTGGAAAGATTCATCTGGCAGTCTTGTAAAAGAGAGAAGGCAGGAAGATTGAGGTGCTAAGGATTCAGACCAGAGATGGCTGAGAAAATGACAGGATGTGGCAAACCAGAGTTGAGCCGTGATGGCAGAACCAGTTGAATTTGTGTCTGACATACATGAGATGGACCTGATGGTATAGGATGGAAATTGACTAAAGGGGTAGGTGTGGGGGTGGAGCTTGGAGTTTCAACTTGCAAGTTTCAAACATGGGACTCTAAGACAATATTAGTACCATGTACCATGATGAGGAAGTTGGGAGGAGAGCCACTTGAGTCACTGCCTCCTTCAGAAGTGGCTACAGAGAAGTGACTGTAGAAGAAAATAGTGTCTGAGCGTCAGAGTGGGACACTTCATTACTTTTAGTGGCAGTTTGGCTCTGATGGGAACACCCTTGCTAGCCTCTACTTCACTGTCAATGCAGCTCTGCCTCCCTCCTCCTTTTAGGAAGAAAGCTGATGTGTCGTTCCTTTTTTCCCTGGAGTAGGAAGTTTTCTGTACACAATTGGCACGTGACCTCCTTTGAAAAAGACAGGTAGTTCTTATCCATAGCAAATACAGTGATTTACATTTGAGGAGTTAGGAAAATCAGTTCTGTTGACTTCCTGTTTTCTATTTCAGGCCTCTGAGCAGAACTTCCCTTTTGAGTAGGGCCCAGAAGAAAACACAAAGCTGGAATTTTCTCCCGAAGGTGAACTCACGAAGGGATAAGTAAGTTCATGGTGTGAGGTGTTTGCCTCCCCGCGCTCTCGAAGTTTGTCCTTCAGTTGCTCTTTGAGGAATGTTTCTGCTCTTTTCCTGCAGGTTAGTCCCAAACCTTTAGTGCACCCGGGCGTCGGGGTAGGGGGTCAAAATGTGCTGCTCAGACCAGCTCGTGACCAGATTTGGAGATTACAGTAGCTTCTTCCTTTGACAGTTCCTGAGAGTATTACAGTTTGTATTATCTTGTTCAGGCTTCCTGTCTGAACACTTCATTTTGCTTGCTGGTGGGAAGCTGAACTTTTCAGTTTTTCTTCCCCTCCTCTCTCTTCTTTTCCTCTTTCTCTGTTCATAATTCAAAATTATGTTCACTTTATCATCTTATTGCTTCCTTCATAGCACCCTCTGAGGTGGCTATTACAATCCCCATTTTATAGAAGGTGAGACTGAGGTTGCAGTGAATTGTACTGTCTTTGCCAAAGTCGTTCAGTTAATAACAATTCTGAGCCTGAATCCTCAATCTTTTGTCTTCGGGTATCTCCTGATATTTTTCCCCCCAAACCACATTGCTTTTCTGGTAGTGGCTATGGCCTTTAGGTGGAGAAAGAAATGGCAACCCATTCCGGTGTTCTTGCCTGGAGAATCCCAGGGACGGGGGAGCCTGGTGGGCTGCTCTCTATGGGATCACACAGAGTCGATACAACTGAAGTGACTTAGTAGCAGTAGCAGTAGCATGGCCTTTAGGATGCTGACGGAAAGGAGAGTAAATGGTGGCTGTGAACCCTGATGAGTAAAACAGAAAATGTTAACCAAGGATATGGCTGTGCAATTCTTCAAGCACATAGGACTTCAGGTCTCTTTTTGTGTTACAGACTTTAGAATGATGTGACCAAGGGAGTTATTTCCTGCGTGCAAGGGGCATATCTAAAAGAGTCGGGCGCAGGTGTAGTGCTGGTTCACACGTACTCAGGTGATGAGAGTTCTGCTGGTTGTTGGGCTGAGGATGGTATTTAACATAAGAAGATACTTTGATTTTCCCTGTTCCCCAAATCTTGGCAAGGCAGATGAGTAGGAGGGGAATCAGTTGTTAAGTTGAGGTTGATGGTGAGTATCTGGACTTTAACAGTGCTTCAGTTCTGGATGCAGAAAAAAGGGATCGGAAATTGTGGCTGCTTAGAAGCTGGTAAGGTTGCTCTGGCTTCTTAGGAAGGCATGAGAATTAGGACAGAGAGCAAGGCCTGTGGAAGCCTTGGCTGCCCATTTTGCCTGGCACGTCTGTGGAATAACCCTGCTATGCCAGGGCTCTGGGAACGTTCCTTTGATTTCAGAGGTGTCCTCAGGGCGAGTCACATGACCAGGTTGTCCCGAGAGATAGTAAACTCCAAGGGACCTTAGCACCAGGGCTGGCAGATGTCCTCCTGATACGGACTGTGAGCAGTAGCCAAGGCAGGCAGTGCCCTCTCTTCCTGAATCCAGCCCCTCCCCGCTCAGCCCCAGAGCAGAAGTGCCTGTGAGGGCAGTGGTCTGGGCGCTGGCTTGGGGCCACTGCCCACAAGGCTGTGAGATCCTGACCATTCTCCTTCTGGACTGTCACATAGCAGGGAGTGAAAGCGGGCAACCAAATATCGTGGCGAGGAGGGACTGGCAAACGTGGACCCAGCTAGCAGAAATCTCACCGGCGCAAGAGATGCTGAGACAGGAGGATTTGGGAAGGAAGCTCAGAAGCCTCAGTCCCTGAAAGCACACTCAGGCTTGATATGGCCCAGGTGTGGGGTTAGTATTCCCTGCAGCTGACTGACAGAAATGGGGTGGGATGACACACAGAGGGGGCCTGGGGGTAGAAGATAAACGAGAACACAGTTTTGCAATTGACCAGAGGCTGTCTGGTCGCAGGCCACAGGCCTCTGGAGAGAGCTCCTTTCTCTGTGCATTATAGAAAAGCAACCATGCCATCTGCTCTTAAAAAGTCCAGGACAGAATTTCTATAAACTGGATTCTATTTTGAAGGCATGAAGGAATATGACCACTGAAAAGAACCTCATGGGAATTACTTTCAAAAAGCAGAGAATCATTTTAAGGAGTAGACACTCAACACCTTTTTTTTTTTTTTTTTTACTTCTTCAGGATTTGAAGGATGGGTTTTATTTCAACAGAGAATTAGAGTAGAAGAACAGTCATGAACAATGCAGTAATACGGAAAATTAAACAGTAAACAAAGTAAAGATCATGAATCAGCTAGAAGCCAAGTTTTGCCTTGAATATATAAAGTGTGTTGAGGTTATTAACTGCTTGGTTTTTGAGTCCCAGAATGTTCATGCCTTTGCTCAAAGTAAGAGTCAGCATTTTGCCCAGGGATGCAAAAGTTTTTCTCGTACCTATGTGGAACGCAAAGCTCTTAACTGTAGTAATTAACTTGGGCTTCCCAGGTGATGCTAGTGGTAAAGAACCTGGCTGCCAATGCAGGAGACATAAGAGACATGGATTCAATCCCTGGGTTGGGAAGATACCCTGGGGGAAGGAATGACCACCTTATTTGTCGGCTACCTTTGAAAGTTGGGAGAAACCATTTCATTAAACAATTTAAACAACATGGGAAAGTTACTTTCATTGAGAAACTGTGATTTTTTCAGGAAAGGCCTTCTCCAACAGCACTTTTCGAGATAGTTACAGAAGGACAATCCTTGCCAACAGAGACACTCGGCCTCTAAGTCTGGCTTTTGGAAAATGAGTATGTATTACTTTATTTTTTTTCTAAACAGGACACTGTGAGCTCTGTCATGTACACTATGAAAATAATTGGTGTTAGTACACTTCGTGCCAGAGTTCATGCTTGTTGAAAGGTGATTGGATTCAAACCAGCAGATTTAAAGGTCAACCGGTTGTTCTTAAACAGTGCAGAACTTTAACTCTTTCATTGTCATAGATTTTAACCAAATGGCCATTTTAGGAAGGCGAGACTGCATACTGTGTTTGAACTTTCTGACCTTTTTGTTCTTAAATTTTTTAAAGTTTCTTGAGGATGCAAATAGTCTGAGAAAGGCCTTCTTAGCTGGCATTTGGAAATGGGTGGGAGGAGAGACTTGGTTCTTTTTAAACTACTAAATTTAGATCAGAACTCTAATGGGAGAGTGGACATCACATAAGCAAATGTCTAAATGTCAGGCTGAAAGGTTTCTCTTTTTTAGTAAGTTTTTCAAATTTGTTGGTAAGACTTAGTAATAGACCTCTCTTTCTAATCTTCCCATCTTTGAGTGATTCTTTTTTTTTTTTTTTAAGTTCTTTGAAAAGCCTGATGGAGAAGCCAAAATCTAATTATCAACATTTAACCCAGCTGTTTGATTTTAGCTCCATTTATCAAGTGGGCTTTGGGATTTTGATGACTTTTTTTTTTTCCTTAGTAGTTTTGGATGCATAGGTTAAATGGTTTATTTTGTTGCTCTTCCAAATACCTTCTGCCTACCAGCCTTTTTCCTGGGTTTCTCCAAATAAGTTAGGGGACTGACCTGTCTCAAATCATTAGGGTGAATTGTAGTCAGCTGACGTTAAGCCTTCTTGTCTTTTTTCAGATTAGTGTCTTGGTGAGTCCCGAGAAATTGTTCAACATTTTATTATGAGGGCCCTAGTTTGGAAGCTACAAAAGCAGTATCTTTTGAAGAGAAAAGTATCCTCTCTGAGATTGGCACTGGACATTTCCCCATACAAAAGTTGACAAGTGAAGCCGCTGGAGTCCAAGCATCTATCTGCCTTGAGTGTGTGTGAACTCATAGTGATAACAAAAGGCAAACTAAAGTGACCCTGAAAAATCACTGAGTCCCACTTTGTCAAGAAGATACTTAGTATTCTCTTCTTTCTTGGTTCCTTCAAAGTTGGCTCTTAGTTCCCTTCTAAATTCTCCACATCTTTGCATCTGTGAGACTGTGCCAGTTACTTAAAAACTCTGTATCTCATTTACCTTGCCTGCAAAATGGGGAAAACATTACCTACTTCAGTGTTACTGTGAAAATTTAATGAGTTGATTCATGTAAGATGCTTGGAACAATGCCTGGCATAAAACAGATGCTCAACAAATATTGTCTTATTATTATCATTATTTTATTTTTTGTGGTAATTCTATCTCTTTCACCAATTGCTGTGCCATATGGAAATGGTTGCTCTGGTTGAGGATTCTTCTGGTTGAGATTGTGTAAGCCCAGGAGTTCAGGTTCAAGCTGCTCTCCATTTCATGTTTTAAAGGCCTCATCTTTTTTTGCTTAAACCCCAGCTGCGGTTGGCTGGGAGACATCCTGTGGGAGATGGTGGCCCTAAAGCAGAGAGCTAGGGTGGTTCTTGAGGGAAGAGATGGAGAGCCAGACTTGGTGACAGTTCAGCCACTGAGGGAGAGGCTAGAAGACCAAAGCAGGTAAAAAGCAGAAGTGCAGCTCAGGAGTGTTTTCAGAAAGGGACTAGTAGACAGGAGCCAGGAGGAGGCCCAGGAAATACCTCCTCAGACAGCTGCCCTTGATCTTCACTCACTGCCTCTGCGGCACCTTGTCCCCTTCTAATATGCCCTCTGAGCCTCTAATATCCTTCCGGGGCTAACGCTCCGTTGTCCTTTATGTCCTCTTTGAAGACACTGGGTTCCGGCTGCCTGCCTTACCCTGTTGTTCTCATGTTTTCCCTCAGTTAGCTCATGCATAACCTCCAGTTTTCACCATTAACTCTTATTCAATTCTGTTCTATCACAAAGTATTCTCAAATCTAAGGTTTATGTCTAAGCTAAAAGGAAAATGACATAGCCACAAAATACTTGCCATGGTAGGTACCAGGCATTATACCATGTAATCACACTTGGAATTCTGTTGGAAAATAGTTCCCAGAGCATGGTTTTTCAAATATTTTTTTACTGTAGTCAACAATAAGAAACAGATTTTACATTGTAGTCTCCATACATATGTACATATCTCTGTGTGTGTGGATACATGTGTGCATAACTTAAGTAAAATTGTCATGAAATGATGCTTAATCTTGACAATTTCTATCTGAAATTAAGGCTGTTTGTAACCCACTAAGCATATAACCTGTGATTTGAAAAACCTTAATCTGGAGTATTATCCAGGATCTAGTGATTGCCTTTTGAGCCCTTACATGTTATCCATACATCATACATGAAAGATGATTGTGGCCATCTGTTACATTTTCAGGGAGTTTTTCTTAAACAAAAAAAGAAATTCAGGTCAAGAATAGCATATTATCTGTAAAACAGTTTATCTTTCCCCTTATACTCTTTCCTGATAATTATTCTCCCTTAATTCCCTCTAAGAAATGACTTTACTAATTTCTAATGCCATACATTAGTAGTTTAGGAAATGTTTTTGAAAGAAATTAAAGAAGATCCAAATAAATAGAGGACTATACTGTGCTCATGGATGGAAAGATTCTATGTAGGTAGAGATACCTGTATGTCATAGGGTTGTCAGTTCTTCCGTAAAAAGGTCAATGCTATCACAAAATGCCAGCAGCTCTTATTTTCTTAATGGAGAGTGACATTCTTATTTTAAAATTTAAATGGAAATAAAATTAGCTAAGAATAGTCAATAGAGTCCTAAAGAAAAAGAATGAAGAGTAAGACTCCCTCACATATTGATACTTATGAAGTATGTTAAATAAGACATTGTGGTTTTGATGTAAAGTTGGAAACTACTCTGCATTGGGAGCTTGGAGTCTTAGCCCTTGGACCACCAGAGAAGTTCTGCGTTAGTTTTATCATCTGTAAAATGGGGTCAATAATTTCTACTTTAAAATGCTGTTTTTAAGGATAAAATTAAAAAAAGAATAAATGGGGTGAGAAATGAGTTAGTATCGTGATATATGTTGCTGTTGTTCAGTTGCTAAGTCATGTCCAGTTCTTTGTGACCCCATGAACTGCAGCATGCCAGGATTCCCTGTCCTTCGCCATCTCCCTGAGTTTGCTCAAACTCATGTCCATTGAGTCGGTGAAGCCGTCCAACCATCTCATCCTCTGCCATCCCCTTCTCTTCTTGCCCTCAATCTTTCCCAGTATCAGAGTCTTTTTCAATGAATTGGCTCTTTGCATCAGGTGGCTGGAGCTTCAGTTTCATCACCTTTCCTTCCAATGAATATTCAAGGTTGATTTTCTTTAGGATTTACTGATTTGATCTCCTTGCTGTCCAAGGGACTCTCAAGTATCTTCCCCAACACCACAGTTCAAAAGCATCAATTCTTTGGCGCTCAGCCTTCTTTATGGTCCAACTCTCACATCCATACATGACTACTGGAAAAACCATAGCTTTGACTATATGGATCTTTGTTGGCAAAGTGATCTCTGCTTTTTAGTACACTGCCTAGATTTGTCATAGCTATTTTTCCAAAGGAACATTGATTTTGTAGCCCAGGAAAGTGAAATCTGACACTGTTTCTACTTTTATTTGCCATGAAGTGATAGGGTCAGATGCCATGATCTTTGTTTTTTGAATGTTGAAGGTTTTTCACTCTTCTCTTTCACCTTCATCAATAGGCTCTTAAGTTCCTCTTCACTTTCTGCCATTGAAGTGGTATCATCTACATATTGGAGGTTGTTGATATTTCTCCCAGCATTCTTGAGTCCAGCTTGTGAGTCATCCAACCCAACATTTCATATGATGTACTTTGCATATAAGGTGTCACTCTGCTTATTTAACTTATATCATGATATATGTTGTGTCCATTATTGTTATTATTATTCTTTATATAGTATAATATTGCTGCTATCTTTGTTCATAGAACAGTATATTGTATTGGGAGATGATATCTGGTAGGAGAATGATTCTTTATGAAATAAATAATTTAAAATAACATCACTTTTTTTGGATTTTATAAAGGTATATACTTGGTGAACACATAAGCCAATGGCATAAATTCTGCATTCTTAATTAAAATTAAAATTAAACCATTAAACATGGTTAATTTTGTGTGTCATCTTGACTGGATTGCAGAGTACCCAGATATTTGGCTAAACATTATTTCTGGGTGTGTCTGACAGAGTGTTTCCAGCTAAGATGAACAGTGGAATTGGTAGACTGAGTAAAGCAGATTGCTTTCTGCAAGGAGAGTGGCCACCATCCAATCTGTTGATGCTTGAGCAGAACAAAAAGGTGAAGGAAGGGAGATTGACTCTGCCTGACTGCTTGAGCTGAAACATTAGGTTTTTGTCCTTTGCTGAGGCTTACACCATTGACCCTCCAGTTCTCAGAACTATACCACTGGCTTCCTGGGCCTCTGACTTGTCAGACTTCTCAGCTTCCATAATTGCATGATCCAATTCCTTATAATATATCCTGTTATAACCAACATCTCCTGTTGATTCTGCTTCTGTGGAGAACCCTAATACCATAAGCATTTATTCAATTTCTAACCAGATGATGTCTGCCTTCTTGTTCCAGCTCTCAACTGTAAACAAGTATCCTTTTCTTGATATATTTAATGTTGTATTTTTTTGCTTTTTATGGTGATTTTACTGTTTACAATGACCCCCAAATGTAGTGTTGAATTGCTGTCTAGTGTTCTCAAACACAAGGAGTCTGTAATGTGTCTTGCAGAAGAAAAATGCAAGAAACATGCACACATCTAACATGTGTGTCAGATGAGCTTTATTCAGGCCTGAGCTATGGTGCTATTGGCTGTAGCATTTCAATGCTAATGAATTAACAATATATATTAATTAAGGTGTCTTTAAACAACCACACACATAAAATAAGATCATGTGTTGATTGGTTGATGAAAATGTTATGACCAGAGACTCACAAGAACCTATCTTCCCCCTAAGAATAATTGTTCAGTATTTACTATTTCAGTGTTTCCAGTGAACTTTATAGAACGTAACTATTATGAAGAACAAGAATCAAATGTATAAAAACATTTTGTTTAAGCTGAAAAGATGGCCAACGAATGTGTACTTTTAAACATTTTGTAGATTTATAGTCAACCCAAACAAAGTGGGACTACTTTTATCTGGTTGTGGAAGACACTCTTTTCTGTTCTGCTTAGATTGGTTTATTTTAACAGATGTTTACTGGGGAATGGATTAAATAAGTCAGGCGCAGTTGAGTCAAACTCAACCTTGTGCTGCACTGGAGCTCCCAATCTACCTTGGAAGGCCATCAGAATTGTGAAATCAGCAGTATTGACATAACTTTGTATTCATGGAGCGGACGTCACACAGAGTCAAGATGTTGTGTTTCTTGATGTTCTGAACATAAAGAAACCCAGCCTAGATACAGAAAACAACCACAGGCTGTCCGCAGAGTAGGGATCTGAACAACGTGTCAGTGAAGGTTGGTCTTATCTTAAGCTCCAGAAAGGATCCTAGAGGCCTAGTACGTGATAAGGACCTAAGCGTGTTTAGATGAAGTGCTGAGTCAGAAACCAGGTCCCATGGCTCAGATTGAGTCCTTTCCCACTAAACCATGGGTGTTCTATGTTTTTAAATGGTTATTGGGTCTAGGCTTACAAATGAGCTTGTCTTCCAGAAATTCCACAGATTTGATGTTTAGAAGTGAGTCTGAGACTGTTCAGATATGAGCTCTAAGAGGCCTATTTGCTGTATTTGAGCTTTTTTTTTTTTTTTTGAGTTTCCTATTTTTCAGCTGATTCTCAAAGGAGTTCATGATTCTGAAAAAGTGTAAGAACTTATATGCATATTCAGAAGTTTACTTTGTACCATAAGTAGTAAACTGAATTAGGGGTAATAGTGCATTTGACATTGTATTTTGTGCTATCACTTTAGTAGAGAATTTTTAATGTTAAGAAAATGTTAATTTCTGACTGCTGCTGCTAAGTCACTTCAGTCGTGTCCGACTCTGTGCGACCCCATAGACGGCAGCCCACCAGGCTCCCCCGTCCCTGGGATTCTCCAGGCAAGAACACTGGAGTGGGTTGCCATTTCCTTTTCCAGTGCATGAAAGTGAAAAGTGAAAGTGAAGTTGCTCAGTCGTGTCTGACTCTTCGCGACCCCATGGACTGCAGCCCACCAGGCTCCTCCGTCCATGGGATTTTCCAGGCAAGAGTACTGGAGTGGGGTGTCATTGCCTTCTCTGAATTTCTGACCAGGGTGTAGCAAAACAAACTAACCTATGGCAGTGTAAATTAGCACAAAATTTCTAAAAAGACATTTGGAAGCTTTTGAACCAGGTACCAAATTTAACCTTCACAATTCTACTCTAAGGAAGTAATTAGGAACTCAGGAAAAAATACTATGTATGAAGCATTATCCTACAGAATATACAAACTAAGAATCAAAGTAAATGTTTAAAAGTTGTTGATTTCATTAAGATGGCTTAATATAATGAAAACTATGACAAGATACCATGTAAAAAAAAGTCACAGCATATATAGTGTGATCATAATTTGCATATATGTGACCAGAAGAATGTATATTAACAGAGGTTATCTCCTTAGTACAGGTACTTCTTTCCTTCTTCTCCTTTTTTTTTTTTTTGGTATTTTTCAAATTCTCTAAATGACTATATATTTTATAACCTGAAAAAATGTTAAATAATATGTTGTCCATTTGCACTTTGATTTACCTAAGTGATGTTTCTGCCCATTTCTCTTAGTGTCCACATTTCAAAAAGTCTCATCACTGGTTTTGGCTTAAAGTTCAAATGGAAACTCAGTTATTTCACGTTTGTTCAATTACAGGCTGCTTTTCTTTCCTTGGTGTCATTTCGGACTAAACTTTTGTACTCAAACCCCTTTCCAGTTCTTGCCTCTCTCCTCTTCTTTTTGTTCTTTCACTGATCTTTAAAAAAGAAATTTAAATGCTGCCTGCTTTTCTTTGGCAGCCTCAGCCTTTTTACTCCTATTTGTACTACTTAGTTTCAGATATTCATGTGATCCTTGTTTCTTTTTTCATTTTTATTTTTTCTTATTTATTTATTTGTATTGAAGTATAGTTGACATACAGGCTTTGCTTGTGGCTCAGCTGGTAAAGACTCTACCTGCAATGTGGGAGACCTGGGTTCGATCCCTGGGTTGGGAAAGAATCCGCCTGCAATGCAGGAGACCTGAGTTCAATACCTGGGTTGGGAAGATCCCCTGAGGAAGGGAAAGGCTGCCCACTCCAGTATTCTGGCCTAGAGAAATCCATGGACTGTATAGTCCATGGGATCACAAAGAGTCAGACAGGACTAAGTGACTTTCACTTTCACTTTCATAGTTGACTTACAATACTGTTAATTCCTGTTATACAACAAAGTGATTCAGTTATATGTATGTGTATATATATGTATCTTGGAGAAGGCAGTGGCAAGCCACTCTAGTACTTTTGCCTAGAAAGTCCCTTGGATGGAGGAGCCTGGTAGGCTGTAGTCCATGGGGTCGCTATGAGTACGAGTCGGACGCGACTGAGTGACTTCACTTTCACTTTTCACTTTCATGCACTGGAGAAGGAAATGGCAACCCACTCCAGTGTTCTTGCCTGGAGAATCCCAGGGACAGGGGAGCCTGCTGGGCTGCCGTCTATGGGGTCGCACAGAGTCGGACACGACTGAAGCAATTTTAGCAGCAGCTGCAGCAGCATATGTATGTATCTATTTATATTCATTTAAAAATATTCTTTTCCATTATGGTTTATCATGCTCATGCTCAGTTGCTCAGTCATATCTGACTCTGGGACTCTGTGGACTGTAGCCCCTCAGGGATTATCTGTCCATGGGATTATCCTGGCAAGAATACTGGAGTGGGTTGCCATTTCCTCTTCCAGGGGATCTTCCCAACCCAGGGATCTAACCCATGTTTATTGTGTCTCTTGCACTGGCAGGCAGATTCTTTACCACTGTGCCACCTGGGAAGCTCCCATGGCTTATCATAGGGTTTGTTAAGTTGGAGGGTAATTGCTTTATAATAGTGTGTTAGTTTCTGCTATATAATAGTGTGAATCAGCTATAAGTGTACATACATTCCTGCCCTTTTGGGCCCCCCTCCCACTACCTCCACCCACCCCTCTCGGTCATCATAGAGCACCATCATAGAGCACCACTGAGCTGCCTGTGCTACACAGCTTTCCACTAGCCATCTGTTTTATATATAGCAGTGTATATATGTCAATGCTACTTTCTCAGTTTGTCCCACCCTCTCCTTCCCCTGCTGTGTCCACAAGCCCATCCTCTATGTCTGCATCTCTATTCCTGCCCTGTAAATTGGTTCATCAGTACTATTTTTCTAGATTCCACATATATACCTAAATATATGATATTTGCTTTTCTCTTTCTGACTTACTTCACTCTGTGTGACAGACTCTAGGTTCATCCACATTACTCTAATGACCCACTTTTCTTCCTTTTTATGATGGAGTAATATTCTTTATCCATTCATCTGTCAGTGGACATCTAGGTTACTTCCATGTCCTGGCTGTTGTAATTAGTGTTGCAATGAACACTGGTGTACATGTGTCTTTTTCAATTATGGTGACCCTTGTTTCTTTACCTCTGTTTTTCCTTTTGGAAGTCAGAAGCAGCATTCATGGAATACTCTCTTCCAAACCTCAGAGCCTCAGTAGTACTTTTGTGTTGTGCTGTGTGCTTAGTCGCTCAGTCGTGTCCGACTCTTGATGACTCCGTGGACTGTAGCCTGCCAGGCTCCTCTGTCCATGGGATTCTCCAGGCAAGAATACTGGAGTGGGTTGCCATTCCCTTCTCCAGGGGATTTTCCTGACCCAGGGATTAAACTGGGGTCTCCTGCATTGCAGGCAGATTCTCTACTGTCTGAGCCATCAGGGAACCCCAGTACTTTTGTGTTAATTTTTACATTTATTACCTTGGGGATTTCACAAGTATTTTCCTGCTGTGTCAGAAGCAGGTGTGACAGGTGTTCATGTTTCCTTGCATGTGTACATGTGTGTGTGTGTGTGTGTGTGCACATGTGTACAAGAGCACGTGCAGATATGGGATGGTCAGGTCGGGAACTGTGTCCAGACTGTACGCAAAGAGCGGGAATATCCTAATCCACTCTGGTATCAGCAGGCTCACGTCTGTACTTGGAAAGCTTTGGTGAAGATGATGCAAACTGGGTTGGTTCTGTGGGCCTGCCAGCTGATGCCAGGCTGTTTTGGAGCCAGGTAGGGTGACTTTTAATTTCTCCCAGAGCTTGTCAACTAGCAAAGAGATATGTATATTAGAAAAGATGGTAGAACTTGATTTATAAAAGTGTGAATGCAGGGCTGAATTAAAATGACACCTCAAGGAAGTGGCTCAGGACAAGATCAGGATACTCTTTGAGTCAAAAATCAAGCCTAGGATTTATAGGATAAACATTTTTACATGTAAATTGGAATTCAAAGTAGATATTTGTAATTGAAGTACTATGTGTATTTTATTTTCATAAATATAAGGTCTGGCTTTGAAATTTGCTCCAAGGTAGGTCCATCAGCATCAGGCCTTGAAAATTTTCCTGATGAAATTTTCCTGATGAAAAGAACCAGGCAAATAAGATACTGGCTTGTAGTGTGCAAATCCCATGGCTGTACTATGGAGCACTCAGTGTCTCCTAGCAGAGAAAAATGTACCTTGACATGCTTCCTGGGATCGACAGCTCTCCATCCTTCAATCTAAAGAGAGTTGGGTGGAGAAAGGATAGATAGCCAGGGAGATGAATGATTTATTTTAATATTATTTCCTTTAAGCCCAGTTACATGGGTGAAAATTGGATTATATGAAATTTACATGGTTAGAAATAAGCATGCAATTGACATGAAATTCCTGAATGCAACAAAGCATCAGAAAGTGAGCCCTGTTGTAAGCGGAGGGTGAGGAACAGTGCTAGTGGCCATGACTGACTGGACTTCAGAACAATGTGAAAAAGTTGATCTTTTCCCTGGCTGCCTGAGTCTCCTCTTTGTATGCCATCTTACTATACTTCCTTCCTGTCTCTCCTTAGAGTTATAAACATCCCCTTCACTTCTGGGATGACCAATCAAGTACATCTTTGTGCACATGATATAAGATTTATATTAATTCCATTTGGGCATTTGAATTTGACATTGCAAATGTTGTGGAATAAGATGTATGTTTCCTACAGAGCAGACTGATGAGCATTTCATGCTTTGGTTTAGGTGAGCTCTCCTGTTGGCAGTCTGTGTGATATTGGGAATCTGACTTCTTATTTAAACATGCTCCCCCTTTTTTGCTTGTCATGATGATTATTAACTTTTAAGTTAAAGTCCCTACATCAACTGAAATGGCAAATAAATTTGAAAAAGAAGATGCAGCTTTTGGGAAAAGGTGGTGGAAATAATTCTATTCCAGGTTTAGAACTTAAATCTGATCTAAATACAGATTCAGACTGTATTTAGAGCATTTTGCTTTGGCATCTCCATTTAGGTGTGGAGGAGGCTGTTTTAGAACCTCCTCTTCTTCTTTTTTTTTTTTTTTTACAGAGAGAATGAAACTGCCTGAGGTACAGTACAGAGCCTTGGTGAGGGCCAAGATAAAGTCTCAAAGTTGCTGGGCCACACCATGTCCCACAAACAGCAGATGCCATAGAACCGCTTTTTAAAAAATCCTGCCTTTCACATGTCATGCTAAAAATACAGACCTAAACAGACCTGAAAAACTTGAAAGAACTAGACAAGCAAGGAGTTGCTTTTGGTAGTTATACCAAAGCAATATGCAAGGTCATGGAAATAACGCAACAAACAAGAATGTACTGTGTAGAGTAAGACATATTAGAGCTTTCTAAAGTTCCAAGGCAGCTTTTGTAATGTATTCAGAACAGAAGTAAGAATGGAATCATAAAACTGGAGAGTCCCTAGGAGACTGAAAAAGCCCATAGAAAATGATTCAATAACATTGGTGGGTCTGATAGAATGCCCGTATTCCCCTAGACTTCTCATCTCTCTCTTCTCCCTCTTGAAATTCACCTTAGGGGAACGTTCTGTGGATTTCTACCTGCCAACTCAAACTTGGTGCTCTAGTTTTCTAGCTATCTGCATATCTTATAGATGTCCTCTGCAGTTGCTTATTATGTGGCTTGTCACTTGGACTAGGCGCAAAGCTTTAAGGCCAAGAAACCTATCTTTTGTGTCTTTGGAATTTCTGCTATAGCTTGAGTATGACAGTTGTGTCCGCAGATGATGTAAAATGAATATTCCCTAACTCACTGGATACTTCCAGATTGAAAACAAGTTAATCAATTTTTCTTCTATTATTAATATGTGTGTGCCGTATTCTGAAATAGCTGTGAAAGACCAGATAAGAGAAAGGCTAGAGGAACAAGTTGCAGACACAATAGTGAAAATGCAAAAGACCGTTAAAAATGTCTTGACATAAATAATAAAGATGGGAAAAGTAATAATGATATAACAACTTTCCATTCTGTAGCACTTGATTTTTCTGAAAATACTTTCAGATAATAAAGAAGAGTGGGATAAAGGTAGTAATAGAAATACCTGCAAGGAAAATAGTAAGGAAATGCAGAGTTAACAAAGCAAAACAACAAAAGAAAGGCAACGAAAATAAAGCCAAGAATAAAGAAATGGAAGGAGAATTATTGGACAGAGTGTCAAATATTTACAACATTGGTATTCTTTAAGCAGGTAGAGTGTGCCATCTAGATCACAGCATGTTTTCATGTGTTCTACCAGATAGTGGGAGAGGGAGTGCCCTGGACTCGCTAACACTCTCCATTCTTTTTATAAAAATTAATTTCTATTAGAGTATAATTGCTTTACAATGTTGCGTTAGTTTCTATTATACAGCAAAGTGAATAGCTATACATATACATATATCCGTCTTCTTTGGATTTCCTTCCCATTTAGATCACCACAGAGCACTGCATAGGGTATTCTGAGCTGTACAGTAGGTTCTTATTGTTGTTCAGTTGCTTAGCCGTGTCTGACTCTGTGACTCCATGGACTGCAGCATGCCAGGCTTCCCTGTCCACCATCTCCGAAAACTTGCTCAAACTCAATGTCTATCGAGTTGATGATGATATCCAACCATCTCATCCTCTGTTGTCCTCTTCTCCTCCTGCCTTCAATCTTGCCCAGCATCAGGGTCTTTGAAATGAGTCAGCTCTTCGCATCAGGTGGCCAAATTATGTGGAGCTTCAGCTTCAGCATCAGTCCTTCCGATGAATATTCAGGATTGATTTCCTTTAGGATTGACTGGTTGGATCTCCCTGCAGTCCAAAGAACCCTCAAGAGTCTTCTCCAACCCCACAGTTCAAAAGCATCAATTCTTCGGCGCTCAGTTTTCTGTATAGTCCAACTCTCACATCCATACATGACCACTGGAAAAACCATAGCTTTGACTGGATGGACCTGTGTTGGTAAAGTTATGTCTCTGCTTTTTAATATGCTGTCTAGGTTTGTCATAGCTTTTCTTCCAAGGAGCAAGTGCCTTTTAATTTCATGGCTGTAGTCACCATCTGCAGCGACTTTGGAGGCCGAGAAAAGAGTCTGTCACTTTTTCCATTGTTTCCCCATCTGTTTGCCATGAAGTGATGGGACTGGATGCCAAGATCTTAGTTTCATACACAGTATTGTATATATGTCAGTCTCAATTTCACAATTCACCCTTTGTTTGTTCTCTATGTCTGTGTCTCTGTTTTGCAAATAAGATCATCTATACCGTTTTTCTAGATTCCACATTAATGCATTAATATATGACATTTGTTTGTCTCTTTCTGACTTACTTCACTCTGTATGACAGACTCTAGGTCCATCCGCATCTGTACAAATGACCCAATTCTGTTCCTTTCTATGACTGAGTAATATTCTATTGTATATATGTACTACATTTTATTTTAATACTTTTAATTTTGTATTAGAATATAATTGATTAACAGTGTTGTGGTAGTTGTACCACATCTTCTTTATCTGTTCTTATTTTGATGAACATTTAGGTTGCTTCCATGTCCTGGCTATTGTAATTAGTGCTGCTGTGCACGTTGGGGGGCATGTGTCTTTTTAAATTACATTTTTCTCTGGGTATATGCCCAGTAGTGGATTTCCTGGGTCATATAGTAGTTCTATTTTTAGCTTTTTAAGGAGCTTCTATACTGTTCTCTGTAGTGGCTGTATCAATTTACATTCCCACCAACAGTGCAAGAAGGTTCCCTTTACTCCATACCCTTGCCAGCATTTATTGTTTGTAGATTTTTTGATGATGGCCATTCTGACCTGTGTGAGGTGATACCTCATTGAAGTTTTGGTTTGCATTTCTCTAATAATTAGTGATGTTGAGCGTCTTTTCGTGTGTCTATTGGCCATCTGTACGTCTTCTTTGGAGAAATGTCTATTTAGATCTTTTTTTGCTCATTTTTTGATTGGGATTTTTTTTTTTAATATCGAGCTGCATGAACTGTTTGCATATTTTGGAGATTAATTCTTTGTCAGTTGCTTCATTTGCAAATATTTTCTCCTATTCTGAGGGTTGTTTTCTCATCTTGCTTATGGTTTCCTTTGCTGTGTAAAAGCTTTTAAGTTTAATTATGCCCCATTTGTTAATTTTCATTTTTCATTACTCTAGGAGGTGGTTCAGAAAAGATCCTGCTGTGATTTATGTCAGAGAGTGCTCTGTGTTTTCCTCTAATAAGAGTTTTATAGTGTCTGGCCTTACATTCAAGTCTTTAATACATTTTGAGTTTATTTTTGTGTATGGTGTTAGAAAATGTTCTAATTTCATTCTTTCACATGCAGCTGTCCTTTTTTCCCAGCATCACTTATTGAAGGGACTATCTTTTATCCATTGTATATTCTTGCCTCCTTTGTCATAGATTAGGTGAGCATATGTACGTGGGTTTATCTCTGGGTTTTCTATTCTGATCAATTGATCTATATTTCTGTTTTTATGCCAATACCATCTTCACTCTTGTTCACTAAGGTCTTTTATTGATAATAGTCTGGCATTCTGTACTCTAGACATTCTGTCTACATCATTAAAAAGATGCAGATGTGAGTGATACTCAGCCTCAGTAGCTCATTTCAGTAATTTCACAGAAGCTCAGGTAGGCTTGCTATGGAAAGTACCATCGATTTCTGATCCTGTTGTAAGGTTCTGAAAACTTCCCAAGCTCAGGAGGCAGGTCTTACATTACTGTCAATAATACCGAATGTGGTAACTTATTATAAAGTAGTTCCAAGATGACATCCCAACCATATTCTAGAACTGACCAGAGGCCACAAAAGGTCCTAAAATGACCTTTATTATTGCTTTGGAGGGATAAGCTACACATTTTAAAAGATATTTCAATAAGGTGACCTACTTGCCTTTTGATGGTGGCAAGCTTCTCTACTTCAGGGTCTGTTTTGTTCAGATATAGTTGAAGGGCATATGACCCACACCAAAGTGTAAAGATCAGTATATTTTAAAGAGAAAGTCAGAATGAAAGATACGAGTGATGGCCAAAGATAAAACTCATCAAACCCTTGGAAAGTTTTCTCATATTCAAATGAAAAAAGAGATCAAATCTTTCTTCCTTTGAGAACACTAACATGGAGACAGACTTAATTGCTTTCTATGCTGTTGAAAGCACAGATCAACTATTTTCAAGATTCAGAGATCAATACACATGTTCTGGTAATAATTTGACTTCTCACACTTGAGGTTTTGAAACCATAGAGAGCTCTTTCCTTTTGGTGGATTGAAGACCTGCTAAGGTTTTGGTCCTTGCTCTGGCCTAATTACTTAATTTCTTTTGGCCTCAATTCCCTCAATTGTAAGGGGGAATAATTATATCTGTCCTTTATTTTAATGATACTTTTCATTTCTAAATGTCTGCCATGTGTCAGGTACTGTGCTGTGCCTTTGGCATATGTTATCTTTAAATCTCTCATCAATTCTGCAAGGAAGGAATAATTATCACTCATGTTTTGCAGTTGAGAAAGCCAAGGCTTAGATTCCTCAGGAGCCTGCCTGAGGTCACACAGCTAAGAGGTGGCAAAGCCAGGATAGAAACCTTCATGTGTGTGGACAAAAGCCCCTTCCCAGTCCTCCATGAGATTTTGAATTCATTTAAAATGAACATTTGGGGATGTATTTGGAAAATAGAAAAGTTCTTTGTAGATTCATGTTCTTATTGCCATTATCATCCTGATGAATATAAACCAGTTAATGTGTATTTATTGAATTCCTTACAGGAATGATTCCCTGGTAGCTCAGATGGTAAAGAGTCTGCCTGAAATGTAGGAGACCTGGTTTGACCCTTGGGTCAGGAAGATCCCCTGGAGAAGGAAATGGCAACCACCCACTCCAGTATTCTTGTCTGGAAAATTCCATGGATGAAGGGGCCTGGCGGGTTACAGTCCATTGGTTTGTAAAAAGTCAGACACGACTGAATGACTACACTTTCACTTTGCAGGAAGTTAGTACTGAATCAGATACCATTTTGGATACTCTATGGAATCATGTACTTCCCCCAATGTAGTGTTATGTAAGGTGCATTATAATAACTAAATGTTAAAATAGTTCTGAGTGATATAGCTTTCACTCTGGGAATCAGATATTAGTTTTTGTTTTTTTTTTTTTTTTTGGAGAAAAAAGAAAAGAAGCAAGTATGCTAATCTGAACTGAGTGACTGTTTCAGGAAACAAAAAACAGCTGCATGTAGTCCAATCTTCAGAGTCAACAAATAAAGGCCCCAGGAACCCTGAAAGCTGATCGGGAAAACTCCAAAGGAGATGAGAGAAATATACTATAGGGATTAGCAAATTTCTGCTGAAAAATTCATGTGTTCACAAATGTGCTGGACCAACATATCTTCCGCTGTCTGGTTCCTTGTTTGATTTGAGTCTTTAATGACCAATAGGGCTGTTGAAACTTAGTCAAGGAGTCTATCCTTGATTTGGGGATATCAGACTTCCTGTGCAAAAGATGGCTGGGAATCCATTCAGCTCTCCTAAAATAAGCACTAAGTTTTGGAAAGAATTTTCTCTTGTGGGAAACATCCTCTTCCTAAAGAAGGCCGTCAGCAGGAGATGGCTGTTTTTCCAGGGACGAACGAGGGGAACCAATTGGTTCCATAGCCAGGAATCAACCTTTAAAACAGGTTAACATTCGGGACAGACTCCTCTGTCCTGCTTCCTTGATCTTTTTGGAAGAACTGCTTAAACTCAAAATGAAAGTTCACAAAATTGTGCAGAAGAATCAGGCAAGTCTAGAAACGAGCTATTTCTTATTGTTTCTTCTGTTTCTTTATGTTTTGAATACAGATTTAAAAAAAAACAAACCCACCTTGGGAGGTCATTGTGAGGATGAAATAACATAACTCAGGTACATCTCCTGACGCAAAACAGTCATCACTATTGGATCCTAGGCCATCTCCCTAAAGATGCTCATCCAGTTGTTCTTTAAGGCTCAAGGTGAACTACTGATTCCGTTAGGTCACAGGATGTCTCAAGAGTTAAGAAAAATGCTTTCAAATTGAGGAAAGATGGTGGAGGCTGTCTTTCTAGACCTCATCAAGGATCTGTGTTGGTGGAATATAGCCATCGTTTGGGTTTGGTAAGAGCTTCATGATGGATCCATGTAGAGAAGGAGCTATGCCACCGGACAGCTGGCTGACTGCTTGCCTTTGATTGCCTTGGCCAAATGAATGTGGGGCCACTGACTGACCCCTGCATTTTTCTGCATGGGCGATGGGAGAGGAGAGCCCTTGTCCAGTTCTCCTGTCAGACATTTGGTCACATTTGACTCTCTGCTGGGTTAAGGCAGAAGACCACTGGGGAGGATAAGACCACTAGGTGGCCAGGCTTGGTTTTGTTCAGCACAGTCTGGATTTCGCTGAACCCAAATAGATAAAATCAACCAAACCAAGGTAATCATCTAAGGGATATTTGTTAAAATGCTGGATACTACAAGAACTGTCATCAGCCTCATTTTGCTGTTTGGATTTGGTCCTATTTTTTTTTTTTTTTTGTGAGTAGAGGAATAAAAGGGCAGCCTAATATCGTCCATGTCATCCTCTAGCTGCAGCCAGTCAGAACGCTGCCCAGTCCCTAGCAGCTAGTGGCCAGCCAGGCATCTGGTCCAGACCCTCTGGGCACAAGTTCCTGAGCCTGGGGGTGAGGTTACTTTGGTCACAATGCCTTTCAACATCATCCTGGCACTGTGGGAAGCAGAGGCAGTGTTTTCAGCTCTGGGGACTCAACTTAGCTGTGCTTTTCTTGTGGCCAGTGGCCCCTGGTAGGATGAGCTCTGCTCAGGGAGACAAGGGACTACTATTTGCCAGTTGATGCCAGCAAGTCATTTTACGTCTGGGGGCCTCAGGGTCCATGGAGTGAGGTTATCTCTAACTTTGATCTCATCACAAGCCATCTCTGAATCTGCCTGGGGTCTGCTTCTGCCTGGGGCATGGAAATGTGTGTATTTTTCTTTCCTCCCTTCCAGTCCCTGATTCAGGGACTGAATGATGATCCTCTAAACTGTTCTTGGCCCACCCCTCTTATATTATCTAAATTTCTTTGTGCAAAAGAACAAGATTAAGTTTGAATGGATCATTGTTTCTTATAAACAACTGCTGATAAAGTCATGAGTTGACCTATTTCTGAAGCAGACAACTGAGGGGAAATTTATGGCTTTCTCTTCTTCAGAATTAACCAGTTTCTTTTCTTGAAACATGTTTTATGGGACTAGACTAATCACCCTGGTGATATGTGGCTGAAGTTCTCTTGGCTGTAGATCAAAGTCTCCGATGTACCAGCACAGATAGTAAGAAAACAGCACAATGGAGGATAAAGACTTTACAATGAATTTTGGCATCAGAGTCTAATAGAATGAATTTTTGGAGTCAGGCTCTAGTAAAGCAGAAAAATGAAAGGGATAATTAATCCCTAGAAAAATTGCAAATGACCAATATATAGGAAAAGTGTCTAACTTTCTCTACCAATGAAAGACATGCAAATAAAAACACTCTATCATTTCCCTCTATCATTTTGGCAGAAATGTATATGGTTGGTTAAACCTGGTGTGCCTGTGATGCAGCTGCCTGATGCAACCTTTTGGTGGGTAGTTAGTTCAGGAAGCAACAGTTAGAACTGGACATGGAACAACAGACTGGTTCCAAATAGGAAAAAGAGTAATATTGTCACCCTGCTTATTTAACTTATATGCAGAGTACATCATGAGAAACACTGGGCTGGAAGAAACACAAGCTGGAATCAAGATTGCTGGGAGAAATATCAATAATCTCAGATATGCAGATGACACCACCCTTATGGCAGAAAGTGAAGAGGAACTAAAAAGCCTCTTGATGAAGGTGAAAGAGGAGAGTGAAAAAGTTGGCTTAAAGCTCAACATTCAGAAAACGAAGATCATGGCATCAGGTCCCATCACTTCATGTGAAATAGATGGGGAAACAGTGGAAACAGTGTCAGAGTTTATTTTTTTGGGCTCCAAAATCACTGCAGATGGTGATTGCAGCCATGAAATTAAAAGACGCTTACTCCTTGGAAGGAAAGTTATGACCAACCTAGATAGCATATTGAAAAGCAGAGACATTACTTTGCCAACAAAGGTCCGTCTAGTCAAGGCGATGGTTTTTCTAGTAGTCATGTATGGATGTAGAGTTGAACTGTGAAGAAAGCTGAGCGCCGAAGAATTGATGGTTTTGAACTGTGGTGTTGGAGAAGACTCTTGAGAGTCCCTTGGACTGCAAGGACATCCAACCAGTCCATTCTGAAGGAGAGCAGCCCTGGGTGTTCTTTGGAAGGACTGATGCTGAAGCTGAAACTCCAATACTTTGGCCACCTCATGTGAAGAATTGACTCATTGGAAAAGACCCTGATGCTGGGAGGGATTGGGGGCAGGAGGAGAAGGGGACGACAGAGGATGAGATGGCTGGATGCCATCACCGACTTGATGGACGTGAGTCTGAGTGAACTCCAGGAGTTGGTGATGGACACGGAGGCCTGGTGTGCTGCAATTTATGGGGTCGTAAAGAGTAGGACACGACTGAGCGACTGAACTGAACTAGGTAATATGCATGCTTGCGTGCTCAATCACATCCAACTCTTTGCAACCCCATGGACTGTAGCCCACCAGGCTCTTCTGTCGATGGAATTTCCCTGTCAAGAATATTGAAGTGGATTGCCATTTCCTTCTCCAGGGGATCTTCCTGACCCAGAGATAAAACCTTTGTTTCCTGCTTGGCAGGTGGATTCTTTACCATTGAGCCACTGGTAGAAGCCCCCACCTCTGTGTCCTTTAGGGAAGCTTATTTAACCTCTCTAACTCTTGGTAAAAATGGGAATAATAATACATATCAAACCTCTTAGAGGTTACTAAGGGAATTAGGCAATAAAACACACATTAAGCACCTGGGATAGTATAAAAATACTTTTTTTTTCCTCCACACAGTTTCTGTTTTACTTTAATTGTATGAGTACAGGCAGCTGTCTTCCTATGCCCATGATTCAAAGAGAAAGCTAAGAGGGCTTTGAATAGCTTCCATTGACTTAAATGCAGGAAGTACCCTACTTCCAAATATGTGGAACAGTTTTTCCTAAGGCTGCCGTGTGTCTGAGAAAGACCATATTGAGTAATTGTTTTCTGAAGGCAGGAGAGGAGAGTGGGTGACTGATGGCTGTTGGGCAGCCTAAAATAATATTTCATTCTTGTCATCCTGACACAGTTTAAGATCAAATGATTTTGGATGGTTCTCCTGTTTCCCTCTTGGTTTGGAAGAACAGAGCTTTTGTTACTTATGCTCTTAAACAACAGAGCTTTGTTCTATACTCAGGAGCATATAAACTAAACAGAAGATTTCCTTACGGGCCATCCTATTTGCTGTGAGGAGTGATTCCCAGTGGAAAGTAGACGTGGTTAGCTCCAGCCATCTGTGGAGGGCCCACATCATCACAGAGGAACTTAGCCGAAACCCAGGGGAGCACGGCAGCCAATCAGATTGGGGATTTACTTCTTCTATACTGTGCTAACATTGGTGGACTCAGCCATTTAAAAATGCCCTGCTTACTTGGGCCTTGCTTTGTCCTACAAAACAAATAATCTTGTATTGCTTTCTTTGAGGCAGAAAAATGAAAATGCCAATATTTTGAGTGTTTTTTACTTTTGGGAACTTCTGGTTCGTAGACAATTGTTCCAGACTGCTGTGTTATCTTTTCAGAGCTGTTGATACTATGGAATGAGGGTTGTAAATAAGGCTCAAGAGTTCTCATCAAAGGCTAATAGATCACTAGAAGGACACAAATTAGGTTCTGCCTGTCCTGTATCCCTCTTCTCAGTTCTCTTTCCTTGCACCATACCAGCTCCTGGCTCGCTGCCACACTGCCACACCCATGTGCCATTTTCACTTAACAAAGGCCAGGTCTGAGTAGAATATACGAAGTTGGGATCAATTCCAAATCAATTCCAAATGTTAATAATTACAGCTATTAAGTATGGAGCACTTTGGAACATGCCAGGTTTTGTGTTAAGTGGTTTGCATGCATTATCTTGATGCTTCTCAAGGAGTAATCCATGATGACTGACTTTACAAGCCTGGGGTTGGTTGGTGGCATGTATGCCAGTAAAAATGCAGATTCATAGGTTCCATTCTACACTTGTGAGTTGAGCATCCTGTGGTGAGGTCAGGTCATCTATTACTTTAACCAGCACCTTCAGCAATCCTGATGCACAAGAAGTTCAAGAACTTGTGTGTTATTTTTCAAAGCAAATGGGGCTCAAGTGCAATCTGCTTTCCTTCCACTGCTCTGATTTCTGTGCTTACATTTTTAGGGCAAAAAAGTAAAAAAAAAAATCCTGTGGACTGGGAGATGTGGGCGACTGATGCCTCTTAGTAGCTGGTGATTATGACTGTGTCCCTATAGCCAACGTGCTTTTGAGATACCAAGTATTTGTCTCTATTGTGGGAGGATTAAAAATTGAGAAGTCTTCTCTTGATGGATGGTAGCCTGTGCTCTGAATATAGAGAGGGATGCCTCAGGGACTACAGAGGCAGGACTGTGTGAATGGTTGCATGGGTCATGTACTGCCCAACCGGATGTGATGGCCTTGTCCCAGGAGTGAAAACCTGGCATTCTTCTTGGCCCAGGGGTAGCCCACTCCTTAGAGGAGAAGGTAACTGATGTGCTGGCGTGGGTCTCAGGGACCAGGAATCTCCGCCTGCCTTTGGTTATCACACCCCAAGGGGCCTGAAATCTTCAGGGTTGTAAATTCCTTGGTTCTTGGGTTTATTTCCGCTGCTGCTGCTGCTGCTAAGTTGCTTCAGTAGTGTCCGACTCTGTGCAACCCCAGAGACAGCAGCCCACCAGGCTCCCCAGTCCCTGGGATTCTCCAGGCAAGAACACTGGAGTGGGTTGCCATTTCCTTCTCCAATGAATGAAAGTGAAAAGTGAAAGTGAAGTCGCTCAGTCATTTCCGACTCTTTGCAACCCCATGAATTGCAGCTCACCAGGCTCCTCCGTCCATGGGATTTTCCAGGCAAGAGTACTGGAGTGGGTTGCCATTGCCCAGGGACATTTAATCATAGTGGCACAGACTGGTTTAATGTGGTTTCTCTGGGCATTCATTTGGTGAGAGGGGAGGACAGGCTCCTTTGCAAGCCACTTTAGTGGAGGAAGCTGAGAGATTTAGCAAAACTATTTTTTTTTTTTTTTTTTGAGGGGCGAGGCACAGGTGGAGTGGGAGAGGCACTAGAGACACACTGGACCGATGTCCCAGTTCTGAAGCTTATCCTCCAACACACTGTTTTCTGAATTCTTCAGCCCCTCCCATCCTCCTTGTCTTGGTGTATGTCCAATGCCCAGTGCCTGTCCCCTCAATCACAGGCCTGGACTGCAGCAATATTGTGGGTAGGGAGGCCTCAGAGGCATGAGTGGGCCGTGGAGCGAATGGACACATGAAGTGTCCACCTCTGGATCTGAGGCAGTGTAGTGGGGTAGGGGAGCTAATCACTCACTTTTGGAATTGAGACCCCCTTCCTTTTGTATTCTTCTCCCAGGAGCAGGATAATTAGAATAAGGAGACTTAGTTTAGCTCATTCAACTCCCTGCCAGGCCCCATACACAGCTTTCACATATGCAGTCATTTCTAGCATCCCAGGTAGGCTTCCCTGTGTTTCTTTATCAACTTGTTGAGAAAGAGCAGAGATGAGGCTGGTCATGGGACTGTTAAGTCTTAACATTTGATTTTTTGGGATCTTGAAGAAAGTACCTCGGATTTCATTTTGAAAAAAAATTTTTTTTTCCCCTAAACTGAAAATGTTCCCCAGTTTTCTCCCTGGTTATTTGTCCTGCTAATTCATATGGTAAGTGGTGCTGATTCATGAATTGACCATCAGGGAATAAGCACCCTGCATGGAGAGGAGGTGGGAGGAAGGGGTTTGCTCTCAAGGAGGGGCCTGTCCTTGGTCTTGGTGGTCGGTGCTGGGAAGGGCACACAGATGGAGAGATGCACAGCAGTGAGAGAGTATGGGGTCCCTGAGGCCCTGTGAGCAGTGAGATGTGTCTGGTGGGGGTTGGTGTGGGTGGGGAAGGAAATTAAGGGTGAGACCACTGACGAATGAGGAATGTGGGAATGAAAGAGCGCAGCAGGCCATTGTCTGTCCCTAGGGCAGCTGTTCCCTTACCAAGCAGACTCTTTTTCTCTGTACCTCCTCAGTAAGTAAGCTGAAGTTCCAGTTAATAATCTCCTAAACTGAGAAATCCCCTCTCCTGGGAGGAGAGGAGATAATTAGCTTCAGTGCTCTCTCATATCTATGCTGAGAAGTCAGCGTGAATTCTAGACATGATTCCTGTCCTTGGATAATCATCAGAGCTGTTTGTGACAGGTCTCTCTTTTTTCCCCCTCCCTTCAACTCTTTTTTGATTAGGGTACTATGACTGAAATGAATGGCTTCCATTTTTTTTTTGCCTTCATGCAGGAATCTTTAAACTAGGCCGAACTTTGGACCAACTATCATATGAATCATGTCTACTACAATTACCCTTTCTGTGTAATGTCCTAGGTTAGTGCCATTGTGTGACACGATAAATGTAGAGCAGGGTTGAAAATGTCAAGTGATAACCGGACAGAAGACTGACAGGGAACAGACCCACCTCCTTGAGCTCTTATCTTGGAGGCCTTAAGACAAAACCTTACATGAATATTTCCCCAAATGAGATATATGATGTTAATAGATATATTTTACCATATTTGACTGTTCAGCAATTCAACTCCATTTTTGATGTGTACATTTATTGCAATGAACTTATAATAATTATGATACAAATGACAGTTTTCTCTTGATGAATATTTATTACGTAATAGGCTCAGTTCTAAGTTCAGTTCTTTGCCCGTTTAATCTTCACACCAGCCTCGGGAGGTAGTTACTGTGAGTGCCCCATTTTACATATGGGGAAATTGAGGCACAGATCTCTTAAGTAGCCTGCCCAAAGTCCACAGATAAGAATCAGAACTGGGATTTGAACCCAGGCAGTCTAACTCAGAGTGTATGCTGTCAGCCTCCATGCTATTAATATAATGCTTACGCATTGCTTGAAGAGGTGGTTTTGGCATCAAATATGAAGAATGCAACCCTTCAAACTTTTCTCTTGCAAAATGTAAGTAATTGTCTGTTTTGTGTATGTACTCTTGTATGACTGTTGATATATCATTACCAAGAAGAAGGGTTTTGACTATGTACGAGCACAAAAGATTGTTGATTTGGGTTAATTTTATGTGTAATAATGGTTTAGAATATTGTCACATGCATTGTTAGTACATTTCCAAACATGCATGTTCTCAGATAATTAAAAAGCAGCCCCCAAAATTTCCCCCCATGTGCCGAGAACAAGTTTGATTATGAGGTCTATGTACCCAGATGATGTGTTCTGTTATCTAAACCAAGAATATAAGCTTAATCCCTGCAGTGACCACAGATTCATAGCTCTTGTAACCATGACTTTTTATGTAAATGAAAAAAAAATTTTTTTTTTTTTGCTTTGTCAAGGTGAGCAGGACTTCTAGCTGATGTATTTCTGAGTAACTGCTTGTATTTATGTTAACACCACAGACACTGGCTCCAAGAGTTGACGTTTGAACTGTCAGCAGTTGCCCCCCACCAGCAACCTGTTCCAAGATCTAGGGTTTCTTTAGGTGGAGTCCAACCTGGTGAAAACAATGAGTCTACTTATCCATTTCACCTGGAGCACAGTTAACCTCTTGCCAACCTCCGCAGGTCTGACACACTAACTTGGTGGATCCGAATGTTTCTTAAGAGTTTTCTCATGAGCGACTCCTTTGGCCACGTGAACTGCAGGGCAAGGCAGATTAGCTTGTGGGCCTAAAAACTGTTCTTGGCCCAGATCTAGGGACACCTTTCAGTCAACCAGAGCTGCTCTGATAGTTAAGATGGGCTGAAGGCTCTTGGTTCAGATTAAAGGTTTGCATTGCTGAGTACTTTGCTTTAATTGGGATCATCTAAATTCTTGTCTGTGAGATGGAGACCCAGGAAATGAATTGAGAACAGAATTTAGCTGTCTGAATGACCTTTGTGTACCATGAACCCTCTTAGTGCCAGGTGCGAGAGCCAACAGCTATTAATTGATGGTGGTAATGGATGTAGTCTCTCCAGCTAGAGCCTGCTAGCACAAGCCCTGTTGGATTGGAAATGATGCCTGCTATAAGGAGACTTTAGCACACTGCACTAACAACTTTCGGAAAAGATCAGTGTATTGGCATGTATTTTTAAGTTTCCTTCTTCACTGCATTGTTTTAAATAGGGCATTGAAATCAAATGTGAATGATATAATTGGCTTAAGTCGGATTGTACTGACACATCACTTCCTTTCTTCCAGTGTGAGGTTTTCCCTGCTATGTGACCACTCCAGGTTCTAAATATCTACCCTCACCCCCAGTTGCCAAGTAGCAGTAACATGTCTCAGGCTATCGTGATTATTACGATGATTGGAGGGAAGGCCATTCTGGTCTTTTAGAAAGCTCTCGTCATGAATGTGTTTTTGGTTGAACATTGCTTGCTAATAGATGAACAGCTTGCAGCTGAATCAAACAAAACCTTTAGTGTTTGTAAGGGTCAGGGTGCCAGGGGTCTGTCTGCAACTGAGCTTTATGTTGACACAGAGAATGTCCAGAAGCCATGAAAGCTTCTGACTCAAAGACTTGCTAGTTGGTTGCTTGCCATTGTTTTGAGTGGGGAGATGGTTATCTTCAAAGTTGTCAAAGGTAAAATTTTCCTGTAGGAAATTTCTGGGCAACTATCATGTGAAATAATTTAAATGCCTTAGTTTAGAGTATTCTTGGTCTTGTCTATTGAAAAATGATTTGAACATTGGAATTTGAAGAGATCTTAACATAATTTTATTTGGGGTATGAGAAACAGGGAGTTCTGGGTGTTGAGGATTCAATGACAAAATTCTGGATGTGAAGATTCAATGCCAACGTTACCTTAAGAGCATGCTTTCCCTTTCAGACTAGGTCATCCTTGTTATTGTTGAGTAAATGGAATCACAATTTTAACAACCTGGCTTCCCTCAGAAGTTTCAGTTCTCACACAGTCACCATGAGCAGCAGCACTGTCAAGTAAACAAAGGTTTAATTAAGTAAAAAATATTTAAACATAGTGAAATAGTCCTCCCTGGTTAGTCACAAGTTGGACAATTCAAAGAACAGATCTTGGGGGGATTATGAATGGATTACTTTTTCTATTCCCTGTGTTTCTGTTTTTCTTCTGGGTGTCAAATCTCAAGTTAAATTCAGTCAGCCATCTAGAGCAAACAAAAAGAGCATAAATGTCTTTTCTGTTCCTGTTCCTTATATTTCATCACTAAACAAAGCAAGTTTCCTTTCCTGGCTTCTTCCTTTGGGAGCATATAAAACTGACATGAGTTTATATTGTGGAGGTTCTGCTGTCACTTTGAAAGCATAATGATTGATTTTGTTATTTAAAAGTTTTTACAATGATTTTTTGGTTGCTAATGTTACACTTGCTACAAAATTTGCTGAAGAGACACATCATTTGTTGAGGATTTGGAAGGATTTGTCATTAGGTAAAGTATATCATGTATGTTAATTCCATTAAAAATTTTTTTTTCTTTAGTCATCTCTTATGACTTTAAAAATGTTTGCCACAGATGCATTAATAACTACAGTTTGAAAGTTTGGTATAACAAGTAGTTGGTATTACTAATACTTCAAAATGTGATGGGAAATAAGGAAAATATTGCAAGGAAAACAGAAACCTAGGCCATGGGGGGCTATGCCAACTGGCTCTAACATTATTTTCTGCCCCAACAATCCCACCAAAGTACATTCTGGTACATGCTATATAGCCATGTATAGCTATATAGCTATATTGTGGGCCAGTATAATAACCCATTTTCCTAATTCACTATCTGAGCACAGTTATTCCTTTTAAGACACTAAAAGCATCTAATTGTACTCATGAAACCCCTTTTCCCTCTTCCCTGCCTGAGCTGCCTTTATTCTTGTTTCTGTGGGTGGGTGAAAAGGCTGTCCATCTGAAAAGATAGCTCTCAAACCTTTCTGGAAAATGATCTCTCTTCCTCCACAAATGATCATTTTGGTTTTAAATTTATTTCAGGTACATTAAGCCTCCCTGGACTCATACTCAATAACAAATGATCCTACAATAGATGAGATTAGAAAAAGGTAAAATGAGATCAAAGTGGACCTAGTCGCCGGAGTGACTTAATGCATATTATTTCAACTCAGCATTATTCCCACTAAAAATAAAAAGAAAGATGAAAATTACCTTTGGGTTTTTGCTGCTGTGGTTGCCCTCTGTGTCCCAGGGGTACCTGGGTCCTTTAAGGTCGGCGAGGTTGATCTTGCCAAAGCATAACAGATCTTGCTCCAGGTGAAGTCGCATTTCCCAGTCCTTTGTCGTGCTTCCCTTGGGCAGTAAAGCTATGATTTTTTTCTGGCCTTGCAAGGGAAAGTGATTCCAGATAAGCTGAGTGTTATGTGGAATATCTCATCTCTGTTGTTCTAGTGCAGCCCTTTCAGCTTTCCAGAGCCAGTCAGACTTGTTATGAGGAGCTAAATGATTGGCTGGATCTGGGGCTCAGTTTCATAAATTATAGCCCAGCGTACGAGAAGCACAAGTCCTATAGTTGCTGTAGTCCAGAGGCCTGCCAGTTCCTGCTTTAACGCATATGTAGTCGTAATTGAGTTCTAACACGGCCTTGGATGTTTCTGTCCTAAATAGCTGACATTGCATCTTCAAGACCGTGTGAGTAATCCTGACTTTTTTTTTTTTTTTTTAAACTCCGTAAATTAATTACATGCCCCAAGAGGGAGTGATGGTAATTAGAAAATACTGAAGTAGCAAATGATTCATTTTCAAGGTGCTGTTTTCTGTGTATCAAGTTCAATGCAATTAATCGTAAAGCTTCTAAGACCTGGCAGGATTATTCCAGCTTTTATTTTTTGCCATGAATCAGAGTCAAGCTGTATTTTGAGGGAGGCTCTTCAATGCATTTGCTAGCAGGGTTTGTGTTAAAGGGTCTGGAAAGTGAGAAAGGTCCAATACGAGCAGGTTAAAACAGATTGTTGGTGTCAAAGCCATGGCTGAGAGCCCTTGAGTCCAGCAAGTTTCAAGACTTCCTACCCACATGGTCCACAGCTGGGAGGGAGTAGTCAGGACAGGCAGTCCTTTTGGGACACAGGTACACAACACTCAGAGCACAGAAAGAGGAGAAATGTGAAATGACAGCAAAGCTTTGCTTTACTGTCATCTGAAGCTGTACCAAGGCATATTCTATGGATAACTAGAATATTTTTACATGTATAAAAATGCTCCTCAGTGGTTCTGTTTATATGGTGGGGAGCTGAATGAGAACTCCCTAGCTTGTGTGTGTGTGTGTGTGTGTGTTTAAAGCCTTTAAGAAGCATATTAAACACACGGAAACAACATAAACAGAAGAAAGTATGTGGATTGGAATGTGTGGTCAGAGCAGATCAAATTATCCCAGGGAAGCCGTTGTTAGGTTTGTATAATTGCTGGGGGTGACTTCTACTGGTAACCAGGTTGAAGATAAAGCCAGAGCAGATTGAGAGGAGAACCTAGAAAACATCAGCATTTTATTACCTTCTATAGCATATACTGCACGATAGAGTTAATACTGAGTATAGACTGGTGAGGGTAAGCAGTTCATGTTTTGCTTTTAAAACATTATTGATTTCTCCTGTCATTAAAAAAAAAAAAATCAGACTTTTTTCTATGAAGTTAATCATTAGAAATAAATATTTTCTTCCACATAATTTTTATATCTTTCTCAATATGGCACAAAATTAGGTAATTTCTTACAATTTTGGGTTGTTTCCAGTTTGCTTTTTGTCTAAATTTTCATCTTTAGACTTAGAGATACAAATCTATATTTTTGTGCTGTACATAAGCCTCAAGCATAAATCATCTGAATAGTTTTTTAAATCACGGGTTTCTGTGGCCAGTGTAAATTTCTAATAGCTAGAATAGTTACTTGCCAATTCCTATAAAAATATTATTTTTATACCTAAGAGCAGTTTATTTTTGGTCACACCTATTTAAATGACTGACATGATTTGGTCAGTAGGAAAGAAATAATAGTTATGTGTTTGCAAAATTTTATGTTTCATTCACTTTGGAAATGCAAAATTTTGTTGTTAAAATATTTTTGCCTTCTAAAATATGACCCCTTTTAGGTCACAGCAACAAATGAAGTTTATAAAAGGAGAGAAAAATAACAGAATCCTTTTCTGTATTAGCCAAGTATATGTAAAATAGTTTTAAAACATATAATTCTAATACATTCTTTTAGAAACATGCTCTCTGTGAAGAAAGAGTATGAGCTTCTAATTATGATAGTGTGATAAGTTCCTTTATTTAGTTTCCATGGCTGTAGACACTAATACTAAGAGTTGACAGTCATTATTTTATGTCTTAACCGACTGTATCAGTGAAGAAAGGATTGCATCTACTGAAGGACAGTAATCTCACCCCTCCCGGTGGTTCGGGGCCCATGTAGGGTAAGAAGTGGGGAGAGTGGAAGCAGCTTTCTCTGAACTGGTTTCTGACCTTTAAGCTGGCTCCTTCTCTCAGCGTAGTGTCAGTATGGCTTTCTTGCTCTAGCTATCACATTCCCTCCCACCTCATCATGCCTTCCTTCTGTATAGTATTAACTTGAGCTCTGATTGAGATGAATCAAATGCAAATGACCTATGCTCAGCTATCGGATATTAATCAGCTGCTCATGCAGTTCAGAAGGTGTTTAGAACACGGCTCAGGGAAATTCTGTTGGGAGTATTGACATCTTGCATTGGAGCTTCCTGTAGGACTTTCACCTCTTCAGTTCTCTGGATTCACATCTGTTTTACATGAAAGGGCAGGACTTTAAGGAAAGAGTAGAGGAGTACCAGGTGTCCAGGGATAGGTATCTGTGAGCAAGATGTTGTGCAGAAAGGAAACATTTTCCGAATAGCAGGAGCTGATCTCTTTTCCCTCTGTACTTTATTTCCAATTGCCATTTTTGTCTGACTGTGGAAGTTCTTTGGCAGATAAGGTTCTGTAAAACTATGTATATCTCCCATAGACAGATGGATTTGACAAAGATATATCCAACAAGGAATGTATTACATCATAAACTTGCAAAGCACTCATGAATGCAAATTGGCTTAAGTAATATTTCTTGATTGAATTACATTTTCCAGGGTTTCATTTGGTGAATTTCACTTTTGGAAAGATTTGCTCTTCTCTAAGATATTTTTTTTCCAGTGTTATATATAGAACTACTCTTTTTGCTTACTCTTGCTGAAGAATTTAATTATCCTTAGTTGGCGTTTTCAAAAGACTTGCTGTCCCACCTGGAGCTTGTTTTAGAGTAGAGCAAAACAAAAAACTTCCCCTCCTTCCCCCAACCCAGAGTTAAAAGCTTTAGATTTGTATGATTCTCTCTGTTTGTGGAGCTTGACACTACCCCTTGGAAGAGGAGGAACTTTCATTTAATTAAAAAATCAATTTTTCCACTTTAATTATAAAATATATGCAGGTGATATAATTTTCTGTTATACTAATCACAAACCAAAATTGTATCCCTCCAATTTCAGAAAGCAAAATGACTTAGTAAATTGATCTTGGAGTTAGTGAGATCATGCTCAAGTCTTTTAAATTTTTTTAAGCCTCAGTCTCTATGTCTGTAAAATGGAAATAATGGTATATATATCCTGGTGTTTTACTGTATTGGTAAATAGCAGCAGCATGATGAGAAAGTGCTGATTAAAGAATATTTTAGTTATTTCGGCTAAGATAATGACGTTATTATCATTACAAAACTTCATAGCACTGGTTAGTTTCCTTTACTTCTAAAAGTGTATCCCCAGAATTGAATAAATACTTTTTAGAGCAAAAGCAGTCTTCAGTGTTTGATCTTGAAAAATTACAAAGGTTTTCAGAGCCTCAGTCCTTATCTGTCTGTTACTTGAGTATAAAAATAACAGTAGGGTTACTATAACAATAAGAAAGTGATATTGTATGTGAAAATATATTTAGTAAACTTCTAAGTGCCCTATACATGTTACTTATGTATTATCAGGATATTAATAAAAGGTATAAATAGTCAATTTTAAAAATGGAAAATATCACATACATTTCCTTTAAATTGTATAATTTCATTTGTATAAAATGTACAGAATAGGCAAATTCATAGAGACAGAAAATAGATGAATGGTTATGAGGCATTGGGGGAAGAATGTATGAGGCATGACTGCTAATGGGACCTACACATTTCTTATTGATTAGCTTTCTTTTAAAAAAAAATAAAGGTAATTCTTTATTTTTTTGTTTGTGACTTTAAACTTTGTACTTTGTACTGGGGTACAGCCGATGAACAGTGTTGTGGCGTGTGTGGCTGTCTCCCTTCACTGTTCACCTGAAGTTTGATTAGCTTTCTCAGCAACGTCTACTTCCCTCCAACAGGGTGGATTAAGCTGGTACTGTGACTTTCCCTCCACTTAGATATAGCGCAAAGCTAGTATTCAGATAAGCATTCCCTCACAGTCTGCATTTAGAACTGTTTTTAGAGGGCATAGTTTCCTCAGAAGAAAGAGTGACTTAGAAAATTTAGATTGACAGATGTTCTTGAACTTTTTATTGTTGTGTTTTCTCTCTTTATTAAATTTAACTAACAAAATAATCATATACGTTAAGATGATGCTTATTCTGTGGGCTTTTCATACCAGGAATAAAGTGAATGGTCAAGATGACTTTCTGAACAATTTAGAAAGTTCAGTCAACAGTTTTGAATCTCAGATTTTTAACTGGTTCTATTTTGAAAGGTCATCACAACTTTTTGGATTATTGGCCACGGGTGTGTCCTACATTTCAGCTGCTTGAGTGCACTGTTGTTAAAGAGTTTAATTATTTCCTAATAATACTATTGGTGAGTCTGAAACAGTTCTACCACGTGTAGAATCTTTTTTTTTATATGAAACTATACAGGATGCACAATAAGTAAAACAAATAAAAAATGAAATGAATTTTCTCCTGTCTTTATCCTACATACTTCACCCAGCAATTATGAGAGAACCTTCTGGAAATGAAAGAATTTAATTTGTAGTATAGTTTTTAAAATTAAAAAATTTTTTTAATTTATTTTTTATTGAGGTATAGTTGATGTGCAGTATTATATGTCTCAGGTGTACAATTTAGGGATTCACAATTTTTAAAGATTATACACCATTTATAGTTTTTATAAAATTTGACTATAGTTCCTGTGCTACGTAACATATCTGTGTAGCTTATTTATTTTATACATAGTAGTTTATACCTCTTAATCCCTTATCCCTATCTTGCTGTTCCCTCCTTCCCTCTCCTGCTGCTAACCACTAGTTTCTTCCGTATACCTGTGAGTCTATTTCTGTTTTGTTAATACTCACTAGTTAATTTTATCTTTTAGATTTCACATATATGTAATAACCACATTATGTCTGACATCTCACAGCATAATACTCTCCAGGTCTGTCCAAGTTGTTGCAAATGGCAAAATTTCACTTATGGCTAGGTAGTATTCCTCTGTGTGTGTGTGTGTATACACACACCACATCTTTATTCATCTGTTGATGGACACTTAGGTTGCTTCTATATCTTAGCTATTGTAGATAGTGCTACTCTGAACATTGTGGTGCTGTGTATCTTTTTGAATTAATGTTTTTGGTTAATTTTGGATACATATACCCAGGAGTGAAATTGCTGGATCATATGGTGGTTTGGTTTTTCAGTTCAGTTCAGTCGCTCAATCATGTCCGACTCTTTGTGACCCCACGGACTGCAGCACGCCAGGCTTCCCTGTCCATCACCAACTCCTGGAGCTTGCTCAAATTCACGTCCATTGAGTTGGTGATGTATCCAATCATCTCATCCTCCATCCTCCCCTTTTCCTCCTGCCTTCAATCTTTCCGGCATCAGGGTCTTTTCTTGAGTCAGTTCTTCGCATGAGGTGGCCAAAGTGTTAGAGCTTCAGCATCAGTCCTTTCAATGAGTATTGATTTCCTTTAGGATTGGCTGGTTTGTTCTCCTTGCAGTCCAAGGGACACTCAAGAGTATCCCCCAACACCACAGTTCAAAAGCATTCAATTCTTTGGTGCTCAGCCTTCTTTATGGTCCAACTCTCACATCCATACATGACTACTGGAAAAACCATAGCTTTGACTAGATGAACCTTTGTTGGTAAAGTAATGTCTCTGCTTTTTAATATGCTGTCTAGGTTGGTCATAGCTTTTTTCCAAGGAGCAAGCATCTTTTAATTTCATGTCTGCAGTCACCATCTGCAGTGATTTTGGAGCCCAAGCAAATAAAGTCTGTCACTGTTTCCATTGTTTCCCCATCTATTTGCCATGAAGTGATGGGACCGCATGCCATGATCTTAGTTTGTTGAATGTTGAGTTTTAAACCAGCCTCTTCACTCTCCTCTTTCACTTTCATCAAGAGGCTCTTGATGTTCCTCTTCGCTTTCTGCCATAAGAGTGGTGTCATCTGCATATCTGAGGTTATTGGTATTTTTCCTGGCATTCTTGATTCCAGCTTGTGCTTCAAAGAGATAGGAGTACCAGTCCAGCATTTCTCATGATGTACTCTGCATACAAATTAAATAAGCAGGGTGACAACATACAGACTTGATTTACTCCTTTCCCAATTTGGAACCAGTCTGTTGTTCTATGTCCAGTTCTAACTGTTGCTTCCTGACCTGCATATAGATTTCTCAGGAGGCAGGTAAAGTGGACTGGTATTCCTATCTCTTTAAGAATTTTCCACAGTTTGTTGTGATCCACAGAGTCAAAGGCTTTGGCATAGTCAATAAAGCATAAGTGGATGTTTTTTGGAATTCTCTCGCTTTATCTATGATCTGATGGATGTTGGCAATTTGACCTCTGGTTCCTCTACCTTTTCTCAATCCAGCTTGAACATCTGGAAGTTCTCGGTTCACATACTGTTGAAGCCTAGCTTGGAGAATTTTGAGCATTACTTTGCTAATGTGTGAGATGAGTGTAATTGTGCAGTAGTTTAAACATTCTTTGGCATTGCCTTTCTTTGGGATTGGAATGAAAACTGACCTTTTCCAGTCCTGTGGCCACTGTTGAGTTTTCCAGATTTGTTGGCATATTGAGTGCAGCACTTTAACAGCATCACATTTTAGGATTTGAAATAGCTCAGTTCTGTTTTTATTTTTTGGAGAAACCTCAGTACTGTTTTCTGTAGCAGCTATACCAACTTACATTCCCATCCACAGTGTACAAGGATTCCTTCTTCTCCAAATCCTTAATGACTTTTATTTTTGGTCTTTTTGGTGATAGCCATATTGACAGGTGGGAGGTGATATCTCATTGCAGTTTTGATTTGCATTTCTCTAATAGTTAATGATGTTGGGCATCTTTTTATGTGCCTGTTAGCCATCTGTATGTCTTCTTTGGAAAAATGTCTATTCAGGTCCTTTGTCCATTTTTGATTGGATGCTTTGTTTTCTTGATACTGAGTTGTGTGAACTGTTTATATATTTTGTATATTAACTGCCTGTTGGTCACATTATTTGCAAATATTTCTCCCATCCCATTAGTTGTCTTTCATATTGTAGATGGTTTCCCTTGCAGTGTAAAAGCTTTTAAGTTTAATTAGGTCCCATTTGTTTAATTTTGCTTTTATTTCTTTTGCTTTATGAGCCAGATTTAAAAAGCCGTTGCTGTGATTTATGTCATAGAGTGTTCTATGTTCCTTTCTAGGAGTTTCATGGTTTCAGGTCTTGCATTTAGCTCTTTAAACCATTTTGAGTTTATCTTTGTGTATGGTGCGAAAGAGTGTTCTAATCTCATTGTTTTACATGTATCTGTTAATTTTTCCAGCAACATTGTTGAAGAGACTATCTTCTCTCCATCGTATGTTCTTGCCTCTTCTGTCATGTATTAATCAACCAAGGGTACATGGATTTATCTCTGGGCTCTCTATCCTGTTTCATTGACCTGTGTGTCTATTTTTATATCAGTGCATGTCTGCATGCTCAGTCACGTCTGACTCTTTGTGACCCCACGGACTGTAGCCTGCCAGGCCCTTCTGGTCATGAGATTATCCCAGCAAGAGTACTAGAGTGGGTTGCCATTTCCTTCTCCAGGGGATCTTCCCAACCTAGGGATCAAACCTGTGTCTCTTGCAACTCTAGCACTGGCAGGCAGATTATTTACCACTGAACCATCTGGGAAGCCCTTTTGTGCCAGTACCATACTTTAAAAAATTTTTTTAATATTGTAGCTTTATAGTATAGTCTGAAGTCAAGGAGCATGATATTTCCAATTGTGTTCTTTCTCAAGGTTGTTTTGGCTCTTTGAGATCTTCTGTTTTTACATACAAATTTTAAAGTTATTGTTCTAGTTCTGTGAGAAATGCCCTCGGTATTTTGATAGGGTTTGCACTGAATCTGCAGTTCGCCTTGGGTAGTATAGTCACTTTAATAATATTAATTCTTCCAAGCTATGAATATGGTATATATTTCCATCTGTTTGTGTTGTCTGCAACTTATTTCATCAGTGTCTTATAGTTTTCCAAGTATAGTCTTTTGCTACCTTTGGTAGGTTTATTCATAGGTATTTTATTCTTTTTGATGTGATGGTAAATGGGATTGCTTCCCTAATTTCTCTTTCTGATAGTTCATTGTTGGTGTATTGAAATGTAACATATTTTTGTGTATTAATTTTTAATCTATAATTTTATTAAATTCATTGATAAGCTTTAGTACTTTACTAGTTTTTTGATGGCATCTTTAGGATTTTCTATGTATAATGTTATGCCATAGTGATATGTGGTACTTCTTTATTTCCAATTTAGATTTCTTTTTTCCCTTCTTAACTTGTTTCTGTGGCTAGGACTTCCAATACTATGTTGAATTAAAGTGCTGAGAGTGGGCATCCTTGTCTTGTTCCTGTCTTAGAGGGAATGCTTTCACCTCTTCATTGTTGAGGATGGTGGTATTTATGGGCTTGTCATAGATGGCAATTTATTATGTGTAGTATGTCCCCTATATAAGCACTTTCTGGAGAGATTTTATCACTGATGGATGCTAAATTTTATAAAAAAAAACTTTTTTGCATCTACTGAGGTGATTGTAGTACATGTTGAAAACTGCCATCTGGAACCATTGTCATAACTTTCTTCTACCTTTAATGATTGGATAAGACTCTCTTCAGTAATTTAAAATTTTAATGAAAGACTGTTTTTAACTCCTGCCCCCAAGTTTATTGAGATACAATTGACATATTACATTGTGTATATTTAAGGCATACAATGAGTTGATTTGATACATTTACATATAGTAGTCCTCTCTTGTCCAAGGTTTGACTTCCTGTAGTTTCAGTTACCTGAGATCGATTGAGGTCCCAAAATATTAAATGGAGAATTCCAGAAATAAACTATTTATAAATTTTAAATTACATGCCATTCTGAGTAGTGTGATGAAATGCCATTCTGCTGCATGTCACACCCTGGATGTGAATTATCACTTTTCCCAGCATATCCTACTGGTTAGTCACTTAGTAGATGATTATCAAATCAGCTGTACTGGTCATAGTGTTTGTGTTCAAGTAACCTTTATTTTACTTAATAATGGCTTCAAAGGTCAAGTAGTGATGCTGGCAATTCAGATAAACTTTATTATAGGTAAGTATGTAATGAGAGAAGTAGTAGGTAGAGGGTTTGTTACTATCCATGGTTTCAAGCATCCCCGGTCTTGGAACTTATCTCTCAAGGATAAGGGGGGACTGCTGTATTACAAAAGGATTGCCACCAGTGTTAGGTAACATTTGCATCACGTCACCTAGTTGCCATTTTTCTTTTTTTGGTGAGAATATTTAAGACATACTTTCTTGGCAACATTCAAGTATATAATACAGTATTATTAACTATCTTTTCTGTGCTGTATGTTAGATCCCTAAACTTTTTCATGTTGTAACTGGAAGTTTGGATTCTCTGACTAATATTTCCCTCTTTTTTCCACTCCCCAGTCCCTGGCAACCACTATTCTACTCTCTATTTCTATAAACTCAGCTTTTTAGGATTCCACAGATAAGTGAAGTCACACAATATTTGCCTTTCTGTACCTGACTTATTTTGCTTAGCATAGTGCCCTCAAGTTATAGACATATTATTGCAAATGGCAGGATTTCCTTCTTTTTTATGGCTGAGTAATATTCTACTCCAAAATCACTGCAGATGGTGATTGCAGCCATGAAATTAAAAGACGCTTACTCCTTGGAAGGAAATTATGACCAACCTAGATAGCATATTGAAAAGCAGAGACATTACTTTGCCAACAAAGGTCCTTCTAGTCAAGGCTATGGTTTTTCCAGTGGTCATGTATGGATGTGAGAGTTGGACTGTGAAGAAAGCTGAGCACCGAAGAATTGATGCTTTTGAACTGTGGTGTTGGAGAAGACTCTTGAGTCCCTTGGACTGCAAAGAGATCCAACCAGTCCATTCTAAAGGAGATCAGTCCTGGGTGTTCTTTGGAAGGACCGATGCTAAAGCTGAAACTCCAGTACTTTGGCCACCTCATGCGAAGAGTTGACTCATTGGAAAAGACTCTGATGCTGGGAGGGATTGAGGGCAGGAGGAGAAGGGGCCAACAGAGGATGGGATGGCTGGATGGCATCACCGACTCGATGGACGTGAGTCTGAGTGAACTCCGGGAGTTGGTGATGGACAGGGAGGCCTGGCGTGCTGCGATTCATGGGGTCGCAAAAAGTCGGACACGACTGAGCGACTGAACTGAACTGAATATTCTACTGTGTGTGTGTGTATCACTGTTTAAAATCCATCCATCCACAGTTGGACACTTACGTTGTTTCTAGGCTGTTGTCAATAGTGCTGCTATGGTGCAGATCTCCCTTTGAGATAATGATTTCATTTCCTTCAGATGTATATCCAGAAGTGGGATTTATGGATCATATGGTGCTTCTATTTTTAGTTTCTTGAGGTACTTCCATTCTGTTTTCCATAGTGGTTATACCCATTTACCAAAATGGATATTCCTGATGGGCAAATTTCCCTCATTCAGGTGGTTTTCTTATGGCACTTCTCTTATCACCTAATTATTTCCAGTTTCCAAGTGCTTGTGCTTTGGCAGAGGAAAAAATACACAGAGGATTGCTCACCTTTTTTACACCCGAGTTTGGTTATGTAAAGGTCCCACTTAATAGAAAGGAGGCTGGGGCATGAATCTTACTTGTCTCTGGGAAAAATAGAAAGTTGGTTTGGTGATCAATTCCCCAATTTGTATCATACATTTTGTTCTTTTCTCATCTGTTTTTTCTCTTCTTCTCCTCCCCTCCCTTCCCTTGCCTTTCCCTTTCTTCCTGTCCCCTCTCCTTTCTCCTCATTTCCTCTCCTCTTGCCTCCTGTCCTCTTCCTTCTGTCATCTAATATGTCTATGTAGGATCTAAGCTTTGAGTTTAGCCACTATGTACAAGTTAAATTAAAAAATTATAATCTTTATCACCTAGAAAAAATTAAGAACTTTTCAAATCTTAGTCCCATATGGTAACAGTTTTCCAAGGCTATTAATATATAACTGTAAATTATGATTATAGGAGTTACCATTGATTTAATATTTATGTCCAGTAGTGAAGAAAGTGGTAATGGGATGCTTTTCTCTTTCCACCTATCTCTTCCTCTTCTGTATCAATTGTTTGAATCTCTTGCTTTGTATTTTTAGAGAAGCGTAGGAAGAAAATGAAAAATGGGCAGCAAATATAAACTGTTCAAGCCTTCTCTACTGTTTTCCTGTTCCTTGAGTGTTGTATAAATTTTGTAGGGAATGCTAGCTTATTATTGAGAAAAACTGCTTATGAAGAGAATGTATAGCTTTTGGACAACTGTTTTTCTTGCCTGGAGTTGTGCAAATGATGGAATTAATATAAACTTGGTTTGCAGCTTCTCTATTTTCTAGAGGCTGCAGAGATTTCTCTCTACTCTGAACTTTTGGAGATTAGCAAAAATATTTATATCACAAATAAAAAGAACACAGATGCCTACTCAGTAACCAAAAATATTTTTTAGATCATTTCTATTTAAAAGAAATCTCCCCACAAACTTTTAATTTTCTCTTAATAAACATCATAAACTATTTTAGTCCTTTACTCTGGATATATTAGGATCAAATATTTTTGTTGGGTGATAAGTCAGTAGTAACCTCAGTTATTTTGACAACCAAATTACTTTCTTCCAATATAAGCCAAATTTACAATTAAGCTATTTAAGAAATAAAGACAGTAAATAAACATCTAATTTTCATGTCCTGACCTAAGAAATAGAAAGACTAATTTCATATCCTCATATTTATCTGATTGAAATAAAAGTGCCTAAAAATAATTTTCCCACAACTCCATTTACTTGTTTATCTTCCTGGCACATTCCAAAATCAATTTTAAAGGCAACACTGAAAAAGAATTAAATATCTTCAATCTAACATACAAGCAATCTTTTTATTTTGGTGGATCTGAACAAAAACACTTATAGTTGTTACCCTCAGGCATTGAAAAACAATGACATTTCTCAATTGTTAAATTCTAAAGATTATATTCTATTTAGTAAAGATTTTACATATGTCGTATCACGTTCATGGTCTTTGAAATAAGGCAGCCTACATACAGTCAAAAGGTAATAGCTTGGCATTTTTTAGCAATTGAAGAAATGGTGCCTGGGGCCAGGTTCTATTCTGAGTGGCTGTGTTACTCTGAGAAAGTTATTCAGTCTTCCTGTACCTCAATTCATTGTCTGAAAAATGGGATTATAAGAGTACCTACCTGGTTAGATTGCTGTGTACCTTAGGTAAATTAGTATAGGTAAAACACTTGGAATGATGAATAATGCATAGTAAGTGCTTTATAAATGTTTGTCTATTATTTTTATCTGTGGAATTGGTTATTTCATAAAGTATTTATTCTAGACAGCTAAAATTTCTTCAGTTAGTTCTAAAACTTCTTCTAGCCAGTGTTCACGGGTCTCTCCAAATAGATCTTATGTGTCTTTGTGTTTTTTCTGTGTTAAAGGGATTGAATGGAGTCTTTCCTTTGTTGATTCAAAGTCAACATTCTCAGTGGTATTGAGTCATTTAATATAGAAATGATTAAGATGTTAAAGTGTTTAGGGAGAAAGTGTTTTGCCTCTAAACTAGCGGGTCCAGACTGCTCTGTTGTTTCAGTCCTTTGGCCTTCACTGTATTAGCCTAAGTTAGAATCCTTGATTTGAAATACCTGCTTGAATTTTGTTATAGATTGTAAGCAAGGAAATAGCCCAGTTTTTAAAAATTGTGTACCAAATGGAAGAACAGACATTGGCTCAGGAAGTCAGTCCTACACTGAGAGTAGATAAGAGCATAAATGTGTTTTATTCTTCTGGGTGATTGCTATGCTTTACTACAGGAATTGGCAAACTACTGTCTTTGAGCCAAATCTGTTTTTATAAATAAAGTTTTATTGAAACATTTCAATACTCATTCATCTGTACATTGTCTACTGCTGCTTTTGCACCAGGGCAGAGTTGAGTAGTTGCCACAGAGACCACATGGCCCACAAAGCCTAAAGTATTTACTATCTTTTACAGACCATTTACAGAAAAAGTTTGCCAAACCCTGATCTAGAGCTTTCAAGTTGTGCAGAGTCTGAAATAAACCAGCTGTTACTTTGTTTAGTAGTCTCCCGCAGTCTGCAGATTCAATTATCTAGCATGACTGTCCCAGATATAAATTTTTTCTAGATATACTTTTGATAAAAAAGAATTTATTGCAGTAGCCTATGTTGAATAAAGTATATACAGCCCACAATAACACATTTAGAACATTAAGAGGTGAAAATACATGCAAAGTTGTGTGGAAATCCTGTCTTAGGTACTTGTTCAACTGCTGGCTCATAACATGATAGAAAATTACGTGGTTTTCCATTGTGTTCTTAGAATGTTCTAGAAATGTTAGCAGTTACTAGCTGCTTTTCTTACACAGTCGTCCAATGTAAAAGTAAATGCCTCTGTTGTCTCTCTTCTCACACGTCTATCTGTCCTTTATCTTCTTACATGTATTCCTGGTCTTCTTCTTTTCTGTGAAAAGCCTTTTCTTTTTTTTTTGACTTCTAATAATGTATTACTCTGCAGTATAGTGTATAGAAAAGGACTCTGAGCTTGGGTTTGAATTTTGATTTAGTCACTTTATGGAACAGAAACGTCAAGAAAGTCACACTGTTACCCCCAGCTTTAGTGTCCATGCCTGTAAAAGGGAGATAGGAACCCAGGCTCTGATGACCATGTGCTGTGGGCTGAATGTTTGTGTCCACCCCCAGATTCATGTGTTGAAATCCCAATAACCAATATACTGGTATTAAGAAGCGAGCCATTTGGGAGGTCATCGGGTCATGAGGGCAGAGCCCTGATGAATGAGGTTAGTGTCCTTCTAAAGAGCCCCACAGAGCTCCCTAGCCTCTCTGCCATTTGAGGATGAAACAAGAAGTCTACAACTTGGAAGAGGGCCCTCACCCAGCCATGCTGGCTTCCTGATTTCAGACTTCCAGCCTCCAGAACTGTGAGAAGTAAATATCTGCTGTTTATGAGCCACCCAGCCTGTGGTATTTTGATGTGCCAGCCTGAATGAGCTAAGACACCATGTGAGGGGGAGCAGGGGGCTGAGCATGTAGAGGGCTCTACCAGTGTGTTATTACTTGTAATTTTAATAACATTTTCAATTTGGCCTGGTTTCTTTTTATAGAAGGATGTATATGTTTATGGAGTAGAATATAAAATGGATTCTGTGAGACTAAAATTGTGGCCTGTGTGAGGCTGTGAGCATGAAGGAGGCTTGGATGAGAAGACCTCTTCAAACAGTGTATGCATTGTTCCATGTTTGTGACCTTATTCACTTGTCTAATGTGGAAGTTTATGCTTTCGTGCAGATCTCCTGGAAAACGTTTAAAGGAACAAAGAAGAAGGGTAACTTTGGAAGGGGAAAAAGATAATGCTTTTGTCAGTACAGAAGTCTGAACAGAAGCAAATTATGGTTGGTTTTATTTTAGCTACAGTTCCGTGAGTGAGTCTGGTAAGGTTGTTAATTTTTTTAAGATGAAAGAAAGAGTAGTTTACTTTAATAAAAATAGACTCTAGTGCTGTGGAAAACAGATGTCCCCTGTGATGACTAGGGTAGAATGACTGAGGGGTGAGGAGAACGTATGTGGTCCTATTTTGTTTTTATTGGCATCTACACAGTATACTAGGTGTCTGATGTTTATATTTATAAAAGATTACCCCACTTTTATAATTTAAGGGGACACTAATAATTTAACTTTGACTTGCAACTAAGTTGCACATATTCCTATTGTGCAATATATTGTGTGATATATTCCTATTGTTTTCAAATAGTTTAAAAATCTAATTAGAAAATTACACCCTCTATTGCTTAGGTAACTTGTCATTTCAGTTCTTTTGACTTCTACCTCTGTTTTTAACTCAGTTATTTGGAGGAAAGTTATCTAAGTTTTATCAGTTAGCTAGTTCTGGTTAACAAACTCCTCCAAAACATAGTATCTTGAAATGATAACCTTTTATTATTTTCTATGAGTCTACTGGTTAGCTGGGGGAGTTCTGTTTATCAAAGCCAGATTCTGATTATTTTAGCTGGCCTTTCTCATGCATTAGAGGTTAGCTGGGGGTCTGTGATACTCTTGATTGAGGAAGCTCAATACTCCCCATGTATTTCTTATCTCTGCTCTCATTTTTCTAGCAGTCTGCTCCAGACATGTCCTTATGGTGGTGGCCAGGCCATAGTCCAAAAGGGGAAAGCCCCATCATGCAAGAGGGTGGATGGTAAGGCACGTGTGTTCTTCAAGGCTTGATTCCTATCACATTTGCTAATATCCCACTGGCCAAAGCAAGTCATTGGGGAACCTCACGGTCACACTGAATAAATACAAAGCTATGGGTCAAAGGATGTAGCTATAGGGAGGTCATGAACTGGGGCCTCGGGTTCCCAGGTATCATTTCACTCTCTTTCTCCATCTTAGCCGTCTTTGTTTCAGAAGTTTTACAGTTTGTTAACACTTCTATAGACTGGGTAGAAAAAAAAAATCTGAATTCTACCTTGTTACTTATTTTCAAAGTTTGGAGAGGGAGCAGCTTCTCATTAAAGGCTAAAATAAAAAATTTGCTTTATTTACGTATATGCCTCTCTCCCCTCCTTTTTAAACTAAATTATGCACTACAAATTCTTGTATAATGAAGTGAGTTCTTTTTAATTTCTATCCATATCCATCCCTGAGCTCTATTCTGTCTCCAACTAATTTCTTTATTTTGGGGCCAACATTCCAGTAGCATTTGGAGGGCTTTGGTGGGTGGGTCTGTGCTTTTTTAGTCTTGCTTTCCGGTGTTCTTGCTTTTTGTTTTCTTTTCTCCTAAACTCTACATTTGCATTTCTTCCTGCCCACTCTATGAGTTTGGAGAAACCTCAAGCTGAACATATTTCAAAGAATACTCACTGTCCACCCTTTGTGCATTCACTCATGCCCTCACCTGCAAATATTTGGTGAGTGGCTTCCATACTATTTCAGGCATTTGTAATGCAGTAATGCGCAGGCCTTCCTGGAGCTTATAGTCTAGAGGGGCTTGACAGACAGGAGACAAATGCCTGAATGCACCTCATTTGATGTTTAAAGGTGATAGGTGTTTTGGTCAAAACAAAATAGGGTGAGTAAGAATGATGATGATGACTGAGGAGTGAGCAGATATTCACGAAGGGCCTCTGAAGTCAGGGAGTGAGCTGTGATGATGGGGGAGGATGCTACAGGCAGAGGAAAAGCAGATGTGAAGGCTGTCTGAATAATGTTCAGGAAAACTGCAGTTTCCAGTGGGAAGAGTGGTGGGAAATGTGATGAGGAGACAAGCAGGGGCCAGATCACGTAGGGTAGAGTGCAGTCAGGTCTTGGCATTTATTCTAAGGAGACAGGAATCTGTTGGTGGGTTTGGGGCAGGAGAGACATCATCTGGTTTCAGGGGTAGAAACTGGTAAACTATGACAGTCATGTTAAAGGGAGGCTTCCTTAGGGGAGCAGCAGTGGGAACTGTGAGAGGATGGCAGACTCTGGAGCTCTCCAAAATGTGTAATAAACCGAATTTAGACATAGAGATCAGCACTGCAAAGAGGAGCATATGGATAAGTGTTTCCCAGAGAAGACTCAGCATACTTCAGTGATATCTGAGTGGTAATTAATTTTGGGTGCTGTGTCACATGAATAAACCTTTTAAATTGTAATAATTATTTATGAATTTAATGTATATTAGGAAAAATAGAAAACTTGTAATTCTACACTTATTTCTTGAAGTGAGTTTAAAGTATTGAGTATACTCTACAGTTGAGTACAGAAGTAAAAATAAAATTGTGAGAGATGTATCTGAATTACTAGATTTACGACACAGTGGCAGTATTATTTACAAGGTTTAGACCTGAGAGACAAGTGAATGATAACTCTGGTTTTAGGGTAGTGTGTAATCATAATCACATTGTCATTTATTGATTATCTACTGACTGTGAGGCCCTGTACTAAGCACCTTATAGATGCTTTTTTCCCCCAATTCTCTTTGCAGTCCTGTGTGATGTAGGTGGTAGAGTTTTGATGTTCCCATTTAACAGATGAGAGAAGTGAAGATCATAGGGAATAAATCACTTATTCTAGGAAATGCCTGAGATTTCAAATATTACAGGATTATGAAAGTGATGTGTAGTTCTGGTAAATTCTCTGCAAGCAGGGACTTTGTTTGGTACACTAAGGTATACTCAGCATGTAGAATAGCTTCTGATATGCACCAGACATTCAGTCAATATTTGTTGAATGAATGAAAGAAAAAACAGTGGGTCTTTTTCTTTTTTTTTAGTTGAAGTGTAGTTGATTTACAACGTTATGTTAGATTCAAGTGTACAGCAAAGTGATTCAGTTATACATATAAATACCCATATATATTCTTTTTTCAGATTCTTTTCCATTATAGGTTATTATAAGATATTGAGTATAGTTCCCTATGCTATATCGTAGGTCCTTGTTGGCTATCTGTTTTATACAAAGCAGTGAGTCTTGCCTAAGTCTGATTCAAGAGTGGTGAATATTGGTGTTCCTCACAGCAGGATGGTCTTTAAGAAGTAATCACCTGAAGGTTTCATGGAAAGGTCAGATTTGAGGATGAAAGGGGGACTTACTGTGCTCTAAATGCAGGTTTTCCCATCATCCTAGTCTTGGTCTTTTATTTTTCTTCCCTTTTCCCTTAAGCATCTTATCTACTTCTTTGGGTGTAAGTGTGTCAACTCCCAAGTCTCAGACTTTGGTCCTAAACTCTCACCAAAGAACAAATAAACCCACTAACAAACTTGGAGCCACTGTAGGGTAACATAAGCTTTGGTAAGTCACTTAAGCCCAAATCTGTGTCAGTAAGAGGAAGAGATGCACACTGGATCTGAGCCCTAACCTGAGTGGAACCCCTGTGCACCAGAAGAAGGTCGAGATGCTTAGGGAGCATGGCATTAGGGAAAAGATGATTTGAAAGGCAAAGGGCGTTCGGTTTTCATTTTCCTTGAGCATGCTTGCTTTGCTTTTTACCTAGAACTTGCTATAAAGTTAACTACTCTTATTTTGGGTAAGTTTTCTTACAAAGCTTGGTTTTTTCCCCCCACTTAAATTGAAAAGGCAAACTATTGAAAGCAAAGTCATTCAAGGACTTAGACTGGGTGAAGCTCACACACCAGCCAGGGAAGTTCCACACACACACACTTTCTGCTGGCAGCAGCCTTGAGGGCGGCCAGCACAGGGCAGAAACTCTGGGAGGTCTGTGTGGGGGGTGTGCGTGTTGGCGGGTGGACGACAGACTGAACTGACTGAGAGCAGGGTCATTCCTTTTCTTCCTTCCTTTCCTTGCAGAGGTAGAAGCTGCCAAGACTGGGGTGTGTGCCCTAATAAGAACTTCCCATCTTCCGTGCTCACTGCCAGAGCTGCTGACTTCTCCTGTCCCTTCCCATCTGTTGCCCTGGGTCCGTGATCAGCCCTGGCAGCACGCAGTTTTTTTTTTTTTTGTAATTATGAAATACATAATTTCTGCAAAATTATATAAGAGGAAGTGGGGGTGTAAGGAAAACCACATTATTACCATCTTCTGCAAACTCCTGATCTCCTAGATCAAAGACATGGAATTTCTAGCACAGAATTTCTAGCGCAAGGTTGAAGAATGGAGGTAAGTTCTACACAGAGCAAACACCTGCTTTAGGAGGTAGGGTAAGGTGAACAAATTCTAGCTGGGTGGACCTAGAAAGCCACTTGGGATGAAATAGGATTCCGATTAGGCTTTGAGGGAAGGATATGACCTCGATGTTTGTTTTTAGGAAGAAAGGGAGTCCTAGCCTAGGCAATGGAAGCAGCCTCTTCAAAGGCCTGGATGCAGGAAAATGCAGAGCCTGGGATGCAGTGGGGTCAGGGGACATGGGGAACCAGCCATGGGGAGGGAAGTTGTGGGAAGGATGTTGTTGGGAAGGATGCCAGGAGACTGGAATAGAAGTCAGGGGAGGTTGTGGATTGCTTTGCATGCCAGCTGGGTACTTCACACTTGATTGGTCTGTGTGGTGGGTGAGCCTTCTACATCCTGGTGCAGGGACTTGGGAAGTGGAGGGGCAGAAGGGCCATGGATACGCCCTGGTGGAGGGATGTGGGAAGTGGAGTGGCAGGAGGGCCATGGTCAGGGGCAGCTAGGAAACTGCTGGTGGTTTTGGTTTTCAGATTTGTACTTTCAAATAATTTTAAATTTAAAGAAAATTTGCAAGAATTCTTCAACTGGATTTACCAGTTAACATTTTGCCACATTTGCTTTACTATTCTCTCATTTTCTATCACATATGTATTACTAAGAGCTCTTTCTAAGCCGTATGAGAGTAAAGTTGCAGATATCATGCTTCTTTTACCCCTAAATATTTCAGTGTATGTTTCCTACAAATAAGAACTTTCATTTATATAACTTAGCACAATTATTTTAAATTGGGAAATTTGGTATTGATATACAACTGTTGTCTGTTGTACAAGTTTTACTAATTGTCCCAGTATGTAGGAGGTCTTATCTTTTCTTTTTTTTCATGTACCAATGAAATAGACTGGGCATGAAGCACTGGTGGTGGGAAGAATTCAACCATTTTGGAGGTGGACCAAATAAGATCTGGCAGCAAGAGGTTCTGAGGGTGAGAGAGGAAGTTAAGCTGATGAGGAGGTTGCAGTTTATAGGACTGGTGGTGTTAACCAACATGGAACTCATGAATGAAATTTGAATTGCAAGGGTGGTCTGATGTTTTGGATTTTTTATCTAATAATGATAATTTGATTTTTGCAGTGTGTTAAAAGGCAGATAGGCATTATAAAGAGACGCAGCTTAGCATAGCTTTTGGAGCTAAACTGCCTGGATTGGAATCAGGCTTTGTCATTTTTTAGTTGTGTGACCTGGGGAGGCTACCTAGGTTGGCTGTTTCTCGGAGTTTTCATCTGTGAAATGGGGATAATGGTACAACTTGCCTCCAAGGGTCCTTGTGAGGATTAAATGAGTTCTTATTTGTTAAGTGCTGTATTACAGGCCTTCCTGACAAATGAAGTGCTATATTTAAATCAATATAAATAAACCAAATTTCCTACTTTTATGTTACTGAATCCGCACTAGCAAATCTTTGAGGGAAGTACTACTATTTTTATTAACTGGGACTCATGTTCCATGATTTGCCCAAGGCTAAACCACTGTTCATATAGAACACTCATTCTGTTCCACATATCAGACTATTCTCAGGGTTTCTACTTGAGAATACCCCACAGGCGGTGGAAATGGGCTAGTGATTCAGTATTGGGCTAAGGGCTGAAGGCTCTGGAGTTGAGAGTCCTCTGCACTGGGGTGATTGTTGAAGACATGGGATGCATGCATTTGCCAAGTGAGGTGAGAGTGTGAAAGGAAAGACTGAATATTAGAACTGGTGATGAATGAGACAGGGTAGGAGTAGTCAGGTATGAGATAAAATGGGAGGGTGTGGAGTGAAGACAAGGAAAGAGAGTTAAGGATAACTCGCCCATTCTTTGGGAGTTGAAGCGGGACAAATTCAGAGCAGAGAGCTGGGATAGTAGTGAATGGGTCCCTTGTAGCCTTAGTGAGAATGGTCCGTTGGCTTGGTGAAGGCAGAAGTCTATTTGCAGGGGTTCAAGAGGACGATGGGAAGAGAAGAAATGAATTCCATGAACATTAACTATTCTCTCGAGAAGGTTGGCAGTGAAAGGAAGAGAACTTAGGGAGAAGCAGGATAAAGAAATGATCCCTTTTCAAAAGAAGCAGCAACAGTCCTTGTCATCTGAGAGGGAAAAGACAGAGGCCGAAGATACAAGAAATAGTGGGGAAGATGAAAAGAAGAGACTGGCAAAGGTAGGCCAGGAGCATGGGCTTGGTCTTAGAAAACAATAGGGACACTTCTTTAAGATTAGAGAGGAGAAAGAAGTGACGTGCCATGTCCTGTGACGTTTCATGGGGAGGGGAGTTCACTTAAAATCACTTCAGTTTCTGTAGAGTGGGCAATGAAGCTATTCTTTGGGGGAGTCAAGTACGTTTGAAAAAATGAAAGAACTGGAAAAAGTTTGAATGCATATCATAGATGAGCAAGGGGATTGTCTGGTGCTGGCCAGTGCCTAGGACTGGTTGAATGACATGGTTCTACAAACTATTGTAGTGGGAATTTCTCTAGTGATACCCTGGAATTAACACTAAGAAATGGATTGGGTCAATCCAAGTAAGGTTTTAATGGGGAGCTAAGAGTACTTGGTGGAGAAGGAAATGGCAACCCACTCCAGTATTCTTGCCTGGAGAATCCCAGGGACGGCGGAGCCTGGTGGGCTGCCATCTATAGGGTTGCACCGAGTTGGACACAACTGAAGCGACTTAGCAGCAACAGCAGCAGCAAGAGTACTTGGAAATCTCATAGGTCAGAGAGAATTTAGTTGGGAATGCTTAACCAGGGGCTGTGAAACCAAGAGGAGGCTGAATAGGCTAGGTTAACACTTCTCAGACTTTTCCTGTGAACTGTACATAATAACTAAGAAGAGAAGCTTAGCCACAGGGCTTGGGGGCTTGACTCAAAGTAGCCTATCAGAGGCTTTGTAAGTTTTAAAGTCTTAAACTTTATTTTTAAAGTATTTAAAATTCCATGATGTGTCTGTATTTAAGTATTAAACTATTTATTATTGAGTAAAATAAATAGTTAAAAAATATATGCCACATTTTCCCATGACTAGGCCTTACACTGGGGTGAGGGTGGGGGTATATATATCCTAGTTTAAGAAGCCTGAAACTAAAACAAGAAGAAAAAAGCAGCATTAACTGGAGAGAACAGTGACGGGGAAAGATAAATTCAACAGGAGGCAAGGAGTGGGAAAGATAGAACCATTTGAGTTGGTAGCCAGAGTGAGGTTTGTCAAAATGTCAGCTCTTGAAGACAAGACAATTGTTGAGTGACAGTGGGTCTCAAGTGTGCTCCAGCAAGCCAGTGAGTGAGTGAGATGAAAAGATGGAGGCTGGGCTGCTTTGGGTGATTTCAGTCTCATTGAGTTGCTCTTGACTTAGAACCTGAATGCGTAATTTCTTTCTTGTGGTGCACAGTCGAAAAATTAATATTTGAAAAAAGGTTTTGTAAAATGTTAAGCCAGGCATTTATTTTTAAACACTGTCTTGAAGTCAGAGAGAGATTAATAGAGCTAGTTGAAATTCCTTAGGGAAAATTTGATATCTGCCTCTTGCCTTATAGCCTCCATTAAAAGTGGAAGCGAAAAGAGTACAAGTGAAATGCCAATTGTGACACTGAGTAATTTTTTAAATAAATGCATTTTCCAATTCACTGATAGGAGACATCCTTATTTATTTTATATCTGATGGTCTCTCTCTTGAACAACAAGCAGGTAATTTGTGGAATTAGTGGCTATTTCAGGAGAGTAAGCAAGCTGTCATTTGTGCCCATCCTGTTCTTATGTTTCAAAATCATATTTCCAGCAATTACGGTGGACTCTGGGACAACTGGAGGTTAGGGGTGCCGACTTCCTAGTCAGTCAGAAATCCACGTATAACTTTATGGAAGGCTCTCCATTATCTGTGGTTACCTATCTGCAGTTCCATTTCCATGAATTCAACCAATCCTGGATACCTTAGTACTGTAGTAAGTATTTATCGAAAAAGATCTATGTGTAAGTGGAGTCCCACAGTTCAAACTCATGTTATTCAAGGGTCAACAGTACTTCCATCCAAACTAGTGGATGGACGTTTGGTAATGGTGTGATATTGCTGTAAACAAAGCAATGCTGTCAGAAGTCTAATGTTAGCCATTTGTTTCTAGAGTTTTGAAATAATTAATTATTATGTCTGATGTTGATCACTTTCATTGGCAACGGCTTTCAATACTTCCCACTTCCTTTTTTAAGTTCCCAAACCATGCGAGTAATAAATGTTTATGGTAGGAAAGATGTTACATGAATAGAAATCATGGACTATCCCAAACCAACCAATGGGAAGTCTCTGTGCATGTCTTTTCAAACTTAGTTTTTAAGCTATTTCGTGAAAAATTTGTGTTTACACAAATGAAATTATATATAGCTTCTTTCTTACAAGTTACAGAAGTCATGATTTATGATTCTTTGTACTTCTGTGTTGGGAAGTCATGATTTACGAAAGATAAGCATTTTAGCCTCCTTTATAATTACTTTAGGAAAAATTATCTGGAGTTTAGTGAGAACAATAATAAAGCAAGAGAAATGAGAAGGAAGTGAACCAAGTGATAGCATGTTAAGGACTAGAAAATCGTATATTTCTTCAGCTTAACATGTGTACAGCTGTAAAGTAAGGAGTCTCTTTTCCACATTTGAGTCTGGTCTTTCTGGTTTAATCATTTTAGCTGCATCCTCTCCAGAAGGATATCAGTGTGATGGAACTGGGACTCCATGCTTGGCATTGACTTAATCCTTAGTGCCATGTTGAGATTTTCCACTGTCAGCATCAGACGGCTGTCTTACAAGGCTCCATTCCTGAGACCAGGGGGGGCATCCCTGGAGTCAGGCAGCAGCTTCTCCCAGGGGAAGTGACAAGCAGAGCCCTGTTTGCTTTACCGGGTGGGTAACGCTGAACCTTGGAACTGTGCTGGGAAGGGCTCATTGTATCTGCTCTGCTCCTGCAGCAGCTGACTTATCTGTGGGCTTGCCTGTGATGGTAAGACCCAGACTGATGCCTGAATTCCCATGGTCAGCCTTTTCATCAATAAGGAAAGATTTCTTCCTGATTATCATTTCTCTAATTTTACTTATAAATTTAGGTTTACTTCTGATTATGCTGGGCTATTTGTAAAACACAAAATTCAAGTCAAAGATTACTACACTTTCTTTCCATCCATATTCTGGGTGAACCAGAACAAATCCCACAGTGTTTCTTATCCTTCTAAAACATTGGGCTAATTTTCACAAATCAAAAAATCACGTGGTGGTTTTCTGGAAATGCTGGTGTGTTTTCTTAGAAGAATTAGGCCTCCATTCATTGAGAATTATTGATTTAACCAAAAAGATATTACAATATGGGTGTGTGGAAGATTGGGAGGGAAGGGAGAGGAAAGAAATAAATTAAAATTTCATTCAAAGGAAAAGTTTTAGCATTGGGTTAGGAAATAAAGACTGTCAGTAACAAATGGACCATTCTAAAGTTTGCATAAACTTGTTTCATGAGAGTACTTTTATTTCTGAATAAAGCTGAAATAGTTTCTCATGAGAAGGAACGGATATAGAAATCTTCCAGGATGTGTTGGAATTGGTAGTTGACTGCAGCTTGGCCACGGCAGGAAAGGGCAACTTTTCACTGCAGTGCTTTGTGCCAGAGTCTTGGGCAAAATATCTGCCCTTCTCTCTGGGAAGACACCCGTGGAGGAGCAGCCCGGGAAAAACTGAGCATGAGGGCAGTGGCATCCTGGTCAGACAGCATCCTGACCTGTGCTGCTCTAGCAAAGTTTCTCCAGTGGATAGGATGTTTTGCTTTCATAGTCATCTGGATTGTTTGCTAAGGGTAGAAATGTCCTGGCCTCACCTCCGACCTGCTGATTCAGTCTCAGGGGCAGGGGGAGGTTGCTGCTTGGGAATCTGTATGTTAGAGAAGCTCCCAGGGTAACTGTGATGTGTGGTCATGTTTAAGAACTGCTAGTGTAAATGATGACAGACAGTAAGACAGACTGACGGGAAGTACTGTAGGAACTGCGTGCGTGTGTGTGTGTGTGGGGGGTGGTGCGTGTAACAGCTGTGAGTGGAAATCAGGTTACTGGAATTTGCCAAGAGACAGCGAGAGAGACACAGCAGCCAGGTGCCAAGGACATGGCCTATGGTCTTACCAGAAACTCCCTCCTCTAGGGTATGAGCTTCTGGAAAACACTGACTGGTCCAGATTAAATCCTGCATTCCCAGGCCTAGGGCAGGGTTGGCTCCAGAAAAGGCCATCACGATATTTTCTTTATGGTTCTGTTTGCTGTTTATTTTTGATTTTCTGCCTTAGGCAAGAATTCTAGTATCCAGTTTTCTTTGGTGCATTTGCAGATTTCTGACACTTCTTTGGTTTATTAGGTTTTTAAATTTCATTTTATTAGGATGGCAATCTACAGATTTAACAAACTTTGCAGATGAACGACAGAAGCTGAAACTATGTCTGATGCTTTCTAATATGTACCCAGAGTCTGTGGTACATGACAAGAATGAAGTTTTATTTTACTTCTTGAGTGTACCAAGCATAAGCATTCTCCAATGAGGAGTTTGAAAAAACCCTTATGGGAAAAAGCTACTGGATACCAATGGATGGCAATGATTTTGGAACTCTGGGTGTTAGTGAGGGTTAATGTTAAGGGAAGCTACTACCTGTAGTTTGGTGTAACTGGGGTTCCTTTACATCCCAATTTGCAGCACAGTCTTGGCTTTGCCTATCACATTTGGCTAGAGCCCCTTTTATACTCAACAGTTCTCTTGTTCAGATGATAGTCATGTGGTGACTATGAGGATAAGAGAGAAAAAGACATTTCCTGAGGTCACTGAATAGCACATATTTCAGTCTGATTTATCCCATTCCAGGTCCACCCCTAACATTTGTAGGCCTAGGACCACAGTCCCTTCTGTCCCACAGCCTTCTCCTTTCATCCTTTATCTTCCTTCCCTGATTCCACTGTGGAACAGTAGGAATACATGTGGACTGACCAATCTGCTCATTCCAGCTTTATCCATACCCACAGCCAATAGCTGCTCATGGTCACTCCTCAGGCCTAAGGGTATATACACTGGCTGTAAAGTAGTCTGCCCTTGGGAAGGTAAAGTCCCACATGGACACTGGAGGCTGGCTTTGGACCATTTGAGACAGATAATTCCAGCGGCGTTGGAATCCAGAGAATGGTCCAAAGGGAGGTTGTTGCTATACTGAGGTATAACCCTGCAGACTCCTGGCCCCATGGGAGGGGATGACGAGAAGAGGTCATCATGTGGGGAGCTCCAGATTAGGGTTACCTGGTCCTAGAATGGTCCTGTCCTTTTCACTTTTCTTTTCCAGTGATCCTGCCTCCAGCACATCTTTGAGCATCCCAGGAAAGAAGGCTCATGCCATTTGGGATAAGCATATTTCAGACATGAATGCTTGATTGAGATCAAGCATTGAGATCCATGGTATTGTTTATCTGGTCAGATAGAAATCCCTGGTCTATTTCAGGTGGGCTTGTCCTTAAATGCCCTATATTTAGGGTATCCACTCCATTTTTCAGATGAAACAAAAACTTAAATTATATGGCTTAAGGTTTTCAAAGTCAACCAAAGAGAAACCCTGGTATATTTCATAAGTGGAAATCGGTTAATGTTTTCTTTGCTTGCTGATATGTTCTATTGGGTGTGTGGGTGTGAAGATAGGAAAGCCATTTGCACAGCCATTTCCACTATGGTTTTCTTTTTCTGAGGATCAGTCAGGCAGAAAGACTTTCCTCTCTTGTGATTGCAATCAAATTGTTTACAATTCTCAGATCCTTCTTCTGTTTCTGTTTGTGGAACTTCTTGAGTAATTTTAAAGTCAGTAAACACTTTTTTTCTCCTTGCCTCATTAGGACTGAATGAGCTTACAGGGCAATGTGGTCTTTTCCTGGCCTAGGAGCGACTATCCCTTTTTGTGGATCCTTGCATACCTGTAGATAGGGTCATTGTATGTAGAACAGAGACTGTGCCTTGCACAACCCTGGAGATAGATGCCACAAAGAGTATGAATGGGATTGTGTAAAGTAGGTAGCAGCCCTGCCTAGGCAGGTTTTGGTCAGAAATTCCTCCTAGCCATGTACTCCCAACAGGCCTGTTTTTTTTTTTCCTCTTTCTCACTCATTATAAGCATATGAAGAAGATGAGTGTTTGAAGAGAGGAGTTGAAAATCATGCTGTTTTCTATATTTTTCTCCATTTTTGAGGGTACTCATTTTCCATTTAATGCTGCTGCCACTTAGGGAAACTTAGAAACCACTAAGGATGTATAGAACTAATTTTTATATAATCAGTGATTTTCTAACAATTGTACCAAAAACATGTTTTCTAACTCCTGTTCCATCCTGACAGTTAGCTTCTCTGGGGTCTGAACCACTATGACTTCTCCATTTTAATAGATGGTTCAGTATGTGATTTTCCTGGAATTAATAGCATAAAGTGATGCTTCAAATATCTATGCATTATTGTCCGTTTGTAAGCAGTGACACTTAACCCTAAGTCACACTGCTTTGGGAAATTGTCTAATAGGTGCTCCTTGTATCCAAGCTTTATAGGAATGGTCTATTCCATTGTGACTAAAGACTCAACTGAGCAGAAATTACTATTCATATGTTTTCTTGCTACATTTTTGCTTTTCAGTGGTGGTAGAATGAAGGACACATTGAATTGCAGAATAATTATCAGATGGCTCCTGATGTGCAGTGCATGTATGTCCCTATTATCTTTGTGTGCTGCTCATTACCATGTCTCTTCTTTGATTATTGGAAACTTCCATTCTTTATAGCTTAATTTATCCCTACCAACGCCAGCCTTCCCTGACAGCCTGAAAACCAGGCTTGATCAAATCCAGGTGTATTTTAATTCTTCTTTATCAAACCCAAGAGAGAACTTCTTAGAGACTGTGCTGATCTACATGTCTTGAAGAAAACACCGACTGTGAGAATTTTGATGTATAATGAAGCCCAGGGAGGGATGGGCTCCATTCTAAAATGTTGCCAGTAGATATAATTTGAGCAAGTAAACATGACATACATTCTTAACTATTTTCCAAAAGTGAACATGCTAGAAGAGAGGTAATTTGAAACTTTCTAGTAGCAACAGGATGGCTCATAGCTGGAGTAGTTCTCACAAGTGCCAGTGGAGAGGCAGGTGTGTATTAGGAGCTCAGCAAAGTATTTGTTAATTGAATAAATGGATGGATCTGATCTTTAAAAAAAAATCTTCTGCAACACTTTCTGGAGAAAGTTTGTGGCTTTCTTTTTTCTTAATTTTTTATTTTATATTGGAATATAGAATGTTGTGATAGTATCAGGTGGACAGCAAAGAGACTCAGCCGTACATATACATGTGTCCATTCTTCCCCAAACTCCCTCCCATGCAGGCTGCCACTTAACACTGATTAGGTTAATTCACGCCAGAGAACACCTGGCAGGAATGTCCACATCGACCACACGCACTGAGCCCTGCTGGGTTGTGTGCTCTCCCATGCAAGCTAGTTGATTTGCTCTTGGCTGAAACAAATCCCTGTTTTATAAATGACATTGAGGCTCAAAGAAGAGTTCAAATCTTCCTCAAGGCAACTGAGCATTAGAACTGAAATTGGAATGTTGGTTTTCTGACTCTAAGCGTAGGGTCCTGCAATTTCAGGAATGACCTGCCTTTTTGAAATCATGGGCCAGAGCAATGGCAAAACTGCCATTTTCTGGAAACTGCAGCTGAAAAAGATGACATGGACTCAGCACTCATCCTTATATAGAGGAGAATACAGCTAACTCTTGAGGATCTTGGTACATTAAAAACTTAAAAGGCACATGGAATGTATAGGGACATCCACCAAAAAACCCACATTTTGGGAATTAGGAAAATGTGAGATCAGAGAAGGGAGGAAAATGTGTCTAAGTTCTTCCAAGCAATTTCTTTTACTATTCAAGCCAAGTCTTCTGTCTGTTAATTACAATTTCAGGAGAAACTTACAGCAGATCAGATGTTTGGAAGCATATTAGAAATCAGGAGGGAAGAGGCTTTATACCTCATCCATTTGCATGTTTGTGTTACTTTGTAATGTTATTAAAGCGTTTTCATTTTACATAGATTCTGTCTTTTCAGTTGCCCTACAAACCTATTAGAGCAAGTTTCTTCTCTTTTTTCATCTCTTCCATATATTCTGTCCACCTTGAGAGTCCTCTGAGCAGGACAGACCCCACATGACATATTCAAGGTGTTCCAAGACACTTGTGTGCTCCCATTGGCTTGTTCTTATTTCTGCAATACATACCTTCTACTGGGATCATTTTTACTTGTTAAGGAGTGTTGTGTTTTCAAGGCCCTGTTTTCAGTGTTAATTAACTTGCACAGATGACCTTTGTTGTTCATTCACTCAGTCATGTCTGACTCTTTGTGACCCTGTGGACAGCAGCATGCCAGGCCTCCCTGCCCTTCACCATCTCCCAGAGCTTGCTCAAACTCATGTCCATTGAGTTGGTGATGCCATCCAACCATCTCATCCTCTGTCATCCCCTTCTCCTCCCACCTTCAATTTTTCCCAGCATCAAGGTCTTTTCTAATGAGTCGGATCCTCACATTAGGTGGTCAAATTACTGAAGCTTCAACTTCAGCATCAGTCCTTCCAATAACTATTCAGAATTGATTTCCTTTAGGATTGACTGATTCGATTTCTTTGCTGTTCAAGGGACTCTTAAGAGTCTTCTCCAACACTGTAGTTCAAAAGCATCAATTCTTCAGTGCTCAGCCTTTATGGTCCAACTCTCACATCCATGGTGGTGGTGATTGCTAAGTCACATCTGACTCTTGTGACCCCATGGACTGTAGCCTGCCAGGCTTCTCTGTCCATGGGATTCTCCAGGCAAGAATACTGGAGTGAATTGTCATTTCCTTCTCCAGAGGATCTTCCCGACCAGGGAATGAAGCCAGGTCTCCTGCATTGCAGGCTGATTCTTTACCAGCTGAGCTGAGGGAAGTCCTTCATGTCCATACTCAACTGATAATACTCCCTAGCCCAACAGCACATGGTAGATAGTTTATTCTGTAAATTAATTGACCACTACCAGTGGATAAAGCCTTGAAAAGATGAGAAAAAGAATTGTTTGGTGGTAGAAAGGGAGAAATAGAGGTATAGAACACTTTCTTTGCAAAGTGGATGTTTTTGTGCTTCTGTGGAGAACAACTCAGGTATGTCAAGGTGAGGTATTAAAAGGAGGGAGAATGAAAGGGAAGGTTCATCATCCAGTTTGGCTCACAGCCTTGACTTGTGATGTTTTGTAGACTGAGTGTAAGAAAGCAAGGAGTGAGACAAAAGCTTTGCTTTCTGCTTGGTCACCAAACTTCTCTTTGTGCCAGCTTATTCTTCAGTTGCGTCTAGGGTTTTCTCACTAAAGAAATGCTTCCTCTTATGCTCACTGTGGGTTCCAAGGTATTAAAACTGAAATCATGTGACCGCCCAAGCTGAAGTAATGTTGGCAATTAGTTTGGTTATTTTCACTAAATAGTGTAACCAGTATTATTCATTCTGGCTGTAGTGAATATGAGATACAGCTAATTAGATTTTCTGGCTAGCCCAGATTAAGGCAGAAATGTCATATCAACAGTAACTCCCTTTGGCCTTGATGAAGAAAGATTCTTGGCATAGGTCCATGTTCTACAAAGAAAGGGTTCTACAGGGTCATGGGGACATCATCCCCTGCAAAACACCCTCACTCCCACTTCTAAACCACTCAGGACTCCACAATCCCCTGCTTAAGTGACCCCTGTGTTAACTGCAGAGCCTGCATGGACCTGTCTGGGGTCAGATCTCCCAAGGGTAAACTACCACTTGTGTGTGAGCTCTCCGAAGACCAAAGCACGTGGGGCTGTGTGTGCATCTAGGGTGTGTGGGCAGAAGTGTTCTCCTGAGTGTGTGCAGGTCCCCTTGCATTGCAGAGCAGAGCTAAAGTTGAGAAAGGGAAGGGGAGTGGGGTTATTAGGTGGGGGCCTTTTGCTGCAGAAATTTAATGGATGGGCTGATGTTTTAAACTCTCTAGTGGGAAACCATTTAAAACATTCAGCTCATCCTGCCTTTGAAGCCTCATTACTTTGAATAACTAGGCTGTCCAGGTAGCTCAGTAGTCAAGAATCTGCCCGCCAATGCAGGAGACATGGGTTTGATCCCTGGGTCAGGAAGATCTCCTGGACAAGAAAGCAGCCACCCACTCCAGTATTCTTGACTGGAAAATCCCACGGACAGAGGAAGCTGGTGGACCATAGTTCATGAGGTCACAGACAGTCAGACACGACTAAGTGATTGATCACACATGCACTTTGAATAGCTAGGTTTTCATTGACACTGTGTGTCCTTGAGTGGCTTCTTGGTCTTTGGGCTGCACGTGGAGCAACAGTGGTTATTGTTCTGTGGATTCATGGGAACCAGGGATGACTGTTCTCCAGGGACTCCTAGGGAGTTGCTGCTGGTGCTAATCACTATTATTTCATGAACACTGAAATACCTTATGTTTTTGTCAACTTATTTTTTCTTGAATACTGGACAGTAAAGGTGTGTGTACATGTTCTAGTAAATTCAGGATTCTGGTTGTTGAGTTCTGGTTACTTGATTTTTTATTACTGTAGGTTGTACTTGCAGCTTGTTCAGAGTCTTAAGCAATTTAACACGGGCATATTTTATCCTTTTGTTCTCTCTCCACTACAATGTATGGCCTTTGAGCTCAGGAAGATGATTTATATGTCACTGTAAAATATCCTCTTTATTCTTCTCTTTCCTTCCCCTTTCTCTCCCTCTGAGGTATATTTATGCCTGCCATCTCCCAGGCCCTGTGCTAGAATTTCTCTCATGCTAATTTTTATTTTTATTATTTTATGTATGTATTTTTAATTGGAGGATAATTGCTTTACAATGTCGTGTTGGTTTCTCTCATATGATGACACGAATCAGTCACAAGTATATATTAATATATATTCCCTCTCTCTTGAGTCTTCTTCCTACCTCCCCACCCCGATCCCACTCCTCAAGTTCATCGCAGAGCACTGTGTTTGGCTCCCTGTGTTAATAGCAGCTTTCCACTAGTTACCTATTTTATGTATCTCATGCAAATGTTTAAATAATATAATTGTTCCAAATGTTAACATATAGTGTTTAGTAAACCCAGAGTAGAAAATAACTTTGTTCCTGAAGCACAAGTATTTATAGAGATTTAAAGTTAATATTTCAGTATCCAAGTGTTCAGCTTTTTTCTTTTCTGGAGAGAAACAAATAACTGTAGGTATTTGTCACCTTGCAAAAAATACATGTGAGTATTTTCAGACTTTCTGCCCTGTAATTAGAGTTGTAGAGTTGTATCCTATAACTTGGATCTCTTCTTTAATTTTTTAACTGTGTATATCTTTGTAGTGTCTCTTTTTTTTTTCTCTAAACACTTTATCCTGCTCCCCACTCTTACCACCCCCAACCCCCCACCACATCTCTGGACTTTTGCCTTTTTCTCTGGGTCTTCCCTGGTGGTTCAGATGGTAAAGAATCTGCCTGCAATGTGGGAGACCCAGGTTTGGTCCCTGGGTTGGGAAGATCCCCCCGAGAAGGGAATGGCTACCCATTCCAGTATTCTGACTTGGAGAATTCCATTGACAGAAGAGGCTGGTGGGCTACAGTCCATGGGGTTGCAAAGAGTTGGACATGTCTAAGCGATTAACACTTTCACTTTAAAGGCTTCCTTGGTGGTGGCTCAGATGTTAAAGAATCTACCTGCAATGCATGAGACCCAGGTTTGATCCCTGGGTCGGGAAGATTCCCTGGAAAAGGGAATGGCTACGCACTCCAATATTCTTGCCTGAAGAATTCCATGGATGGGGAGCCTGACAGGCTATAGTCCTTGGGGTTGCAGACACAACTGAGTGACTAACACTTTCACTTTCCACATTATTCTCTTTCTCCTTCTCTCCCTCTCCCTCTCTTTCCCCTTTTCCCTCTGTTCCCACACACCCCCATTCAGCTGTTTCTCTCTTGTTCACACTCTCTTCTCAGGCACATGCCCTTTGTTCTTGTCTGGATTTATAACACCTGGGAGAAGAGCCAACCATAGTTTTAATGTAACAAATGGCATTTAACTGTGAGGTCCCAAGTTCAAGAGCTGGAAAGTCCTCAAGTGTCAGGGTTGTCAGAACTTTTGAGATTGATCATCTAATAAGGTCCTCTTCATATCGTGCCAGAGAAGACAGGTCCAGTGAGTTATATACCTGGCCCAAGGCTGCACCATGACCAGGCTCCAAATCTCCTGTTTACCAGTTCAGTCCTTTTCTAAAAAAATAGCTTTTGAATATATTCAAGTGAAAACAAATAAACCACCACTAGTTATAGACTTTTGTATGTGGACTTCTGTGGTGCCAAGGAAGAAAAATAAAGTTGGAGGGGGGACAGTATGAACATAGAAGAACACATGAGATGCCCTGGAAAATCATTTCCTCAAAAAGATAACTTAGAAGTTGCCAATAAAAACTACAAACAAGTTCAGACAAGTTACTGCAGGGAGTGATGTACTTAAGGGAGCGGAAGTGGTACATTTGTTGACATATGCAGAGAGGGAGGAGCTATAGACCTTATAATTGGAAAATATTGGAAAAAAGGAAGGAGCTGATCCTTTTCCTTGACTTTTCCTATTTTGTGACAAAGCATGCAACAAAACTGTTTTAATGCATAAATTTAAATCCGTATAATGTAATTTACTTGGATTAATATAAATTAAAGCTCTTGAGGCTAGACCAGCTGTAATCATCTGCCCAAAGATCTCCATTTTATCATTATTTAGAGCTAACGAGACATTTATGATCTTTTTTTGGTTGTCTCTGGTGGAACATTGTTGGCAATAGTTTCCTGCCTTGAAATTCTCATGTGCATGGAAATCTAGTTAGGAGAACGAGTAAGTAAACAACTTCTCCTAAGAGTATAATCTCTCCTTTGTGACATAAATTAGATATCCATTCACATCTATGGAATAATTCCCGGTTTTGCAATTAAATAATTTGATATACTCAAGCAAACATGCCAATCTCTTTCTAGACTAGGAGAATTCAGAGAGCTTTCTACTTAAACAGACTCTGCTTTTAAATAGATGCATCGTCTTCTCAAAATTGAATTAAAAAGAGCTGATCTGAACTGCAATCAGGTAGATAATTAAACAGCAAGGTAAGAAGCTTCTGACTGTGCATGTTCACAGTGTTCATTGAAAAATAAAATGTGATTTTTTAATCCTAATGGTAATTTGACCAGTGTACATGTATAATGATGTGAAGTTTGCTCACTTCACATTTTAATCTCAAACTGACTGGTACCTTTGAAATTAGCTTTCTCATAGAGACTAGATGAAATTGGAGAAATCTGATCTCATGTTTTTCTAGTATGTGTGTTGGAGAAGGAAATGGCAACCCACTCCAGTATTCTTGCCTGGAGAATCCCAGGGACAGGGGAGCCTGGTGGGCTGCTGTCTATGGGGTTGCACAGAGTCGGACACGACTGAAGTGACTTAGCAGTATGTGTGTAGTTGGATGGAAAAATGAAGATGCTACTTTTAAACAGTTTTTAAATTTTTCCCTGAGTTATGAGGCTTTGTTTTCTCAGGTCTGTTTAATTATCTGGAATTTTTTTGGAGTGATTTTTTAAATACTAGGAAATATTCTCACTTTTTCATCATAGCTGTGGCCTCTGAAATGTCACAGATGTTGGATTTTTATTTTTAAATTTTTTGACGGCAGTTTTTACATTTTACTTCATCTTCTAGTAATTTGGCATGTAAATATGTCTTCCATAGTAAATTTTAAGCTCTTCTGGGGCAGGGTCTGTATCTTGTTCTTTATTCCTGGGATCTTTCATTTGATTGGTGAAATGTTTATGAAGTCAGTGAATGAAGATAAGATATTCATTGCTCTCTGACAGTGTACAGACATATGGCTGACTGTTGCCTAGGAAAGCTGGCTGGCCAGTTAAATTTACCCTTAGATAAGGTTTAGGATTCAGAGACCACATACTCATCATGTTCTATAGATTCTGTTGTTCTTTGAACAAATTCAGTTCAGTTCAGTCGCTCAGTTGTGTCTGACTCTTTGCGACCCCATGAATCGCAGCACGCCAGGCCTCCCTGTCCATCACCAACTCCCGGAGTTCACTCAGACTCACGTCCATCGAGTCAGTGATGCCATCCAGCCATCTCATCCTTTGTCGTCCCCTTCTCCTCCTGCCCCCAATCCCTCCCAGCATCAGAGTCTTTTCCAATGAGTCAGCTCTTTGCATGAGGTGGCCAAAGTACTGGAGTTTCAGCTTTAGCATCATTCCTTCCAAAGAACACCCAGGATGAAGTGAAAATAAGGATCTCTGTTCTAGCCTTTTTTTCCCAGTGTGATTGAAAACATAATTCAATGTGATTAATTATGTTGAAAGCGAGTGGGAAATATGATGACATTTAGTTAAAGAAAATTCCAGATTTTGCCCTTGGTTCTTTGGGCAAGTGACCTTTTTCCTCAGATACTTAAATTCCAAGGGCTGAGTATTCTCCATGATAGAATGTCCAAGTCCTGAGGATCTGTTCTTACTATTTCTCGCTGAACTGTTTATTAATCTTTTCCAAGAGGAGGAATGAGACAGATGAAAGATGATTGTGTTTTTGCTGTTATTTAAACCTTCCCATGAAACTATTTAGACTCTTTCTGTATTAATGAGAAAAACTATGTAGACACTTTTCCTGGGCTGTTGAAAGTGGTAAGAAGAGTTCTTTATTATTGTCACCATGTATTTAATAATACTAGTTCCAATTTTATTTCACATTTATGTAAATAGCATTTATTTTGCAGCAAGCCTAGCAAGACACATCCTGGTCAGTAGAGCTTCTGTTACCAGTCATGCTGTTGAACATGACTGAGCTGAAAGTGGAGTCAGTCCAGCTTCCCTCTCTTTAACATCAACAAACTATGGGTCAAATTCAGTCTTTAATCCTTCTGGGGGTAGGGAAACAAAGGCATGTCCTATGACTTCCTTAATGCCCACAGTTATTGGGAGAGCTGGGCAGGCTATGTTTAGAACTTAGATAGCTCCTACTATGCATCCCTTACACTGTGAACTCTCTTGGAGCAACCTTGGGTTATGCTAGAGTTAGCAGAGAGACCTTTTCATACTGTTCATGGGGTTCTCAAGGCAAGAATACTGAAGTGGTTTGCCATTTCCTTCTCCAGTGGACCACGTTTTGTCAGAACTAAAGAGCCTCTTGGTGAAAGTGAAAGAGAGTGAAAAAGTTGGCTTAAAACTCAACATTCAGAAAACTAAGATCATGGCATCTGGTCCCATCACTTCATGGCAAATATATGGTGAAACAATGGAAACAGTGAGAGACTTTATTTTTGGGGGCTCCAAAATCACTGCAGATAGTGACTGCAGCCATGAAATTAAAAGACACTTGCTCCTTGGAAGAAAAGTTATGACCGACCTAGACAGCATACTAAAAAGCAGAGACATTACTTTTCCAACAAAAGTCCATCTAGTCAAAGCTTTGGTTTTTCCAGTAGTCATGTATGGATGTACGAGTTGGACTATAAAGAAAGCTGAGTGCCAAAGAATTGATGCTTTTGAATTGTGGTGTTGGAGAAGACTCTTGAGAGTCCCTTGGACAGCAAGGAGATCCAACTAGTCCATCCTAAAGGAAATCGGTCCTGAATATTCATTGGAAGGACTGATGATGAAGCTGAAACTCCAATACTTTGGCCATCTGATGTGAAGAATTGACTCACTTGAAAAGACCCTGATGCTGGGAAGGATTGAAGGTGGGAGGAGAAGGGCATAACAGAGGATAAGATGGTTGGATGGCATCACCAACTCAATGGACATGAGTTTGAGTAAGCTCCAGGCATTGGTGATGGGCATGGAAGCCTGGTGTGCTGCAGTCCATGGGGTCGCAAAGAGTCAGACACAACTGAGTGACTGAGGTGAACTGAACTGAACTGAACTGAGCAGAGACCAAAGACAGATAGGGGCAAAAATATGTGCCTCCTGGAATTTTCATCTTATATGAACATCTAAAGGTCTTAGCAAGCACCACAGGATGCTTGGAATGCCTGATGATTCACTGAGCTGTGGAGTGTCAGTTCATTCATTGATTCCAGGAACATGTGTTCAGTGTTTACTGAATGCAGAGCACTATTTTCAATACTTTAACAATTCTAAGTTCCATTTAAAAATTTTTAATTGGAGGATAATTGCTTTACGATATTGTTAGTTTCTGCTGTACAACAGCGTGAATCAATTATAAGTATACATATATCCCCTCTTGGACCTCCCTCAAAACCCCCATCCCATTCTTCTAGGTCATCACAGAGCACCAAGCTGAGCTTCATGTGGTATGCAGCAGCTTCCCTGCTGCTGCTGCTAAGTCACTTCAGTCGTGTCCGACTCTGTGTGACCCCATAGACGGCAGCCCACCAGGTCCTCCATCCATGGGATTTTCCAGGCAAGAGTACTGGAGTGGGGTGCCATCGCCTTCTCCAAGCAGCTTCCCACTGGACAGCTATTTTCAAACATGGTAGTGTATATATGCCAGTGCTTCCAAGTCCTGTTCTTAACCTCATCCTTTATATTGGACAGCTTGTTTCTATAATCTACATTCACTTTTTCATTTATAGGTTGGTGCTAGTAATGGTCTGGTACCCTCACAAGAAACTTAGGGTTGATTACTGGGTGAATGTCTTATTTCAATAAATCCATATAAAAATATAAGGACAGCATTTATATATTTGTGGTCAAGTCAATGGTGTCTTATTTTCTCCAACATAAAAATAGATATCACCATTTATATGACCAATTACCTTTATCCAGCTCAATTTGACCAGGTCAGTGAACCTTGTAAGTTTGTATTGTGAAAGATACAGAAAGCATACTAATGCCATTAACATTTGATTGAGTTGAATTTGTGATTCCCCCCAAATTTATTCTGGTATAAAGTAAATTATAGATAGATTTTTCAGTCCCTAACTTGGTGTTCTCATCTAACTGCTCTACAAAGAAATGGTGCATATTAAAACTACCATTTTAAATAACTCAATCTCCCTGCCCCCTCTCTCCTCAAGTGAAATAACCCACATTCTTCATTTTGTTATGATTTCAGTTTGTCCAAAATAGGTTGGGGATAGGTTAATTAAATAGTTATATATTATAATTAACTTGGGATTAGAACTTAAATTGGAGCAAAACCACTTTTGAAATAATTGGAAAATGATAGAATATATTCAAATGTTAGCATCTGAATATGAATCACAACATGAGAATCCTTTTCATAAATATGAGCCTGAATTTTAGGTTAAATCTCACTGATCATATCCTGACAGATGTTTCTAAAAATAAGTCTCTGAGCCAGCTTGTTTATGTTTCATGTGTCTCTCTTTCTCATGAAAGGTGACTTAATAAAATAATGATTATGTGAGCTGGTGATGGTTTATTTCCATTTAAACAGGAACTTGCTTTAGTTTCTTTTGTTATGATTAGGGAGAATAATGACTTCTTGCTTTTCAGCTCCATTTGTGAGGGATTTGTTTCCTTCAGAACACTTCCTGAAGCCTCCTCACTTGCCAGCTCATAATCTCAAAGGGTCTTTGCCCTGACCCTCTGCTTCTTTGAACCTGGGACATTTTACAAAAATCTACTAAGATTTTTCAGGTAATCTTTAAAAATGGGCTTCAGGGGGATTTTAACAATCAAATTAATGATTGTTAAATGTTTATGTTTAATTTAATGTTAAATTAATGTCTGTGTTAAAAATCTTTAAAGTCATGTTTTCATGATCCACTGTGTGAGGCTGGGGAGGGGAGGGCAGATAAGAACCAGAAAAAATCTAAGTAGGATTACAAATTTTTTCCCTACTTATTTACTCATGCCTATTCAGGCAATTTTATGTAGGCTTTTGGAAATTCTAGAAGCTTTTTCATTTCAGGCTTAATATATTGGGCTCATAAATAAATATCAGATACCTTTTGGAGGCATTATACACTGAACATTATACAAAGTCTACTCTGTGTTGCGTCAGGAGCTTGAATTGTTTTCATTAAAATATCTGCTACGAAAGCACTGAGATTAGATGGGATGTTAGCTCTCTTTTTTTTCCCCTGCTATCAAATGTCAGAGACTTGTATTGTTGGTAGGAACTGAGATTTCATTTCCCTTGGCCACGTTCTGATGCTGGCTCTACTTGCAGCATCGCTCCCGTTCCAGATTTGTATGCCCAAGGTAAGTCAGAAAAGAAATTTCAGGAGCGAAGCGTGGGTTTGTGGATGTAGTGTGGGGGAAACCAAGTGAGGTCTTCAGAATGAAACAGTACATCTTTTTAGCTAAATGTGTGAGAAATGGAAAACCCTTTACAACCTAAACATCCCACTGGTGTGATTATCAAGTATGTAGTGTTTATGGTCAAAATATGACCGAGGGTTTTTTTCAAGCAAAATGTTTTATGTTATGTGTGGGGCAGGCATCTGTGTGCCTGCCTTAAATTTATGAGCTAATAACATTCTGTTCCAAGAAATACTGTCAGGTCTTATAACACCACGGGTTTGTTCTGAGTTACTCTGGTAAATGGATGATTTTGCTTTTAAATAATCACTCCTGGAATTTTCAAATATAAAGAAGCTCACATAACATTTAGTTTATGAGGAAGATGCCTTTTTCATTAATGCAAACTGTCCAGATTGAATAATAATTGCATTTTCTCTTAACATAGTTTATTATTTTCTGCTATGTGGAATGACTGTAAATGTCAACAAAATAGGTTCAAGCAAGTTTTAGGAGTGAGATTACAAGCAAATGATAATAAGCACAATTATGAGATAAATCAACTGAGATAACTGAGCCAGAATAAACTATAAATAAAATGAATTTTAAAAAGTATGAGGAGCTAAAGAACCACTGATAGTAAAACAGATATTCTCCGAGATTACCACTCTAAGGTAGTGGTAATAATAATTCTGCTGAAACTGATCAGGACTGGTGAGAGTAACTGCTCACTTCTACTTCAGGAACTGGACCCTGTAACTTGGTGTCCTCACTGTGTACACATCTCTCCCCTGCTAATGCACCCTGGTCTTATATAAAACCGAGTGGCAAATATTTAGAGTCAGTTTTTTGTGTCTTTGGGATTTTTGTCTTCCCCGCCATTGGTAAATAGCATATCTCCTCTGCCAATCGCTGACCTTTGAGATAACTTCCTTTGTTAAACATCCACTCATTTATGTGAGTGTTAGTTTTCTTTCTTTCTTTTTTCCCCAGTTTCAAAAGCTACTCCTTTTTTCTGCCTTACATTCAACTGCTTTCAATACTGAATAAGGTCCTCTGAGGAACCTGTTGTCTACATATTTGATAGGAAGGGAGTCAGAAGCAAAGGAACTAGCAATCATAAAGATAAGTTTGCACATGTGAACTGAAGAGAAACATGTTTTTTCTTCATTGCAAATTAGGCTTATATATTACTAGTTGTAACTTTCACGCTAGCATATATCAAAATGAAGTATAGGTTGGTTGAGATGCTGTTCTGAAGTGTATGATATGGTTTTAATACGTGGTTAAACTGACCTATATGATATTTGTAAATTTTCAGAGGCCCCATGTGGACCTTTTGAAGTAAAAACGTATTGGAAATGGATGAAAACATGATACTTGCCTTGATCCATACAAGCTGGGATATTTAGAAATCAGCATGTGTTCATGAGCCGGAGGTCACAGGATGGTATCTAAAGACTCTTGTGTTAAGCTATACCGGGAGCACCACTGCAGAGCTGTCGGCCCATCAGTCTAGGGCAGTGCTTTCCAACTCGTGTCCATCAGCACCACTACTAGAGAAGTCGCTGAGGCCTCCGGGGAATGCACAGCGACCCCTCTATCTGTCCCTTCATAGTTTCCATGTCCAGCTGCGTGTAGTTTTCCTCTCTGTATTCTTGCTTTTGAAATTTCTGGGCCAAAATTCGGCAGGGAGAAGGGCAGGATAAGGATGAAGCAACCAGTATGAGGAGACGTAACATAAGGCCCAGTTGTGCTACACCAGCGGAATTATAGCAGACCGGTGAAGGAATTCTAGAAACCTTAATTCTGTGACTGACATGTTAACTGTGAGGCAAGGCTGTCATTTGCTCAAGATTGTGTTTTGTTTCTATTGTTATGTCAACCATGACTGCTGCTGCTATTAGCTACCGTCTGTTGTATCAATGTACTTCAAATTAATATCTCAACCAACCTGTATTCTCTTGTTTATGGATGGTAGCACGGAGTGGTAGCGGGGGTGTGCTAGGCCTCTATGTGATAATACAGTTTTATAACCTGCTTTTGTTTTTATTTTTCCATTTAACAAACTGGTGTGCACATCAGTTTGCTCCTCTAAATGTTTTTCTACAGCGTACTTTTTTTATAGTTAGTTTTTAATGATTAGATGGCATTCACCTATCCAATCAAATCTAAATTATTTGCTACAGTAAAAATTGGTATGTATTTCCTTGTAGCTAAAACAAAATATTTTCTTAGGATATATTTCTAGAAGTAGAGCTGGTAGACTAAATAGTGTATTTGCTTATAAAAGTTTGATTTTTTTTGTCAAATTGCCATCCAGAAGGTTTTTTCCCCCTTCTATTTATTTTCCTACCAGTGGTGCATAAGAAGGCATATTTTCCAGTATCTTAAATAGTATTGTTTTAAATAAAAACCTTGCCAATCTGATATGAGGGAAATGGTACCTCACTGTGGTTTTATTGCATTTCTTAAAATACTAATGAAGTTAGACATTTTTTCCTTTATAAATTGCCCATTAGTATCTTTGCTTTTCTTTCTTTTGGGATGCTTAGTTTTCAATTAATTTTATTGAAATTCTTTATATAGCACAAATAATATTCATTTGGCTATGAGTCTTCTATAATGTAAATATTTTCCCCATTTTATTAGTCATCTTTTGACTTTTTTCCCTTGGTAAGTTTTTACATGAGAAAATTTTGTGCATGTAGTTGAATCTTTGCCTGTTTTCCTTTTAAGGTTTCTGCCTTTGTGTTTAGAAGGGACTTTCTGTTGTGTTTAGAAAGGACGTCCCCACCTCAGGATTATATACACTTTTCTTACATTTTCTTCCAGTACTTTTTTGGTGTCTTTATTTCACATTTAGATCATTATCCATCTGGAATTTATTTTGTTGTGTAGCAATGTGGGGATTTAAGTTTATATCTTTTCCAGATAATTTTCCACTTGTCCTGACAACGATTTACTGAATAATCTATCCTTTTCAAGTTTTACCTTGAAAAAAATACAAAATTCTGATTTTAGATTTTCTATATTTTTCATTGATTTCTCTACCTCTTTTTTGGTCATCATATTATCTTGACTGTTGTAATGCATTTAAATATTTGATAGCTTGAATCACTCATCTTTCCAAAAATTTCTTGGCTATTTCTCTCATCATCTCCTAACCACATGGTTGTCATAGTGTCTTATTGCATCTCCACCATTTATCTCACTTGCTCGTAATCTGTTCACAAGAGAACTGGCTATTGTTCTAAAACATAAATTGGATAATGTTACTCTCCTGATTGTTGTATATGTGCCGTGCTGTGCTAAGTTACCTCAGTCATGTTTGACTCTTTGCAACCCTATGGACTGTAGCCCACCAGGCTTCTCTGTCCATGGGATTTTCCAAGCAAGTATACTGGAGTGGGTTGCCATTTCTTTCTCCAGGGGATCTTTCTGACCCAGGGATTGAATCTGTGCCTCTTATGTCTCCTGCATTGACAGATGGGTTCTTTACCATTAGCACCACCTGGGAAGCCCATTGTTATATATACTTCCAACCATTAAAAAAAAAAAAAAAAAAAAAACTGAAAATGGGTACATTGCCTATACCAGGATTTTAAGCCTAAACTAAGCTGTTTCTGGGCTTCAGAGTGTTTGTGGACACTGTATACATTATTTTGGTGAATGTGCTTTTTGTCCCTCTTTTTCTGGAGAATATGGTTCATGGTTTCACTAGACTTTAAAGATTTATGACCCCAAAGCATTGAAAACCACTGGGCTCCATGAAGGAGCTCAGATTCCTCAAAATGGCCCTTCAGGACTAGGCTCACCGTGGGTGAAATTTGCTTACCTTCCTTACCTGCCTCCTACATCCTTTCAGCTCTCCTCACATCCTGAAATACTTGTGATTTACTAAACAGTCTGCTGATTCACGCCCCAGTGCCTTTGAACATGCTATTCCTTCTGCCCAAGTGCTCTCCCCTACGCACGTCATCCACGTGGAAAATTGCTGTTTGTCCTTCAAGAAATGATCAAAGGATCTTCTGCTCTGTGAAACCTTCCCTGAGCTCCTTAGGCAGAGCTGATTACCCTCTCTCTCTGTTTTTTTAAACCATTGTACTTAGTCTGTATTTTATTATTGCTCTTGTGTTACTAGTGGATTCTTGAGTAAAAGTCAAAGAAATTTGGGGTACAAAGCAGTGGGAGAGTGAATGAAAAGAAAGAGAATAATTAGGGAGCCCTGGCATCTTGTATGTAGGTAATGGAGATGGAGGAAGGGAGTGGAGATTTATTTTGAAACTAGAGTAGACAAGATTTCTTTTTGCTTTTATTTATTTATTTTAAGTTGACATGTTTTGTTTTTACTTTATGAGGTTATGAAGATAGCAGTAGGAGTGGTGATGGAGCTACAAGTAGAGACACCCAATAGCTAGAGGTAATCCCCTCCTTCCCCGACCCAGACTGGAGTCATAGGCACAGTCTCTTAAATCTATCTGTGCCCATATAGGCAGGAAGCAAAATGAGTCTGGAGCAGGGGCTATGTATGAGCAGAATAATTTGTAAGATCCTTGGTTCTCTTTGAAATAGGCATTCAGTGGGGGATCATATGAGGTATTTCTCTGCTTGTCTGGGATATTTAGTCATTCTGAATCACTTTTTAATGTTCCAACAAATTCCATATGTCTCCGGTTGCCGGTTTCTTGCTTATTGTCCCTTTGGCTAAGATCAAATGTAGTATCTGTTTTATTATCAGTTTAATAGGTTTTGTTGATGAACTGTTCTAGGGGGAGAGAAAGAACAATCTGGTATGACCCTTAGGTTTCTGACTCAAACAGCTGAGTGGATGGTGTGGGCATCATTTTTCACATTTAGCTGGTGGGCTTCATAAGATTTCATGATCAATCCCTACATCCTTAGACACCACTTTTCCTGACTCACTGCAAAAGTCCATTGTGGGTAGGATGACTAGTTCCTTTTCTGCCTCCTGAGACTAAGGCTCTGGGGGTGCTGGTCATGCAGTATGCACAAGAGGCCCAGGAAGAAGCCTTCATGGAAATGTATCTTGGAATGAATCTGGAATGAATAAAACACACTAAATTTAAAATTACTGGAAATGAAGTTGAGTTCATGTCCACCATCTGCAGTCGATTTGTGTTAGTTTTCTGAGATGCCTCTGGCTCTGCTGTGAGCGTACTCAGTCATGCCCTGACTCTTTGCGACCCCATGGACTGTAGCCTGCCAGGCTCCTCTGTCCATGGGATTTCTCAGGCAAGAATACTGGAGTGGGTTGCCATTTCCTACTCCAGGGGATCTTTCTGACCCAGGGATGAAACCCGCGTCTCCTGTGTCTTCTGCACTGGCATGCGAATTCTTTATCACTGCATCACCAGGTAGTTTCACAGTTATAAAAGCTTTGCTACTTGAGTAAAAACAGTGTTGCCTAGTTAAAACTACTATAGGGCAGTCTGCAAATTCAAAAATGTGTTTGGCAGTTGCCAGCTGTGAGCTTCTGGAGAGGTGGAATATATTGGGCTACCTTATTTTTTTTTAAAGACCATATGGTGTTCCCTTGCTTATATGTCGTATCATACAGCCAGTTCCCTCCTAGTGGACATTTAGGTTTTTTAAGATGTTTCCCTGTTTCCAACAGTGCATACATATGCAAGTATATCTGTAGGATAAAGTCTTAAGAATAGAATTATTAGATGAAAGCAATTTTTTGCCATAAAAGTTGCACCAATCTCCCTTTATAGCAGTGTCCAGTGTTCCTGCTTCTCCTATCTGCACCACCGGCCCACCGCCCCCTGCCCAGCAACACTGAGTGCTAATCTGATAGGAAAAAAATACTGCCTCATGGTTATTTTAGTTGTTTTATCATGAGTACAATCAAGCATCTTTCCTGACATGTCATTTCCCTTTTTGTACCATTACCTACTTTTGAACCTGTGAAACTGAGAAAGTGGTGGTTGTCAAGAGGAAGCTTTTCCTGTTTTTCCCTAACACCTCTTTGGGAACTGACTAGAAGTCTCAGTTTTCAGTCTTGTGAAGGCCAACTCAGGTTACTCAGCTAATGGTCCCTATTCCTTCCACACACATATTTGTTGAATGCACACTCTGTCAGATTCTGACCTAGGAGGTACAGTCAATGAACAAAATAGGCATGAAATCTTGCCCTTATGGAGCTTGCCTTCTTAAGGGGACAGCATACTATAAATAAAGCTATGGTTTTTCCAGTAGTCATGTATGGTTGTGAGAGTTGGACTATAAAGTAAGCTTAGTGCCAAAGAATTGAACTGTGGTGTTGGAGAAGACTCTTGAGAGTCCCTTGGACTGCAAGGAGATCCAACCAGTCCATCCTAAAGGAAATCAGTCCTGAATATTCATTGGAAGGACTGATGCTGAAGCTGAAACTCCAGTACTTTGGCTACCTGATGGAAAGAACTCACTGGAAAAGACTGTGATGCTGGGCAAGATTGAAGACAGGAGGAGAAGGGAACAACAGAAGATGAGATGGTTGGATGGCATCACGGACTCAATAGACATGAGTTTGAGCAAGCTCCAGGAGTTGGTGATGGACAGGGAAGCCTGGTGTGCTGCAGTCCATGGGATCTCAAAGAGTTGGAGACGAATGAGCGACTGAACTGAATGGAACTGATACTATAAATAAATTAGCTAAAAAATTACAAATGTCAGGTGGAGTAATACCATGAAGGACAATGAAACAGAGAAGGGTTTAGATGCTGTGGGTAAGGGGTGGTGCTGTTTTACATAAGGTTGACAGGAAAGGCATTTCTAAACACTTTTCTCAGCTTCTTTCTCATTTTTTTGTGTCCTAATTATACTCCTTTTCCTTATTTCGTTCTTATTATTTTTTTCAAGTGTGAATTCTCTGATGCAGAATATGGATAAAGCTTTGTTTTGTGACTTTTCTATAATGATTGCATTAAAATGATTTTAGTGTGAATTGTCTGGTGTATTGGAACAAATCAAGTGATACCAGAAGGCCTTTTAAAATTTGTTACATTTATAGGGTGAAAGGAGCACTAACATCTTATATAGAACAGGTGTTAAATATTCTAGTAGTTAGTGAGGGCCATTTCATTTCATTCTTGGATAGTGCCCGCGCTCTCTCACAGTTGCCTGATGTCAATCACAAAAGAGGTAGCTAGCTTCTTGATGAGACTAGTTCATGGCTTTTATCCCCATAACAAAGGCAGTCTTCATTTGGAAGAAGTAGAAATGGCAAAGTAGAAGTGCAAATTTATCATAGCTTCCATGCCTCCTGAGCATAAAATATCTATAACAGGGTTTGTAAGGGAACAAAAGTTTTTTTATGAACTGGAAAGAAATGCTCTAAGATTTCTATCCTGGAAGCAGAGGTAACTGGATTTCCATAATGGATACTAAAGATATGAGGAATATTCTCAGTTTACATATTCTCTCTGAATTTATGCTAAAAGAAAAGGTATTAATATAAGTGAAAATTAACGTAAAACCCAAATGTATTAAGTATATTCAAGATCTACATGCAAGTCACAGTGGGAAAGGCAATTTCTTAACAAAAGTCAGAAAAATTGGGGGAACAGAGTTAGGGAATCTATCCACCATCAGTTTTCAGTGACATCACAAACTGACTGCTTAGCTTTCCTTATTGTCTGGATTCAGTGTAAAATAATAAAAATATCCTTTGCTAAATGCTTTATGAAAGGCATTATGCCAAACATCTTATACATTACCTATTTCATTCTCACATTAAGCCTAAAAGGCTTATAGATGAAGAAACTTAGACAGGTAAGTGACCTGCCAACACCAGACAGTTACTAAACATTAGAATTGGGACATGAGTCTCATTTGTCTGATTCAAACTTGTACTCAACCAGTGTTTACCGAGCATCTCCAATGGGCCAAACTACAGTTTAAGATGGGTTCACATATGTTCAGCCATTGCAAAAACCAGATAAAGTAGATTCTCTGTGAATGGGAAGCAGAGAGGTGAAGTGATTGTGTTGAGGTCACACATACTAGAGCGGTTAAATCAGAATATGAATCAAGTCCCCTGTCTCTAAACCTGACTTTTTCTCTCTCTCTTCTCTGTCCCTCTTTCTTTACTATATTATAGCATATTATTTGCACAATGATCATGATATTATTCTTCCAGTTGCCTGTTTCTTTTAGGTAAAGTGATAATTAGCAGAGATTCCTGGGGGAAAGGTGTGAAATATCTGCACTTTAAAAACCCATGCTGGATTTTTCCTCATCATTTAGCCTGTTACCTTGTTGAATCTAATTTGGTACTTCTAGAAACAGTATGAGTTCTGTGGGTAGTGTTCAGTATGCTTCAGTGAGCTAAATGACATCCTGGTGGTCTGGGAAGACTCTTACTGCTCCTAAACATGTATGAATAATAGTTACCACCTAAGCAAATAGCTTAGGCAGTAAGCAAACAGACTTCAGTACTGAAGGACTTGAAATGGATGGGTATTTTCCAATTTCCTTTTCTCCCCCTGCTTTTTTTTTTGAGGTATAATTGATAAGTGAAGTATCAGATATTTAGAGTTTACAATGTGATGATTTGATATACATTATGAAAGGGTTCTTCTCCATTGAGTTTTAATTGGTACATCCATCACTTCACATCTTTACCTCTTTTCTTCCTTTTCTATTTTTTGATGACAATGTTTAAGTTCTATCCTCAGCAAATTGTAATTATACAATACAGGGTTGTCAACTACAGTCACCATGTTAAATACTGAATCCTCAGAACCTATTCATTTTATAACTGAAAGTTTATGCTCTTTTACCAGACCCTTCCTATTTCCCCCTCCACAGCCTCTGAAACCAACTTTATACTTTGTTTCTATGAGTTCAACTTAAAAAAATATTCCATTATAAATGACACCATACAATATTTGTCTTTCTCTGGCTTATTTTACTTAGCATGGTATTCTCCAATTTGATCCATGTTGTTGCAAATGACAAGGTTTCCTTCTTGTCTTAAGGCTAAGTCATATTTTATTATTATTATCACATTTTCTTTGTCCATATATCTGCTGACAGATACTTGGGTTGTTTTTATACTATTGTAAATAACGCGGGCATGAACATGGGAGTATAGGTATTTCTTTGAGATACTAATTTCATTTCCTTTGGGTATTTACTCAGAAGTGGGATTGCTGGATCAAAAAATAGTTCTATTTTGATTTTTTGAGGAATCTTCAAAAAGTGGATATATCACTTTACAGTGGATATATCCTACCAACAGTGTACAAGTGTTCCCTCCTCTCCACATTCTTGTCAACATTATTTCTTGTCTTTTTGATAATAGACATTCTAACATATGTGAAATTATATCTCATTTTGGCTTGAATTTACATCAGCCTGATGACAAGTGATGTTGAAACCTTTTCATGTACATATTGGCCATTTGTAAGTCTTCTTTTGAAAGATGTTTCTTTAGGCCTTAGGGTTTTTTGTTTTTTTTTTGACTGTGCTGCCCATGACGTGTGGAATCTTAGTTCCCTGACCAGGAATTGAACCTATGCCCCCTTATATTGGAAGTGTGGAGTCTTAACCACTGACCTGCCAGAGAAGTCCCTCCTTTCCTCATTTTTAATTTAGATTATTTGCTTTTTTGCTATTGAGTTGTATGAGTTCCTTGTATATTTCGGATATTAACCCTTTATTGGATATGTGGTTTGCAAATACTTTCTCCCTTTTCGTAGGCTGCCTTTTCCTTTTGTTGGTGATTTCTTTTGCTCTGCAGAAGACTTTCACATACTTCTTATTTTTTTTTTTTTTGTTTACTGTGATGCCTTTGCTTTTGATATCAAATTTAAAAAGCCATCACTAGGATCAGTATCAGGGACTTACCTCTCATGTTTTGTTTCAGGTGTTTTATGGTTTCAGGTCTTATGTTTAGGTCTTTAATCCATTTTGAGTTGATTTTTGTGTAAGATATTGTGTACTGTGTAATATAAGAGTCTAGTTTCATTCTTTTTCATGCGGCTGTACAGTTTTCTCAATGCCATTTATGAAAGAAACTGTCTTTTGACCTTTGTATATTTTTGACTCCTTTGGTGAAAATTAATTGACTTTATATGTATGAGTTTATTTCTGGTCTTGCAACTCTGTTCCATTGGTCTAAATGTCTGTTTTTATACCAGTATCATATAGCTCTGATTTCCATAACTTTGTTAATATAGTTTGAAATCAGGAATTATGATGCCTCCAGTTTTGTTCTTCTTTCTGTGGCTATTCAGGGTCTTTATGGTTTCAGATAAATTTTAAAACTCAATTTTAGTATTTTCTGTGAAAATTTTGATAGGAATTTTGATAGGGATTTTATTAAATCTGTAGATAGATGCTTTGATTAATACAGGCATTTTAACAATATTAATTCTTCTAATCTGTGAACATAGAATGTCTTTCTATTTATTTGTGTCCTCTTTACTATCTTCTGTCAATGTCTTAGTTTTAGGTGTACAACTCTTTCACTCTTTTTGTTACATTTAGTCCTAAGTATTTTATTCCTTTTTAATGCTATTATAAGTGGGGTTGTTTTCTTAATTCATCTTTCTGACAGTTGATGTTTAGAAATACAACTGATTTTTGTGTGTTGATTTTGTATTCACAACTTTACTGAAATTACTTATTAATTCTAATGGTTTTTTTTTTTTGGTGGAGTCTTTATGGATTTTCTATATATAATATCATGTTTCTTTAAATAAGGGCAATTTTGCTGCTTTCTTTCTGATTTGATTTCCTTTTATTTCTTTTTCTTGCTTAACTGCTCTGGCTAGGACTTCTGGTACCATGTGGAATAAAAGCAGTAAAGGTGGGCATCCTTGTCTTGGTCCTGATCTTATAGAAAAAGCTTTAGTGTTTCACCATTAAGTATAATATTAATTGTGGGCTTGTCATATATATCTTTCATTATGTTGAGGCACATTCCATCTATATGCAGTTTGTTGAGGGTTTTTATTATGTAAAGCTGTTGACTTTTGTCAAATGCTTTTTTGCAACTGTTGAGATGATCATTATTTTTTACATTGACTTGCAGATGTTGAGCCATTCTTACACTACTGAAATATTTTCCACTTGATCATAGTATATGATACTTTTAATATATTGTTAAATTTGATGATACTCTAATTAGTACTTTGTTATGGATTTTTTTGCATCTATATTCTTCAAGGATCTTGAACTTTAATTTTTTTTCTTATAATATCCTTGTCTGGCTTTTGTATCAGAGTTATGTTGGCCAGGTAGATTGAGTTTGAATGTGTTCTTTTCCATTTTTCAGAAGAGTTTGAGAAGGATTGATACTAGTACTTCCTTAAATGTTTGATGGAATTGACAAGTGAAGCCATCTGGTCTTGGACTTTTGTTTGTTGTGAGGTTTTTAATATTACTGATTCAATCTCCTTACAAGAAATCAATCTGTTCTGATTTTCTGTTCATCACATTCACTTTTTTTTTAATTAATTTATTTTAATTAGAAGATAATTTCTTTATAATAATGTAATGGTTTTTGCCATAGATCAGCATGAATTGGCCACTGGTATACATGTGTCCCCCCAGTCCTGAACCTGTCTCCAATGATTCAGTCTTGATAGATTGTATATGTCTAGGAATTTATCCATTTCTTATAAGTTGTCCAATTTGCTAGCATTTAATTATTCATGTAGTCTTTTATGATCTGCTGTATTTCTGTAGTATCAATGCACTATACTTACTCTTTAGTTTCTGATTTTATCAACCTCTTTCTTTTTTTAGAGAGTCTTGCTAAAGGTTTGTCAATTTTGCTTATCTTTTAAAAGAATCAGCTCTTAGTTTCATTGATCTTCTCTATTGTCTTTTAGTGTCTATGTATTTCTGGCCTGATCTTTGTTATTTCCTTTCTTCTGCTGTTTTTGGACTTATTTTGTTATTTTTCCCAGTTCCTTTAAATGTAAAGTTAGGTTGCTTATTTGAGCTCTTTATTCTCCATAATTATAATCATTTATTGGTATAAACTTCCCTCTTGGAGAGTCATTGCTGCATCCCCAATGTTTTGGTACGTTGGCATTTACATTTTCATTTGTTTCAAGATGCATTTTGATTTCTCTTTTGACTTTTTCTTTGCTACATTGGTGGTTCTTCATGATCATGCTGTTTAATCTCTACTGTGAATTTTCCAGTTTTCTTCTTGTTATTGATTTCTAGTTTCATACCTTTGTGGTAGGAAAAGATATTTGGTATGATTTCAGTCTTCTTAATTTTATTAAAACTTATTTTGTGGCCTAACATATTATTTATCCTGGAGAATGTTCCATGTGTACTTGAGAAGAATATGCACTCTACTTCTGTTGGATGAAATGCTCTGTATAAGTCTGTTTATCTGATCTTATGTGTGGTTTAAGTTCAATGTTTCCTTATTGATTTTCTGTCTGGATGATCTATCTAGTGTTGAAAGTGGGGTATTGAAGTCCTTTGCTATTATTGGACTGCTGTCTATTTTCCCGTTTGGGTCTGCTAATATTTACTTTATATGTTTAGGTGTCCCTATGTTGGGTTCATAAATATTTATAGTTGTTATATCCTTTTAATTAATTAACCCATTTATCATTATATAATGACCTTCTTTGTCTTTTGTTACAGTCTTTGGCTTAAAGTCTATTTCATTTAAATAAATATAGCTATCCTTGTTTTCTTTTGGTTTCAGTTGGCATAGAATATCTTTTTCTATCCCTTTGCTTTTAGTTCATATGTATCCTTAAATTTTTTGAAGGCAGCTTATAGTTGGGTCTTATATTTTATTTTTTAAATTCATTCAGGAATTCTGTATCTTTTGATTAGAGAATTTAATCCATTTACTCTTAAAGTTATTATTGATAGTTGTGACTTTCTATCATCCTTCAGTTTATATTTTCTGGTTCTTTTGCAATTCTTTTGTTCATTTCTTCTTCTCTTGCTGTTTTTGTAATTTGATGATTTTCTGTACTGGTATACTTAGATTCCCTTCTCTTTTTTGTATACCTTCTATCGGCTTTTGCTTTGTGGTTACATGTGACTTACATAAAGCATTTTATTTTTATGACTGTCTATTTGTAGCTGATAATTTCAAATGCAAACCAAAGCTCTTCTTCGTCCACACTTTATGTTTTTATGTCACAATTTGCATCTTTTATCCATTTTAAAATACTTTTGTGTCCAGTTTTTAATACTTTTGTCTTTAAACCTTCATCCTAGAACTATGTTATTTACCCGCTACAATTATATCATGAAAACATTCTGAATTTAGTGATATATTTACTTGTACCAGTGAATTTTATGCTTTTATCTAGTTTCCTGTTACTAATTAGTATTCTTTGCTTAGCTTCAAGAATTCGCTTTAACATCTCTTTTAACTCTGGTCCAGTGGTGAGAAACTTCTTCATCTTTGTTTGTCTGGAAAACTCTTTGTCTCTTCTTCAGTTCTGAAAGACAGCTTTGCTGTATAGAATATTTTTGGTTGGTAGTTCTTTTTTTTCAGCACTTTGAATGTATTATGCCACTCCCTTCTGGTCTGCAAGGTTTCTGTTGAAAAATCCATTCAAAGTCTTATGGGAGTACTCTTGTATCTATTAAGTTTTTTTTTTTTAATTTTTAATTGAAGGATAATTGCTTTACAGAATTTTGTGGTTTTCTGTCATATATCAATAAGAATCAGGCCATGTCCCCTCACTCCCAGATACTCCTCCCATCTCCCTCCTCACCCACCCTTCAACCTGTTGCAGAGCCCCTGTTTGAGTTCCCTGAGTCATACAGCAAATCCCCATGGCTATCTGTTTTACACATGGTATTGTAAATTTCTATGTTACTCTCTCCATACATGTCCCCTTCTCTCTCCTCTCTTCTCACCTTGTCCATAGGTCTGTTCTCTATGTCTGTTTCTCCATTGCCGCCCTGAAAATAAATTCATCAATGCCATCTCTTCAGATTCCATATATATGTGTCAGTATAGGAGAAGGCAATGGCACCCCACTCCAGTACTCTTGCCTGGAAAATCCCATGGACGGAGGAGCCTGGTAGGCTGCAGTCCATGGGGTTATGAAGAGTCGGACATGACTGAGCGACTTCCCTTTCACTTTTCACTTTCATGCATTGGAGAAGGAAATGGCAACCCACTCCAGTGTTCTTGCCTGGAGAATCCCAGGGATGGGGGAACTTGGTGGGCTGCCGTCCATGGGGTTGCACAGAGTCAGACACGAATGAAGCGACTTAGCAGCAGCAGTAGCATATGATATTTATATGTCTCTTTCTGATTTACTTCACTCTGTACAATGGGCTCTAGTTTCATCCACCTCATTAGATCAGATTCAAATGTGTTCCTTTTTATGGCTGAGTAGTATTCCATTGTATATATATATACCACAGCTTCTTTATCCATTCATCTGTTGATGGACATCTAGGTTGCCTCCATGTTCTAGCTATTGTAAATAGTACTGCAGTGAACAATGGGGTACATATGTCTTTTTCAGTTTTGATTTCCTCAGGGTATGTGCCTAGAAGTGGGATTTCTGGGTCATAAGGTAGTTTTATTCCTAGCTTTTTAAGGAGTCTCCATACTGACTTCCATAATGGCTGTATCAGTTCACATTCCCACCAGCAAAGAAAGAGTGTTCCCTTTTCTCCACACCCTCTCTGGCATTTATTGTTGTAGACCTTTTTGTTGATGGCCATTCTGACTGGTGTGAGGTGGTATCTCATTGTAGTTTTGATTTTAATTTCTCTGATAATGAGTGATGTTGAGCATCTTTTCATGTGCTTGTTAGCCACCTGTATGTCTTCTTTGGAGAAATGTCTCTTCAGGTCCCTTTCCCACTTTTTGATTGGGTTGTTTGCTTTTCTGGTATTGAGTGGTATAAGCTGCTTGTGTATTTTGGAAATTAATTTTTTATAAGAAAAGAAAAGATATATCCATCTGAATGCAGAGTTCCAAAGAATAGCAAGGAGAGATAAGAAAGCCTTCCTCAATGGTCAATGCAAAGAAACAGAGGAAACAATAGAATGGGAAAGACTGGATATCTCTTCAAGAAAATTAGAGATACCAAGGAACCTTTCATGCAAAGATGGGCACAATAAAGGACAGAAATGGTATAGACCTAACAGAAGCAGAAGATATTAAGAAGAGGTGGCAAGAATACACAGAAGAACTATACAGAAAATATCTTCATGACCCAGATAACCATGATAGTGTGATCCCTCACCTAGAACCAGATATCCTGGACTGCAAAGTCAAGTGGGCCTTTGGAAGTATCACTACAAAGAAAGCTAGTGGAGGTGATGGAATTCCAGTTGAGCTATTTCAAATCCTAGAAGATGATGCTATGAATGTGATGTACTTAATATGCTAGAAAATCTGGAAAACTCAGCAGTGGTCACAGAACTGGAAAAGGTCAGTTTTCATTCCAATCCCAAAGAAAGGCAATGCCAGAGAATGTTCAAACTACTCCACAATTGCACTCATCTCACACACTAGCAAAGTAATGCTCAAAATTCTCCAAGTTAGGCTTCAACAGTACATGAAACAAGAATTTCCAGATGTTCAAATTAGATTTAGAAAAGGCAGAGGAACCAGAGATCAAATTGCCAACATCCACTGGATCATAGAAAAACTGAGAGAATTCTAGAAAAACATCGACTTCTGCTTTACTGACTGCACCAAATCCTTTGACTGTGTGGATCACAACAAGCTGTGGAAAATTCTTTTTTTTTTTTTAAATTACATTTCCATTTTATTGAGGAAAAACTACACCTCTATTTCATACTACTTAATAATAACAGTTCTTTCATCATGATTATAATATATAATGTTCTAACTAAAATGCTTATAAAAATGATATACTGTAGGTAATTTATCTTTACCTTATCTTACTATAACTGTAACAAATAGGTTGTTATTCTATGACCCAAAGACACTATAAATGCAAAGTATACATTTAAATCTGAAGTTCATGGTTAGAGTTTATATACATTAAAAAATTCATAAACTAACTCAGTAATTAGACATTCCATCTGTTTAATGATATGATACCGTATCCAGACAAAGACTGATATAATTGTATCCCTTATCTATATTCTTTTTTTTTTTAATTTTTTATTCCTTTATTTCTCATGTGTTCCCCATCCTGAACCCTCCTCCCTTCTCCCTCCCCATACCATCCCTCTGGGTCGTCCCAGTGCACCAGCCCCAAGCATCGAGCATCGTGCATTGAACCTGGACTGGCATCTCGTTTCATACATGACATTTCACATGTTTCAATGCCATTCTCCCAAATCTTCCCACCCTCTCCCTCTCCCACAGAGTCCATAAGCCTGTTCTATACATCAGTGTCTCTTTTGCTGTCTCGTATACAGGGTTATCGTTACCATCTTTCTAAATTCCATATATAAGAGATGGGAATACCAGACCTCCTGACCTGCCTCCTGAGAAATCTGTATGCAGGTCAAGAAGCAACAGTTAGAACTGGACATGGAACAACAGACTGGTTCCAAATCAGGAAAGGAGTACATCCAGGCTGTATATTGTCATCCTGCTTATTTAACTTATATGCAGAGTACATCATGTGAAATGCTGGGTTGGATGAAACACAAGTTGGAATCAAGTTTTCTGGGACAAATATCAATAACCTCAGATACACAGATGACACTGCCTTATGGCCGAAAGTGAAGAAGAACTAAAGAGCCTCTTGGTGAAAGTAAAAGAGGAGAGTGAAAAAGCTGACTTAAAACTCAGCATTCAGAAAACTAAGATCATGGCATCCAATCCCATCATTTCATGGCAAATAGATAGGGAACAAATGGGAACAGTGACAGACATTTTTTCTTGGGTTCAAAAATCACTGTAGATAGTGACTGCAGCCATGAAATTAACAGACACTTGCTCCTTGGAAGAAAAACTTTGACAAACGTAGACACCATATTAAAAAGCAGTGACATTACTTTGCCAGCAAAGGTCCATGTAGTCAAAGCTATGGTTTTTTCAGTAGTTATGTATGGATGTGAGAGTTGGACCATGAAGAAAGCTGAGTGCTGAAGAATTGATGCTTTTTAACTGTGGTGTTGGAGAAGACTCTTTAGAGTCCATTGGACTGCAAGGAGATCAAACCAGTCAATCCTAAAGGAAATCAGTCCTCAATATTCATTGGAAGGACTGATGCTGAAGCTGAAGCTCCAATACTTTGGCCCCTTGATGCCAAGAACTGACTCCTTGGAAGAGACCCCGATGCTGGGAAAGATTGAAGGCAGGAGGAGATGGGGATGACAGAGGATGAAATGGTTGGGTGGCATCACCGATTTGATGGACATGAGTTTGTGCAAGCTCTGGGAGTTGATGATGGACAGGGAAGCCTGGCATTCTTTAGTCCATGGGGTTGCAAAGAGTCAGACATGAGCTGAACTGAACTTTTTGTTTGGGGCCTGGGTTTATAGCTGTGGGGGTGAAGGATAACTCCAATGTCTATTAAATTTTTTTTCTTTGTTTGCTATAATCCTATAGAACTTGTGAATGAAAGATTCATTGATATTAGAGCCAGGCAACCCAAGGGCTCATTCCTAGGGTAATTATTGGAAAAGCTGATGTGCCAGATATGTGCAAGATACTGGTGATTCATTTTCGTTATTGGAGTGAAGTGAAAGGAGAAGGTGTAAGAGGTGTCCACCAGCTCCTCTGTCTCTGAAGAAGATTGTAGCCAACCACTATATGCTTTCTAAATTAGAAACCTGGACTTCATGCAACAGATCTTAAAGTATGCATATAAACTCCTTTCAGAGAAAGACTAGGAGAAAGGCAGTTTTGCCTTCTCCCTTTGTGTTGAGCACTGGATGGGTGGTGGGTGAGGGGATAGTCAGTTAAGAATTAATTCTTTGCTACATTTCTGTCGGATTGGTGAGTGGAAGCCTCTTTGCTATCAGATCTCAGCAACCTAAGTCCTATCTCTTAAGTGGCAGGTGTAAAAACTAGAGCACACACATGTGTACAAGCTGGAGCACACACATGTGTATAAGCTCTTTCTAGAGAGATACTGGTTGCTTGGAGTGGGCTGGAGAGGGAAGATGGGGATTGGTGTTGCCTGAATTCTCTGATTTCTGGGAAGGATTACAGCTAGTTCCCAGTGCCTACTAAATTAGAATCCTGGCCCTCAGGCAGCAGCTTTTAAAATATTGGGATAAACTTTGGGGAAAAACCCGGAGATGGGAGATTTTGCCTGTTCCCTCTACACTGACCTCTGAGGGGACAGCCATGACGAGTACTGGGTACCAGTTAGGGATTTGTTCTTTGTTTGCCATAGTCTTGTGAGTCTCATGGATGCAAACCTCATTTGCTTTCAGAGCTGGGTGTTTTGGGAGCCCCAAGATACTCTGGTGGGTATTTTAAAAGCTAGGATACTAGTTGTGTGGTTCAAACCCTTCACTCCTCAGGGAGAAGCTAGGAGTTGGGGGGTTTCCTCCCAATTGTATGGTAATATATCAAGGGAGTTTATAGTGAGAACATGTCTCAGCCTTTCCTACCTTTTTATTTTAATGTGGGTATTTTCTCATTCATCTGATGTACAGGAGTTACTCAAGTAGTTTCTGGATTTCTTTCGGAGGGAACTGCTCCATGTGTAGCTGTATATTCAGTGTATCTGTGGGAGGAGAGGAACTCAGGAGACTTCCTTATTACGTCATGGTCAACTCTCTTATTTCCTTTGGAAGCTAGAGCTGGATTAAATGAATTCTTGACCTTGATCTAAATATTCTTTGAAGTCTACCTGAAAAGCATCATGAATTTTAGCTTATCATTATTTTAAAATGAAAGTATGGTGTTCTAAGTATTCAAAGCATAAGACTTTGTGTATGAGAAAGTTTATTAGTTTCTTAAAGACATTCAAGAGAAAGAGCAGGGAAATAAATGAAAACCGATAGATTTTTAGAATGTAAGACATTGTTAGTAATTTCAGAACAAATATAGCTATGTTTTTGGTTCCTAATAAATGGATCCTATTTAAGTTCAATGGATTATAGCTGTTATTCTCAAGAAGCTTTTTTACATTAGCATTCTCCTGGAAGAGCTTTAGAATAATTAGAAAACTTTAATTCATAAATTATCAATATTCAGTATATTGATAGATTCAGATGAATTTGCCTGCAAAAAAGAAAAAAAGCTACCATGGCAGGCTTCTTTAAAATTTTATTGTCTATGTATCTATCTTTACTATTTTTTTTATGTAACACTTTTGCTGTGTTCCATTTTGCTGTGTTCCCTACCGGCTTTGGTAAGTTTCTTAGCATTATATTCTGAAAGCTACAAAGTATACCTGGCGGCTTTTAAAAATTAGAAATTGGTCTTTTCATTTTCGTATAACTGTAAAAAGGTCTACTATGGAAAAAACACTCAACTTGTCCTAAATAGTTCTTTAATTTATTCAAGTAGAAATGAAATAGAAGGAAGTATTCTCAAATTTGACATAATATATTGGACTTCAGTTTTTTCAAAATTTATGTTTAACTGAAGGATAATTGCTTTATAAATTGTTTTGGTTTCTGCCATATATCAACATAAATCAGCCGTAGGTATACATATGACCCCTCGCTCTTGAACCTCCCTCTCCCCTCCCACCCCATCCCACCTCTCTAGGTTGTCACAGAGCTCTGGTTTGAGTTCCCTGAGTCATACAGCAAATTCCCACTGCCTATCTATTCTACATATGGTAATGTGCATATTTCCATGTTACTCTTTCCATTCATCCTACCTTCTCCTCCCCCTGGCACCACCACTGCCCCGCCCCCGCCCCCACTGCCCATACCACCCTCCATCCCTGGCCCCAGTCCATAAGAGACTCTCTTGGCTTAGAAGTCTATAAGGGCACATTATCCTCAAGACTTTTTCTTTTGGTAAAAGTTGAAGTCCGTAAGTTTGACTTATGGACTTCAGTTTTTATGAGAAAATCCTGAGAGTAATGTGCCCTCACAGACTTCTAAGACAAGAGAGTCGAGACATTTCACATTCTTGGTTGAAGACTTAACTGATATACATTATCATGAAACATCTAAACATAAACCTAAACTTCTACTTAGGATAAGAAAAATAACGTGAGAGGTGTAAGCTTTCTAAAATTTCTTAACAAATATTCTCTTAAAATTTAAATGTGTATGTCTATAAATCAGGTATTTTAGGAAAACGGAAGATTTAAGCAACTTAAGCTGTAATAGATTTAAAATGCCTCTTATCTCAAGGAAATTCAAGATAGATTTAGTAATTAGAGTTGAGAAACACATAAGGTGTTACTCCCACAACCCCCACCATTTGGAAGGAACCATCTACACTGGTGGATTTTCTTAGCTAGGTTTTTAAGTTCCGCTTTACATCCCATAGGCAAAGGAACCACTTTTGCATCTCTTAGAAAATGATTCTGGTTTAGAAGTTTATCATCTAATAGCAAACACACCTCACAATTCTCTTCCAGTGTTCTCAACCATGTTCACTTCCTTTTAATTACTCTGTAGTCTGTGCCTTGAGCAAAGTGTTACACTCTCTTCATATTTGTAAACCATTATTTTCTCCAAGCATGAATCCTTTCTTGGTGAGTGAGACTTATTTAACTGGTTTTTTTGGCTCTATTTCTGTATTTCCTTCAGCATTTTCTTTGCAAGTGCTGAGGCCATTTAGAAGACTCTTGAGAGTCAGTCCCTTGGACTTCAAGGAGATCCAACCAGTCCATTCTAAAGGAGATCAGTCCTGGGTGTTCTTTGGAAGGAAGGAATGATGCTAAAGCTGAAACTCCAGTACTTTGGCCACCTCATGCAAAGAGTTGACTTCATTAGAAAAGACTGTGATGCTGGGAGGGATTGGGGGCAGGAGGAGAAGGGGATGATAGAGGATGAGATGGCTGGATGACATCACCAACTTGATGGACGTGAGTCTGAGTGAACTCCGGGAGTTGATGATGGACAGGGAGGCCTGGTGTGCTGCAATTCATGGGGTCGCAAAGAGTCGGACACGACTGAGTGACTGAACTGAACTGAATGCCATTTATTTGATATACAGATCTATCTCCCAGAGCTAGCAAGACAGAGGAAAGTACTTTCTTCCGTACCTTGATTTTTCACCTTCAGTATTTGTGGTATCATTGTTAATGCAATGAGACCTGGAGGCAAGAGAGAGACACCTGCTTGGAATCAGGGAGATCTAAGAATAGATTCAGGTTCTACCATTAAAAATCATTAGCATTTTTATGAGCTTTTGCATCTGTATAATAGAGAGGGTTACAGCACTTTACGAATTGTTGTGAGTATTAAATGAGTTATGCAGGATGGTACCTGGTGTATAGCCAATGCCCAGCAGATACAGTTTGTAATAATAGCAATCACACTGATAGTAATTGATCTAGTTGTTGAACATTCTTCTTTAAATGCATACCTCGGCATCTCCTTCCTTTTTGCTTGGAAATTTTCTGCTTGTGAAGTATCTCAATTACAGGATTTTTTTTTTTTAATAAAACTTCAGTTGTTTTACCAAGTTGAAAATTACTTTGGTTTACTTTATCTCTTTTTGTACTCATTTAAATTCATTCAGTCTCTTTTTACCTTTACTTTCAAGATTAGGGTGATCTAGAAAATTAATGTTATTAGATATGCCTTTCAAGACTCTTACATAAAGATTGAATAAGAAAACTACGCTCTTGATTTTCCACTCAGCCCAGTGACATGTTTTTATTTGTCATTGCCCTTTGTTTTCCAGTCATTAGAGAAGCGTTCAATATCCATTGCTTATGAACATCTGTGAAAAATATTTTTATATAAAGAATTTCTTGGAGTGCCAAATTTCACAACTGTTTATACATTCATATGTTGTGTTTTCTTTAAGTCACAGAATCCTTTTTACCTTTTAGGTCTTATTCTCTTCTCTGTCTAGCAAATCCCATTCATCTGTTAAAAAACATAAATTTCAAATGCCATCTCTTGAATGAAGATTTCCTGATTATTCCAACCAGAGATTTCTTCTCTGAACTTTTAGCATAACCATATATTTTATTATTCAGATTTGCTTTTTTGGGAGAAGTGAATGAGTGTCCTATTAGTAATGATTAGTGGGACAATAGTCATAAACTAGAACTGTTGTGGGCCAGCTGGAATCTTGTCACTCAGGTTATTGTCTGAGGACTTTGGACTTTGAACTCAAGTCTGTCTGGCTTCCAATTCTGGTTCTCTGCATGGTGTAGGGAAAATTATTGTGTCCTTCAAAATTCAGTCATTCTTTTTGACAGCTGTTTATTGAGCACCTATTAGATGCTCTGCAAAGAGTGAGTCATGGTAGCACAAAGATAAATAATACTTATGGTCATTGCCCACATAAAGCTTACATCCAGGTTTTATCTACAAGATGGGGCTATATGACACCTTCAATATGAATTGTGAGAAATACATGAGTTAATATTTATAAAGAATTTAGTAGAAGCTCTAGTATATAGGAAGTATTTGGTGGTAACTATAATATCCTTTATATTTGTCATATGATAATTATTGTATATCTCTGTACAATTGTAAAATTTTTAATATGAGGAGGGATATTTATTAACACTTGTATTTCTTAAGGCATGAGTGTTGTGGTATCTCTCAGTTCATTGTCTGAATGAATTTGTTAAGTGAATCCCACTAAACATCAGATATTTAACAGTTCCCCCCATCATTTGTCTTTTAATTTTTGTTTCTCTGTTGCTTATTTCCTGCCCCCTTTGAGTTAAATATTTTTAAGAGTGCCATTTTTAGCTTTTAGTTATACTCTATCATTATGAATAAATGTCTGTCTATATGTAATTTTTTGATTTTCCTAAGGTAAAAATATGCACTTTTAACTCATTAGACTCTAATTAGAGTCAATGTTGTACCTTTCACAGTTTGAAAATAGCACCTTACAAATGTAATAACCTTATAACAATAAATTCAGTTTACTCATCCCCTTTTCTTTGTGTGATTATTGCCATATTTTTTATTTAAACATGTGTATAAACCACAGCAGAGAAGGCAATGGCACCCCACTCCAGTACTCTTGCCTGGAAAATCCCATGGATGGAGGAGCCTGGTAGGCTGTAGTGCATGGGGTCGCAGAGAGTCAGACACGACTGAGCGACTTCACTTTCACTTTTCACTTTCATGCATTGGAGAAGGAAATGGCAACCCACTCCGGTGTTCTTGTCTGGAGAATCCCAGGGACGGGGGAGCCTGGTGGGCTGCCATCTATGGGGTTGCACAGAGTCGGACACGACTGAAGCGACTTAGGAGCAGCAGCAGCAGCAGCAGCATAAACCACACCTCAGAGTGATACTGTTCTTGGTTTTAATAGTTAGTGATATTTCAGTGGTATATTAAGAGACAATGTGTTCTGTTCTGTTCAGTTGCTAAGTCCTGTCTGACTCTGTGACTTCATGGAAGACAGCATGCCAGGGTCCTCTGTCTTCTACTATCTCACAGAATTTGTTCAAATTCATTTCCATTGAATCAGTGATGTTATCTACCCATCTCATTCTCTGCTATCCCCTTCTCCTTTTGCCTTCAATCTTTCCCAGCATCAGGGTCTTTTCCAACAAGTAGGCTCTTTGCATCAGGTACTCATTTATATTTACTGGTTGATTTAATGTTTCTAATGCTCTGTATACTTTACTGTAGATATGAATTACCATCTAGCATCATATGCCTTCAGTCTTCTGCTTTTCTTACAGTGTAGAGCTGCTGTTGATAAATATTCTTAGTTTTTGTTGATCTGAAAGTGCCTTTATTTCATTTTCAGTTTGAAGACTATTTTTGCTAGATACAGAATTCCAAGATAATAGATTTTTTTTCCCTTTTAGCAATTTAAAGATGCCATTTCATCAGTTTTTTTTTCAGTCTCCATTGTTTTTGATAAGACTTTGATCATTCTTATCCTTGTCCCCTTATGTATCAGTATAGTATATACCTTTTCTCTGGATCCTCTTAAATATTTTCTTTTAAATTTTCGTTTTTTGAAGTTTGACCGCAAAGTGCCTGGTTGTGGTTTTCTATGTGATTATACTTTTGGGGATTTGCTAAACTTCTTGGATATGGAAGCTAGTGTTTTTCATAAAATTTGAGAAGTTTTCAGCAGTTATCCTGATGAGTATTTTGTCTGACCCATCTCATTATCTTTTCCTGCTAGGATTACAGTTATATTTATGTAAGACTACTTGAAATTGCCCTACCTATTCCTAAGGTTCAGTTCATTTTCTTAATCTTTTTCCATCTTCATTTTCCAGGTTGAATGACTCCTACGACATATTTTAAGTTCTTTTTTTTTTTTTTTTTTTAACCATCTCCAGTCAGCTATTTAGGCTCATCCACTAAATTTTTCATTTCAGTTCTAGGATTTTTATTTGGTTCTTTTTCTGTCTAATCATTATATTTCCTTTATTTCATTGAGTAATTTTTCTTTAATCCTTTGAAAATATCTATAATACCTACTATAAAGTTTTTGTCAGGCCAACTATCTGGGCCATTTGGATTTTGTTTATATTTACTACTTCTTTGGTTATCTGTGTATCACATTTTCCTATTTATTTGTCTAGTGATATTTGATTGACTATGGGATATTTGATTGAATATAGGCTTCCCTGGTGGCTCAGATGGTAAAGAATCTGCCTGTAGTGCAGGAGACCCAGGTTCAATTCCTGGGTCAGGAAGATCCCCTGGAGAAGGAAATGTCAACCCACTCCAGTATCCTTGCCTGGAGAATTCCATGGCCAGAGGAGCCTGGTGGGCTACAGTCCATGGGGTTGTAAAGAGTTGGACATGACTGAGTGATTAACACTACTACTATGGGAAATTTATGGTGATGTGTTATAGAACCTCTGGATTCTGTTGTCTTCTTTGGAAAAATGTTTATTCTTATGTGAATTCATTTTGTCAGATTATTGGTTGATCACATGGTTTTATGCTTTTTTAGTGCAAATCTCTTGGAAGCCAAAGTGTTTCCTGATCCCCTTCAATCTGGCAATATTCAACATGCAAGAGAGACATGCAAGGAGAGGTTTTGTTTTAGGCCTTTTGGAAGTCCTAGGACTTACTTTAGAATAGGTCCTCATTATGGAGTGTACAAACTTCGGGTGTCTTAGGTAGCTGAAGGTGTTAATGGAATGTTGACGGAATCTCCCACTCTTAGACCACCTGAGCTCCAGTGATGTCTGGCATTATTCTTTCTCCAGCATTACTTGACCTCTAGTATCTCTATTCTTACCACGCCATAACATTTGTTAGCTGGTAAGCCTCAGGTGTTTTCATCCTGCAAATTATGGCCCAGATATCAGCCACAGACTTATGGAGTACTCCCACTTAGGATTTTAAGAATTTCTCTCTGCATAACTATAACTCTCTAGGACCCTCCCTGATAGTTTGAGCCACTTTAGCACCCTGAAGCCTAGTCTCTACCTTCTCAGCTCAATATGACTTCTCTGCCTGTCTTTGATTAGCAGTTGTTTGCAACTTAGAACACATGCTGCCTACCTTAATTTTTTTTGTAATTTAAATTAACTTTTGATCAAAGACTAATATATTCACATGGAAAAAATTCAAAAATTGCAGAATATATATATGGAAAAATCTCCCTTCTAACCTAGTAGCATAATTCCTCTCTCCAGAAATGAGAGATATTACTAGTTTCTTTCTGTACTCCTTTAGAGATACTATATATCTTGAGAAAAATAAGATGGACTATATATATATAGTATATATATAATATGTATTTATGTTATATCCTCTTATTTTATTAGTGCATATACTAATATATATCTTGTTAATAAATAGTATATATATATAATATCTTCTTTTTCTTACATAAGTGGTTTTCTGTACCTTATATTTTTTCCACTTAATTTGTAAATCTTGGAAGCTATATATATTAATTCTTAATATCCATTTTCTTAGAGCCTCCATGATATTTATTGGCATAAATGCACCATAAATTATCTCACTAAATTCTATTTATTATTATTTTCTTTGGTTATTATAAAGAGTAGTCCATGAACTACTTTGAATACACCACTTGATACAAGCCAGTATATCTGTAGGATAAACTCATAAATGAGCAAGATATGCACATGTGTTATTTAGGTAAATTGCCAAATTTTCCTCCAAAGTGTGTGTACTCCCACCAACACCATGTCAGAGGGATGCTGATATTTATATTGTGCCTCCAGTGTTCATTTTCTCTATGATAATCTGCAAATCGGCTTCTGCTTTTTATTCTTGTGTTTTATTCTGAATAAATCAGTTAATAATCTTTTGGTGATTAACTTACCTGTTTTTCATTATGAGATGAGCAGCAGTGATTTATGCAAATTAGAGGTGGGGTTATTATTATTATTAATATTTTTATTATTACTGCTGTGGTTCATCTCCTTAATATCCTAGGGCATGTACTAGCTGATCATTTCCATTTTGATAGTGTAATTTAGTTTCCATTTTGGTCAGTGATTTGCAGAGAATTCTCCTTTTTTTGTGCTTTAAAAATATGGATAGAGCATATGCTAGCTTGTTCCCCATTCTGAACTGGATTGTGTCTTACAAATGCACAATCCAAATTTATTAATACTTTATGGAATCATGTCCTTTGAGCTTTCTAGTTTGTTTTTTTCTTTGCTAGACTTGCTTCTTTGAATTTGAGAAATGAAGGGTGTCTGGTACAAAGTTTAGCTATTCATTGAACATTCCACATCATTTCCTTTTTGTGGAAAAAGTAACTGTCTTAGAATTTCTCTACTTTCTGGGATATAAAATTGTCTTAGATATTTCAGATGTCTGAGTTTTCAGATTCCTTGTCTCTTTGCAGTCTACTAGAAGAGCAAATTGTAAATTCATTGCTGTAAAATATGACAAAAACCTATCTCTAATCTTAGCATCTATTCTTACTTTCTATCCACTAAATTTTAATATTGGAACTCCCCTCACTCCAACCCCAGCATTCACCTTAAACCCCATCTATGTAAATATCATAGACAAAAAAATTTCTCATTTGTGTTTTCCTATATCTGTTAGAATTTCAGTGCTGCATGGTCTCATTACTGGGTTGTAAAGTAATATACCTAAGGAATGAACATTGAAAATACCCCAGTAAATTTTTTTTTCTTCTTGGTAACTGCTTTCTAAAAAATTTTCTTTGTATTACAAAGCTTGTTCCCTCTGCTGCATGTGGAGATTCCTGTTGCTAACTGTTTTGACTCCATATTTTTCTGTCAAATAGCCTTACTGACCTATTGTACAAAGTTATTATGCAAGTCTGTAACCGAATGACTTAAGATCTGCAAATAAATATAGTTGATTTTTCCACTGAGAAACAAGTATGTTACCTACTTTGGAGAACGCATTAATGCACACTACTGGCATTCATTAGGCTTTAGGCTTAGATTTGTTAGAGGAAATACATAAAATGAGGAGTCTGGTTTTCGCCCTCAAGGAATGTAATGGTTTAGAACACAGGATTTGAAATCAAGCAGACAGATGTAGTCTGGACAATCTTGGATGACACATAGGCATCTTACATTTGGATTTGTGGGGGTCAGTTATCTTGGTTTGGGGATATGATCTCAGGTAGGTGAGTGTAGGCTATTGCATGGGATAACTCCCTACCTGGATTTAGTGTAATTTGTTTACAACTATGTTCTGATAAGAGGCACTCACTTTGTTTCTTTGTTATTCATTATTGTCAGTATTTACAACACTTAAAACAGAGCATTCAGAAAATTGTTAGGATTGGTTTACATGAGCATCCCAGTGTTGAGTGATCCATGAACTGCCTCATGGTCTTGTTTGTACCAACAGAAATAGATTCCAGATTATTTTTCTTTCTCCCTGAAAGCAATGCCTTAACTGATCTTTAACTTAAATATAATCATGACCATTCCAGGGAAAATTTTTGTTATAGGCCCAGTTTATATTCACTTGTATTTATATATGTTTATGTATGTATATATATGTATATTTAAAGTGGCTTTATTTCTGAGGGACAATGTATATTTCAATAATGTGTAAATTTGAACCCATAAAAATACTCAGTGAAACAAAATTTCATGATTATTATTTCCATTCTTTATCTAGGGAGACAGATTGACATGCAAGATCTACCGAAACAATATAAAAGCAACTGATAGACAAAATGCTGTGACATATAATTGATAACATGTGGAAAGCCAGGGACTGCTCAGGATACAGAAGTTTGGTTTGGAATGTTTCTTTGAGGAGGTTAGTCTTATAGTGGCTCCTAGCACATATGATCAGAGAAGGCGATGGCACCCCACTCTAGTACTCTTGCCTGGAAAATCCCATGGACGGAGGAGCCTGGTAGGCTGCAGTCCATGGGGTCGCTAAGAGTCGGACACGACTGAAGTGACTTAGCAGCAGCAGCAGCACATGTGATAGACAAGGACTGCCAACAGGGCCTGTGCTGTGAACTATGACCCCTTCTCCTTAATTTCCAGAGGGGAGAAATTATAACTCCCCTTAGAAAATTAGAAAAAAACAAAAGTACATGAAATTAGTTAATTGTAAAACATAGGTTAGAGTACCCTTTTTCTCTAGAGCTGCATAAAAGAAGATTGACAAAGTAAACTCTTAACTCCAATAAAGCAGCTGGAAAAATCTAGAATTTCCCTCTGAGTTAGGAGATGCCTACACTGGATGGTGTGTTTCATTCTTCTGAAGGATTGTTATATTAGGATCATTTTTTATTGTGGGATTTAATGCAAGGCTAAGACGATCCAACCTAAGACCTCATGATACTTGTACCAAATTGAAGTTCTTCAGCTGTTTTCTCCAAATAATTTTTTTTAATTAAAATAAACCATCCTGAAATCCTCTTATATTCTTGGCTTTCTGAATTTATGAGAATAGGCTCTTACTTTGATTTCTTTGGAATCTGATTTTATTCAGGTGAGAAAAATGATTAGGCTTCATGCATAGTATAAAAGGCACATTGCATCCTTTTTACTAAAAATGTACTGCTGTGTGACTGAGACTGTGTAGTTATCCTAAGTCTGTCCTTCCTTCCCTTTTCTCATGTAATTACCCTCATCTTCAAAAAATGAAAGTCTCTGGAAGCCCCTTTATGTGTCAATATTTTCGGGACCAATATAAACGCAGAGCAATATCAATGCAAAAGATGTTTTCCTTTCAAGATTGGAAAGAAGATTGACTTACATGAAAGCAGATGTCATGTTCAAACTTCTTCTGCCTGTAGGTCTGTTGAGATAATATTGTAGCATATTGCTCTCTAAAAATCCTGAGGGTTTTCGAATCTGTGATATAATAAAACAAGGCTGTAGGAGTCATCAGGAATATAGTCTGGGAAGAATGTCCAGGAGTAAATAAAACTGGTCATAGTATGAAAATGAAGCTTGCAAGCTCAGCTGGCAAGGGGAAGAAGTTGCTTGCATTTGTTAAATAAACTAGGTTGACGAAGTGCACATGCATTCCATACTTGGCGCTTCATAGTGTGGTTTAAAGCATGGTTTCAGATGCACACTGAGGTGGGCTTTAATTCTGGTGTCATGACTTAATGACTGCATAGGCTTAAGCAACTCCATCTGTAGCCCTGCCTCAGTTTCCTCAGCTTTGAAAAGTATTGGATTCCCACCTCAAGTAGTTGGTGTAAGGTTTATATGAAATAATACTATAGCCTTTGGCAAACAGATAAATATATCGGAATAGCTAGCTGTTGTTATTAGAGAGTGGATTACCTATTTATTCTAAACAAGATAATTAACATGAAATTAACATAAAACCAATTTTTTTAGAAAATGATTCAGTGTGTACTTTAAGACCTTGGAGTGCCTCACAGTCATCATTGGATATATAATGATTTTTGTACTTTGCTAAGACCAGTGATGGAATTGTGGATGACAGATTTCTTCTGCTATAAGCATCTATGACAGTATTTAAAACAGGTAGAGCTTGAATTAGGCATGAAGTAGTCAGGATGCTTTGGAAAATATTTCTCTTTTCTGGAAAATAGTACAAATCACTCGTCATCCTAGATAGTGATGCAGAAATGCAGAAAAAAGGACAAAAATGAGATGAGGTGAAACACAGGCACTGCATGAAAATGTTTGAGACCACCCAAATGTATCCAGATGGAGTAAGGCTCTCCGGAAAGGCCTTGGCTGATTTTCCATCTCTTCTGGACTGTACTTTCCAGCTGTGTACCAATAGGTCTATAAAGGAGATGCATTTTGAGGTAAAGATGAGCAACAAAATTGATTGAGGTGAGTCTTTCATGGCTGCATTCCTCCTAAGGTCTTTGTGTTTTCGTTGCTCCACTTGTAAGGTGGAAATAGGAGATACCACTTTTCTAGTGTTATTGGGCGGAGAAGGCGATGGCACCCCACTCCAGTACTCTTGCCTGGAAAATCCCATGGACGGAGGAGCCTGGTGGGCTGCAGTCCATGGGGTCCCTAAGAGTCGGACATGACTGAGCGACTTCACTTTCACTTTTCACTTGCATGCATTGGAGAAGGAAATGGCAACCCACTCCAGTGTTTTTGCCTGGAGAATCCCAGGGACAGGGGAGCCTCGTAGCCTGCTGTCTATGGGGTTGCACAGAGTTGGACACGACTGAAGAGACTTAGCAGCAGCAGTGTTATTGGGAGGCCTGTTGGTATCTTACCAATTGTGCAAGTGGATCTAGCAAAGCAGGTGAAAACCTCAAGGAAGACAAAAGAAACAGAAGCAAGCCAGGGCTTACCCTGGCTCCTTCACTGGAGTAAAAATACTCAGCTAAAAAGAAATAGATAGATAGTTTCTGTTTCATTGTCAGCCAGTTAATTCTAATATAATTTGCCTCACAGAATCTTTAAGCAGACAGTGAATATGGACAGAGTTATATGCTTACTGATTACATGTAACCAGTGTTACATGGTTATATGAACCAACTTCCTCCTGGTGGTTGACTGAATGATATCTTTGTAGAGACTTTTCTATAGGAAAGGTGGAAAATGTCTAGGTAATCACTTACCGCTCTTGCAGGGGGGAGAAAACTTTCTAATTAATTTCAGTCATGTTTTTCTTCATTTAGGTCTGATTTTTAATTCCTTGATTTGCTGCTGATCTTTAATATCATCATTTTACTCTTTCTGAACTAAGTGGTTTGAACTGAACTAAAATTTTCAGAAATAATGTTAAAATTTGAAATTCCTTGCTTTTGGTATGAAATGAATGTCTCCACTGAATTTCATTTTATGTAAGTATCACTTTCCTATGTTGTGACTTTTTGGTTTTATATAATAACTGTAATAATGATGCTAATGTTGATGATAATGAAATTCAGTCAGTTCAGTTCAGTCACTCAGTCATATCTGACTCTTTGTGACCCCATGGACTGTATTCTGCCAGGTTCCTCTGTCCATGGATTTCTCCAGGCAAGAATACTGGAGAGGGTAGCCATTTCCTTCTCCAGAGGATCTTCCTGACCCAGACTCATGCTCAGAAAAACTACACTCCAAGCTGTCTCCCTGCCTAACTGCTTCCACATGGACTTTGGAATGGGGCAACCTGACAGGTGATGTTTTTCTAGAGCCCCAAGCAGGAACAGGGTTAGAACCCCCATTCCTCTGACTTTCCCAGATCTACATAACACATTCCAGCCACTTCACTCCTTCCGCTGCTTTTCCTCCTCTCAAATCCCCTGGGATGAGGATGAGGCTGGGATTTCCTCACTCTCTCCTGTGTCACATGTTTTCTTCACTGTGGGGAGAATTCTTCAAGTCTTTCTATGTGGAAGGTGATACAGACATTTACAAATTCTTTCTCAAGACAATGTACTAGTAAGCCTTGCATAAGACCTGCTTTGACTGCCAGATTCTCCTTCTTTCTGTCTCATGCTCACGCTCAGTCATGTCTGACTCTCCGCGACCCCATGGACTGTAGCTCACCAGTCTCCTCTGTCCATGGAATTTTTCAGGCAAGAATACTGGCGTGGGTTGGCATTTCCTACTCCAGGGGATCTTCCATTCCCAGGGATCAAACCCGCGTCTCCTGTGTCTCCTGCATTGGCAGGTGGATTCTTTTATCACTGAGCCACCTGGAAAGCCCTCTTTCTGTCCTAAGGATACTTTTTATTTGAAAGGCAAGAGAAGAACACAGCAATATTTTCCAAAATATTAATCCAGAGTAAGCACGTAGTCAATATAAACTTTATTCTGATCATGATGATGATTAAGTAACTATTAGCACAGTAGTTGCTATTTACATTGCTTTTACCTGGGATGACTTACAGTTTTGGAGACCACACGCTTGGCATAGTGCCTGACACACAAGCTCCACCTCTTACGGCTTTTAGCTCTTCCTGCTTTCTCCTCCATCTCTCTGGACACATAAGCCTTTCTGTTCTTGGACCATGCAGTGATTTTTCTTTCCTTGGGGCTTTTGTGAGTGCTGTTTCTTCGCTCAAAACCCTGTTCTTGTCGTTTTCCCCAGCATCTCCTTATCTTTAGGATCTACCTCAACTGCTACCTGTTGCTAGTTTTCCTGGGTCTTCCCTGGCCACCCTCACCAGAGTGCCCCTACTTCGACTTAGTGTCTGTTGTACTCTCCTCCTCATTTCCTTTCCTGTATATGTCATATTTTTAAATGTTTACACATTTGTTATCTGTCTCCTTCACTAGAAAGTAAGCTTTGAAATGACGTGGACTGTATCTCTTACTCTGGGTTACAGCCAGAGCTTAGCAGAGGGCCTGGCACATACAAGTATGAAATGTTAGTTGCTCAGTCATGCCCAGCACTTTAAAACCCCATGGACTGTAGCCCTCCAGGCTCCTCTGTCCAAGGAATTCTCCAGGCAAGAATACTAGAGTGGGTTGCCATTCCCTTCTCCAGGGGATCTTCCCAACCTAGGGATTTAACTCAGGTCTCCCACATTGCAGGCAGCTTCTTTACCATTTCAGCCACCAGGGAAGTTCCATACAAAGAGAGAAGTAAATGGTTATTGAATGCGTGAATAGGTGATTGAATAGTAACCAATTTTAGATATAAGGAATCATTATTATTGTTAACACTGGTGACGTGGATGTGCATGAAAGAAGCATGCCTTATAAATACAGAAATAAGATAAATAAGATTTCTGTATTTTTTAATGTGGAATGTCATTGTGACAGTGGGTCCCTCTATCTTTATTATTTTGCTTTATAAGCCTGGTAAGAGGAGGGGGTGGTTAGCACTGCCTTCCAAACAAGATTAGAAATCTTTTGAAGGGAGATGGCATGACTCATATTTCTTGTACATCTTTTAGATGTTTAGTTGCTCAATACATGCATGCCCAAGGCTATATGTGGTGTTAGTGGGAGATGGGTGACAGAGGAAATTACGTGCCCTCATCTTCTGTGTGATTAAACTGGGAAGGCTTCAAAGAGAAGGCAGTGTTCTAGAAATCACATGATTGCTAAAAGGAAAGCCACATATTTATTTTCTGGATGAAGGGTGACTGTCAAATTGTGAGCTGATGAGTCCAGAGTTTCTGTTAGCCATTGATTTCTTAGGCAGAAATGTTCACTTAAACAGAGAGTTTTAGGGTACAAACAAGTGGAGTGTGTGTGTTAGTCACTCAGTTGTGTCCAACTCTTTGTGACCCCATGGACTGTAGCCCACCAGGCTCCTCTGTCCATGGAATTCTCCATGGCAAGAATACTGGAGTGGGTTGCCATTTCCTTCTCCAGGGGATCTTCCCAACCCAGGGATTGAACCTGGGTCTTCTGTATTGCAGGCAGACTCTTTACCGACTGAGCTACAGGGAAAGGGAAGTCGCTCAGTCGTGTCCAACTTCTTGCGACCCCGTGGACTGCAGCCCACTAGGCTCCTCCGTCCATGGGATTTTCCAGGCAAAAGTACTGGAGTGGGGTGCCATCGCCTTCTCTGAGCTACAGGGAAGACCTCCACAAACAAGGGGAAATGACTCATTTAGGGATTTAAATATGTAAGCCTCCACAGAGAAAGATCAGAGGTGGGAATGGAGCAGAAGGATTGTTCCAGAGACCGCTGCTGTGTAACCAATTACCTCAAAACTTAGCTGCTGAAAATAACCGTTTTCTTACACCCACCTGAAGGCTATGGGCCAAGAAGTCAGGGCACAGTGGGGCCAGGTTGGCTCTGTTTCAGCTGTGAAGACTTGAAGGTCCAGGGCCACGGTTTGCTGGCATGTCTGGTGACCAGAATGGCCCCATGGAACCCCTCTGTGTGGGTTTCCTACAGCCTGGCGGTGGCAGGGGTGTCAGGCACCATCCTGGAACTCAGGCCCTCACATACATGCATTCCCATAGAGGAGGCACATGACCTTTCCTGGCTGACCACGGAGACCACACAGCCTCACTTCCCTGTCCTCTCTGGCTCACACAGTCACAAAGCCTACCCAGACTCAAGGGAAGGGGACATAGACCCCACTTATTGATGGGAAGGGTATCTAAAAATTTTGGAACCACGTTTGAAGCTACTCCAAGAATACAGGACTTCCCCGTAGCTCAAATGGTAAAGAATCTGCCTGCAGTGCAGGAGACCAGGGTTTGATCCCTGGGTTGGGAAGATCCTCTGGAAAAGGGTATGGCAGTCCACTCCAGTATTCTTGCCTGGAGAATCCTGTGGACAAAGGAGCCTGGTGGGCTACAGTCCATGGGGTTGCAAAGATTCAGACACAACTGAGCGGTTAACACATACACACATGAATAATCAGGATTTTGTACTTGGGATGAGAAGATAGGCCTGTGACTGTGCTCTGGATCCGAGTTATGTTTGCTGTGCACACACTCTGGTCTTTGATGGCCTCTTGGGTTTAGTTAGAGTTCTTTTTGAGGATCTTCCAAGAGGAAAATTTCCTTCATTAACTCTGACGTGCTCAGGGGCTGTGAACTGGATGACAATTGCTTGAAATCTTGGCGGTTGTGATAAAGCAGGTGGAGGAACTCGTACATATTATACAAGCCCTTGCCACGGAGGGAGCTCATGAGATCCTTCCCAAACACTGACTCTCCTTCTCCACTCTAGCCCATACTGCTTAGCCTCCTCTCTTTCCATCACATCTCTCCCCCAGGCCTTTTTCATTCCTTACTTCCAGTTCCAGCTGGCATCTCATTTTGCCCACTGCTCTTGGTTCTTAGAGTGAGAAGGCCTTAGCAGGCTGAGTTTAGGGTACTTTTTTTAAACCAGCCACTGGGAAGCAGATTGAAATCTCTGAACTCACTTTTACTGCCATTCATTTCAACATAATTTATGAGAAGTAGAAGGAATGGGTATTAGCTAATTGTGCCACGTAGTCCTATTTTCCCAAGAATGCTTATTTTTATTAACACAGCAGATAGAAAGAAAATGAGATTAATCTTCATCAAACAGCCTGCCAAAGTAAAGCTGAGAGTACTAAGCAGCCAGGAATGAAGTAAAGAACTGCAATCACATTATCGCTATTTGGGGATTTTACATTAAGCTCCTACACAATAATCAAATAGTGGAGCACAGTCATCAATTTTGCCCAGAATTTAGGAATGTGGCAGCTATGTTGGGGTGCATTTACAGGAAAATCATGAGCTCAAATGGAATTTGCGGCAGACTATGTATCAATTTACGATCAGGGTAGACAGTATTAGAATCCTAGACTATACCCATTAATCACTGGAGATGTGGCATCTCAAACAGAGAAGAGTTATGACTGATATAAATAGCACATCGAGAGTTTTTGTTTTAGATAGAGAAAACAGTTGAAGGAGCATGGGATAGCACCTTCATTGTGTCCAGTCCCTCTTCTTTTTCCTTTTAGTTTTAAAATTAATTTTCCATGTAAGAGTCCTGTACTTGAAACGTTTAGACATGGACATTTTAAAAGGAAGATACATACATAGACACTTCGGACCCACTGTTGACAGGTGGTAGGAATGGGGTAAATGTGTTTGTTTATTTGATTAATTTGTTTCTTTAGTTTATTAATTTATTTTACTTATGCCTGTGCTGGGTTTTCATTGCTGTGTGCGGGCTTTCTCCAGTTGTGGCGAGCAGGGGCTGTCTGTAGTTGCGATATGCAGGCTTCTCTTGTGGTGGCTTCTCATTGTAGAGCATGGGCTCTAGGGCTCATGGGCTCAGTTGCTCCACAGCCTGTGAGATCTTCCTGGACCAGGGATTGAACCCATGTCACCTGCATTGGCAGGTGAATTCTTAACCACTGGACCACCAGGGAAGCCCTAGGAATGGAGTAAATTTGGATGGGGATGCTTACCAATTATTTTGGCACCAATATTAAATTTCATTTTGTTGGTATTTTGATTCAGGAAGAAATATCTTGATTCTTTTCCTCACTGATGGTAATTGCATTTTTTGGTCATTTGTTAACAATGAAATTATAGAAAAGAAAGTAAAATGTGCAAGATGATCTATTGCATGAAGAGCCACTTCAAGCCCATCTGTTGGAAAGAATAAGGAACCTCAATAGGTGGAGCTGGTGCTGTGAGAAGAAAGTGGGATGTGGTGGAAAGTGCCTAGGCTTTAAAGCCCAATTTGCTTTTGAATTCATATTGTACTACCTGTTTCTTGAGCTAGATACTTAATCAGTAATCTGTAACCTCTATGTTGAGAATAATAATCACTAACTGGTGAGGATGTTCTAGAGATGAGGATGGGGAGAAGACAGGTTAAGCCAGAGGTTAAAAAGGCTATTTCTTCCTTTTTTTGGGACAGTTGGACAATCAAGTTAAATATTCTTCAGTCAGTTCAGTTCAGGTCAGTTGCTCAGTTGTGTCCGACTCTTTGTGACCCCATGAATCACAGCATGCCAGGCCTCCCTGTCCATCACCAACTCCCGGAGTTCACCCAGACTCATGTCCATCGAGTCAGTGATGCCATCCAGCCATCTAGTCCTCTGTCGTCCCCTTCTCCTCCTGCCCCCAATCCCTCCCAGCATCAGAGTCTTTTCCAATGAGTCAACTCTTTGCATGAGGTGGCCAAAGTACTGGAGTTTCAGCTTTAGCATCATTCCTTCCAAAGAAATCCCAGGGCTGATCTCCTTCACAATGGACTGGTTGGATCTCCTTGCAGTCCAAGGGACTCTCAAGAGTCTTCTCCAACACCACAGTTCAAAAGCATGAATTCTTCAGCACTCAGCCTTCTTCACAGTCCAACTCTCATATCCATACATGACTACTGGAAAAACCATAGCTTTGACTAGACGGACCTTTGTTGGAAAAGTAATATCTCTGCTTTTGAATATGCTATCTAGGTTGGTCATAACTGGTTAGCTAAGTTTACTTGAAAGAGCATGAGCTTTGTGTCAGGAGACTTACTGTTCTTCCATCATGTGACCTGGGAAAGAGGGCTTCCTCTTTGACCTCTAGTTTCCTCCTTTGTAAAAAGATGATTCAGAGGTTCCAAAGTCCCTTTACTTTCTCTTGTTCCGATGGTGGTCCAGGTCCTACCTGAAGAAATCCCAGAATTGGAGAGAAGAGGAACATTATAGACAACCTGGTCTCTTTCCAGCATGATCCAGGCCCTCTTGTGGTCATGCTTCTGGGTAGTTAAAGATCTGTCAAGAAACGAAAACATAAAGTGACCGAGCCTTGCTCTGTCCTCCATAGATCAACTTTCCTGCCATCAGTTCCTCTAGAACTGTATTGTCTTACATGGTTGCCACCAGCTGCATGTGGCTTTGTACAGTACTTAAAATGAACTAAATTTAAAAATCCAGTTCCTCAGCCACTCAACCCCATTTCAAGTGCTTAGTAGCCGTGGGTGGCGAGTGGCTGCTGTACTTGGCTGAGTAGACACAGAAAGAATATTTCTGTCATCACAGAAGGTTCTGTTGGTTCTGGAGCAGAAAGCTCCGCTAGAAGCCCCATGCCCCTGAAATTGCATTCAGCGACCTGCCATCAGAGAGTTTTGATTGTCACTCAGGGAGAGGTAATGCAAGCCCAGGGGAAGTCCTCTAATTTTAATTACGCTCAAGTTAACAAACTCATTGTTCCCAGTAAAAGGATCATTACTCAACATTCATAACTCTCAGCCAGGGACTCAACAGGCTTTCTTTGAACTCCACCCACTCCCTGTGGACTATTTAAGTGAGGAATGAAAGTGGCCCTGTCTTCACATAAATAAGTATGTAGACAGAAAAAAGAGAATGGAATGACAGGGGGTATTTGCACACAAAATATTGCTGTTCAGACTGTAGGAACCAGAAAATCTCTAGAATTTTTTTTTTTTTAATATCCATGTGAAATTGCAGACAGATTAAACAGAATGACCAGGTCACAGCAAAATTCTCTGCCATTTATATATTAATATTGTCATTGCAAACCTAAGTGTCTTTGAGTTCCAAGCTAAATAAAAGTTTTATGAAATGGTTTGTCTCATCCAACTTTAAAAAGATAAAACATTTACTGTCAGCCAAGTACTGTGCTCACTGCTTCATGTGCTTTTTCTTATTTGAGTTTCCTGATATTCCCCTAAACCAACCAAGGTCACCCATGAACCTGTGGGGAGAGGGCACTAGGAAGCGGATGAAGGCACAGGCTGTGGGGGAGGGCAGACTGGATTCTAGTCCCACTCTCACCACTTACTAAACTTGGGACTCAGGTGCTTACTAAACTTCTGTTCTCTCTAGTTTACCTGTCTGCAACATGGGGGATACAGACATCTATTTCATATGATTATTGTGAAGGTTGAATCAGAGAACGCCAGGCTTAATGTAATACTTGGCACACAGAGTGTGAATAAAGGGGGCAGGAGTCATCTTTTCAATCCCTATAACAATACACTGTGTACACATTCAACATTCAGCAACAGTTCATGGAATAGATAGATGGATGGGAAACAGAGGCCCCATTTTCCTTCATCTGCAGAACACTTCCTGGAAGGATAGGTGGTCATCTAAGTGGAATGACTTGAGGGAGTCATTTTATTTAACCCCAAATATCTTCCCACTGGCCTTGGCAGCTGTCTTGAAGTTTAAGCTCATCCCATTTATCACTCATCCTATTTAGGCTTCCCTGGTGGCTCAGCGATAAAGAACCCGCCTGCAGTGCAGGTAGCTGAAGGAGACATGGATTCAATATCTGGGTTGCGATGATCCCCTGGAGAAGGGCATGGCAACCCACTCCAGTATTCTTGCCTGGAGAAGCCCATGGACAGAGGAGCCTGGCGGGCTACAGGTCATGGAGTTGCAAAGAGTTGGACATGACTGAAGCGACTTAGCACGTTTCCCATTTGTCTAACAGTCTCTGTTAAAAGCAATGGTCACTTCAGAGCCGGTGTCCATTAAGTTGTGGTGTGCCTTGGTTAGAGGCTTCCATCTAAGGCAGTGCTGTGTATTCGAAAGAGCTCTGGCCTGGGAGTCAGAGGGTCTGGCCTCCAAACCTGGCACCAGTGTTACCTAGCATCTGGCATCACATCCCTGGGCCTCAGGGCCATGGTTTCTTATTGATTAAATGGAGAGTAGATTTCCTGTCAATGGTTTGATTTGTAATTCTATAAGTGTGACAATAAGCTGGTAAGTTTTTGTGGTGAGGCATGAGCAGAGTTCTGGGTTGGTGGGTCTCGGAGGGTGGCACCACAGGGATAGCGCCAGAAGGACAGGGAACAGGGAAAGTGAAAGTCATTCAGTCGTGTCCGACTCTTTGTGACCCCATGGACTCTACAGTCCATGGAATTCTCCAGGCCAGAATACTGGAGTGGGTAGCCTTTCCCTTCTCCAGGGGATCTTCCCAACCCAGGGATTGAACCCAGGTCTCCTACATTGCAGGTGGATTCTTTACCAGCTGAGTCCCCGGGGAAGCCCAAGAATACTGGAGTGGGTAGCCTATCCCTTCTCCAGCACATCTTCCTGACTCAGGAATCAAACCAGGGTCTCCTGCATTGCAGGCATATTCTTTACCAACTGAGCTATCAGGGAAGGAACAGGGAGCAGTTATCAAATATGGTCATGGAGTGCCTGCTTATGAGGGCACTAGGGATACACCAAGAAGGTGAAGAGGGATTAACAGTGATAGTTTTAAGATGATAACTTTGTCTGAGTTCAATCTGATTTGTAAATACCACTTAGGAGTTTGACTAGATGTAGAATATCAACAAAAGATCACCCACCCTGTGGGCCTGGAGTGAAGCCCATTTACTCCTCTAACTGTGATCATCAGCCCTGGGTACTCTTATGCCACGAGGGCTTGTGTATTATATTATGGAGAATTGCTGCAGGACCCAAGGCATGACTGTCAACAGGGTTGCAGCCATAGACTGCCAGGAGGCTGGGCCTGGAGAGACTGGCTTGGCCCGCGGTAGTTAAGGATGAAGCAGCGCTTTGTGGCTGTAGGTGTTCCAGGGAGCAGGAGTGGAGTGATCCGTTTTTGAGTACCTTGCACGTGCCAGGCCCCACAGTGGATGTTTCCATACGTTGTCTCATGTAAACCTCATAGCAGCTCCATGCGGTGGAGATTATTGCCTTTATGACACTAGTGAGAAAAGACTCAGGGGAAAGTTGTAGAACTGAGCTTTGACCATAAGATCTCCAGACAATCAAATCTATACTTTTTCCCCCAAGTTTGGCACACAACCTCCAGGGTGTTCTGTAGATATTACTTGCTTGTTAGAGTTTAGTGTTCTTTGCCTATGGGTATCATGGATGAAATTATTGTTCTCACATTATTGCTATTTCCAGGCTTTTGTGGTACAAAAGACCAGTTACCACTGTGGCCTCCTCAGCGTTCACTAAGGATCTGAAGTCATTATGTAGTTGTATTTTCCAGCTGTCTGGGTTCCAGTGTAGGCTTTTTCCCTTTTTATTTTTTTTTTATACTTGGTTGATGAGGAGTTAGAGTTTTGTGCTTTCCCCTACCACTCTGAGAACTCATGTTTAGATTTTATTGAGACTCATTTCTAGTGTTTTGAAAGGTTAACGAAAACTCTGGCAGTTCTCTGGGTTTCTTATAAGGTGTGGCTGGGGTGAGGGCAGAGTATGTCAGTTTATTGAGCCAGACGTGTCTGCTGATTGAGGCAGACACTACAAACAGGGTCTGTAACAAGCGGCACCTTCCTGGAGGCTGGGCAGCCTGGTGGGGTCTCTGCAGGGTTGGAGTTTCCCAGGAAATGCCTGTTAAGAGGAAGAATTAGCCAGTGCTCACGTTTAGCATATGGATCCCTAGGCTGGGGAGGGAGAGGCTACTGAGAACCCTGCATTGCCCTTGATCGATGCTGAGCAGTACCTTCCCCTGCAACTGATTATCAACACAGGCCTCTGGCTGCCCAGTGGTCTTGATGCAAAAAACATGTAGCCTGTTTTTCATCTTAAGGGAAGGACTGTGTGCTTGCTCCAGGGGCTCTATTATTAAGAGTTTGGTGCTTCAACAATTAAGTAAACTGAAGGAAGATGTTCTTGAAACCCGGTCTTTTTTAGTTTTCTCATGATTTGTCCTTTGTGTCTTTAGATTTTTCATTATGAACTATGTCACACATTCAAGAGTTTGTATCATGTAGCTTAAAGCTTAATAATGAAATAAGCCTCTCTGAATCCACTACTGACTCCTGGAATATAAGCCCTTCCCCTTTTGCATTCTCCTCCTCAGAACCACTTTTTTGGAAATTTGTGTTTATCATGTCCTTGCTTTTCTTGACAGTTTTACTGCATATGATAGTTTTTAAAGTAATTTTCATCTATTTAAAGTACAGCTTTTGTATAATAAAGCCCTGTGAACTCCATAGCAGTTATCCTGTTTACAAAGACTGGTTCTATTTTAAAATAGCATAGAATGCCTTTGTCCCAGATGCTGTGTTGTGATGTTGCCATGAAGAAATTTGTGCATTCAATAGTCTTCACCCCTCTACCCACAATATTACATAACTCTCACTTTTAGTTCCGTGAATGAGTACATTTTACATTAGGATATTACAACAAGGAATTTATATGTCATTAAATACACGGGGTTTGATAAGAATTTACATTTAAGAATAGTGAGAAACTAATAAAAGACTTTTGAACCATATTCTCATCTAGTTCTGCTTTCCCATTCTGCATTCTTCTGTAATGAGTGAGATTCTGAGGAAGTGGTCCCTGCATGATGTAATAATAATAATGATAAAAATATGAGCCTGCTCATTCTTGTGATTTTCCAGGTCCAAAGGTAGGATAAGGCTCACATGCTGAGATGGATTCAGTGGCAGCTCCTAATGTGGCTTGATGCTATTGCTCTGATTTAGCACAAATATTTAGGTCCTATTACATAATGTATCCCTTAGGAATCTTCAAGGCAAGCAATTGAAATGGACTTTGGCTGGCTTAGGGATAAAAGGAATTTCCTAAAAGATATCAGGCATCTGGTAGAGTTGTTGTGACATACCAGGCACCAGACTTAGAGTATGGGTGGGAACTGAGAAGCCAGATTCACAGTCAAAGTCTTACCACAGAACCAGCAGCCTGGTGAGCCATGGCTGCTGCCCTCGGTGAATACGACGTGCTGGCTTGTGTGCCCACTGCTGGTGTTGGCCCTGGGTGCTGCTGCTCAGAGCTGTTGACGCTGCTGGTCTGGCAACTGACTGCTACCCACTCAGCCAGCGGAACAAAGGCTCCCTTTTCGCCGAATCACCAAGCCCATGATTTGAAGCTCCAGGGTGTCTTGTTGCTCATGGCTAGCTCATCACCTGTGCCATAGTTACCAGAGGGGCTAGAAAAGCAAGTATCTGGCTATTCTGACTGCTTTACTGAAGTGGCTTTGTTTCCCAGAGAGACCTAGAGGGCAGGAAATTTACCAAATGTAGGCAGGGGCTCAGATGCTGGGAAGCCACTATTTAGTCACACATCATCATCATCTCATTTTATCCAGAGGCATGGGAAGGATCCCCTGTAGGAGGGAATGACAAACTACTCCAGTATTCTTACGTAGAAAATTCCCTAGACAGAGGAGCCTGATGAGCTACAGTCCATGGGGTCCCAACAGGTCATACATGATTGAGCACACATACACACACACTCACACTCACACACACACACATATTCCTTTGAGCCTTTCATTTTCCCTTTTGCTGACATCTTTTTTATTTTAAAACATTTTTTATTATTCTATATTTCAAGTAGGAAAAAGATAAAGAGTTGACATTTAAAATTATTTTACTTTATGACTTTCTTGAAGTTTCTGTAAGCAACACCCAGATGTTCTGTAAGCAACACCTACCCTCATCCCTTGAGCTCTCACATCCCCACCCCTAGAAGTTGGAAATGGAGGCATGAACCTACTTTCTGAGAGTGTAGCTATAAAATAGGCCTAGACTGGATCAGATGGAAGGAAATGAAAAGTAGTTATTTAAGTGAGATAATAATTGCATAAATTTCACCTCTTCCTCCCTCATTAAGTGCATGTATGCTCAGTCCTGTCCGACTCTGTGCGACCCCATGGACGGTAGCCCGCCAGGCTCCTCCATCCCTGGGATTCTTCAGGCAAGAATCCTGGAATGGGTTGCCATTTCCTATTCCAGGGGATCTTCCCAACCCAGGGATCAAACTTGTGTCTTTTACATCTACCTGCACTGACAGGTGGGTTCTTTACCACTGGCACCACCTGGGAACCCTCCCTCATTAGTGTAAGTAATCAAATCATGGAATTTTAGTGTCCTGAAATTTCCATTTTGGTATCTATGTCTCATTGTAATTTGGAGATAGATACATGGTTAGACACTCAGAGGTAGTGCTTCATGATTACGAACAGGGTGCTAGAGTCAGGCAGGTCCAAGTGCAAATCCTCATTCAGCAATGTGGCCTTGAGTGAGTTCTTTTGTTCACCCATAAAAGGGCACTGATAATCCCTCCCTCTCAGTGTTTGTGTGGGGGTTAAATTAATTCATATAATTTCACTTTCTCTGAAAGTGAAATTGCTTTTGGACAAATGCCCCCTCATGGGATGTGCTCAAGTGAGGTCGGTTGACTTGATCTGGGAGGTGTTATAGAGGGAGTTTCTGCAATGCGGAGTAGGCTTTCAGGGCACCCTTTAGAAGCTGGTTCTTTGGTATAATAGTTCTGTCAAAAACTCAGACAAGGTTTGATCCTCTGAGCTGGGCACCTCCTGCTCTAAACAGCAAACATACCAGCCATTCAGGAAATGGCAACCCAAGTCACCACCTGACTGGAGATGAACTGATTAGGACGTGATGGAAACGGGTTGGTCTGTCCAGATGGAATCAGGTGCATAAATTTGGCAGCCACTTTTACCACTGTCATTGCAACTCTGACCACTTTCCCTGACTCGATTTAGCCAATGCATTGAGTAACTTCCCCAGCAACAGTGACAGAGGTGAGATGCTTCTGTCATTTGCAAAGCAGTCCACAAAAAGAAGGTCTCCCATGTGGGGACTAGTAGCTGACTCTCTTCGTAACTGTGGACTAGGTTTTAGCTCTCACTTGCGCCTTTCAGCTGTGGGTCTTGGGGCAGGAGACAACCTGTGTGACTCTGCATGGTGGTCATGGTGGTAGTGATAAGCAAGCCCAGGGAGTATGATACTGGGAAGGGGCTCAAATAACTTGTGAAAGAGGCAGCCAAGTAGAGTAGAAGAATGCTGAAGCAGAAGGTGAAAAGGTTTCATTTGCTTGTGTTTTATTTCCTTCTTAATCTTGATACCATATATGAACAGGACACAAAATGGATCATGTACTGTGTTCTGGGCTTCCCTGGTGGCTCAGATGGTATAGAATCTGCCTGCAATGCAGGAGACCTGGGTTTGATCCCTGGGTTGGGAAGATCCCCTGGAGAAGTGAACAGTTACCCACTCCAGTATTCTGGCCTGGAGAATTCCATGGACAGAGGAGCCTGGCAGGCTACAGTCCAGGGGGTCGCAAAGAGTTGGACACGACTGAGCAATCTTCACTTTCAGTTTTCACTGTGCTTTGTAGACATGAAGAAAAAGAAAAGGCACACTCTTTGCTCTTGAGATGTTTGCAGTCTGACTCAGCAGTTCCACCCCCCTACCCCCCATCCTTTATACCTCAGTACTTATTACATTTACTTCTAGTTCTTCCTCTTTAAATTGAGAAAGCAGAGTCAAAACCAGACACCGTGATAATGGAATTTTATGTTGTGATCTTTGATTATACTTCTCTTTCAAGCCTCAATATTTCACGTTGTGAATAATAATGTTCTTTGTAGGAAAAATCCTTAATTTGAAATGTTGCAGATGGCCTTTTATCAGGAGGTAGGGACTGTCAAAATAAATAGATCTAATTATGAACCATTGTTGTGGAATGGACCGTCTTAAAGAAAAGAAGCCAAGATTCCCCAAATTAAAAAAGACCTTACATTTTAAAAGTACCTTAGAATAATCACCTGTCTGTGGTTGATTGGCTTTCAACAAGTTATTCAGCTGATGAAGGCAGTCTGCTTTCTACTGGTACAGCTATTCTCAGAACTAAGGTTGGGGAACTTGCTGGGACCTCACCATCGTCTCTTTACTTGAACAGGATTTGGTTTAGGAGAATCCTACTGCACTAGTACTTTGAAATGGAACACAAGTAAAAGTCTTGGGATTGAGCCGTTTGTAAAAATGTCTGGGTTCTTATGGGTCATTTTGGGAGCATTTTGTTGTTCAGTCACCAAGTCATCTCTGACTCTGAGACCCTGTGGACTACAGCATGCTAGGCTTCCCTGCCCCTTACCGTCTCCAGTCTCCCCTATCCTTCACTATCTCCTGGAGTTTGCCCAAGTTCACGTCCATTGAATCGATGATGCCATCCAACCATCTCATCCTCTGTCATGCTCTTATTCTGCCTTCAAACTTTCCCAGTATCAGGGTCTTTTCCAAAGAGTAAGCTGTTTGCATCTGGTGGCCAAAGTACTGGAGCTTCAGCTTCAGCATCAGCCCTTCCAAAGAGTGTTCAAGGTTGATTTCCTTTAAGATTGACTGGTTTGATGTCCTTGCTTTGCATGGGACGCTCAAGAGTCAACCCTGGGTTTTGGGTTCCCCCTGAGGATAAGAATGTGAGAGAGTTGATACTTTTCAGCAGGAGTTCCTTGGTTTGGTGAACTGGTTTTGCTTTTGACAAAATATTTGACTCAAAGCAGATCATAGAATCCCCCAGATCCGTGGATATTCATGCACCCTGCCAAAGTCAAGACCTTGCTGCTGCTCCGTCCTCAAAGAAAGAACTTAAACATTTGTAAATAGACAATTTAGGAACTGTGACCTTGTAACTAGTGACTGGAAGTATTTACTTCATTTGTAGTTAGAGGTTACTTGAGTTTGCCAAGGAAAGTTTAGAGGATACCAGATTTGAATTGATATAAAGATGACAGAATAAAAATCTAGATGATGAAAATTATCTTATCTTTTATTCAATTTTGCTCCTAAAACTGCAATAAATAAGAGATTATATTAGTTGAAAATATACATAAATTTAGAAAATTCAGACATATCTGTAGATAATAACCCTCTCAGGGAAACATTTAATGAATTTTCTTTTTAAACATATGAATTAGTTCCCTAATAGAGTTAAATTAATATTTTACTGTGAAGCTTTTTTTCACTACCAGAATCTGTGGTAAATTTGTAAAGAAAAATGGACTAGCCATTTATTACTACAAGAGCTTATTGGTTGCTTTGGCCATCTGAGTATTTAGTGAGTGACTAAAGTGGAAACGGCTTCCCAGGTAGCGCTAGTGGTAAAGAATCCACCTGCCAAAGCAGGTTAGATGTAACAGATGCAGGTTCTATCCCTGGGTCAGGAAGATCCCCTGGAGGAGGGCACAGCGACCCACTCCAGTATTCTTGCCTGGAGAATCCAATGGACGGAGGAGCCTGGCAGGCCTCAGTCCATCAGGTCACAGAGAGTTGGACATGATTGAAGTGACTTAGCATACAAAGTGGAAGCAATTTGAAATACTACCCTTACCGTATTCGATTTGGGTACATCCAGAGATATTTGCTGTGTTTGGCAAAAATAATTATTCTGAAACAATTGTTGAGCTGAAATTTTCTGTTGCCAGCAAAAATTCACATTGCCAAGTCCTCTTTGCCTTTATCTTCTAAATCCAAGAGTATTTCAAGGGAAATTCAATACAAACATGTCATATACCTTCAACTTCTTGATCCAATTAGCAGTTCTTTCTAGTTGCAGTGGGTTATCCATGGGGTCTTTTTAAAAAAATCTTACAGCTTGAAGGGGAGAATAAATGGAACTGATCCCCCCTAAGTACTGAGGACAGATGTGCATTGCTCAAAGACTCTCAGCTTAGAAAAGACTTTCTCCCCTCTTGGCAAATCAGGCAGCATGGAATCATCAATGGCCCAGCTCCCATGGTATTTTTATGAAGTTGTTTCAATGTGTGAAACATCCACCCCGTGGAGGTTTAAGTTGGTTGTAGCTTGAGCCCCACAAAAGTAGGTTCTGGGATTTATATAAGCCCTTGATTTATTGGAACACATCTAATGGTGTGAAATTCATTGACTCCTGTGATATGAGCTTGCATCTGGGCAAGACCCACCAGAGGCCAGGAAGTTCACAGTCAGATTTTTGTCCCTGAGAACATTTATCAGCTTCTATGAAATCCTCACCTGGCTCCATAAAAGCAATAGTTGCAACTACCTTAGGGGAAGTACCCAGTTAAATATGTTTCAGGTTGGCAATTCTTTTCTGTGAATATGAAGTTCAGAGTCTTCCCTGTAGTATCCTTCTAAGGTGAAATTGAAGAAGGAATCATGAGAGTTGTACTTGGAAACACAATTGGGAAGCTGGTGCTCCCCATTTAAAGAAGTGGCTTAAAACTTCTTTCAGTGACTTTCTAGGGGACAGGCAAAGTCATTTCCCCTTGATGTTGGGAAGCTGTAGGTGGGGTTAATTTCTTGATCAGTCACTCAGTCCTGTCTCACTCTTGGTGACCCCATGGATGGCAGTGTACCAGGCTTCCCTGTCCTTCACCATCTCCCAGACTTTGCTCAAACTCATGTCCATGGAGTCGGTGATGCCATCCAACCATCTCATCCTCTGTTTTCCCCTTCTCCTCCTGCCTTCAATCTTTCCCAGCATCAGGGTCTTTTCTAATGAGTCAGCTATTCCCATCAGGTGGCCAAAGTATTGGAGTTTCAGCTTCAGCATCAATCCTTCCAATGAATATTCAGGATTGATTTCTTTAGAACTGACTGGTTTGATCTCTTTGCAGTTCAAAGGACTCTCAAGAGTCTTCTCCAACACCACAGTTCAAAAGCATCAATTCTTGGATGTTCAGCCTTCTTTATGGTCTAATTTTCACATCTTTACATGACGACTGGAAAAACCATAGCTTTGACTAGATGGACATTTGCAGCAAACTAATGTCTCTGCTTTTTAATATGCTCTTTGGGTTTGTCATAGCTTTTCTTCCAAGGAGCAAGCGTCTTTTACTTTCATGGCTTCAGTCACCATCTGCAGAAGATTTTGGAGCCCAAGAAAATGAAGTCTGTCACTGTTTCCCCATCTATTTGCCATGAAGTGATGGGACTGGATGCCATGCTCTTCATGTTTTGAATGTTGAGTTTTAAGCTAACTTTTTCACTCTCCTCTTTCACTTTCATCAAGAGGCTCTTTAGTTCCTCTTCACTTTCTGCCATAAAGGTGGTGTCATCTGCATATCTAAGGTTATTGATATTTTCCCCAGCAATCTTGATTCTGGCTTGTGCTTCATCTAATCCAGCATTTTGCATAATGTACTCTGCATACAGGTTAAATAAGCAGGGTGACAATATACAGCCTTGACGTACTCCTTTCCCAATTTGGAGACAGTCTGTTGTTTCATGTCTGGTTCTAACTGTTGCTTCCTGACCTGCATACAGGTTTCTCAGGAGGCAGGTCGAGTGGTCTGGTATTCCCATTTCTTGAAGAATTTTCCATAGTATTTTTGTGACCCACACAGTCTAAGGCTTTAGCATAGTCAATGAAGCAGAAGTAGATGTTTTTCTGGAATTCTCTTGCTTTTTCTATGATCTAGTGGATGTTGGTAATTTGATCTCTGGTTCCTCTACCTTTTCTAAATCTAGCTTGAATATCTGAAATTTCTTGGTTCACATACTGTTGAAGCCTAGCTTGGAGAATTTTGAGCATGTCTTTGCTAGTGTGTGAAATGAGTGCAATTGTGCAGTAGTTTGAACATTCTTTGACATTGTCCTTCTTTGGGATTGGAATGAAAACTGACCTTTTCCAGTCCTGTGGCCACTGCTGAGTTTACCAAATTTGCTGGCATATCGAGTGCAGGAGTTTCACAGCGTCATCTTTTAGGATTTGGAATAGCTCAGCTGGAATTCCATCACCTCCACTAGCTTTGTTCATAGTGATGCTTCCTAAGGCCCACTTGACTTCACACTGCAGGATGTCTGGCTCTAGGTGAGTGATCACACCATCGTGGTTATCTGTGTCATTAAGCTCTTTTTTGTATAGTTCTTTTGTGTATTATCACCACCTCTTCTTTTTTTTTTTTTTAATAGTTTAATGTATTTTAATAGCAAACTTACAGGAACAGCACAGAAGTCAGGCAACATTAAAACATGTACTTGCACATAGGACAACTCACTTAGCAAAGTATGAGTGGACAGAATCTACTGTATGAGAAAAATGCTGCAAACACCGTTTAGTTGCAGTCAATAAGAAATTTACTTGTTTTTAAAAAATCCAAATGCTGGCATTTTCCAGAAAAATTTAACAGGTTTATTTATAATCGTTATAAAATTGAACTGCTGAAAAACTTGTTCACTGAAACATTTTGACTTGCATTAATGCTTTATGTCCCTGCATTTATATTAAAAATTCACACACAAATGAAAATGGAAGAACTGCCAATACTGGGTTTCTGTCCCCTATTTTTCCACATGCAATCATATACTTAGGTACCTTTTGACCCCATGGGGGGAAAATATCTAACATTCAGAACTACCAATAACAGGAAAAAGAGATTTTTTTTTTAAAGGATGAAATGTTCCCATCATAGTCAATTTGTAAGCATGTTCTCCACGTATGCAGCATGCTAGCTAGATGTCTGTTGGCTTAATTGTTACATGTTTGGCATGGATAGCACACAGGTTGGTGGGTGTCTTCAAAAAGCCAACCAGATAGGCCTCACTTGCCTCCTGCAAAGCACCAGTAGCTGCACTCTGGAAGCGCAGATCTGTTTTGAAGTCCTGAGCAATTTCTTGCACCGGACGCTGGAAGGAAGTTTGAGAATCAGTTCAGTGGACTTCGGATAACGTCTGCTTTCACAGAGTGCCACAGTACCAGGCCTGTAATGATGAGGTTTCTTCACCCCTCCAGTAGAAGGTGCACTCTTGCCAGTGGCTTTTGTAGCGAGTTGCTTCTTTGGGGCTTTATCACCAGTTGATTTGCTGGCAGTCTGCTTTGTATGTACCATGGTATGGAGACCTCCTTACTTACCTGGCTTCTCCTTCTGCTGGAGCTTGGTGAGCTAGAGGTGGCCACCTTGCCACCTCTTCTTAATATCTTCTGCTTCTGTTAGGTCCATGCCATTTCTGTCCTTTATTATACCCAAATTTGAATGAAATATTCCCTTGGTATCTCTGATTTTCTTGAAGAGATCTCTAGTCTTGCCCATTCTATTGTTTTCCCCTATTTCTTTGCATTGTTCACTTAGGAAGGGTTTCTTACCTCTCCTTGAAATTGTTTGGAATGCTGCATTCAGCTGGGTATATGTTTCCTTTTGTCCTTTGCCTTTTACTTCTCCTTTTCTCAGTTATTTGTAAGGCCTCCTCAGATAAGCATTTTGCCTTTTTTCATTTCTTTGTTTGGGGGATGGTTTTGATAACCGCCTCCTGTACAATATTATAAACCTCCGTCCATAGTTCTTTAGGCATTCTGTCTATCAGATCTAATCCCTTGAATCTGTTTGTCACTGCCACTGTATAATTGTAAGTGATTTGATTTAGGTTATACATGAGTCTGAGTGAACTCCGGGAGTTGGTGATGGACAGGGAGGCCTGGCATGCTGCAATTCATGGGGTCGCAAAGAGTTGGACACGACTGAGTGACTGAACTGAACTGATACCTGAATGGTCTAGTGGTTTCCCCTACTTTCTTCAATTTAAGTCTGAATTTGGCAATAAGGAGTTCATGATCTGAGCCACAGTCAGCTCCCAGTCATGTTTTTGCTGACTGTATAGAGTTTCTCCATCTTCACCTGCAAAGAATATAATCAATCTGATTTTGATATTGACAATCTGGTGGTATCATGTGTAAAGTCATCTCTTGTCCTGTTGGAAGAGGGTGTTTGCTATGACCAGTGCATCCTCTTAGCAAAACTCTGTTAGCCTTTGCCCTGCTTCAGTTTGTACTCAGAACCTTCAAATAGGAAAAACCAAATTCTTGTTCACATTTGGATTGTCTGTGCAATATTGTCATCATAATCCAGGAAGAGGTAATGTAGGACTTGTACTGTGAGTATCACTGTCTATTTCCTTTCTGATTTGTCCAAAGTATGTAAGTGATAATTCATATCATTCCTTTCAGGGAGCAAAACAATCAAAACCACCATCAGTACAGACTCAGGGTATCCTTGGTGCTAGAGGTGTCTATCATAATAATGATCCCTTACATCGAGTGGAGTTTGACATTTATAGAGCTTTTATAAACATTACCACATTTCATCTTCATAATAGCCCTGTCAGGAGGTTTTGTTATTTCCATTTTTCTGTTGAGAAAAGGGAATCTCAGTGATAGTAACTGAGTTGGTCAGTTTCAGAAAGGATCTTCAGTGAATGTCTTCCGCCTCTAAGTCTTGGGAAGTTTGTACTGTACCTCAATAAGGATTTATGACAGGAGCAAATGTAAGGGCTCAGTGTGGATCTGGATAAGAAACATCACAGCTATGAAAGTGATGGGAGAGGTCTTGTCATTTCTTAGATTATTCCAGAGAATGATGTGATGAGAAGAGAGAATGGCCATCAAAGAGTTCCCCATCCTCATCTCAGAGGTCTAGGAATATGTTTAGTTGCTGGACAAAGGGAAATTAATGTGGTAGATGGATTTAAGGTTGCTAACCAGATGAACTTAAAATACGGAAATTGTTTTGGATTATCTGCATGGGTCTCACATAAGGAGGGAGGCAGAAAAAGAGAGTCAGAGGAAGATGTAACCAAGGAAGAAGGGCCAGAGCCGGGTGACATTGCCAGCTCTGAAAATGCAGGAAGGGGCCACACACCTTCCTGGGGTTGGGGATGACCTAGAGAATCTGAAAAATACATGGAAACAAATCTTGCCCTAAAACTTCCTGAAAGGGACAGAGCCAGGCCACACCTTATATTAGCCCACTGAGTCCCGTGTTGGACATCTGACCTACGAAACCGTAAGACAATGACGTTTTGCTGCCTTGTGCCACAAAGTTTGTGGTAATTTGTTACGGCAGGAATAGAAAAGTAAGCCAGTTGGAAGGCTGTTAGAGCCAGATCGGTAACTCTTTTCAAAGCAGGCAGTGCAACTAGGAACCTGTGTTATCACCATGTGAGGACAGTTACAGGTTGGATCGATAGTTCATTCAATTATTTATTAATAAATATGTCTGGCACATCTACTTGATGCCAGGTACTATTCCAGCAGCAGCAATAAACAAGACATAAAAAAAATCCTGTGTTCATGAAGGTATCATTGTATTATAGAAGGGGAGACAGGCAGTAAATAAGTAAAATACATCATATACTCTATAGTGAGAAGAAAATTATAAGGAGAGGATGAGAGGAAGTGGTGTGTGTACAGTGGTTTGCAAATTTTAGATGGGGCTTCCAAGGGCAGGTTCACTAAGAAAGTGAAATATAAATAAAGACCTGAAGAGGAAGAGGAGACAAGCCACAGAACTTTCTGGAGAAGAGAGACTGGAACAAAGAAAATGATTGCAAAGGCTCTGAAGACAGGAGGGGTCCTGACATGCTGATGGATCAGAGAGAGTGGGTTGGTGAAAGTGTGGGTAAAACTTCTGCTGTTTCATCCAGCGTCTCCTTAACAGTGGGTTTACAAGCTGCTTGCTTTTGCATGGGGTAGGAGCGTGTTGGTTTTACATATCAGTTTATTCAAAAGCAAACGTTGTTTTAAAAATAAGATGAATATTGAATTGGTTTATAAATGAGACTGTTAATTAAACCCCAGGTGCTGCACATAATTTCACATTCCGTGACCAATAAAAGTTGCTGGAGAATGGAAAAAAAAAAAAAAAAGACTAATAAAAGACTTCTGGAGTGCTTGGTTGATTTGAATAGTGGCTTATAGCCTCATCAAGCCTGGAGTTGGAACTTTTTCTCCTCAGCTGGTGGCCCTTTTTTATCACCTCTACTGCAGAGCGAAAGCAGACCATTTCCAAAAGTCTGCCTGAGGCAGCCTAAAGCAGATAGTATCAGAGAATTTTTCAGTGCTGATAACCAATTTTATGGATCAGTCATTTGACTTAATGAAGAGAATGGGGGAAAGTGATGCAAGAAATGTAAGTACCGGTTGGCATTTCCTTGAAAATCTTAATAACTCTTGCTTTTCAAAGAGTTATGTGGTTGGGTAGTGCCTGTAAACAGGCTGACTTGGGAATGCTTTCAACCCAGTCAATGGTTCACGGAGTTATGCTGGGAAAGGCCAGTCTCTTTTTTTTTCTCATCACATTGCTCGTATCTAATAGAAATCTCTCAGAGGAACTTTTATCCCTCTGTCTAGAGACAGAATCCACAGTTGTCATCCCCCTAAAGCCATTGGGTAGCATTTCTTTAAAGGAATAGGCTAGACAGAGTACTTCGAGTGATCCTTGCAATGGAGGGGTGAGCACCTGCAGCTAAGAAGGAGCCAAGGGTGACCAGAGAGGAGCAGATCAACTGGGGTAGTAGGTTGCATTGCCTACAGACTCATCCTGGCAAGAGGGACATGTAAGAAGTGTCAGAGCTTGGTCTCTCACACAGCAAAGATCTGTGGTGGAGCAAACTTCAGGAAGAGAAAAGATGACCCTAGACATATGTGGCAGTCTAAAATCATGGCCTCAAAATTCTTTGGTGCTCTTCCTGTCAAGAAGTAAGGTCTACACGTCCTCCCCGTGAACCTTCTCATGATGGCTTGACCAATAGGCTGGAGCAGAGGGACACTGTGTCTGACTGAGTACAGGCCTTAAGAAGTGGTATAGTTTCTGCTTACAGTCTATTGAGGCAGTTGCCAGGCTGTGGGGAAGCTAAGCCTCCCCCATGCAGGCCCACGTGGAGAGGAACCAGTAGCCAGCAGATCCCCCAGTGCCGGTTGGGTCACCCCAGTTGGCATTTCATGGAACGGAGGGCTGTGCCTGCTGAGCCCTGCTCAGATTGGGAGAAAATGAAATACATATTGTTATTTTAACCTACTTACTTCTGGGGTAGCTTGTTGTATGTGTAAAATTGCAACAAGGCACATTTTAGGAGATGGGACAGAGAAATGTCAGGTCTCATATAGGATTGTTTTGCTATTTCAAATATATTTAATACGAAGCATATGATTAAAATCATTGTTAGCCATTCTGGAATTATTGATTCTTTCCTCATAAAAATGCACATATATCAACCATTTGGGTACAGTTTCAGGAGTCTCAGGCCCTCCTGTGTTTTTCCACAGGCATATAGACCTCAGCTAGAGCATCTCTCCACCGCTGTTTGTTATAAAGTGGAATTTGGCATAAGCATAGGGGAGGATGAGGGAAAGGACACCGAACTTTGTTATTAGGCTTGTGCTTTGTTCTGGCCCTTTCACTGACTTGCTCCTTATTGGAGGATAAAGTGCAAAACCTCTGTACTGCAATTTCTTGGATGGTAAATTGTTGGTTCAAGTCATTCATTTCTTCAAAGGAATGCTGAGATGGAGGAAAAAAAAAAAAAAAAAGGAAGTGAATGCTTAGAAAAGTTGTAATTTGCCCCTCAGAGGTACTTAAGGAGTATTGAGTTAATTGCTAGCTTCTGTTATCCATTGGGGATTGCTTGATTGGGTAGCCCAAACCTTTAAGGGCAAGATATTGGTCATAAAACAACTCTGAGACATGGACACCAGGCAAAGAAAATCAAGGAGTATAGGAATGAAAAGGGGAATTAAGTACAGCATGACCTTTCACTCTGTTCTCCTTGGTTCTGTAGTTATTGGAGAGAAACTAGGAGAAACAGTAGGCTGCAAAAATTGGTATCAGTTTACACCAAAGCAAAACTCTGCTCACCAACACAAGGACTTGGAAGCAGTATACACAGAGATCTCACAAAATATAAAAACACAGAAACTGCCTTCAGCACTGGCGTCATTGTGTAGAAAGTCTATTTACATTGGTTCTTGTGAGGTCAGCAAAACATTTTGAATAGCAACTCTTTGGCTGCCTACACTGAATCTGGAAATATGAAATAAAATATAAACAGCTGACCTGACTTCTGAGCAGGGTGTTCCAAAATTTCTTCTTTGCTTTCTCCTGCAACAGATTGCATTGTTACTTTATGTGTAGATTTCTGTCACCTCAGATGAAAGGATCCTGACGTTGGTTAGGGTAAAACCCAAAACACAGGTGATGGAAGGGAACACCCAATGTTATAGCCTCCAACAAGGAAGATCCACTGTGGTTGTTTTCCTTTCCATTGTGTAACCATAAGGATGGGGAGGGGCAGGGGGAGAAAAGCTGAAATCACGTCTATATGGATGGAAGGCAATTTAGTTTCCATCAGACGTGGTGGCATTGATCAGTGAATAGCAAAATCTTGAACAACAGTTGCCCAGTACAAACTGTGTCACAGGATCCAGTTCAAAGATATCTGCAGTTTGTTTAGTTTTCACGTCAATGCAGGCAGAGTCAATTTGGGCTGAACTAAAATGACCTTTGGAAATAGTTTATCACCTCTTCTTTTAGCAACTAATATGTTAAAAAAACCCTACCCCAAAATATGAATTTAATCCTTATTCAGGCCAGTGAAAGTTGAGGGGAAGACTACCCCTACCCCACACTGCATTGGTTTTCTGCCCATCAGCATTGAAGGGGGCAGAAGTCTTCTGCAGGGACAGTTCAGCTGGGGCACAGAGGCAGGTGACCTTGAGGGGCCAGTAAAGTAGGTCTTAGGAGGTGATTATATCACTTATTTCTTCCTTCTGTGTGTGTGCATGCTAAATTGCTTCAGTCATGTCCAACTCTGTGCTACCCTATGGACTGCAGCATGTTAGGCTCCTCTGTCTATGGGATTCTCCAGGCAAGAATACTGGAGTGGGTTGCCATGCCCTCCTCTAGGGGATCTTCCTGACTCAGGGATTGAACCCACGTCTTTTACATCTACCTGTATTGGCAGGTGGGTTCTTTACCACCAGTTCCACCTGGGAAGCCCTTCTTCCTTCTAGGGGTATCTAACTATAAAGATAGGCCCAGTGTAAAGCCCACTTACAGTCAGACACTTGAAAGTGCCTGAGTGTGAAAAGTTGAAATGTGCTCACAAAATACCCATGAGTGAACACGTAGAAGATTTTTTCTCAGGGGTTCCCTGTCAGAGTCTCTTAAGCACCCAGTTTCCCTTGAAGGAAACCAGTGCCAATAAAGAGACACTTAAAGAAGCTGAGGCAGAGTAAACCATATTGATTTATAGCCCATATATAAGGAAAAGTTAGAAGGTGATTGCTTCTTGGCAGGAAAGCTATGACAGACCTAGGCAGTATGTTAAGAAGCAAGGACGTTACCTTGCTGATAAAAGTCTGTATAGTCAAGGCTATGGTCTTTCCAGTAGTCAGGTACAGATGTGAGAATTGTACCATAAAAGAAGGCAGAGCACCAAAGAATTGATGCTTTCACTCTGGTGTTGGAGAAGACTCTTGAGAGTTCCTTGGACAGCAAGGAGATCAAACCAGTCAATCCTAAAGGAAAGCAACCCTAAATACTCATTGGAAGGACGGATGGTGAAGTTGAAGCTCCAATACTTTGGCCACCTGATGCGAAGAGCTGACTCATTGGAAAAGACCCTGATGCTGGGAAAGATTGAGGGCAGGAGGAGAAGAGGGTGACAGAGGATGAGATGGTTGGATGGCATCACCAATTCAATGGACATGAACTTAGACAAACTCCAGGAGATAGTGAGGGACAGGGAAGGCTGGCATGCTACAGTCCATGGGGTCAGCAACAACAAAGGAAAAATCTCCCTACCTAGCAATTTTTTAAGAAAACCATGCACTAAAGGGAAAATTGCTATATCCCCTCCCCCATCTTTCTTATGCTTTGTTTTGTTTGCTGTGTTAATTGGAGATTTACATTACTTATTCTGTATGATATCCAGACCTTTCAGGAATTATTTGGTATTTTTCCAGTTGTTCCTCCTTCCTGGCCTTGGGCGTGGTGCTGGAGCATCAGAGAGAAATCGAGCGTAGTCCCTACTCGTCAGGAGTTCACACTCCAGCTGGCTGGCCCAACCACAACCAGCAACTACCATGCGGTTTGATGAGGGAGACAGTTTGACAAGGCATGGCAGTGGCATGGATGCAAGTGTTCGACTTAGGGGCAGGAAATTGAGGGGAAGCTTGAGATCTTGAGATGGGGCGGGATATGTGAGCTGTATCCTGTCAAAAAGTGGTGGTATTTCAGATGGAGGGGAAGAGGCTTGGGAGGTAGAGGTGGTCTGGGAAGAGGGACTAGTAAGTCCAAAACACAGAGGTGACAATGGCCTTGTGTGTTTTGGGAACCTTTGGGAGGTTGGTAAGGCTAGAGCACGTGGGAAATGACGAAAGAAGAAAGAAGGAGACGAGCATGGAATGTCTGGTAGGCTGTGCAGAGGCACCTGGAGTCTTTCTAAAGCCTCTGGGAGCCTCCCAGGATTTCTCAGAGTCCCTCGGCAGCCATGGTTCCCACGCAAGCCAACAGTGACTGGAAGTTTGCTAGACTCCAAGGAGGCAGGCCCAATGAGGGGGAGTTAACCCCCTTGGTAGCAGCCCTGAGACAATGATGGATAAATGTCCCAGCTTCCTGGTCCCTGAGTGGGGCAAAACTGCAGTTCATCCTTGGGTGTCCTGGAGGCCCCCACTGGATGGAGCCCCACTGCTCACAGCAGTGATCTGATCATTTTCACATCAGTATTTCTTCTCACCCCTGCCGTTCTTCCACGCCCCTTACACTTGCTCCTGGGGGTCTCTTCTTCAATAATATTTGCACTTAAATTCTTAGCTTAGAGTCTGTTTCTTATGGAACCCAACCTAAGCCAGTGTTTTGGGAGATGGGGAGAGATACGGTCATGCAGGTAGACTCTACATGGTTTTCATGAACATGAAGGTAAGAGGGGAGGATTCAAGAGCAATTTAGAAAGTACAATTTGTAGAAATTACAGCTTTGCTGGATGTATCGTGAGAAGAAGGGAGGGAGTCTCAGGTGACTCATGGTTTGGGCTTGTGAACTGGGGAACTCTATTAAGCAAGATAAGGACCACAGGCTGGAAAATAGCATTTTTGGTGACATATAAGGAATTTGGATTTGATTATGTCGAGTTTGAAGAATTGCCACAGACAGTGTGAAGCTTAGAGGAAAGAAGCAGCTTGGAAACCCCAGCATTGAAGACAGGCATCATTTCCTAAGTAGCAGGGAAAGCTATGGTATGAGTGTGGGCAGGGGCTGTGGGGAAAACCCAGCAAGGACAGAACCCTGGGAATACATGCCAAGCCTTACCAAGCATATGGGTGAGGAGGACCTGCTAAAGAGGAGTAAAAGACCAGGCAAGGGCCAAGAGAGTGATATTGCAGAAACTGAGAGAGGGAGAAAACAATGAAGAGCTTCCATGAGGTAAGCCTGCACATTTCCATTGGATGTAGACGCTGGGTGGTCAGTGGTATCTTTAGGAAGTTGGTATTAATTTGGATCAGTTAGAGAAGCAGGAGGGGTTTCCCCCCTTAAGAAATCTAATTTTATCACTTGGAAAATAGGTTCAACAAGAAATGCCTCAGTTCAGTTCAGTTCAGTTGCTCAGTTGTGTCCGACTCTTTGTGACCCCATGAATCGCAGCACGCCAGGCCTCCCTGTCCATCACCAACTCCCGGAGTTCACTCAGACTCACGTCCATCGAGTCAGTGATGCCATCCAGCCATCTCATCGTCTGTTGTCCCCTTCTCCTCCTGCCCCCAATCCCTCCCAGCATCAGAGTCTTTTCCAATGAGTCAAGTCTTCGCATGCGGTGGCCAAAGTACTGGAGTTTCAGTTAGAAATGCCTAGAAGAGTATAAATAGATGAGCATACTTTCTAATTCTAGGTAAACATGATTTCAGTTAGCATGCCAAAGGATACAACCCTCTATTTAGATGATTTGTATAAAATCGGAGACTTACAAAGCTTCAAGTTTATTGTTCTAATTGGGCAAGATTTTTCCTTCTAAGCTAGCTGTTATTATTATTTTTTTTAAGTTGGTCCTACTCCTGTTCAAGGAGCTTCCCAGGTGACTCAGTGGTAAAGAGACCACCTGCCAATGCAGGAGCTGCAGGGGATGTGGGTTCCATCCCTAGGTTGGGAAGAGCTCCTGGAGTAGGAAATGAAAACCCTCCCCAGTCTTCTTGATGGGATAATCACATGGACAGAGGAGCCTGTCAGGCTACAGGCCATGGGGTCACAAAAGAGTCAGACACAACTGAGTGACTGAGCATGCATGCACTCCTGTTTAAAAAACAAAGCAAAACAAAGTTTAATTTTATAGCTGGTGCCCTGTTGAATTTTGAATAACAGTGATACTTTCTGTGTCTTATTTAGTTACTTGTGATTAAGGATTTAATCTCTATGGTTAGACTGGGTAAGTATTAGAACGATTCCCCTATGACTTTCTAAGATCCCTGGGGAGGTACTTCTCTGTGCCTCAGTTTCCCCATCTGTAAAGTGGAGGTGACATTCTGAGGTAATATAACCTCAGAATGTTTCTCTCAGGACAATTGAGTTAATTCTAGTAGTGTACTTAAAACCATGTGTGGCACAGACTAAGTGCTTAGTACCTTTTAGTATTGAAATACTATTTATTAGTGTTTTTCCTATGTATTATCCATTTCTGTTGTTAAAAATCGGGAGACAGCATGATGTAAAGGAATAATGGTTGGACTAGAAAACAAAAGAGTAAGGGTCTATTCTCAGTTTTTTCTGTCAACTCCACTCATTTCTCTGAGCTCACTTTTCTTCATTTGTAAAAGACGGAGGTTGGAAGACAAAACCTTTGCCAGTCTTGGCTTTAATATTCTGGAAGCCTGCCATTTGCTTGGGGGTGGAGGGAGGAGGTTGCTGATTTACATTCGTGGTCTTAGCTATACCCTGTTTTTCCCTGAGGGAAAGATAAACGGGCAAAAAGGGAAATCTGAAAACCTTGCCACTAGGCTTTATGAAAAGTGTGAAAAGTTGTGTGAAAAGTTTTGGTTTACTTTCACACAATTCCTTTCTTGGGCTGAAACGCTCAGATCAATTGCTTGTGTTCTCTTTGGATAGCTTATCTTTTCTTTTTGTGTATATCCAGTGATTTTTCATTTTTGGCATTTTAAAATCCCTTTTATAGAAAAATCAAAACATTTTCATGCATCCATTTTATTTGTTAATGCTATAATCTATATAAAACCAGCCCACTTAAAGTAATTATTCTTTTACATCATAAATACGACATGAAAATAAAGTAATAATTATATGATGTGCTGTTTTCTTGTATCTTAACACATTTTTGAGGTCTGAAAATTGGTCCCTTTTCTAGTTTTGCCCTTAATCCAGTGCATTTTTCCTTTGATGAGTTATTTTTCATATGCACACACGGGGGAGCTTTTGAGACACTGGTTTGGATGTTATACGTCAATGGCTTTCCCAACAACTTGAGTCTGAGGTGATGGAACAGAGTTCTCCATCACGGGCAGCATAAGAGGCTGAGATTTCCTTAGCGTTTGTTGTCTGTTATGAGGTCCTAGGAACAATTTGTTATTCTCTCCTAAAAGTAGCTGTGTATGTGCATTCTCAAGCAAAAAAAAAAAAAAAAAAAAAATAAAAAAAGGAAGATTTTAGCAGATTTGTTTTCTGATGCCTCAATAAGAAGATTATGGGACCTAAAAGCATGGTGGAATAGAAGAAAAAATCCTACCTGAAAGGAGAAGAAGAAAAAGTGAAAGGTCAGAGTTGAGCCTGATGCTCTTGGCCTCTTGCTCTGTTTGCTGTTGGAGGGAAATGCAGAAAAATAGAGAGTGCTGTGTTAAGTGAAAAGAAGCCTCTGTTTCACAGGCCCTGAACTGGCTTTATCATTTTCTTTTTTTTGGACCCAATTAAAAAAAATAATTTTTAACGTAAATTAACACATAAAAATAGCCCTGGTGGCAGCTGCACAGATACATGATGGAGTATCATGGATGGCTGGGGCTTCCCTTTGCCCCAGTTTATTTGGATTATCAACAGCATCATAGTCACGCCCAGATGCTTTGCTCATGAAGCAGGGTTTTAAATGCCTTTGAAAATGAAGATACTATGAGAAAATCAATACTGCTGATTTTTTTTTTACTGCTATTTATATATCCACAAAACCCTGGATTAATATAAATTTATTTAAAATTAAACAGACCATTCTTTGTGATGAATGGGAAATAGGTAAAAGTAGCTTCTCCTTCTCACTGGTTTTGGCTCCCAAGGCAGCCAAATTATATTCTCTGCAGTTTATGTTTGACTCTTTGCCACTCCTTTTCTCTAATCTTTTCCTCGGGACTCTCTCTCACTCTTGTGGTTTCAATCACCAACTGTATTACCATCCTGGACTTCCATCACAGACTCTAACTGTACATTTTCTACCACTCACTAAACATTCCTACCTGGATATTGGAGTCAGATGTAGTAAATCAGGTGCCAAACTTACCTTCCTTCCTCCACTTGTCTGCTCAGCCTCCTCCTTTACTCCCCACCTCAGCTCACCAATCCCTCCTGGCTTTTCCACTTCTACTCTTTTTTTAATAACTTTATTTTATATTGGCGTATCCTGTTGGCAATGATGGGATAGTTTCAGGTGCATAGCAAAGAAACTCAGCCATACATATGCATGTAGCCATTTTCCCCCAGACCCTCTCCCATCCAGGCTGCCATATAACATTGAGCAGAGTTCCCTGTGCTATGCAGTAGGACCTTGTTGGTTATTCAGTTTTTAAACATAGCAGCATGTACATGTCAATCCCAAACTCCCTCATTATCTCTTCCTTCCACCCTTCCCCGCTATGTGTCCATAAGTTCATTTTCTAAGTCTGTGAGTGTTTCTGTTTCATAAACATTTTATGTATTTGTATCATTTCTTTTTAGAATTCACATATGAGGGATGTCATACAGTATTTCTCTCTCTCTGACTTAATTTACTCAGTATGAAAATCTCTAGATCCGTCTATGTTGCTGCAGATGGCATTCTTTCATTTTTTATGGCCGAGTAATATTCCACTGCACACATATACCACGACTTCTTTATCCATTCCTCTGTCAATAGACACTTATGTTGCTTCCATACCTTGGCTATTGTAAACAGTGCTGCAATGAACACTGGGGTGCGTGTATCCTTTTGGATCACGTTTTCCTCTGGATGTTTGCCCAGAAGTCCCACTTCTGCTCTTGAATTTTTTGAGCCACCTAGGCTTGAAAATTTGGGGTCACTTTTGACACTTGCCTGTCTCATGTTCTGTGCTGTGTCATGACACCCCAAGACCACCCTTAGGCTTGATGACCTGCTGAAAGAATACATCGACTTAGAAAAGCTAGTACACTCATGGCTATGGTTTACTGAAGTAAAAGGACAGAGATTAAGAGAAAAGGGAAAGATGCATTGGGCATGATTTCTAGGAGAAAACAGGCACAGGCTTCCAAAACTTTTTTCCCAGGGGAGTCGCATGGCTGTGCTTAATTCTCTGAGCAATGATGTGTGATGCGATGTGCAACCAGGGAACCAGCAGAGCTCACCTGAGCCCTGGTGTCCAGGGTTTTTATTAGGAATCAGTCATGTAGACATGCAGTGCCAATGTGATTTATTTCAGTTGTTCAGACTCCAGATCCCCAGGAAAAGACAGGAATTCACTGTGAATCATACTGTTAGGATAAACTATTTGACCAGACTGATACTGCTTGGCTCAAGGCTTCAGGCATATAACACTTTTACCCGGCAGACTATTCTAAGGACTCAGAGCTCAGCTCCTAAGAGCTGGCCAAGTCCTGGAGACAGGACATTTTTGAGAACATGCAGGATTTGAGGAACCCAGCTCTGTTGAGTTAACCTTACAATCACCAGGCTTTATTGGTTACTGGCAAAAATGGGTAAGAGCACATACTTTGGTGTTAAACAGGTATGTGTTTCTAGCTCTATGAGGATTAAATGAGATGTAGTTAAGAGAAGAGTGGACATATAAATACTAAATGAATGTTAGATGATGGTTTGTTGTTGTTATAATTAGTATTGTGTCTGCCCTTTCCTCTCCCATGCTGCATCTGTCCATCTAGTCTAAGACCTTATTGCCTTTGCTTTCATGGTACATTAGCTTCCCACATCAGTGAACCTAGGAAGTTCTACGGCAATAATGGTCCCCAAATCTGAGCAGCTTGCACACACAGGAGGGTCTCTCACTCCATACTTACTCATTCTGAGTCAACTGCAGCTCTGCTCCATGTGGTTGTCATCCTGGGACCCAGACTGAAGGAACAGCTCTGCTTTGGGATATTATAAAAGAGCATGTGATAGAACCATTTACAGGCCCTTAAAGTTTTTCTTGAAAATGGCATGTTTTCTATGCATTCCCATATAATTGTCTAAAGAATGCCATGTAGGCAGACCTAAGGCTAATGGATTAGGAGTATATAATGTTCCCTTGGCAGGTGGTGGTGAGTGTTTGGATAATAATATAATGTCACCTTTCCTAGCTGGCCTCTCTGCCTCCAGGCTCCTCCTACTCTTGTCACACTCCAGTCTATTCTGTTGACTATCACCAAGTCTATATCCGCAAAGCTGAGTGTTGGTGAGTTATTTCCCTTCTCTAAAATTGCCTTAATTCACCATCTTCTACTGATTAGTCAAGTAAGCTCCTTTTTAAGTTCAACCACTCATGGCTCTCCTGTGCTCCAGTTAAACCTGAATATTCACCAACCCTGGGCCTATTTTATCTTAGCACCTCGCACTATTGCTCACGACAGCCATTTACTGAGAAGGATGACAAGTGCCTTACTCATAGTCATGCCTGAAACATGTGATGAATGAATGGAAAAATAAATGTTGCTCCGGTGTTACAAAGAAACCCAACTGCTATTCAGTGACAGGGAGGCCAGGCAGGGGAGTGTGGGGAGGTAGAGATCCAACTCATGCTTTTCTCACAAGCCAAGTCCTGAGGTGGGATATGCAGGAAGGGTGTCTTCTTCTAATTAACACATAAGCAGTGAATAGTATAGCAGTGGCCTTCCTTCTAGGGTCTTTGTATATTAAAAGGAAACCTCCTGAAGAGGATCTTTGTGCACCCAAAGGACCATACAATATGGAAGTCATCACAGAGCAGCGGGAAAAAAACTGTTGTTTAGGGTCTGCTTTTTTTGTAAGTTTCATGTCCTGGGCCACCAAGTCACCGACCTACTCAGCCTCCTTTGAATATCTGTGTCTCAGGGACCCTTCATGAGATGGAGCTCTCATGCCACTTTGGGTTTCATGAGAAGGGACCCATGGGCTTGGCTGAATTTGCCCATTTAAGTTTTAGTTATCCTGAGGGCAGCACCCCTCTTACTGGAGAAAATAGCTCTTGAGGCCAAAAATAGAAGACTGAGAGTAAAGGATGAATAAAAGTAACTGGATCTATTTCACTTGGTAAAAGAGATAAAGCCTGGCTTCATGAAAACGTTCCTAAAAATAAAAACCAATCCCTGGCAGTGCAGCAAATAAGCCAAAACGGCTTCTTGGGTGAGTGATTTTTAAGGTTTTTTTTTTTCTGGTTACAATTTAAAAAAGCTTCTCTAAAAGAAATCTGTTCCAAATTCAGTTACTAAAAGGGAGTGATGCCGATTAGTGGGAAGGAGAGCCAGAGGACTTCGGTGGCCCCAGGCGGTGACTGTGAACGTGGGGGAGGCTTCCTTGCTCCCTGGGAGTCTGCTCTCAGCCGGGCTGTGCCTAACAGCTGTAGAGCTGATGAAACCATTGTGAGTGCTGTCAGCATCGAGTTGGTTTTAACTTTTTAAGCAATATTTTACTTAGGCTTCTACTTTGTGTCAAGGGGGCTAAGTTTTTAGATGACTAAGGTAATAAACCAAGCAAAGTAAACTCAGTGTCATCTGTGTTAAGGTATTATTAATACTCCAGCACTAATGAGATGCTGAGTAGCAAGACAGAGATGATTAGTGGTCACAGAATAAAGGAATTGAGGAGGCAAATTTTTACATCCTTACAGATTAGGATTAAGAGTAGTGTGCCTGCGTACTCAATCATGTCTGACTCTTTGCGACCTCATGGACTGTAGCCTGCCAGGCTCCTGTGTCCATGGGATTTCTCAGAAAAGAATAAATACTGGGGTGGGTTGCAATGCCCTCCTCTAGGGGATCTTTCTGACCCAGGGGCTGAACCTGTGTCTACTGTGTCAGCTGCATTGGCGGGCAGATTCTTTACCACTTAGCCACCTGAGAAGCTCATTAGAGTGTGGAGCTAATTAGTGGAGTCTGGAAAGAGAGACCTAGCCTTGACTTAGAGAGAAGATGAAGTTTGATCAACTCAACATATGTCCCCCTCACTACTGGGAAAACTCCAGGGCCATTTGTGTTGTCATTAAATAGTCTTACTAATAATAATTAATTTAATGAAATACCAATGTGTCTGTGGCATTTTGCCATTCACACTTCATATTTATGGGCTCCAAGTCTGCTCTGAAATTCCTTCACACACAACTTTAGCCATCATGACTTGCCAGTGGACAAAACAATAGAATCTTCTTATAGAACCCTAAGGATCTTGTCACTGTTCCCAAGCGTGAGGAGACTTTTTGGAACAAAGTGAAAGTGAGACCAAATGTTGCCTCCATTGTATGTATATTCTGTATATAGAAAAGATTTTTATATTTCCCTTTGAAGAAACATTCTTTTCAGGAACGGCTTTTCTTCTATAGTCTTATAAAATGCTATTAAGTAATTTTTTTTTAATTTGCTTTTTCTTCTTTTTATTTGAATGAACCTTCTCCTCCTTTCAGATGGATGGGTAGTCATTTAATTATCAATTGAGAAGGATTTGGGTCTTTTAGATCTTCCTTTAATGGGGAGTGATATGTCTATTGATAACCATGGTAGTTCCCCTCTGGGAGAATCCTTTGTAGTTCTGTGGCTTTGGTCTCTATAGGACTTGAAAGTGGATGCTGAGCTTTCTGTGTGAGTGGTCACTCCTGAGATCTTTGACTAAGCTGACAGGTCATTTTTCATCAAGGCCTGAGTTGGCTTCCCTGTCTGCTGTGGCTGGGGAACATGCTGGGTCAGATTTTGAAGCTGGAAACTTTCACGTTAAGTCACTTCAGTCATGGCTGACTCTTTGTGACCCTATGGACTGTAACCCGCCAGGTTCCTCTGTCTGCAGGATTCTCCAGGCAAGAATACTGGAGTGGGTTGCCGTGTGCCCTCCTCCAGGGGATCTCCCTGACCCAGGGATCAAACCCACGTCTCTTGAGTCTCCTGCATTGCAGGCAGATTCCTTACCACTGAGCCACCTGGGAAGCCCACCAAAACTTTTGCAGTGCTCCATCCAGATTCTGTTTCTTTAGAATGGTTAGAGTAGAACTGTTCTTCAGCTCATTCATGTCATTTATGGCAGTGATAATACAGTGATGATACAGCGAAGAACTTCTGCTCCTTTGCTCGTTTACTCTGAAATGTTTGAGTGCTTGCAGTGTGCTGAGCAACGTGCTAGATCCTGGAGGTTCAGTAGTAGGGTCTAAGTCAAATTGAGTCTTGTCCTCCTAGTGTCTAACATAGTTATAGTTGATGGGAGAAGATAGACAGTCAGGCTGCTCCAGTATATTGTGACGAGGGCGGTGATGAGCAAGCACGGTGAGCCCAGCAGGGATATTCAAAAGGATTTGGTTGTCTGTGTGAACCAGGAAGTGTGTCAGATGCTGAGTTTACAGTTAACTAGCAAAACAGACATTGCCTCTGCTGTCTTGATACTTAGGATTTTGGAAAACTGGTTTTGATTGAATGATCACATAAACACATATATGTGACATTGCTGTAAAGAAAACATGTGGTATGATAAAAGAATCTCCTAGGGAATCTAATTTAGACTGAGGGTTCTGGGAACATGAATTGGGGAAGACATTTAGGCTGAGACGTGAGTTATGAGTAGGAGCTGATCAACTGCAATGAGGGGAGGAAAGGGCTCCAGGTGGAAAGACAATCCTCTGCTAAGGCGGGTGGCAGCAAAAGTGTGAAGGTTCACAGGGCAGGATGTTTGCAGGGTGGGGGCAGAGAGAGAGTTAGGGGTTCACTAGGTTGTGGCCAGGGTCAGATCACAAGGAGCCTTCTTAGCCATAGGAAGGACTCTTGACTTTTCTTGGGGGGTGGGGTGGGGTATGGGAGCTTTTGAAGTGTTTGAGCAGGAAGGAGACACGATCAGGTTTGTGCCTTTAAGAAGGTCATGTGGTTTCAGGAGTAGATTAAGTTGTGGGACAAGTCAGGGGGCATGGAGACTAGATAGGAGGGTGCTGCAAGAACCAGGAGTAAGAATTTCAGTAGGGAGTATTGGTGGGTGTGTGGGCCCTTACACCACAGTGCCTGGCTCGGGTCCTAGCGCGGTCACTCAATAGCTGGACAGCTCGAGCAGCCACTGTGCTTCTGTGGGCCGCTGGTCTTGTTTCTGTAAAATAGGGATGATAATACTAATGCCTGTTTCTTGGGTTGCTATGAGATAATCACCATTTAGTGCTCAGAGCAGCTTGTGGGTGAGGTGTTTGTGCACTGTGTTTTATGCTGGCTGGGCCCTGCTGAAAGGCTCAGGATTGGAGGGCCAGTGCAGGTGGGAGCCTGCTCTCGATTTACAACCCCCGTGCCCTGGAGGGAGTTTAACCATCCTGGAGGAGCAGATGCCTGTTTAAATTCATAAATTCATTTGTCCTAAAGGAGCATTGTTTTTGTAGTTTGGACAAAGTTACCTTGGGTTGCAAAGCCCTGCTGGCACATATAAGTACTCAATCAATGTTATCTGTTATTAGTGGCTGTGTGTGACTTTGTACAAATCAGTGAACCTTTCTATGCCCATTTTCTTATCTGTAAAATGAGAAAATAATGGCCCCTGTGTAATAGAAATGGTTATAAGAATTAATGAATTAATATACGCACAAGACTTAAAATAGTGCCTGGCATGAATAAATATATGTACTAAAAAGACACACAAGAGCTTTATTCATTCAGCGGCATTTGTGAGTCTACTGTATGCTGGGCACAGAGCTGAAACTTGGAAGAAAGAAGAAATGTCTCTGTCCTCATGAGGTAAACAAAAACTTAGCTTGATAATTAATTAAAACTCTCATAAGTGTTATGAAAATAAAGTCTAAGAGAGAAAGAAGCAATTAGGAATATTTGAAAATGTTTAGCTAGAAATAGGAAGAGCAAGAATCTGATTATATATAGGATATGATCCTCATGGCAGGATCCTGTCTCCCAACTTCATAGCTGGACTCCTAAGGATGAGTCTGATTACCTAGCTAACTTTGTGTGTGATTTGGGAAATGAATTCAGATAGAAATCAAAATGCACTATATTTAAAAATTATTTGGTGCACTGAAAAATTCCCCAAAGTTTATATAGAGAAAATGCATATATAGTCAACTGATTTTAAGCTTGTTATATAATCTTTAAGATTTGAAATAGCAAATGAGTTTTGTAAACTGGAAGCAATGTCCTTATTATCTATGTGGAGAAGAGATACATGAAAGTATCCCATGTGATTTTGCTTGCTTTGTCTTATTTGTTTTCCTGTTTAAATCTGACAGTGTCATGGGTGAATCAGATGACCTTCTCTGGGCAATATCTGAAACACTGTGGAGAGGGAACATGGTGGAATATTCATGGGCACCTTTAGCAGTTTAGGATTGCTCTCAGACTGAATTCTTATTCAGAGCTGTGCTGAGGGCTTGGGTACCCTAGGCAACACAGAAGTTTCTTTGATATGCTTCTTCGTGTTTCCTCTGTTTTAAATCCCCAAGTGAAATTGCACCTGGATCTGTAGCTCATGTCATTCGTCTTTACTCTGCCCTATCTGCTTCATTCTTCCTAACAGACCAAAAAGGTGATCATGTTTTGGGGGAGCAAGAAAAAGTGCCAGTTGGAATTTATAGGCATGCAGGAGAAAACTGCTTTGCTTTGCCATGGGAATGTTACAATATTGGCTATGAGTTGTTTGGATTTTGAAGGCTTGTTTTTTTCCAAAGATTTTTTTTTTTTTAATTTAGACCATTTTAAAAGTCTTTATGAATTTGTTATTATATTGCTTCTGTATTATGTTTTGGTCTTTTGGCTGGCAGGCATGGGTGATCTTAGCTCCCTGACCAGGGATCAAACCTGTACCCCTGCATTGAGGTGAAGTCTTAACCTCTAGATTATCAGACAAATCCCTTTGTTTGGTTTTTGAACTGAAGAAACTGTAGCAACATTATTAGGTAAATTAACAATTGTAGCTCAACCATTTTTTCAAGAAAAGAAAGGCTTATTAAGAGTATTGAGGGCTGTGCAAGGTAGAATAATGCCCATCTGCCTTCCTCCTTCCCCCACTTTCAAGATGTTCACATCCTAACCCCTGGAACCTGTGAATGTGCTGTGTTACCTGGCAAAGGGGAATTAAGGTTGGAGACGGAATTAAGGTTGATAATTAGATGACTTTGAGATGCAGAGGTTGTCCTAGATTATCTGGAAGGCTTCCCTGGTGACTCAGATGGTAAAGAACCTGCTTGCAACGCAGGAGACCCGGGTTTGATCCCGGGGTAGGGAAGAGCCCCTGGAAAAGGGAATGGCAGCCCACTCCAATATTCTTGCCTGAAGATTTGCATGGACAGAGAAAAGATTTCCATGTTCATTTCCATGGACAGATTTCCATGACAGGCTACAGTCCATGGTATTGCGAAGAGTCAGATGTGGTTGAGCGACTCACACACATAATGTAATCACATGGGGGCTCAAGAGTAGAAGAGGGAGGCAGTGGTGTAACAGGAAGTGTCAGTATGACGCAGCATGAGACAGTCTCCACCAGTCCTTTCTGGGTTTTAAAGATGGAGAAAGAGGGCCATAAGCCAAAGAATAAGAGCAGCTTCCACAAGCTAGAAAAGGAAAGAAAGCGAGTTCTCTTCTGAGCCCCCAGAAAGGGATGCAGCTCTTCGAACTCCAATTTAGGCCATCGAGACCCATTCTGGACCTCTGATGTCCATAGCTGAAAGACAGTACATTTGTATTGTTTTAAGTCACTAAGTTTGTGATAATCTGTTCCAGTGGCTAACCAACCAGACCTGACAATTTTAAGTTGTTAAGAATCTGGAGAACTGTGGAGTCTATACTTGTAAGAGAAACAATGTTAAATGCAAGTATCTGGTAGATCTTAGACAGCTGTCATTTTGTTCTTTAAGAATCTAGAGAAGAGGTAGAAAACTGAAACACTGTCAGTCTAGTGAGGTGGTATAAATGCATGAGACCAGCCTGATGGAAAAGAGGGAAGGGAGAGGAGTGTGGCTAACCAGAGAGTTCATGGCCAGGCTCGGGGAGCAAGGAGGGGCAGTGGCTGCTCATTTCCAGGTGATCTGTTGCTGTGAGGAAACGTGAGCAGTGTTGCCAGATCTTCCAAGTTCTTTCAGAGCAGCACCAAAGTTTGAAATTTTAGTGTAAATTATTCTAATATTTAACTCAAGACTGTTTAAATAAAAACCAACAACTAACCAACCAACCAGATACCTTTTAGAGTGTACGGTGATGCTGCTAAGCTGCTAAGTCGCTTCAGTCGTGTCCGACTCTGTGCGACCCCATAGACGGCAGCCCACCAGGCTCCCCCGTCCCTGGGATTCTCTAGGCAAGAACACTGGAGTGGGCTGCCGTTTCCTTCTCCAATGCATGAAAGTGAAAAGTGAAAGTGAAGTCGCTCAGTCGTGTCCAACTCTTAGCGACCCCATGGACTGCAGCCTACCAGGCTCCTCTGTCCATGGGATTTTCCAGGCAAGAGTACTGGAGTATGGTGATACAGGGAAATTAATAATTGAGCTAGTCAAGAATCAGCATCAGGCTTGATTGCAGAAGCCAAAGGTTTTTTCCCTTCTCCTCCTTAATAAAGTAAAAGGAGGAGGTTAATAATGGTGGAGAGATAAAAGGATATGGAAAAAAATAATATTTACCAAGTGCAAAATACCTACTAGACATTGAAGAAGGGATTTAAAGCTCACAATCCTTTAATTCTTGTAACAATTTTGTGAGGTAAGCAATGCTCTCACTTCCACGTAAGAAACCTGAGTCCAAAAGAGGTCAAATGACTTGCACTTGGCCATATAGATACTAAGTGGCAAAGAAAACTCGGCACACTTTTTTTACTGCGAAGTAAGATTATGTGGGGAGCTCACAGGTAGGTTTGTAATGAAGCGTGTGTCTGACTGGATTACTTCAGGAGAGAGGAGGCTGGCTTCCACTAGGTGGTTGAGTCTTGATGTGGGAATGTTTGGTGGACAGTGACAAAGGCCAACAAGCAGGATGGCTTTGAGTGGAATGTGTGTACACCCCCTTGGTTCTTATGGCAGCATCCTTCATAAGTTTAACCGAGAGGAGCTGAATGACTGAGATTGACCATTGGCTAAGTAAAAGCTCAAATGTGAAGAAATATGGGTGGGGGCTTCCCTGGTGGCTCAGTGGTAAAGAATCCACCCATGCAGGAGACATGGGTTTGATTCCTGATCCAGAAGGATCCCACATGCCTAGGGTTAACTAAGACCATCCATCACCGCTACCGAGCCTGTGTTCTAGAGCCTGGGAGCCACAACAATTGAGCCCATGTGCTGCAACTGAAGCCTGTGAGCCCAGAGCCCATGCTCCGCAACAAGGGCGGTCACAGCAATGAGAAGCTCGTGCACTTCAACCAGAGAGTAGCCCCTGTTCACTGCAACTAGAGGAAAGCCTGCACAGCAGTGCAGACCCAGCATAGACAAAAACAAACAAACAAACAAGGAAATCTGAGTAGTTCAACCTCACCAGTCTCTAGGAAATTTAAATTACATCCACAGTACCACATTGATGCTATACTACTACATCCATCAGATTGGCTAAAATGGAAATGACTGACAGCTTCCCAGGTGGCGCTAGTGGTAAAGAACCTGCCTGCCAATGTAGAAGACATAAGAGACGTGGGTTCGATCCCTGAGTGGGGAAGATCCCCTAGAGAAAGGCATGGCTACCCACTCCAGTATTCTTGCCTGGAGAATCCCATGGACAGAGGAGACTGGTGGGCTACAGTCCACAGGATTGCAAAAAAGTCAGACACAACTGAAATGACTTAGCATGCACCACTGAGAATGAGAGGCAATAGAAACCCTGCTGGTATGAGTATAAATTAGTAGATTCACTTTGGGAAGCTTTTCAATATCTGTGAAAGAGCATATATAATAACCTAGAGTCTAAGATTTCAATTCCTAGGTGCATATCTAGCAAAACTCTGTACATTAGACCACCGAAAGACATGTGCAAGAATGCTCATAGTAACATTATTTGTAATAGCAAAAAATGAAAGCAGCTCACTAATTTGTGGTATAGTCAAAACATAACTTACCATACAGCAATACAGAGGAATGAGAGTCAGTCACACACAATATGGATGAATCTCAAGAACACGGTGTGGAGAAAAGAAGCCCACCCAAAGCGTGTATGCTACATGATTTTGTTCATATGACGCTTAGGAACAGACCTTTGGCCTCAGGATTCAGGATCGTGATTAACTTTAAGGGGAAAAGATAACTGAGATGCAACGTAAGAGGGGGCCTCTAGATGCTGCAGTGTTCTAATTTTTAAAATGTTGTGAAAATCCATTGTCCTTCTCTGTGCTTATATTTTATTTCAATACAGAAAAAAAAAGAACATATGGCCTGGAGGGAAGGCAGGAATCACGACAGGGCAGTATTGAAATTGTTGACAAGTGCATTCAGCAGAAAAGATCGAATTATTGAATGTGTCCTCAGTTATATTGGATGCGGGGGACTGGGAGAAATTCGGGACATGATGGTTGTGATGGAAGAGGAAGAATTACTACCTTTCTAGATAATGGATGTAGAGAGCATCTTGATATGATGAATCTGCTGTGTAGCTGTTATGGGACTGAAGATAGAATATTCATCATCTGTGTGACTATGTCCTGTCCTGTTTCATGAGTCAAGCCATTTTCATAGTGCAACATGGGGAGGAGTCAGTAGTTTAATTCAAAGTAGATATAGTGGAGACCCTGACAGCTCATATTTTGACCTTATCTCATTTTTGCTTGTTAACTAGGCTCTAGACCTCTGTATAGGGAAACTGATAGCTGCATTACCATGTTAAGCAACTTATAGGTGATGTAAAAGATTTTGCTCTAGTTGTGAGCTTGAACCTGGCTTTTTCTGGTCTGTGGTCTCCTAGCAAGAGAAATGTAACAGTTAAGTTCCCCATGTGGCTTTAAAAGGGGGACAATTCTTTCTTATGTATATGCTGAAAGTACCTTTTTTTCTTTTCCTCAGAAAACTAGGTTTAAGATCTTTGTGTTAGTAATATCTATTTGCTACTTAGGTATTTTGGTTAAAATAGAAAGACCATTTGTCTCTTGAATCAAAGGTTAAAAAAATTTTCTTAATGGATTATATTCATTTCTAAGATTGCTTTCCAGTTATCATGGGTAACCAACTCTAAGGCAGAGGATGAGGAAATTAAGGGCAGTGTTGCATTTTCTTTCTTCATATTGCTTCTTACTTTTTTGGGTTGATTTGTATTCTATCTTTCCTTATATTTTATCTCTAATGGTTGATGAAGATAATTTCTAAATAAGTTTCATTTACATTTTCTTCTTCAGCTCCAGAGGTTCTGTTGAATGCAATCTGTGACATATATTAGGACAGCTGTGAAGTGAAGTGAAAGTCACTCAGTCATGTCCGACTCTTTGCAACTATACAGTCCATGGAATTCTCCAGGCCAGAATACTGGAGTGGGTAGCCTTTTCCTTCTCCAGGAGATCTTCCCAACCCAGGGATTGAGCCCAGGTCTCCCTCATTGTAGGTGGATTCTTTACCAACTGAGCTATCAGGGAAGCCCTGGACACCTGTAATGGAATACAAATAATCCATTACATAGCACATACCTAAAGGGACCTTCCCTTCTGTGTCAGTGGTAAAGAACCTGCCTGCCAATGCAGGAGACATGGGTTTGATTCCTGGGTTGGGAAGATCCCTTGGAGAAGGAAATTGGCAACCCACTCCAGTATTCTTGCATGGAAATCCCATGAAAGAGGATCCTGGCAGGCTACAGTCTATGGGGTTGCAGAAGAGTTGGACGTGACTTATTGACTAAACAACAACAACAAAGGGACCTTTAATTGATCATGAAAATTGAGATCTTTTGAGAATAAAAAGATGTGCTATTAATCATTATGCTGAACAACAGATGTGACGCAGCACTGTCCTGTGTAAATGGGGATGTGCGGTTGCCCCACCCAGAGCCCTTCTGGCGGGAATAAGCCTTGTGAAGTCTCCGTTCTGTTAGGGATGCTGCTTACCTGGCCCACCCGCTCTTGGTAGGATGACTCACAGATATTAACTCAGTTCTCTCCAGTGATACAATACTGGATACGTACAAATACTACATGACAGGTTTTGGATTTTATCTTCTAATTCCTCCCAGTTGAAATCCTGGCAAAAGCCTGTAACTGAATATTACCAACAGAATGGCCTCTATTCATGTCTGACCTGATTTTTCCTCCTTATTTTCTTGACTTTCGTTTTTCAGGATCTCATGACTGTAAGCAGACAATTCTCAGCCTTGTTAAACATAGAATTTTTTTTTTCAATGATGAGGTTGGGAAGTCAGTATGGCATGCAGTGTGTTTGCTACTCATTGCTTCTCACTGGGCCCAGCTTCCCTGTGATGGGCTGCCATGCAGGTCTCACTTTCTTCCTCCTTGGTCCTTGAATCAGCTGACTCACTCTTCTGTCTGTGCACTCTATTCTTAACAGTGGGAGTTGTTAGGAATCTGAGGGCTTAATTACACTCCATCCTTTCTCTGTGTCCTAGACCAATAGAGAAATAAAGACACAGAAGTCAGGGAATGATATATTTTTTAAGTTTTTGACTTATTTATGTTAGTGAATTAAAATTACACTATTATAAAGTGGAAGTGAAAAGTGAAGTGAAAGTGTTAGTCGCATAGTCGTGTCCAACTTTTTGTGATCTCATAGACTGTAGCCCACCAGGCTCCTCTGTCCATGGAATACTGGAGTGGGTTACCATGCCCTTCTCCAGGGGATCTTCCTGACCCAAGTATTGAATCCGGGTCTTCTGCACTGCGGGCAGATTCTTACCAACTGAACCACGAGGAATAGCAATGTATGTGCAAAGGGATTTAATGCATCATAGTATGTACAGTTATCATTAAAAAGTCAGGACGTAAGTCACAATGACTATAAACATAAAATCTATATTAGAACATTCTCCAGGGACCTCTCTGGTGGTCCAGTGTTTAAGACTTTGTGCTTTCACTGCAGGAAGTGCAGATTTGATCACTGGTCAGGAAATTAAAACCTCACATGCCATTGTGGCATGGCCAACATTACAGCCAAACCAAATTTAAAAAAAAAAAACAAGAAAACATCCTCCATAAGTAATACATTGGACTGTTTTAGTTCACAGTTGTCATTTGAGAATCTGATGATCACTGCCCCTCATTTTATGATCCCTCAAAATCACCTGGACAGATATATATAAATAGGAGAGGAAATTTCATTGTGTATAATTTCCCTTTGGTCTATCTTGTTAAAACCCATTTATTTACTTCTATTGAGTTGCCCAAAAAGTTTGAGAGCTTTGAAGAGCCCATTTAAATATCATAAAGAATCTCTTCTTTAATCCTGACACATCTTCGTTATGGAGCTGGGCCCAATGGGCTTCCCACCATTTTTCCTCACAGTGGACTTACTTTCTCTGTCCCCAGGCAGCTAGTTCTGCCCCTGTGGATTTAAATAAGGAGAACAGAAGACCATCTGTGATTTCAGGATGGTAGTTCATGGTGAAAGGGAGGGTGAAAAGTAGAGGGGAGAAGAGTTACAGATAGCTAGAAGGAGGAAGAAAGAGGCATGGAAAGAGGAGGAGGAGAGAGGAAGAAGACAGAGAGAGGGTGATGGAGAGGGTGGGATGGTGTGGTCCAGATATTGAGAAGGAGGGAGCGAGGGAAGGAGAGAGAAAGAGAGATTGAGGAAGAGGGGGACCCAACAAGCAGACAATCCTTTTCTCTACCCATAATGGAAAATGGAGGAATGGCAGAGCTAGGGAAGGATACCTCCTCCCGAGTACCAGTAGGTGGCTGTGGGAATTCCTAGTTAATGTATTAAAGTGAGATTTTGGGAGAAGGAAAAAAGGGACCCCCCGCCGCCAACATGTCCTGCTACCCGCCCCCACCACCAGCCAACATAGGTCATGATGTTCCCTGTGAAACTCCTCTAAGTACCTCTCAAGATGGCAATGCCCAGAACCTTACTATTCAACCATCTCATGTACTGTGTCCTAGGGGCTACAGTGAGAACCCCGGACAACTACAATGCCTTTCCAACATTGTCGCATATGAAGGTATATGAAGTCACATCTTTGTCCCTGTAAATTGAAACAGAACACCAGCTCTCTTTAGGAGAAGGGTATAACACTTTTATGTTAGATGAAGACAACTTTATTATTACTGTTGTTATTTTATGAAAGGGAAAATTACATGACTACATTTTGAAATGTTTGCAAATGTTTTGTCGTTGGGTAAAACCAGGGAATGGGAGAAGATCAAAGATATTTCAGAGATGCAAAATGAATTTCTTTCTACATAATGCTTCTTTCATTTCCACTATCTATAAGATCTGAAAAAGAACATTCAGTGATGACATACATTATTCAAAAGTATTTTCTCTGGAGAGGGCAGGGCTTTTCTTAACCTCCTTCTAGGTCAGGGCAGCTATGTCAGGTCAAGTGGAAGCACGAGGTCATCTTGGGGCTGGAAGCTTAGCCCTGATGATTCCTCTAGGAGAGTCGAAGGGATACTTGACATTTGTTACTTCCACTGGACTGGGAAAATATCCCTTCTGTGTTAAGTGCTTATTCTTCAGATTCAAAAAGTACAGAAGACTGTACTGACAAACTTGATGAGCAAGGCCGTCAGGACTCCCACTGAAAGCTCAGAGTATCACGGTCTCAGCAGGCACCAGAAACACAAAATTGAACAGTGAGTTAGGGCAGGGGAAATTGCAGGGAAGTAAGACTGGCACAAAGTGTTGAAATTCATGTTCCATTAAGGAGTAGGAAAAAATTACCTTGAATGGGCTACTTAAGATGGAAAAAAAAAAAAAATTGTATTTTCAAAGTTTTCATTTGATATAGACTTCTTATTGATACAAAATTCTTATAAAAGCCCAAAATGAGCAGAAGACCTAAATAGGCATTTCTCTAAAGAAGACATAAGATGGCCAAAATTGCTAATTATTAGAGAAATGCAAATCAAGACTGTAAAGAAGTACCCACTCATACCAGGCAGAATGGCCATCATCAAAAAGTCTACAAACAATAAATGTTGGAGAGGATGTGGAGAAAAGGGAACCCTCATGCACTGCTGGTGGGAGTGCAAATTGGTGCAGCCACTATGAACAACAGTATGGAGGTTCCTTAAAAAACTAAAACTAGAGCTACCACATGACCCTGCAATCCTATGCCTGGGCGTATATCTGGAGAAGGCAAAGACTCTAATCTGAAAAGATACATGCTGTCAAGCACTATGTACAATAGCCAAGACATGGAAGCAACCTTAAATGTTCATCAACAGATGAATGATAAAGGTGATGTCATGTATATGTGTGTCTATATATATACACATACACACATGATGGAATATTACTTAGCCATAAAAGGAGTGAAATGACATTTGAAACAACATGGATGGACCTAGAGATTATCACACTAAGTGAAGTAAGTGAGAAAAAGAAAGACAGATATCATCTGGTATTATTTATTTGTGGAATCTGAAAAAATGATACAAATAAACTTATTTACAAGACATAAATAGACTCATAAGACATAGAAAACAAATTTATGATACCAAAGGGGAAAAAGGGGGAGGTAAATTAGGAATTTGGGATTAACATAAATACACTACTATATATAAAATAGATAAACAGCAAGAACCTACTGTATAGCACAGGGAACTATATCTTATAATAACCTATAGTGGGAAAGAATCTGAATATACATATAAATATGTGTGTATAATAACAGAATCACTTTGCTGTACACCTGCAACATTGTAAATTTGACTATACTTCAAAAATAGTAAAGTGAAAACATTCTTGTAAATTATTTTTACCCCCAATAAATAAAAACTGGTTTTCTGAATAGACTGTGTGTATCTACCCATGTAGGAGACCTGTTCATCAGGACAGAATGATCTTGGAGATTAGGTAGAGTGCTTTGATCTTCAGCTCTCTTGGCCTGGGGTAGTGTTCATTTATTTCCCTTTTTCAAAAGTTTTAAGATCTGTTTCATCTGAGAGATTAAACATCCAGCTTACCAGTGAAAGCACACACAGATCTTCATGTCCCTTTAATCTCTTGATTTATCAGGTGCATCTCTCTGGTTGAATTTCATTTGCATGTTGATTTCATTTGTGGTTTGTGTAAAGTTCACTTCCAGGGCTGTGGTGCTGCCTATATCTGTGCAGATTAATCACCGTACAATTGGGCTGGTGTGGGAGTTGAGTGCAGTGAAAAGGAAGTCCTACTCTGCTTGCCAAGCCATTGATGCGTCAACCCACAGGAAGGGGAACTTTTTCCACAAAGGTGCCATGTGGGCTAGCAAATGGCCGTGATCACCCCCAAGGTCTCCTGTTTTGAAAAGCAGGCAGAAACGGTCTGGTCTAGATCCAGAAGTAGTTAGAGTCTTAGTCTCAACTATTTAAGTCTATTATTCAGTTGGGTTAGCCCGAGGAATTCAAAATTCTAATTTTGGGGAAGTCTTGGAACCTTGGTGTATTTGGTTCAAAACAGTGCTTGCTATAAAAATTTACTGTTCAGCAAGCTGCATAATTTGGGGCTTAATTGCATTCTGTCCACCCGTCCATCCATCCATACATCCATATATGCATCCAATCCGTCTCTTCATTATGAAAGACGGTTTGCACTGGTCAGATAGGTGTTGTAAGTTAATGGTTCAGGGAGGGATTACAATGTAATAGGACATGGTAGAGTCGTAGCAAATCAAATATTTCTCCACCCATGGAGAGTGTCCATTACTCACCATCTGGGGATTGTTGTCTTGCTGAAGAGCAAGCATGTGTACCTGTAGAAGTTCCAGATCTTTTGACTTTTTTTTCAAATGAGCTGAAAATAAAGTCGTAAAATCTCCTGAGTTTTAAATATTGACAGCCAATTAATTCAACTGTTTAAAAATACTATGCTAACATTGTGAGACTTGTTGCTACCCGTTAACATGGGGAAAATAGGTTGATCACATTAGGTGTTTGGTTGTCAGTTTGTGATCTCTGCCTCTAAGGGATGTACGTGTGTCCTTAGAAGGGTGTCCAGTATCATCTTGTAGTTGAATGGGAAACTTCTCTACTTTTAGTGAATTTTGAAGTAGAGATATCATCTAATCATCCCTCTGCATTTTGGAGGATAGGCATTTTTCATGATCGTGCTTGGTTAAGTCCGACTCTGTGTGACCCCATGGACTGTATGTAGCCTGCCAAACTCCTCTCTCCATGGGATTTCCCAGGCAAGGATACTGGAGTGGGTTGCTATTTCCTACTCTAGGGGATCTTCCCGACCCAGGGATAAAACCCATGTCTCCTGCATCTCCTGCATCTCCTGCATTGGCAGGTAGATTCTTTACCACTGTGCCACATGGGAAGTAGGCATTATTGGTGGCTATTAAAAAAAATAATTATTAGCCTACTGCTTCCTGATTAAAGCAAGTCTCTCAAGACTTTTCAATGAGGTCCTCGTGGGCTTACAAAAGAGTTTAGGATTGGCAGTAAAAAGAGAGGGATGGGAATAAAACTTTCTTGTTTTTGAGAATAGACCTGATCTGTATATATTGATTTCAAGAGTGGGGATTTTAAAGTAACTCAATTTAATCTGCATTTCTAAAAAGAAATACAAAACTTCTTGACAGAAATGCCCGCTGTTTTAATGTCTAAGCACCCATGGAGCTCTGCCAAGTTGAAAGCAAATTTAAGCACATTTTAATCAAGATGGCATCTCACAGAACTGGCATATGCATGGTTCATAAATTTTATCTTTTTGCTTAAGAAAAAAAGTGACATTTCACTTGATCCCATGGCAGAAAATCTTTTAAGGTTTTATGAAAGACTATTAGGATCAGAATGAAACATGTTATAAAATTCAGTAATATTTAATAATATATTTAATGCTTTATATTTTATTATATATTTTAATACAAATTAAATTTAATATTTTACAGCAAGCTGATTATTTTTCCAGTGCCATCTAAGGAAGTTTCATACAAGCCCATGTAATGCTGGACCAGAGTTGGTAAGATACCCTGTGCCCCTAGCTTCCAGTTTTCCCCGCCTGACCATCCTCCACATAGCAGCTGACGTTTGTTTTCTGATTGATCCTGGCTCGAGTAACACATCACATTGGTATAGTAAGAATTTAGGAAGTAGCTCAATAGGACATCCCAATAGGGTGGGCTTTCTGAAAAGACAGGTGCATATTCCTCCTGAGCCTGTTGGTTGGTGGCAAGTGTGAGCTTTGGAGCACTAATGAAAGGTGGGAACTCAGGAGTTTTCCCCCTGGACTTGGGGGATATCCCCATGCTTTCTTTGTAGAATTGGTAGATCTAGCATCGTGTTTGAAAGTGGAAAGATCTGACTGATTTTGTCAGATGATTGGACTGATATTTGCATATCTACATTTAATGTCACTCTTCTATTAAAGTCTTCCAATAACTTTTCACTGGATTTGAAACAAAACCCAAGGGCTTTACCTTGAACTCTGTGGCTCATCTTGAGCTGGCCTCTGCCTTCCCTTTCTCCCTTGTCTCCATCTAGTAAGGTCTGCTTTCTCTTCTTTGAATGGGCTAAGCTCTTTCTCACTCCAAGCTCCTTGTTGAACCTCCTGGTCCTTCTTTCTAGATGTCTCTTTCCTCAACTCTTTGGCTTCTTTTCACTTGGAATTTGATGCAAACTTGACCTTTCTAGAGAAGTGTTCTTTGGTAAGCCCAGCTCTCCCATCACTCTATCCTGTAACTCTATTTCATTTTCTTCACAGCATTTATTTGAACTGATATTATTGATTATTGTCTCTCCATTGACATGTGAGAGTATGGCCTCCTCTACTGGACTTTATTGCTCTATTTTCAGAATCTATACCAGCATCTAGTATGAAGTCAGGACTCAAAGGTATTTGTTAGATGAACCAGTTTGTTCCCATTCAGTGGCTATACCTGTGACTATTTCACTCTTGACTGGAATATAATTTTATTATTTGTCAGAATTGGAGAAGAACAAGGACAGAGGACAGTGAGGAAATGAGAAAATATGGGAATGGTGAAATTAGCTACATGATTTGAGCAGTTAATCACTAGCATTGCCTTAAAACAATAAAGAAGTAAATCTATAATACTTGAAAGTCAGACCCTAATATTACCTTACAGTGAATGTCATTTTTTCAAATCATGCACATCAAAGCTTTATCTTCATAATTCTGACAAGAATAGGAAGCTGATGAGATTTTTTTTCAGAGCAAAAAATAAACATAGTGGGCTTCCAGTTTGCTTTGAGCCTGTCTGCATGGCTGATAAATGCTTTTCTGATAGTAGAAGGGGAAAGCATACACTTAAGATGATAAGCGACCAGAGATAAAGCCCATAGCTAGTGTCAGATTTTTAAAAGGAATCATCTTCCTACCATCCTGAGACTCTATGACGATCCATGTATTTGTTTATGAATGGTGATCAAGGACCAAGGTCAACAGACTTAATCTTTTAAAATCAAACAGAAGTAAAATAATATTTCTTATCTTTCCCCTGAGACGTGTTGAACAGGGGATGTTCCAAGATGCTGATGAAATTTTAACTAAAGTGAATAGTCCATAGGGATTTAACTCTCGTCAGTCACCATCCTTGTTGTTACTATGTGGCAGAAAATATACAGTTCTGTTGAATGCTGCCTCTTGACAGAAAAATATGAAAGATGAAAGTACAACTGACAATTCTTAGATTGCCAAACAATGACTCATCTGACCCACCAGGCATCTTGTCAAGACCTGAAAGAAAAGAAAGCAAAAAGGGCTTCTGTGGTTAAGAGATTTCTGACACCAGTCCATAGAAACAGATCAAACACAAGGAAGGAGAGGCTCAGGACAATTTTTGGGTCTGTTTCACATCTGCCGAGCTGAGCTCTAAATGTAATCTCATTTAGAACATGCATTGCTTTTCTTTGGGACATAAATTGCCTTCTCTCCCTTTTATTCCCAGCGCTGATCACAGCCTGTTGCAGAGAGCAGAATTTTTAAAATTCTTGTGCAATTAACAAACCAATTAGAGTAAGGGTAATAATAAAGGAAGATTAGAAGATGGTCTGGGATGGAGGTGAGCAAAATTCAGAAACTGTGAGTTTGAGCTTTGATGTGATCATGGCTCATTGTTGTTTTGTGGAAACTAGCATCCTGGAATTGTATTCCTTTTATCAATTGGTCTGGAATAAGATGTGCTACCATAACAGTGTCAGGGGTTAAAGAACAAAGATTCATTTCTTATTCACACTGTGTGTCCATTATGGGTTGACCAGGCACTCTGCCGACCATCCTCACTCAGGGATACAGGTTGATGGAGTAGCCAGCATCTCAGATGTTGCCCACTGCCATGCTTGAGGGGAAAGCAAGCTCAGAGGGATCAAGTGCTTTTGTGCAGAGCCAGTCCACTCTAAGGGGTTAAGTGCTTTTGTGCAGAACCAGCATGAGGCACCTCAACTCAAAAACTCACTGAAGTCATTGTGTCTGGCTCCACCTAACCACAAGAGGGACACAAAGTATAGTCATGAACAAAATAAAGGACATTCATCTATTATTTGTCTCCTTGGTTTTAGCGCAGATTGATTTATTCGAATAGAAAGGGTAGGCTGGTTATCAAAGAATGTCTCATTTTCTTATTCAAAATCACTACTTAAATTTTTTTAAAGAGTTTATTTGAGCAAAAATTGTTTTGAATGGGGCAGTGCCAAACCAGAAGTGTTTAGGAATCCTGGCTCACAGGTGCCAGGATCTAGACTTAAACAGAGAAAATGCAGAAGCAAAAAAAAGGAGACTATTTGATTATAGCTTAAAGCACATTTGGGTGTTTGAGAGTGGTTGTCATTAGCCTCTTGATCAAAATTACCATTGATTCATTTAATCATGTTGTTCAGTTGCTCAGTCATGTCCGACTCTTTATGACCCCATGGACTGCAGCGTGCCAGGCTTCCATGTCCTACACCATCTTCTGGAGCTTGCTCAAATTCATGTCCATTGAGTTGGTGATGTCATCCAACCATCTCATCCTCTGTCGTCCCCTTCTCCTCCTGCCTTCAATCTTTCCCAGCATCAGGGTCTTTCCTAATGAGTCGGCTCTTCCCGTCAGGTGGCCAAAGTATTGGAGTTTCAGCTTCAGCATCAGTCCTTCCAATGATTATTCAGGGTTGATTTCCTTTAGGATTGACTGGTTTGATCTCCTTGTAGTCCAATCATGACTCCCCCCCTTAATGTATTTTATGTGACTGATTAATTTTCACAGACGTATCAGGTAACCGATTATTAATTTGTAATCAATGCATTGATTCTTAAATTCAGCCAACATTTATGGAGCTCCTACTATGTGCTTGATCACTATGCTACATACTACATTGGATGGCTTTGCTGAATTATCACTCACTCTATCATCACTCACTCAGCTAACCCTAGAAATGGATACAGTGTTCAGTGCAGGTAGGGAAGGTTCTTGTGAGGCTTACCTACTTTGTAGAATTCTGGCAAGCACTCAAGATCATATTTTCAAGGTCCCTAGTACTTCCAGTAGTGATGTTAATAATGATGTTACAACTTGACCTGGATTTTATAGTTCATTTCATAAAGTAATTTTTATTCAACTGGTAATTCAATTAAATAGTGCTCACTTGACTATGAGTCATGGGGTCAGGACTGCCTCCCGAAATTCTCCATTCATTCTCCAATTGTGGCCCATTGAATTGGAATGCTGAAATAGGATTCATTCCTGATGATAATAAGAGCACAAATGCCAACTGCGTGTGCAGTAGCTCCTGGGAGAAGGCTTGATGACTCAGCACTGTCCCTATGCGATGACTCAGCACTGTCCCTATGAGATGACTCAGCACTGTCCCTATGCGATGACTCCTGTAGAGCCACGTACAATGTTAGATACAGAGGGAGGCACTTAGAATGTAGGGGTTGTGTACCATTACACTTAAATGTAGTTTTCCCGATGGCTCAGATAGTAAAGAATCTGCCTGCAATGCAAGAGACCCAGGTTCAATCACTGGGTCAGGAAGAGAGCCCCTGGAGAAGGGAATGGCTACGTCCTCCAGTATTCTTGCCTAGAGAATTCCATGGACAGAGGAGCCTGGTGGGCTACAGTCCACAGGGTTGCAAAGAGTCAGACACGACTGAGTGATTAACACAAGTTTAAATGTACCTTTTGCTCTCTGGCCTTTGGTCACTGAGGTTGGTCCCTTAACTGTGTCCTCCTCCAGCCATGGAATTCCATTCTTCTGATCACAATTCCCCATATTTTCCCCTTAGTACATAGCAGCTGTGTACTTGGTGACAAGTTTGTTTTGAGCCATTGCATGTTGACAGGCAGATCTTTTGTGTGAAGGTTGTGGATTACTTCTTGAAAGGATGGGGACCCTCCTTTAGCTATTTCCAACAGCAGCTACATTTCAGCTGAGTGTGAATATTCCTCTGTGGTTTCCTCAGATTAACGATGTTAAATAAGGCTGACTAGGTGAGGTTTCCATCCATAATAAATCTGAATTTGGGGCTTTTGACGATTGTTTTACTGCTTTGTCTGAGACAAAAAGGAATAAGAGTATGTTGTTGGTATGTGGCTTCAAAAACCAAGTCTGCTTTACCTGTTTTCATGTATCAGTCACACCTGTTCCTTGGATTCTGTTCTCCCTCCAGCTCCCAGGTCACAGACAGAAGCTATTGCTGGAGGAGACCTTCCTCTAGTGATAAGCCACATGCACTTCTGCCCCTACAGGGACATTCCATTTACCCTCTGCCCTTCCAGTTAACAAAAGGTGTTTACAGAAGTGCAGAGGTTGAATATGCGGAAGAAGCATATCTTGTTTGGTAAGAAAATAGTGTGACTAGAAACATGGGAGAAGTAATGTGTGCATGTGTACGTGTGTGCATGCATTTGTGTTCAGATGGCTAGATAAGGGTGACTGTTTACCAAATGATTCTGTAATGTTGGCATGTAGATAATAAGCATAGGAATGGCTTTGGGAAATGTAAGCTGGCTTTTTATAAAGGCCAGCAGAGATTTTATTAGATGTGTTTAGAAGCCATTTGCCATATACTAAAAGAGTTGTCCACACCAAAAGGCCTCTAGGGAACAGGTAGTTTTCTGTTTTATTGCCCCAAGAATGAAATAGGGCTTCCCTGGTGGCTCAGCAGTGAAGAATCCATGTGCAACGAAGGAGACTCGACTTCGATCCCTGGATCGGTAGGATTCCCCTGGAGAAGGAAATGGCTACCCATTCCAGTATTCTTGCCTGGAGAATCGCATGGACAGAGGAGCCTGGCAGGCTACAGCCATGGGGTCATAAGTTGGACACAACTTCTTGACTAAATTACTTTAAAGAATGAAATAGAAATAGGCACTTCTAGCCTTTTATTTGTTTTAGCCAAATCTTTGTGGGGGAAAATCAGCTACTACTTTCTTATAAGACCCACCTTCAGGAACTCATTTTTTTCCAACATGTTTTTAGCATAATATTCTGTTCAGGCTGTGTTCTCCAAAATCTTAGTATGCTGCTAAGTCGCTTCAGTCGTGTCCGACTCTGTGCGACCCCATAGACGGCAGCCCACCAGGCTCTCCCGTCCCTGGGACTCTCCAGGCAAGAACACTGGAGTGGGTTGCTATATAGAGAAGTATTTTTCCTTACAAATCTTTTATAATTCAGACTTCCTTAATTGAAGATCGCATATGTCCTTATTTTAACACTTAGCATAGAAGCCACCTGAAGACAGAGGTGGCTGTCTTATCTTCGTTATCTTGCACTCCTCACATAGCGTGCACCCAGTTGATACCTTTTTATTGATTGAATGACTGAAGACAGACCCAAGATTCCCAATAGAAAGAGAATAAAAGCCTATTTCTGTTTACTCTTCTGCAGTGGGGAGATGACCTAAACATGATATATGATACCATTATATACATTTTGTTTGCATGATTTGACTTTATCCGTTTGTTGTTTACTTATATTCAGGACATAAATATAGGCAGTTCTTTCATGTAATATTATCATACTGAACTTGAATGAAACAGTATACTAAATAATGTGCAAAACTAACTCTGCGTTTAGCTACCAAGGGGCTTTGGCATTTTGCTTGGGTAAATTTGAGGATGGTCTGGAAGGTTCAGGCCCTGGAATGGCAGGTCTGTAGTCACCATGGTGATGTGGGTTGGAGGAGATGGATGGCTATTATGTAAAATGTCTGTTGGGTGCACTGTGCCAGCAGCAATGCTTGGTACCACCAAGGAACCCTACCAGCATAAGATACTTTCTTGGCTCAATATAGTATACCATAATGTATCTGACACGGTTAGCCAAAACACGATCATTTATCATTGCCTCTGCCAGTTACCCAGGCTAACAGAATCAAAAGCCAAATGCGGTGATCAAAAGGACAACTAGACAAGCAAAAGGCAAAAGGTGAGGAAAAAAGCCAGCCAGGGATATATGTTTTGCTTAATTATGTCTACTATTCTCTGGGATTCAGCAGTATGGAAGCCTCTGCTACCTGTGTGTATAATCCATCTTCTCCATGGGTATAGAACCAATCGTTCCTGAATCCTCCTACGTATGTCCACATCACTCACTGGGAAGCAGACAAAGGACCATCACAATGTACCAGAGTGTTAAAGTATGTAGGCTCCATTGGCAGACTGCCTGGGTTCAGATCCCTTGTTCTACCTACTAGTCAAGAAATTACTAAAGCCTCAGTGCCCTAGTTTCTACTCAAAAATTGTAGAAAGTAATAAAAATATGGATTTATAGGGTTATTGTGAGGATTACATAAGCTAATACATAATTATCACTTGGCATACTGCTATTATTGATAGTGATAGGGTCAGGGAGACTCAGTGTAAGTGGGAAACAGAGATGTGAAATGTATATGATTGGCACCTCAGTTCAGTACACAAGGGTGGATCAGGAACACAAGTTGAAAAATATATAGTGTTATTATTACTTATACCATTACTATCATTACTGATGTTTTTACCCAGGAGATCTAAAAACTATTTCTATATTCACCATGCATCCTACTTCACATAACTGAATATTCAAAGCTCTCAATTCCCAGTGTTTAAGTTTTTTAAATGTTCTCTTCTCATTTCAATTCTACTGAGAGGTGGCAATAGTCAAAAGACAGGAATCTGGTAAAAATTCCAAGTGGAAAGCACATAAAATTTTACTCTTTGAAATGCAATTGCTTTGGCATAAAAAACAAGAATCAAGCTTTAGTCCCAGGATGATATCATTTTTTAATGAATTGAAATTGCAGCTAATAGAAAGCTGAATATATAAAGATTAGTGAATATGAAAAGAAATTGTGGCATGGATTATTCATTATAGGTGTTTAGAGAGCAATAGGGACTTTTTTTTTAAACAAAGACAACTCAGAAAAATAAGTCAGGCAGTTTAAAAATGAATTCACTGCACAGCTTGATTCTGCATTCATCAATATAATGAAGTTTAAAAAAATATTTAATAGCAGAGGTATGTGGGAAGAGCCTTACCAATATAAACTGTAGTCTGTGGAGCAGGCCCTGTGGGAAGTGAATTGTTGAGATCTTATCTAACCCATGGGACAGTTCCCCTGACTCTGATTTCAACTGTTTTTTTCTTGTATTAACTAAATACACCTGTCTCTGGTGCCCCGTTCTTGCCCCTTCTGCCTGTTTTCCACTGGGACTGAAACTCTTTTCTTTCCTTTATTTCTACCTCTAATCACTGTAATTTCTTTATCAAACTCACTTTTCCTCCTGACCTATAACAACATGACCGGTGGATTTCTGACATGGGTGCTTGTAGCTGTGTTGATGGATGAGAGTGGTCAGTTCTATAGCTTCAAGCTAACTGAATAGTACGTAGTAGAGCTCACAGAGGTACCACTAGCATGGCTGGAATCAGACACCAACATACTAGTTTCCTTGTTTCTCATCTTTTCAAGCCATGGAGTCCCTGGTAATGTATACTTCTAATCAAGCAAGTCTAGTAAATGCAAAATCAAATAAATTTAGCGTGAGCTATCAAGAACATCAACATCATTTATAACTGTCACTTATCAATATTCATTCTTCTCTTCAACAATATTCCTATAGTAAGTGATGGGAGATTAAAGATTAGCTTCCTAGGTGGCAGAGATTAAAACAGGCAGGGGATGGGGGAAGATAGAAAACTAGAAATTTCTCAAAAGGAAGGTAGAAGTTAGAAGAAGATAGAGGCCATTGCAAATGGCTTCAAGAGGATTTTTCTAGTCATAAATAGATATCGGAATATCCAGAGTCAACTAAAATGTTTAGGAAAGATATTATTCAAGAATGCACAAATATAATATCACTATTTGGGTTTCTCAAAATTTATAAAATACGTAAAAATAAAAACTGCAGCTAAAGTCCATTTAAATATATAAGGTGTAAGGAAAATAGCAAGTGAAGAAAAGCACCAATAATCTTTGCTAGGTTAAGGCTAAATGTTCATCTTGATAACAAAATATTCACGGCAATTACTTGGCTTGTTCGAGAAGCAGAGCCAGAGAGAACCCAGTAATTCCTCTGTATTGTTGGTGAGAACACTGTTAATATTAATGGGAATGCAGTGGTCAAGTTCTTGGGGATTGATAATAGGGCAACTCTAGATCTTTGAGACATGTGGCTCTCAGGTCTGCTGACAAGTTAATCATGGCGCCCTGGGGTTTCTCCACTTCTTGGGGACATTCCCAGAACCCCTCCTGAGGCTTCTCAGTACTGACGAGTTGGGGAAATGAGGAGATGGGAAGACAGACTTTGTTTTTGAATTCCTCTGAGTTGAGAATCAGGCTAGAAGTAGGGATAAATGGAAGGGGAAGTAGTGGAGTAGAAGATGTCTCTTGGTCTGGGATAATTCACAGTCTCTGCACTAGTTCCAGCTGCTGAGGAGCCAACATGAATTCCGAGGAGTCTGGGTACTGCACTGATGCTCTTTTGGCTTCTAGGGGCACATGGCCCTCTGCCAGGAGGCTCTGGGGAAATTGATTATCACCGCCTAGCTAGTCCAGCTGTGCAGCCAGACATCCTTGCTGGTAGCATAGGGATTTGCCCACAAATACCATAGAGTCTAATGTGCAATGAGATACATTTAACAGGCACAGGGAGGCCCAGGAGCCTTCCTTAGATTTGTCTCCTGACTATAGTCCCTTGGGCTTATTTTAATTTTTTTACAGTATTTTCAAACTACAGTTATAGCATTGTAATTCGTTGCCTGTGTGTTCTTCAGTTGTGGTAAAAATAAAACCAGAAATAAATAATAACATAGCAATTGCTTCCAGGAAATGTATGAATTATGCTTATTATATCTTATGGCATTTCCCTAATTGGATTCTGTGTTAATAAGAGTTGGCTGAGGGAATAGCAATCAAGTGTACAGCCTTATCACTGACACTGCCTTTTCTGCATGATTTATTGCAAAAATGGTTACACAGGAAAGTGGATTCTGCCCAATGGGCAGCCTTATCAGTGGTCAAACTGTAGTTTTTCCCAGTGATTGTAAGAGGATGGATTTAGTACCAGGAATATTTATTTCAGTGTCCAACAGAAAGAAATGAATGTCTCAGACCATTCTTTTCAAAGACATCTTAGCAATGGTCTAAAAACCAATTCACAGTATTTAATCGAGTGCCTTGGTGTTTTCTGTGATACACTTTGATCCCAGCATGAACTTCTGTTCCCTTTGCAGTACTTCTGGGTTTGCTATTTTGGAAGAAAAGTGGTGAATGCTACTAAACAGTGTTTCTTAAACAGTCAAGTGGGGGTGCTGATTCAGGCAAACCTACTCCACCCCATTTCCCTTGTAGACTATTTACATCGAAAGCAATTATAACTAAATTTTAGGATTGGTTTGGAACGTTTTTTCTATATCAGTCACCTCATTCATGGGTGTCTGTACTATATTCTCTTATTAGATGTTAAGATTCTTAGGAAAGTGTGTATCTTTTTATAGCACTTTGCAGAACACTTCCCATGATCATCCTTCTCATTCATAAGCATTCATGCAGTGACTGTTTATCTACGGTGTGGTAAATGGTGGTATAAAAAATGAGATAGTTTAGATACTGTGTTGATGAAAATTGAAGTTGCTAAAAATCCAACACCTTGGCCAGACTTTCTCAGCAAATGCTGTTGACTGCCTGGGCTACGTATACGATTGTGTGTGAATCAGGTATTTGATATATACTTAGTAATATGATACATTAAGAGTAAATTTATTCTATGGTAGAAATGGTGGAGTCTCTCAACATCTGTTCCAAGCCCTTATTAGTGTATCCTTTCAACTGGCAGGAGGTAGAAAGTTACAAAGCCATTTCTCAGAATTTCCTGGATATAAGGTGGTAAGGGGCCATGGAGAAGTTTTGCTTTGCTCTCAGCTTTGGCACAAGTCCCAGGGCTCAGTCGCTAGCTGCATGAGTGTGAAGAGGCAGAGTGTGGGGTATCAGTTGTGCCCGTGAAGGACACAGTAGGTAGTGTATGATGCGGAAGCAGACCGCAGCAGCAGCTGAGCCAGCAGCTTCCTGGTCCGGTGGCTCCTGGATCCTCGTGATTTCATGCCTTCCTGTTAATGTTTGATTCCTAATTGTGGTGTGGTCCTGTGGTTATGGAACCGGAGGTGGTAGGCAGCTAATCACGGAAGAGGCAGTTGTTCTTCTGATGGCCCAGCTCTGTAGTGTGGCTTGGGAATTATTTCTGAAGGCTCAGCTGAGATGTATTTCTTCCCCCTTCCTTGGGGATGTTATAAGTCACTTAATTATCTGTCAATTAAAATAGCTGGGGAGATGCTGTTCTCTTGAAATTTACCATGACCAGTATGCCATTGGACCATCTCTTATCTCTAAAAAGTTCCAGAGTTAATTCACGAGCCATTGTATTACTTCATGTAAAATAACAGAAGAACCACTAGACATGTCCCAGACATAATTGTAACTGGGTCTTTTCAAACCTGCTGCAGAATGTTTACACATACCTCATATTCTTCCTGTCATCGATGAGTCACACCGGTATTATCCCCAGGGCCATTAACTTGACTTATAAAATATGTCCCTTGAACTGTGCTTTGAAGCCCAACAAAATCGAGTTGTTTGAGCTAGAAAAGCAAGAGCAGGCAGAAGTACAGAATCTCCACAGGAAATGTTTTGCCTCCAGGGTCCTGTCATTCAAACTAGAGATTGAAAATACCAATATTCTAGCGGATGTCTAAGGCTGCTTATTTCTATGGGGTAAGGCATAATGTTAATCAGAGGTCAAAGCAGTGAGTTCTTTTGGCAGGTGAGCCATTTAGCTTTACTCTCTCTTATGGCCTCAGCCTTTGCTCTGTTGCCCTGCCTGTTCATGCTGCCCATCTTTGAGAAGAGAAAGGGAGAGGTGGAAAGGTGGCAAAACATACTTTCTCAAGATGCTTTAGGGATGATGGGTCAACAGCATAATTTTCATACCCGAGGGAGTGTACATTTCAGTTTGTCTCCAGAGAGAGGAGAGAAATGCCATTTGTTAAGTAACTGTGAGCCTTGCTAAGCTGAAAAGACAGGCAAAAGAAAAAGTCTTTGCCTTGGAAGAGAAGTTTTATCATCAGGAAAATGGCAAGTATTGATTAGGGTGGAAGAGTGACAGAAAAACCTTGAGTATATAGGAGAATTTAGTTCACAAGAGAACAGCAGTTTAAAAAGGATCAAAGAATTGGATGGAGCAAAGATGGCCAAGGGAAAGGGGGATACCGTGCTGCTTAAGGATGACATTCAGCTATGAATAATCCTTTCAAAAAGTGGCTTAAATGGACAAAGGTTTGATCTCTCGTGTTAAAAAAAAGTCTGGAAGTAGACAGACGGAATGGCATGGTGATTCTAGAATGTTGTCATGAGCCCAGTTTCCTTCTGTTTCTGTAATCCATTTTCTAAACACATGGCTTCCATTCTCAAAGTTAACTCCAGATAGCTGCTGGAGTTCTAGATATTACCTCTGCATTCCAGCCAGCAGGAAAGGCAGGGGAACCTTCCTTCCCGGAAGCCCATACAGTACTTCCTCTTATATTTCATTGGTCAGAATTTAGTCACATGACCTTAATTACTTGAAAGGGAGGCTGGGAAATTCAGACTGTTTCGTCAAGCAGCGATATGCCTAGCTATTGGTGGAGTTCTGTTACTAAGGAAGAAGGAGAAAGTGACTATTTGGAAGGCAGTTCATGATCTCCACCACAGAGGCTGAGCCAGACAGATCTTAGAGACTGTGCTGTTGTTGATTGTGGCTGTTTGGCTTCAAGCAAAGGCCCTTTTCTCTACTACCACAAATGGAGTTTCTTATCTTTACTTCTGGGTCATCCAAGAAGCTGAGGCAGTTTCTAGAGAAGACTGCCAAGAATGGTTGAGCCTCTTTTATCTGTCTGTTATAGAGTTGAATTGATTGAAACAACAGCAGGTGGGATGGGAATTCTTTGGTGAAGTGCCTGTGAAGCTTGTCTGATTCATGCCCTGCACTATCTGAAGCTCTGGAGAGATTCTAAGAAGAGGGAACAGAGCAGGAAGCTTTTGAGGTCACAGTCATGGGTGACTGTATCAAGGTGTTTTTAGAATCCCAAACCTGACTAAAATCAGCTATAGAAACCCCACATTATGATGTTTTGTTTGTCCCAAACAGTTTAAGAAAAAAAGACCAACATTTGCAAATCAGTTTAATATGTGTATATTTGAAGATTCAGGCCATTTGGCAATATCCTTCCTGCATCCTGCATGTTGACACCCTCCTGGGGCTGAGTGGGGTGGCCTTCTATAGATGGGCCCTATAGATGGGGCCCACATCTGCTACCTTCAACCATTCACACAGGTCTGACCTCTTATGTCTGGCCCACTTTTCACCCATTTTTGTGACCTACTGGGCACCAGTGGCATCTATGCTTGTACCCCTTGTTAAGGATGGCTCAGGAGGTAGCCAGTGCATAGGGGTAAGGTAAGGGTGCATGGTGATGCTATCTGAGTGGGAAGCATGAGTGGAGGGCTCCTAACCTGGAGACTTGGGACAGGATATAAGTGGGAGCTGGGGTCCTACAAGGAGGACCTGAGGCTCAGGCCCTAGCAGGACTCCAGGGGCCATCTGTGGGAAGACACATCTTTGCACCTCCGAGTATCTGGTACCTCAGGACTCTGCTTGAATGGGGTTGAGTTGAAGCCATGGCTTACAAAGCGAGAGCCAGGATGTGACCATGGATTATCACCATGCTGTTCCAGCACAGGTGCGGTGAACGCCCATGGTGTTTTAAGTGATAGCCAGCTAGTGTAGTTTTTTCAGGGTAGTAGTTCTAACAGATGGTGCTGTTTGAAATTCTTCCTTATAATCTCCAGGAATGACTCTGTAACCTACTTAGGAGGCTTATTTGAGTGGCTCTCCACCTGGGTCCACGTTCCAACTGGTTGGCAATCTGTTTGTCGACATTACTGTCTGTACTGGACATTAAATATTGTTTTTAAAAAGATAATGTACAACTGCTTCCCAAGCCATCAACCATTGTCCCAACACAGTACTCTATAGGCCTGTGTATTTTTGCACCCCCCCAATTTACTTGAAAACCACTTTGATTTTAATGTGCAAAAGACAAAGAAGAAAGAACCCTCAAAAAGCTATAGGATTCAGATACTTCTTATTTATTAAAAGAGATGTTATGATCCTTCAAATAATACTGGACTGAATAAGGGAATATCATTTTCATCATTTGAAGCTTTTGTTTAGAAACCATGTTTATAAGTTTTATAAGGCACTTACTCACCTTCTCCTAGCCCAGTAAGTCATTCGATTGGTATTTGCATCCTTGGACTTTTACTTGAATTGAAACCCTTGAGCTCTACCTTAGACAGTAAATGTCAGTCATTTAAAGTGGCATGATTCTAATCTCTTAATCTGCTCTACTGCTGAATGCTGCAAATAGGAAAAAAGGAAAAGAAAAGCTATTTGCTACCTTGAGAAACATATGTGATTTCAGTTTGATTTTCCTTAGATGTGAGATGTGTGAGTTCTAATTTTAGTCATTTTAACTGGGAAAGCCTCAACATTTTAATTAGCAATAGTGACATAAATTACATCAGTTTTATTTCAGCTTTTTGTGTTTTAATTTTCCTTAGGTGGATTCAATTGATATAAAAACACAAGTGCAGTAATTCCCTCAGCTTAATTAATGTTAATTTTTCTAGCACTTGAAATCAGATGCATTCAGTGTTTGAGTCACAGAGTATCGAGCTACTACCCGCATATGAGAAAAATAGCGATTTGCTTTTTACTTTGCATTCAGTTCAGTTCAGTTCAGTCACTCAGTCGTGTCCGACTCTTTGCAACCCCATGAATCGCAGCACACCAGGCCTCCCTGTCCTTCACCAACTCCTGGAGTTCACTCAGACTCATGTCCATTGAGTCGGTGATGCCATCCAGCCATCTCATCCTCTGTCGTCCCCTTCTCCTCCTGCCCCCAATCCCTCCCAGCATCAGAGTCTTTTCCAATGAGTCAACTCTTTGCATGAGGTGGCCAAAGTACTGGAGTTTTAGCTTTAGCATCATTCCTTCCAAAGAAGTCCCAGGGCTAATCTCCTTCAGAATGGACTGGTTAGATCTTGCAATCCAAGGGACTCTCAAGAGTCTTCTCCAACACCACAGTTCAAAAAGCATCAATTCTTCCGTGCTCAGCTTTCTTCATAGTCCAACTCTCACATCCATACATGACCACTGGAAAAATCATAGCCTTGACTAGACAGACCTTAGTTGGCAAAGTAATGTCTCTGCTATTGAATAGGCTATCTAGGTTGGTCATAACTTTTGTATTAAAAAGCAGTTTACTTTTCACTATTTCCTATTGTGCTGTGCTCCTCTCTACAACTTTCTTTGCCGTTGTTCTAAATTATGTCTGACTCTTTGCGGCCCCATGGATTACAGCATGCCGGGCTTCCCTATCCTTCACTCTCTCCCCAGAATTTTGCTCAAACTTATGTCCACTGACTCAGTGATGCCATCCAACCATCTTGTCCTCTGTTGCCCCCTTCTCCTCCTGTCCTCTTTCTTTCCCAGCATCAGAGTCTTTTCCAATGATCAGTTCTTCACATTAGGTAGTCAAATATTGGAACTTCAGCTTCAGTCCTTCTAAGGAACATTCAGGGTTGATTTGCTTTAGGATTGACTGGTTTGATCTCCTTGCAGTCCAAAGGACTCTCAAGAGTCTTCTCTAGTACCATAGTTCAAAAGCATCAGTTCTTTGGCACTCAGTGTTCTTTATGGTCCAACTCTCACATCCATACATGACTACTGGAAAAACCATAGCTTTGACTAGATGGACCTTTGTTGGCAACATGATGTCTCTGCTTTTTAATATACTGTCTAGGTTGGTCATAGCTTTTCTTTCTAGGAGTAAATGTCTTTTTAATTTCGTGGCTGCAGTCACCATCCACAGTGAGGAGTACAAGAAAATAAATTCTGAGCTATTTGATTTTAAACTTGCTTTGTAGTATTAGATTTTAGTTTAGTATTTTCTATATAGTTTGGATAAGTGCTTCCATGAAGATACCCTTTCATATCTACTTTGCAACTAATACCACTTGGAACATTTCTTCTAATGATTTCTAAATTTGAATCCTCAGTTCAGTTCAGTTCAGTCACTCAGTCATGTCCGACTCTTTGCGACCCCATGAATCGCAGCACACCAGGCCTCCCTGTCCATCACCAACTCCCGGAGTTCACTGAGACTCACGTCCATCAAGTCAGTGATGTCATCTAGCCATCTCATCCTCTGTCGTCCCCTTCTCCTCCTGCCCCCAATCCTTCCCAGCATCAGAGTCTTTTCCAGTGAGTCAGCTCTTCGCGTGAGGTGGCCAAAGTATTGGAGTTTCAGCTTCAGCATTAGTCCTTCCAATGAACAACCAGGACTGATCTCCTTTCGAATGGACTGGTTGGAACTCCATGCAGTCCAGGGGACTCTCAAGAGTCTTTTCCAACACCACAGTTCAAAAGCATCAATTCTTCAGCGCTCAGCTTTCTTCACAGTCCAACTCTCACATTCATACATGACCACTGGAAAAACCATAGCCTTGACTAGACAGACCTTTGTTGGCAAAGTAATGTCTCTGCTTTTGAATATGCTATCTAGGTTGGTCATAACTTTCCTTTCAAGGAGTAAGCGTCTTTTAATTTCATGGCTTCAATCACCATCTGCAGTGATTTTGGAGCCCCCCAAAATAAAGTCTGACACTTTCCACTGTTTCCCCAACTATTTGCCATGAAGTGATGGGACCAGATGCCATGATCTTAGTTTTCTGAATGTTGAGCTTTAAGTCAACTTTTTCACTCTCTTCTTTCACTTTCATTTGATTTCTAGCAAAATAGAATTAGAGATTCTGTTTTCAGAGAATGTTTGTGTATGGGATTTCTTTCCATTCCTGTTTATGTTAGGGTGCTGAGGCTAAGATCAACATTGTCTATTTCCTGTACATTTTGCCTTTCAAATGTATATTGAGTTGTTAAAGTAACACAAGTTCCTGAAAGCTCTCCCGTCCCTCTTCCCTCCCTCCCTCTCTCGTAAAATAGACACAAGCTGGAGAAAAAATAAAGAACAAATACCCTAAAGTTCCACGAAGGTCATTGCATTGGAAATTGAATTTGAGAAGTTGAGCTTACCATTGTCTCATGAGAATTCTCATCTCTAATATGTATATAACTGTTTCATCAAGGAATGTGTCATAGATCAGTTAGGCTGTTTCTAATTTTCTTGCTGTTGAGACTAATGCTATGTGGAATGCCATTGTGTAGAAACCATTTCCATATTTAAGTTTTTTTAAAAATTGGAATTCCAGAGGTAGATTTACTCATTCAAGGAGTATATTTCATTTAGTTTTACAATGCAGGAAGCACATACATTTTTTTAAAAATACTCTGCTTTTCTTTTGTGTTTGGTGCATCAGATGAGAAGCTGGGAGGAGAAACACTTGGAAAGGAGGAAAGAATGATAAGAATTTGCAGCTTTGCTACCTAGGTCTTGTTTGCTAACTGAAAAGGATTTGTCAGCAGAAGGGGACAACAAATTCAAACCAGCCTGCCCCCCATCTGTGTTTTTTCCTATTGGTCCTGATGGCCAAGAGACACTACCAAGCCTTCTGAGGTTTTACTGAGACGAGGCAAATTAACAAACACTTGAGCGCTTACTATATACTTTGAAGAACACTTGGGTATGTTGCTCAGCAAAATAGATGGACAGTGGTCTGAAACCTGCCCACTTAATTTGAAAGGCAGTTCTTAATCTTGTGAGCTGATTGTGATTACTCTAATCAGGAGGGGACACTGGGTCTAGATGACAGTTCTTTGGAGTGTTGAGTCATGGTGAGTTTTCACTCTATGATCTGGCACCTTGATGGCTTTTGGTCTTCTCTCCTCTGTTCCACTTGTTCCTATATGGAGGCTGAACTACAGAGTGTGCACAGACTTATTCCCTGGGGTCTATCAATTCTTGAGTTCCTTAGGAAATGATACTGGATTAAATAAGTGAAAATACAACTTCTTTGTGCGTGTATATGTGTGTATGAAGGAGAATTAAAGAAGATTTCTGATGTTGAAAAGCAGCTTTCATACTTAAGATTGAGAACCATCTCTCCACACTGTGGGCAGAAGAGGTGGAAGAGGTGGAGGAAGAAATGATAGTCTGTGGACCTCACAGCTCTTGGGGAGGTGAGACCACGCAGCTGTGTTAATTCTGCTCCACACTGTGCAGTTGGCTTGTCTTCAGTGGGTTTCATTTTAGGTCATCAAGGTGGGTGGATGCTACCAGGCGAGTGGCTAGCTTCAGGAGGACACCTAGCTCTCTAGATTTGTGCTTTCTATTGATTTTGGTGTCTGAACATTTCCATTTATTTCTAGATAATGTCTGCATTTAAACATTTAAAAATATTTTATCCAGCATATTTTGCTTTTTTTTCACCAAAAGAAGTACTATCAATACTGTTGTAAGAGAACAGTCGTCCTTTCCAATATGGCTGGCAATAAAATATACAATCTGTTCTCTGTACAGCAGTCATGGTGAGGTGATCTTTTAAGATATAAATCAGATCTCATCAGTCCCCTGCTTTAAACCTCCATGGCCTGTCATTGCTCTTAGATTAAAAGCAAAACTCCTTATCATCATCTGCAAATGTCTGCATGATCTAGCTCCTACTGATTGCATCTCCTAGTCTCTCCTCCTGCTCACTGACTTCCAACCACATTAGCCTTCTCTGTTTCTTCAACGAGCCAGCCTCATTCCCGCTGGGGGCCTTTGAGCTAGGCCCCCAGTTCATTTCCTCTACTTGGCTACCCTTGGACATGCTGGCTCTTGGCATCATTCAGGTCAGCTCAACTGTCCTCTGAAGAGATAACTTTGCAGACTCCCCTGCTGAGAATGGCATGTTTGCCCTCACCCAGCCACTGCTACATCACTCCGTCTGCCTGAAATAATTTTGTCTATTTGTTCGCATGCTTACAGTCTAGAATGTGAGCTCTATGGGCGCAGGGACCTCCTTTTAGATCATTGTTTCAAGCCCAGGACTACAACAGTGCCAAAAAATGCATGTTTATGGGATGAATTAATGAATTAAATAGTCTACATCATGGGATTCCTGAAGTTGGTAGAATACTATTATTTAAATGTTATCATTACACTGGGATATAGAAAAAATGAATATTTAGCATTAAAAAATAAGCAATGCTTTATAAGGACTCATTAAAATTATGGAATGTTAGAACACAGAAGGGTGTTTGTCTCCTTTAACTCAGACTCTTTTATTTTACAGATAAAACTAAGACTCTGAGATTCGGGAGTGGCTCAGATATCAGTGGGGGTGCGGTCAGGTGATACATCTCCTGTCCCATACTTCGTGAGTGTAGCCGAATATCTCACCATGAGTCATGGTTACTATCTGGTGGAGTGGGCACAGCAATGAATATTAGGAGAGCAATTTGGCCTAGATTTTGTGAAACCATGGGAAATGGATTGAACAAATTTTCCTGTCATTTCCTGAAGAGGTAGTAAATCATGATACTTTAAGAACTTAGGAAACAGTGTCTGACTGCTGTTCTGAAATTCTGCAAGGTGAATATAGAGAGAAAATTGTAGCTTTCCTTTCTGCCTGTAGCTTTCTGAATGTCAACAGATTACTTTCTTCAGCTTGTGTTAGAATGTCAGGAGCAGGATCCACGCCTTCTCACATACTCTGTACTGTCAGAGTCACTCAGCACAAGGAGGGGGTCTTAGGTGAATTTCCCTTTGCAAGACTAGGAATGAGACAAATGAAAAAGATGATTCATCGTTTCTATGACCTTGACAAAAAGGAAAAAAAAATCATCCTGGCAAATTCGGAAGTCTATTATAAACGTGCATGTTGCATATGTATTCTTTACTTCTTTGTACTCGTAAGATTTTAGAACCTGGAAGAAAAGGAAAAGTGAGAAAACAGTAGTCATAAATGTAAAGTTCTTAATTAAACCAATAGGTTTTATATTTTACTCAGTGAATATAAGCTTGTCTCTTTTGGTAAAGAAAACAGGTTTGTTAGGAGACAATGAATCTATTTCAGAATATTTCAGTGGTTTTATTCATATAGAAATTTGGATTATCCTGGAAACCAATTTGTTAGTATGTTTCAAGATTTTGAGCCTGTATATTCCCTTGGCTCAATAATTGAACTTTTAGAAATTTATCCTGTCTTAAGAATCTAGCCTAGAGAAAAATCTAAAATGCAGTCATTTTTACAAAAAGATGTTCATAACAATAATACTTATAATAAAAAAACTGGACATTACCTAGTACTCAAATATAAGTGCAGTTTGTGGCAGGCCTATTTGATATATTTTATGCAACTGTTTAATAAATTAAATATTTAAAAATTTTAAAGTGATGATGGCATTGTACACAAAACTATATATATATATAAACACCTTTACAGAAGAATATATATATCCTTTTATATAATATATATGTATATATAATTTTTTCTTACCTAAATAGCTCCTCTTAAAGAGAAAATCTTTAGCCAGAAATTATGGCAAATTAAAATTTAATAAATTAATTTTTGTGTGTGTTTAGACTATCTCTTGTGTTGCTTTTGCTATAAACCTGAATTAGTTGATGGAAGGTGGAAGGACTCTTGCATAAAGACTTCATTGGGCAGATTAGAGGATAGAGTGCCCAAGAATTGTTTTATAGAAAGAGTTATTGCTGGAAAATCAGAAGAACTCTGTTCTTAGAGTGGTTCTTTCGTGTGGTCACATCTTTTCCTAATTTTCCTCTGTAAGAAATTGGTGCCTGGTTCAGGAAGGGCATGATATGGATGGGGTTGGCCAAAACTTTGCTTGAGTTTTTCCATAACAACTTATGGTATATTTACTTTGTAACAGTAAATTTACGATGACCAGGAAAAGTCAAGAACCAAAACTAGTGAGTGGAGATCTCTATTGTTACTGACTTAAGTATAAACTAAGATGCCCCAAGCAAAGCTCACAGTCCAAAGCAACCCCCTCACTATATCCTTCTGGGGAAGACTGGCAGCAAGACAGTGGGTATGGGGAGGATCATTGTTAATGAAGTAGAGTTAGATAAGAGTCTCTTTATATACTTCTAACCCTGTGGCTCAGTGGATAAAGAATCCACCTGCCAATGCAGGAGACACTGGAGACTCAGGTTCAGTCCCTGAGTTTCGAAGATCACCTGGAGGAGGAAATAGCAACCCACTCCAGTATTCTTGCCTGGAAAATCCCATGGACAGAGGAGCCTGGTGGGCTATAGTTCATAGGGTTGCAAAGAGTTGGACACAACTGAGCACGCATGCAATAGAATAACCTTCACACTTTTATACTATTCATTAAGGAATGACAATATAATGAATCAGTCAGAAGCATTGGCTTCAGAATCACTGGACTCAATGATTGCCAGTTTCTAACATGTGATCTTGGGCAAGTCACCTCTTAATTTTTTTCATCTGTAAGATGAGAATAATAATGGTTCAAAAAAGAAAAATACCATCTTAAGTGTTTGAATCAGAGGGAATTTAATTGATTAGATGAAGGAGGAGCTGAGAAGCCAAGTGGGGTCACTAAACAACCCACCGGGTATCCTGCACTGCAGGCAGATTCTTTACTTCAGAGCCACCAGGGAAGCCCCAGTATTAGCAACAGCAGGGAGCATCTATGAACCCTAACCTGGAGGGCAACCTACTGGACTGTGTTACTGAAGTCCAGGGGTTGAGGTCACCTTTGCTGCTAAGTCTGCTGCTAAGTCGCTTCAGTCATGTCCGACTCTGTGCGGCCCCATGGACTGCAGCCCACCAGGCTTCTCCGTCCATGGGATTCGCCAGGCAAGAACACTGGGGTGGGTTGCCATTTCCTTCTCCAATGCATGAAAGTGGAAAGTGAAAGTGAAGTCGCTCAGTCATGTCCGACTCCCAGCGACCCCATGGACTGCAGCCTACCAGGCTCCTCCATCCATGGGATTCTCCAGGCAATAGTACTGGAGTGGGGTGCCATTGCCTTCTCCAAAGGTCACCTTTAGGAAGTTGTAATTATGGTGGAGTTGGAGACATGGAGGAAATCTCGGGTGACTCTGCATAAAGCACAGAGAGAGACAAGAAATACACTGGCTTTCCTCTCTTCCACTCCTGTAGCCAAGCACAGCTAGATGGTGTACAGGGGAACCTGCATCACTTGCTCTGTAATACAGAGCTGAGTGGGGGAAGGGCAAGGAATAGCCCTAAAAGGGGCACAAATTCCTCTTTCAGAAATACAGGAGGTATGGTGTCTGCAGCTTTTAGAACTGCACCAGGCATACATGTGCCCAATAAACACTGCATTATCATCATCCCCAGTGAATATATTTTATACATTGGAGCCAGGCAGTTATTTCTGGGATACTGTCCTCTTTTCTAGGCTCTTCCACAGACAGATTGCTAGTTATTTCAGCATTTTCAGTGTCTGGTTAGGGAGAAGCACTCCATGTGCCTCTGTCAGTCTCCTGTTTCAATCTACCCTGTGCTGAGTTCAGGCAAAGTGATCAAACCATACTCACAGACAACCAGAACTGAGCCATAGTCAGTTTCAAAGAATCTGAGCAATCCTGAGAACTTGCTATGCATTCATTCATAATAACCCTATGGAGAGATCTTTGCAAATTAACTTTAAAAATGAATGATTTTCTCATATATTCTATCTAATCCCTTTGGCTTGAGTTTAGCTGTATTCTGCAAAATTGAAATAAGACATATTTATTTCTTTTTGGTGTTTGCCATACTTTGACTTTAAATTTAATGAATTTAAGGGAGCCAGAAGTCTGACAAGATGCCTTAACAGGCCCACCAGGAAGACTCATATAGCTGCTTCCTTGAAGCATAGACATAAAATTAAAAAAAAAAAAAAACATCAGGATAAATCTCCAGGCTTTGTCAAAGTGCCCTCTTGAGTTGCTCTCTGTTTGAATACACAGTATTTATTGTAGCACTTTGCTAAGTCCTGGGAACTTCTCTCCTAAGAGATTTTTATCAGTATGAAGAACAGCAGCTTTTCTAGGTTTTAAAGTATTGTTAGTCTTTTTCACATTGGCTTTCCAATTATGCTAATTCTCAGAAAGAACGTTTATTGATCTCAAGGAGTTAAGGGTTGTCTGTTTTTCTCCAGTGCTGTATCCTTCATGTTTAAGACCAGGTCTCAAGTAAATGATGATAAAGTGTAATGACAGCTATCAGCTTTTGAGTGCTTTCTCCATGTCACTTACTGTTCGCTTTGGGCTCACTCTGTCATTTTAATGTGATGTTAGGACTTGAAATGTCCCCATGAGACAGGTATTCATTTTAAAGACTGAGAAACTGAGGCTTAGAAATCAAATCTTCCACACATTCACGTTGCTGCACTGCCAGATTCACACTCTGAATCACTATGTGGTAGTGTTAGCACATTAGTGTGAATGTGAAACAATAAAGCGGAAATAGACAGGAAAAGGAATTAGCATGAAACAAAATGCTTGAGGGCCTCAGAAGTATGGATTACTAAAATCTCAAAGCAGGAAATGAACTTAAAGAACAACTAGTTTAGTTTCTCCTTTTTACCGCTTAAGAAAACTAATCTCCAGGAAAACAAAGGAGCCTTTTGATAGCGAAGAAAACTAATCCTTGAGTATCAAGTCTCACCTATTTCCTCTGTCTTCCAGGAACAACAGAGTTATGGCCATAACCATGCTGTTCACAAGCAGAAGTGAACATGATCCTGATCCTTTACTATGTTCCAAAGAAGCAAACATCTTCTTGTGGCTTGAAGATGTATTGATTGCATTTGCTTTGTGTGCTAGACTTAGGAAAACAGGTCTCTAAAGGAGAAATTAAGGTCTGTGGGATCCATGAGTGGTTGCTTGCTGCTCTTCTCTGCCTCTAAATTCACATTGATCAAACTTCGTGTGAGGTACAAGGCTGATGGGTCTGTGTTTGCTTGGAGAATTTATTACCTCCATACTGTATATTCCCAGCATTTTTCAAGCTGGTGCCTAGTTCTGAGTTGCACACGTCTTCATTGGTACTACCCTTTTAAGCTTAGCTTTGGCCTTGGCTCTCTTCACTTTCTTTCTTTAAAAGAGATGGTGCTCTTTTAGAGACAAGGCATTTGCAGATCACTGATTTTGCTTCATCAAGTCTCTGTGTATGTGAATCTTCTTTCCGTTTTAAGTATTAACATGGTAACAAGGATGGAAGTTGCTGTATTCTGAATCTTTAAATGTCTTTGACTTTTGGTTCTCCTAAGGATCTCTCCTAAGGACTTCCCTCGTGGCTCAGACGGTAAAGCGTCTGCCTACCATGTGGGAGACCCAGGTTCGATCCCTGGGTTGGGAAGATCCCCTGGAGAAGGAAACGGCAACCCACTCCAATACTCTTGCCTGGAAAATCCCGTGGACGGAGGAGCTTGGTAGGCTATAGTCCATAGGGTCGCAAAGAGTTGGACACGACTAAGCGTCTTCACTCACTCACTCAAGGATCTTTCAGGAATTGTAACCCTGATGCCCATGGTGGTGAGTTACTGATAGAGGTGAGGCAGAGGGTAGAAGAAGTATGTGTATGCGTGTGTGGTGAGCACCCTGCACCTGAAGGGAATCACAGCTGCAGGAGCTCTTCCTTACTCTTTGAGCTCTATCTCAGTCACAGAGCATCTTTCAGAATCCAGCAGCAGTCACTTCTGGGACATGGAATGACCCCTGTCACTGTGGTGTGGATGGGAACCAGAAAGGCAGCAGGAGAGGCCCCGTGCTAGAGACAGGAGACCAGACACCTGCCAGCTTGGGAATACGTGCTGGGCCAGAGCACTTGACTACTTTAAGCCCAGGTTACTCTCTGGTAAAGTGATAGGAATTCAATGGTCTTTGTGGCTCTAGAATTTTATTTTTAGTGTTCTTTAGAGCATGGTCATGAGTTCAGCAGGAAAAAAAAAAAACTTATTTCCATTCAGAACGGTTTCACAATGGTGCTCTGACTCACTAGATGGTCAATCATAATGAAATGGGAGCCCGACTTCCCCTCAGTTTTGCATTTCTCGTGCTTTCCAGTGTACTTGTGAGGCTGAAACAGCCCTCTAGAGAGTACTCCCACATCTATTTACTAACTGGCTGGTAACAGAAGTATAGAATAAGAACTCAGAGACATGTATAAGACTGGAAAATAATTCTTTCTTCTTTCTGCTGCTGCTGCTAAGTTGCTTCAGTCGTGTCCGACTCTGTACAACCCCATATACGGGAGCCCACTAGGCTCCTCTGTCCCTGGGATTCTCCAGGCAAGAATACTGGAGTGGGTTGCCATTTCCTTCTCCAATGCATGAAAGTGAAAAGTGAAAGTGAAGTCGCTCAGTCGTGTCCGACTCTTAGCAACCCCATGGACTGCAGCCTACCAGGCTCCTCTGTCCATGGGATTTTCCAGGCAAGAGTACTGGAGTGGGTTGCCATTGCCTTCTCCATTCTTCTTTCTATTATACAGAAAAACAAAGGATGGTATTTGTGCATCTGTGGCCCTTTCTGTGGGCAAATACTTGTCCATATTATTATCATTTGTTTTTTGTACATAATTAGGTGTTCCACCTCTTCTCTGAACTTTGTAACTTTTCATTATACTTCTTATCTAGAATAATCAGAAAACCTCACTTAAATGCAAAACCTTACTTCATCTGCAAAATTTATTTGGTCAGAACCTGGACTTGGCTGCCTATGAGGCTATCTTTGAGTTACATGTTTGCTTTTTTATTTTCTTACATGATGTAACTGCTTTATGGAAGCACATAATGGGCCTGTGTTCTGTTCTCTTCCTCCTCAATAACTCAGGAAAGATGGCTATTATGATTTCCTGGAGAGGTGGGAGGATTAAAGCCTCCCCACGTGCTAGTCGTGGCTGGAAGGAGAAACCATTGTGCAAGGGAACCGTCTGAGTCTGGAGATAAAATTCCCATTATAACCTCTTTAAGTATTTCTTCGTTTAAATGGGGTGGAGGAGATTATCCTCTTCACAAATGTAATATCTTTCTTTCTGAGCCAAGTGAAATGTGCTGTTTCTTTCCTCTAGATTAGAAAAAATAATAGGATGCTCTTTACCTTCTTTCATTTTGTTAGACAACTAATAATTCAGACTCCTTTTTGTTTAGCTTATGCAGTGTATGGAAAGGCACAATAAACAGGGATTCCCAGAGCACAGTACTGAGGGCATGCACCCCTCTCTGGCTTTCTTCAGGAGCTCACTGGCAGCCTCAGCAAGGCTCTGTGCCAGCTCTTCGCTCATTCCAAAGCCACATGCACATTGATAAAATCTTTGGTGGTTTGGGCTGGTTTATAATCTGTGTTACTGAGGTTTAGTTCAAGGCCTTTAGGGCAGAGATCTCCTGTGAGCTGAAATAAAAAGGTCTGATTTGGAAGAGGTTCGATCCTGACAAATGGAAGTGGCACATTTCCAAGTGTACATGCTGAGTTGCCTTAGAACACATCCACCCAGATCCAAGTGTACATGCTGAGTTGCCTTAGAACACATCCACCCAGATCCAAGTGTACATGCTGAGTTGCCTTAGAACACATCCACCCAGATCCAAGTGTACATGCTGAGTTGCCTTAGAACACATCCACCCAGATCCAAGTGTACATGCTAAGTTGCCTTAGAACACATCCACCCAGATCCAAGTGTACATGCTGAGTTGCCTTAGAACACATCCACCCAGATCCAAGTGTACATGCTGAGTTGCCTTAGAACACATCCACCCAGATCCAAGTGTACATGCTGAGTTGCCTTAGAACACATCCACCCAGATCCAAGTGTACATGCTGAGTTGCCTTAGAACACATCCACCCAGATCCAAGTGTACATGCTGAGTTGCCTTAGAACACATCCACCCAGATCCAAGTGTACATGCTGAGATTGCATGCTTTGCCTTAGAACACATCCACCCAGATCCAAGTGTACATGCTAAGTTGCCTTAGAACACATCCACCCAGATCCAAGTGTACATGCTGAGTTGCCTTAGAACACATCCACCCGGAACACAGACATGCATTAAGTGTACAGCTTTGCCTTAGAGAAGGCCTGTTGCCTTAGAACACATCCACCCGGAACACAGACATGCATTAAGCAGCTTTGTAGAAGGCCTGTGCCGAGCACAAGTGGGGATTGAAGGCAGATGACTACCATGAGATACTGGCCTTCAAAAAGCACTTCTCAAGTTAGAAAGAAATAAGCCAAAGAAGCACAAAGAATATCATTCAGTCTAAACACAACGTCTTGTATGTGAGATGGTACAAGACCCACAGAAATGTAGAAGAGATTTTTTTTCCCAGATGGAGGACTCAGGTTTAGAAATATCAGACAAGCCAAATTATAGACATCCTGGATACTTGTGATGCTAAAGAGAGCAGACTTACTTGACAGATGTCATTTTTTTTGACCACTCAGACTCAACCCCCTTCCAGGGTAGGTTGTCTTCCTGTTGTCTGTCATGTACAACCTTGGCAGAAGGCTGTTCTTACCTCTCTGCCTCTGACAACCAGATGCTAAGTTGTCACCTTGGCTCAGGGAGTTAGGTTCTCCTTCTGGGAGTCACTCTGGAGCAAGTGGGTCAATATTAGGGGACTATTAGAATTGACTCATTGTGTCTGTGGGGATGCTCATTGATTTTCAGTGGCAGCATTGTGCTAGTCATTATTTCTGCTCTGATATACCCAACTAAATACAGAGTTCCAAAGAACAGCACGGAGAGATAAGAAAGCCTTCATAAGTGAACAATGAAAAGAAATAGAGGAAAACAATAAAATGGAAAGACTAGAGATCGCTTCAAGAAAATTAGAGATACCAAGGGAATGTTTCATGCAAAGAAGGGCACAATAAAGGACAGAAATGGCAAGGACCTAACAAAAGCAGAAGAGATTAAGAAGAGGTGGCGAGAATATACAGAAGAACTATACAAAGAATGTCTTAATGACCCAGATAACCACAAAGGTGTGGTCACTCACCTAGAGCCAGACATCCTGGAATGTGAAGTCAAGTGGACCTTAGGAAGCATTACTACAAGCAAAGCTACTGGAGGTGATGTCATTCCAGATGAGCTATTTAAAATCCTAAAAGATGGTGCTGTTAAAGTGCTGTACTGAGTATGCCAGCAAATTTGGAAAACTCAGCAGTGGACTGGAATAGGTCAGTTTTCACTCCAATCCCACAGAAGGGTAATATCAAAGAATGTTCAAACTATCACACAATTATTTTCATTCCAGTTGCTAGTAAGGTAATGCTCAAAATTCTCCAGGCTAGGCTTCAACAGTACATGAACTGAGAACTTCCAGATGTTCAAGCTGGATTTAGAAAAGGCAGAGGAACCAGAGATCAAATTACCAATATCTTTTGGATCATAGAAAAAGCAAGGGAATTTCAGAAAAACATCTGCTTCATTGACTATACTAAAGCGTTTGACTGTGTGGATCACAACAAACTGTGGAAGAGGGGAATACCAGACCACCTTACATGCCTCCTGAGAAACCTGTATACAGGTCAAGAAGCAACAGTTAGAACTGGACATGGAACAATGGACTGGTTCAAAATTGAGAAAAGAGTACATCAAGGCTATATATTGTCACCCTGATTATTTAACTTATATGCAGAATACATCATGCAAAATGCTGGGCTGGAAGAATCACAAGCTGGAATCAAGATTGCCAGGAGAAATAGCAATAACCTCAGATATGCAGGTGACACCACCCTTATGGCAGAAAGTGAAGAGAAACTAAAGAACTTCTTGATGAAGGTGAAAGGGGAGAGTGGAAAAGCTGGCTTAAGACTCAACATTCAAAAGACTAAGATCGTGGCATCTGGCCCCATCATGGCAAATAGATGGGGAAAAAATGGCAACAGTGACAGACTGTATTTTTGGGGGCTCCAAAATCACTGCAGATGTTGACTGTAGCCATGAAACTAAAAGACACTTGCTCCTTAGAAGAAAAGCTTTGACAAACCTAAATAACATATTAAAAAGCAGAGACATTACTTTGCCAACAAAATTCCGTGTAGTCAAAGCTATGTTTTCTCCAATAGTCTTGTGTGGATGTGAGAGTTGGGCCATAAAGAAGGCTGAGTGCTGAAGAATTGATGCTTTGTAAACTACGGTGTTGGAGAAGACTCTTGAGAGTCCCTTGGACTGCAAGGAGATCAAGCCAGTCAATCCTAAAGGAAATCAACCCTGAATGTTCATTGGAAGGACTGATGCTGAAGTTGAAACTCCAGTATTTTGGTCATCTAATGTGAACAGCTGACTGATTGGAAAAGTCTCTGATGCTGGGAGAGATTGAGGGCAGAAGGAGAGGAGAGCATCAGAGAATGGGATGGCTGGGTGGCAGCTCTGATGCAATGGACATGAACTTGGGCAAACTTCAGGAGATAGTGAGGGACAGAGAGGCTTGGCGTGCTACAGTCCATGGGGTCGCAAAGAGTGAGACACAACCGGGCTACTGAACAATGAATGATCGAAGGTCTGTAATGTGATTTACAATAACTATCTTATTGACTGTCCTACAACCTGATAAGATGAGCAAGTTTATGTTATTAGTTTCTAAATAAAGAAGATGATAACTATTAGGTGAGCCCACTGGGAGCTAGGCAAGTGTAGGCTGCTATCAGGTTGAAGTGATTATGAGTAGGGCACTATTATTAGTCAGCTGAGATTGGATATGCGATACCAGAATTTGCCTTTGCAGGATGGATATAGGATATGTTTATATACAACCAAGTCTTCAAGAAGATAAAATTGGCAAGATGTTTAGACAACAGAAAAATTCAAGGATCTTGCCATTGGATTATACTTGGGGAAGCAAAAGCACGTAGACAAATTCTTATTGGGAAGGAATGACTGCATATAATTATGACATATAGGCTGTATGTTGGTTGATGCTGTGAGTGTGAGTCAGTAGCACAGTACCATAGCTGGGACAGAAAGGGTGACATAGAAAAGTCAGGAGAAAATTTTATCTGGCCTTGATATTGGTCCATCATGTGTTTCCATGTTTCTCTTTTCTCTCCTCCCACTCCCCCTCTTCCCTTCCTTCTTCTCTTCACTGTTGTAAGTTACTTATTCCACCTAGACAGTTCATATCATCTTGCTTATTTCAATTTATTTGATAGAAATGTTCCACACCTTCTACTCTGTCTATAACAGATGTCTTTACCTGGAGGGTGGAGATAGAATTCAGGGCATCAGTGAAACTAGATAGGTAAAATTATATCATTATTGTCAATATGTTACTGAAATTTAATATTTTCTTCAGTTATTAGTATAGATCATAAACCATAGGAGCAGTAGCAGTATCTTGTCTGTGGCTTCATTCATAGAAATCAAAGTATTCTCATGCCATATTACAGTTACAGATACCTCTTTATATAATTTATGCTTATAATTATGGTGAAATCATGTTAGTTTATTTGGCCAGCTGCTGGGTCTTATAAATTTAATGTGTTATTAAAGCAGCATATATGTTACTATTTCACAAATTAAAAAATTTCAATATATAGTCAGTTCTGCTATATTGCAACCTGCATATTCTTAAAAATCATCCTGCAGAGTCACACCATAAAAACCATAGAGTTCAGGAGAAACATGGGGTTCAGGATATAACACTCAAAAATCTTATCAATTATGCATGAAAGTAAAGATAGGAACCTAATAAAAATGGTAGCCCAGTCATACCCAGTTATATGTTAAATGGTTAAGAAATACATCAATTCATAAGTACTAGAATAAGTATGGTACCTCACCTTGAAAATGCCTGGAGTCGGAAATGGCAACCCACTCCAGTATTCTTGCTGGATAATCCCATGTACAGAGGACTGGTGGGCTACAGTCCATGGGATCACAAAGAGTCCAATATGAGCAACTGAGCACACACCTTGACAAAGACATGCATATGTTTGTAGAAGTGGGGGAGGCTTGTGAGTTACGGTGAGGTGGGGTCATTGCAACTCCCACTTTGTCACACTGGTGCGATGGGTGCACCTGAGAGCTCTCCTGGGGCACTGAGGAAGCTGGGGACCGTCTGGGGCTTCTGTGTACTCTGAGGCCTCAGGCTCAGTGAGAGCCGGTTTTGAACTAGCCTGGTGTTTCTTGTGGAGGAAATGGTGCATAAACAAACATGAACCTGTGCTATGCCCAGACTGCTCCCTAACATATCATTGTACTGGAACAAACTCATGTTTTCCAAACAAGCAGTATAGCAAAAATGGCTATTATTGATTTCCTCTGTGATCCAAGTATTTTATTTCAAATATTTTGAAATATGATGAGGTCTTAGATTCCAGGCTTACAAAGTGTCCATTGCACAAAAAAGGTCAGGAATTCCCTGCTCCAGCAGCCCATTTTCCTTCACCAGCTCAAATGCCTGTAATTCCTCTATGGAGCCCAGTCTGTCGTCTGTTTTGCTGCCCTTCCCCCCACCCCCTTGCCTATCTATAATGATTTCTGTCACCTTAGTGCTTATTCGAACTTTTTAAATCACTCATATAAAAATTTAATTACAGTCTGTTTTTTATATTGTTTTGTGTCCTTTCCCTCTGTAACTGTATTCTAAGCTTCTTAGAGACCATATGCTTTCTGTTCTTTTCATTCCTTTTAGTATTATAGAAATTTATTATATAATTTTTCATTGAATGAATTACCAAAATAATATTATTCAGCCTAGGAAAGTAAAGGAAAGCAGGAACTGTAGTAGTTAGTGGTTCACTAGTGTTAATTGTTCAGAGAAGGCAATGGCACCCACTCCAGTACTCTTTCCTGGGAAATCCCATGGACAGTGGAGCCTGGTGGGCTGCAGTCCATGGGGTCGTAAAGAGTTGAACACGACTGAGTGACTTCACTTTCACTTTTCACTTTCATGCATTGGAGAAGGAAATGGCAACCCACTCCAGTGTTTTTGCCTGGAGAATCCCAGGAACGGAGGAGTCTGGTGGGCTGCTGTCTATGGGGTCTCACAGTCAGACATTACTGACGCAACTTAGCAGCTGCAGCAGCATTGTTAATTGTTAATGAAACCAGAGTGGGTGGGGCAGAGTGCCCTTGCATTCTAAGTGCTCAGAAGAGAAGCTAACAGGTGGGAAAGGACAGCATTCATTGTGCTAAGAATATAGAGAATTCCTTGCAAGAATTTCAACTCCTTAGAGGTTCTACTGGGAGAGACTGTGGGACACTTGCCCTGAAGCCCTTTTTATCTAGAGTAGAATCTTCCTTTGTTTGGTTGAAAACACTGCCATGTTTAAAAGTAGCAGAGAGAGAGTTAGATGCTTTTGGCATTTTAGGTCTTTAAATAATCCTTTGCTCAAGCCACACTTTAGTAAGTCACCCACAGAGCGGAACCCGTATTTGGAAGTTTCTGAGCCTCCGTATGGGCTTGTTCGGCGTCCTTATGTTAGGGTGACAAGGTTTGAAGCTAAAACTGAGAAGGAGCCAACGCTGCCGCAGAAGCCTCTTCCAGACCCACTGTGCTAGTTTTGAACCGAGGCATTTTCTGTCCGCAGCCATATGCAGTGTGAATGGGCCACAGATGTACATGGAGTGAGTGGGTGAAACAGCGTTTGGTGGGAAATGACAGTTTCATGGCATTAGTCCTTGGAACCCCAGGTGCACTTATTCATCCCTCATGTATTTTAAGCTTTCAGCCTTGGGGTTATTTCAGTGGGTTAGCATCTGTATTGTCAAGATGAGCCTTGATGAATCAGAGAGGAGAGAACAAGTCATCCGTGGAACTGGGAGAGGAGATGAGAGGACCCTTATTGAGAGATCAGTGTGATGATGCAACCAAGGGGAAGGTCATGGCTTTCTGTCTTTCCATTTGACCGTCCAGCTTGCTGATATTACTGCTCTGGCCCAGAGCCTACCTTGGTTTGGGCAGATTGAACCTCGCTTTGTGTACATCCCTGGAACATCCGGAGCCTGTAGCTGGAGTACCCTGACACAGACCATGAGTTATAATTTCTGAGCTCAGTGTATCCTGCCCCTTGACTTTTGATCAGGGATTGTACTCTTCTCTTTCTGACTAGTTAATGAATCATATGAAGGATCCTTTTTGTTAAAGTGAGTCAGAGCTGTATCTATATATGGCCACTGAACTGACTGTTCAAAAGAATTTCTGTCATTATTAATTTGAATAAATATATTTTGGACAATTATTTGGCTATAAAGAGCCTTTGGATGATATTGATATTTTCTTGTAATTTTCTTGGTATCATTTCTCAGACTTATTTAGTCGTAGATTTCTAACACTTTTACCACCTTTAAAATTATACAAAGTCATTATACAAAATGGCTCAGACAGTAAAGAATCTGCCTGCAATGCAGGAGACCTTGGTTAATCCCTGGGTTGGGAAGATCCCATGGAGAAGGGAATGGCTGCACACTTTAATATTCTTGCCTGGGAATCCCGTGGACAGAGGATTTTGGTGGGCTGCAGTCCACGGGGTCACAAGGAATCGGACACGAGTGACTAACACACACAAAGTTATACAAAGTCATTATACAAAATATGATTAGCAGTAGCTGAAATATTTATTGAAGTCCACACACTGACCAATAGCATTCATAGTGAACACAGTTTAGGTAACAGCACACTTTTTTTTTTAATCCAAAGAATGTTATGGAATGTACAGATCAACGAGCAAGCATATCAAGACCTTGGATTTGTTAGAGATTCAGAGTAAATTTCAAACCAGAAAAGGAAAGAACATGAGCAGCATTCCTATAAAATAGCTGTAGGAGTAGAGTAGCTCAGGGAGAAAGATTGTTTTTAAAATATACCTGGTGAAATAGTCTGGTGGAAAGACTGTCTCTTAAAAATTCTTGTGTTCCTATAGCATTTATTTCCAGATTGTCCTGGGCTTAAACTTGGACAGGAGGGTCCCCTGCCTGAACCAGCTTGTTAGACGACTCCAGTGTAGTCTTTTTCTGGTCACACCATTCCACACTGAGTAAAAGTTCCAGGGCAGCGGGGTAGTGCAAGAAATCACAGCCTTTGCCTTTATAGACCATCGTCAAGGCATCTGATGGCTGAAATTTCCTGCTCAAAAGGACCTAAGCTAAGAGTCAGGTCTATCCTTCAGTGTGCAGGTTGAATTTCATACAAAGGATGGCCAAAGACAGCTGTTTGTAGGGGCAGGGTATGTGAATGGCAGCCAAACCACAGTGTGTGTACCTGTGCTTGTAAATTCCAGTGAGGAGGCGAGTTGATGCAGAGAGAAGGAAGATGGGCTTGAGCCCAAGGGATCCAGCTCTTTCTGAACCACTACCTTCTGGTGCAGAACTTTCCAGGGATGCTTTGCACATACTGTCTCATTCAAGCCTGCACAATGCTTCAGGGTAATATTTTTATCCTCACATTATGGGAATGACGTTGTGGGGAGTGTGGTGCCTAACCTGAGAAGTCAAATCACAGTTTAAACCTCATGTGATCAGGTTCCAAAGTGCATGTTTCTTTCCACTGTGTTAGGTGACCTGTTAATAACATCCTTGCTTTTACACTTTCCTAATTCTCCCCTGACCGTGGCACATAATGATATGCAATAAATGTTTGCTGAGCAACTAAGATAGTAGAACAAAATATTTGTTCACCTTTGCTATTAATGGGATGCAGAGTAGAATTATGGTGTTGATGAGAAATTCCAGGTAAAATGTGCTGAGAGGGACATTTCACTCCTGATCTATCTCTGCTGTCGAGTTTGTTGACCTTACCTAGATACTGTGGCTGTTCTAGATTACTGGGCTACCCTTTCCAGTAGTCAGCCCAGTAAATAACTGCAAATTTTCTGGTTAGCATGGACTCAAATGTCCAGAAAGAACATTTAGTCTTGGGAAATAGTAACACCATGTTTGTTGTAGTCCTTTTCTTTCTTGCCTTAAAATGACACAAAACTCTGAGTGTTAAGGTGATGCAAGAGGGGTTGTCAGAATGCCTGCCTCTCACGGATTCACTGGTGTGGTCCCTCTGTTGATAAATTCTTGTTCTTGGCTCTCCTGTGCTGTGGTTATTCCCTTGTGTAGCTGCTTTTGCTCTCCCTCCTGGAACATTCACCTATGCCGGCTCTCAGCTTTGTCTTTTCTGATGCTCCCTCTCACTTATCTGAGCTGCCAAGACCATTCTTTGCTGTTGGCAGAAAGCTCTGGAACACTATCCTAACTTCTGCTCTAGACTACTTTTGGTATTTTCCCCATTTGTTCCCATCTGTACACTTAATTGTTTGGCTGATGTATCTGTCTGCCTTGCTGGACTATAGCCCCATTTGAGGGCAGATTTTGTCTCTCTCTTATTTATCATTGAATCACCACATCTTACATGATACTAGGCACATGGAAAGCACTATGTTTTTATAGAATGATTGAATGAACTGCCATCAGAACTGAGTCATTAAATATTTTTTTCCAAGAAGTTCTAGCATTAGGTGTCAGATCAGGGATTTTTTCATGGAAAGCTTGTAGTCTCCTCTAGAGCATAATTGCATCTGCTTGCTTGGAATACTCACCTGGAGTGTGCTCACCAAGTACCCTTCCAGAGTGATATGCTACATCTAGGACACTCCCTTTTTCTTCTGAAGAGAAAGCCAAACTAACTCTTCTCAGAAAAAGTGATTCGACCTCATCAGACTTCAGAAAAGTTCTATTTACTTATCCAGGTGACAGCAGAGTCCCCATTGTGTCCCTTCAGACTCCCTTTACTCAGTCACTGTGCAGAAAAGGGTCCAATTGCCTATGGCTCTCGGTAACTTGGGTGAGACAGCCTTCCAGGTAAACTGTTTTCTAAAACCATAACTCTGAATCCTAAGGCTCACTCAGCAAGATTGAACTTTTGCAACAAGGCTAGTTACCATTTGGAGAAAGAATTCTTTCATTATGCTGCTCATAGTAATCATTATTTTATCTTTGCTTTCATTCTTTTCAAACTTAAATAGATTATTCTGTTTGACAAAAATTTAGAAAAATATGAAAATCATGTGTTAAACATCATTGTATGAATTTTCATACAATGATCACATTCATGTAACTTCCATCCAGATCAAGAAATTGAATATTACCAACATCCCAGTTATCTACCTCAAACTTCCTTCCATTTCTATCCCCCAATGGTAATATTGTTTGACCAGTTTTCAAACTTTCATAAATTAAATTATTCATTATACATTCTCTTCAGATTGACAAGTCAGCATTGTATGTATGATGTTCATTTATATTGTTATATGTAACAGTAATTTGCTCCTTTTCATTGCTGTATGCATGCTAAGTCGCTTCAGCCATGTCCGACTCTTTGAGACCCTATGGACTGTAGCCCATGAGGTTCCTCTGTCCATGGGATTCTCCAGGCAAGAATACTGGAGTGGGTTGCCATGCCTTCCTCCAGGGGATCTTCCTGACCCAGGAATTGAAACAGTGTCTCTTATACCTGCATTGGCAGGTGGGTACTTTACCACTAGCGCCACCTGGGAAACCCCATTCATTGCTGTATAGTATTCCACGATATCAATCTAAGTATCCATTATCCATTCTTCTGTTGATGGACATCTGGGTTATTTATAGTTCAGAACTATTACAAATAATGCTACTATGTACTTTTATTATGGCCACATGAATGCATTTTTAGTTGGGTATATACCAGGGAGTGAAATAGATGGTACAAAGATATACATATATTCAGCTTCAGTGGATTCTATCTAGTCAGTTTTTTTTTTTTTTGGTGTAGGAATCTAAGCAGGGGATAAAGAAGACATGATAACTCTCAAGATCCCCTGGGAGTTAGGAAACTTCTGGAAAAGATCCAAGAAACAGTTGTTTGGGCTACACATTTTTGATTTAATGTTAATGCAATCTAAGCTTCAACAACTTTAAAATGACTTAAGCCTGTAATGGACTTCCTCAGTGACTAAGTGGTAAAGAATCCACCTGCAATGCAGCAGTTGCAGGAAACACAGGTTCAATCCCTGAGTCAGGAAGATCCCCTGGAGAAGGGAATGGCAACCCACTCCAGTATTCTTGCCTGGTGAATCCCATGGCCAGAGGAACCTGGCGGGCTACAGTCCATAGGGTCGCAAAGAGTCAGACATGACTGAAGCGACTTAACATGCACCAACACAAGCCTGTAATGTAAATATAGAAGCAAAAGTTATAAAGATACAGTGTATACCTGATGGCAAAGTAACCTAAATAGCTATCAATGGGTCAGAAATACCCATCCCTTTTGCTGTCTTGCATATAGGGTCATCGTTACCATCTTTCTAAACTCCATATATATGCGTTAATATACTGTATTGGTGTTTTTCTTTCTGACTTAGTTCACTCTGTATAATAGGCTCCAGTTTCATACACCTCATTAGAACTGATTAAAATGCATTCTTTCTAATAGCTGAGTAATTGGAAGGAAAGTTACGACCAACCTAGATAGCATATTCAAAAGCAGAGACATTACTTTGCCAACAATGATCCGTCTAGTCAAGGCTATGGTTTTTCCAGTAGTCATGTATGGATGTGAGAGTTGGACTGCGAAGAAAACTGAGTGCCAAAGAATTGATGCTTTTGAACTGTGGTGTTGGAGAGGATGCTTGAGAGTCCCTTGGACTGCAAGGAGATCCAACCAGTCCATCCTAAAGGAGATCAGTCCTGGGTGTTCATTGGAAGGACTGATGCTGAAGCTGAAACTCCAGTATTTTGGCCACCTCCTGCAAAGAGTTGACTCATTGGAAAAGACTCTGATGCTGGGAGGGATTGGGGGCAGGAGAAGAAGGGGGCAACAGAGGACGAGATGGCTGGATGGCATCACTGACTCGATGGACGTGAGTCTGGGTGAACTCCGGGAGTTGGTGATGGACAGGGAGGCCTGGCGTGCTGCGATTCATGGGGTTGCAAAGAGTCGGACACGACTGAGCGACTGAACTGAACTGAACTGAAGGAGAGATAGGGTAGGAAAGAGCTGGCTGTGGCTATGAAAGAATAACATGGGACATCTTTGTGGTGATGAACTGTTTTGTATCTTGACTATTAGTGTCAGTATTCTGGTAGTGAACTTGTTACCACTGGGAAAAATTGGATAAAGGATCAACTGCATCTGTCTACAATTGTTCCTTATAAATATCTATGAATTTACAATTACTTCAAAAAATTAAAAAGAGAGTAAGTGCTTCGTAGAGTTTCTCTTAGGTCAATTCTTTTCATATTATATTTACCCACTCATGTCTTAAATCTTACAGATTGTTACCAGCAAAAAGCCACTGCTCCCTGCTTCCCATCAAAGACAATACTAACCATTGAAAAAGTCATTTCCCAAAGGTTCTGGTATTCTTTGTTCATGCAAAAATTCAAGGAGCCATTAGTTCATGTTGTTTGAGCTGCAGAGATGCTTATGTATCAGGTGGAATCTTAGGTTTTAGAAGCAGTGTATTTGAACTGCAGCTAAATGAATGGACAGATGGCTGTGGTTATTTTCTTCCCTAGAATTACTTTTCTTGTGTCCCCAATAAATCTTTCTGACCAGTCATTAAAGTCTGAGCAGTCTACCCATTGTTCAGTTCCCGTCTGATTTAGATGGTCTAAGGATCAGCCTAGGGAACAGTAGAGGTGATATAATGAATCTTAGTGTGAATAAAATGACTGGGACTTTTTGTATGTTTGTTTTTAAGGTTTAGAGTCTAATATTCACTCCCTAGTTACATTTTGTTATACTGTTACTGTTATATCCTGGGGAGCCTCTCTGTGCTTATCCAGTTTTCTTATTCCCCTCCATACCATTCTGCCTGGCTTCTTCTGGCCAATGGGCTATCATTTCTGTGGGTTTTCTAGTCTAAGCAGTCTCTTTAGGTATCATTTTCCAGGTATCATATTTGAATGTACTTAGTTGAATGACTTAGTTCTACTTTTTTTTGGTGTACATTATTTTGATCTTCCAGTAGACATCAACTTTATTGTTGTCTTTGCTGATCTTTGCAGTTGCCAGCTCCTTGGGGTCTTTGAAACTTCACTATTACAGCTGCCAGTATTGAGAGGTAGCCTGGCATTAACATGTCTCTTTAGAGAGCAGGGCTCTTTGCTTGGCATATAAGTCAAGTCTCTTTGTTATTTTACTCTAAAACCTTTCTGGGGAAGGTATGAAGTAAAAGAATTAACTATTGACATCTTTGATATATGAGTAAAATGGGTTGGGTTTTGTGACATTCTGCTTTAATGATTTAATCAGTTGTTAGTTTATAGAAAGTTGTTCTTCTGAATGTTGAGTTCCTTCATTTTCACATGGGGAGGTGAGAGGACCTGGGAAGAAACATGGTGGCCCTAAAGCCTGTCCTGTAGAGAAAGCATCATAAGGAAATGTGATCAGGCAAGGGAAGTACGCACTGCGTGAAGGCAGTATGGCTGGTGGCAAACTTTACACCCTTGAGCGTTTTATATTTCTGTGCATTGTCAGAACAGATTCTGTTCTCCCCAGCTCACAATGTTCAGGTTCCCAGTTTCTTGGGAGTTTGATCTTGGGAGCATGGATTTACCCTTGATTACATCTGTAATACTGGGGCAATAGAATTTTTATTGAGAAATTGTCATGCCAAGACTATTTTGAAGTAATGAGAAAGTGTAGTTTTGTGCAGATGAAGCAAATAGGAATTGCATTTCATGTTTTAGTATGGTGAAAATTCACGTGGCCCCAACACATAAATCCCTTATATGTGGAATCTAAAAAGAAATGATACAAATGAATTCTTTACAAAAAAGAAATAGACTCAGAGACTTAGAGAAACAACTTATGATTGTCAGGGGGAAGGAAGTTAGGGAGTTTGGGATGGACATGTGCACACTGCTAAATTCCATGGACTGAGGAGCCTGGTGGGTTGCAGTCCATGGGGTTGCAAAGAGTCAAACACTATAGAATGACTGTGCATGCACACACACACACACAACAAGGAACTACTGTATAGAACATAAAACTCTGTTCAATGCTATATGGCAGGCTGGTTGGAGGGGAGTTTGGGGGAGAATGGATACATGTGTATGTATGGTGGAGTCCCTTTGGTGTCCACCTGAGACCATCACAACATTGCTAATTGGGTATACCTTGTCATAGTTCCTGCAGATTTGCTTTAATGGCAGTTTTTGAATCTGAAGTTGTTTTTAAATGATAGCTAATCCTTATACTTTATTTTGGAATCAAGTAGGAAAGACTGGGAATTGCTGAATTTGAGTGCTGGGAATACTCATGGAAAGTATATAATCCTTTTTTTCTATTTTTAAAAATTTATTGGAATATAATTGCTTTACAATGTTTGCTGTGGGTTTATCATATATGGCTTTTATTATGTTGAGGTATGTTCCTTCTATTCCTGTTTTCTGGAGGGTTTTTATCATAAATGGATGTTGAATTTTGTCAAAGGCTTTCTCTGCATCTGTTGAGATAATCATATGGTTTTTATCTTTCAATTTGTTAATGTAGTGTATCACATTGATTGATTTGTGAATATTGAAGAATCCTTGCATCCCTGGGATAAAGCCCACTTGGTCATGATGTGTGATCTCTTTAAGATGTTGTTGGATTCTGTTTTCTAGAATTTTGTTAAGGATTTTTTCATATATGTTCATCAGTGATATTGGCCTGTAATTTTCTTTTTTTGTGGGATCTTTGTCAGGTTTTGGTATTAGGGTGATGGTGGCCTCATAGAATGAGTTTGGAAGTTTACCTTCCTCTGCAATTTTCTGTAAGAGTTTGAGTAGGATAGGTGTTAGCTCTTTAAATTTTTGGTATAATTTAGCTGTGTAGCCATCTGGTCCTGGGCTTTTGTTTGCTGGAAGATTTCTGATTACAGTTTCAATTTCCGTGCTTGTGATGGGTCTGTTAAAATTTTCTATTTCTTCCTGGTTCAGTTTGGGAAAGTTATACCTTTCTAAGAATTTGTCCATTTCTTCCAAGTTGTCCATATTATTGGGATATAGTTGATGGTAGTAGTCTCTTATGGTCCTTTGTATTTCTGTATTGTCTGTTGTGATTTCTCCATTTTCATTTCTAATTCTGTTGATTTGATTCTTCTCCCTTTTTCTTGATGAGTCTGGCTATGGTTTATCTATTTTATTTATCTTCTCAAAGAACCAGCTTTTAGCTTTATTGATTTTTGCTGTGGTCTCCTTTGTTTCTTTTTCATTTATTTCTGCCCTAATTTTTATGATTTCTTTCCTTCTACTAACCCTGGGGTTCTTCATTTCTTCCTTTTCTAGTTGCTTTAGGTGTAGAGTTAGGTTATTTATTTGACTTTTCTCTTGTTTCTTGAGGTAAGCTTGTATTGCTATGAACCATCCCCTTAGCACTGCTTTTACTGAGTCCCATAGGTTTTGGGTTGTTGTGTTTTGCATTGGGTTGTTGCATTCATTTCTATGCATATTTTGACTTTTTCTGTGATTTGTTGGTTATTCAGAAGTGTGTTGTTTAGCCTCCATATGTTGGAATTTTTAATAGTTTTTTCCTGTAATTGACATCTAATCTTACTGCACTGTGATCAGAAAAGATGCTTGGGATGATTTCAGTGTTTTTTTTTTTAATTTACCAGGACTAGATTTATGGCCCAGGATGTGATCTATCCTGGAGAAGGTTCCGTGTGCACTTGAGAAAAAGGTGAATTCATTGTTTTGGGGTGAAATGTCCTACAGAAATCAATTAGGTATAACTGGTCCATTGTGTCATTTAAAGTTTGTATTTCCTTGCTAATTTTCTGTTTAGTTTATCTATCCATAGGTGTGAAAGGGGTATTAAACTGTCCCACTATTATTGTGTTACTGTTCATTTCCCCTTTCATACTTGTTAGCATTTTCCTTACATATTGTGGTGCTCCTATGTTGGATGCATATATATATTTATAATTGTTACATCTTCTTCTTGGATTGACCCTTTGATCATTATGTAGTGTCCTTCCTTGTCTCTTTTCATGGCCTTTATTTCAAAGTCTATTTTATCTGATATGAGTATTGCTACTCCTGCTTCCTTTTGGTCTACTTTTGCATGAAATATCTTATTCCAGCCCTTCGCTTTCAGTCTGTATGTGTCCTTTGTTTTGAGGTGGGTCTCTTGTAGACAACATATATAGGGGTCTTGTTTTTGTATCCATTCGGCCAGTCTTTGTCTTTTGGTTGGGGCATTCAACCCATTTACATTTAAAGGAATTATTGACAAGTATGATCCCGTTGCCATTTATTTTGTTGTTTTGGGTTCAAGTTTATAAACCTTTTCTGTGTTTCCTGTCTAGAGAAGATCCTTTAGCATTTGTTGAAGAGCTGGTTTGGTGGTGCTGAATTGTCTCAGCTTTTGCTTGTCTGTAAAGCTTTTGATTTCTCCTTCATATTTGAATGATATCCTTGCTGGGTACAGTAATCTGGGTTGTAGGTTTTTCTCTTTCATCACTTTAAGTATGTCCTGCCATTCCCTCCTGGCCTGAAGAGTTTCTATTCAAAGATCAGCTGTTATCCTTATGGGAATCCCCTTGTGTGTTATTTGTTGTTTTTCTCTTGCTGCTTTTATTTGTTCTTTGTGTTTGATCTTCATTAATTTGATTAATATGTGTCTTGGGGTGTTTTGCCTTGGGTTTATCCTGTTTGGGACTCTTGGGTTTCTTGGACTTGGGTGGCTATTCCCTTCCCCATTTTAGGGAAGCTTTAAACTATTATCTCCTCAAGTATTTTCTCATGGTCTTTCTTTTTGTCTTCTTCTTCTGGGACTCCTATGATTCAAATGTTAGGTGTTTGACATTGTCCCAGAGGTCTCTGAGGTTGTCCTCATTTCTTTTAATTCTTTTTTCTTTTTTCTTCTCTGCTTCATTTATTTCCACCATTCTATCTTCCACCTCACTTATCCTATCTTCTGCCTCAGTTATTCTACTGTTGGTTCTCTCCAGAGTGTTTTTGATCTCAGTTATTGCATTATTCATTATTGATTGACTCTTTTATTTCTTATAGGTCCTTGTTAAACATTTCTTGCATCTTCTCAATCCTTGTTCCAGACTATTTATCTGTAACTCCATTTTGTTTTCAAGATTTTGGATCATTTTTACTATCACTATTCTGAATTCTTTTTTAGGTAGACTCCCTATCTCCTCCTCTTTTGTTTGGTTTGGTGGGCATTTATTATGTTCCTTTACCTGCTGAATATTTCTCTGCCTTTTCATCTTGTTTAGATTGTTGTGTTTGGGGTGGCCTTTCTGTAGGCTGGAAGTTTGTGGTTCCTCTTTATTGTGGAGGTTGCTGCCTGTGGGTGGGATTGGATGGGTGACTTGTCAAGGTTTCCTGATTTGGGAAGCTTGTATCAGTGTTCTGGTGGGTGTAGCTGGATATCTTCTCTCTGGAGTGCAATGAAGCGTCCAGTAGTGAGTTTTGACGTGTCTATGGGTTTGGTGTGACTTTGGGCTGCCTGTATATTAATCCTCAGGGCTATGTTCCTGTGTTGCTGGAGAATTAGCATGGTATGTCTTTCTCTGGAACTTGTTGGCTCCATGATATTTTCTCTTTCTGACTTTCTTCACTCTGTATGACAGTCACTAGATCTATCCACGACTCTCCAAATGGCACAGTTTTATTCCTTTTTATGGCTGAGTAATATTCCATTGTATATATGTACCACATCCTCTTTATCCATTCCTCATTGATGGACATTTAGGTTGCTTCCATGTCTTCAGGTGGCACTAGTGGTAAAGAACCTGCCCACCAATGAAAGAGATGTAGGAGAGGTGGAATCAATCCCTGAGTCTGAAAGATACCCTGGAGGAGGGCATGGCAACCCACTCTAGTATTCTTGCCTGGAGAATCCCATGGACAGAGGAGCCTGGCAGGCTACAGTCCATAGAGTCACAAGAGTTGAACACAACTGAAGCTACTTAGTTCACATGCACACACATGTCCTTGCAAATAGTGCTGCTATGAACATTGGGGTGCGTGTATCTTTTTGAATTATGATTTCCCCTGGCTTTATGCCCAGGAATGAGACTGCTAAGTCATATGGTATTTCTTCTTCTATGTTTTAAAATATTCAACAATTTAGTAGCATTCTAAGAGGGCATTGAATTGTTTTTCTCTGGGTATATGCCCAAGAGTAGGATTGCTGGATCATATGGTAGTTCTAGTTTTTGCTTTTTAAGGAATCTCCAAACTGTTCTCCATAGTGGCTTTATCAATTTACATTCTCACCAGCAGTGCAAAAGGGTTCCCTTTTTTCCATACCCTCTCCAGTGTTTTTTATTTTATTGATGGCCATTCTGATTGGTGTGAACTGACACTTAATTGTAGTTTTGATTTGCACTTCTTTAATACTTAGTGATGTTGAGCATCTTCTCATGTGTTTGTGAGGCATCTGTATGTCTTCTTTGGAGAAATTTCTATTTAGGTCTTCCGCCCATTTTTTTTTTTTTTTGATTGGGTTGCTTGTCTTTTTGATACGGAGCTGCATGAGCTGTTTGTATGTTTTGGAGATTCATCCCTTGTCAGTTGCTTCATTTGCAAATATTTTCTCTGATTCGGAGGGTTGTCTTTTCATCTTGTTTATGGTTTCCTTCGCTGGGCAAAGGCTTTTAAGTTTAATTAGGTCCCGTTTGTTTATTTTTGTTTGTATTTTAATTACTGCAGGAGGTGGGTCAAAAAAGATCTTGCTGTGATTTATGTCAAAGAGTGTTCTGCCCATGTTTGCCTCTAAGAGTTTTATGTCTCTTAAGTGTCTAGCCTTACATTTAGGTCTTTGGTCCATTTTGAGTTTATTTTTGTGTATGGTGTTATGGAGTGTTCTAATTTCATTCTTTTACATATAGCTTTTCAGTTTTCCCCAGCACCATTTATTGAAAAGACTGGGAAACTTTGAGAGTTGACTGTTAGGGCAATTGGTATGAATGTCTCTTGGCAGCTGGTTGTTAAATCAAATAGTGGATTAAGCTAGATTGGATGTTAGTTTCAGTTAACTTCCTCAGGAGAAGGTCACTTACCTGATAACATCCCAGGCTGTCTCAGGGAGTCCTGCTGGTTGTCTTGTTGTGGAGCATGAGTCCTATCACTCATGCTGTAGGTCACATTGTTCCCTGACAGGGATATTGGCAGGTAGAGCTATGTGAAAGGACCATGATATACTCTGTCTTTGTGTACAGAGTCTCAGAGCAGTGTAAATTGTTTATTTGTTTGAAAATAATAATCTCCATGAATATACCTTAGGTGCAGAGGTATTATTGCAAAACTCTAATTGAAATTGATCATAAAAATAATTTTACCTTATGAGGTTGGGTATTATCTCATTCTCATTAGTGAAACTAGTTTTTCCATGATCACACAATTAGTAAGCCAGAATTTGAGCTTATGCATCTAATTCCATAACCTACACATTGGTTCTTTCTTTATGTAATATAGCATTTTTGAGCCTGGGTTAATATTTCTTCTATTCTTTCAATAGACATTTTTTGAGTACCTGCCATCTCTTAGGTACTGTGCTGGATCCTGCAGATAAAAATTAATGAACATGATTCCTATAGTGGAGATGCTCCCATTTAATTGTGATAGAAATTAGGAATACTGTAAAAAATGATTAAATGTGAGGCTAACCATCCATTGTGATAGAAAATTGGAACATGCACCATGAAATCAGTTACATGATATTCCTGGAGAGAATAATTGTTGTTGTTAAGTTGCTAAGTTGTGTCTGACTCTTTGCAAGCCCATGGTCTGCACCATGCCACGCCTCCCTGTCCCTCACTGTTTCCTGGAGTTTGTCCAAGTTCATGTCCATTGCATCAGTGATGCCATCCAACCTGCTCATCCTCTGCTATCCTCTTCTCCTTTTGCCTTCAGTCTTTGCCAGCACTAGGGTCGGTGAATAGCTGACTCATTGGAAAAGACCCTGATGTTGGAGAGAATAATAGGAGGGTTTGTTTTTATCGGGGATGAGGTCCCTTAGAGAGGAGAGCTGAAGAGTACCTAGGCATTAATCGGGTAAATGTTGTGGTGGTTGAGGCAAAACCCTGGCATCAGATCAGGTCATTGAAATTCCAGGAACTGAAGGGAAGGCCAGAGTGATCTCAAGGGAGAAGAGGAGGGAAAGAGCCCATGGAAGTAAGATTCTAGATGAGGCCTGAGACACAGTAAGAGGCCAGACAAGCAAAGTCTTTGGGTCCTAAAAAGTATCTTTAAATCCTTCCTAGAGGCAAAGGAAAGTCACTGAAAATATATGAATGACAAAGTCAGATTTGTGATCTAAACAGCTCTTTTCATCTCAATGCAGACAGGATTGGCAGACAGCCAAGGTGTGTTTGGGGAAGACCAGCAGGAAACTGTAGAGCTTTCAAGGCCAGATAGGACAGAGTGTGGATTAAGTGATGATGTGAAGATGGAGTGTGGAGGAGGGGTTTCAGAAGTGGTTATGAGGTAAAAATCAGCAATGGACTGAATATGGGGTCAGGAGAAGAAAAGGAAGTTGGATAACTGATGGCAGCATTCACTGTGATAGAGACCCTGCAAGCAGATCCGATTTGGGAGGCAGATTTCAAGTTTAATTTTGAACATGTTGGGTTTGGGGTTGCTTTGAGAGAGATAAGCAGAAACAACAAATTGACATTTAAGCCTATTATTTTGAAGCCTAGAGGAGAGGCCAGGGCTGAAAATATATCTTTGTGTATTATAAGTATGGAAATGGTAATGACATCATGACCATGGGTGCCATTGTTTAGGGAATTACTAAGGAGTGATAAGAAAGCAGAGCCTTGAACCATGCCTTGAAGAACTTAATTTCACACCTGTTTGAAGGAAGATCAACTTACAGAGGATGTAAGAGTATCACAAAAGATGGGAGTGAAACCACTAGCATCATGAAAACAAAAGGAAGATATACTTTGCTGAAGATAGAGTGACCAGCAATGTAAATGGATTTTAATATGGATTTTAAAAAGTCCTTTGGAGTTATTGACATGATATTCATTGGTAATCTTAGCAAGAGTTATTTTTTTTGTGAAGGATATGGAAAAAGATAAGAGCAGGCTGAAGAGTGAGTTAGGGCTGTGAAACTGGCCTCAATCAAAATAGACAAGTCTTATAGAAAGAGAATAGCAAATAAAATATGTAGTTTTGGGGAAAGGTTTTTTGTATGAGATGAGAGAGACTTGAATATGTTTAAAAGTCATTGGTGAATATTTAATTGATAGGGAATGGCAGCCATTTAGATGAGAAAAAGGATCATGGGAGAAGGGGAGTAGGCAGGAAAGGATTTTCAGAGATGCCTGTGTTTGCATGCTTGGTATGAAGAGGATAAAGGAGTTCCCACTTAGGATTTTTGTTTTCCTGTAAAGCACAGCACAGTAACTTTGTCTATGAGGGAACGGGGAGGTTGAGGAGGGCTGCTGCTGCTGCTAAGTCACTTGTCATGTCTGACTCTGTGCGACCCCATAGACGGCAGCCCACCAGGCTCCCCCGTCCCTGGGATTCTCCAGGCAAGAACACTGGAGTGAGTTGCCATTTCCTTCTCCAGTGCATGAAAGTGAAAAGTAAAAGTGAAGTCTCTCAGTCGTGTCTGACTCTTCACGACCCCATGGACTGAAGCCTACCAGGCTCCTTTGTCCATGGGATTTTCCAGGCAAGAGTACTGGAGTGGGTTGAGAGAACTTGAAATATGGTAGTTGTGGTAAAGAGTGTGTGGGAGTTGTTTTGAGTAAGTAATGAGATTCCTGGTCAATATCAAGGGTTCATTCCCCAGAAACTTAGGAATATTCATCTTATGCTGTTAAGTAAAAAATCCATGCTATATCCATGTTTTGTGAAAACTCCATGCTAACAACATCTATATAAGTAAGAGGAAAGTATTTGAGAAAGATGGGAAGGATTTTTTAAAAGTGATTGATTTTCAGACTGTTTTGGGAGACTGGAAGGAAAATACTCATTTGAACATAAAAATCTAAATTTTAAAGGATCTCTGAATGTGTGTATACTTATTAAATGAATCAGATGAAGGGAAAAAGTTTCTTTTTCACATGAGAAAAATTGACCAATTTATCTTATTTAAGCATTGAGGCCTTGGTTGAATTAAACATGAGATTATTTTAAAAGGATATCAGGGTTTGCATAAAACTGTGCACTAAGGTGGCTGGATTTTTATTTTTGCTGTTGATCAAGGATGCTGCTGCTGCTGCTGCTAAGTCGCTTCAGTCGTGTCTGACTCTGTGCGACCCCATAGATGGCAGCCCACCAGGCTCCGCTGTCCCTGGGATTCTCCAGTCAAGAACACTGGAGTGGGTTGCCATTTCCTTCTCCAATGCATGAAAGTGAAAAGTGAAAGTGAGGTCGCTCAGTTGTGTCCAACTCTTCGCTACCCCATGGACTGTAGCCTACCAGGCTTTTCTGTCCATGAGATTTTCCAGGCAAGAGTACTGGAGTGGGATGCCATCGCCTTCTCCGGATCAAGGATGTTAGGTCTTTGCAATTTCCCTATCCTTTCAAGAAGATGAACAGATGTTTCTATGAATGTGAAACTGAAGCAAATAGAGCCTCCTTTTCTACATAGTTTTTGGCTGAGGAATACAAGGGACAAACACCTGGAGATTAGAAATGTGTCCCTAATCACTAGAAATGCTCCTTTTTAATGAGTTGGCCTCAGTTGGCTAAGAGAAATTGCCTAAGTGTGAAACTTTTCACTTCTTGTGTGTAGAGTACATGACCACATATGTTGGTGGGAGCACAGGAGCATATACAAAAGGAATTTTTTCCCCTCTTGAACAATTCTTGTTTGGCTGGGGAGGGAAAATATTCATACAAAACTTACAAAAGAGACCTTCAGTAACTTCATTAATTCAGGTGTTTTAGGAGATGGGTAAGAGCTCAGAGTAAGAGAAGGATGAGATAGCAGAAAGATCTCATAAAGGAAGATTTGGGAATAAGGATATCAGAGATTTAGCTAGAGTAAGGCTCAGATCTATTAACTGCTTGTGAAGAGTTGACTCATTGGAAAAAACTCTGATGCTGGGAGGGATTGGGGGGCAGAAGGAGAAGGGGATGACAGAGGATGAGATGGCTGGATGGCATCACCGACTCGATGGACAAGAGTTTGGGTGAACTCCGGGAGTTGGTGATGGACAGGGAGGCCTGGTGTGCTGCGATTCATGGGGTCACAAAGAGTTGGACACAACTGAGCGACTGAACTGAACTGAACTGAACTGAATGCACAAGCACTCTCAGGAGATTCCCATGGAGAATCACGTGGGAGATTTTAAGGGCCATCCTGAGAGTGACATGTATCCCTTCTGTCCTGTAGCACTGATCAGAAGTCAATCACACTGCCCAGTGTAACTGCAGTAGTGGCTGGGAAGTGTACAGGCATCCCAGGAGATATTGTGGGTTTGGTTCCAGACCATGACAATAAAGCAAGTATTGCAATAAAGTGAGTCACATACGTTTTTTGTTTCTCAATGCATATTATGGTTTTATTTATATTATCTATTAACTGTGTCAACCCCTAATGTATACATCTTAATTTAAAAAATGCATGCGTGTGTGCTAAGTCACTCAGTCATGTCCAACTCTTCACGACCCCAACTCTATAGCCCGCCAGGCTTGTCTGTTCTTGGGATTTCCCAGGCACAAATACTGGAGCAGGTTGCCATTTCCTTCCCCAGGGGATCTTCCTGACCCAGGGATTGAACCTGTGTCTCTCAAGTCTCCTGCATTTGTAGGCAGGTTCTTTACCACTACTGCCACCTGAGAAGTCCCAATGAAAAAAATACCTTTTTGTCGACATCTGAGCCTTCAGTGAATCATAATCTTTTTGCTGATGGAGGGTCTTGCCTCAGTGTTGATGGCTACTGATTGATCAGGGTGGTGGTTGCTCAAGGTTGAGATGGCTGTGCCAATTCTTTAAAATAAGACAACAAAGTTTTCACAATGATTGACACTTCCCTTCACAAAAGTTTTCTATGTAGCATGTAATACTGTTTGATAGCATTTCACCTTTTGGTGTGAATCCTCTCAAACCCTGCTGCGGCTTTATCAACCAAAAGTATTTAACATCCTAAATCCTTTGTTGTAATTTCAACAATCTCTACCAGTAGTAGATTATATCTCAAGAAACCAGTTTCTTTGCTGATTGATAAGAAGCAGTTCCTCATCTGTTAAAGTTCTATCATGAGATTGTGAAATTTAGTCACATCTTTAGGGTCCACTTCTAATTCTAGTTCTTTTGATGTTTTCACCACATCTGTAGTTACCTCCTTCACTGAAGTCTTGAACCCTCTTAAGTCATCACATAAGGTTGAGATCAGCTTCTTCCAAACTCCTGTTAATATTGATATTTTACTTCTTCCCGATGAATGATGAAATGTTTTTACTGGCATCTAGAATGGTGAATCCTTTCCAGGAGGTTTTGTATTTAATTTGTCCACATATATCAAAGGAATCACTATCTGTGGCAGTTATGGCCTCACAAAATGGTTATCTTAAATAAGACCTGAAATGAAAATTTCTCCTTGATCCATGGGCCACAGAATGAATGTTGTATTTGCAGGCAAAAAAACAACATTAATCTTGTTATACATCTCCATCAGAGCTCTTGGGTGACAAGGAGCTCTGTGAGTGAGCAGTAATATTTTGAGAGAAGTCCTTTTTTTTTTTCCTGAGCAGTGAGTCTCAACAGTAGGCTTATAATATTCAGTAAATCACTTTTTCAACAGATAGGCTGTCATCCAGGCTCTGTAGTTCCATTTATAGAGCAAAGAGTAGATTTAGCATAATTCTAAAGAGGCCTAGGATTTGCAGAATGGTAAATGAGTATTGACTTCAACTTAAAGTCACCAGCTGTATTAACCCCTAACAAGAGAGTCAACTTATCCTTTGTAGCTTTGTAGCCAGGCATTGATTTCTCCTCTCTAGCTACGAAAGGCCTAGATGGCATCTTCTAATAAAATCTGTTCTTTAGTGTAGCCACCTGCATCCATTATCTTAGCTAGATCTGGACTACTTGCTGCTGCTTCTACATCACTTGCTGCTTCACCTGGCACTTTTCTGTTATGTAGATAGCTTCTTTCTGAAACGCTGTGAACCAGCCTCTGCCAGCTTGAAAATTTTCTTCTTCAGCTTCGTCACCTCTCTCAGCCTTCATGGAATTAAAGAGAGTTAGGGCCTTGCTCTAGATTGGACTCAGTTTGAGGGAATGTTTTGGCTGATTTCGTTTTCTGCCCAAGCCACTAAAACTTTCTCCATATCACCAATAAGTCTGTTTTACTTTCTTATTATTGGTGTGTTCACTGGAGTAGCAGTTTTAATTTCCTTCCAGAACTTTTCCTTTGTATTCATAGCTTATGTTTGCCTCAAAACCTCTAGCCTTTTCAGCCTATTTCAGCTTTCCACCCAGCTTCCTCCCTGAACTCAGTCATTTCTAAGCTTTTGATTTAAAGAGAAAGATGTGCAACTCTTCCTTTCACTTGAACACTTAGACCACTGTAGGGTTATTAACTGGCCCAATTTCAATATTGTGTCTCTCAATAGGGAGGCCTGGGAAGAAGGAGAGATCCAGGGGTGCGGCCAGTCAATGGAGTTGGAATGCATGCAACATTTATAGATTAAGTTCACTGTCTTATGTGGGTGAAGTTCAAGGGACCTCAAAATAATTACAAGAGTAATATCAAAGGTCATTGATCAGAAATCACTATAACAAATGTAATAGTAATGAAAAAGTTTGAAATATTGTGAGAATTGCCAAAAGGTGACATAGAGACAGGAAGTGAGCCAATTATCTTGGAAAAATGGTACCAATAGACTTGTTTGACACAGCATTGACACAAGCCTTCTATTTGAAAAAATACAGTACCTGAGAAACACAATAAAATGAGGTGTGCCCATAGTTGAGCTGTGTGCCTGAGAAGATGTAGGTTTGTTTAGCACCTAACCAGTCTCTGCTATGTGCCCATTGGAGCATCCTAGAAGAAATTTCACTCCCTCTTCCTCAGTCATAGACTCTTTAGACTTTCTCCCTCAGGGGAGATACCTGATCAGTTCTACCAGGAATCAGTCATATGTGATTGTTCCCAAATCTTCTACCACCTGGCCATTATTTTTAGCAAACATTCTTGGTTTTTATTTTTCTTCTCAAAATGAGATGTTCACAGTAAAATGGAATTCTCTGGATGTTCAGTTCAGTTCAGTTGCTCAGTCATATCCAACTCTTTGCGACCCCATGGACAGCAGCACGCCAGGCCTCCCTGTCCATAACCAACTCCCAGAGTTTACCCAAACTCATGTCCATTGAGTCGGTGATGTCATCCAACCATCTCATCCTCTGTCATCCCCTTCTCCTGCCCTCAATCTTTCCCAGCATCAGGGTCTTTTCCAATGAGTCAGCTCTTCGCATAAGGTGGCCAAAGTATTGCAGTTTCAGCTTCAACATCAGTCCTTCCAATGAACACTCAGGACTAATCTCCTTTAGGATGGACTTGGTGGATCTCCTTGCAGTCCAAGGGACTCTCAAGAGTCTTCTCCAACACCACAGTTCAAAAGCATCAATTCTTTGGCATTCAGCTTTCTTTATAGTCCAACTCTCACACCCATACATGACCAGTGGAAAAACCATAGCCTTGACTAGACGGACCTTTGTTGGCAATGTCTCTGCTTTTGAATATGCTGTCTAGGTTGGTCATAACTTACCTTCCAAGGAGTAAGCGTTTTTTAATTTCATGTCTGCAGTCACCATCTGAAGTGATTTTGGAGCCCCCCAAAATAAAGTCAGCTACTGTTAACTACTGTTTCCCCATCTATTTGACATGAAGTGATGGGACCAGATGCCATGATCTTACTTTTCTGAATGTTGAGCTTTAAGCCAACTTTTTCACTCTCTCTTTCATTTTCATCAAGAGGCTCTTTAGTTCTTCTTCACTTTCTGCCATAAGGGTGGTGTCATCTGCATATCTGAGGTTATTGGTATTTCTCCCAGCAATCTTGATTCCAGCTTGTGCTTCATCCAGCCCAGCATTTCTCATGATATACTCTGTATATAAGTTAAATAAGCAGGATGACAATATACAACCTTGATGTACCCCTTTTCCTATTTGGAACCAGTCTGTTGTTCCATGTCCAGTTCTAACTGTTGCTTCCTGACCTGCATACAGATTTCTCAAGAGGCAGGTCAGGTGGTCTGGTATTCCCATCTCTATGAGAATTTTCCACAGTTTATTGTGATCCACACAGTCAAAGGCTTTGGCATAGTCAATAAGGCAGAAACAGATGTTTTTCTGGAACTTTCTTGCTTTGTCAGTGATCCAGCGGATGTTGGCAATCTGATCTCTGGTTCCTCTACCTTTTCTAAATCCAGCTTGAACATCTGGAAGTTTGCAGTTCACATATTGCTGAAGCCTGGCTCGGAGAATTTTGAGCATTACTTTACTAGTGTGTGAGGTGAGTGCCATTGTGCAGTAGTTGAGCAATCTTTGGCATTGCCTTTCTTTGGGATTGGAATGAAAATTCTCTGGATGGGATCCCCCCAAATGCTGGTAAAGTGGGATTATTTTATTTGATTTCATAACTATAAGGCCAAAGAGATGGCCAATATTGGGAAGACTTCCCATTGAGAGGCAGATAATGGAATCCCACAAAGAAGGTCATTTGAAGGATGAAAGGGGTTGCTAGGATGCTGTTTCTATCAGGCAGCTGTATCAAGCATTTGTGGTTATAGATTATTCTTACCTACTTCTCAACGAAGAAAAAAAGTACATGTACACACAAATTAACCAGTTCATTTCTATGAAGTTTAAACTCATGGAGAAGAAAGAAATGTTTTCAAATATTATTACATTTGTGTTAGATTTTGAATTTAAATGAGGAAAATACACCAAGAGTTTCTGTATTTAAAATCTTTTTATTGCAATGCTACCCATTCCACTGGTCTTACGTAGTGATTAAAGTGTTGCATTCAATAATCTAGCCAGTAATGAACATGCTTAAATGATATGTAAGTGAGTTAGCATTGCTTTGTGGAACTAAAAGTTGTCACCTTACATTGTCACATCAATTAGATAAGAAACTATTGATGTCTTGCCATTTCAACATATCCAGTGGCCTGAGTCCCAGATGTCTACATTAGTGACCCTTGAAGAGAGAAATAATGTATCTTTTCTTTCTTTTTCTTTTCTTTTGCAGTAGTTGTGCTTTCACTATTCTCTACTGAGAAATATTATGACCGAAGGCAACTGCTCATTCTTATCGGAGGAAAGAATTTATTAAAAACAATCTATGTCTAAATTCCAAGAAGAGAGAAAACCTATGGATCTCTCTGTATAGTCTACCAATGTGCTTACCTATTTCAAATATTTTTTTTTCCTAAATTGAGTTTGTAATGTCAAGGTTTCAGGGTACAGGATTTTTTTTTGTTCAGTGGTTTATGGCTAGACTCATGAACAGTGACTACCACACTTCCATTTTCCTACAAATGTGGTTGCTCTTGGGTGTTGACATTGTAGAAAACAGAATTCATTAAAATTATAATTCAAATTTAGTTTCCTGTTACGATTCCTGTTTCTTCTTGTCACTAGGTTGTCTCTAAGGAGAAAGATGCCAGAGGAGGGGTAAAAACATTTGTGTATAAACATAGACACTAATACACAAACACTGATTTATGTCTTAGTGTCTTTTTTTCTTGGTTCTCCCCAATAAGATTTAAGTGATACTAACAGATTTTCAAGAGGCACTTTAAAATAAACAAAACAGAGAGTATCTAGGCAGAAAACCATATACTTTCAGATCTCAACATGTTTATAATATATATGAAGACAGAAACACAGAAACAACATAAATAACTATATCCTACTTGGTTATTGTCTGCAAGTTATTATTTTTCAGGGAAGAGTTTAACCATAGATACATCATTGAGAGGAAGAACAGTAGAATATTGAGGGCAAATGGTGATGGTGGTGGGGTATCTTTGTTACCTAGGAAGAACATTGAGAATCTAGGGGAATTTTCAATTTTGAACCCCTGTGCTCTGCAACAGGGCATTTGTTTTACTGACTGAATGCTCTTTGGGTATCCGGGAGAAAAATGATTGTAAAGACTACAGATGAAATTTTCTTCTTTGGCTTTTTCCATAATACCATAAATATGAACCGTGCTGAGTTAGGGGGTAACATTCATTGGAGAATATCCTAAACTGAACTTTGAACACGTCTTGGCCTCTATGGCATCATTTAGAAACTCAAGCCTTTGTGGGGTTTCTGACTTTTCTATTTATATGGTGGGTTGGCAATCTTATAATGACATTAGTTTTGTGACCAGTTACCAAAGAGTTGTTATTATTTTTAGAAAATTAGGCTATCGTTAAATGTCTACAGCAAAGTTAAAAACAGCCCAGAAAAGTGTGTGATAGGATAGTTTAGAAACCTCCTCACCTGGATATTTGGTACCATGGAATTCAACAAGGAATGTTGGACACTTCTCAAAATAAAAGTAATTTAAATTCAGTCTTACAAAAGGTTATGTTATAGAATATATTGAAAAAAAGAAGGTTAGTTGGAAAGTCAAACATGTTAGAATTTGGCATTTACCAGGCTTTTGGATATAAAAGTGCTTCTCATATGTCAAGGCAAAATTTATATTCTCTTTTCCTCAATAGCATTTTATGAGATTAAATATTCCTGTTCTACATAAATAGAATAGAAACATCTCTCTTTTTAAGTGTCATGAAAATAAGAAATGGCCTCTGTACAAAAAGGTTTTTAAAATTTCTCCTTGCTATATCATTTTGGTTAATTTAGGGGGCATAATTTGTGGGGACATTGTGATTGTTTTTTCTTTTTAAAAATTTTTCATTGTTATTTTAATTGGAGAATAATTGCTTCACAATGTTGTATTGGTTTCTGCAGTGCAAATCAGCCATTATTATATGTATATCATGTTCCTATTGAGCCCCCTTCCAGCCCCTCATCCCACCCCTCTAGATTGTCAGAGAACACCAAGCTGAGCTCCCCCCATGCAACATAGCAGCTTCCCACTAGCTAGCTATTTTACCCATGATAGTGTATATATGTCAATGCTACTTTCTGAATTCATCCCACCCTCTGACTCATTGGAAAAGACCCTGATACTAGGCAAGATTGAAGGCAGGAGAAGAAGGGGGCGATAGAGCGGGAGATGGTTGGATGGCATCACCAACTCTATGGACATGAGTTTGAGCAAGCTCTGGTAATTGGTGATGGACAGGGAGGCCTGGCATGCTGCAGTCCGTGGGGTCTCAGAGAGTTGGACACGACTGAGCGACTGAACTGAACCAAAGCTCGTGTGATCCTGAAAATAGTGAAAGTGTTAGTTGTTCAGTTGTGTCCAACTCTGTGTGACCCCATGGATTGTAGCCTGCTGGGCTCCTCTGTCCATGGAATTTTCCAGGCAAGAATACTGGAGTGGGTAGCCATTCCTTTCTTTGGGGGATCTTACTGACCCAGGGATTGAACCCAGGTCTCCTGCATTGCAATCAGATTCTTTTACCATCTGAGCCATCGAGGAAGCCCAGTGTGATGCTGAGACAGTGGCAAATGAAGGATGAGGAGGAAGGAAAATGATGGACTAGTAAATGCAGACAAAGCTGATGCACATCCATAGTTCCAGTAGCATGATTGATGAGCTGCTTAATTTCAAATGGTTTGTCTTGCTGAATTTGGAGTTTAGCCTCTGGCCCTTAGCCTCTCCCTTTGTGACTTGAGTATTTTCTGGGCATGTACATGCCAGTTTTCTTCATAGCTTGTTGTGATTTATTTATCTTCACATTCTTCAGTGATTTGAAATGTCGCATTTTCTTATACTGAAATTTTGTACCATACATATTTAGCATATGAATCTTTGGCAGCTAATCTTTTTCTTGCAATCATTTGTCTTTCTTGTCTGAAGCTGGTATCGTGTTTTAATTGTTATGGTTTCTAATAGTCTATATTATCTAGAATGGTGTAACTCCCGTTATCTGTTTTTCCTTTGATATTTTAAGAAAAAGAGTGACTATGAAAAATAATTCTGGCTTTGTCTTATTGTTTTAAGAATTTGTATCTCTTACTTAGTTGTAAACTTGTCAGTTTCTTTTAATTTCATTTTATGTAAATATTTTACTTATGTGAAAGTGTTAGTCACTCAGTTGTGTCCGACTCTTTGCAACCCCATGAACTGTCGCCTGCCAGGCTCCTCTGTCCATGGAATTCTCCAGGCAAGAATACTGCAGTGGGTTGCCATTCCCCTCTCCAGGGGATCTTCCCAACCCAGGACTTGAATCTGGGTCTCCTGCATTGCAGGCAGATTCTTTACCATCTGAGCTACCAGTGTGCTTAGTTGCTCAGTTGTGTCCAACTTTTTGCTACCCCATGGACTGTAGCCCACCGGGCTCCTCTGTCTGTAGGGATTCTCCAGGCAGAAATACTGGAGTGGGTTACCATGCCCTCCTCCAAGGGATATTACCAACCCAGGGATCGAACCCAGGTCTCTCACATTGCGGGTGAATTCCTTACCATCTGAGCCACCAGGGAAGCCCTATCAGCTACCAGGAAAGCCCCCAAATACTTTACTTGTATCTTCATTTTAATACAAGTAAGATAAGTATGTCTTTTAAAAAACTATCATTGTCAGATTTGCTTTCAGGTTTAAAATATACAGGTAAAATGGATATGGCCACCTTCCATGTTTGTTTTGAGATGTAGTATAATTTTATTTTATTTTTTTTTTTTTTTTTTTGTTTTGTTACATTCTCTTTTTTTTTTTTTTTTCTAATTTTATTTTATTTTTAAACTTTACATAATTGTATTAGTTTTGCCAAATATCAAAATGAATCCGCCACAGGTATACATGTTCCCCATCCCGAACCCTCCTCCTCCTCCTCCCTCCTCCCTCCCCATACCATCCCTCTGGGCCGTCCCAGTGCACCAGCCCCAAGCATCCAGCATCATGCATCGAACCTGGACTGGCAACTCGTTTCCTACATAATATTTTACGTGTTTCATTGCCATTCTCCCAAATCTTCCCACCCTCTCCCTCTCCCACAGAGTCCATAAGACTGTTCTATACATCAGTGTCTCTTTTGCTGTCTCGTACACCGGGTTATTGTTACCATCTTTCTAAATTCCATATATATGCGTTAGTATACTGTATTTATGTTTTTCCTTCTGGCTTACTTCACTCTGTATAATAGGCTCCAGTTTCATCCACCTCATTAGAACTGACTCAAATGTATTCTTTTTAATGGCTGAGTAATACTCCATTGTGTATATGTACCACAGCTTTCTTATCCATTCATCTGCTGAGGGACATCTAGGTTGCTTCCATGTCTTGGCTATTATAAACAGTGCTGCGATGAACATTGGGGTACACGTGTATCTTTCCCTTCTGGTTTCCTCATTGTGTATGCCCAGCAGTGGGGTTGCTGGATCATAAGGCAGTTCTATTTCCAGTTTTTTAAGGAATCTCCACACTGTTCTCCATAGTGGCTGTACTAGTTTGCATTCCCACCAACAGTGTAAGAGGGTTCCCTTTTCTCCACACCCTCTCCAGCATTTATTATTTGTAGACTTTTGGATCGCAGCCATTCTGACTGGTGTGAAATGGTACCTCATGGTGGTTTTGATTTGCATTTCTCTGACAATGAGTGATGTTGAGCATCTTTTCATGTGTTTGTTAGCCATCTGTATGTCTTTTTTGGGGAAATGTCTATTTAGTTCTTTGGCCCATTTTTTGATTGGGTCGTTTATTTTTCTGGAGTTGAGCTGTAGGAGTTGCTTGTATATTTTTGAGATTAGTTGTTTGTCGGTTGCTTCATTTGCTATTATTTTCTCCCATTCTGATATAATTTTAAAATAATTTGGCTCTTAAATAGCCTATACCCTTTTCCTTTTTTAAAGATAGATTTCCTAAAAACTTTTTATGTGTATGTATATATTATGGGCTTCTCTGATAGCTCAGTTGGTAAAGAATCTGCCTGCAATGCAGGAGACCCCAGTTCAATTCCTGGGTCAGGAAGATGCGCTGGAGAAGGGATAGGCTACCCACTCCAGTATTCTTGGGCTTCCCTTGTGGCTCAGCTGGTAAAAAATCCACCCACAATGTGGGAAACCTGGGTTTGATCCCTGGGTTAGGAAGATCCCCTGGAGAAGAGAAAGTTGACCTACTCCTGTATTCTGGCCTGGAGAATTCCATGGACTGTATAGTCTATGGGGTCGCAGAGTCAGACACGACTGAGCGACTTTCACTTTCATATATATATATATATATATATATATATATGTATATATATATTTCATACACACACACACCCCCCCACATCTTCTTTATCCATTCATTTGTTGATGGACACTTAGGTTGCTTCTCTATCTTGGCTATTGTAAATAAAGCTTCAATGAACATAGCAGTGTATATGTCTTTTCGAATTAGTGTTTTCAAATTTTTTGAATAAATACCCAGAAGTAGAATTCCTGGATCATATGATAGTTCTCTTATTAATTTTTTGAGGACTCTCCATACTGTTTTCCATAGTGGCTGCACATCAACTTACATTCCCACCAACAACACTTGAGGATTTCTTTTTCTCCAAGTCTTAGCCAATACTTGTTATTTCTTGCCTTTTGGGTAATAGCCACTCTAATAGGTGTGAAGTGATAGCTCATTGAGATTTTGATTTGCATTTACATAATAATTAGTAATGTTGAAATCTTTTCATATACCAGTTAGCTATCTGTATGTCTTCTTTGGAAAAATGTCTTTTCAACTCCTCTGCCCATTTTTAAATGAGTTTGGGTTTTTTTTTTCCTTCTTGTTGTTTGTTTGTTTGTTGTTATTGAGTTCTGTGAATTCTTTATATATTGGATATTAATCTGTATCAGGTAACTATTTGTAGATATCTTCTACCATTTTGTAGGTTGTCTTTTTGTTTTGTGGGTGGTTTCCTTTGTTGTGCAAAAGCTCTTTAGTTTGATATAATCCATTTGTTTATTTTTCTTTTGCTTCTCTTTTCTAAGAAGACATACTTAGTAAGATATTGCTAACACTCATGTCAAAGAGCATATGGCCTATGTGTTTTCCTAGGATTATGGTTTCAGAGCTTACATTCAAGTTTTTAATCCATTTTAAATTGATTTTTGTGATGGTGAAAGATAGTTGTGTAGTTTCCTTTTCTTGCATGTGGTTGTTAAATTTTTCCAACATCATTTAAGAGACTATCACTTCTCCATTGTATGCTCTTTGTTCCTTTGTCATAAATTGTTTATAATGTGTGAATTTATATTGGACTTTCAATTCTGTTGCACTGATCTATGTATCTGCTTTTTTCTTTTTACCTGTCCCATGCTGTGTTGATTGCTGTGGCTTTGTGAAATAGTTTGAAATGAGAGTACATGCTACCTCCAGGTTTTTTTTTTTCCCCACAGGATTGCTTTTGCTATTTGGGATCTTTTATGGTTCCAAATAAATTTTAGAATATTTTGTTCTATTTCTGTGAAAAGAATTCTTGGGATTTCAATGAAAACTGCATTGAATCTGTAGATTTTTAAAGGAAATATGGACATTTTAGCAAAGTTAATTCTTCCAATCCATGAGTACGGAATATCTTTCCATTTATTTGTGTTTTCTTCAGTTCTTCCAACAATGTCTTACAGATTTCAAAATACAGGTCTACCACCTCCTTAATTAAATTTATTTCTAGGTAGTTTATTCTTTTCATTGTGATTAAATGGGATTATTTTCTTAATATCTATTTCTCTACCTCATTGTTAGTGTATAGAAATGCAACAGATTTTTGTATGTTCATTTTGTATCCTACAACTTTACTGTGTTTGTTATTTTTAATATTATTTTGGTGGCATCTTTATAGTCTTCTCTATATAAAATTAAGTCATTCACAAATAGTGACATTTTCACTTCTTGCTTTTCAATTTGGATGCCTTTTATTTCTTTTTCTTACCTAATTGCTCTGGCAAGGACTTCCAATACTATGCTATTAAGAATGGCAATAGTGGATATTCTTGTCTTATTCCTGACTTTAGTGGAATAGCTTTTTGTTTTTTCACCACTGAGTATAATGTTAGCTGTCATATGAGTTTGTCATATAAGGCCTTTATTATCTTGAGACATGTTTCTGCTATACCAATTTTTTGAGAGTTTATCATAAATGGGTGTTGAATTTTTACAAATACTTTTCTGCATGTATTGAGATGATCTTATGGTTTTTTATCTCATTGTCCCTTTTTCTTTTATTTTTATTAATTCATTTTTCTGATTTTCCTTAGCTTTATTTTATTGATCTTTTTCTAGCTTATTAAATGAATATCTGCTTCTGTGTTTATTTTTATTGATTCATTATTGCTACTTTTCTTATGGTTATTTTATTGAATTTTATTGAAATCTAACTGTTTATCAAATTGAATACATTGTTCATTTATTTTAATTCATTTTTTAAAAAGACCCTAAATATCATGCTTTTTCCCCCTTTGAGTCCATCTTTTGCCACAATCATTAGGTTTTATGTTCTTAATGTTAAAATAGTTTGTAATTGGAATTTTGATTTCTTCTTTAGTCTGTGCCATTTTGGAATATTTTATTTTAAATTTACCTTCTATGTTTTTATTTTAAGATTATCTTCTGATATTAATTTCTGTTGTGTTTTTGTGTATGTGATCCACATACTTGTGCATTGTGTGAGCAAATAGATGGCCTGAAGTGAAGTGAAGTGAAGTGAAGTGAAAGTCGTTCAGTCACGTCCGACCCTTTGCAACCCCATGGACTTTACAGCCCATGGATTTCTCTAGGCCAGAATACTGGAGTGGGTAGCCTTTCCCTTATCCAGGGGATCTTCCCAATCCAGGGATTTAACCCAGGTCTCGAACCCAGGTCTCTCACATTGCAGGTGGATTCTTTACCAGCTGAGCCACAAGGGAAGCCCATAGACGGCCTGCTTGATTTTTATGTTTTATAGCTCTGATATTTTTATCTGTCCCTAATATACGATCTTTGTTGTTGTTGTTTTGGCTATATTGAAATACAATTTAAAGATCCTAGTATATTTAAAGTGTACCTTGTGATGATCTTATATGTATATGTTATAAAGGATTCTCATAACTCAGGTTAATTAGCACAACTATTATATAAATAAATAATAAAACCTTGCAATATATAGGATGGTCATTTGCTTTTAGCTTGTTGAAACTATTTTTTGTTGGTATTGCAATGAATTTGACCTCTTGTCTAATAACATTTTGAAAATTAAATTATAGAATTGTTGTGGAAATGATTTTATTTTTCCTTTATTTTCAGATCTATGTGAAACTTCTCAGAGGTAAAGGGAAAGGAATCTTACAGAAATATTATTGCAGTGGGGAGTCATCTTTAAAATGGACATGTGTGTTACTTGTTGGGAGAGGAATTGGACCTTAAATTATCTGATAAAACCTAATTGGCTTCTTAAATTTTGGAAGAAAGTTTCCCCTTTAGATGTAATTATGGGAAAGTATATTGAGATTTGCATTTCAGATCCTGGAGGGTCGCACACACTGTTTTTGTTTCTAAATTCATGAAAAACATAGTAACCAAATATTGGACAATCTTGTAAATCTTGTTCGCAATAAGACTATTATTCCTAGTCAGCAAAGAGTTATGACTCTTTGAGAAAATCTAGATCCTGTTGAGAAGTCTAGATCCTGTGTTGTGACAATTATTGTATAACTTCTTAGGAAATGTATCTTGTGAGCCATGATAATAAATCACAACTGAGACCCCAGGAAGAAAAGAGAAGAATGTGCATTCTGCTGCTTTTGGATGGCATGTTTCGTATATGTCTGCTGGGTCCATTTGGCCTATAGTGTTTTTCCAGTCTGCTGTTTCCTCATTGATTTTCTGTCTGGATGATCGATCCATTGTTGAAAGTGGGATATTGAAGCCCTGGGCTGTCTCTGTGTTGTTGTCTATTTCTTCTTTCAGTTCTGTTAGATTTGCTTAATGCATTTGGATGTTCCAATTTTGGGTGCATATAGATTTACAATTGTTATATTCTCTTGATGAATCAACCCCTTTATCATTATGTAATGACCTTTGTCTCTTGTTACAGTTTTGGCCATAAAGTTTCTTTTGTCTGATACAAATATAGTTACCTCTGCTGATTTTTTTTGTTTGTTTGTTTTCCTTTTCGTGGAATAACTTTTTCCATCCTTTCACTTTGAGCCTTACTGTCATTTCACTTTTGTCCTTGAAACTGAAATTAGTCTCTAGTAGGCAACACATAGTTAAGTCTTTTTTTAAAAAAAATCTAATCATCTATTCTGTGCCTTTTGATAAGAGAATTTAATCCATTTACTTTTGAACTAATTATTGTTTGGCAAAGATTGACTAATGCCATTATTAATAGTTTTCTAGTTGTTTTATAGTTTCCTATCTTTTTCTTTGTCTCTTGCTGTCTTCCTTTGTGAGAAGTTGATTTTCTGTAGTTGTATGATTGATTCCCTTCTCTTTTAATTTTGTGTATTTTCTGTAGGTAATTACTTTGTGCTTTATGAGGCTTAAATAAAACCTAGATATAATAGTCTGTTTTAAAATGATAACTACTTACCTTTGATTGAATATGAAAACTCAACACATTTATTCCTCACACGTCATTTTGTTTTTGATGTCAAAGTTTACCTCATTTTATTCTGCGTATCCATTAACAAGTTATTTTAGCAATACTTATTTTTAATACTTATGTAATAAACTTTTATACTAGAGTTAAGTAATTAATACAGCCCTATATTACAGTATTATAGTTTCTGATTTTGGCTAGACACTGTTGACTAACAACACAATTTGAACTGCATGGGTTCATTTATACATGGCTATTTTTCAATAGTAGATACTACAGCACTATACGATTCCTGGTTCATTGAATCTGCCAAACAAGAAACATCATTTAGAGGCCAGATTATAAATTATACATGGTTATCCCCTCAACATTGTTCGAGGGTCAACTGTACTTACTTTTATCATTGTGTCATACATTTTCAGAAGATTTATTGTTACTTAATAACATTTTAAAGTTTCAGCCTAGACTCCCACTCCTTAGTCTGAGTATGAACTGATGAATCTTGCCTGATTTGGGACCAGCTGTTCTACCCTCACAGCCCTAAGGAGGTCAGAGGATCTCCTCCCTCATCATCCAGAGAGGAAGTAATTAAAGCAGGGCCCCACTGGTAGCAAGTAATAAAGGCAGAAAAAAAAAAAATAAAGTTTCAGCCTAAAGAACTCATTTAAGCACTCCTTACTCTTTTTTGTAAGGCAGATCTAGCAGTGAGGAACTCCTTCAACTTCAGTTTGTTTGGGTAAGTTTTTATCTCTCTTTCATGTCTGAAGGGCAACTTTGCTGGGTAAAGTACCCTTGGTTGGTAGTTTTATCTTTCAACAATTTGAATATATTATTCCACTTTTTCCTGGTTTGCTGAGAAATCTGCTGGTAGCCTTATAGGACTCCCTTGTATGTGAATACTTTTTTTCTCTCACTGCTTTAAATTTGTTTTTCTTTGTCTTTGATTTTAGGCAATTTATTATAATATGTCGTGAAGAAGATTGTTTTGAATTAAAATTTTAGGAACACTTATGAGCTCCAAGAACTTGTATGTCCAAATAGCTTCTCAGTTTTGAAAAGCTCTCAACCTTTGATTCTTTAAATAAACACTGCTGTTTTTGTTCTGCTGGGACTCTCATAAGCTATAGATTGTTTCTCAATAGTATTCTGTGCCTCATATAGCCTTTATTTACTTTTTTCATATTTTTTCTTCCTTTTCTTTTTTTGACTCTGGTGGTGGTAGTTTATGCTAAGTCATGTCTGACTCTTGTGACCCCTTGGACTGTAGCCTGCCAGACTCCTCTGTCCATGGGATTCTCCTGGCGAGAATACTGGAATGGGTTGCCATTTCCTTCTTCAGGGGATCCTCCCAACCCAGGGATTGAACCTGGGTCTCCTGCTTTGCAGGCAGATTCTCTACCAACTAAGCTACGAGGATATTTAAATGATCTGTCTCTACTTCACAGATTCTGCTTGATCCAATCTACTGTTGCTATTGTCTGTTGTGTTTTTTTTTTTTTTTTCCATTTCATTTTTTGTATTATTCATCTCCAGAATTTATTTGGTTCTTTTTGTGATTTACGTATCTCTGTTGAACTTCTCATTTTGTGTGTGTATTATTTTCCTGATTCCACCAAACTCCTGGATTTCCACAAGAGCTCTCTCATTCCTGGGTTATTGTCAAAAGTGGTGTTCTTTTAAGGGAGGATGTTATTAATAGAAAACTCTTATTCAGCCTTATTGGTGATGTCACCAGAAACAGCATATTTTAGATTTCTTTTGTAGGTGAAGATTTTTAATCTTATTTGAAATCTTACAGATTTTTTCTTTATTCACTAGTTAAAAAATGATGATTTAAGTCTTTACTCAATTATTTTAAAGTTAGATAGGAAAAAAGAAAAGGATATTAAAAAAGAAAGATTACAAATCAATTCAAAATAGATAATTGACACTGAAGATGGTGATTTTAAGGCCTGTATAACTGTTCTATAAGATCTGATAACCAGTGAAATTGGTCAGTCGTGTCCAACTCTTTGCGATCCCACGGATTGTAGCCTACTAGGCTCCTCCATCCATAGAATTTTCCAGGCAAGAGTATTGGATTGGGTTGCCATTTCTTTCTCCAGGGGATCTTCCTGACCCAGGGATAGAACCCAGGTCTCCCACATTGCAGGCAGACACTTTACCATCTGAGCTACCAGGAAAGCCCATAAGATCTGATAAGGAGAAAGTAAAAGACAATTGAGAAGAAGTGGAAAAACAGAGATTGTATTTCAAAGTAGGTCTTTACTCATTTATCTTTTTTTCTGGATCCATGAGTCTCCCTTCTCTGAGGATGCTAATTTCTTTCTGAAATTTTCTTTTGGCTTTTCCAGTAAGAAAACTTTAGAAGTTTGTTCTGAAGTTTTGGAGCATTGTTCTCTCCCTTGTTATATGCTTTTTTTTTTTTTTTTTCTGTATCATTGAAGAATGCACAGATTGAGCATATTTTCCTTGTTTTAGCTTCTTTTCTACCTTTTCTACAGTGATGGTCATGAAAATTTCAATGTTCAGTTTATAGTTTAACAGGCATTGTTTTTATTTCATTAGCATTCTCTGACAGTTTTTAAGGTACTTCCCTTCAGTTGCAAATTGATCTTCTTTCAACTCCCATAGTGTGATGTGTTTGATACTCTAAGGAGAAATTATACATGGTATCTGTAATTCCCCCCAAGTCAGGGTTATTCCTCTGTGCCTTATTCACCTGTTCTTTCCACTTCATCCACCAAAGTTTTTACCTATTTAGGCTCATCTTTCTAGAATGTATACTACCAGCCTCTTCCCCCTACTGTATGGTTTTTGGTTTTTTTTGTTCTCTTAAGGATAACAGGATGATGAGAGAAAGAGTATTTGCCTCAAAGAATAATTCCTAAAGCCAAGAACTCTGGACAACTCTCTTATAAAGAAAAGAAGGGTGTATTCTTAATTTTCTATGTCTTTGAGCCTGCTGACTTGAAGTGAAAATTGAATATTGCATGGTATCATTAAATTCCCTTTTGGGTTTTCAAAGTTAGCATCTATCTATTCCTTATAGATTATGGAATTGGTTTTCTGTTAGTTTGCTTTTAAAATTTGTCTTCAGTGGTTTTAGTGATAAGCATTGAAGGGTGCTAGCCAGAAACTATTTGAACTTGAACCTCCTATCAGAAAGCTGAGGAAAAAAACAGTATTTTACTTTTGTTTAGACATTGAACACTAATAATTTAATTTTTGAACCTTTATCTCTGCTTGGAATTAAGACACAATTCTATGTGTAACATTAAAATATGAATTCAAAATAGGATCTGTTCTTCCTTTTCTTTTTTAAAGTAAGAATAGCTCAAAATGGTAAGAGAGAACCCTAAAAGCTCAAAAATTACTGTTAAAATGTAACAGAATTTCACAGGGTTTGAATCCACCGTATTATATTCCAAATGCCTTTCATCTGTTTGTTGTATTTTCCAAATTGTGATAGATGATGTAACTGGAAAACAAGAATTTCCTTTATGCCGCAGACTTGCAAGGGTCACACAAGTAGAAAATGAAAGGTCAAATAATCTGCAGAAATCAGCCTCACTGTTATATACATTAATAAGAAAACATAATTGAGTTGCATGTGTTAAAGAAATTAAACCATTTAACAAATTTTTCTTAATAGAGGAAAAAATGATATGGGAATTAAAATTGACATGAAAAACACAGGAATATGTTGAAAGATTGGAGTGGGAGGAAAAGTGATAGAAGTTAGTGAATGTTTATTTGAGTGTGCAATTGCATTTTCAAAATAGTGATCTAATTATGTATCTAGATATAGACATTGTTCTTCCATAGTTATGATGTATGTATTCTCTATGTGTAATTTTCAGTTGTGTATTTTTCAAAATCAAGTTTCAGAGGAATAAATTTATTTACAATTACTTTAGGAATGTGTTTATACCGTATTTTGAAACAAGTAGAAAGATTTTTCCTCTTCTGAATGGTTATAAAGGTAAATAACTTCTCTGATCTTTTAGGTAAACATATTTACATTAATTGAATGCCAGGAAGTTAGCTGTAAACAGGAGATATTAGGGAAAAACAACATACTTGATGCAAGTGAATTTTCTGTACCTGATCAGTTATTTGAGATTCTACCTATAATTTGCTTTTATTTTACTGATAGATGTTAGTTGATCTGAAGAGAGATGAAAAGAATTGTCAGACTACATATAAACCATGGCCAAATAAAGAATTCACAGTTTTTATTCAAGTAGAGGGATTATCCAGAATTCAAGTACAAAAATAACTAGAAACTCTAGGAATACATTATTTTGAATGTACATTTGAACTAGCTGAAAATCCTACTCTAGAGTTGAATGTGCTAGAAGCATGTTAATCACATCCATAAAAATGAGTAATTTATAACCGGGGTGGGCTTCACACTTGGAACATCTTGAAGTTGTTTCTTCTTTGTATATGCCAAATTAAGCTTGCATTGAAGCTATATTGTGTTAAAATTTTCACAATATTTTAACTTTGGCATCTCCTTAAATAGATATTTAAAGTGGCTTAAATATTCTCTCCTATAAATAAAAATGCTTTGACTTATAAGAAGGTGAACCTACTGACCTTTGTTTATAGAATAATACCAAAAATTTTATTATAAGGAGTATTTCAGTAATTGGAACCCTATTTTTATTACACAATTGGGAGTACAATCTCAAGGAAAGTAATTTCCCCAGAAGACTGAGTAGTTAAAACCATCATTTTAGTGATGAAGTTGAGACAATGACCTGATTTAAATATAAATGGACACTATAATATGCTTCTAGACTTATTTATTTCCATCTAACTGCTTATTTTTCTCACATTTAAAGTTCCATAATACATTTTTACCATCTATGTTAACAAGTTCTATTCATAGTGAATCTTAGAAAACTCTCCAATGATTCTTATTTCTCCATGCTTGTAGCTTTTATTACTTTATTTTAAAAAATTTAATTTTTATTGAAGGATAGATGATTTATAATATTATATTATTTTCAGATGTATAGCACAGTGATTTAGTATTTTTGTAGATTATACTCCATTATAAGTTACTATAAGATAATGGTTATAATTCTCTGTACTATATGATATATCCTTGTTGCTTATCTGTTTCATACATAGCAGTTTGTATCTCAATCCCATACCCCTAACTTGTCCCTGCCCCTCTTCTCTCACCCCTTTGGAAACCACAATTTGTTTTCTGTATCTGTGAGTGTGTTTCTTTTTTGCCAGACATTCACTCTTGCTATGTCCTTATATGGCAGAAAGGGAGAATTCTGGTCTCTTCAGTCCCTTAGAAGGGCTCCAACCTCGTGACCTAATTACTTCCCAAAGGCTCCATCTCCTAATATCATCACATTGGGAGTTATATTTTAATATATGAATTTTGGGAGGACTCAAACTTCTAGTCCATCACAACCATGAACTTGAAAAATATTATCTTATGTTTTCTTCTAGTAGTGTTGTAGTTTTAACCTTGTCTGTGATCCATTATGGATTAATTTTTGTTTATCATCTGAAGTTAAAGTAGAGAATTATTTTTTTTCCCATGGAAATCAAGTTTCCATAAGGATATTGCTAGAGATGGCTGTTTATGGAACAGGAAGCAGAACCTTACCAGACACTGACTCTTCTGATACCTTGATTTTGGACCGCTCAGATTATGAAACTGTGAGAAATACATTATATTGTTTAAAAGCCACCCAATCTGTGATATTTTGTTACAGCAGCCTGAACTAAGACAGTAGTTGGCCAATATTTCTTTATAAGATGAAAAATAAAAGTTTATAAGTTAGACTGCTCATCAGAAGACATGATTAAGTAAATGTTATGGGATGCAAATATTTGTAAAACTTATCTAACAAAGGACTTTAGTAAGTATTATATAAACACCTCCCATACTCAGTAAGAAAAATACAAATCAATAAACATGGACAAAGTACTTCAGTGGATGCTTTGCAAAGATACATGCATGAATACTTGTAAAGAATGTTTGATATTTTTAGTCTTCAGGGAAATGCATTTACAACCGCAGTGTGATATTACTATGTACCCACTAGAATGGCTAAATTGAAATCTATTGACATAACCAAATATTGCTGAGAATTGGAGTCACTGAACTTTTATAGATTGCTGATAGGAATATTAAATGTTATAAATACCTTTGAAAAGGGATTTTGCAATTAAAAAAAGCCAAATATACCTACCCTTTAGCCCAGTAATTCTACTGTGGTTATTTACCCATAAGAAATACAAATTTATATACACATGAAGACTTGTTTAGAATGTTTATAGCAGCTCTATTCACAGTATCTCCAAACCAGAGACACCTCACATGTTTATAAATATGAGAATGAATAAACAAATGTTGGTATAGTCATACAATGGAATGCTGTTCCTTAGTAAAAATGAATGAACTACTGATCCATGCAACAACATGAATGACTGTCACAAAAGAAAAGAACCAAAATAAAAAGAATACATCATATATAATTCCATTTATAGAAAGTTCTAGAACAAAATTGGTGGCATTAATGGTAAAGAACCTGCCTGCCAGTTCAGAAGACATAACAACAGTGGGTTCAATCCCTGGGCAGGGAAGATCCCATGGAGAAGGGCATGGCAACCCACTCCAGTATTCTTGCCTGGAGAATCCCATGGACAGAAGAGCCTGGCAGGTTATAATCCATAGGGTCACAAAGAGTCAGACACGACTGAAGCAACTTAGCATGTGTGCACAGAACAAAACTAATGCAAGTTTACAAAAAAAAGAAAATTGCCTCTGTGAAGAAAAACTGACCAGAAAGAGACATGAGAGAACTTTCCAGGTGATGGAAATGCTTTATATCTTCATAAGGGTATGTGTTGCCTGGGAGTCTCTATTTACCAAAATTGTACTATTAGCATTTATGCATTTTCCTGAATTAAACTTACCTGAACATTTAGAAATGTTAATAACAGTAGTTGCAAAAGTTAGAAAATACTTCTAATTTTATAAAGTATATTCTTGTTTCCTTTGTTTCAAATTTCCCTTATAAATATATTTATGAGTGAATAAATTTCAGCTTTTGAGAACTTGGATTAACCTTTAAACAATGATGAAAATGTTGACAGCATTAAAAAATTCCTGTTTGCCTAAGAAACAAAATTATGTAATATTTTGACAGTGCACTGCATATTTATTAATGTGCCTATTTACTTATAGATCAAGTTTTTATTTTATTATTTTAAATCAAGTGGAAACAGCCATCTGGCTCTGAGTTTACCTTTCAAATGCTTTAAACAGTTGTCCAGGGCAGCATATAAAAATAAAGAAATGCAGGTAGCATCAAAGAATGAAAAATAACTTGTGAATGTGATAAAGTTCTACGGATTACAGGATTTCTGAACTACTAAGGATTTGGGGTAGATATTATTTTAACAGACTAAAAAATCTTTCTGTAGATCATTTTGATAGTACTACTCAGAGTTATTTTTCCAAAGTTGGAAATTGCCTTAGAAAAGAAGTAGGATCAAATGTTATTTAATTAAAGTAATAATTTTAATCTTAATAACCCTCCAACATGTTGACATCATAATTTTTTCCTTTATTTTGGAGAATTCTTTTGTCATCTTGTATTTGAATTTAATTGTTATTACCTTTTATAAAGGTAATAAACCTTTTGTCATACAATTGCACAATAAAAATGAGTATGGCTGTTCTGTTTCTGTTTGCATAATATTTTAAGTAAACTGGTAGTCAGTGTTCAGGAATGTTTTTAACCTCTCTTCAACAGAAATAGCTTAGAAAATAGTTCATCAGTTTTCCTGATAGGAAAAAAAGAGAAATTTATACACTTATAAATGAGCATAACCAAGAGAAAGACACAATAACCAGCAAAATGATCTCCAGTAAAAGACACAATAACCAGCAAAATGATTACCCCAAATAATCAAGAAACTTTAGACTTCCATGATATACATCATCAAACAAAGGCTGAAATAAAGCTTCTTAATCAGTAATGCTTATGGCATCTTTTATTAAGTGAATTCCAAAGGGATGAATCTAACGAATCTCTGCATTTTGGAACCAGAAGTGCGGTCTAGACCACAGCACAGCAAGTTTTAAAGCTCAAAGTATGGGAGCAGAGTTACTGCAGAAGTCATTTAGAGCTGAACAAGTCACAGAGTATTGAGTGAGGAAGGAGCCAGTCTGGCGCTGTCATGGCTGGTGTGAAGGGTTCTCCACTATGGCTCAAGGCAAAGGCTCCTGGTGATGCATGGTTCATGTCAAGTCTATGTTTTATTTATTTTGGCTTCACTACATGATTCTGAGCCACAAGCTTTTGTTTCCTGGGGATTAGGCTAGGTAAAAATCTCAGCATTAGAGCCCATATTCAGCATTCTGTACGTTTGGTGAAACTTATCTGAGCTGGGATGAGAACAGAGTGACTGTCTCTAGCAGCTGTGGACACATTCTAGTTGGGGCATAGCTTATAGGCTGTATTATGGCTCATAAGATGGTGGGAGGGGTGGTGGAAGCAGGTTGCTCTTACTGTCAGCTGCTTCCTTTGTTAATGTTTGAGCTGCCCATTTTAGTTTTCAGTATTTCCTTATCTCCAGCTCTAGTCTTGACAGTTAGTCAAGTAACCAACAGTGACAGCAATCAGGTTGGGTTTCTACCCCATTAGAAAACTGGTAGAGAGGGAGAAGGTGAGGAAATCGGTGGGTTCTGCTGTTAGCACTAAACGCAAGTGGTCTAGAGACGCTTTCACCCACGTTAAGGTCAAAAACAGATGAACATCAAATGCCCAAGAAATAGCAACATTGAGAAGAAACAAGGACATTGAGTGATTTTGCTGAAGAGTGTAGATGATCAGGTTTGTAAGAAGCCCAGCAAAACAAACTTATGGCCAGAAGAAGTTTTCCTACCACTGCACTGCACTTGGTAAAATTGCGAAATGTGGGGAAGATAAAAAAGCACAAGCACAGTATTGAAGATTGGGGCAAATCCTGAAGATGTTCACCAAGGAAAGGAATCTTGGCAAGATCCAGAGTGAGAAGGCAAGGGGAAGAGAAGGAGATGGTTAGAGCAGGGCTTCTAGGGCCCTGAGACCAACCGTGCCAAAACATTCTCTTCCCCAACAGATAAGCTGAATCAGAAGCTGAGGGTGAGGCCCAGCAGTCTATTACAAGCCCTCCAGGTGACTCTGCATGCTGACGGTTAAGAGCTGCAGGCTTTGCCATAGTTGAAAAGAAGTGTTTTAATATACAGATATCCCCCTAAGCTTTGAGGTGCTCTTTTACCATCCTCCGTAAGTATGGAGATGTTTTGTATTTGTTTTTTTGCAGGAACTGTTAAATGTCTATATTTCCCATACTTTTCCCCTCAAGTTCCTAAAAGATCTGAAAATACTGAGAAAGGATGATGTGGAGAAAAATGCGGTTGAGGCCACTTTTAGATGGATGGAAACAACCTTTTACAAGTAGATTAAAATTTAACAGTGGATTTTTAGTATGTGAGTGATAGCTGTTTTTCACAATTGACTGTAAAACATTTGTATTATATAATGCCATCAAAAAAAATGATACTTAGGTGTTGATGCACAGCATTATTGGAAAACAGTGAAAATTTCATTCCATTAATTATGTTTTTCTCATTAAAAAATAATGTGTCTTTTAGAGTTAGTTTTCTCATCATGTAGTTTTCTATGTGTATATGTGGGAATGGACATAAATTCAGATATACACACACACACACACAAACACACAAACTCATAGAGTTTGATATCATAACTAATGTAAAATGTTGAATTCTGCAATTTATTATAGACATTTTCCTGTGTAACTAAAAGCTTTATAATATGGATATATCATAATTTACACAACTGTTGTTTCATTGTTGCACATTTCTTTGTATAATATAGAATTCTTTTAGAGAGCATTTGTGTGCATACTTTCCAGGTCAAAAACTCTTCCTAAGCTGCTTTCTAAAAAGACAGTTTCACTGTATTCTATCATAGATATACAATTATTCTTGTCTCGTTGTTCACTTGCCAGGCTTACATGTTGCAATTTTTATTTTTGCTATTTACAGATGGAATGTCATTGTGTTGGTTTGCATGTCTTAGATGGCTAATGAGACTGAAATGTAAAATTCTGTCTTCCCTACTTTTGTTTTTTAGGATTTTCTTCATGATTAACATTATATCTTTCATAAGGATTTTACTCTTATCCATCATATTGTAACAGATATTTTGATGTTTAGGCATTTACCTCCTAATTATATTGTTGATTTTTAATTCAGAGGAGTAAATTCTTTTGTTGTGATCAAACAATATCCTTTGATATTGATGATTTTGTGCAAAGAATGCTATGGGAAAATGGAATCTTATACTTACATTACCTGAATAGTAGATATCATTAGTAGTTTGATATTTAATCTGTGGCATATAGTTAGCTTTTATTTTTGGAATTTCACAGCTTTAAAGCTACAGCTAAAGAAAGGCAGATGGTTAACTTGTTTTCCACTTCCCTGCAAATATCCAAGACAGAAACCAATATTATCAGTCTCTAATGGAGGCTGGCAATGTCAAGATGGTTTGTGGCCATGTCAAGATGTTAAGTTTGTGTCCAGGTCATTGCTCATTAAAGATGCTGCTCTTTGGACCAACAGGAGACCCAGCAACAGGATCCTAATAATTTCTGATGCTACCTCACGTCCCTTCAAGACAGTGCAGAACATTTTGTTGTTTAGAAAATACTCAGGCCTCTTTCCTTGTTTCAGTACTTACCATTTGTTGTTTGTACTAGTGGACTGTAACTTTCGTTTTGTAACGATGAACACATAGAGGAAAGATTTAAAAATCATTGTGCATTTGCTTCATCTGTGTCCCCATACTCCTCCGTTACTTATTTAATATGAACATATTGCTTTTCTCAGATATAAATTCTATTAATTCTGCTGCTGCTGCTAAATTGCTTCAGTCGTGTCCGACTCTTTGCGACCCCAAAGACGGCAGCCCACCAGGCTCCCCCGTCCCTGGGATTCTCCAGGCAAAACACTGGAGTGGGTTGCCATTTCCTTCTCCAATGCATGAAAGTGAAAAGTGAAAGTGAAGTCACTCAGTCGTGTCCGACTCTGTGCGACCCCATGGACTGTAGCCCACCAGGCTCCTCCATCCATGGGATTTTCTACTAATTTTCTATTAATTCTACTGATTAATTAATATTAATAAACAAATTGTTAATAATTGACTCTTCCACAGTCATTTATTATTTTTGTGTCATTCCTTAATTTTCACCAATCATTAACTTCTTTTTTTCCTTCCTCATATTTTTTGTCTCCCTGAGATCTTCAGAATGTGAATCAGTCTCCATTCTGTTATGATGTTAATCATCTGCTTCTCATAAGATTCCTCTTTGGTGCCTCGTGCTTTCTGTTATGCTCTCATTGCTGTTGGTCTTCTATTATTTTAATTTCATTTTCTTCTACCCACCTCCACCATTTGCTACTGTCAGATAAAAAAGCTTGCCACATGAAATAAGCCTATGCTTCATATGCATGTATACATTTTACCAAAGCTGCTTGTAGACATCACTCCTACTCACACATATGAGATTGCAAATACCAGTCTCTTTGTAACTCAGCAATCATTTCTAAACATCTGGAGATATATTTCTTCCACATCAGTAAATGACTGTGCCAACTAATCCTCATCATTCGCCAAAGAACTCAGAGTTTTGCTACATTAATCTACCCAGTCAAACAATTCAGGAAAAATCAATTTTGTGACATGAAATTAAAAGATGTACTGCCCAAATTGCGGTGTCTCCAAAGTGGCATTTTTCTTTTTTGGCCAGACTGGAAACCCTTATCTGGCACAGTTTTAGCTGGGGTTTCCTGACTCCTTTACAAGCCATAAAAAGTTTTGTCAAATCAAAATAACTATGCATTTAATTACTATTTCCCAAATTTCTATTTTTGGGTGAAACAGATTTTTTCCCTTGTCAGACTATAGCCATAATTGCTTCATTGTCTAGTGCTAATTTGCATTTTAATTGAGCTTTAAACATTTAACCAGAGTATAGTCCAAAGGAGATTCTATAACCATCTCAAGAGTTATTTTTTATTGCTATTTTAGGAGCAGGGAAGTCTGCTTCCACCTTTGGGTGGGGAAAGAGCTGTAACCTTCAAAGCAGGCTCTTCAGGGCTGCGTTGAGAAAAATGGAACAGAAGTTAGAAATGGAGAAATTAGAAGAGACAGATGGTGAGAGATTATAATGATTTCTAGGATCACTCAAATTGTCTGAGTTTTATGCCAGAATTTTTTTATTAGTTAGGGCAGCATGTCATGCTTATTTTGAGTTCCCACCGACACATTTAATGCAGTTACACTGGACCTTCCATTCTGTTGTTTCTTTGAGTTTTTAAGGAATTTGAAGCAGCCTACATTGGACTTTGTCAGAGTTTCCAGCATCTGACAAATTTGAATGTTGTAAATGTTTCCTGAAGCATTTCTTTTAAACCACTCTGGGGAAAGACATGAAAGTAAGATGACTAGTTTTAGATTATCTGCGTTTAGAACTTTTAGTTGCAAAAATATAGTGATGGTGTCTTCAATGTGAAACAGGGGGAAGATTTTAGTAGGCATAGTAGCTGTTGATTCAAATACAATTATACATGTTCCTTCGCTGTTTTCTCTTAGGTGAATAAGCAGCTTTAGTTTATTATGAAAATTAGAAATCTCTAAGATGCATTTATAGAATGAATTCTCAAATATAAGGTACATCCATGGCATAATCTGGTGAGTATGAAATGCTCTGGTGAAATACTCATATCCCATTGCGATCCTCAGTGTTCCTGTTGCAATTATGGTTGGAGTGTCAAGAATAAAACCAATTAGACGTGTGACCGAAAGTAACGAAAATTCTGTATGTTCTTTGGAGAAAATATGAATGCTTCCTTGTAAATGAGAAACTTCAAAATGAAAGCACATAAAATACCAGCTGTAGTCAGTTCAGCATGACTCACACTTTTTATTTTATTTTATTTACTTATTTTTGGCCGTGCCGTATCTTTGTTGCTGGGCAGGCTTTGTTGTTGCGGTGAATGGGGCTGCTCTCTAGTTGCAGTGGGCAGGCTTCTCACTGCAGTGGCTTCTCTTGTGGAGCGCAGGCTCTAAGACACGTGGGCTTCCGTGACTGTGGCACGTGGGCTCGTTAGTTGTGGCTCCCAGTCTCTAGAGCACAGGCTCAGTAGTTGTGATGCGTGGGCTTAGTTGCTCCACAGCATGTGGAATCTTCCCGAAGCAGGGATCAAACTTGTGTCCCTTGCATTGGCAGGTGGATTGTTTACCACCAGGGAAGCCCCAAACTTTTAAAAATAAACTTTTCTGAGTGCTAAGTTTTGAATTCCCTAACTACTTGAAACAAAGTACCCAGTTACATACAGGATTCCTTATAGTTAGGAAACTTCCTTTGTATATGTTTTACCAGTTGACAATTTGTAGCATAGTCTCTCCTACGTCAGTCAGTTCAGTCATGTCCGACTCTTTACGACCCCATGAATCGCAGCACGCCAGGCCTCCCTGTCCATCACCAACTCCCGGAGTTCACCCAAACTCTTGTCCATCAAGTCGGTGATGCCATCCAGCCATCTCATCCTCTGTCGTCTTTCTCCTCCTGCCCCCAATCCCTCCCAGCATCAGAGTCTTTTCTGTGCTGTGCATTTAGTGCACTCCTCATTTTATTTTTGCTTTGTTTTGCTATGTATAGAGACATGAAGGGCCAAATAAAGGGTCTTGAAACTTTGCGGGGAGGGACAGCACAATTTGCACTTTAACAGGAATCCTTTACCCAAGGGTGAGGAAAATTCATACTTATGTAGAAGTTTGGGAGGTCAAAGTTAGAAGCTTCTTTCTGTTTGATGGTAAATGATCATTTAACCTCTTACTCTGTTTCATATAAGATAAAACAAATGAAAGGTCATCAGTATATGTCATCAGTGATATAATCCAAGAGGAAGATGAATTAGAGGGAAACTGGTTGGAAGTTTGAAATAAAGAAAAAAAAATACATGGCCCTCTAGAACACAGGTTGGTGTCCTCTTCTAGAGCCCAGGTTGAGTATCTCAGGATAAGAGATGAGAGATCTCTAGGAACTAAAGTTCAGATCCAGGCTCACTGTAGGTAACCTGGGTGTGCAGGAGGGGCTGTATCATTTATTTAGTTTCTCAAATTGTATGTTCCTCAACTTCAAGTTAGTATGAAAGATCCTTGAAGAGTCTTCTTAGCAGGGATCCAAGATATAATATTAACATTGTAAGGTGGTTTTGAAATCACCCTTGAATGAAAGGACCCACCTATATAAGATCTTTCTCCTATTAAGTGGTAAAGGCAGGACTGAAATGGCCCCTCTTAAAAGCTGAGTGTTTATTCTGATTTTGTGAAATTTGTAAGTAGGTACTGTTGACTTAACCATTTATACTTTTAAGTTAGAGAAGTTTTCTACTACCTATGTTTTTTTAATATTATATCTGTAGTTTATACTTTGAAATAATTACCCAGTATTATTTTCCAGTTCATAATTGAGTAGTTAACCATTCAGTGCAATGACTTCTAGGATTTGCTTAAACCTTAGCATCATCTGCTGGATTCTTAAACTGCAGTAGAAAGCTAGTGTTATGTGAATAATTAATACATGTTCCACTCAAGTATTAACTTAATTGGTATATTTAATAGGTTTGAGTCAATCTGCCTTTTTATTCCTTCCTCCCTCCAAAAAAGGCAAGATGTAACATGGAAAGAAATAAGTGATGCCCGTCAATCTTGTGGCTGTTTGTTAACACATTGTGTTGCATGTTGGCTGACCACTGCCCCCCGCATTGTCAGTTTTCTTCATTGTATAAATGGTAAAATAGTCGATTTAAATTTTTCTGTAATATGGGATCCTTCTCTATTTTTTAAATTATTGTTGTGAAGTTAGTCCAGATTATATGGTCCTTAAACTTAGGCAACACAAAAACAGACGCTTTAGCTGGCATGGTCAGGTACGGGTGGAAGTTGGAAGCAAATTTTAGGATTCTACCTCCCCTTAGCTGTGTGATACAAGCATTAACTTCCACCAACTAGGATCCGGTTTCTTCATCCATTTAAAGGGAAACAGATTTTTGTCTAAAACGTCTCAAAATCCGGATATTGAGTACTGCACAAGTGTTCAGTGATTTCAATAAAACTGTTCTTGTGTCAAAAAAACAAACAAACAAAAAAAAACATGGAGTAGTTTTTGTCAGCAGCCCTTGAGCAAACACAGCAGTGTTTTATCAGACCAAAGGTTGCAGAGGTTTAAAAAGACCCCTTCCCACTGGAATCTCTCAGTCACATCTAGAAATGTAGTTTCACTTAATCAAAATTTTATATAGCTTCGGGCCTAACATTGATGCTAAACAAGTTCTTATGAATCCGATTAATGGATGCACTCTTAGGGTGCTTAAGGCATCAGAAATGAGGTATTAAGAGTCAGAATCCTCCCTCTAGGAGCTTACACAGAAAAGCAGCACACAAATAGCAATGATATCAGAAATTATTGAGAGGGGTTGGTGGATGAGGGGAATAGAGAATCACTGATTTAAGAATGCAGTCATTTAAAGCCATTTTAGAACTTTGAAGGATATCAGTGATAGAAAAGTCCGGGGAGAGGACAAAAAGCTTCTGCTTAGGGTGGGAGAAGGAGGCAAGATTAGAAATTGCTATAAGAAGGAAATAACATTTGAGCTGAATAGGAATTTTATATTCAGAAATGTGAATGTGTGTGTATAGAGAAAAGGAACAGTAGTCCATTCCAGATTGAGGGAATGTAGCTTATTAAATTTTCCATTCTACATTTATTGATCGCCTCCTATGTAACAGACCTTAAACTAAGTGTTGGGAACACAGGATACATAAAGAAATGTAGTTCTTATCTTTGAAGAGCTGCCCACAGTTGGAGAAGCACTCATTTGCAGAAGCAGTATAGTCAGGTGTGTGCTAGAGGCGGATCTTGGTGCCCTAAGACCTGCAGGAGTGCCTCCCCTCCACAGTAGCAGCAGCGTGTTGTTGATGTTGTTCAGTAGCTCAGTCATGTCTGACTCTTTATGACCCCCTGGACTACAGCACACCAGGCTTCCCTGTCCTTCATCATCTCCTGAACTTTGCTCAAACTCATGTCCTTTGAGTCAGGGATGCCATCCAACCATCTTGTCCTCTGTCATCCCCTTCTTCTCCTGCCTTCAGTCTTTCCCAGCATCAGAGTCTTTTCCAATGAGTCGGCTCTTTGCGTCAGGTGGCCAAAGTGTTGGAACTTCAGCTTCAGCATCAGTCCTTCCAATTAACATTCAGGATTGATTTTCTTTAGGATTGACTGGTTTGATCTCCTTGCTGTCCAAGGGACTCTCAAGAGTCTTCTCCAACACCACTGTTCAAAAGCATCAGTTCTTTGGCACTCAGCCTTCTTATGGTCCAACTCTCACATCCATACATGACTACTGGAAAAACTATTGCTTTGACTAGACGGAACTTTGTCGGCAAAGTAATGTCTCTGCTTTTGAATATGCTATCTAGGTTTGTCATAACTTTTCTTCCAAGGAGCAAGCGTCTTAATTTCATGGCTGCAGTCACCATCTGCAGTGATTTTGAAGCCCAGGAAAATCAACTCTGTCACTGTTTCCATGTTTCTCCATTTATTTGCTATGAAGTGACCACAATTGCAGAAAACTAACCAAACTGATTACATGCATCACAACCTTGTCTAACTCAATGAAATTATGAGCCATGCTGTGTAGGGCCACCCAAGATGGACGGGTCATGGTGGAGAGTTCTGATAAAACGTGCTCCACTGGAGAAAGCAATGGCAAACCATTTCAGTTTTCTTGCCTTGAGGATACTGCATGAACAGTGTGTAAGGCAGCAGAGTGGGCGGGGCTCATTCTCCAGGCTCCTCAGGCCGGCTGAAGCTGGGTGAACTCCACCATCCAGCAGAGGGCGCGTTTTGTCTTTTTCTTAGACAAGTTGTTGACTATTTCTCTTCCCTCTGGACCACTTTGGTGGCTTAGATGGTAAAGTGTCTGCCTACAATGCAAGAGACCCGGGTTCAATCCCTGAGTCGGGAAGATCCCCTAGAGAAGGAAATGGCAATCCACTTCAGTACTATTGCCTGGAAAATCCCATGGACAGAGGAGCCTGGTAGGCTGCATATAGTCCATGGGGTCGCAAAGAGTCGGACTCGATGGAGCGACTTCACTTCACTGTTTGTGGAGGCCACAAAGTTAGGTTCTATCATCTTTTGTAGTATCTAGAAAATGCCTTGCACACACAGCTGGCATTAAAGAGTTTCAGTTCAGTTCAGTCGCTCAGTTGTGTCCGACTCTTTGCGACCCCATGAATCGCAGCACGCCAGGCCTCCCTGTCCATCACCAACTCCCGGAGTTCACTCAGACTCATGTCCATCGAGTCAGTGATGCCATCCAGCCATCTCATCCTCTGTTGTCCCCTGCTCCTCCTGCCCCAATCCCTCCCCATGTGAGAGTCTTTTCCAATGAGTCAACTCTTCGCATGAGGTGGCCAAAGTACTGGAGTTTCAGCTTTAGCATCATTCCTTCCAAAGAACACCCAGGACTGATCTCCTTCAGAATGGACTGGTTGGATCTCCTTGCAGTCCAAGACTGCAAGTCCAAGACTCTCAAGAGTCTTCTCCAACACCACAGTTCAAAAGCATCAATTCTTCGGCGCTCAGCGTTCTTCACAGTCCGACTCTCACATCCATACATGACCACTGGAAAAACCATAGCCTTGACTAGACGGACCATTGTTGGCAAAGTAATGTCTCTGCTTTTCAATATGCTGTCTAGGTTGGTCATAACTTTTCTTCCAAGGAGTAAGCGTCTTTTAATTTCATGGTTTGGGGATGTAATTAAGTTTTGTATTTATTGGAAAATAAAACATACTGGGTGAAAGGTATGCCTATGAGAAAAGGCATCCTATTTCTATAAGTTGTCAGCCTTACTAACCCAGCCTTTTACAATTTTTACAGCTCAGGTTAGTGTTGTGTTGAACACAGCTTAGACCCTTGATACTATTTTTTGAACTATGAGGACTTTTCAGGCCGTTTAATGTTCTCTTCTCTTTATGACTAAGCTTTTTCTTATTGAGGGTGAGAAACTTGAACATCAACAAGCCATTCTGCTCATTTGTTTTAAAAAATGTTCTTGTTTAAAAAGTCACCTTTTACCCTGATTTCACATTCAATTTACATTCATCCTTACCTATAAGACACAAAGTCAATATTCCCAGATTGTTTAGGAGGCTTCTTATTTTTCTCAGCTGTAAACTCAATTACCTTTCAAATGATTTTATAGCTGACAGTAAATGGTCCATGAAGTTTTTGAATAAAAACGAGGGCAAACATTTCATGCTTAAATAGCTGTAATGGTAGTTGCTGTAATAGACTGCAGTTTCAGAAATAACCAGTGTTGAATCACTTAGTGGCTGTATGATATTACCGTATAGTTTCCACTAAGATATCGTTTGCAGGGGTTTGGACGCACTTCTTACTATAGTTGGTAATTTATGATGTTTTATTTTATGTAAACAAGTTTCTGTAAATCTTTCGATTATGAATGTTACGGAGATGATGTATCAGAAAAAAAGAGCTATGGCAGCTTCATCATTGTCATAAGTGGTCTTTGAACATATTGTTTTTTCCTTTAGAAAACTATTACTTAAATATTTATAATGGCTTGTCACATTTCATGGGAATAGCATATCCCTATAAGTTCCTTTCAGGGTGTGTATAAATCTCCTCTGTCTCTTTGGAAACAGACTATTTCTACAAGTTCTTAAATAGTTCCTTATGGCACTTATGAAAATTATCATGTGTTGAGGGTTGTTGTGACAGATTGACTACAGTCACACCCCAACTCCTGGTGAAGGGAATGGGCTAGTATCAAATGGTGTCTTCTTTATCTGAAGTTGTCTGACCAAAATGCTTTCAATGTTGTTATGGTTGTTCAGTTACTCAGTTGTGTCCAGTTCTTTGCGACCCCACGGACTGCAGCACGCCAGGCTTCCCTGTCCATCACCAACTCCCGGAGCTTGCTCAAACTCATGTCCATTGAGTTGGTGATGCCATCCAACCATCTCGTCCTCTGTCGCCCCCTTCTCCACCAGCCCCCAATCTTTCCCAGCATCAGTGTTTTCTAATAAGTTGATTCTTTGCATCAAGTGGCCAAGTAGTGGAGTTTCAGCTAAAGCATCAGTCCTTCCAATGAATATTCAGGGTTGATTTCCTACAATGGGCTCTAAGAATCTTCTCCAGCACCACAGTTCGAAAGCATCACTTCTTCAGCACTCAGCCTTCTTTATGGTTCAACTCTCACATCCATACGTGACTACTGGAAAAACCATAGCTTTGACTACATGAACATTTGTCAGCAAAGTGATATCTTTGCTTGTTAATGCAGTGTCTAGGTTTGTCATAACTGTTGTCAAGCTATGACAAATGTCTTCATTGGCACCATCTATTTCTTCAAAGTTCTGTATTTGATCAGAGACCCTGAAATCACTCTGTGCCTTTTACATGTGCACTATGAGATGTTTCAAAATGCTTTTCAAACCTGGGAATCTGCTTATTGCATTGATATGGCTCTATAAGCATGCAAAGCCAGTCATGTGTTCTGCTGGACTTTATTTATGAGTACCACTCACGTGTGAAATTTTGTTCAAATAGACCTGAAAGGAATGCTCAAGGTCATTTTTGCTGCAACTAGTAGTGATGACATTGAGGTGCTGTGGGCACCATGTCACTCTGCAAACTTGTGTGAAGTGCTCTGGGCCTGGTCAGGTAGTATCTCTTTGTTTTCACGTCATTAGAGTTGCATCACATAAGCTCTTGCTGCAAGAGAAGCAATGAAGTTGAGGTCTTCCTCGACTACTCCTTTGCTGTCTTGATTTTCTGAAATTTACTTTTCTTGTTCTTAAATACCAGGTGAAATTCGTTATTTCCTTCTCTGTAATCTTTGGTTATATATGTCTATTTTGATTAAGATAGTTTTCTAGGTGTAGAGAGGAACTTGAGTCATTGGTCTTATATTTTTTTCTTTTCTAAATAGCATAGCACAGTGCATGTGCTCAGTCATGTCCAGCTCTTCACGATCCCATGGACTTCAGCCCGCCAGGCTCCTCTGTTCATGGGATTTTCCAGACAAGAATACTGGAGTGGGTTGCCATTTCCTCCTCCAGGGGATCTTCCCAACCCAGGGATTGAACCCACATCCCCAGTGTCTCCTGTGTTGTAGGTGAATTCTTTATCACTGATTCACTGGGGAAGCTCTTTTCTAAATAAATAGGTCTTTACAAAAAGTCACAAGCTTAACTTTAGTAACAATAGAGTCCCTTTTATCCCATCTTCCTTTAATTAGCTAGGTGGATTAACTGACACTACTTCCTCCATAAAGCTTAAACACCACCTGTGACATTCTAGAAGGCTGTTCACTGTTTCTTGTGGTGCCCTTGTAGTGGTGTATGCCACAAGAGTCCCAGATCTGTATGTGACGGTTTTACTTGCGATTATATTATATAATGTTATTAATTAGTCTGTAAATGAGCATATCATCTACAAGTAAAGAGAAATATTTATATGAAAACTAAAATAGACTGCTAGTCAATTTGCTAAAGCAAAAGGGGAGAAAGGTAAGTGGCTAAGAACCCTAGAATGATTCTTAACTCAGATTGCTTCTCAAGTGTTTTTGATTTTCTCACTTTAAAGAAATAAAACTTGAAAGCATAGATGATGCATATGAAAGTGCTTTGAATAGAGGTAGAAATAATGATAAAGTTCCCAAATTGGAATATTTTGTACTTTTGCATGATCATTTTAATGGAAATTTGTCTCCTGTGACAAATTGCAGTTTTACCATATTGATTTGCTGTACCTTAACTCATCTTCCCATCCGTTGCTCTAGCCCTTATAGATGGTACTATGCATTTTAACGTTCAGATGGGCCTACATCGTATTTATTTAGCTGATTTCTTAGAATTGGCTGAACATGGGACAGATTTTTCTTTTCCAGTAGTGAGCTTGGTTCTGTGCACGTGCAATTCATGTAGTCCTGGCCTGCCTTTTCATCTTCTGCAGATGGTCACTCATAGAACTTCTAGTATTTCTCTCAAATATAACAGTCAGGGATGGAATATTCAGACAGTGTGGCCACCCTGGGAGACATGGCACATTTTGCAGATCCTGGTGTGATATACAACCATCAACCCAAGTCTTTTATGTGTTTTTTTATATATTGTAACTCCCATGAGGTAACGCATTAAGCTACATTAAGCCTCATAAAGAGAAATCTGAGTTCATGATGTGTAACTTCTCAGTAATGGTAATTAGTATAATCTGCTTCTTGAATTTGCTGATATTTGAAAAAAATGTTACCAGTTCTCTAATTCCCACTTAAATATTTAAGACCAAGAAGTTTTTAGCAGAACACTTAGTACCTCTCACAAAACTTCGTAAGTGGCTTTGATTGTATTCTGAATTATATCATGTGTTCAGGAGCAGACAGCTCATGAAACCAAGAGTATAAACATAATTTACAACACTTTATAAGATGAAAGTATATTCAGAATTTCAAAGTAGGAGTAAAAACAAGTTGAAATTTTTGCAGAGTTAAATATCTCATATATATTAACCAAATTTTGTGGGAAAATATCTATACATAAAATAGGAAAAAAGATGAATAGGACTCCTAATACAAGAGAGGGAGAATATATTAGGAAGTAACCCCTGCCCCCCACCCTACCACATGTTGGTATCAGCGAACATATGGGTGTGAGATGTAGATAATGTTAGAAAATATGGTGATCTAGTACATATTACTCATAATTATAGTCAGAAATATCACTGTCCTCATCACTAATTGATAAAATAAATAGACAAGTTCAGTAGATAGAAGATTTGAAAAACACCATTAACTTGACCTATTTTCATTTTTAGAGCACTCCACCCAACAACAGCAGAACATACATTCTTTTCAGATGTACGAAAAATATTTGCCAAGATAAATTATATTTTGGGTCATAAAAGTAAGTTTCAATATGTTTAAAGTTATTACAGAGTATGTTCTCTAACCACAGTGAAATTAAATGAAAATCAATCACAAAAAAATGTCTGGAAGTCCCCAAATATCTGGACACCAAATAGCATACTTCTGAATAATGTCTGTGTAGTGGGTTGCTCTGTGGTTCCCAAAATGATATGTCCATGTGTTAATCTCTGGAGGCTGTGAATATGATCTTCTTTGGGGAAAGGATATTTGCGTATGTAATTAAGTTAAGGATTTTGAGATGAGATAATCTTGGATTATCTATGTGGGTCCTAAGCCAATGAAAGATATCCTTATAAAAGAAAGGAAAGGGGAACACACAGGCATAGAGGAGAAGACCATGTGAAGATAGAGGCAGAGATTGGAGTTAAAGAGCAATAAGCCACATAACACTTGGAGCCAGCGGAAGCTGGAAGAGGCAAGAAATGGAAGTGCTAACCCTCTAATGTTGGACTCCTACACTCTGGAACTGTGAGAAAATAGGGTTTTTTTGTTTGTTTGTTTTAAGATACATGGTTTGTGATAATTAATTGAGGTAGCTATAGGAAAGTAATACGCTATGGATCAAAACAAATTTAAAGGGAGAGTAGAAAGAATTTCAAATGAAATGAAAGTATATACACAATATATCAAAATTTGTTGTATGTTCTTGGAGCAGTACTTAGGGAAAAATCTATAGCACTAGGTGCTGCTAGAAGAAAGGTCTGAAAACAATGACTTCAATTTCTATCTTAAACTAAAAAAGGGTAAATTAAAACCAAAATAAAGAAAAAGGAATGATAAATATCAAAACAGAAACCAAGAGTATAGAAAACAGAAAAACAATGGGAAATCAATGAAAACAAAAATTTATTCTTTGAGGAGATCAATAGTGTGGCTCAGGGGGAAAAAGAGAAGACACAAATTACTAGTATCAGGAATGAGAAAAGTGACATAATGACAGATTCAACAGCTATTAGCAGAGAATAAGGAGATGTAAAGGATAATAAAGAAGTCAGTTGTTTCTCTGCTGTCTTTTCCTAGCCTCAGCCTTCAGATAGCTCCTGCCTTTCTCTCAGGGAAGGCCTGTGTGCCTCTGGGTCAGGGCTGCAGCCTCCCTCTGTGATGAAGTTTTGTGGGATCTAATCCATCCCTCCAGCTCACAGGTAGTGTTTAACAGTTTTACAAGTTAAGCTGCTTTCTCCATACTCCTACTGATAGCGTATTTGCTCTTCTTCCCTTTAAACCAGAAGTAAAAGAAGTAATGGGTCTCTTAAACCAGGGGTAAACGAAGTAATGGGTCTCAAACCAGGGGTAAAAGAAGTAATGGGTCTCTTCTTTGCTAGGAGGAATGCCTTCCTTTCTGGAATTTAATTCATTTAGCTTTCTTTGTATTCTTAGTTCTCTGAGGATTAAAACAGACAAAGAAACATGGTTTTGGAACTTTTTTGACTTGTTCTTGATGTGAAGTTAGGAGGGATGGGCTGTCATAAAAAAATAACACAGACTGTAGCTTAAACCACAGAAATTCTAGAAGCTAGAAGTTCAAGATCAAGGTTTGTTTGTTTCGAGGCCTCTCTCCTGGGCCTGCAGATGGCCACCTTCTCACTGTGTCCTCACATGTTGTCACTTTGTTTCCTAATTCCCTCTTCTTTTAAGAAAACCAGTCATATTATAGTAGGACACACACTAGCAACCCTTTGAATTAGATCTACAAAGGCAGTCTCCAAATTCAGTCACATTCTGAGGGACTGGAGATTAGGGAAAGCATCAGCATATGAATTTTATGGGGCACAATTTCAGTCAGTTCAGTCCCTCAGTTGTGGCCGACCCTTTCCTACCACATGAAATGCAGCACCCCAGGCTTCCCTGTCCATCACAAAATCCCAGAGCTTGCTTAAACTCACGTCCATCAAATTGGTGATGCCATCTGACCATCTCACCCTCTGTCATCCCCTTCTCTTCCTGCCTTCAGTCTTTCCCAGCATCAGGGTCTTTTCCAATGAGTCAGTTCTTCACATCAAGTGGTCAGAGTATTGGAGCTTCAACTTCAGCATCAGTCCTTCCAATGAATATTCAGGACTGATTTCCTTTAGGATTGACAGGTTTCATCTGCTTGCAGACCAAGGGACTCTCAAGAGTCTTCTTCAACACCACAGTTCAAAAGCATCAATTCTTCAGTGCTCAACTTTCTTTATAGTCCAACTCTCACATCCATACATGACTACTGGAAAAACCATAGCTTTGACCAGACAAACCTTTGTCAGCAATGTCTCTGCTTTTTAATATGCTGTCTAGGTTCCTCCTTTTCTTCCAAGGAGCAAGCATCTTTTAATTTCATGGCTGCAGTCATCATCTGCAGTGATTTTGGAGCCCAAAGAAATAAAATCTGTCACTGTTTCCATTGTTTCCTCCATCTATTTGCCATGAAGTGCTGGGACCAGATGCCATGACCTTAGTTTTTTGAATGTTGAGTTTTAAGCCAGCTTTTTCACTCTCCTCTTTCACTTTCATCAAGAGGCTTTTTAGTTCTTCTTTGCTTTCTGCCATAAGGGTGGTGTCATCTGCATATTTGAAGTTACTGATACTTCTCCCAGCATTCTTGATTCCACCTTGTGCTTCATCCAGCTTGGTATTTCGCATCATGTACTCTGCATATAAGTTAATAAGCAGGGTGACAATATACAGTCTTAACATCCTCCTTTCCCGATTAGAAACCAGTCTGCTGTTCCATGCCCAGTTCTGACTGTTGCTTCTTGACCTGCATACATATTTCTCAGGAGGCAGGTAAGGTATAAGTTCTGACAAAATATGGTCCACTGGAGAAGGGAACGGCAAACCATTTCAGTATTCTTACCTTGAGAATCCCATGAACAGTATGAAAAGGCAAAATGATAGGATACTGAAAGAGGAACTCCCCAGGTCAGTAGGTGCCCAATATGCTACTGGAGATCAGTGGAGAAATAATTCTAGAAAGAATGAAGGGATGGAGCCAATACCCATTTGTGGATGTGACTGGTGATAGAAGCAAGGTCTGATGCTGTAAAGAGCAATATTGCATAGGAACCTGGAATGTTAGGTCCATGAATCAGGCAAATTGGAAGTGGTCAAACAGGAGATGGCAAGAGTAAACATCAACATTCTAGGAATCAGCGAACTAAAATGGACTAGAATGGGTGAATTTAACTCAGATGACCATTATATCTACTACTGTGGGCAGGAATCCCTTAGAAGAAATGAAGCAGCCATCATAGTCAACAAAAGAGTCCAAAATGCAGTACTTTGATGTAATCTCAAAAATGACAGAATGATCTCTGTTCGTTTCCCAGGCAAACCATTCAATATCACAGTAATCCAAGTCTATACCCCAACCAGTAACGCTGAAGAAACTGAAGTTGAATGGTTCTATGAAGACCTACAATACCTTTTAGAACTAACACCCAAAAAAGATGTCCTTTTCATTATGGGGGACTGGAATGCAAAAGTAGGAAGTCAAGAAACACCTGGAGTAGCAGGCAAATTTGGCCTTCGAGTACAGAATGAAGCAGGGCAAAGACTAATAGAGTTTTGCCAAGAGAACACACTGGTCATAGCAAACACCTTCTTCCAACAACACAAGAGAAGACTCTACACATGGACATCACCAGAAAGCCAACACTGAAATCAGATTGATTATATTCTTTGCAGCCAAAGATGGAGAAGCTCTATACAGTTAGCAAAAACAAGACCAGGAGCTGACTATGGATCAGATGATGACTACTTATTGCCAAATTCAGACTTGAAGAAAGTAGGAAAACCACTAGACCATTCATGTATGACCTAAATCAAATCCCTTATGATTATACAGTGGGAGTGAGAAATAGATTTAAGGAACTAGATCTATAGAGTGCCTGATGAACTATGGGTGGAGGTTCATGACATTGTACAGGAGACAGGGATCAAGACTATCCCCAAGAAAAACAATTGCAAAAAACAAAATGGCTGTCTAAAGAGGCCTTACAAATAGCTGTGAAAAGAAGAGAAGCGAAAAGCAAAGGAGAAAAGAAAAGATATACCCATTTAAATGTAGAATTCCAAAGAATAGCAAGGAGATATAAAGAATAGCAAAGCCTTCCTCAGTGATCAGTGCAAAGAAATAGAGAAAAAAAAATAGAATGGGAAAGACTAGAGATCTCTTCAACAAAACTAGAGGTACCAAGGGAACATTTCATGCAAAGATGGGCTCAATAAAGGACAGAAATGGTATGGACCTAACAGAAGCAGAAGATTTTAAGAAGAGATGGCAAGAATACACAGAAGAACTGTATAAAAAAGATCTTCATGACCCAGATAATCACAATTCTGTGATCACTCACCTAGAGCAAAACAACCTGGAATGTGAAATCAAGTGGGCCTTAGGAAACATCACTACAAACAAAGATAGTGGAGGTGATGGAATTCCAGTTGAGCTATTTCAAATTCTAAAAGATGATGCTGTGAACATGCTGCATTCAATGTGCCAGCAAATTTGGAAAACTCAGCAGTGGCCACAGGACTTGAAAAAGTCAGTTTTCATTCCAATCCCAAAGAAAGGCAATACTAAAGAATGCTCAAACTACCGCACAATTGCACTCATCTCACATGCTAGCAAAGTGATGCTTAAAAGTCTCCAAGCCAGGCTTCAGCAATACGTGAACTGTGAACTTCCAGATGTTCAAGCTGGATTTAGAAAAGGTAGAGGAACCAGAGATCAGATTGCCAACATCTGCTGGATTATTGAAAATGCAAGAGAGTTCCAGAAAAACATCTATTTCTGCTTTATTGACAATGCCAAAGCCTTTGACTGTTTGGATCATAATAAATGGTGGAAAATTCTGAAAGAGATGGGAATAACAGACCAGCTGATCTGCCTCTTGAAAAATCTGTATGCAGGTCAGGAAGCAACAGTTAGAACTGGACATGGAACAACAGACTGGTTCCAAATAGGAAAAGAAGTATGTCAAGGCTGTATATTGTCACCCTGCTTATTTAACTTATATGCAGAGTATATCTTGAGAAACGCTGGGCTGGAAGAAGCACAACCTGGAATCAAGATTGCTGGGAGAAATATCAATAACCTCAGATATGCAGATGACACCACCCTTATGGCAGAAAGTGAAGAAGAAGTAAAGAGCCTCTGGATGAAAGTGAAAGTGGAGAGTGAAAAAGTTGGTTTAAAGCTCAACATTCAGAAAAGTAAGATCATGGCATCTGGTCCCATTACTTCATGGCAAATAGATGGGGAAACAGTGGAAACAGTGGCTGACTTTATTTTGGGGGGCTTCAAAATCACTGCAGATGGCGATTGCAGCCATGAAATTAACAGACGCTTGCTCTTTGGAAGAAAAGTTATGACCAACCTAGGCAGCACGTTAAAAAGCAGAGACATTACTTTGCCAACAAAGGTCCATCTAGTCAAAGCAATGGTTTTTCCAGTGGTCATGTATGGATGTGAGAGTTGGACTATAAACAACACTGAATGCCAAAGAATTGATGCTTTTGAGCTGTGGTGTTGGAGAAGACTCTTGAGAGTCCCTTGGACAGCAAGGAGATCCAACCAGTCAATCCTAAAGGAAATCAGTCCTGCATATTCATTGGAAGAACTGATTCTGAAGCTGAAACTCCAATACTTTGGCCCCCTGATGCGAGGAACCGACTCATTGAAAAATACCCTGATGCTGGGTAAGATTGAAGGCCAGAGGAGAAGGGGATGACAGAGGATGAGATGGTTGGATGGCATCACCGACTCAATGTACATGATTTTGAATGGACTCCTGTAGTTGGTGATGGACAGGGAGGACCGGTATGCTGCAGTCCATGGGGTTGCAAAGTTAGACTTGACTTGAGCGACCGAACTGAACTGAACTGAAGGTAAAGTGAAGTCACTCAGTCGTGTCCGACTCTTTACCACCCCATGGACTGTAGCCCGCCAGACTCCTCAGTCCATGGAATTTTCCAGGCAAGAGTACTGGAATGGGTTGCCATTTCCTTCTCCAGGGGCTCTTCCCAACCCAGGGATTGAACCTGGGTCTCCCGCACTGCAGGCAGATGCTTTCCTGAGCCACCAGAACTGAAGGTAAGGTGGTCTGTTATTCCCATCTCAGAATTTTCCAAAGATTATTGTGATCCACACAGTCAAAGGCTTTGGCATAGTCAATAAAGCAGAAGTAGATGTTTTTCTGGAATTCTCTTGCTTTTTCTATGATCCAGCAGATATTGGCAATTTGATCTCTGGTTCCTCTGCCTTTTCTAAATCCAGCTTGAACATCTGGAAGTTCATGGTTCACATTTTGCTGAAGCCTGACTTACAGAATTTTGAGCATCACACCCCACTCCAGCACTCTTGCCTGGAAAATCCCATGGATGGAGGAGCCTGGTGGGCTGCAGTCCATGGGGTCGCTAAGAGTCAGACACGACTGAGCATCTTCACTTTCACTTTTCACTTTCATGCATTGGAGGAGGAAATGGCAACCCACTCCAGTGTTCTTGCCTGGAGAATCCCAGGGATGGGAGAGCCTGGTGGGCTTCCATCTATGGGGTCGCACAGAGTCGGACATGACTGAAGTGACTTAGCAGTAGCAGTTGCTAGCATGTGAGATGAGTGCAATTGTGTGGTAGTTTGAGCATTCTTTGGCATTGCCTTTCTTTGGGATTGGAATGAAAACTGACCTTTTCCAGTCCTGTGGCCACTGCTGAGTTTTCCAAATTTGCTGGCATATTGAATGCAGCACTTTCACAGCATTATCTTTTAGAATTTGAAATAGCTCAACTGGAATTCCATCACTCTGACTAGCTTTATTCGTAGTGATTCTTACTAAGGCCCACTTGACTTTGCATTCCAGAATATCTTGCTCTAGGTGAGTGATCACACCATCACGGTTATCTGAGTCATGAATTTCTTTTTTGTGGATACAATTTAGCCCATAACATTCTGCATGATCTGCCCTTTCATTACTTCTCTGACCTCAGATCCTTCTAGTCTAGCCCCTGGAATCTGTTGAGCCATATCTGCCTTGCTGCGAATCTTAGAACATGTCAGGCATGTTTTCGTTCAAGGGCATTTTCTCTGGCAGTAAGTCCACCTGGGGTAGATTTCCTCTCAAGATTTTCCACTTGGTTCATTATGTCATCTCCCTGAAGTCTTTGCACAAATGTTATTTTCTCTTTGAGATGTTTCCCAACTCTCTTATTTAAAATTGTAGTCCTGATTTCACTGCACCATGTATTCTTCATAGTACTTGCCACCCTCTAGCCTAATAGGCAATTTAGTGATTTATTAAGTATATTATCTTACCCTAGCCAACTAGCATATGAGCTCCATGAGGGCAGGGATTTTTGTTCTATTCATTGATGTAATAATATCCCAGTGTCTGTCACATATCAGGTATTCTATAGTGATTCAGCAGTGAATAAATCATGATTATCTGCATGTGGTTTCTAGACCAGAGCTTTGCATTATTTCTTTGAGATACTGCTTTTTATTTTATTGTATTCATTTTCTCTTTTCCCTAGCACTATGTTATGAGAACTGGCAAGCATATAGCAAAGTTGAAGGAATTTTACACTGCACATCTGTGTACCTACCACCAATCATATCAGTCACATTTTACTAGATTTTATCACATGTAGCTAACCCTCCACCCACTGCTGCTAAGTCACTTCAGTCGTGTCCGACTCTGTGTGACCCCATAGATGGCAGCCCACCAGGCTGCCCCGTCCCTGGGATTCTCCAGGCAAGAACACTGGAGTGGGTTGCCATTTCCTTCTCCAATGCATGAAAGTGAAAAGTGAAAGTGAAGTCATTCAGTCGTGTCTGACTCTTAGTCCAGGGGTCCCATGGACTGCAGCCCACCAGGCTCCTCCATCCATGGGATTTTCCAGGCAAGAGTACTGGAGTGGGGTGCCATTGCCTTCTTCACTCCACCCACTAATCCATTATTTTTCATGCATTCAGAGTAAATTTTAGACTTAAGTATGCTTTCCCCTACATACGTGAGCATGTACATCATTAACTAGAACTCATTATTCAGTCTTTTTCTTTTTATAAAAAAACTTATAGTGAAATGACATGCTTGTAAGTGAACATTTGCTGAGATTTGACAAATGTATACATTTTTGTAACTCAAGCCTTTATCTAGATACTGAACATATCCATCACTCCAGGATGTTCTCTTATGCTCCTTCCCAATCAACCCTAACTCCCACGCAGAGGCAACTGCTGAGACCCTCCCTAGGGATACTGGGGGCTAAAGCAAAAGGAAAAAAATTTAACAGTTGATTTTTCTCCCAGAACTTTAAAGCAGGTGAAAACCATTGTAAAAAAACGAAAAGTAGGTATATTAAAACTCAAAATATTTTGTTTAAAATTTTATTTGTACAAAAAACAATCTATAATTTTTACTTTCCTGGTTCTAATGGAAACAAACCCATCAATAAGATTTCTAATGTTACTACTTGTAGGAGATGCTACTTTAAAGCAAAAGAATAATTCCACTGCTGTTGAAAACTTGGAAACTCCATATTGGACCAAATTAAACTAGTTACCAAAGGATTTCAACCTTATAACATGCTAATACAATTTCCAATCTCTATTGGCAAAGTGCATATCAAGTGCAACAAATCTGACCTTTTTTTTTTGCCATGTAATTCTTTTTTTTCTTGAATCATCTTGGATGACTAATGTTTTTGAGCGCTCATTTTGGGAAATATATATTTTTAGATCTCTTTCTCTCCTTTCCTTTTGGGAGATTCATTTCTTTGTCAGATGAATTTCAATTAATTTAAATTCTTCACTCCAAGAATGATAATGATTTCTTTGTTTCATGTGCTGAAGAATATTGTTTGAAACAATATTATTTCTGTTATAATATTGAGACAGTCTCTATTATTTTCCCCTTTCTTTGGCTTATCTTTTCTAGATTCTGGTTATGTTAAAACTGTCCTAAATGAGTTCTATTCTCTTTAAAAATTAATTCTTTCTTGCACTTATATATTTTTATTATGTGGAATAATTCTTGCTAAAGCTTTCTCAACATTCAGAGTTGGCATTTTGGGGGTGATGGTGCGGTGTTTGTAGGCATGCATAGTGAGAGGAGGAAAGCCTTGTGAAATGTGTGTTCTTGAGTTCAAATGAGGATAGAACCAGGATGTAAGAGAAGACTGGGCTGGAGTTAAGAAAAGTAAAAGAAATAGAAAACAGAGGAAATAAAAGAAGTGTTGAAGTGATTGAAAAATATTTTTTAAAAAATTAGAGCAGAAAGAAAACAGAAAAGTGGAGAAAGGACTTTAAAGAGAAAAAAATAAAAAGGAAATAAATAAAACAAACATTTGTTGAGTACCAACCATGTCCCAGACTTTGTGTTAGTTAGACTCTGAATTAGACATTGTGTGTATGTGTGTGTGTGTGTGTGTGTGTGTGTGTGTGTGCACACGCGTTCAGTGGCAGACATATTCTTTCCCACTGTACCACCTGGGAAGCCCTGAATCAGGCATTGCCATCAGTAATTTATATATGAACCAACTGGTCATTTAAGTAATCGTATGCTTCCCAAACTTTTCTGGTTTTGTTACATATAGAATATTTGAATGGCACTTGAAATTAATCATAGACCACTAACGAGGCATTTTGTGGCTCTGTATCCCCATCTATTTTGATGGTTCACAGAATCAACATTTCTGCAAACTGCATTCTCAGTCCAATTAGTTGACAGGATGTAAAGTAACCTATCCAAGGTCACACACTTTGGAAGTGACAAAACTAGAGTTTGAATTCAAACTCTTAAAGCCCATAGCCTGTCTTTTTTCAACAGCCCTAAGACTGTAAAGATGAAAAATGCATGATCCTTGCTTGAGGAACTTACAGCCTAGTAGGATAAAATAGATATAGTAGAAAAAGAACTATGTGTAGATCTCAAGTTATTAGGAAAAGTGAAGAGAAAAGCAATATTCAATGTGGTTTTCAGGAATGAATAGGAGTTTGCAGACAGGATATAAATGCAAGAGAGAGAAGGAATTTTAGGCAGAGGGAAACTGATATGCAAAGTCATTGAGCTGCAGGAGATGGAGATGTTGGCATGTTAGCAGAGTAGCAAATCGCTGACATGAGTTTGAGTAAACTCCGGGAGTTGGTGATGGACAGGGAGACCTGGCGTGCTGCAGTTCATGGGGTCGCAAAGAGTCGGACGTGACTGAGTGACTAAACTGAACTGAACTGAACTGAACTGAGATCTGGCTGCATTCCTGAGCCAGGAAGGGAAGCGAAGGGAGACGTTGGGGCTGAGTCAGCTGGGAGTGAGGGTGGGAAGGTGGTGGATTTACTACAGAAATGACAGTGGGGAGAAGCAAGAGTGACAGAGTCAAAGTATTTTGTGATACAGAATCGGCCAATTTAGTGACTTTCTAAGAATCGTGAATAAAGGACGACTGTGGTTTATGTCTTGGTTTCCTTGGAGGATAATGTTTCATCATGGAATTGCTGAAACAGGGAAATCTGGAGGAAGAGCAGGTTTCAACAAGAAGGACAAGAAGTTTGATACTGGCCTTGGTGATTCTGAGGTACTTTTATTTCATTTGAGGAAGATTTGTATCTTGCCGATATGTGGAAGTCTAAGAGATCAGTTTAGGGTAAGTGGGGGTAGAATTAGTTATTCTCTCCTTGGTTTGTATCTCTTTTTAAAAATATTTCTTTCTAAACTACACTAACAGTGCTGCCTGTGAACTTAAGCAGATACTTTGAGACAGGTAAAAAAATCCTCCAACTGGTAGAGTGTGTTCTCCACAATAAGTTTAGTAGTGATGATCACAGTTTCCTCTTCAACACTGACCTTCAAGCCTTGGAGAACTGCAGCCTAAGAATTATCCAGATAGACTTCTGTTATCTCAGGAAGAGATATAAGTTAATTAAAAGTAATTTTAAGTTAATATACATATTTTTAGTTAACATTAATAATTAATATTTATAGAGCCCTAAGATGAGCCAGGCACTTATTTTATTAATAAATTATTTGAATTTATTAAGTCATTCAGTTCTCACAGAAATGCTGTTTAATGAGGAGTTATGTAGCTTCCCCAGACCCATGATGCATTCAGTTCTTGGGAATTGGGTGCTAAGTTTCCAGCAGTTTCTGACATTTGATCCAGTGAACCTGAGGCCATGAGGTGTTGCTCTCCCTCCCTCAGATTACATCTATAATTTTATTTTCCACTTGTTCCCGATTTGCTTTTCAAAAATTTCATTATCCTTTTATTATAGTTTAGCCATTGTTAGTGACTTGGTAATGTTTCAGGTCATTCCTGTTCTCCAAGGGATACATTTTCTTCACATTCCTTAGTTCAGCCATCATGTTAAAGATTGGAGAGTTCTGCTTCCAGGAAGCTGGAGTACACATATTTTCCCCTATTCCTCCTATTAAGTACAAATAAAAATCGTGTATATGTATATATAATAAGAATACTCTGAGTGGTAGAGATAAGAAGATAGAAGGTAGGCCGATTAGGGACCTTGGGACCCAATGAACAACATGGTAATAAGTTGCTATTTTCCCTGGGGTTTTCTTTTTGCTTCATGTATCTTAGAACTGAAGAAGCAGGCAACCCAGAGATGACAGTGGGTACAAATTAAAAAAAAAAAAAATCCTCAACAGAATTCTGTTCTCTTTTGCCAACATACCAGGAAAAGGATACCCTAGCATGACATAAAACTTTTCAAAAATAGCTGCTTTAACTCTAGGCAGACAACAGAGAAAATCTATGGACCTATCCACAGTCATGCCAACGAAGTCCAGATTTTTGTCTTGCTGAGGCTTTAGTGAGATACTGCAAAACCTCACTGGGATAATATCAGAAAGGACCAAATAAGTGATAAGAACTTTTAGCTTCACTTTGGTTCCCTTGCCCTCTCTACTGTGTCAGTGGAGACCACACAGGAAGTGTGGCCTTCCAAATTCATCTGGCAATAATAAGGTCCTCCTCCCTCTTCCCACTGGGCTGGTGTGACATTCTTAAAACCAAGGAATTTTTTACCAGCAGATCTACCCTAAAAGAATAGCTAAAGAAAGTTCTCTAGACATAAAGGAAATAATGAAAACTTGGAACATCAGGAAGGAAAAATGAACATGATAAACAAAAATATAAATAAAATAGACTTCCTTTCTTCATCTGAGTTTTCTAAATCATGTATGATCATTTGACAAAATTTATAATTCCTTCTGATGGGGTTCTAGACATATGTAGAAGAAATATTTAAGACAATTATAAATTCAGGAGGGTAAAAAGATGTTAAGGGAGATGAGATTCCTATAATTCACTTGAACTGGTTAAATGACACTGCCATGAGTATGTGATAAGTTATGTATATATAATGGAATACCTAACATAACCACTTAAAAAGTTGTATAAAATATACATTCAACAGCACTATAGATAAAATGAAATTCTAAAACATGTTTAAGTAACCCACAAGAAGACATGATTAAGAAAACAGAGAAATTAAAACCAAACATAAACAAACCAAACAGAAAATAAAAAATAAAATGATAATATTAAGCCCTAGCATATTTTTTGTTCAGTTCAGTTGCTCAGTCGTGTCCAACTCTTTGCGACCTCATGAATTGCAGCATGCCAGGCCTCCCTGTCCATCACCAACTCCCGGAGTTCACTCAGACTCACGTCCATCAAGTCAGTGATACCATCCAGCCATCTCATCCTCTGTTGTCCCCTTCTCCTCCTGCCCCCACTCCCTCCCAGCATCAGAGTCTTTTCCAATGAGTCAACTCTTCGCATGAGGTGGCCAAAGTACTGGAGTTTCAGCTTTAGCATCATTCCTTCCAAAGAGATCCCAGGGCTGATCTCCTTCAGAATGGACTGGTTGGATCTCCTTGCAGTCCAAGGGACTCTCAAGAGTCTTCTCCAACACCACAGTTCAAAAGCATTAATTCTTCAGTGCTCAGCCTTCTTCACAGTCCAACTCTCACATCTATACATGACCACAGGAAAAACCATAGCCTTGACTAGACGGACCTTTGTTGGCAAAGTAATGTCTCTGCTTTTGAATATGCTATCTAGGTTGGTCATAACTTTCCTTCCAAGGAGTGAGTCTTTTAATTTCATGGCTGCAGTCACCATCTGCAGTGATTTTGGAGCCCCCAAAAATAAAGTCTGGCACTGTTTCCACTGTTTCCCCATCTATTTCCCATGAAGTGATGGGACTGGATGCCATGATCTTCATTTTCTGAATATTGAGCTTTAAGCCAACTTTTTCACTCTCCTCTTTCACTTTCATCAAGAGGCTTTTGAGTTCCTCTTCACTTTCTGCCATAAGGGTGGTGTCATCTGCATATCTGAGGTTATTAATATTTCTCCCGGCAATCTTGATTCCAGCTTGTGTTTCTTCCAGTCCAGCATTTCTCATTATGTACTCTGCATGTAAATGTTCCAAATGCATTAACCAAAAGACAGAGATCAGCATTATAGAATATGACCTAGTTATATGCTAGCTATAAGAAACTCACTTCAAATATAGTGATATGTTGGTGGTGTTGTTCAGTTGCCCAGTCACTTCTGACTTTGCAACCCCATGAACTGCAGCACACCAGGCCTCCCTGTACCTCACCATCTCCTGAAGTTTGCCCAAGTTCATGTCCACTGCATCAGTGATACCATCCAGCCAGCTCATCCTCTGACAGCTTCTTCTCTTCCTGCCCTCAATCTTTCCCAGCATCAGGGACTTTTCCAGTCAGTCAGCTGTTCACATCAGATGACCAAACTACTGGAGTTTCAGTTTCAACATCAGTCCTTCTGTCGAGTATTCAGGGTTGATCTCCCTTAAGATCGAGTGGTTTGATCTCCTTGCTGTCCAAGGGACACTCAGGAGCCTTCTCCAGCACCACAGTTAAAAGGCATCAATTCTTTGGTGCTTTACCTTCTTTATGGTACAGTTCTCACACCCATACTTGACCACTGGGAAGACCATAGCCTTGACTATACGGATCTTTGTCAGCAGAGTAAATGTCTCTGTTTTTCAACACACTGTCTAGGTTTTTCATAGCTTTCCTGCCAAGAAGCAAATGTCTTCTGATTTCATGGCTGCAGCACCATGCACAGTGATTTTAGAGCCTAAGGCTCTGAACAATCACATGGATTTCAGGCAAAGGAGTTTGTAGGTTAAACACTGTCACACCCAGGAATTATTAACTGGAACTGTAAGCTAACTCTTTTTCAGAGAGAGGTAGTGGGGAGAGCCCCCGTAAAGTCAGAGGTTTAGGTGAAAGCACAAGCAGAAAGGAGGCAGACTCTGGTTTTGGGGTAAATGCTCGAGAATTTCAGGGGACTCCTGAGGCTCGATCCCGCTTTGCGTGTGCCGAGCCTCCTTCCTCATGACCTTTGTCATGGGTGGAGTTCCTCACACTGGCTCCCGCAGTGATAGAATTCCAGTTGAGCTATTCCAGATCCTGAAAGATGATGCTGTGGAAAGTGCTGCACTCAATATGCAATATGCTAAAGGCTCCAATACCTTTCTCTCACTAATCGATAGAACTAGTTAGAAAATCATCAAAGATATAGAACTCAACAACCCAATCAACCAACAGGATCTTAATATTTAGAGAACATTCCACCCTAAAACAGTAAAAAATAAAATTTTCAGGTGTCTATAGAACTTATATCAATATAGATCATATCTGAATATATAATAAAAGCTTCAACCAATTTAAAAATAATAGAAATTATACAGATGTAGTTCTGATCAAAACAGAATTAAACTAGAAATGGATAACAGAAGGAAAATAGGAATCTCTAAATAGTTGAAAAAAATACACTTTTGATCCATGGGTCAAAGAGGAAATCACAAGGAAAATTAAAAAAAATACACTGAACTGAATAAAAGTGAAAATGCAATGTATTTGTGGGACACAGCTAAAGTAGTTCTGAGAGGGAAATTTATAGCACTAAATGTATACATTAGAAAAGAGAAAATGTCTTAAATCAATACTCTTAACTCCCACTTCAAGAACCTAGAGAAAGAAAATAAAAATAAACCCAGAGTAAACAGCTGAACAGAAACAATTGATTTTGTAGGCTGACTAAAAAACAATGTTTTATTCAGAATTGTTCCTATTAAAGAATATGTTGAAAAGAAACATATTTCTGGTCTTCAAAATGCCATTTCCCAATTAAATGAGAATCATAAGAAAATTAAATTAAAATGAATTTTAAAATGATTGTTACTATGATGATTAAGATAATGATTACTTATGATGACATTTTTTTCAGCAATAAGCAAACATCTGTGGAACTAAGTCAGTAAGGATGAATCAGCATTTTTCTTTCTCCTTTGATTAATCCAAATTCATCTTATATTAAAGAATATTTTAGTAATGAGCTTGAGCTAGTATTTAGAGGATAACTAAGTTGTTCTCATGTTCATTTCCTTGTTTGTGTAATCAGGAGCAGAAAATTATCTTTACCAGTGGTTCTCAACATTGATTGCAAATTACAATCATTTAGAGAGCTTTAAAATATACTGATGCCAGGATTCCACCCAGGGAGATTCTGATTTAATTGGGCTGTAACAAGAGTTCTCAAAATTTGGTTTCAGACCTGCAACAGCATCAGCAACACTTGGGAACTTGTTAGAAATGTAGGTTCACAGACCTCACCCTAAATTTAGCAGTCTGTGTTTTCTAACAAGCACTTCCGCTGATTCAGAGGCAGTGTTTCTTAAACAAGTTCACAAACATCTCCTGGGAACTCTTCCATAAGTACAGATTTTGACTCATGTTCTGATATGGGGGTTGAGATTATTATTAACAAACTCCCATGGGAACTGTAGGATGCTAGTAGTTTACTGCAATTTGAATAACGAAGGTCTATAGGACATCTGGACATTTGCATTTCTAAACATTTCCCAAGTGGGATTGCAGCTGAAGTTGAGAACAACTAGTCTAGATAGCTCTACCTGAAACTTCCAATAACCCATGAAACTTGAATAATCTTCCCTGGTTTTTTTGTCCCTGGGTTTGTGGAGTCATTGAAGAGTGCATAACTCTTATTCTCCTTAAAGTATTGGTCACTGAGTTTAAGTTTCTACTTAGTTGCCTAAGAAGACAGTTTGTGATGATTTTATCTCTGATTTTCTACAACCAATGTTGAACACCCTGATTTCTATTTCTATCTTATACCACTACACCCCCACCATCAACATTTGCCTGACACACCATCTTTCTAGGTTCTCCTCTTCATTCAGTTCAGTTCAGTTGCTCAGTCATGTCTGACTCTTTGCAACCCCATGGACTGCAGCACGCCAGGCCTCCCTGTCCATCACCAACTACTGGAGTCCACTCAAAATCATGTCCATTGAGTCAGTGATGCCATCCAACCATTTCATCCTCTGTTGTCCCCTTCTCCTCTGGCCTTCAATCTTTCCCAGCATCAGGGTATTTTCCAGTGAGTCAGTTCTTCGCATCAGGTGGCCAAAGTATTGGAGTTTCAGCTTCAGCATCAGTTCTTCCAATGAATATTCAGGGCTAATTTCCTTTACAATTGACTAGTTGGATCTCCTTGCTGTCCAAGGGACTCTCAAGAGTTTTCTCCAACACCACAGCTCAAAAGCATCAATTCTTTGGCGCTCAGCTTTCTTTACAGTCCAACTCTCATATCCATACATGACTACTGGAAAAACCATTGCTTTGACTAGATGGACCTTTGTTGGCAAAGTATGTCTCTGCTTTTTAACATGCTGTCTAGGTTGGTCATAACTTTTCTTCCAAGGAGCAAGCGTCTTTTAATGTCATGGCTGCAGTCACCATCTGCAGTGATTTTGGAGCCCCCCAGTCTGTCACTGTTTCCATTGTTTCCCCATCTATTTGCCATGACGTGATGGACCAGATGCCATGATCTTAGTTTTCTGAATGTTGAGCTTTAAGCCAACTTTTTCACTCTCCTCTTTCACTTTCATCAAGAGGCTCTTTAGTTCTTCTTCACTTTCTTCCATAAGGGTGGTGTCATCTGTGTATCTGAGATTATTGATATTTCTCCCAGAAATCTTGATTCCAGCTTGTGCTTCATCTAGTCCAGCATTTCTCATGATGTACCCTGCATATAAGTTAAATAAGCAGGGTGACAGTATATAGCCCTGACATCCTCCTTTCCCAATTTGGAACCAGTCTGTTGTTTCATGTCCAATTCTAACTGTTGCTTCCTGACCTGTATACCGATTTCTCAGGAGGCAGACCAGGTGGTCTGGTATTCCCATCTCTTTAAGAATTTTCCACAGTTTGTTGTGATCCACACAGTCAAAGGCTTTGGCATAGTCAATAAAGCAAAAGTAGATGTTTTTCTGGAACTCCCTTGCTTTTTCAGTGATCCAACAGATGTTGGCAATTTGATCTCTGGTTCTTCTGCCTCTTCTAAATCCAGCTTGAACATCTGGAAGTTCACAGTTCATGTACTGTTGAAGCCTGGCTTGAAGAATATTTGAGCATTACTTTGCTAGTGTGTGAGATGAGTGCAATTGTGCCATAGTTTGAGCATTCTTTGGCATTGCCTTTCTTTGGGATTGGAATGAAAACTGAACTTTTCCAGTCCTGTGGCCACTGCTGAGTTTTCCAAATTTGGTTGCATATTGAGTGCAGCACTTTCATAGCATCGTCTTTTAGGATTTGAAATAGCTCAACTGGAATTCCATCACCTCCACTAGCTTTGTTCATAGTGATGCTTCCTAAGGCCCAGTTGACTTCACATTGCAGTATGTCTGGCTCTAGATGAGTGATCACTATACAAAAAAGATCTCTTCATTACCAGTTAAAAATTAGCTAATGAGATAAACCAATGATTCCAATATATTGTGAGAGGGTTAAACCTCTCCCCTATAAGGTAACATTCATTGGAATATTCCTTGAAAGGACTGATGCTGAAGTTGAAGCTCCAATACTTTGGCCATCTGATATGAAGAACTGACTCATTGGAAAAGTCCCTGGTGCTGGGAAAGATTGAAGGCGTGAGGAGAAAGGGACAACAGAGGATGGGATAGTTGGATGGCATCACTGACTCGATGGACATGAGTTTGAGCAAGCAAGATGTTGATGATGGACAGGGAACCCTGGTGTGCTACAGTCCATGGGGTCACAAAGAGTTATACATGACTGAATGACTGAACTGACTGAAGTTAAGGTAACATGGATCTTAAAACCATCTTATGAGTTAGTACCTTGAGAATAATGTCTTTAGAGCATCTCTTCTCAATTCTCACATTCTAATGAATATACTTACCTCGTATTCTGATTTTATCAAAAATACCCATGCGATGATAACTGCAACCCTACACGCCAAGTCAGATATTTCCTTGGATTTCTCAAAGTTGCCTCAAACTCAGCATACCCAATGTAGAACTTATCTTCTCAACTACATCTCCATCTCTCTCTGCATCCCCTATCACAGTGATAAGTAACAAACTGGGGAGTCATCTTGAACCCTTTCCCCTTTGTTCCACTCCAAGTGGAACAGTTTCATTTGTCAGAGTCTGTGGATCCTGTCATTCTTAAATCCATGTGCTTTCACCCATTATCACTGTCACTACTCTGGTTCAGGTCTTCTTCATCTTTTCAATTGCAGTGTCCTGCTTTATTTCTTTGCCTTCAGCCTGGCCTTCTCATATCTATTTTCTATATACCATCCAGAGTGTTATTGCTCTTGCCACTTCTCATCTCCAAAATGCTTCAGTGATTGTACATTAGTCTCAGAATTAAGTCTAAACTATTTAATATGACTTAAAAATCACTACGGAGAAGGCAATGGCACCCCACTCCAGTACTTTTGCCTAGAAAATCCCATGGACGGAGGAGCCTGGTAGGCTGCAGTCCATGGGGTCACTAGAGTCGGACATGACTGAGCGACTTCACTTTCACTTTTCACTTTCATGCATTGGAGAAGGAAATGGCAACCACTCCAGTGTTCTTGCCTAGAGAATCCCAGGGATGGGGAAGCCTGGTGGGCTGCCGTCTGTGGGGTCGCACAGAGTCGGACATGACTGAAGCGACTTAGCAGCAGCAAAAATCATTAATGACTCAGTGCTTTGCATACTTCTTTTGGAATTCTCTCCATTTTGAACTTGATGCATTTTTCCATAAGAACCATTTTCTCTGTAGGTTTCAAGCCTTTGCATAGGTGATGCCTTTACTTAGAGTGTCTTTTCATTCTTCCATGTACCTAAGTCTCCGTTTTGCTAAGTTACCACCTCTGAACAGTTGCTTTCCTTGATCCCACCTCTTTTAAGGCTGAGATTCAACCCTTTTATTATCCTTGGTGTTATAGTTATCATGACTGAATTCCAATCCCCTCTTTACTGGTTTATTTTCCTGAATACTTCCTTAAAAAGTAAGGCTTATCTCATTCACCACTGTTACTTTAGCATTAAGCCCAGTGTCTATTTTAGAGTCTAGCTCAATAAATGTTAATAAATAAAATTCCCAGTAGTATGAAGAAAGGAGCTTGCCATGGAAAATCAGTGAAAGAAAGGTAGGTGGAACTCTTAGGAAGACACAAGCCACATTAGAGGTGACAGTTTGTGTTCATTACAGTTCTCAGCTTCTTATAACAGAGTACAGGGGGGAAATGTACCTAAAGTAAGTGGAGAAGGAGTATTCTAGTTAGGCTGAATGGCATATTTTCTTCTTCCAAGATACCATTATTATATTTTTTAAAGACCTTACAATTGAATTGTTTATTTACTTGTAGCAGTTTTTTTTTTTTTTTTTCTAGGTTCTATTTCCTTCTAGAATCAGATGGGGGATTCTGGTTAACTGACACAATTCCATGTTCTGAGTTCTCATTCTTTTTTCCTACTTCAGTTCCTAGGTTGCTTATAGTGAATTGCCCAATATACATCTTATAAGCAGTAGGTCAGAAAAGAATGCAGTTCCTTCAGGTTATGGAGCTCTTCTTTGGTGAAGAGTGACCCTAAGGTATTCTAAAAGATCTGAATGTCTATGGGACCCCTTTTTCCAGGAATCTATGCTTCTAAAGTTTGAAGGAGATAATAGGTTTAAAAGAATGCAGTGCAGTTCCTATATACATATTTACCAAGGGAAATTTTGTGACATAAACCAAAGTTTAGGAGATAAACAGTGAATGAAGATGCATATAGATTGGCAACAGACACTCTAGCTCTGCATCTCCAGGGTTCTTCAGAATTCTGCATTCAAGAGGCCATCTGGGTTTCACAGCATCTCCTGACTTCTGTTTCAGAAGGTCAACTGCTTTAGCAATCTGCAGCACAGTTTTGATGCTGATGCATGTGGAGGGTTGATGGTCCCTTTCTAGACCACATTGTAGTGCAAATTAATGCTAACTTGGGAAGTAGATGTACTCATTCCTGCTCCTGTGCCTTTCCTCATGCACTTTCACCCAGGAATTGAACTCAAATCCATCTCTTCATTCTACATCTCCTTTGCTTATCTCAATATTATTTTTCAGGATTCAGCTCATTTCATTTTCCCCTGCAGTTAGGACATAGATCGTGGTCTCTGGGAGCTTTGCCATACTTTGTGCCAGTCTCTTAAATTAGTTTATGTTGTTTTACTTTATACGTAAAAGTATGACCTCTTGCAGCTTATAACTCAGTCTGAGGCCACTCAAGTACCATGCTTCATTTGCAGTGACATGTCAAGCTGTTTGGATCATATTTCTCAGTGTCTTACCGAATACCAGCTTAGCACAGGCAAGACTTGAGGCTATCAGAACATAGAACATTCTACTGGTATTTTCTGGCCTTTATAATTATTGTATAGGGCTTTTTTTTGGGGGGGGGGGTGGGGATTAGGCAACTCTGCTGTCATGTAACTCATCAATTTTCCTTTCACCCAGTATGGGAATGTGAAAGAAAGATTTAGAAGGTGAAATTAGAGGACTAAAAGTTAGGAGAAACTGGTTAATTTCTTTGTCCCTTTAATTCCCAGTTATAAGAAAGAAATTTGATCAATTATATTTCTCCTGTCTTGATCTCAGTGTTCGGTAGCTTAAAAACCATCAGCACCTAATTCCCGTGCCTGGCACATGAGAAAGGCTTTCAATAAATACCTGCTGAAAAGGTGTATCACTCTAGGGAGAGTGGCTTATAAAAAATAAGTTACCACATACTAAAATGGAAATAACATTAATAGTCTCCCTGCCAACTGGTTACTATTACATCTTTGATTCTCTTTGGTATCCTGCAATCAGTAAAAATAAGTGTTTTTGAAGAATCTTATGAGAAATGCGTCTATGTTCTTGTTTGGCAAGCTAAAGTTTTGGGTAGGAATATATTCCAATAATAAAAAATGATGTAGAAATCTTTATGTGGTAAGCATTTAAATAGAAGATGGCATTTTAAACCTAAGTCCAGAGTTACTATTTCAGACCTGTGCATGGGGACCTGAATGATAATGATAAGCAGAGACCCCACTGAAAAAATCTTGACCTGTCATTCCTTACCATGTCATGAAAAAGCCAAAAAACTCTTCACTAAATTAGCCTCCTAGGTGACCTTCTCCTCGAAATAGAGCTCTGAGCCCATGAGATGTAGTGGCATTTTATATGCTAGTGGCATTAATTTCTAGACTTCTCCCCACCACCCCCAGCATGTAGCTCATTTAACAGAAACATTGATTAAAAGAATCTGCAAAATGAAAAAGTAAAATAATAAAGTTGAAAAATATATTATAATTTTAAAAATATGTTATTATAGTCATGACTATGAAATATTATTCTGATCTGAATGATGCAAACTGTTCAGTTTTTATGCTTTAAATGATATTTATTACTAATACTTTTTTACTTGAATTTGAACATTCAAGAATGAGATGATGTATCAGTGAGTTCTCTAGGCTCATACTTCCCAGTTTATGCTATTGTGCATTGGTATCCTAAAGTATATCACTTTTAAAAGTTTTTTTCTTATGATTAAAAAAGTAACTCAATTGCAATGACCTTCTGGAGATATGACTCCTTATTTTCCTATCTCCAAACCAGCTTCTCAGCCTTGCTTCCTTGTCTTGGTTAATGGTGTATTTTACCTTCCAGTCACCAATGGCTAGAAAACTCAGCTTGAGCTTGGACTCTCCTCTCTCCTTGTGGACCACTAACTCAAAGGTGATTTCCCTTTGGCGTGTGTTCTACATCTGAACCTTGTGTCCAGTTTCACTGTTCCTGCTTCAGTTCAGCTCCTCAGATAACCACCTTTTGCCTTCTGAATAAGCCTTTATTCTCTCCTACTTCAACTCATCTCCTAGAATGTCATAGGACAAATGTTGACTTTGCTATTTTTTTGCTCAAAAACTCTTAGTAGTTCCTCATTCCCTCCAAAAAGTATGATAAGCAAAATTTGACTCAGGAATGTCCACAGTGGGATTGTTAATAAAGGCAAAACCTTAGAATCAGCATAGATTATTTGGCCTAAAGGTGTTGTTTTTGAGGAATTTTTGAAAGAATTTTGAATGTTTAAAAAGGTGCAATGGAGTAGGGTATAACATTGAATATATCAAACCATGGTAAAAAATATTTTTGTGTATGTTGATGTTACTAGTGGTTACCTCTGAATGGCCTAGTTATGGGGAATTTTTCTTTTTGGCGAATGTAAAATTTTTTCAACTATGAATGTGTATTTTTAATGTATATTTTATTTTATCTTTAAATTTTTTAAAATTTTATATTGGACTATAGATTTACAATGATGTGTTAATTTCAGGTGTACAGCAAAATGATTCAATCCTACATACTCATTGTCAAATTCTTTTCCCACTTAGATCATTACAGAATATTGAGTAGGGTTCCCCATGCTGTGTACTAGGTCCTTGTTGATTATCTGTTTTGTATATAGTTGTGTGTATATGTTAACCCCAAAATCCTAATTTATTCCCCTCCCCCCACTTTATCCTTTGATAACCGTAGATCTGTTTTCTAAGACAGTGAGTTTCATAATCAGAAAAGTTTGCTCTATCATTTGGGATCTGGAAGGGAACTTGTGACTTATTTGGTTTAGTTGCTCTTAATGTATTTCTGGACTGCAGTATTCTTTGAGGATATGATGAAGGATATAGAATTTTCTCTGAAAAATGAACATCTGTCCATAGACAAAAACTGTGGTACATAATTTTGGCAGAATTTTAGACCTCAGTTTCAGACTTTTAACAGAATGATGCTCTTATTTAGGAGATAAGAAAAAACCCAGGAGATTTGCCTCCTCTCTCACATGGGATGGGAGGAAGAGCCATGACTAGATATTGGGTTTCTAGCTTTTGCCTTGAAACTTGATATCCCATTACACCTCTCCAGATGCTCTGTAAATTGCTAAGCCTGTGAGGAACCAGGCCATGCCCGAAGAGGTTCCCCTTTACCTCTGCAGAGGGCCCTTATTGGTGGTAACCACTGCTGTTCGTGGGAGTGGCATCTCTGCCCCTCCTCCCTGAAAGCCAAAGTTTCCTTAGAGAGACCCATTGATAACCATTGATAATGTTTAAGTCATTGATAACTCCTAGATATAAGCAAATATAATGTATGTCTGAGAGCACTGCATTTAGTATCTATTATTTCCTTAAACATGTCCCCCCATACTTTATAATTTTATTGTGTGTAGGGGTGACAGAGACTTGCTTTGAGAATGATCTGTTATTTGGCAGTTTTTTTTCATCTTGGTCATGATGATGTTGGCAGGGCAGGGTGGAGGCCTCGCTCTGTGCTTGGATCACTCATTGGGCTGGATGCCACAGCAATTCCCTGCCTGGTGCCTGAACAGCCTGCACAGTGTGGGGCTAGAAAAACCTCCCTCGCCCTGGAGGTGGGTGATTCTGTCTTCTCGTAGCCTTATATTAGTCAGTGAGTGAGGAAAAAACAGCACCACCAAGAGCAACACACACACTAGAGCCATCCTTTCAATGGGGAATGAAGACTAGGTGCCCTTACTTGTTCAAAAGCCTAGCTGGGCCCAGTCAATCTTGCCATAGACTACAGATTTTACAGATAAAGGAGGTGTTTCCTTGGTGCCATAAAGCTGCAAATGCAGATATCGGAAGAGCTGTCTGATAATTTTCTGCAAGTTGTTAAGCCCTCCGCAATCTAATCTCTGCAGAGGGCCTTGAATCAAAACAGAGGAGGAAATCCAGACATTGAACAGAGGGCTTTGTAGCAGGCAGGGAATTTTTGAGTACTTCCAAGTACTGGTCCTGGGCAAGATTCATTCACAGGTGTTATAACACCGACTACTTCTGGGGTAGCTGGTGTTATCCTTATTGTTATGGGTAAGGAGATTGAGGCCTACATAGTTACTGTTTTGCCCACAGACACACAGTTAGTGAGACGAAGCTGGGTGTGTCTGCTTCCAGTTCAAGCTGTATAGTAAATAAAACATGGCTCCTGCGGTACCATATTGTTTTGGAGTATTCTAACTTTATGTGCATGTATATTTAAATATTTAATATGAGTGAAAGTGTTAGTCGCTCAGTCATGTCTGATTCTTTGTGATCCCATGAACTGTAGCCCGTCAGGCTTCTCTGTCCGTGGGATTCTCCAGGCAAGAATACTCAAGTGGGTAGCCATTCCCTTCTCCAGGGATCTTCCTGACCCAGGGATCGAACCCAGGTCTCCTGCATTGCAGGCAGATTCTTTACCATCTGAGCCACCAGGGCAGCCCTTATATACTATAATCTCATTATTAAAAGCCCTCATGTACTATAATTGTGTTAATAAAAATTGAAAAACACACACTTAAGTGCATACCTGAAATAGTTCTGTCCCAACCCCAAGCACATAGAACCTGATATATGGCAGCTGGCCCTGATAAAGATTTCCTCTGTTTATTTGCCTTTTGTTAATAAAGTGTTGTATTTTTTTCTACTCTTTTTCCTTCAAGCACGTTTCTAAAGTAATTAGCATCAAAATGTATATTCAGTTTTAACTTTTCTGTAGTGCTTCATTCTGTCACCTCATTTAGTGCTCTTTTTAAGGTTGTCATAAAAACATCTGTCTGGCAAAAGGAGTGGGAACTTCCCAGGTGGGTCAGAGAGTAAAGAATCAGCCTGCAATACAGGAGATGTGGGTTCGATCCCTGCTTGGGAAAGATACCCTGGAGGAGGGCGTGGCAACCCATTCTAGTATTCTTGCCTGGAGAATCCTATGGACAGAGGAGGCTGGCGAGCTACAGTTCATGGGGTCACAAAGAGTCAGACACAACTGGAGCAATTGAGCACGCACATACGTATCTGGCAACAGGAGATACAGAAAGAGTCAAGCAGTCTGTAAGCGATCTGGGCAGAAAGTTTAGATGGTCACAATGACACTCATGTGCTCTTTCTCAATCCTTTTGGTATGATCAAAAGGGAAATGGTTGACACGTTATCATTTGGTTTGTATCGTAGGAGAACAAAGGTATGATTTTTGGCTTCGTGTAGCATTCAGGACACAGTGTATCTGCTGACCTTCCATTTCCTCTTCATCCACAGCTCTAAGGAGACTGTCAGATGGATGTGACTTTCAGATGTCTTCCTTCTTTCTGATTTCTAATGAACTGTTTCTGTTTATTGAGAAGAATTGGGTCAGGGTCAGCAAATGAGGACTGACTCTCATGGGATGTATGCCTGTGTGTGGACACTGTCAGAATTCCGGAAGCAGACAGCTGGAGGCTGCCCTCCTGCCCTACCCCGTCACCTGCGAGCATCCTCCCAGGGGCAAGTCTGCACCTGCTTGTGGATGCTGTTGACCGTGTGCAGAGGAAGGAAAGGCAACAGATTAGAAAGACACTGGCTGGCACTTTGCCGTCTGGAAGCTGACCTTTTTCTTCTACAGAATTTTTATATGGCTAGACTCTTGAACTGCACGATTTCCTTCTTTATAAATCCCATGAAAATGCACTCTGATTCTTCTGTGTCTCTCAAGAGTCTGCTTTCACAGGCCTCCCAGTAGCCTGCGGTGGGGAAACAAACTACACTCTTTACAAGAAATTTACCCTCTCTAAACTGTCTCATTCCTTCACACTCACGATTGTGTTTAGAGCAGGAACGTGTCCTCCTGTTTGAGTGACAACACTGGGCTTTATCTTGTAAACATCTGCCTTTCTTCCTGTTGCATCTGGCTTCCCACTTCCTGCCTTCTGCTGCTTCTCAAGTCCCTTCCTCCTCTGTCTGCAGATGGCTGCTTCTACAAGCTGTGTGCTGTCGAGAGAAGAGGGACTGATGTTCTCTGCACCTCTGTAATCAGTTCTGTACCTGCGAACTTATGTTCACTCACATAGTGGGACTTCCTGTCTTTATTAACTTGATTAAATACAATTATCACAGAGGCTGCTTCAAAGAGCCTCTTGCCCTCCTCTTCCCTGCACAGCCCTCAGCCTGGGACGGCAGTGTTGGATCCCAGAAAGGATGCAGCCTATTTTATTTTTTCCCTTTGTCTTTTTTTTTGAAGGAGCGGGGTATTAGCGCTGCCCCTGAGACACAGAAGGGTGATGTCAGTACACTTTGTATACTTGCATTATCTGCCATATAGAAAGGAGGGGAAATGGAAGAGAAAATAGAATTTTTCTGGCTCTAGGATCCCACTGACTAAGGCTTTCTGACTGAATTGTAAGTGATCTCAGCGTGGATTTTAGACTCTTTTATGTGCTCCCACTGTGTGGTAGGGCTTCCCTGGTGGCTCAGACAGTAAAGAAACTGCCTGTGATACTGGAGACCCAGGTTCGATCCCTGAGTTAGGAAGATCCCTTGGTGGAGGAAATGGCAACCCACTCCAGTATTCTTGCCTGGAGAATTCCATGGACAGAGGAGCCTTGCGGACTACAGCCCATGGGATCAGAAAGAGTCACGACTGAGTGACTAATACACACACTGTCATAAGGTTCAGATCATGTGTGACCTTGACATCTGGTAAAACTGCAAAGGCCTCACATGGCCCAAATGCAGGTCCCTCCCCGTCCCACCAGCTGTACTTCTGTGGATGATTCGTTCCAGCCAAACAGTGCTCCTTATCACGTGGACCAAGCCCAAGGCTCACTTCACCTTGAGTGGTGGGCTTTAGTTCTCTGCCAGGGGTGGGGAATTATCCAAACAAGCCAATCACATCCTTTTGCGGCAACTAGGCTTCACCTCCCCATCTTGTTACTATAAGACCCGCCTCCTATGGCCTCTGCTTTTTCATTCTGTTCCTGAGTGCCACCCCCATGTGACCCTGTGTGGCACAGAGTGTCTTCCCCTGGGCTGCGATTATATAGGACTGATGAACTGGTGTAGATCTCAGTCGTCTGCATTGGGATGTCATTCAGCCATTCCCACAGGCCTAGGGTGGGAATCCTTCCCTGACTGATGGATGAAGAAGAGGTGATCATAATACACTGCACTTACTTTTTTATTCTTAGCATATATTGAATATATTTCTACTTCACAATTATGTGTCCTGTTTCCAGTAATCCGAACAGAACAGGAAACGTTCTCATAATTTCGTGACTATATCCTTGGTGTCTAGCACAGTGATTCCTGACACTAAACAAGCATTTAATAAATATTTGTTGAATAAGTGAATGAGTGAATTCTAAGGGCCCTTTCTGGGTAAGGATTACTGTATATGCTCTCTCTTTCCAGCTATAGAGTTTTATTATTTCACAATGGGGGATGGGGTGAAGCGTGTGAGCAGGGTGCAGAGTGCAACTCTACCTTCCTGCAACCTCAGAGGTATCCCAAGGAAGCCAACGGGAAGAATGGACCCTGAAGACATAACCTTCATCTCCTGTTCACAGCTTAGTGTCAGATTGATATACTTTTGTTGAGGCAAACCTTGCCAAATGTTGCCAAAACTGGCAACCAACTATATTTCATACCTGCTGAGACATCCTGGTCCATTTGCCTAATGAAGTTGAAAAGAATTTAGTGCCTGTCTCTCTCAATTTCATTTTGCCTGGACTATTTCCCCAGTTCTTATATGTTCATGGAGAAAGCTGCTGTCGGCCAGAGAGAGGGCAGGGGTGAGGTGGATTTCTTCCATGCCACTGTTTTTGTGACTTCTTTAGCTACCACTAGGCCCAGGTGGCATCCTGTTCTCCACGTACTGTGATCAAATAGTCAGCAGCCACAAAGATGGAGTCGTGGCAGGGAAATTTTGCAAATCTTACAGAACTCTGAGATTTCCCTTTGATTGTTTCCATGAAGACTTGAGCTTGAATCTGAATATCTTTTAGATCATCGGATCTTATAGGTTAGGGCTTGGCATTTTGTGCATTCCTCATTTCTACAATTTTTCTTTATCCATTGCTCTAGTCTAAGTCCCCCCATTTAAGCAGTTAAGCTCTCATCTGATCGTCACTGGGGAGCCATTGCTGCACTGATCTCTTTGTTTCCTCTTCAGAACTCCCTAACCCTTTTTATTATTTTTCACATGTAGTACCATACAGTGTGTTAATTTTGTTCATTTTTGCTTTTGGAAGCCAAGGACTTTGAGGCATTTTCTTTCATTTCCAGAGTGCCTTATCAAGTGCTGTGTTCTGTATTTATAATAGATTTTGTCAACGTTTGCTGCTTGATTGATAGCAGGAACCAAGTGGATATGCCTCCATGAGGATGAGTGTCATTTATCAGGACAACAAAACTGGTGTCAGTTTGTCTGAGTTGCACTAAATGGAGTCACAAGGCGTCCTGAGCTCTGTATGTTGAAGCAATGGAGAAACCATGATGAATTTTATGACAAGAGCAAGTTGACCATGCAGCTTCCCAGATGTTGCTAAACTCTGCTTTCACTGTTTTGTAGGGCTCGTGTTAACTGTGTCTCAGTGCTCCTGGAGGCAGTGACCCTAGAGTTATGGCTAATTCTTGTCATTTGCCCTTTCCCTGGATTTATAATTTACTCCTGTGACATCACTGCTCTCACATATGAAAAGAGCCAGGCCTAGCAGTTGGAGCAATGGATTAGAATTTATATCGGGTGTGTGGTCACTGTTGCCCCAGGTAATAAGCAGGAAAGGAAAAGAGGAGTGGAAAGAAAGAATGAGCCCAGTTATTATTTTTAAAGTGTCTTGGTTTCCAATAAGACAGTAGAATTTAAGGGAGTTTCCCTGCTGGCTATCCTAAGAACATCTGCTGTAGCATTCTTAGTGGGACTCTCTCTCTGTGGTCCTGAACCTCATTAACAGTGGTGTTGTTACTTCACAGGAGGAAGGTGTAGCGCAGGTGGGCGTTAGCGGGGAGGTTTGTATGACCAAACCCACCTCAGCAACTGACACTAATTGGCTCCCCTGGGAAGTCCCACAAGTTGTCAGCTGCAAAGACAGAGTTTTTGTTTATAGTTTGTAGTGATTTCCCCTCTCCTGCTTTTCCTCCAGCCCGGTCCAGACTGCCTCGTCTTCTTGCACAAATAACAAATGGTCAACCCAGGGTATAAGAAATTAGAGTCGAGGCACATCTTGCTTGATTCCAACTGTGCTTTTGCTCCACTTTCCATTCTCCCCAGGGTTATCTTTTAGACGTGAGCAGATGTGAGCTCCTCCTGTCTTCCACCCTTCCCCTTATCACCACTGTTCCTGTGGACCTGTGCCTGTGGCGTGGGAGGGATTCTCACCAAGGTTTAGCTGACAAAACTAGAAAGTATTGGTGAAAAATAAGTATACATTGTCAATGTATTTATTTATTTTTTAAAGTTAATTTATTTATTTTAATTGGTGGCTAATTACTTTACAATACTGTAGTGGTTTTTGCCAAACATCGACATGAATCAGCCATGGGTGTACATGTGTCCCCCATCCTGAACCCCCCTCCCACCTCCCTCCCCATCCCATCCCTCAGGGTCATCCCAGTGCACCAGCCCTGAGCACCTTGTCTCAAGCATCAAACCTTGACTGGCGATCTATTTCACATATGGTAATATACATGTTTCAATGCTATTCCCTCAAATCATCCCACCCTCGCCTTCTCCCACAGAGTCTGAAGACTGTTCTTTGCATCTGTGTCTCTTTTTGCTGTCTCGCATATAGAGTCATCATTACCACCTTTCTAAATTCCATATATATGCATTAGTATACTGTATTGGTGTTTTTCTTTCTGACTTGACTTCACTCTCTTTAATAGACTCCAGTGTCATCCACCTCATTAGAACTGATTCAAATGCATTCTTTTTAATAGCTGAGTTATATTCCATTGTGTATACATACCACAGCTTTCTTATCCATTCGTCTGCTGATGGACATCTAGGTTGCTTCTGTGTCCTGGCTATTGTAAACAGTGTTGTGATGAACATTGGGGTACATGTGTCTCTTTAATTCTGGTTTCCTCAGTGTGTATGCCCTGCAGTGGGATTGCTGGGTCATAAGGCAGTTCTGTTTCCAGATTTTTAAGGAATCTCCACACTGTTCTCCATAGTGGCTGTACTAGTTTGCATTCCCACCAACAGTGTAAGATGGTTCCCTTTCCTCCACACCCTCTCCAGTACTTATTGTTTGTAGACTTTTTGATAGCAGCCATTCTGACTGGCATGAGATGGTACCTCATGGTGGTTTTGATTTGCATTTCTCTGATAATAAGTGATGCTGAGCATCTTTTCATGTGTTAGTTAGCCATCTGTATGTCTTCTTTGGAGAGATGTCTGTTTAGTTCTTTGGCCCATTTTTTGATTGGGTCGTTTATTTTTCTGGAATTGAGCTGCAGGAGCTGCTTGTATATATTTGAGATTAATTCTTTATCAGTTGCTTCATTTGCTATTATTTTCTCCCATTCTGAAGGCTGTCTTTTCACCTTATAGTTTCCTTTGTTGTGCAAGAGCTTTTACATTTAATTAGGTCCCATTTGTTTATTTTTGCTTTTATTTCCATTACTCTTGGAGGTGGGTCATGGAGGATCCTGCTGTGATTTATGTCAGAGAGTGTTTTGCCTATGTTCTCCTCTAGGAGTTTTATAGTTTCCGGTCTTACGTTTAGATCTTTAATCCATTTTGAGTTTTTATATGGTGTTAGAAAGTGTTCTAGTTTCATTCTTTTACAAGAGGTTGACCAGTTTTCCCAGCACCACTTGTTGAAGAGATTGTCTTTTCTCCATTGTATATTCTTGCCTCCTTTGTCAAAGATAAGGTGTCCATAGGTGCGTGGGTTTATCTCTGGGCTTTCTATTTTGTTCCATTGATCTGTATTTCTGTCTTTGTGCCAGTACCATACTGTCTTGATTACTGTAGCTTTGTAGTATAGTCTGAAGTCAAGCAGGTTGATTCCTCCAGTTCCATTCTCAAGATTGCTTTGGCAATGTATTTAGATGGTGATTTCTGGTTTCTATAATGTGACCCCACTTACAAGTCATTTAAATTAGTTATCAGACCACGTGTTCTTTTCAGTGTTTGAGGAACCAACTCAGGTATTGGTGCTATCCATTCTATAATTGTTTCTGCATTCAACAATTCTACAAGTGTGTTTCAGGCGATGGTGCAATCAATATTTTTTCTAAATCCAGATGATAATAATCTTTCTGGGTAAGAGTGGCAAATCCTATGGACTTTAGTGTATTTATCTTCTCCCTCTCTGTCATACACTGAGATGGAAGATTGTTGAGGAGACTACAGAGACTGGGTGGAGGTAGTTTCTTTGTGCCCAAATTACACAGACTGCACTGAAGTTCTGTCAGTCACCTAATTATTGGACATGCTGCTGCTGCTGCTGCTGCTGCTAAGTCACTTCAGTCATGTCCGACTCTGTGCAATCCCATAGATGGCAGCCCACTAGGCTCCCCCGTCCCTGGGATTCTCCAGGCAAGAACACTGGAGTGGGTTGCCATTTCCTTCTCCAATGCAGGAAAGTGAAAAGTGAAAGTGAAGTCGCTCAGTCGTGTCCAACTCTTAGTGACGCCATGGACTACGGCCTACCAGGCTCCTCCATCAATGGGATTTTCCAGGCAAGAGTACTGGAGTGGGGTGCCATTGCCTTCTCCAAATTATTGGACATAATTAGTGCCAAAAGGACACAGGAAAGCTACAGTTCTTCTGGTGAATGTAATATAGGATGGAGCACTGGGGGAATTTGAAAGGCTAACAAACTGCAGAAATATTGTTTTTATCTGATTCATGCATCCTTGGAGCTCAGGAAATTGTCAATTTCTTTTTTTCTTATGTAATTAAGAGGCTTTTCTTCTAGGTAGTGCTTACAGGATTATATTTTCCTCTTGTCTAATGCTACTTGATTTTTTAAAAAAATCATTAAAATCTTTAAACTTGGACATTATCCTTAAGTTGTAAGTGTGAAACTCAGTCTATCCCTTGTTTCATGATGTGTAAAATTCATCTAGAGACCATCAGTGTTAATTCTGATACACCAAAAGCATACATATTTTAAATGGAGGGATTTTAGTGTTGCAGTTGTTTTACTTTGTTTTGATTTAAAGTTATATTGAATTGAAAAGTAGTTAATTTAGTTACATGTTGAAACTTGTCTAAAGCCTTCTCAGAACCATTTCTTTTTAGCAGCAGATTTTTAAACATAAGTGGGACAGGATATATGGGAGAAAGGAAATTGTTTCAAACATTCATGGTTTCTGATTTGGAGTAGAAAAATTGGTTCTGAAAAGTCTCAGTTTGGAACATTCATTAGAGCAACTCCTCTCTAATGTAGCCTGGTCAGTGATAGGCTCCAGTATTCATGTTGTTTCTATTTGATCAAGACATGGGAATGGATGGATAACCCAGATCGTATTTTAGCCATAATTTATACCCTTTTCTGTTATATCTTATGTTAAAAAATAAATCTTTCTAGGAAAGAAGTCAATGTAATAATTTGTTTCCAGTCTTCTTTTGTTTTCATGTTTCCTCATAGGGAAGACAGAGATGCCAATAAACAATAAAATGATCAAAAGGTTAGGCAAAGAAGTAGAATATGAGGCAGTCTCTGGATAGCACACAGGGAGCATGGCCAGCCTCTGACTCACAGGCTGTCTCAAAAGATTGACGATGACTCTGAAATTTTATCAAGTCCATCTCTTTTCTTTAGGCACAAGTATTATACATTTCTCAGTAGATGATAATCTATCCTATTTTTAAATGAAACTTCCAATGTACAGGGCACCAGCTCCTAAGGGAACCCATTGTGCAGTTAGATGGTTTTCAGAGAAGGATCCTGTTACTGTCAATTTTTGTTCTTCATCCCCTCCACTGGGATGATCAGCTTTATAGAAACAGTTGTATCCATGTACCACCATTGTCTGTGGTCCTGGAAGAGACTGACAGCTAGAGGACATGCCTACCCTAAAGAACGATGGCTCCAATCCCTTCAGCTTGTGACTAGTTTGTCTTCTCTCCTCTAGATGGAGAACAGAGGCTTCTCTATTTTAAATTCATATTGTAGTGTTGACTTACATTCACTTAGAGCTTCACTTTCCCCGCCCCCCAACTCTATGCATTGCTGGAATTTCCCTGCTCTGTGCTAAAATCATGCTGATTCCATTAGTCGATATCCAGGATATTTGATTTTTTTAAAAATGTGATATTGATGTGTATGATCTATAGGACGTCGGATGAATACCAGAATGACTTAGTGTCCTAGGATCCAATGCTGTTTCTGCCACAGCTACCAGTTTGACTTTGAGTGTATGATTTACTATGTGTTTCTGAGCTTCAACTTATCACCATTAAATGTGTGCCCAGATTAGAGCAGCTTTTCCCTGTGGGTTTTCCATGAAATATTAACAGCTATAAGATAAAAAAAAATGGTCTCATTTTAAAAACAGGTGGTAGTCATGGTGGTGATGGTGGGGTACACAAGAATAAATGAATACAAATAAATTTCTTTTCTGAAATATTTGAGCCTTAAAAACAAGTACATTATAAATCTTCAAGAACATTTTTCTAAGGTTATCAAACTATGATTCCTTTTTTCCCTCTAATACTACCTTAAGGCCACCCAGTCTTAACTGGGCTTATCTGCAAAGCAGAAGTAGCCATTCTTTCCTTATTGCCCATTCTAGAAATGTAGTAAAACTGCCAGGAGAGCATTTGAGACTCTATAAATAAGCCATAGAGAATAGTTGGCATGCTCCATGGTTTCCTTTTGCCTCATGACCTATTTGAGGGCAGGGGCCTTTTCTTTGTCATCTTGTGTAAATAGGGCCTAATCTGTCACTTGACATTTCAAAGATATTTAACAAATGTGTTGAATGGAGTCAAACTGTTCATAAATGGAAGACACTGCCTTGAAAATTTTGAGCTGCATGTTATTATAAAGTGGATTTTTGAAATGGATGGGATTTTTCAGGCAAGATGATATCTAAGATCAGAAATTCATGAGTTTCTTATGGTTATAAAGATAACAGAATAAAATTACTCATAGAGAATCACAGGGAGATTAAAGAATGGCAGAGGATGGCTTTTTGAGCAATTGTTACTGGCTTCTTTCCTGAGTCTGGGTAACCTTTCCCATCAGCTTGAGTCTAGATTCTGCCTAAGAATGTGGATTTGTTAATTGGGGACATACATCCAGATTACCCATGCATAAGGATGGGACAAGACCTATGAAATGTGCTTCATCTTTCATCTTGGATATTGCCACTGTGTACTTATGAATTTAATTCATTAAATTTATGATGAGTTTATTTTTCTACTTTGCTATTCCATCATTCTGTCGTGTTTCTTATGAGCTTTTGGAGAGCATGAAATATATCTCATATGCATTTATCCTTCTTTAATATCTGATGTTTTGTGATCATAGGAAGAACTCAATAAATATTTGCTGAAAAAATAAATAGCTAAATATGATGGTTCTGACGCTTCTCCAATTTAGCATCTGAAGTTAGAGATAGTAAATATAATGAGCTTCTATTTAACAGAAGTTAAATAAAATTTTGAAAGTGGGGAAAAATAGGAAAAAAATTACCTATAATTTTACTACCAAAGAATCATCACTGTCAAGACTTCTAATTATTTCCCTCTAGACATATTTTATGCAAAGGGAATTTTTATATACAATTGTAATCATGTGCTATATATAACTGTGTCCTTATATTTTCACTTGCAGCTATTTCGTCAGTAAGCTGTGTCCAACTCTTTGCAAACCCATAGATTATAGCCCAGGCTCCTCTGTCCATGGGATTTTCCAGGCAAGAATACTGGAGGGAGTTGCCATTTCATTCTCCAGGGAATCTTACCCACCCAGGGATCAAACCCATATTTCCTGCTTTGCAGATTGATTCTTTACCATTGAGCCACCTGGGAAGCCCACTTTTTTCACTTAAAACTATATGAAGTGTTTATAATCATTATATGCACTATTTTGTATGTAAGAAGTATTTCACAATAAAAATTTAGAAACTTTAAAAGTCCCAGGTGACAGTTTTAACAAACAGAATTTTAAAATTGTTCCTCCATATTTTCTTAAATATTTATACTTTTATTATTCTATTTCTTATTAAGCTTCCCCTCTCATTTTATCTTTATTTATTCAGATAAATAAATTTTATCTTTATCTTCAGATGCTATATAAAAGGGCTAAAGTAAATATTTTTGAATATGAAGTTTTTTCCTGTTTTTCCTTTGGGTATTTTTTAAGCATAATGTACCTATTGGCAAACTCCTTTTCAGATGTTTGTGTCAGTATTTGCTATTTCTTTCCTTTTCTAGAAAGCTAAATTATTTATTATACAAAAAGTGGAAAGAATTTAAAAATTATAAAAGAGAAAATCCTAAATCTCACCATGTGGCTTTTTCATTTCAATGCCTGGCATGTATATTTGCATGTGATGTTTACATAATTATATTTGTAAAGTATTTGCTATTTCTGACAGGTAGGAACATTCTAAATTCAACGTAAATTCACCAGTAGTGATTTTTTTTTTTTTTTTTACTTTGAAAAATATTGACTGATTTTATTGGAAAAATGGTTCCTGATTTTGTTTCATTTTGTGGTCTTATTAGTGAGGTCAAACCTTTTCATAAATATATATATATATATACTTTTTGTTCTTTTATGAATTGCCAATTCGTGTCTGTCCGTTTATTTTTCCTACTGAACTGTATGAATGCTCCATTGCATAGAGCATGCTGTCTTCTGCAGGTGCCGGCACACACCACTGCTTTAGGTGATGCCAAGACAACAGTATGAACCCGAGCGATGCTGCCATCAAGGTTGGCAGCCAGAGCAGGCTGTGCTGTGGACTGTTTTGTAATATGGTTAGTTACTAAATGGTCCCTCTTTCTGTTAGTTCAGCATTGCAAAAACCAGGCCTGGCTAGTGATGTGTGTGTGACAGACTTCATTTGCCCCTTCGTCTCAGTTATTATTAGAAAGGTTCAGAAATCGCCAGCCAACGGGGGGCTGTGGGTACCTTCTGCTTCTGCTGCTCTTGGAGGTCTGAAGTGTTGCAACCACTCAATGTGGTTTGCTCTTCACTGGAGCAAATTGCCAACAGCTTGTGTGACTCCTTAAGAGTAATGAGAATCAACCTCATTTTTGAAGCAGAGACAGTGTGTGTCTATGTTCAGCAAATCGCATCCCCCTGCTGCTGGGGTTGCTTCAGACACTCCTCAGAGGTGAGAGGCCCTTATTGAAGGAGAAATGTCCATTTTGTCTGAGGAGCTGCTGCGTTCTGTCAGCATCTGCTGGCAGTAATGCTTTCTCTCACATAGCTTCACTCCCCAAACCACTGGATGTAACGGAAGTTAATGTAAGTTTCCTTCAGTCTATTTCAGTCCCTTGTCATTTTATCAGGGAGCTAAATGCTAAATGCCTCCAGACACACTGTAAGCTAAGGACACCATTTACAGCAAGATAGAAACTTTAAAAATTGTATCGAGACATGCAGGTCATAGTTCTAAAATAAATAGTAATTTTTTGTCTTAAAAAACTCAGAATTAGTTTGGGAATTGCTAAAGCCATGAAAATTGTCCTGTAACAAAGAAAAAAAAAGCCTCCTTAAAAGTAAAGGTTTTGTGCAGAACTTCTAAGAAAAGGTGGAAATGATTTGAGGATAGTCTTGCCTCAATACTATTTTTATCACTGTTTTTCCTTTTAAGATTGTACAGTGCCTCCTTAGTTGTACATAGGATTAAATTCAGTTTCTCCTTGGCCATCTTTTATGTGTGAATTTTAGACTCTGTAGTATTGTTAAGTAATTTAAAATTCAACTTTTTTTGTTTCCACCCCAATGCATGTTTTTCCCAAGCCCACTCCTTTCCCTGTCAGTGTGGGCACTACTTCTTCATACACCTGTGTCAGCTCACATTTACAAAATGTGCTGATCTATCAGGCCTCCCTGGTAGCTCAGACAGTAAAGAATTCACCTGTAATGCGGGAGACCTGGGTTCGATCCCTGGTTGGGAAGATCCCTGGAGGAGGGCATGGCAACCCCCTCCAGTATTCTTGCCTGGAGAATCCCCATAGCCAGAGGAGCTTGGCGGGCTACAGTCCATAGGGTTGCAAAGAGTTGGACATGACTGAGCAACTAAGCACAGCACATCAGTCCTCTTGGTTATGAGTGTGTATTATTATTTCCTTGAGGGGAGAGCCAGTTATATTTCTTTTATATTTTTCAATGTGTTGACTAGAAAGTTTTTCATGTAATATGTTTCTAGTAAATATAGTTATTTGCCTAGCTTTTATTCTAAAACATTCATGAGATTCAAGTTGTGAGCACATTTCTGAGTAGTTGGGGACACATGTGTTTAGGGTTACTGATTTCATATTTTAAATGAAACTATAAGCATTTGTGAAATAAATTAGACTCAGATTTTTTGTCTGTCCTTTAATCTTTAAATAGGTCGTTTTAAAACACTTTAAAAAAAGATGTTTTTTGAATTTCTGATGAGTCCATGTTAAAGATATTTAAACTATAAAAGTAATGGGCTAGTTGATGGTGAATTTGAGATAATATCCTTGATTGTGTTGATTGTGTGATTTTGGAAATCTACATGTAGTGTCAGTTTTGGCAGCAGTTTAGAATAGAGAGTATTCCTTTTTGCTAATTGGAGTGACAATTTGGTGACATTAATTTCCTAGAGATTCCATGTAAGTTAGGCTTGGTAAAGATGCATAGACGAAGTGCTCTGATGTTTATCCACTAGAATTAAATTCTGAGATTCCAAATGTAATACTGAAACCATGAACTTTTTCTTTGACAATCTATGTGTCTAGACAGATGATGAGCTCGTTAAACATCAAGATTATAATTCAAAATGACATCATCAATTTAGAGAAATGTAAAAATATGTATAGAAGCAATGTTTGAGGAATCACTTGCTGAGGTTAGATTGGGATTGGAAGATACGTTGTCTAATACAGGCTACTTTTCAGACCCAAGAGTAAATCAAAGCCAAAAGCAAGTTTATTCTTGAGAATTTGATAAAGAGAAAGTAACTGTGAATTTAAATTGCTTAATACATATAAGAGCCTTCTATGTTATAATTATGTTCACTTACAAATGAAGAAATTGAGGCTCAGAGAGAAGTGAGTTGCCTAGGTCACACAGCTAGTAAGCAATAGAGTCAGGACTGGAACCTACTTCTCATTGACTGCAAAGACCAATATCTTGAGATACAGGAATGTTTTTTAGGAAATAGAAAATTAGTCATGAATAGTTATCATGGCATACAAAAGAGAGACTCCTTGTGGATACTGAGTTGTTCCAATGAGTTACTGTTGGTAAAGCTGAAATAAAGGTGCTCTTTCTAATCTCACCTGATATAGTTGATATGGTCTGATGTGAAGGTTGATCACTGAACTTATAGAAAGGAATATGACACTGTCCCAAGGAAGCAAAATTTAAAGTCAGGTAGCAGTCCCCCCCTTTTGGAAAGTATTGGGACCATGCTGTTACTTTTCAGTAGATTTTTCATGCATAAAACAATGCTCATTAATCAACATTCATATATTAATAGCTGTACTAATTGAGCGTTTACTATATGACAGGCACTACATTAAATGCTTAATGTATGTTTTCTCATTTAATTCCTTCAGTGACTCTATGATGTAGATACCATTAATATTCCCATTTCACAGGCTAGGAGCCTTAGACACAAAATTAAATGATTTTTCAAACTGCATATCTCATTACTGGCTGAATCAGATTATGTCTAAGCATCATGATGACATGGTCTGTTTTTATTAACAACTACTAATACTTCCTGCTTCTTGCACTGTAAGGAGTCTACTTAACTTTGCACTTGGCTTTCCTAGATGATTTTGAAGCTCTAATCGATTTGTGCTGCAAGATTACATTAAAGGACACAAGGGAAACCCTGTATATTGTTACTAGTTACTAGTATTTTTGATTTAGTTGGAAAGACAGGTAAATTCTGGCAGCAGAGATGCTCTGGGAATCACTTCCTTTATCTGTAAAATGAAATCAATAATGCTTCACCTGTTTAAAGATAGGAGCTGGACAGGATAACATTTTTGACTGAATATCCACAGAATTATTCCCATTTGAGTTCTCTGGGGGGAATGAGGATATTAACATGTATGAATGAGTATGAATGGCCTCAGAAGCTTAATGATTTAATGAAGAGAAATATTTTCTTGCCTCTCAGTGTAATACTGACACTTCTGGTTGAAGCTTGGACTCCAGTTTTCAAGTGATCTTAGACTAAGAACAGGGGCATCATATTTAGTCTCCCACATAGCAATGCTTTCCTTTGAGAAACACCAGTCTTTACTTTGACAAGATTATGTTGCCTTTTGTTTATCAACTCTGACTAAAATACAATTTTAGGACTGTAGAAAGAAGAGCTGTATCAAAGATATACTCTTCCAAGAATCAAGGTTGATTGAGAGTTCTTGTCAGAAGCATGAAAGATTCTAAAGGTGTAATATGTTGATGGCTTTGTTGAATTAGCAGTTTATCACACCACATAGTTCCCAGAGTGATTTATCATTGAGTCAGGTTCTGTTTTACTCTGTCCCATTATTACAGATTAATCTGGGACATATAGTTTGTGAAATATTGACAAATGCATTCTGAATTGTTATTTTGGATACCATCAAGATATTTGGCTCCTTTTGATTTAATACCCTTGACTTCAGCACTAATTCTGAGCATGTTAGAGATAAGCCTCTGTAAAGAAAAGTGAATAACATTAATTAAGATGGTATGACTTTTCTCCTCACAATAAATTCTTTTGCTAGAATGGGAATAATAATGTTTTCAATAAAAATGCCAACTGAGATTTTTCTTATGTTCTCATACGAGAGTTCTTTACTGTAAAATTAAGACAGCCTCTTAACTCTGAAGCACGTTCAATTTATCAAAAAGGGCAAACCTAATGTTCCAAAGCAGACTCAATCCTTTTAGTGCATACCCATTTTAGGGCCAAGGGAAAAGTGTCTTGTTCTGCAGGAAAACATTTCTCAGCTAACGGTTATTTTAAATGTTTCCAGGAGACCACAGAGTAAGAGAGGAGACAGCAACAACCCCTGGCATGCCTGGGGGATCACTTGTTTTTTCATATCTGTGGAATCCTGTGTCAAGAGAGGAAACATCTAAAAATAAAATGCATTTACTCAGAATCTCTGGGGCAAGGTGCGAAGAGCCTATGCTCTAGGAGCCTAGATTAAAAATTAAATGGTTGAAACCTGGAGAGCAGATGTTATCAGCAGAATCGTGGGTGCTTTCTGGCTAAGTATTGCCATCTGATTAGTTTCAATAAATTGGCTTTCAGCACTACTGTCCTTTGGCCTTTAGTTGCTGGTGAACCCATTTACTTGTGAGCTGTTTGTTTGTAGTCCAGTGATTACTGGCCTTTCAAAGCATTGGCTTAACTCACCAGTACTGTACTGTCTCCAAAACTCAGTCTAGTCTGTTCATCACTCTAGTCAAGTTCCAAATGGTAGGAGTCAAAATCTTGCTCTAGTTCACCTATATACTTTTAGCTTTTCCCCTAAAATGTGGCATGGAATGGAAAATAGAGCCCAGGAGTGGTATAAACACTTTTTAAAATTTATTGATAAAGAGGATCCATGAGGAGGAAAAGGGGCCAGCCAGAAGGATTTGGTACAGTCCTGGGTATATTACTTTTCTTTCAGTTGATTCCTGCCCTCTTAGATACTGCTCGAATTTTCCACTTCTTCTTTAGGAATCAAATCTTAAAACTCAGACTGAAAGCTGTACAATCCTGCATTTCTACATGTCTCATTGTCAGTCCAGAACCCTGCCATTACTACCACCACACTTTCACAAGTCTTTCAACTGTCTCTAAAACCCAGTGACTCAGTTCAGTTCAGTTTAGTCGCTCGGTCATGTCCGACTCTTTGAGACCCCATGAATCGCAGCACGCCAGGCCTCCCTGTCCATCACCAACTCCCGAAGTTCACCCAGACTCACGTCCATCGAGTCAGTGATGCCATCCAGCCATCTCATCCTCTGTCGTCCCCTTCTCCTCCTGCCCCCAATCCCTCCCAGCATCAGAGTCTTTTCCAATGAGTCAGCTCTTCGCATGAGGTGGCCAAAGTACTGGAGTTTCAGCTTTAGCATCATTCCTTCCAAAGAGATCCCAGGGCTGATCTCCTTCAGAATGGACTGGTTGGATCTCCTTGCAGTCCAAGGGATTCAAAGGCTCTCCTTTTTTAGTAGAACTTCAGCTATTTTGAAATATCATTAGAAAGAATCTAACTAAACAAACTGAAATGGATCTGTAGCTTATGGTTGACCAAAAAAATATTGAAAAAGTAAGCTGTGGATTTAGGAGTATCAGTTTTTCAAATTAGACTGGGATTTTTTTTTTTTTTAAAAGGTATTTATAAATGAAAAATGTATCTTTCTTTGTTTAAAAATTATGTTCATGCCATATTCTCCATTCCCCCATACACTTCTTAAAAACTTTTTATTTTATATTAGAATATAGCCAATTAACAATTTTGTGATAATTTCAGGTGCACAGCAAAGGGACTCAGCCATACATATACATATATCCATTCTTCCCCAAATTCCCCTCCCATCCAGGCTGCCGCATAACATTGAACAGAGTTCCCTGTGCTATACATTGCTGGTTATCCATTTTAAATATAGCCATGTGTACCTGTCCATCCCACACTCCCTAACTCCCTTTCCCCGATAAGTTCGTTTTCCCCCCAGCAACCATAAGTTCATTTTCTAAGTCTGTGAGTCTGTTTCTGTTTTGTAAATAAATTCACTTTTATCATTCCTTTTTAGATTCTGCGTGTTAAGTGGTGTCACAGGATATTTCTCTTTCTCTGTCTGACTTACCTCACTTAGTATACAATCTCTGGCCCATCCATGTTGCTGCAAATGGCATTATTTCATTCTTTTTAATGGCTGAGTAATATTCAACTGTGTATACCACATTTTCCTTATCCACTCCTTTGGTTGTTTCCATGTCTTGGCTCTTGTGAACAGTGTTGTGATGAACATTAGGATGCATGTATCCTTTTGGTGCATGTTTTTCTCCAGATACATGCCCAAGAGTGGGACTGCAGGGTCATATGGTAGCTCTATTTTTAGTTTTTTATGGAACCTCCATAGTGTTCATAGTGGCCGTGCGTGAGTGTGAGCTTAAGTCTCTTCAGTCACGTCTGACTCTTTGTGACTCTATGGACTGTAGCCCACTAAGTTCCTCTGTCGGTGGGATTCTCCAGGCAAGAATACTGGATTGCCATGCCCTCCTCCAGGGGATCTTCCTGACCCAGAGATAGAACCCGTGTTTCTTATGTCTCCTGCATTGGCAGGCGGGTTCTTACCACTAGCGCCACCTGGGAAGTCATAGTGGCTGTACCAATTTATATTCCCATCAACAGTGTAGGAGGGTTCCCTTCCCTCTACACCCTCTCAAGCATTTATTGTTTGTGGATTTTTTGATGACAGCCATTTTGACTGGTGTGAGGTGATAGCTCACTGTAGTTTTGATTTGCATTTCTAGCCTTGTTATTCACCTAATCTCAAATTTTGAAAATAATCAGTTGCTAGACTGAGGAGGTCCAGGAACACAGGGTCTCTTCTGTACAAATTTTGCTTCTTTGACCCAAGCCAGACCCAGACTATTGCCTGTTTGGTGACACTCCTAGCCTGCCTCTAAAGATGCTTATCTTTACTGCTCAGGGACTGGGGGCCTGATACAGATTCATCAGAAGAGCATGCTTTTATCTGGGATCAGCTTTCAAACTAAAAATTTTCCTTAGTATTGTTATATTATTTTCATAGTATTAGGAAAAGTGAACAAAAAAATTTAATGGAAAAAATATCCATGCTGTGAAAAACTCTTAAAGTGGACTCCAATTTTCTGCAGAATCAATGTGTCTTATGATAAAATCAATGTCTACAGAAAGGGAAGATTTTCAGTTACTTGGGTCAGAGAGTAAATGTAGAAACATTGTAAGAAACCTTGAAATTTTAACAGAAGAGGATTTTCAGCAGCAAAATTCAAGGAAAGGCCTTTTAGTGGAATTTTTAATCATTATATCAAATTTCTTTTACATTATCTGACATCTCAAGTGCTTTTGATAGCAGATTGAATTCAGGCTGTAATTTTCAGCCTTGGTAGTCTTAAATATCATCACTTCAGATCTACCTTAACTTTGTTCAAATACTAACTGGTGTAGTGTCTGTTTGATTTACAAGTAGAGGAAAAACCAGGGTGATGAATACATTTTGATTTCTGCTTTCTTGTTCTTTTTCATTGTGCAAATGAAGATTTCTTTAAACAAAAGTATGTCCAATTGTGTCTTTGCAAAATGCCTTTTCAGAAAATAAGTTTTGAATATTCATTTTAATACTATTACTTATGACCCTACATAGGCTCTGTGCTGTTAAATCTTCAGTGTGTGAGTCTTAGGGCTGAGCAGTAACATTAGTGATATTTTAATGTCAGATCCTCTCCTTGGCAGGCTCTTTGGATGTTGCATGCAAACTGTATTTTAGGATTTTTTTTTAAACTTAAGATATGTGGATCAATGATTTTGACATGTTCTCTTGGACCAACTGGATTTTATAAACATTATTATACTTTACTCTTGAGTGATACATAACACTGAGAGACAGAAACTGGGTTTCTATCCTGCCATGACGACCTGGTATTGATCTTGCTCAGATAATTACTTATTACTCTCCCTCAATGTTGAATGGACTACATGGAGCCCTCTGTGGGTATGAAGGGGAAGTGGGGCCAGAAGTTGCAGAAGTTGCATTAACATGCCATGAAGCTGTGTGGTCAGCTTCTCCCTAAAGGGCTACAACCCCCTTAAGACAACTTCCTTTTCAGGGAGTTGTAAAGCATAGAAACTTCAGAGGAAGGGGCCCAGCTGCAGGGATACAGTCAGGAAGTCTTCTTACTCAGAGGAGTGACCTTGCGTCAATGTGGGCCATGAATGAATCTCCTGCTGTGGCTCAGGCTGAATCCTCTCGTCAGTTACAGTCGCTGGGAAGAGACACATGTTCATTTTCTGGTGGTGCTCCTTGCAGAGTGAATGCCAGCTCCTCCTCAATCAGGTATGGTGCCATTGTCTTGAGAGTGATTAGAGATGCATTATGTAGAATGGTGATTTAGATGTGTTAGGCTATGGTTCATGCAAATCTAGGTTTCAGGGGTGCTGAATTCAGAATGATCTAGAAGTTTCTTATCAGAATTAGAAGGTAGGCAAGATGATTTTGCCACCAGGATCACCAAACTCAGGATAGGAAAGCTTGACAATATACTTGCTGTAATAAAACATTGGTGAGACCAATTGTTTTAAAAAAGAAAGATTAGAAGAGTCATGAAAGAATTGTGAGTGTGCAGCCTCTCCTGTTTCCTTTGCTACCACTCAAGTCTTAGTTGCAACGGTCTAGCGCCTATGGCAGCCCACTCCAGTGCTCTTGCCTGGAAAATCCCATGGATGGAGGAGCCTGGTAGGCTGCAGTCCACGAGGTCGCTAGGACATGACTGAGCGACTTCACTTTCACTTTTCACTCTCATGCATTGGAGAAAGAAATGGCAAACCACTCCAGTGTTCTTGCCTGGAGAATCCCAGGGACGGGGGAGCCTGGTGGGCTGCCGTCTATGGGGTCGCACAGCATTGAACACGACTGAAGCGACTTAGCAGCAGCAACAGCAGCAGCACCTGGGCTAGTGCAGTAGTCTCTTCACTAAGTTCCCTGTGCTCGTTCTGCCCTGGCACGCCACTGAAAATACAAGTCAGGTTTTGCCACTCTGCTTTCCAAACTTTCTAAGGGCTTCACATCTCACTAGCACTGAGATAGGCAGTTTTTTTTTTTTTACTGTGGCTGATGTTGCATTATAGTGTCTGCCCTGGCCCCTTCTCTAGTCTCATCTCACCCTGTTTATTCTACTTGGGTCCCTCTCCTTTCCTCACTGTTCCTTGAATATGCCATCCACATTCCCTTCTAAGAACCTTTTCACATGCACATTCCTGTCATTGGAGTATTCTTCCTCCAGACCTCCATCCACATCACTCACTTCTTCATTCATCTCCATCTCTGTTCAAACAGCACATTCTAAGAGAGGCTTTTGTAGCCATGGTATCTAAAATAGCACAGTCACACCCACCCCATCACTCTCTGTCTACTTGCCCTCCCTGCCTTCTTCTTTGTAGCACTTACCATCACCTGTCACAGTCCATTAAGTTAAATGGTATGAAATCGCCTGTTTTGTGGGTCAAGAATCTGGCCATTTCATATGCTTCAAACTAAATTTGGCCATTTCATATTCTTTAAACTAAAATATAGTTATTAATTTATAATTTTATTTCAACCTAAAATATATTTATTATTTAATATATTTAGTTAACATATTAATTTGTTTATATTTGTCTTCCTTCCTCTGCAGTAAGATTTAAACTCTGTGACCAGGGCTTAGATTTGTTTTGGACCACATCCCCAGTGTCTGGAATATAGCAGGCACTTAGGAAAGCTGTATCTAATGAATGAAAAGAAGGAAGAAAAGTTGTTGAAATTTGTTGATAGTGAGCAGAGAAAACTTAAATGAAAAGTGATCTGTGCTTAGATATTCTAGGAAAATGTGATTAGAAGAACTTCTGAGAAAGTCCAGAAAAATTGAAGGACTTACTGGGATCCATGTGATGTACAGTGTAAAGTTTTTGAATTGGAATTCTGGGCTACGTATGGACCTTAATTATATATTTTTTGATATGGTTTCCTGAAACTGGGTCTGAGAGTACAAAATAAGTATGGATAAAACACTTTTGAGCTTAAAGTGGAAGTGAAAGTTGCTCAAGTGTCTGACTCTTTGCGACCCCATGGACTATACAATCAACAGAATTCTCCAGGCCAGAATACTGGAGTGGGTAGCTTTCCCTTTTCCAGGGGATCTGCCCAACCCATGGATCAAACCCAGGTCTCTCACATTGCAGGCAGATGCCTTATCAGCTGAGCCACAAGGGAAACCCAAGAATGCTGAAGTTTCACAATTGGTAATTTATAATGACTCAGCTTGCCAACTGTGATAGTATTAATTCTCACTAGAGAAAAGAAGTTATTTTTTACTTTCAGGTCTAGAAACCTGGCTGATAAGTTTAGTAGTGTGGCTTGTGCAAACACTTAGAAATACTAGATTAAATAAACATCCTCTTTCTTGTATATCTGATCTTGAAAGGAAGTAAAGGTATCACTGTGAGTCAGACGTATAGATGGAGTTGAAAATCTCAGGGATAAAAATGGGAATGATGCTGTGGTCAGTCTTGGGAGGATGTAATTTGTCTCCTTAAAGCAAGGGCTTTGGTTTTAACAACGATGCAGAAATATGAGATGAAAAATTGAGACTATGTGTGTTGAAACAGAGATCTTCAAGACAAAGTTATGATTTTGAGTGGGAGACTCTAGAAGAAAATCCACCATTAGCACAGAACAAACAAGAAAGGTGTGTCTTAGAAAAGAAGATGTGTGGATGTGTGCCTCTTTTAGATTTGGGATTTGAATATGTACTCCTTGTACAATACAGAAAAGAAACACAACTTGAGAAATTAGCTCAAAAGATGCCAGGCCACTGATAACTCTCAAACATCTGGAAAAATCATTTGCAAGTTTCTTAGGAAGATTACCATAAATCCAACCTTTCTTTGTAGGTTTCCTACAGATAAATTCCTTCTAAAAATTAAATTATAACCTAAAATTATAAAACATAAGAAAAAAGGCCCCCATGAGTAGGAGTTATAAAATGTAACAATGAGCAGGATTAAAACCTAACACCTTTAAATGATGGAAATATCTAATAGGATAGTATAAAATAAGAATATTTAAAGTGACTAAGCAATGAAAACAAATTATGAATAAGAAAAGTTAGGTCTTCAAAAAGTAGACGTTCTAAAAATAAAAACATAGCACTTGAAATAAAGAATTATCAAATGGATTAAACAACTAACTAGACATAACTGAAGAGAGAATTAATCAACTTTAATGTGATGTTAAAAAAATCAATCAGAATGCACTAAAGAGAAAAAGAAAATATGAGAGAAAAGTTGAGACATGTTGGAGAGAAAGAGAAAATACAGTGTTTTATAGGCATTCCGGAAGCAGAGAATAGAGAGAATTGGGGAATAGGCAGTATCTGACTACCAGGAAACTAAGAATTTATGCAAAAAGACAACAACAACAAAAAAACCCAGATAGATTTCAAAATTAATGAATGCACTTCTAAACAACAAGAGTCAATGTGAAAACATAAAAAAGTAGAAAATATTTAAAACTGAAGGTTAATGCAAGGATGTGGAAAAAATACTGTTGTACTGCTGATGGTGGTAATGCAAATTGGAGTAGCCACTGTAGAAAACAGTATGGAAGTTTCTCAAAAAAACTAAAAATAGAACTACCATACGACCCAGCAGGGCTTCCCTGGTAGCTCAGCTGGTAAAGAATCCGCTTGCAATGCAGGAGACCCCAGTTCAATTCCTGGGTCAGGAAGTTCCCCTGAAGAAGGGACAGGCTACCCACTCCTGGGAAGCAGGGCTTCCCTAGTGACTCAAACGGTAAAGAATCTGCCTGCAATGTGGGAGACTTGGGTTTGATACCTGAGTTGGGAAGATCCCTGGAGGAGGGCATGGCAACACTCCAGTATTCTTGCCTGGAGAATCCCCATGGACAGAGGATCCTGGCGGGCTACAGTCCATGGGGTCACAAAGACTTGGACACGACTGATAACTAAGCACAGCATAGCACAGCATGACCCAGCAATTCCACTCCTGGGTATATATCTGAAAAAAAAATGAAACCACTAGTTAAAAATTACATGCACCCCAGTGTTCATAACATCATTATTTAAATACTATTGCCAACCTAAGTGTCCAGCAACAGATAATAGATAAAGAAAAAGAATGTATATGTATAATTAACCAAAGGTTCATGGTGGGGGAAATGCTCTCTGATTCAGAAAACTCTGGGAAGTTTCAATATACTTGTAACTAATAATATTGTAGAAAATATCTTTAAATAAATGCAGAAACTTCATTTTGTGAAGATTCCAGACTGAAGGCAATGTGGTATCCTGACATAGAAAAAGGATATTAGTGGAGAAATTAATGTAATCCTAGGAAAATCTGCAGTTTAGTTAATAACATTATATTGATATTAGTTTATAGAATAGTTGCGAAGATAGTGCAGAAGATTCTCATATACCCTTTATCCAGCTTCCCCTAATATTAACATCTTACATAACCATGTTACCTTGCAAAATCAAGGTTCTGTAAATTTGAAAGTATTCCAAAATAAAAATCTCATTAACAAATATCCCAGGTGGTCAGATGATTCATTTGTAAATTAAATTTTTAGAAACATTACCAGGATACTCTTTAAAAGTGCAGTTTCTTTGGTTTTACCCCCAACATCATAAGTAAAAATTTTTGACTTGGAAATGGTATCTGAACTTTAAAAAAATCTCTCCTGATGGTTGTCATGCACACTAAAATGTGAGATGCTAGTTTAGAGCTTCTTTAAGGAGCTGCTTTTCTTTGGAAAATGTAATGGAACTTGTTAGGCTTCGGTCCATAAATGCTAGTCTATAGACTGATAGAGAGCTATTATAAAATTTTCACCAGTCTGTAGCACAATGAGGAAAAAAGGCTAATGATCTACTTTTGAAATGGCAGCATGAGTAGCCCTGTGGACTGGCTCCTCATTGAAATAATCATAACGAGTGAAAATTATTTTAAAAACCTAACCATTTAAGTCTCTGGAAATTGTCCTAAGGGTGTAACCATTTAAGTCACTGGAAATTTAAAGAAAATCTACTAATTTGAGGTTAAAAGAGCTAGAGTTTACAGCATTTAAGCCATGACCCACTCTCTCTCTCTCTATCCCCAGGCAGCTCATCATAATAGAACCTACACTCCAGGTGTTGTAGTAAAAAATGTGAAAATTCCTCTCTCCCAAACGTCTAGTCTAGGGTTACAATATCTTCTGAGGAGGGGCAGGCCACTAGCATTTCTAATCCTTCTCCTTAGTTCTATGTTGTAGAACTCTGTTCCAGGCAAGAAGACTTAAAAGTCTAGAGCTCCCATTTGCAGCTTATAGGGCAAAAGCTTGATCCTAGGCAGGGTAGACCAAGGATAATGGGCTTCAGGCAGCCTTATCCCAACTTGCTCACAGGACAGAGGTTCCTCACCAGAAGTAAGTCTAGAAGACTAGAGGCTGCTCTCCCTAGTTGCACCTGCTTTACAAACAGGGGCTACTCTGAGAGAAGCAGGCCACTAATCCTTCCCCAGATTTATAGCAGTGCTGCAGAGAATTTTCCCAGGAGGACAGCAGGTTATAAGACAGACAACTCCATAGTTCTCCCCAAAGGAACTGACCCTATTTGGATTAGAATGTGAAAATATTCAAGTCTTAGACTGGCGTTGAGAAAAATGAAGATTTGGGGGAGTGAACAATTAAGAGGCTGCTAGCTCCTTGGTTGGAGAAGGCAATGGCACCCCACTCCAGTACTCTTGGCTGGAAAATCCTAGGGACGGCAGAGCCTGGTGGGCTGCAGTCTATGGGGTCGCACAAAGTCGGACACAAATTGAAGCAACTTAGCAGCAGCAGCAGCAGCAGCTCCTTGGTAACAAAAAGATAAATTATTGGCCAGCTAGAAGTTGACCAGATAGAACCAGAGAAAGAGATAGCTAACAACAGTCCTACAGTTCCAGCAAGCCCCCAAACTACCAGAAGGGCCCCTACTTGAATTGGATTAAACTGTGGAGCAATTTATCCCTCAGGGAATTGTTGAAAACAACAGAGAAATCAGCCAGCAATTAACAGATGCTAATAGCCTTGTATTTTACTAACAGAGGCACAGAGCTTAACTGAGATCTAGGAAATTGGCAGTCCGTGAGAGCCATGCTAAAATCACTGTCATCATGGGGTGACTGGGGGCATGCCCAAGCCTGTGCCCTGTGAAGAATGACATCAGTGGTTGCAAACTACAGGAGAAATAGACTTCCCTGAAATACGCCAGTCAAATCACTAAACAATTAAGCAAAACAATGACAACCGCATGGTGTAGGAATCAGTATTCAGAGTTGCTGAAGTATATTGTCTAAAATGTCCAGTTTTCAACAACAAAAAAAATACAAAAAAACACAGCAAAGTGTCATTCATACATGGGATAAAAAAGGAGGCCAGACAAATTGCATATGAGAGGACCAAGATGTCAGAATTCTCAGATAAAATTTCAAACAACTATTATAAATATGTTTAAAGAATTAAAGGATAGAAAAAAACACTAATTTGAAAAGATACATGTGCCTCAATGTTAATATTTAATAGCCGTACTATTTGCAGTTGCCAAGATATGGAAGAAACCTATGTGTCCATCAATGAATGAATGGACGAAGAAGATGTAGTGTACACACACACACACAGATATACAGTAGAATACTACTCAACCCTGAAAATGAAATTTTGCCATTTACAGCAAAATGGATGGTCTTTGAGAGTGTTATGCTAAGTGAAATAGGTCAAAGACAAATACTGTATAATATCCCTTATATGTAGAATCTAAGAAATACAACAAACTAATGAATATAACAAAAAAGCAGCAGACACAGATAAAGAAAACAAACTAATGGTTACCAGTGGTGGCAGGGCACGATAGGAGTAAGAGATTAAGAGGTATGTATTATTAGGTGTATAATAAACTGTTGCTCAGTCATGTCCAACTCGTTGTGACCCCATAGACTGTAGCCTGCCAGGCTCCTCTGTCCATGGAATTTTCCAGGCAAGAATACTAGAGTGGGTTGCCATTCCCTACTCCAAGGGATCTTCCCAATGCAAAGACTGAACCTATAACTCTTGTGTCTCCTGCATTAGTAGGTGGATTTTTTACCACTGCAACACCTGGGGAGCTCTATATAATAAACTAGTAGGATATATTTTACAGTAAGGGGGATATGTCAATATTTTATAATAACTATAAATGGAGTATAACCTTTAAAACTTCTGAGTCACTATATTGTACACCTATAAATTATATAATATCATACAGGAACTTTGCTTTAATAAAAAAGAATTAAAGAATATCATAACTTAAAAAGTAAAGGAAGGTACGATGACAGTATTCCATCAAATAGGAAATGTCAATAAAAATACAGAAATTATTTTTAAAAGAACCAAATAAAAATTCTGGAGTTGAAAGTTGAAATAACCTAAATGAAAATTTTACTAGAGGATTTCAACAGAGGATCTGACCTGTCAGAAGAAAGAATTAGTAAAGATACAATGATAAAGATTATATAATCTAGATAACAGAAAAATAATGAAGAGAAACAGAATCTCAAAGAAATGTGAGACACCATCAAATACAGCAACATAGGCATAATTGGAATACCAAAAAGTAGAAGAGAGAATGAACCAGAAAAAGCATTTGAAAACCGCAGTAGTTTTTTTCTTGAAAAATTGCATTTTCATCTGAGAACCTGACTTTCCTATTTTATATTATTAAAATATCCCTTTGTAAAAAAAAAAAGAAACATTATAGTAAGTGGCAATTATTTTGTAATGGCTCTGAGTTTGCAAAATAAAATGCTGGCACTCCCATATTGATCTGAAATTATTTCTAATGTAAAAATGTCATTGTTCCATAAAATTTTAAATAATGGGACTGCTGTTTTAAGAACGGTCTGTTCAGTGGCCCTTGGAACCTGAACCAGTTTTAAGAAAAATAATAACCATTAAAGTTTTAACATGAAAAGGGCATTATAGGTCTTCAAATGCCTAGCATTACACCACATAGTAGATTTAATGAATATGTGTCATAATGAGTGACAGTTGTGACTTTCTCTTGAAATGGGTGTGTGTGTGGGTGTGGGTGTGTGTGTGTGTGTGTGTTTAGCCATGGCTTCTTTCTGGTGTTCTTGTAGACTATATATCTTATATGTAAGAGTTTACATGTTTCTTGATAATCTTACTCCCATGAGATTTTCCTTTGCGGTATTTATATGGGTTCTGAGCTTTTAGTTGAGTTTCAGCAATCCTCTTCTTCTCCAAGTGTTTTGGATTAATTGGAATTATTCAATATCCTCTCTTCCAGTTTTCAGTAATGTTTTCTGTTAGTGGTATGGCTGCTGCTGCATTTGCACATGTTCACTGTTTTCATTAAATTTTTATATTTCTTCTTTTCAGTCTCTGAAGACCTTTAAAAAAATTATTTGTTATTCCTCACTGTCTGCAGAGGTGCTCTTTAAAATTTCTTAAAGCTGGAAAATACATTAGTTTCATAGAGGTTTCACTTTACCTCTTCTCTTCCACGGGCTGAGTTTAAGGCTTCTTCGTGTGTTGTGAATAGTCTGTACCATGCTGACTGCTGTGGAAATACTCGGTAACAATCATGCTTCCTGGACCTTTGTGAAATAACCTCTTTTACACAATTTGGCGCACAAGTGTTTGAGAAACATCTATAGCCTTTCCATGTCTGTAGAAGGATGCAGTGTGTGATGTGGTTCAGAGCACTGACTCTGAGACACCGTCTCATCTCTGTTGTTTCAAAAGCACGCCTTTGACGTGGCCCCAAGTTGGGATTGACCAACACTTGAAGCCATAGATTAGAACTGCAGTATTTTGGACCATCATGTGCAACTAAGGCAAAATATCAGTGCTAGGAAAATTACTGCTGACCCTCTTGGTAACCCAGGAAGAATTGATCAGAGACTTAAAAGATTTAAAGTTGTAAAGAAGTAGGATTATTCCTTGATTCAAAAGGCTTAGTACTCAAAAGGCAAGACCTGCCTACACTTCTGTCAGTAACTAAATCATTGTCTTAGGAGAACAGAACTATGATGGTAGCCAGAGTGTGCTTAATATCTGCTATTTTAAAGTATTTCCCACAGTATTTCATTGTGTCTTAATGTTACTAAACTTTACATTGCATTTGCTTAAAACTGCTTTAATTGAAGCTATTTAAATGTACATATCCTACTGAGCCAGTTTGTGCACAAAGCATCAAAATGTGAAAGTGGGGTTTTTTTGGTAGATAACAAAGATAGAACAGTTTGTTACAGATCTTGTTTATGAAAAACCAACCTTGAACAGGGTTAACAAGAGAGTAATTAGAGGGAATATATTAAATAATTGATTGACTAAGGGAGTTCACTTACCCCATACTGTGACAGCTCACAGTGGGGCCACTCCAACCTTTGCTGTTAGTGGAACTCATTTTGGGCACATAATCTCTTCAATATGCCAGTGTTTCCATTATGAATATCTCATCTCCACAGATCAACTGAAATCTTGACTTTATACTGGGCCTCATAGTGCTAGGGACAGAGCTGGCAATGTAGTAGGGGCTCGAAACAGAAAGATTGGGGGTCATCATTCTGAGAGATCATGGCTGGTCTCATAGGAGAGAATCATTTAATAGGATTATTATAGTGTCATTTGAATTATTTATTATGATCCCTTTGGGGTGTGTATTTTTCCACACAATTTTTGGTTACTTTATCTCTTTGATATTGTTTGTATTGTTTCAGGCATGGATGTTGTTGGAGATACTGGAAAGTGATGATAACCCAAGTTAAATGGGTCAGATCTTTGAGAAGCCTAGGGAGTATGTCTGGATCCAGGACTTCAGAAATATCTTTGGGACCATTTCTCTATCACACAGCTTGGTTTTTCTCTGTTCTGGCCTCATTCAAGCAGACTTTACACATACAACCTTGCCACCCACTTACATACTTCCCACAAGATTTACATCCTATTGCTTCAGCAAACTCCGTGGAATCCCAGCTTCTCTGTTCTGATGGTTTTAATAAAAGTCTCGGGGTTGAATCTCACTGGACTCATGTAGGTCACACAACCATCACAGAACCAGTCACTATGACCAGAGGAAAGTCATATACCAAGAAATAGGGAGTGTGGTTTCCCCAACTTAAATCATGACATCACTATTGGAAAATGAGAGAATAAAATTCCACCTGAACATATCTTCTCTTTCCTGTATAATAAACTCTGCCTTTTAGCATCCTACAGGTCATCACTGCATGCTCCATGAAAACAGGGAGGAATAATGAGAGACCAGTGAAAAGAACAACCTGAAACCCGGTTCATGACAGAACCCAGGGTTTCATCTGGCACTTTCCAGAGGCTGTGGCAAAGCCCATCTACTTCTGATGGGTGATGTTCCCATTTCATTGCTTTCCAAGCCTCAGTTCACTTTAGGCTGTCAAGTGAGATTTTGGAAAACTCCTCAAGGAAGGCTTTGTAAACATAATAGAGCCTGAGACCTTTTCTTGTGCTAACATACCCATTTAGTCTAACATTTTCTTCTTTCCCATTGACCCAAAGTTCTTTTCTTTAGTTAAAAGTGGTTAGAGTCAAAGGTCAAGACTTTAGTGATACTGAAAGAAGTTCCTGACTGCTCTTGTTCTTACATCAATTGGAATTGAAATCAGTAGTCCACATTGTTACTTTTTCAAAAAAAAAAAAAAAAAGGCGGCGGGGGGGGTTATATCTGTGGTCTGAGTGCCTCTTCTAATGCCTCTTCAAGATCTAGAAAGATCTAACATGGTTCACCTACTCAGTGTATGATTAGCTTTCAAGGCATGAGAAACACAGAACAAATCTCCCCATTGCAAAGACATTATGTGGTCCCATTTTAACCAGATAGCAATATTGTCAGTAATATAGTTTGCTTTTTTCTACAGAACCTCTCTTCTGGTATTTTTATTGAATGATATCTTAAAAAAAAAAAAAAAACCCTCCATGTTTCAGAATAGTTCAACACTCATTTGAAAATAGGTTAAGCCCTAAAGTTTTAAGTATTTCTAGATTCACATTTTAGCTTTTTACCATAAAGTAATTCTGGTTTTTGGTTTGTTTTAGGCCTTTCATAATTTGTCATTAATTAAAAACAAATCAACGATAAGCACAAAATCTAAATTGTAGCCAACACAGCCTCCCATGTTGCTTATTGCCCTGACTGTTCTGATGTTTTCTTTTGTTTGAAAATCTTAGGTGTTCTGTGGTTAGCACTATCCAAATAATTAGTGTAATAGAGTGAAAATCTCCCTTCAGCAGAAATAGCTCCTCTTGGGAGGAAGATATACTGCTTCTAGAATGAAGAAGAGTTGTGTAAGACCGTTTCTGTCCAAAATTATTGGGCTGAATTCCAGATTTCCCTAATGAAACTTTGCTTAATAACTGCTATGTTTGCAGCTGTGGAAGTATTCAATATCAAGTGTTGATTGATGCCACTTGATCAGCTACTTTAAAACTATCCTTCTTAAAGCTAAACCCAGTGATTGTTCAAAGAAGTTGATGGATAACAGTGCGTGGGCTATAATCTGGGATGTGAACACTTCTTAGTTGTTAGGACTTTTGTTGAAGGAGATCTCCGTGAGAGCATGGGTTTTTCCATTGGCCTTTGGTAAAGAAGTATCTTTCAGAACTTAGAAGATCATTTACAGATTAAGGGTAATGATACTCAGGTCTTCTTAACTTCTCTGAAATATTCAGAAAATTTCAAAATCTAAATGTTTTTCTTTTCAGCTTTTATGGTAAAATACTTTTATCCACCTTTAAAAAACTTTGCAATCAAACCAATTTGAAGGCCTAATCTCAGGAGAAAACACTGTGACTGACAAAAATGATAGTTTATAAGAAAAATAATTCTGTTAACCTTGTGAGAGGAATGATTTTATTTTCTGGTTTTCATTTCTGAATGCAACTGATACATCATAAACTTAAAAAAAATAATACTAGATCAATATTCATATTAAAGGAGGACTGAAGTTTTGAAACAAATATATCCAAGATGCTGGAATGCATATTATTTATAAGTGGTTAATGGTATATACTTCTACTATTATAATCCTCTAGTGTCTTGAAATTATCAATTTATGATTGTTTCCTTCTTATTTTAAGGAGAAAAAATAAAATATTGATAAAAATCCAAATGTGGCAGTAAACTTTCATGAAAATTCTTTTAAATTGGTGCCTAATCATTATTAGTTCATAGCTGTTCCCTTATAACTGCATCCAAGCTACTCTAGAATGTAATGGCTTAAAAATAACCAGTTTACTACTTCTCCTGATTCTCATACCTGGACAGGCTCAGCAGGCAGTCATTTCCCTGGTGGTCACTCATGTGGCTGTCTTCAGCTGGTGGCCAGCAGTGGGCTGGGGCCAAGCTTAGGTGGGATGCTGGCATGACTAGACTTTGATCTCTCTCTGTAGTTTCAGGACCTTTCCCTTTTTGCATGGTCTTTCCGCATTATCTCTTTAGTAGCAGAACTTCTTACACAAAAGTTCAGAGTACCCAAAAGTGCAAGAATAAGCATTTCTGGGTCTTCTTAACCATTAGTCCCAGAGCTGGCATTCTTTTGGTTAGAGAAAGTCACAGGGCTATCCCAGGTTCAAGGGGTGAGGATGACATGAGGGTGTAATACCTGGAAGCACAGTTTATTGGGGGTCACCAGAGAAAGTGTCCTCCTGCATTAGCATTTATTGATTCATTCAAATGATGTGCAGTATATTTGTTACGAAGCATAGGATGCCATGAGGGTATATAAAATTAGGAAAGGGAAGGATAATTTTCCCTGAGAAAGAGATGTTGAATTAAGAATTAAAGAATAAGAGAAGTAGTGGAGTGATGGGCAAGGGAAGAGATGCATTTCAGGAGGTGACCCTGAAGTGGGAGGAAGCATGCTTCAAGGGGAGTAGGGTATGTGAGAAAATGAAAGTAGGCAAAGTGACTACAATACAAACCCTAGGACAAGAGCTATGTGAAATGGGGCTGAAAAGGAAAATGCAGCCAGAGCACATATGGCCTTGCCAGCCTTGAAAGGAATTTGTCTGAACGATAGACTACCACTGAAGGATTTGAGGGATTAGGTGGGAATGATGGCAAATAAGCAGGATGACAATTTGTGAGAATGTAGCCTCTCTGTGGAGAATTAATTTGACAATGAGTGAATGTAGAAAGACAAATTCAGAGGTTGTCACAGGAGTCTAGGTGAGATGTGATGATGGAGAGATGTGGAGATTGAGAATATAAGATATTTAGGAAGCAAGCAGTAGACTGTACCTGGTTTGCTATGGTAAGGTGGTGGGGGGTGGAAAGGGAGAAGAAAAAGTGAAGAATGTCTTCTGGGTTTCTTGTTTGCAGAACTCCATGAACGGTGGTGCCATTTGTCTATATCTATATCTACATCATCTATGTATGTATATGTGTATATGTATCTGTTTGTCTCTTTAGGAAATGAAGTGCTACTGTGGAAAGGGGGAGAGACAGCCAAGAACTGGAATTTGTATGTATTTAATTTGAGACATTTTTAAGACATTCAAGAAGAGACCTTGAATTGGATCCAAGAGTTTGGATCTCAGAGAAGTCCAGTTTGGAAATTAAATTTGTGATTGATTGTTGGTGATTGAACCTGAGTAGAAATGAGATCACTTAGAGAGAGACAGTAGGCTCAAAAGAGATGGTGACATCAGACTGAGCCTTGAGTAACTGAACTTTTCAAAGCTTGTGTCGAAGAACTTGAACAGGAAGACTGAGAATGTCGGGAAATCTAGAGGAGTGTGATGTAGATGCTAAAGAGAGTTTCAGAGAAGGAGGGATTGAATAGCGATGTTAAATGCTGCAGAAGAGCCAAAGAAGAAGAATGACAAGTGCCCATTACATTTATTGACAAAGAGAAGGTCCTGTTAAGTTTTCCAAAACAGTTTCACTAGAGTTGGTGAGGCAAGCTGTATTGGGTAGAATGAAGAGTGAGAAAACAGTGAGGAAAGGAAGACAGATAATGAATATGACTCTATAGGAGATTTAGCTATGAATGGGAGAGAAATAAAAGATGATTTTACAGTGATGTGCAATTTTGGAAGGATAAGAGATAGTGGGTAGAATAGAAAGTAGGGAAGAACAGCTGGAAGGGTTAATTTTAGGAGGAAATACACTTTCTCTCTAATAATTGACTTATTAGACTTTAGCACTCAATTCAAAGGAGCTATCCTTTCAAAGACTATATTTTAAAATTATTTTTTCATGTTTTTATTTCCTAAAGAGCAGGAATAAAGGTAACAAATGACATTGATGATTATCAAGAACTGTGAAGGAACTTGGTTTTACCAACTTGTTATCTAAGATGTTAGCCACTTTCAGGAATGCTGTAACAAGGCAAAGACAAAGGCCTTATTACTCACAGCACTACAGATGATCTGAGCGTTATGTTTGCGTCAGTTTCCCTCTTCCCCAAGTTCTGTGGAGGCAAATGAAGCAGCCAAGTTGGATGCATGCAGCACCCACAGTGGGTTTGCATCACAGCTAAGAAACTCTGAGCTTAGGGAACCTGAATCTTTTATAATAGGCTACAGCAAACCTGACCAACCTTGGCCCTGGAGGGATGCATTACCTTTATTATACTGGTACCTGCTTATGTGCTAAGTCGCTTGAGTTGTGTCTGACTCTTTGCAACCCAATGGACTGTAGCCTGCCAGACTCCTTTGTCTATGGGATTCTCCAGGCAAGAATACTGGCATACTGGGTAATAAACACACTTTCACTCTGTTCCACAGGAAAATACTATCCTCTCTATCTTCTTTTTTTTTTTTTAGCAATATTTAAAAAATTTTTATTGGAATGTAGTTGATTTAAATGTTGTATTAATTTCTGCTGTTTAGAAAAGTGATTTAATTACACATATAAATATAATCTTTTTCATTATGGTTTATCACAGGACATTAAATATAGTTCCCAGTGCTATACAGCAGGACCTTGTTGTTTATCCATCCTATATATACTGGTGTATATCCATCCTAAATATATATATCATCCTAATACACTAATATATATAAAAATATATTATATATACTAGATATACTATCGGAGAAGGCAATGGCACCCCACTCCAGTACTCTTGCCTCAGTCGGACTGAGTGACTTCCCTTTCACTTTCCACTTTCATGCATTGGAGAAGGAAATGGCACCCCACTCCCGTGTTCTTGCCAGGAGAATCCCAGGGACGGAGGAGCCTGGTGGGCTGCCTGGTGGGGTCGCACAGAGTCAGACACAACTGACGTGACTTAGTAGTAGTAGTAGTAGTAGATATACTATATATACTAGGCAAAGGAGAAAAGGAAAGATATACCCATTTGAATGCAGATGGGTATACCCATTCAAATATACCCATTTGAATGCAGAGTTGCAAAGAATAGCAAGGAGAGATAAGAAAGCCTTCCTAAGTGATCAATGCAAAGAAATAGAGGAAAACAATAGAATGGGAAAATCTAGAGATCTCTTCAAAAAAAATTAGAGATACCTAGGGAACATTTCATGCAAAGATGGGCATAATAAAGGACAGAAATGGTATGGACCTAACAGAAGCAGAAGATATTAAGAAGAGGTGGCAAGAATACACAGAAGAACTATACAAAAAAAAGATCTTCACAGTCCTGATAATCACGATGGTGTGATCACCAACCTACAGCCAGACATCCTGGAATGTGAAGTCAAGTGGGCCTTAGAAAGCATCACTATAAACAAAGCTAGTGGAGGTGATGGAATTCCAGTTGAGCCATTTCAATTCCTAAAGGATGATGCTGTGAAAGTCCTACACTCAATATGCCAGCAAATTTGGAAAACTCAGCAGTGGCCACAGGACTGGAAAAGGTCCATTTTCATTCCAATTCCGAAGAAAGGCAATGCCAAAGAATGCTCAAACTATGGCACAATTGTACTCATCTCACACACTAGTAAAGTAATGCTCAAAATTCTCCAAGCTAGGCTTAAACAGTATGTGAACCATGAACATCCAGAAGTTCAAGCTGGATTTAGAAAAGGCAGAAGAACCAGAGATCAAATTGCCAACATCCATTGGATCATCGAAAAAGCAAAAGAGTTCCAGAAAAATATCTACTTCTGCTTTATTGACTATGCCAAAGCCTTTGACTGTGTGGACCACAACAAACTCTGGAAAGTTCTTAAAGAAATTGGAATACCAGACCACCTGATCTGCCTCTTGAGAAATCTGTATGCAGGTCAAGAAGCAACAGTTAGAACTGGACATGGAACAACATACTGGTTCCAAATAGGAAAAGGGGTATGCGATGGCTGTATATTGTCACCCTGTTTATTTAACTTATATGCAGAGTACATCATGAGAAACGCTGGGCTGGATAAAGCACAAGCTGGAATCAAGATTGTCGGGAGTAATATCAATAACCTCAAATATGCAAATGACACCACCCTTTTGGAAGAAAGCAAAGAGAAACTAAAGAGCCTCTTGATGAAGGTGAAAGTGGAGAGTGAAAAGGTTGGCTTAAAGCACAACATTCAGAAAACGAAGATCATGGCATCCAGTCCCATCACTTCATGGCAAATAGATGGGGAAACAGCACAAACAGTGACAGACTTAATTTTTTGGGCTCCAAAATCACTGCAGATGGTGACTGCAGCCATGAAATTAAAAGATGCTTGCTCCTTGGAGGAAAAGTTATGACTAACCTAGACGGTATATTAAAAAGCAGGGACATTACTTTGCCAACAAAGATCTGTCTAGTCAAAGACATGATTTTTCCATTAGTCATGTGTGGAAGTGACAGTTGGACTATAAAGAAAGCTGAGTACCAAAGAATTGATGCTTCTGAACTGTGGTGTTGGAGATGACTCTTGAGAGTCCCTTGGACTACAAAGAGATCCAACTAGTCCATCCTAAAGGAAATCAGTCCTGAATATTCATTGGAAAGACTGATGATAAAGTTGATATTCCAATACTTTGGCCACCTGATGGGAAGAACTGACTCACTGGAAAAGACCTTGAGGCTGGGAAAGATTAAGGTGGGAGAAGGGGACAAAAGAGGATGAGATGGTTGGATGGCATCACCGACTCAATGCACATGAGTTTGAGTCAATTCTGGGAGTTGGCAGTGGACAGGGAGGCCTGGCATGCTCCAGTCCATGGGGTCTCAAAGAGTCAGACACAACTGAGCGACTGAAGTGAACTGAATTGAACTGATATACTAGTTTGCATCTGCTAATCTCAAACTCCCAGTCTTTCCCTCTTCCATCCTTGGTAACCACAGGTCTGTTGTCCATGTCTGTGAGTCTTCTTCTGTTTCATAGATAATTTGTGTGATATTTTAGGTTCCACATATAAGGGATATCATGTGGTATTTATATTTCTCTTTCTGACTTACTTTACTAAGTATGATAATCTCTAGTTGCTCTATGTTGCTGCAGATGGCATTGTTTCATTATTTTTATGACTGAGTAATAGTCAATTGTATACACCGATCACATCTTCTTTATCTGTCAGTGGACATTTAGGTTGTTTCCATGTCTTGGTTAGTGCTGCTATGCACATAGGGGTCCAAGTATCTTTCGAATTATAGTTTTGTCTGGGTATATATCCAGGAGTAGGATTGTTGGATCATATGGCAACTCTATTTTTAATTTTCTTTGAGGAACTTCTATACTGTTTTCCTTAACGATTGGACCACATTATACTCCGACCAAGAGTATAAGAAGGTTCCCTTTTCTCCATGCCCTCTCCAACATATATTTGTAGACTTTTTAATGATGGTCATTCTGATCTGTGTGGGGTGGTACCTCAGTTTAGTTTTGATTTGCATTTCTCTAGTAATTAGCAATGATGATAATCTTTTCATGTACCTATCAGACATTTGTATGTCTTCTTTGGAGAAATGTCTGTTGAGGTCTTCGGCCCATTTTTTTTATTAGGTTGTTTGTTTTTTGTTTTTTTAGTTGTAGGATCTCTTTGTACATTTTGGAAATTAATCTCTTGTCAGTCGCATCATTGCAAATATTGTCTCCCAGTCCAGATGGTCAGTATCAAAACCAGATTGATTATGTTCTTTGCAGCGAAAGGTGGAGAAGGTGGACTGTTTTTACAGTCAGTAAAAACAAGACCTGGAGCTGGCTGTGGCTCATATCATGAGCTCTGTATTGCAGAATTCAGGCTTAAATTGAACAACATAGGGAAAGCCACTAGGCAACTCAGTTATGACCTAAATCAAATCCCTTATGACTATACAGTGGAGGTGATGAATAGATACAAGGGACTAGATATGGTAGATAGAGTGCTTGAAAAACTATGAATGGAGGTTCATAACATTGTATAGGAAGCAGTGACCAAAATGATTCCAAAGAAAAAGAAATGCAAGAAGGCAAAGTATTTGTCTAAGGAGGCTTTAAAAATAGCTGAGGAAAGAAGAAAAGTGAAAAACAAGGGAGAAAAGGAAAGATATACTCAAATGAATGCAGAGTTCCAGAGAAAGGAGAGCAGGGAGAGATAAGAAGGCCTTCTTAAATGAACAATGCAAATAAATAGAGTAAAACAATAGAATGGGAAAGACTAGAGATCTCTTCAAGAAAACTGGGAGATCAAGGGAACATTTCATGCAAAGATGGGCACAATAAAGGACAGAAATGGTAAGGATCTAGAAGCAGAAGAGATTAAGCAGAAGCATAACAGATTAGAAGGAGGTGGTAAGAATATACAGAACTATACCAAAAAGTTCTTAATGATCTGGATAACCACAATAGTGTGGTCACTCCCTAGAGCCAGACATTCTGGAATATGAAGTCAAGTGGGTCTTAGGATGCATTACTATGAACAAAGTTAGTGGAGCTGATGGGATTCCAGCTAAGCTATTTAAAATCCTAAAAGATAATTCTGTTAAAGTGCTGCACTCAATATGTCAGCAGATTTGGAAAACTTAACAGTGGCCATGGGACTGGAAAGATGAATTTTCATTTCAATCCCAAAGAAGGATAGTGCCAAAGAATGTTCAAACTACCACTCAATTGCACTCATTTCACATGCTAGCAAGGTAATGCTCAAAATGCTTCAAGCCAGGCTTCAGCAGTACATAAACAGAGAACTTCCAGATGTACAAGTTGTGTTTGGAAAAGGCAAAGGGCAAATTGCCAGCATTCAATGAATAATGGAGAAAATAAGGGAATTCCAGAAAAATACCTAATTCTGCTTCATTGACTATGCTAAAGCCTTTGACTGTGTACATCACAACAAATTGTGGAAAACTCTTAGAGATGGGAGTACCAGACCACCATACCTCTCTCCTGAGAAACCTGTAAGATCAAGAAGCAACAGTTAGAATTGGATATGGGACAACTGACTGGTTCCATATTGGGAAATGAGTATGACAAGGCTGTATATTATCACCCTGCTTATTTCTATGCAGAGTACATCATGAGAAATGCTGGGCTGGACGAATCACAAGCTGAAATCGAGAATGCCAGGAGAAATATTAATAACCTCAGATATGCAGATAATACCACTCTAATGGAAGAAAGTGAAGAAGAACAAAAAAGCCTCTTGATGAGGGTGAAAGAGGAGAGTGAAAAAGCTGGCTTGAAACTCAACATTTAAAGAACTGAAATCATGGCATCAGGTCCCATCATTTCATGGAAAATAGAAGGGAAAAAAGTGGAAGCAGTGAGAGATTTTATCTTCTTGGGCTCCAAAATCACTGTGGAGCTGCAGCCCATGAATCAATGTTGACTGCAGCCATGAAATTAAAAGACCCTTGCTCCGTGGAAAGAAAGCTATGACAACCTAGATAGCATATCAAAAAGCAAAGACATCACTTTGCTGACAGAGTCCGTATAGTCAAAGCTGTGGTTTTTCCAGTAGTCAGGTACAGATGTGAGAGTTGAACCATAAAGAAGGCTAAGTGCCAAACAACTGATGCTTTTGAATTGTGGTGTTGGAGAAGACTCTTGAGAGTCCCTTGGCCTGTGAGGAGATCAAATCAGTCAATCCTAAAGGAAATCAACCATGAATATTTAATGAAAGACTGATGCTGTAGCTGAAACTCCAGTACTCTGGCCACTTGATGAGAAGAGCTGACTCACTGGAAAGACCCTGATGCTGGGAACGATTGAAGGCAAAAAGAGAAGTGGGTGGCAAAGGATGAGATGGTTAGATAGCATCACTGACTCAATAGTTATGGATTTCAGCAAACTCCAGAAGATAGTGGAGGACAGAGCGTGGCATGCTTTAGTCCATGGGGTCGCAAAGAGGTGGATACAGCTTAGTGCCAGAACAGCAACAATTGGTTTCCTTTGCTGTGCGAAGGTTTATAAGTTAGATTAGGTCCATTTGTTACTTTACTTTTGTTTTTGTTGCTTTGGGAGACTGACCTAAGAAAACGTTGGCACAGTTTATGTCAGAGAATGGTTTGCCTATGTTCTAGGAGTTTTATAGTGTTATGTCTTATATTTAAGTCTTTAAGCTATTTTGAGTTTATTTTTTGTTTATGGTTTGGGGGTGTGTTCTAACTTAATTGATTTACTTGTGACTGTGCAACTTTTCCAACATCACTAGCTAAAGAGACCTTTTCCCCATTGTATATTCTCACCTCCTTTGTCAAAAGTTAATTAATTGTTCATAGGTATTTGGGTTTGTTTCTGGGTTCTCTATTCTGTCCATATGTCTGTTCTCCACTGGTCCATATGTCTGTTGTTGTGCCAATACCATGCTGTTTTGATTATTGTAGCTTTGTAGTATTGTTTGAAGTCCAGAAGGGTTATGCCTCCTGCTTTGTTTTTTTCCATAAGGATTGTGTTGGCAATTCTGGGTCTTTTATGATTCCATATAGATTTTAGGATTATTTGTTCTAGTTCTGTGAAAAATGTCATTGGTAATTTGATAGTATTCTTCTCTACTAAAGTGAAAGTTATTCTGGCCACCTGATGTAAAGAGCTGATTCATTGGAAAAGACCCAAATTCTGGTAGAGATTGAGGGCAGGAAGGGCAAGGGGTGACAGGGGATGAGATGGCTGTATAACATCACTGACTCAATGGACATGAGTTTGAGCAAATTCCAGAAGGTAGTGAAGAACCAGGAAGCCTGGTGTGCTACAATCCATGGAGTCACAGAGTCAGACGAAAGTTAGTGACTGAACCACTCTCTACTAAGGCTGTTTGCTACACAAGCATTCTTAGATAGTTCTAAGCCTAAGTTTTCAGAGTCTTTGCTAAGATGTGCAGAAAGTTGGGAGACTTATGGAGAATTGTTTCCTAACCACATTATTAATAGTTAGCATTTATGGGCATTTCCTATGTTTCAGGCACTAAGATTATTTTCTAGTCCAACATTCATAACAGACCTTTAAAAAACTACTAATTGGCTTGGTCTGTAATAAAACCATATCATAGACTGGTATCTCAAAAAACAGAAACTTATTTCTACAGTTCTAGAGATATTAAGTCTAATTTCAAGGTATTAATAGAGTTGCATTTTATTGAGACCTCTCCTCTTGACTTGTAGATGGCTACCTTTCACTGTGTCCTCACATGGCCTTTCTTCTGAGTGCCTGTCTTCCAGGTTTCTCTCTCTCTTTATTTTTTTTTAAATAAGGATTCTAGTCCAGTTAGATTAGAACCTCGTTCTTAGGACCTCATTTAAAGGTAATTACCCGTTTAAAGTTTCTGTCTTCTAATACAGCCACAATGGGAGTAAGGCTTCAGCATAAGAGTTTTAGAGGGAGGCAATTCAGTCCATAACAGGTATGAAATGCTATTAATTATTTATTGCAACTATTTTACAGGTGAGAAAACAGAGGCTTAGAGAAATTAAGAAATTTTAACAAGGTCACACAAATCAAAGTGATAGAATGGGATGTTAACTGAGCTCCTGGCATCTCGTTGCCCTATATAGGTAGAATGAAAATGATGTATTTTTCAGTATTTTTTTTGGGGGGAGTTGATTTCTTAGCCTTTGGATCAGAATTACTGGTTTTGTGAAAGAACATTATAGCATGAGCCACAGTTTATTAGCCAGATTGACTGCCTGGCTTCTTCCCTATTTCTCCCCTTCCTTCCTTCCTACTACACGATCATTTATTCAGATTTTAAATATGTGTTTATTTAATTGCACTGTGGCTTCCCAGGTGTCGCTAGTGGTAAAGAACCTGCCTGCCAGTGTGGAAGACATAAGAGACATGGGTTCGATCCCTGTGTTGGGAAGATTCCCCTGGAGGAGGGCGTGGCAACTCACTCCAGTATTCTTGCCTGGAGAATCCCATGGACAGAGGAGCCTGGCAGGTTATAGTCCATAGGGTCGCACAGAGTTAGACACAATTGAAGCCACTTAGCATGCACACATGGCCAGTTACTGGTCTAGGTGCTAGGGATCCATTGATTAACAAAATAAACTCACTGACTTCATGAATGATACACCCTTGTTATTGTATGAAAGATTTTTCACTATCCCACTGCACATACTCCCAGTTCTTTAATATTTATATTTTCTGTACAACTGAAAGAGAAAGGGAACTATTTACCAAATGTCAACCATATATTAAGCCTATCCACTTATCTCACTTAATAACTGATGGATGACCTGTTGGCACAGACTGGTGACTGTCCCATTTAAAGTATGGTTATGGAAACATATTTTCCTTGTGGTTGATCAGAGGAACTTTGACTGCAAGCTTAAGTGTTTAGGTGTAATGATGTGTCTATGAATCATGCACACATGTATATGTATGTCAATGTATATCAATATATTTGTATGTTTTTCCCTCCTTGTGTCAAACAGGTAGGTGGTTAGTCCCAAGAATGATTAGAAGGTATTGTAATACAGATTGCCATCTTAATTCCAGTCTTGGTTGGTGAGGTTGGAATTAATCAGCTTAAGACAATGTTAAACTCCAAGTATACAGGAAGAATGTCTTTGGATTGAGAGCATCAGATAGAATTGGTGATAAAGAGACTTTGGGGGGAAATGACAACAGAACCAAAAATCAGTACCACTTCTAAAGGTATGTTCAGGTTTTGGGAAGCCTTATTTTTTCTGATTTCAGCCAGCTAGAATTTATTCTAGCTATTGGTATCTGTAGAGATTTTGCCTGCATGTGATTTTCTTTGCAGTATAAAACAAGAATTATTTAACATATATTTAAAAGAAGAGAAGGTTTTTCTCAATTGAAAAAAATTAAATAGCTGCATTTCAAGGTATCTTTCTATATTTATATCTTTTCTATCAGGAGTCAAGGCACAGTACATTCAGGCTAACATTTTTTGTGTGAAGGTTGATTCTATCAGGGCCTTTCCTTTGAGTTTTCTGGGGCACCATATTTTATTTATTTGAGCAGCTATGATTTGGGATGCCTGATTCACTGTTACTTTATTATTACAGCTCTCCTCTCTTGAAGTCTAATATTTTGTTTTTATGGTCCACAACCGGGGATTGGCAAGTTAACCTTCATTGTCACCATATGTGACAGGGATAAAAAGAAAGAGATTTCTTAGCATAGTCACTTTACAGAACTCTTTTCAGGTCAATAAAAAGCACAGTAACATTAGTCAGTCCATAGGCTGTTATTTTTTCTTTTTAAGAAATAGTCACCTTCGAGTTATTAAAAAAAAGATTTGAGGTTTGTATTCAAACAGGTAAAATTTACGTTTAGGCTTTTTTCTCTTTATACATTCTATTATTATTATTTTTGGCTGCTCTGTGCATGGCATGTGGCATGTGGGATCTTAGTTCCCCAACCAGGAATTGAACCTGTGTTGCCTGCAGTGGAAGCATGGAGTCTTAACCACTGGACTGTCAGGGAAATCCTTATTATATTTTAAATTTACTATTGTTAAACTTTTTAAAGGCAATTTTCAATTTTCACATCCTTATAAATGGTTCATTTAAATTCCTCATTGGTATGCTGCAAGATACTTGGCAAATAAACGTTTAAAGTGGAACTTCATTCAACATACGCGACTATAGCCAAAACCTCACTCAACATACATGTCTGTAGTCAAAATTTGGTATACTAAAAATAAAGTTTTGTCAGAATGTAGTTACAACTATAGAATTGTATTTGTTGCAGTTTAAAGGCAAATATTGAGGAGTCAATTGCAGAGTAATTAAGAGCATAAACTCTAAAACAAGATTACCTAGACTAGATTACCTCTTTCATTGTGTGACCTTCTGTAAATTGCTTAATCTCTCCATGCCTCAGTTTCTTCATCTGTAAAATGGAAAGAATAATCTGACCGATCTTATACACTTTTTATTGTATTTAAATAAAGTATTATGTTTAAAGCACTTTTGACAATTTTAGGTACCAATTACATAAAAGATAGCCCTAGAGAGTGCCTTTGTTAGATGTCAGTGAAGTAAGGAGTTGGGTTCTCAGCTTTTCTGGCCTGGTGATTCACTTTTATCATGGCTCCCAAATTTAATCAGCTCAAGTCTCTGAGAGGAGTTGAGCAAACTCATGAGTGACTAATGGAGCAATCAGAAGCCCCATTTATAAAAGTGACAGAAAAATTATTTTGAAGCAGTTACTGAGGTAATTTTTCCCCCCATGAAATCCCTTTTACCTATAATTCTATTTGCCTCTTCCATCTATATCTTGGTTTCTATGACTCAGAGAAGGGAGTTTCCAGTAGACCACAGAGGAGAAAAAAGCTTATTAATTGTCTTTGAAGTTTGAATTCTCAAGCCTCTCATAAATACTAGGCAAGCAAAAAAATTCATTCAGTCAAGTCTGTTGTGGCCTAGTTGTTGGATAAATGTAAAGATTTTCCTGCTTTGGGTAGAAAAAAAGAGCTAAGGAAGATGGAAATGGATTAAACATGGGTGTTATTCCCTGAAAAGAAGTTCTCTGCTCTGAAGCCCACTGCAAAGCTGAGCTCTGAGGAGGTGGTGATACAAGTCCAAGATTAATTTGGGACTCCAGGAGCAGTTAGGACCTGTGACTTGTTTTGCCGGTGAATTTCCTCATGTGCTGGGACGGCATAACACCAGTTGACTAGGGATGATGGTATAGCATGACCTAATGTGGTGTGTCAAGAAGTTTGAGTTAACCACCTTGAGTTTCTTACAACTCTAAGAGTGACTTAGAAAAATCTTGTCATTTTCCTCCCAACTCAAAAGTGGCCACAATTTTTTTTTTTTGCTACTTTCCATTAAGAAGCAGAGACTAATGCCCTTCTCCTTGAATGTGGGCTAATCTAGTGGCATGGTTGACCAATGGAATGCATCAGAAGTGAGCTTCTGTGAGTTTTAAGGTCAGATAACAAGAAGTTTTGCAACTTTCACTGGGATCTCTTAGAATGTTCTCTCTGGAAAGCCAGTTGCATGCAGTCTGATCATCTTCCTGGAAAGCCTATCTAGAGAAGTCTTGAGACTTCTTGGATAGGGAAAGGGGCCCGGCTCAGCCCAGTCTGCCCTCTCCACCAAGACAACAGGTATGTGAGTAGCCATCAACCACATAGTACCAAATATTAATAATCCTAGGGGAGGCAGCCCACCCAGCCCTTGAAGGTCTGACCCACCTGTCATAAACATGATAAAATGATTATTGTTGTGAGCCACTAAGTTTTGGGTTGTTTGCTCCATCACAGTAGATAACCAGTACTTTTTCACATGCCCTCAGAATTACACAAAGCAAGTGGATGAATTGTCTAACTTTAGCCTGAAGAAACCTCTTGGATTTACAGCCTGACCTGTGTGAAGATGATTATGCAAGCCCTATCTACAAAAGACTTTGTGGGGAAGGACTTTTATTCCTAAGTGTTAACAGAAAAAAAAAACCCATTCATTTTGCTCATTCACAGCCAACATTAGCAGGGACAAAAGTCTGACCAAGAAGCAAACATTAATGCTGCCATGATTGTGTTGCTGGAGTTGTACAACATGCTGGCCCTGCCACCCATTCATTCATTCTCCAAGACTTAGATACCACACACATCAGTGGAAAGAGGGAATGTGGTGAACCTTGATTTCACTGGGAAAATCCTCATATGACAGAGAAACTGTGATTTGACTGAAAAATATCTTGAAGTGACTAAGTTGGTTATTTGTCACTCAGAAAAATGGGGTTTAAAATAGGAATTCAGTCGTCATAGAAAAATGAAACCATTTTTTTTTAGCACAATTGCAGCTTGTGAAATCAATATGTTATAGTAATTCAATATATGAAACACTATGGGTAAGCCAATTAGAATATGTTCATTATCTGATTAGCTTATCTCCTCCTTCCTGGGTCCATTTATTCTTTTGCAGTGGGAACTGTTCCTTTTGTTGTGATCAGAACACCTGGGTCTGCTCCAGTGTATAGTCTTGCTGAGAAATGAAATTAGTCTTCAGGCTATTTGATTATCATGGGTCTGAACAAAAGTAAAAGGAGTTCTGTTATTTAGGCCATGGTGACCAACCTGATGACCCACGTCTGCCCCAAAATAGAGGGACCTCTTTAGTGATCAGAATGCCTGTTCTGTGCCCTGCCCACCCAGTCAGCTTTGTTCTTTTCTATATATATGAAGTAAATTAAATTCCATCTCCCTGTTTGTCTTGCTTCTCCTTCTAATGAGACCATTCCACCAGTAATGGCAAGTTTAATCTATAGATACGTTTATACTGTTAATTAAGTTATGCCCAAGGCCTGCCTGCTTTTGCCTTTGGAACCTAATACTGCTAAAGGGCTCTTTCCTCAGATAGCAGATTTAATTTATCATGTGTTGATTTTACTAATTTAACTCATTTCTTCCTGTTGCTTTGATGTTTTGTCTAAGAGGGTCACTCTATTTCCATCTAATCCTGCAAGACTTTGAGTGCAATGAGAAGTGCACTGAGCAAGAAAAATCCCAATAAATAAAAAATGAGAATTATGCATTTTTATCTTAGGAAATTGAAGGAAGGGAAACTTTTAAGATTTCATTATAAATTTCTATACCTAGTAATTGAGCTATAGATTGTCTTGTAAAATTTGTAAGTCCTGTGTTTGAAAGAGCTCAGAGTTACCCCTATTTGTAGTTTCTACAGGAAAAACATGCTCATTTGTTCACTAATTTATTAATCCAACATTGATTAACCCTGATTAGAATCATGCTTCAGTCTGTGAAAGAAGCATAAATAATATATAAAATGATTTTCTTCCTTTTTTAAAATTTATATCTGTGTGAGATGATGGATGTTCAGTATACTTACTATGAAAACCATTTCATGATGTATGTAAGTAAAATTGTGAACTTCTTAAGTAGTATTGCATGTCAGTTATAGCTCAATGAAACTGGAAGAAAAAATATGTAAAATATAAGGCACATGATAAAGCACATGAAATGTTCAACAGAGTTAGATAGAGTGAAGTCTAAACTAAAACCCCAATGAAACACTACTGCATGACTTAACACTACTAGAATGACTAAAACAAAAGACTGATGATACCAAGAATTGGCAAAGATAGTGAACAACTGTGACTCTGCAAGTGTAAGATGGCACAACCACCTTGGAAAATTCTCAGCATCACTAAAAGTTGAACATAAATTTATTCTATGATCCAGAAATTGCACTTCTAGATTGTATTTATTATCTACATCATAAATTACCACAACTTAATGGCTTAAACGAGCTTCCCTGGTGGCTCAGTGGTAAAGAACCCACCTGCCAATGCAGGAGACTTGGGTTCCATCCCTGGGCGGGAAGATCCCCTGAAGGAGGAAATGGCAAACCTCTCCAGTATTCTTGCCTGGAGAATCCCATGGACAGAGGAGCCTGATGGGCTACAGTGCATGGGGTCACAAAGAGACAGACAGGACTTAGTGACCAAGCATTCACACAGTATGCAATGGGTTAACCTATGGTAAACACTTACATAGTTTCTGGGGTTAGGAATTCAGAGTAGGCTTAATTGATGGTTTGCTTCAGGGTCTCTTTTTGGTTTCACTTAATGTGGTAGCCAGGACCACAGTCACCTGAATGCTGGATGGGGCTGGAGGCTCTGCTCTACAGTGGCATACTCACAAGACTGACAAGATGAAAATGGTGACTGGCAGGTGGCTTCAGCTCCTTGCCATTTGGATCCCACCATATTGCTGCTTGAGTGTCTTTCTGGCAGGTGGTATCCCACCAGAGTGAATGATCTGGGAGAGAGCAAGGTGGCTGCTTTTATGACCTAGCCTTTAAAGCCATACTTTATACCTTTTTGCAGTATCCTATTGACTGCATATAGTAGTCCTATTCAGTGTGTGGTATATATGTGTGTATGTGGTGGGGAGCGGTGCAACTACATAAGAGGCTAGGTATGAGGAAGCAAGGATCATTGGGTACCATCTTGGAGGCTCTCTGCCACATAGGTGTTTATTCCAGAGAAACAAAAATAAACATCCACAAAAAACATTATGCAAGAATGTTCATAGGAGTTTATTTACACTCCTCAAACTGGAGACAGACCAGATGTTCATCAGCAAGAGTCTAGATAAACAAACTGGTATATTCACACAGTAGATACAACTCAGCAATAAAAAGGAACTAACTACTAATAAATGCAAAAATATGATGCTAAGTAAAAGAGGAAATGTCTATAATGTATGATCCCCTTTATATGCAATTCTAGAATAGGCAAAACTCTCCTTCAATTCAGTTCAGTTCAGTCACTCAGTCGTGTCCGACTCTTTGCGACCCTGTGAACCACAGCGCACCAGGCCTCCCTGTCCATCACCAACTCCCGGAGTCCATCCAAACCCATGTCCATCGAGTCAGTGATGCCATCTAACCATCTCATCCTCTGTCGTCCCCTTGTCCTCCTGCTCTCAATCTTTCCCAGCATCAGGGTCTTTTCCAATGAGTCAGCTCTTCTTATCAGGTGGCCAAACTACTGGAGTTTCAGCTTCAACATCAGTCCCTCCAATGAACATCCAGGACTGATCTCCTTTAGCATGGACTGGTTGGATCTCCTTGCTGTCCACAGGACTCTCAAGAGTCTTCTCTAACACCACAGTTCAAAAGCATCAATTCTTCAGCACTCAGCCTTCTTTATAGTCCAACCCTCACGTCCATACATGACCACTGGAAAAACCATAGCCTTGACTAGATGGACCTTTGTTGGCAAAGTAATGTCTCTCTTTTTAATATGCTGTCTAGGTTGGTCATAACTTTCCTTCCAAGGAGTAAGCGTCTTTTAATTTCCTGGCTGCAGTCACCATCTGCATGATTTTGGAGCCCAGAAAAATAAAGTCAGCCCCTGTGTCCACTCTTTCCCCATCTATTTGCCATGAAGTGATGGGACTGGATGCTCTCCTAAGGTGATATAAATCAGATCAGTGGTTGCTTCTCACAGGAGCAGGAGGTAGAGTGACAGGGGATAGCTATAAAAAAGCTTTCCGGGTAATGAAGCCCTTCTGCCAAATTTGTAAGAAGCAATTCAGCAAGCTCAATTATGTTCTGAAGATTTCACTGTTGATAAATTATACCTCAATAAAAAAATATAAGGCATAATCCAAGGATCACAGGAGAAATATGAACAAATGATAAGTTAAAATTAATGAGAAAAAAAAAGACAAAAAAAAAGAGAAAAAACATTAATGAGAAAAATTAATACAGAGTGGGGAAATGTTAATGGAGAAAGTATTAATTTTTAATAAGTCAAAATAGTAATTGTAGATAAGTTTAATAAAAAATTAAATTTATTAGTTTGTGTTAATAAATCCCATCATTTGGAGTAATTGACTTATTTCTTTTTCTTTTTGGTCTATTTTCTAGTCTTTTATACATTTAAAAAAATCAATACTAACATTTCATATATAAGATTTTATAAACTGATTACATGTGTGTATGGTTGGTTGGTGACAGTATAAATAGCTCCCAAGACTATTAAATTCTTTTAAAATATTATTTTCAATTGCTACATGTGATTGTAGGACTATGACATGGTTTATGTAACTGTTTTGTTAGTAATGGACATTTGGGTTGTTTCTCATTATTTAAGTGATACAATGGAGTTCTACTTAAAGATTTTTCTTTAGTATTGCTTTCTCTGTAATTTAACCCCTTTATGAGGAGTTAAATTTTTGTGTATATCTGCTAATAATGTATAAAAGGACATTTCACCAGACTTTGGTTGGGTGGTAAGTATTTTGAACACTTTGATCATGTGTTTCTTAACCCTTGTAATTGAGAAAATGGTAGTTGATCTGAGGCTTGAAGAATGACTAGCATTTTAAATGTCAGTCGGGTTTCAAAAGTCTAAGCTAGGGAAGGTTATTTCTGTAGTGTTCATGGCCTGGCAAGCAAAGTCATGCAATGTCAAACTCATGGAACTGCAAGAAGTTTAATACAAAAGCTTGGAGCAGCGGGTCTCAATCTTCCCTACACAAGAGTATCATTTAAGGTAAAAAAACAAACAATGTAGACCAATAAACTCACATTGTTGGTAGAGAGCTCAGGCATTAGCAGGTCTAAAACTTCTCAGGCGATTCCAATGTGCAAGCAAAACTGAAAACCACTCGTGTAGAGTGCAGCAGAGTGGGATAGGATGCAATTATAGATGAAACTGAAAAGATGGAAACCAGATGTAGCAAGGCATCGTACTCTGGGACAAGTACACTTTCTAGGGAGTTCAGCAGATGAAGTTAGTGTTCTTCAGTCATCACATCGGTGCCCTTCACCTTTCACATGTACTCATGTGGTGTTACTCCCAGCAAACTGCTATCACGTAACCTCTTGTGTCGGGACAGGCTGCTCTCACACTGCCTGGGCTCCTCCCTCTCCTTGCCAAGATCTGGAAACGCCTGGCAATGTTCACAGGGCACAGTCCTTAAGCTCTGATTGATGTGATGGGATCCAAATAATCCTGCTTCCTCGTCCCTGATCAGGACAGTTCTGGAGGGTGATTCTTCTACAGACTTTTTACCAACCAGGAGAGGGTGAGTTTGTGGTAGAAGTCAACCCATGCACCACTTCCTTCACAAAGAAGTTCTCTGAAAGCAATGTCAGTTGAAATAAACAGTTGGCTTAGTCATCAGCTGCAAGCACCTAATCTCATTGTAGACCACGTGGTTTTTAGACCCCAGGGATCTACAAACACACTTTAAGTGGACTGACTTCCACTGTCTCCAGAGAGCCCTGCATTCATGTGCCAGTGTTACCCTCTATGGATATACTTTATTTTGCAGGCTTGCCTGGCCTCCTTCCTTTCCCTGTTCTGCTTCCTGCTTCCTGGATTTTCCACTCTTATTAATATAAGTGACTCTCATATGACTCTTAGTGTCAGTCCAGGGAACTCAATTAAGATAGGCAATGAGGATTGTATTGGAAGGTAAAACCCATGCCTTAGAAAGATCATTCTGAAGAATGATTTAGAAAAATGGATGAATTTAGGTAGGAAATGAGATGAAGGACTATCACAATATCCCATCAGCCAGGAAACTTAGGAGTCACCCTCCTCTGTGACTTATAGTTTTAAAATATCCTTTCCTTATCATTTTCAGAGCCCCTGCTTTAGTTCACACTCTCATTATTTTTGAGGTATAGAATCCATGATGTTAACTCAAGGACTGTGCCAATGTACCTAGACTAGAAATAGTGAGTTCCTTACAATATGCAAACTAAAATTTCCTTTGTGAAATATGTTTTTTCCTTTAGATTTTAGTGCTCACAGATTCTAAATTACGTTTGTAAAGACACTTAGGTATACCTTGACGCAGGCAAGTGATTAAAGCTCTCTGGCCCTCAACTTTCTCACCTCTTGGATGAAGAAGATTAAATGATGATTCCTAAAGTGAAAGTCGCTCAGTCGTGATGATTCCTAAAGCCTCTTCTAGTTCTGAAATATTATATTCAACAGAGGCCACTAGATTACGTCAGTGAGAGAAGCATAGAACAGATTATTCCAGTAGCAATTGTCACTTCTCAAAACAAATTGACAAAAATCATACACTTATTGTAAGAACAATTCTCTAGGAAGCTAACCTATGCCCATTTTTCTTAATGATATGTTTACTGCCTTTAACTTTGCTTTGGAAATGGGTAACCATCTAATTGGGTTGATAAGGTCAGCGTGCAGAAGGTTTGGAAAGAGATTGGATAATATTTGTGAGTGTGTATATTTGCCTAGACATGGTTTTTGTCATGTTTATTGTACTTTAATGATTAGCTAGAAATAATAAGCCTGCTGTGTATGCTATTTTACTAATGTTCTGCCATTTATGGATTATTCTAAGGTAATTTAAAAACACAGAAAATATAATTTAAGAATGCTTTTGGAAGAGGTGGATATATTTATACAATTAAATAGTAATTTAATAACACAATATTCCTTAAAACAGAGCTCACCAGTGTATACAGTTCATAGGAGGGCCTGTGAGGCTGGATGTGATTTTTATTTTCCTGTTTAGGAGAATATGAATTCAACTTAGGGTGATTTTGTGGCTCAAGAAAGGTGATTTAACAATATGTAAATTATTTCTGCTCATCAGTTTATCACCTCTTGTCCCCTAACAACCCTGGAATATACTCAAATATTTCCCCAGACTCTTTTGTGTTTCTCAGCTTAGGCAGGCAGAGATCTGAGCTTCACAGTTGTATTGCACAGACCCTCCATGAGAGATGACTGCAAGTCTATTCTGCTTTGGACTTGTGTCTGTTTTAGGTTCTTCAAGGAATATTTTCAAAATGATAAAAGGAGAATTAGGATATGTTTGTAGCATTTTTTCAATTTGTTTTTTTTTTCCCCTTAGATAAGATTAATACATAGATAGGAAAGTGTGTAGTTCTTTCCTATATATTTTACATATATATATACACACATGTAGCTACTTCCTGGACTAAGATATAAAGCAAGATTTTTAAAAATTCCCTCTCTTTTTTTCCAGTTAATTTTCCTCTATTCAGAGGTTATCACTGTTGTTAAACCCAAGTTCTTGTGTCCTCTGCAAAGTGAGGCCAAATAAACAAAAAACATTGGGGTTTGGAGCAGAGGAGGGTTAATTGTAAGGGCCAAGCAGGGACAACAGGCAACTCATGCTCAAAAAGCCCGAATTCCCTGATGAGTTTCAAGAAAGGTCTTAAAGGAAAATTTGTGGAGAGAGCTGCAGGGTGTGTGTGTGTGTGTGTGTGTGAGACAGAGAGAGACAGACAGACAGACAGACTTTCTTCTGATTAGCTGGTGGTGGGGTAAAAGGATGGTATTCCAAGAACCTCAGTCATCAGCCTTCTGGTTTCTGTAGAAGAATTCAGAGATATGTATCAAATAGTTATGTATATATAGCCATCCCTTGAGGACGACTCAGGACCTTGCCCCATGGCTACACTATTTCTTGACTGCCTTTCCTTTGTTTCTGCATTCCCTCAGTTTACTAATTAGTAACTGCTTGAATCTGCTCTTTAGTTCACAGGGAAGATCTAGGAGGGTGAAGCCTTTTTCCTACAAATGAGAAAAAAGGACACAGAAAGGCTTTTGTACTTGGAAGGGCCACACAGGATCCTGCTTGGCTTCATCACCATCCTCACTTCTCTCACTACAGCTTTGCTTGCCTGGCTTTTATTGCTGTGTCGTATTCTACTGATATTATTCTCATCTGGATGAGTATTTTCATTTTTCAGCTTTGTGAATGACTGCTATGATTTTTAATGGGCATATGTACTCATTCTTTTATTGGTAGATGTGACTAGAATTAGGACTGTACATTCATGAGGTAGGCATGAGTCAGCATTAGCACCGTGGCCAACTGTTTTTCCAAAGAGATAGTACTAATTTTCTTTTTTTTTTTTTTCTAATTTTCATTTGCACCAGCAATGTATGGAGTCCTGTGTTTGTATGTATTCAGTCGATTCAGTAGTATCTGCCTGTGACTCAATGGACCTCTGTCCGTGGGATTCTCCAGGCAAGAATACTGGAGTGGTTGCCTTGCCCTCCTCTTGGGGATCTCCCCGAGCTAGGAGGAATCAAACCTGTGTCTCTTATGTCTCCTGCATTTGCAGGCGGGTTCTTTATCTGGGAAGCCCTAGTTCTTCTGTATTTGTGCCTCTATGTGATATTGTCAGTGTTGTTAATTTTAGTCATTATGGTGAATATCTGGTTGTATCTCCTAGTTTTAATTTTCATTTCCCTGATAAATAATGATGTTGAGTACCTTTCCATATAATTATTGGTCCTTGTGAAACCTCTTTTACAAAATCCTATTCAAGTATTTTAGCCATTGATTATATTGTATTAATTGAAATGTATTCTGACAAATATGTGAATGTATTTGTGTTTTGTTTTGATGAATAGATATTCTTAATTTTAACAAAGTCCAGTTTATCGTTATTTTCTTCTATGGCCCACAGTTTTGGTGTTTTGTTTTACTATATGACTTGAAAACCCAATAATTTCATAATGCATTTAATATGATAAATTTTGGGCTTCATTTTAAAGATAATAACTATCTGTGAAATAGCAAGAATACATTGGACATTAACTATGAAGAGCTAGGCATTCTGTCTTTTCTAATTACTAAGTATGTATCTTGGGAAATTCTTTAAGTCTTTTCATCATTCATACTTTGGTAAACTAGTCAGGACTCTCAGTTGCAACTGACAGAAAACGAACTAATCTAGCTAAGAAAGAGTGACCTAGAAGGGGTGCGGGGGTGGGTAAACCCTAGAATCAGAAGAGCTGACTAAGTCATTGTTAGCACATGTGACCTTAGGAGCCCAGTCACAACTATGATACTCTTATCTTGGCTTTTCTCTGTGTGGTGGCCTTTTTCTCACTGAGAGCAAATAGTAGCAAGAAACATGGCAGCTGGCAGCACCAAGCTTACAACACCCCAACTGAGCATCTCAAAGGAAAAATGGAGTGCTTCTCTGTCCCATTTATTCCAGTATCTATTAATAATAATCCTAGTGAAGGACTCTGGGTAGTCCTGAATCATCTATCTGCCCAGGGGAACAAAGGGGAGAGAAAAACCATTGTTATTAACCCCAGGATGAAATGAAAAAGGGAACACTTCCCAGAAAGAAGTAGGTATGCTATTGCCAAGAGCAAGATTAGGTGCTCCACAGACAAAAATAATAGATGTAACAGTACAAAGGGAATGAAAACGCCTCATTTGCAAGAGTTGGTTGTTGAAAGTCTTAATCAGAGAATTATTTGAAAGTATTTGGAACAAGGGAGAGACATATTACTTATGTGCTGAAAATGAACTATAAGGGGAACCTCGAAAACTTTTTTTTCTTGCTCTCAGACCTGGAGCCCTAGGGAAGATCATGGCTGGCCTCAGCAAAAGCAGGAATCTAAGATACTGTTCTAGGTTCTTACTTGAAAGTGACTTTCATGGGTTTTCATTGTCAAAGTGGATCTCTGTTTTACATACATAAAAACAAAGCTCTGCCTTGATTCTTTCCTACTGATCAAGCGAGATAATCCTGATAGTAAAACATAGGACCTAGAATCTCCCAAATCTTCATCCTCCAAAATATTGTTTTAGTAATTCAATGTTCAACCTTCTTCCTTTCCAACATGGATACAGAATTCTTACAGTTATTAGTAATAGCATGTAGCAGCAGGTAACTGACAAATGTGACAGATGGCAGCATGGATGCTTTTGAATCATTGCCACTGGGAATGTTTGGGCTTCCCTGGGGGCTCAGATGGTGAAGAATCTGCCTGCAATGCAGGAGACCTGGGTTCAATCCCTGGGTCCGGGAGAAGGGAATGGCTACCCACTCCAGTAGTCTTGCCTGGAGAATTCCATAGATATGAGGAGCCTGGTGGGCTATAGTCCACAGGGTCATAGACATGACTGAGCAACTAACTCATGCTTTCACTTTCACTTCAGGCAACTCATTGTCTCTAATTCTTCTGTTCATAAAATATTTATCTTGGAATCTGTGATTCTCAAACTTTAACGTGCATCAGAATCACCTGGAGAACTCGTTAAGCTACAGATTTGTTTGGCCCACCATCCCAGAGTTCATGATTTCATAGGTCTGGGGTGGGGTCCCAAATTGGCGTTTCTAAGTTCCTCATGATGAGCTGCTGTTGCTTGTCCAGGAAGCACACTTTAAGAACTAGATAAAAGATATATTCCTAAAAATGTGGGCATAAGCAAGACTTTTATACATCACATTTTAACTCACTGGTGAAATCTGTAACTTGAAGAAACGAATTTTCCTTGGAAAATAAAGAGCCCTTGTTAAAAAAATAAATGCTTCCCAAATAGACTTGGTCATTCTGATTTGCTTGAGGGTTGGGGTGAAGGGTAAATGTGTATATTAAATTAACTCCTCGGAGGTCATATAACCTGGAGAATATATGAAACTGATACTATGATAGGTAACTATAAGGGACTCACAGGGAAAGTTGCAAGTAACTTTCACCTCTGCTTTAAAATTCCTTGTCTGTGCAGCCTAATAGGATTTTCTGGTTCACTAGTTTGTTTTTCTTTTCTTTGCCTATACTTAATGTGTGTGTACCAGGAATTTGATGCCCCTAAACAGCATTTCCAACTGAGATTAAAAGGGCTAATGCTAAATCCTCCCAGCTCCAGACTTGGTCACCAGATGAGTCATAGAAACCACTGCGAGAGACTGAATCACATTGCTCTCCTTCCATCAGTCATGACCGAGGAGTTCAGTTAGCCAACCTCAGAAATTAAAATCTGAAAACAAGGACTTTATTTTTCTCTAGTAATGTTGGATCAGTATTGGCAAACAGAAGGCTGACAGTAGCGTGAAGGAGAAAGTACAGGCTCATCAATAATAACTGCCTCCGGTGATGGCCTTGTTCACTTGGTACATTTCAGAGGATGCAAGGTTAAGTATTGCCTGGCCCTGGGGATCTCTGGGGTTTACAAATTGTGCTTCAGAAATTTTCTTTCTTCCTTAAAGACTTTGAGGTTTAAATGTCTGCCACTAAGTCTGACATCTGTTTGGAATGTGGTATTTTCTCCCTTCTAAGTAGATATTTAGGATCAATAAGGGCAGCTATCTTCTATTCATATCTTGAAGGACTGTGAGCCATGGTTAAAATACCCATAATATACCATGATAGTGTGGCAGCTCTGCCAACATCACTATTTCATCCTTTCCCATAGGTAAGTTTTAACTTTTCTCCAAGTGTGAAAAAAATGGGACTACTAAAATGATGTCTGTAGTTGCACTAAATTAGTTTTTATTAAGTTTATTAAGAGTTCTCTGTGCCTACTGTCTTTCTCCTCGGTATCAGATGTGGGATCAGATTAGATCAGTCGCTCAGTCGTGTCCAACTCTTTGCAACCCCATGAATCACAGCACGCCAGGCCTCCCGGTCCATCACCAACTCCCGGAGTTCACTCAGACTCACGTCCATTGAGTCAGTGATGCCATCCAGCCATCTCATCCTCTGTCGTCCCCTTCTCCTCCTGCCCCCAATCCCTCCCAGCATCAGAGTCTTTTCCAATGAGTCAACTCTTCGAATGAGGTGGCCAAAGTACTGGAGTTTCAGCTTTAGCATCATTCCTTCCAAAGAAATCCCAGGGCTGATCTCCTTCAGAATGGACTGGTTGGATCTCCTTGCAGTCCAAGGGACTCTCCAACACCACAGTTCAAAAGCATCAATTATTCGGTGCTCAGCCTACTTCACAGTTCAACTCTCACATCCATACATGACCACAGGAAAAACCATAGCCTTAACTAGACGAACCTTTGTTGGCAAAGTAATGTCTCTGCTTTTGAATATGCTATCTAGGTTGGTCATAATTTTCCTTCCAAGGAGTAAGCGTCTTTTAATTTCATGGCTGCGGTCACCATCTGTAGTGATTTTGGAGCCCAGAAAAATAAAGTCTAACACTGTTTCCACTGTTTCCCCATCTATTTGCCATGAAGTGATGGGACCAGATGCCATGATCTTCGTTTTCTGAATGTTGAGCTTTAAGCCAACTTTTTCACTCTCCACTTTCACTTTCATCAAGAGGCTTTTTAGTTCCTCTTCACTTTCTGCCATAAGGGTGGTGTCATCTGCATATCTGAGGTTACTGATATTTCTCTCGGCAATCTTGATTCCAGCTTGTGTTTCTTCCAGTCTGGCGTTTCTCATGATGTACTCTGCATATAAGTTAAATAAACAGGGTGACAGTATACAGACTTGATGAAATCCTTTTCCTATTTGGAACCAGTCTGTTGTTCCATATCCAGTTCTAACTGTTGCTTCCTGACCTGCATACAAATTTCTCAAGAGGCAGATCAGGTGGTCTGGTATTCCCATCTCTTTCAGAATTTTCCACAGTTAATTGTGATCCACACAGTCAAAGGCTTTGGCATAGTCAATAAAGCAGAAATAGATGCTTTTCTGGAACTCTCTTGCTTTTTCAGTGATCCAACAGATGTTGGCAATTTGATCTCTGGTTCCTTTGCCTTTTCTAAAACCAGCTTGAACATCAGGAAGTTCACGGTTCACATATTGCCGAAGCCTGGCTTGGAGAATTTTGAGCATTACTTTACTAGCGTGTGAGATGAGTGCAATTGTGCGGTAGTTTGAGCGTTCTTTGGCATTGGCTTTCTTTGGGATTGGAATGAAAACTGACCTTTTCCAGTCCTGTGGCCACTGCTGAGTTTTCCAAATTTGCTGGCATATTGAATGCAGCACTTTCACAGCATCATCTTTCAGGATTTGGAATAGCTCAACTGGAATTCCATCACCTTCACTAGCTTTGTTCATAGTGATGCTTTCTAAGGCCCACTTGACTTCACATTCCAGGATGTCTGGCTCTAGGTCAGTGATCACACCATCGTGATTATCTGGGTCATGAAGATCTTTTTTGTACAGTTCTTCTGTGTATTCTTGCCATCTCTTCTTAATATCTTCTGCTTCTGTTAGGTCCATACCATTTCTGTCCTTTATCGAGCCCATCTTTGCATGAAGTGTTCCTTTGGTATCTCTGATATTCTTGAAGAGATCCCTAGTCTTTCCCATTCTGTTGTTTTCCTTTATTTCTTTGCATTGATCGCTGAAGAAGGCTTTCTTATCTCTTCTTGCTATTCTTTGGAACTCTGCATTCAGATGTTTATATCTTTCCTTTTCTCCTTTGCTTTTTGCTTCTCTTCTCTTCACAGCTATTTGTAAGGCCTCCCCAGACAGCCATTTTGCTTTTTTGCATTTCTTTTCCATGGGGATGGTCTTGATCCCTGTCTCCTGTACAATGTCACGAACCTCATTCCATAGTTCATCAGGCACTCTATCTATCAGATCTAGGCCCTTAAATCTATTTCTCACTTCCACTGTATAATCATAAGGGATTTGATTTAGGTCATCTCCCTTTAAATCTGGTTTAAAAAATAATTCTGTAAGTTATTTGAGTACACAAAGTAGAAAGCATGAAGAATAACAGGAGAGAGAGAGATTGTCACCGTAGCTTGTCTCATTTCCCTGAACTTGAGGGAGAGAATGGAAAGCAGACTGGGTCACAGAGAAAAATCCAGGTTGCATGGACTTGGGGAAATAGTGGGCTTGAGGAAATAGTTTAAATTTCCTTGGTTTTTAGTAGTACTGGCTGGCATTGGAGGGCTTTCTTGAAGCTCTTTAACAAGTTATAAAGTTTTCATATGTATATACTGTCTTTTCAAAGTAGAAAAATTTTATTTCTGATCTTTTTTCTCCCAGGAGATGGAGCTGAAAGGAAAAGTATTTAAGCCTCTGCAACTTTTCATAAATTGAGGGAGGTTCTAATTCCCATTCCATTCATTTAAGTATCATACATTATGATAGGCTTGGGAAAACCAAGAAAAATTCACTACTTATCCCCTCAGTGAATTTCAATGATAGTTGAAGGATAAACATGAAAACAAAAATTATAATACACTAACATGATTTTTGCAAAAATGTTGAGCGTAGAGTGCTGTGATATTCTACAACAGATGCCTAATTTCTCTGGAGGAGTCTCTGAAGGCTGCATAGACATCTCTCAGGCAATCAAGGAGGAGAGGGAGATGACAGAAAACAGAGGATCATATGCAAATGATAAGGAGGGCTGGCTTGTTAGTGTGTGAAAGGGCAAAGAGGAATCTGGCAGGAGATGAGGCCAGCCTGAGAAGTAGCAGCTGCATAATGCATGGAGTTTGGGCTATTCACAAGATGTTTTGTTTGACCCTGTTGTCAACAGGGAGAATTCTGGAGACATTGGGCGGCAAACACTCGCTCTGGTTTTTTCTAGAATTACAGTGGTAGGGCTGGAGAGATGGGCTTCCAGAAATGACTTCCAGAACAAGACAGTCCAACTGGTCCCAAGAGGATGGTGGTGAAGCATTAGGAAGCTGCCACTGATGATTTGGAGTTCAAGAACTCGCAATGTGGCTGCAATCCTGGGAACAGGAGGTTACCACCTCCACCACTGTTACAGCTCTCCATGCAGCACAGTGATCTCCCCCAGGGACACTGCTGCCAAAACCCCTATATTTCCATACCCCACTTGCCAACAGCAAGAACAATAGGAAACTAGGCCTTGCTTCACATTTGTCTTCTAAATATTTCACTGGAGCCTATCAGACTGGGAGAACCTAGCATGTATTCAGAATTCTTGTTGCAAGGGAACTGGATTTTGAAATTTTTTCTTTCCAGCTTCTGTGGAAGGGCTCTCTTGGAAGAGGTTGGAATGGATGCTGAGGATCAATTCATCAAGTCTACTGGACATATGATGGGTGAAATTAGATGAGAAAATATGTAGAGAAGAGAAACAGCTGGGAACAGAAATATAAACAGCCACACTGCAGGGACAAGTAGGGAGACAAAGAAGGAATGGTCACAGAGTTAGGAGAAGAATGAAGACAGTGGCACTGTGGCTACCAGGGAAAGAAAAAAGCTTAGGAAGAAGGAAGTAGATAACTGTGAAAATGCTTTAGTGCAGTGATCATCAATGGTTTTCAATTTTTGATCATTTTTTTTAATGAGATCTTTTCAGTGACAAACCCTGTGTTTACCTCCAATATTAGGCAAAAACTTCATTGCCTGGAGTAATTTAAGCAAAAATATTTTAATTAACTCACAATTTTAAATCCAGTGGGGACAGATCTAGCAACAGGTGCTTAATTGGCATCGCCTGCTAAGCCTTTCTATCACTCCCTCTTTTGGCTTTGCTCTCCTGCTCTCTGTATTGGATCATTGTCATGAAAGTTCTCTCCATGAAACCAGGTAAAAAATGGACTCTGGAAACCAGGCTTATCTATTGCTTACAATTTGTGATCCCAAAAGAAGAAGAGGCTCTTTCTTTCTTCCAGGATTCCCACATCAAATCTTCAGTTCAGTTCAGTCGCTCGGTCGTGTCCAACTCTTTGCGACTCCATGAATCCCAGAACGCCAGGCCTCCCTGTCTATCACCAACTCCCAGAGTTTACTCAAACTCATGTCCATCGAGTCGGTGATGCCATCCAGCCGTCTCATCCTCATCGTCCCCTTCTCCTCCTGCCCCCAATCCCTCCCAGCATCAGAGTCTTTTCCAATGAGTCAACTCTTCGCATGAGGTGGCCAAAGTATTGGAGTTTCAGCTTTAGCATCAGTCCTTCCAAAGAACACCCAGGACTGATCTCCTTTAGAATGGACTGGTTGGATCTCCTTGCAGTCCAAGGGACTCTCAAGAGTCTTCTCCAACACCACAGTTCAAAAGCATCAATTCTTAGGTGCTCAGCTTTCTTCACAGTTCAACTCTCACATCCATACATGACCACTGGAAAAACCATAGCCTTGACTAGATGGACCCTTGTTGGCAAAGTAATGTCTCTGGTTTTTAATATGCTATCTAGGTTGGTCATAATTTTCCTTCCAAGGAGTAAGCGTCTTTTAATTTCATGGCTGCAGTCACCATCTGCAGTGATTTTGGAGCCCAGAAAAATAAAGTCTGACACTGTTTCCACTGCTTCCCCATCTATTTCCCATGAAGTGATGGGACCAGATGCCATGATCTTAGTTTTTTGAATGTTGAGGTTTAGGCCAACTTTTTCACTCTCCTCTTCCACTTTCATCAAGATGCTTTTTAGTTCCTCTTCTTAGGGAAGACATTGAATAGTCTGTCCTGGGTCATATGACTTTCAGGGCATCAATCACTTGCCAGCTATTGCCATAGGGTGTTCTGATTGGTCAGGCCTGGGCTACATGCCCATCCCAGCTGGTGAAGTGAAGTGAAGTGAAAGTCACTTAGTTGTGTTTGACTCTTTTCGACCCCATGGACTGTAGTCCACCAGGCTCCTCTGTCCATGGAATTCTCCAGGCAGGAATACTGGAGTGGGTAGCCGTTCCCTTTTTCAAGGGATCTTCCCAACCCAGGGATCAAACCATGGTTTCCAGCATTGCTGATGGTTTCTTTACTGAGTTACTAAGGAAGCCCAAGCATAGATTCTGCCCTGTCCAAAACATGTAAAGATTCCCTGAGAGAATCATCAGAAGTTATGGTTTTGTATCCAGAAATAGGAGAAAGGGATGCCACACAGGCAAATTCACCAGTCTCTGACTGGGCAACGCTGGGTTAAAGTTAAATAGGTTTGTCTCAGAATTCATAAATCATCTATATTCTGTTAGAAGTGTGTCATTAAGTCTAGCCTACAGTTCTACATGAGAGTAATTATGTTTTTAGAATGCATCACTTGAAAAATATACGATGACAAAGAGCCACTATGAATTTAATGACACTTAAAAATGAATTCATTTTTTAAATTCATGATAATAGTTTCTACATACATTAAAAATACATAATGACATCTTTCCTCTACAAGTAATGCTTTGGGAGGTTACGGATTTGTGAGCCTGTTTCAATTACTCTGACGCCCCCCAAACACAAATAAATTTCATGCCTTGAAAGTTAATCATGGAGTCCAAGGTAGCCTACATACAATTTCAGGGACTATTAAATAAAGAAGTTCCTAGGAAATGTTACAAGACTCAGTTTTATTGAGTTTTTGGTGTACTAGTATTAAATACTTCATGATCCAGGTCGGTGATGTGACTTCCAACCAAGTAGCTAATCTAAAAACTACATTAAAAAACAACCGTGCATATAGAGCTGGGGGCGGGGAAGCACCTACATTACACAATAAATATTTTCTTTTAATTCTTTCTTTTTCTAATTCCATCTTTTCTGTTTTCAACCTTTTAGTATATATATGGTGGCAAATCTGGGGAAAGAGCTTACCATAATAACAGGAAATGTGAACATTACATACATGTACACACACAGAGTGGGACACGACTTAGCGACTGAACACACACACACGTACATATATGCACATACATAGACACATGTGTATATTCCCCCTTCCTCCCACAATTTCTAAAGGAGGTAGCTTTCCTTTCAGGACAACCCAGAGATCTGTGCCATGTGAAATGGATTCTGGATCTGTCCCCCGTGACCAGGCTGCTTGGTACCTTGGTTCTCCTATCTGCAAAATGAAGGTTGCTGTCTTTGCTGCCTCGCAGGAACGATGCGAGTCCGCACCTGCGGCTGCAACCTCCCAGGAAGAGAAATGCCCCCCCAGGGCTTTTGCTGAGAGGTCCCCAATGCAGAGAATTATATTAGGTGCAGTGTTTTCCGGAAGGGCGGTTTTGTTATTGGTCTGCGCAATTGTTTCCATGCTGGGAGTGCTCTGTCCTTTTAGCAGAGCGACGGGGCTCGGTGATTTCAGGACCAAATCGGCGCGAAAGCGGCGGGCGCCCTCGGCCCCTCCAGCTGCGCGCTGCTCGGCTCCTCAGCTTGGGCCGCTTGGCAGAGGCTCGGCTGCCCAGCTGTGGCGAGCGTCATCCCTTAGAAACACAGCTGTTCGAGAGGGAAGCACCGAACTGAAACTGGGCTAGGCCCACCGAGGCCGAGCTATAATCCGGACTGACACTTGAGTCCCCTAGAAGGACAAGCGCTGTAATCGAATTCTAATCTAATTACAGAAGAAAAAAAAATCTAATTTTTCTGTAAAAGAAGGGAAACAAGAAAAAGCAAAGGAAATGTAAAAAGGATACTATATGTACAAATTACCCAATGATACTATACCAAGAACTATTTGTATTGAAGCCTGGAATGGTTTTCAAATAGTCAATTATTTGTAGGGAAAACCTTTAATTGGGAGGAGTAGGTAATTTTATATGCTTGTTAATGGAATCCAGTTTTGTTTTCCCTGTTTAAAGAACCTAATGTATTTGTTACCTATTTTGTTAATTAATTGTTTAAATTTTTTCTTTTTGGCCCGGGGTGGAAGCAGGGCGTCTTAACCACTGGACCACCAGGGGAAGTCCCTGCTGTTTCAAATTTTAAATTTGATATTTATAATTTTTATGACACTGTATTTTTCTTATTTTTAAATTTAAGATTAAAAAGCTTGTGGGTTCTGTTTTTTTTTTTTTTTTTAAAGAACATCTCTTTTTTGAGGTAAATGAAAAGCTTGAGGATTTACATATAATTTTTTCAGTTCTCAGTTTCTCTTTGCCAGAATTATTAGATTTTAAAATACCCTGAAAATTGCTTTAACTTGTCATGATTAGCAATTTTACTGAAACTTTGTTTTTAGGTTGAGTTAATGCTGAAGCTGAAACTCCAGTACTTTGGCCACCTCATGTGAAGAGTTGACTCATTGGAAAAGACTCTGATACTGGGAGGGATTGGGGGCAGGAGGAGAAGGGGATGACAGAGGATGAGATGGCTGGATGGCATCACTGACTCAATGGACATGAGTCTGAGTGAACTCCAGGAGTTGGTGATGGACAGGGAGGCCTGGCATGCTGCGATTTATGGGGTCGCAAAGAGTCAGACACAACTGAGTGACTGAACTGAACTGAACATCAGATGAGAAACCTATATGCAGGTCAGGAAGCACCAGTTAGAACTGGACATGGAACAACAGACTGGTTCCAAATAGGAAAAGGAGTATGTCAAGGCTGTATATTGTCACCCTGCTTATTTAACTTATATGCAGAGTACATCATGAGAAATGCTGGACTGGAAGAAGCACAAGCTGGAATCAAGATTGCTGGGAGAAATATCAATAATCTCAGATATGCAGATGACACCACCCTTATGGCAGAAAGTGAAGAGGAACTAAAGAGCCTCTTGATGAAAGTGAAAAGGAGAGTAAAAAAGTTGGCTTAAAGCTCAACATTCAGAAAACTAAGATCATGGCATCTGGTCCCATCACTTCATGACAAATAGATGGGGAAACAGGGGAAACAGTGTCAGACTTTATTTTTTGGGCCTCCAAAATCACTGCAGATGGTGATCGCAGCCATGAAATTAAAAGACACTTACTCTTAGAAGAAGAGTTATGACCAACCTAGATAGCATATTAAAAAGCAGAGATATTACTTTGCCAACAAAGGTCCATCTGGTCAAGGCTATGGTTTTTCCTGTGGTCATGTATGGATGTGAGAGTTGGACTGTGAAGAAAGCTGAGCACCGAAGAATTGATGCTTTTGAACTGTGGTGCTGGAGAAGACTCTTGAGAGTCCCTTGGACTACAAGGAGATCCAACCCAGTCCATCCTAAAGGAGACTAGTCCTGGGTGTTCATTGGAAAGACTGATGCTGAGGCTGAAACTCAAATACTTTGGCCACCTCAAGCGAAGTGTTGACTCATTGGAAATGACCCTGATGCTGGGAGGGATTGGGGGCAGGAGGAGAAGGGGACGACAGAGGATGAGATGGCTGGATGGCATCACTGACTCGATGGACGTGAGTTTGGGTGAACTCCAGGAGTTGGGGATCGACAGGGAGGCCTGGCGTGCTGCGATTCATGGGGTCACAAAGAGTCAGGCACGACTGAGCAACTGAACTGAACTGAACATCAGAATGGGTACACTGGTTGAGCAGTTAAGGAAACAATTTTTTTTCACAGCTTATAAACTGACATTTGTGCATTCTAAGTCAGTAGGATCTCAAAATTTCCACTTCCACTTCGTATTTAGGGAAATAAGATTTTGAGCTGATGTGCATTTTCTTTTGTTTTGAGTCTGTTTTACCTTATAGCTGCAAAAGTAGGAAAGTAATTACTTACACATAAGTAATTTAATTACTTAGCAAGCTTTCTGATCATGTTATGGTAGCTTTTATTAAGTTCTCAAGTAAAGTAATTAGTGCAGGAAAGTTCTCAACTTGAACACTTCATTAGGTTCAAGATAATTGAAAAATACAACCAGTTTATGCCTGCACTCAAGGTCTCTCTCTCTCCCTCTTTTTCTAGCTCTCTATCTGACAGTATAGGTGTGGTAACCTCTAAACATATCCCAGAAAATAAGTGCTATGTCCAAACTGCATTGTAAGGTGAAAAAAAAAAATCTGGCCCTAGAAGGATTTAGAGGAAATTGCCATATGGTAATGGTGATATTTCACCATGCTGTGGCATTGTGACATTACCAACATGGGTTGTTCCTCTACTTTATTTAATGCCGAGCAACAATCGTTTGCTAGGTTGAAATGTTGACAGGATTCTAGTGTTTTTGTTTTTAAGGTGAGTGCCAAAATTATCAACAGGAAGCTTTAGCAAAATCCTCATGGTTGCCCAGAAAGCAAACAGTGGCATGGCAGTGTTTTAAATGTTTCCATAGTATGATGATCTTTGGTTGTTGTCTCTGGAAAATGATGGAGGCGGGGTGGGGTGGTGGGGGTGGGAGCTATATATCACTGGGAATTTCCTTATTAATTATTTAAAGTATAAAGGTTCTAGTGTAGAACCGGGAGCAAACCAGATGTCTAGGCCACTAACATTAATTAAGAAAAATTCTTTGCTTTGGTGGGGGGTGGGGGAAAGGCTTTCTCACAGTTTCTGGCAATGTGATCTGACTCTAGATGGAGGTTGCCAGCAAGGATTTTTATTCCAGGTAGTCATTCCAAACAGCCTGGTTTTTATATCAGTGGATGGAAAGGAGGAGCTCAGAAATTGCTTTTAATTTATAAACCTTAAGCTCCTTTTTCTTTCACCGTTTTGTGCTTATCATCGGCTGCCCGTGAAGTGCGCTTCCTGCAGATACCATCTGCCCTTGCTGGCACCTTCTGTCCTTGTTGGCACCTCCTGCCTGCTGTGTCCTGCCAGGCTAGGATAGTGGTTCTCAAAGGGTGGTCGGGACTGCTGCTAGTTTGTAGACTGCACTTGATCCACTAAAGGATGTTCAGTGCTACTATGATGACTGTATTTTTCCTTGATTATATCTCTCACTGTTGTTTCCTCCTGGTATGCTGTGGAAAGGGGGATTCTGAGGCTGGGTGTTGGAGGAAAGCATTTAAAAGGAGCAGCCCTGGAAGAGCGAAGCAGGTTGCTGCTGGGTTGGAGCTTGGTGCTGTTTTCTGTTTCCTCCAAGGGCCAGCAAGTGTCCTGCTCTTCTCTTCTGCTCTCCAAGAGCCATGTACCCAGAGACTGGCTGTAGTGTACCTTGTGTGTGTGCCAGTTGTGTCCAGCTCTTTGCAGCCCTATGGACTGTAACCTGCCAGGCTTCTCTGTCCATGGGATTCTCCAGGCAAGCATTCTGGAGTGGGTTGCCATGCCCTCCTTCAGGGGCTCTTCCTAACCCAGGGATCAAACCCTCATGTCTTATGCCTCCTGGATTGTTATTTAACAGTGGGGCAATCTGGGAGGCCTGTAGCATGCCTTACAAGGTGCTAACTACATACACTGTTACCTCTCTGAACTCACCTCCATTCCTCTCCCCTTGGCTCACTTGGCACCAGCTACCCTGACTATGCTTCAAATACACCAGCTACTGTCAGATGCTTACAGGCTCACTCCCATGCATCCTTCAGGGTTTTATTTAAATGTTATCTTTTCAGAGAGTCTGTTCTTAGCCATTCTATGTTACAATCACTGTCATTCATACATGTTTGGTTTTTGTCTTTGCATGTCACCATTTTACAAAATATATTTATAGCGTGCTCATTAATTGTTTAGTTAGGTTATTTGTATGTTAACATATTATGTGTCTTCTCCCCCTAGAATATAAGATAGATGAAAGTAGAGATTTTTTCTTTTTGTTCACTGCTTTATTCCCAGCACTCAGGACAAGGCCTGGCACTTACTCAATAAATATTTGTTTAAATACAAATTAATGTATGGAAGTCCCATACTTGATCAGTTCAGTTCAGTTGCTCAGTCATGTGTTACTCTTTGCGACCCCATGGACTGTAGCACGCCAGGCTTCCCTGTACATCACCAACTCCCAGAGCTTCTCAAACCTGTGTCCATTCAGTCGGTGATACCATCCAACCATCTCATCCTCTGTCATCCCCTTCTCAGCCTGCCTTCAATCTTTCCCAGCATCAGGGTCTTTTCCAGTGAGTCAGTTCTTCCCATCAGGTGGCCAAAGTTTTGGAGTTTCAGCTTCAGCAGCAGTTCTTCCAATGAATATTCAGGACTGATTTCCTTTAGGATTGACTGGTTTAATCTCCTTGCAGTCCAGGGACTCTCAAGAGTCTTCCCCAACACCACAGCTCAAAAGCATCAGTTCTTTGGTGCTCAGTTTTCTTTGTGGTCCAACTCTCATATCCATACATGATTAATAGAAAAATCATAGATTTGATATATGGACTTTTGTCAACAAAGTAATGTCTTTGCTTTTTAATATGGTGTCTAGGTTGGTCATAGCTTTTCTTCCAAGGAGCAAGCATCTTTTAATTTCATGGCCTCAGTCACCATCTGCAGTGGTTTTGGAGCCCAAGAAAATAAAGCCTGTCACTGTTTCTGTTGTTTCCCCATCTATTTGCCATGAAGTGATGGGACAGGATGCCATGATCTTAGTTTTTTGAATGTTGAGTTTTAAGCCAACTTTTTCACTCTCCTCTTTCACTTTCATCAAGAAGCTCTTGAGTTTCTCTTCACTTTCTGCCATAAGGGTGGTATCATCTGCATGTCTGCATATCAATAACAGATAGGTTATCGATAACATAGGTTATCGATATTTCTCCTGGAAATATTGATTCGAGCTCATGCTTCATCCAGCCTGGTATTTCACATGATGTACTCTGCGTATAAATTACATAAGCAAAGTGACAATATACAGCCTTGATGTACCCCTTTCCCAATTTAGAACCAGTCTGTTGTTCCATGTCTGGTTATAACTGTTGCTTCTTGACTTGCATATGGATTTCTCAGGAGGCAGGTAAGGTGGCCTGGTATTCCCATCTCTTTCAGAATTTTCCACAGTTTGTTGTGATCCACACAGTAAAAGGCTTTAACGTAGTCAATGAAGCAGATGTTTTTCTGGAATTCTCTTGCTTTTTCGATGATCCAGTGGATGTTGGCACTTTGATCTCTGGTTCCTCTGCCTTTTCTAAGTCTAGCTTGACCATCTGGACATTCTCGGTTCACGTACTATTGGAGCCTTGCTTGGAGAATTTTGAGCATTAGTTTGCTAGCATATGAGATGAGTGCAATTGTGTGGAAGTTTGAACATTCTTTGGCATTACCTTTCTTTGGGATTGGAATGAAAACTGACCTTTTCAGTCCTGTGGCCACTGCTGAGTTTTCCAAATTTGTTGACATATTGAGTGCAGCACTTTCACAGATGTTATTATTCCTGTGGGAACTGAGGTTCTGAATTTCTTTGCAATCCCTGAAGGTTTCAGAGGTAATGACAGAGCAGGCCTACATCCAATTAATGTAGTAAAATAAGGACCTCTGTAAGAAAACAAGCCAATGGATTAGATCATCTCACACTTATTCATCTTCTGTTGGCTGAACATACTTCTTAAAGCAGGGCCCTGCCTTGCTAGTCATCTGCCAGGAGTACATTAGTTACCTACTAGATCAAGCCCAACTTGTACTAAATGCCCCATAAGCTCCTTTTTCATATAGTGATCCCAGGTTATTTTCCTTTACTCCCTGTAATGAATGTGTTCTGGTGGAGAAGACATTCTGCCTTCCTTCCTAACTGCCACCCTTCCCCCATTGTACAGTTGTGTACTAGTCTCTGCCCTGCCTACAGTGACTTACTATTTCCCCAATGCTATTCCTTTCAGGAATGATTGCCTCTCCTTTTTCTGTTCTGTCCACTTATTCACTTGCCATTTTATAAAGTCTGCTTGAAAACTACACTCTCTGTTTCTTCATTTCCCTAGCCTTCAACAACTTCTCTCATTTTTCTTTTCTTAATTACTTTTACTTGTTAGCTATACCACACAATATTTATTAAGGTCTAATTATAGACTATGCATGCATGCTAAGTCGCTTAGTCGTGTCTGACTCTTTGCAACCCCATGGACTGTAGCCCTCCACGCTCCTCTGTCCATGGGATTGTCTAGGCAGGAATACTGGAGTGGGTTGCCATGCTCTCCTCCAGAGGATCTTCCCGACGTAGTATTCTGTAATTGTTTCTAGTTTCAGTCTTGTTCCATAACTGTTTCTAGTTTCAGCCTTGTTCTCTGAACAAGATAGCATTTAAAGAGATTTATGTTTTATATATATTTTCTCACTAAAATGTAAATTTTGCACATTAAGAGAGATTTTGCACCATTAAGAGATGCTCAACAAATACTTGCTTTTTTAATGTGAATATTTACTGAGTCCTGCCAGCAATCAAGGCATCATTTTAGGACAGACTAAAATGTAGTTTCTCCAACAGTGGTTCCTTCCCATCTATTATTGGCTCTCTGCATCCTATGTATAGATATAGTTTTAAAAAGTCACTAGAAGATTTTGCTTGTCTTTCATTATCTCTGAAATTTGAATTCTCACTTTCACACTGTGAAATGTTGGTATAAAGTAGTTTTGAGAACCTTGGTTGAAAGGCATAGTGTAGATATAAAGCATACATCTTCAGAAAGCAAAATGAAAATGCAAATATTTAAAAATTTGAAAGCAAAGCATAAGAAACCTTGGATGAATGGCAAGGCCAAAGAATTCATTGTTCCATTTCTGGGGCACTAGTAAAGACTGGGAAGTCTGTCCTTTGAAAGATCAGAATTTTACTGTTCTGTGTGGCCTTGTGCTGCTGAAAATATTGGGTTGGCCAAAAAGTTCATTTGGTTTTAAATACAAATAAAACACATTTTTCATTTTCGCCAAGAACAGTATTGAACAACATATTCACTAACCAAATGAACTTTTTGGCCAACCAAAAAGCAGCCAATACTTTGCTGCTTCCTTGAGGGAGTATTAATCTGTAAGGATTTGAACTTTTGAGGCAGTGTTAAGCATTCATTAACATCAGATTAGAGGTGGCAAAGTGGTGAAAGATCTCCAGGTGACTTCAAATCAGGTGTCACGCTGCAAATCCTTCTTTTTGGCCATGATTTTGACCAAGTGCAGGCAGCCAGGGAATGTGTTTTGGCAGAAACAAAAGAAGCTGAGAAGGTCAGCAGACAGAAAGAAGCCCTGTCTCCAAAAACACTTGGACATAATTTCTTTGTTCAGAATCATACCTTGTTTGGAGATGCCTCACTTAGTGGCAAAAGTAAAACACCGTGCCATTCGTACAATTTAAAAAATGAAGTGCATGTGTAATTCCTAGCTTGCACTCTTTTCAAGGGTACTTTGGAGATGGGAGGGGCCGTAATCTCTTATTTGAGAAGCTTTTTCTTTTCCTCTCTGAAGGAGAGCTTAAGGCCAGTGGACAGTAGTGGGTCTGACTGGAAACATTTTCAAGATTTGTACTGCCAGCCTGGAAACTGAATCTATTCCAAGGTGAGGGGTGGCTGTCAGTGATAGAAACAGAAGGATGTTCTGCCAGTTTGCAAGCAGTGTACTGAGAGGGGGTGACAAGTAGCAGGTGGCACAGCCAAGGTCCCACAGAGGCACCCACGTGCCTCCCACAGGCTGGCAGAGCACTTCAAGACAGAGCCTAAGTGCAGGCGATCCTGGTGTGCAGGGACCGAGCCACTGAGCTGGGGATCAGACTTGGAGTCCTAGGGAGCTGGCAGGGAGAAAGCTGGGAGACAAGAAAGAGGGTGCATAAGGAAAAGGCAAGCTGCTGAAAATGGAACCTGAAGTGGCCACAAAAAACTCACAATGATAAAGATAGCTAACATTTACTGATGCTTAGTATTTGTCAGGGTAAGTCCCAAGTCCTTTCTCCACCTTAACACTTATCCATCAATCCTTACCTATGAGGCAGGTACTCTTATTGCCCCCATTTTCAAGGGAGGAAACAATCACAGAAAGGTCTGGAAGCATGTGCAGGGTCACACATCTAGCAAGTGGCAGAGTTGGCTTTGAACCCAGATATTCTGGCTCAAAAATCTGTTTGCTGAAACTCCAGGCTAGCCCATCTCCAACTGCTGTGTGTGTGTATATGTGCCCAGTCATGTCCGACTCATGGACTGTAGCCTGCCAGTCTCCTCTGTCCATGGGATTTCCCAGGCAAGAACACTGCAGTGGGTTGCCATTTCCTTCTCCAGGGGATCTTCCTGACCCAGGGATCGAACCTCTGTCTCTTGAATCTCTTCCATTGCCAGGTGGATTCTTTACCACTGTGCCACCTGGGACGCCCTCTCCAACTGCTACAGAGTAACCAAATCAGATTTGTCTTTTTAGCCTTTCGAAAGGGACATAAAACAATGAGCCAAAAAGATAATGAATTTGACTCACACTTTTACTTTGTGATGCTTTGGGGAAATCACTTCATTTGTCTTAGGCTTGGTTTTACACCTGCAGAGTAAATGTAATGTAATAGGAGTTGCATTTACTATTTACATTTACTAAGAAATGCAATAGGAAATGCCACCTATTCCACAGATTCTGAAAGTGGAGTAATGGATATAAACTAATAACATCGTGTCTGGCAAGAACTTGCCACTCAAATGTGTTCTCTCTCTCTCTCTCTCTCTCTCTCTCTCATTGCCCATGAATACAAAGCTCTTTAAATTCTTCTTAATTGGAAACAGGATTGTTCCTGGGTACAGAGCTGAACCAGGCTCTGGCTGATCAAGGTTCTTCAAGGCTGTGGGGAGGGCATATGGCACCTGGAGGCTTTCTGCCCACTTGGGTTAAACAAATTGCTTTGGCTTTTCTCTACTGGTTGTTCTTTTCTTTTAATTTACAGAAATTTCTTGGCAAGTGCTTTCATATACAGTTAATTCAATTCATGAAACTTTGTATCAGAAATGTGTAAACTAATGCTCACTTTAGGAATGATGATTGACAAATTAAAAAATTGTGCTTTTATATGAATATATTGAGGCTTCCCTGAAAGCTTAATTGGTAAAGAATTCACCTGCAATGTGGGAAGATCCCCTGGAGAAGTTTCCAGAAAGGCTCCCCAACTCCACTATTCTGGCCTGGAAAATACCATGGACTGTATAGTTCGTGGGGTCTCAAAGAGTTGGACACGACTAAGTGACTTTCACTTCACATAAACATGTTATCATGTATTATTTTCAATATTACTTTCTTTCATTTATTTGTTAGTATTCAAGAGAACAAACTGTAATGACTGTGAGTTTGAATTTCCATGATTATACTTGAATTTCAAAGCTGCTTCATATTTCACAGCAGCCAAAGCCTATATGTTCACAATCTGAAATATCCCGTCTCCTGTCAAGTCATGGAAAACCTGCTTTACCTCTCTTATTAGAAGCATCCACCCAATTTTGACAAAGGAATTCCATGATCATTGTGTCTCCAACCATTTTGATCTAGCTGCAAACTATATTTAGTGCTATAACCATATGTACTTTTGTATTACTTAATTTTATAAGACAAATAGTACATGTTCACTGCAGAATAATTAGATCACATTATGCACAGAAACAAAAGGTGAAAATCTCCCATAATTCTAGACCTAAACACTGTTATACTTTGATATCTGTCTTTCCAGATTATTTTCTGTGTGTGTACAGGCATAATACAGAACTTTGTTGTTTAGTCACTAAGTCGTGTCCAACTCTTTGCAACCCTATGAACTTCAGTACACCAGCCTTCCTTGTCCTTCACTATCTCCTGGAGTTGCTTACTGACATAGAAATACTATAAATACAATTAGTAAGCTGTGCTTTTCACTTGGTAGTTTTATCATGAACATCTTTATATATACATCTATATCATTATTTCTAATAGATTCAAATATTCCTTTGCTATTTATAGAAATATTAACTGTGATAATCCTTTGTAGTTCAATATTTACTTTGTTCACATTTTTTCCTATTACAAGCAATACTTTGATCATTATTTTTGCATATACATCTCTGTATCCTTGTCTCATGCTGATTCAAAGGGTATGTGTGTTTACCAGGCTTTTGATATATTTGCCAAAAATCTGTCTAGAAATATTGTACTGATTATATTCCCACCAGCAGTAAATGAGTGCTCCAACATTCTGTGTTATTTTTTATTTTAATGTACCATCTAATGGACAAACTAGAGCATCTCTTATTTTATCTATTTACTCTATGCTTGTTAGTGAAGTTGATTTTTTTCCATGTTACTTTAAAAGTTTATCTTCTTGTGAATTTGCCTTTTCATGCTCTTTGTCTGTCTTTCTACTGAGAAGTTATTTTTCCTGTGGATTTCTAAGAGTTCTTCATGTTGTAAATTTATCTATAAAATGCACTGTGATTTCTCCTAGTCTATGTTATCTATTTAAAAAATTTTTACATATATATTTTTTTATTTTCAAAATTAGTTACATCATTTTATTCCTAATTTATGCACTTAAGAAAGTACATAAAGTCTAGTACATATGATATGTCAAAAGACCTGTTGTACCCTTAAAGAAATAAAATGTTTACAAATGTTCAATTTCACTACTTTCATGGCTTTATCTTTCTCATTTAAGTCTTAAATTCATCTGGAATATTTTCTGGCCTGAGATGAAGACATTTTATATCTAAATGATTATCAAGTTGTCCCAACCCAATGATAGAGTAACCTATGCTTTAAACACTGGGGATAAAGAAAAATGTTACTTTTATCAAATATCAAATATGTGTATGATATACAGTTGTATATGTTTTTATTTTCATTCCCATTGGTCTTTCTTTTACTCTGGTACCAGGATAAATTATTTTGATTATTATAAAAATTCCTTTGTTATTATTATTTTTCAGAAATTTTCCTAGGGAATTTCAACCACATTTTCAACGTATATTTACATGTTTATTTATATGATGTCGTAAATTGTGCAAGCAGGAAAGTATAGTGCAGAACGTGTGTTAGGATGGATAAAGCAAGAATGGAAACTCACTCATACTGTCTAGCTGCATGATGAGTACCTGGGCTTCATGATCGTGTTTTCTCTGCCTTTGTGTTTTTGTGAAACTTTCTGTAACAAGCATTTAAATGTAAACGAATAGATAAATAGTTCAGGTTAGAACTGCACATGATTGGAATTGCACGTTCTTTCTTCAGAAACGTTCCGTTTGTTAGCTGTGTCTTCTTTTATGTCCTTCACACTGCGTATTTGAGTTGGATAACCAGCAGGGACCTACTTTTAGTGCATGGGACTCGGCTATGGCCGAGTTCTGTGGCAGCCTGGATGGGAGGGAGTTCGGGAGAGAAGGGGTGCATGTGTATCTGTGGCTGAGTCCCGTCACTGTTCACCCGAAGCTATCACAACATTGTTTGTAATCAGCTATATCTCACTACAAAACAAAAAAGTTATTAAAAAAAGAAAGTTTTATGTATTTTTCCTCCACATATCCCCTGTACCTTTGTAAATGAACATGCAAACAAAATCCCTAAAATAATAGTGTCCAATTTCATAGGCTGTTTTTATTTTGCAGTATTATACTTCTAGTTGTTGGTATATAGGAAAACACTGATTAGTAGCCAACCCACCTTACTAGCTGGCTTCCCTGCTGGCTCAGATGGCAAAGAATCCACCTGCAATGCAAGAGACCCAAGTTCGATCCGTGGTTCAGGATGATCCTCTGGAGAAGGGAATGGCAATTCACTCCACTATTCTTGCCTGGAGAATTCCATGGACAGACAAGCCTGGTGGGCTACAGCCCACTGAGCAGTTAACACACAACTAACACACTTACTAAGCATTTTTTTTTTTTTTTTTTAGTTTCTTTTTTAACAAGTTTATTTTGGAGGGAGTCTTTCAAATAAAGACTTCTATGATTTTCACATAATTAGAGATTTGCCTCCCTTTTTGCCAATATTTATGCTCTCTTCTATTAGACTCACTAATTAGCACTTTAAAGATATTGTTAACTAAATATATTAACAGTGAGTGTCCACCTGCTTCTGACATCAGTGGGAATGTCTCCGGCCTTCATCAAGCAAGACATTAGCTATTTGAGGCTAAAATTACGGATTCAATGAACAGGTAACTACAGAGCAACACGATACAGAGTGAATACAAAAACTAGATTATTATTTTCAAAACAATGGTCCCTATCACATTTACTGTACATTCACTGTAAACAAATCATAGTTTCCTAAGAGTAATAAATATGAGGATAAATATGAGGATGATGTACCTTAGTGAGAGTTTACTGTGTGTTGTCACTGTTTTCAGCACTTTACCTCTATGCATTCTATATTCCTTCCAATAATGGTTTGAAGCAGGATATCATAGTTCTAGTTTACAAACAGAGAAACAGAGATACACGGAGGACAGGTAACTTGCCCAAAGTCATACAGTAAGTAGAAGAGCCAGGGTAGTTTGATCTGAATAGCTGAATAGCCAATAATACTTATTTTATAGTTAATAATAATAATTAAGTTTTTAAGGATCTGAAATATTGTAATAGTGAGTAATATTAAATATAAGTGATAAGGGCTTCCCTAGTAGCTCAGCTGGTAAAGAATCTGTCTGCAATGCAGGAGACCCTGGTTTGATTCCTGGGTCAGGAACATCCCCAGGAGATGGGTGAGGCTACCCACTCCAGTATTCTTGGGCTTCCCTGGTGGCTCAGATGGTAAAGAATCTACCTGCAATGTGGGAGACCTGGGTTCGATCCCTGAGTTGGGAAGATCCCCTGGAGGAGGGCATGGCAACCCACTCCAGTGTTCTTGCCTGGAGAATCCCTTGGGCAGAGGAGCCTCGCAGGCTATAGTCCATGGGTGGCAAAGAGTCAGACGCGACTAAGTACAGCACATAAGTGATAAACCAGTTCCTCTCCACAGCCCCCTTCCCCCCAGCCCCACCACTGCAAAAAAAGTTTCTTAAAAATTCTATCTAGGGACTTCCCTGGTCATCCAGTGGTTAGGACTCAGTGCTTTCACTGCTGAGGGCCTCGGTTCAATCCCTGGCCTGGGAACTAAGATCTTGCAGGCTTCAAGAAGTGGCAAAAAAAAAAAAAAAAATTATGTCTAATGTAGTGGCTTAAGGGCTCTTGAGTTCCTAGTAATATTTAAGAATAGGATGGTTAATTACAATATCTCTGTTATGGTACAGTGAAATATGGTGTGATAAGCCATGGTATGAGATTATGAGCTGGAAACTTAAAGAGCCTTTTAACTCCAAGTTTCTTTTCCTTGGTTACTTAGCTATCAGACATTAAATTTGGTTTTATTCTGCAGTTTATACACTTTGGCTTACATTACTCCTTCAGTGAACTAGAGAGATTTTTAAAGATAAAACTCCAGCTTCCCAAATATCATTGCCCTTTAAGAAAATTGAGCCAATAAACCACATCCTTAGAAAAGAAACAGCCATTTTCCTTTTTCTTGGCTAAGAAATTCATCTATTAGCAAAATAATCTTTACAAGTTTTTTCTGTTATGTAGCTCCATCCTTCATCACCATTATGAATGCAGAGGGAACAGAATCTAATTTCAGGTGCCAGATGGGTACCACATGAATAGTGACGATTCAGCACAGGCTCCAATTACAGCAACCAAGTTCTGAGCAAACTATTGGGTAATCGTGGGGATCATGGTGAACTGAGGGGCATTTTCTTCCCTGCTTCAGGCTTCTCTGCTTGTCCTTTCTCTATACTCAGAGCCTTTCAAATTTGTGAAACACTTGGAAGCTGCTAACAGTTGAGAGTGGGTGCTTGCAATTAACTTCTTGTCGATAAAAGTGATAGGGTTCATTTTGAAACTCATTGATGAGTACTTAAAGAAGTAAAGAAGTAAAGCAGAAAATTTCAAAGCCCTGGATATAAGGCTTGAAATGCTCGTTTGACCCTGCAGAAGGCCATGGAAGAGCTTAGAAACTAGAGATTAAATCTTGTGCTGCTCTTGAGTGTAAGAACGAGCTCCTCTCAGTGTGACTGCAGAATAATAATCCTGGCCAGAGTCCATTTTTAATGAAACAGTTTTACAACATCAGTAAAGTCTGAGCCTCCTAAAAAAAAAATAGTGCTTTCTTCCTCAATGTAAAGGACAAACAAATTAAAATGAAGCTAACGCTGAAGGAACACCTCCTCTGATCCAGGTATAGTGTTTGGTATGTGCTGACCTATCAGCCCCTCATTTAATCTACACTCTATCCCTGCAGTGTGGGTTTCAGCAGTTATATTTATATGAACCATGAACTTAATATCCCATTGGGTTAAATAGAGTCCTCAAGGCCACAATATTAGGAAATGACCAAAACATAATTTGCATCCAAGTATGACTAATTCCAAAATTCTTACTGCTGCACTGATTTGTTTTGCTCTTTTCCTTTTCATCTCTGAATAAACATCTATTTTATTTAGATTTTAAAAATTGGCGTATATAGTTGATCTATAATATATAAATTTCAGGTACAACACAGTAATTCAACATTTTTATAGATTATACTCCATATAAAGTTTTTTATAAAATATTGCCTATATTGCCTGTGCTGTATATTACATCCTTGTATCTTATTTCATTTATACCTAATGGTCTGTACCTCTTAATCTGCTTCTCCTATCTTGCCCCTCACTTCTTCCCTCTCCCAGCTGGTGACTACTAGTTTGTTCTCTGTATTTGTGACTCTGTTTTGTTATATTCATTTGTTTTACATTTTGCATATGAATTCTGCATGTGAATGGAACCATATAGTGTTTGTCTTTGACTTATTTCATTAAGCATACCCTACAGGTATATCAGTGTTGTTGTAAACGGCAAAGTTTTATTCTTTTTTATGACTGAGTAATACTCCAGTGTGTGTGTGTGTGTGTGTGTGTGTGTACGTGGCACATCTTTTTTATTCATTTATCTGTTGATGGACACTTAGGTTGCTTCCGTATCTTGTCTATTGTAAATAATGCTGCTGTGAACATTGGAGTGCATGTATCTCTTCAAATTCGTGTTTTTTTGCATATATACCCAGGAATACAGTTGCTGGATCATATGCTAGTTTTATTTTTAATTTTTTGAGGAATCTCCATATTGTTTTCCAAGTGGCTGTGCCAGTTATCATTCCCACCAACAGTGCAGGAGGGTTCCCATTTCTCCATATCCTCATCAACACTGTTATTTATTGTCTCTTTGATAACAGCTGTTCTAACAGGTAGGAGGTGATATCTAATGGTGGTTTTGATTTTCATTTCTCTGATAATTAGTGATGTTGAACATCTTTTTCACATGCCTGTTGACCAACTGTATGTCTTCTTTGGAAAAATGTCTATTCAGATCCGCTTCCCATTTTTTAACCAGGTTGTGTGTTTTTTGATATTGAGTTGTATAAGCTTCTTATGTATTTTGGATATTAGCCCCTTATCAGATGTATCATTTGCAGATATGTTCTCCCATTCAGTAAGTTGCCTTTTGTTTTCTAATGTAATTTTTTTTCTTTCAGTAATATCTTAAAATTCCTTCTTTTGAAATGAAGTGAGCTAAAGTTCTCTTCATAAGAATGAAAATTGCTTGAAAAAAAATTGGCACTCTACTCAAGGGTTGATTTGATTCTATCTCCTACAAATAATCCTGAATATGAAAGAGACAGAAAATGTTGAAAATGACTCTCTTGGCAGAAAAGTATTATCATCTCTGCCTTAATAGATCTTAACTTTGTTGTTTATAACCTTTAATGCCCACAATAAAATGATAGAACAGAGAAACTTTTGGAGAGAAAAATTCCAAATTTATTGTCTAGCTTCTTTTCATTTCAACATTAAAAAACACTACTCTTTATTGTTGATTAAATATTTGTTTGTTCCTTGGCTCCAGCTAACATTGAGAAGCTGGAGTTGAGAAGCATACAGTTTTCACTGTCTGCATGTTAGTGACCCCACCGTAGTGGGCTCATTCCCTCGAAGATGATAATGGGTTGTCACTTTGTAAGAGCCAGAGAACCTATTGGTTTGGTTTTTTACTCCTAGTCATTGATTTCTTATTTATGTTGATTTCCTTGTTTATTCCTTATGTTTATTTTAGTTAACATCAAACTTTTTCATTTTGTTTCTTGTTTTTCTTTTGTTTATAAAATCTGCAGGTAGTGAGTCCTTGGATAGCAATTGATAATCAAGAAGAAATGATAGCTTGAGAATACTGAATTACAGGGTGCTAGGATAAAAGTTGTTTTTATTGAAGCCTCATTAGAAAGCTTTCATACAACTGCTTTCAGTCAAATTTGTGTGATGCTCTGCCAACTGCCCCAGTCTCTTTTTATTTTATTTTATTTTATTTAAATTATAATTGTATCCCCTATAATCTAAACCAATAGTATTACTAAGTCTTAAAATAATTCAGTTGTAATTTGTCTTAGGGCTTCCCCTGTGGTTCAGCTGGTAAAGAATCTACTTGCAATGCAGGAGACCCTGATTCAGTTCCTGGGTTGGGCAGATCTGCTGGAGAAGGGATAGGCTACCCACTCCAGGATTCTTGGGCTTCCCTTGATGCTCAGCTGATAAAGAATCTACCTGCAATGCAGGAGACCTAGGTTCGATCCCTGGGTTGGGAAGAACATGGTGGAGAGTTCTGAGTGGTCCACTGGAGAAGGAAATGGCAAACCACTGCAGTGTTCTTGCCTTGAGAACCCCATGAACAGATGAACAGTATGAAAAAGCAGGAATATATGACCCTGAAAGATGAACTCCCCAGGTCGGTAGGTGCCCAATATGCTACTGGAGCATAGTGGAGAACTAACTCCAGAAAGAATGAAGAGACAGAGCCAAAGTGAAAACAATGCCCAGTTGTGGGTGTGATTGGTGATGGAAGTAAAGTCCCATGCTGTAAAGAACAATATTGCATAGGAACCTGGAATGTTAGGTCCATGAATCAAGGCAATTTGGAATTGGTCAAACAGGTGATGGCAAGAGTGAACATAGACATTTCAGGAATCAGTGAACTAAAATGGACTGGAATGGATGAATTTAATTCAGATGACCATTATATCTCTTACTGTGGGCAAGAATCCCTTAGAAGAAATGGAGTAGCCATTATAGTCAACAAAACAGTCCAAAACTCAGTACTTGGGTACAATCTCAAAAATGACAGGATGATCTCTATTCATTCAATATCACAAGTAATCCAAGTCTATGCCCCAACCAGTAATGCTGAAGAAGCTGAAATTGAATGGTTCTATGAAGACCTGCAAGACCTTCTAGAACTAATACCCAAAAAAGATGTCCTTTTCATCATAGGCGACTGGAATGCAAAAGTAGGAAGTCAAGAGATATCTGGAGTAACAGGCAAATTTTGCCTTGGAGTACAAGATGAAGCAGGGCAAAGGCTAATAGAGTTTTGCCTAGAGAATACGCTGGTCATAGCAAACACCTTCTTCCACAAATACAAGAGAAGACTACATATGGACATCACCAGATGGTCAATACTGAAATCAGATTGATTAATTCTTTGCAAACAAAGATGGAGAAGCTCTATACAGTCAGCAAAAACAAGACTGGGAGTTGACTGTGGTTCAGATCATGAACTCCTTATTGCCAAATTCAGACTTAAATTGAAGAAAGTAGGGGAAACCACTAGACCATTCATGTATTACCTAAATCAAATCCCTTAGGATTATACAGTGGAAGTGAAAATGGATTTAAGGGATTAGATTGATAGGCAGAGTGCCTGAAGAACTATGGATGGAGGTTCATGACATTGTACAGAAGGCAGTGATCAAGACAGTTTCCAAGAAAAAGAAATAGAAAAAGGCAAAATGCTTGTCTGAGGAGGCCTTTACAAATAGTTGAGAAAAGAAGAGAAGCTAAATGCAAAGGAGAAAAGAAAAGATATACCCATTTGAATACAGAGTTTCAAAGAATAGCAAGGGGAGATAAGAAAGCCTTCTTCGGTGATCAGTGCAACGAATAGAGGAAAACAATAGAATGGGAAAGACTAGAGATCTCTTCAAGAAAATTAGAGATACTAAGGGAACATTTCATGCAAAAATGGGCACAATAAAGGACAGAAATTGTATGTACCTAACAGAAGCAGATGATATTAAGAAAAGGTGCAAGAATACACAGAAGAACTATACAAGAAAGATGTTGATAATCCAGGCAACCATGGTGGTGTGATCACTCACCTAGAGTCAGACATCCTGGAATGTGAAGTCAAGTGAGCCTTAGGAAGCATCACTATGAACAAAGCTAGTGGAGGTGATGGAATTCCAGTTGGGCTATTTCAAATCCTAAAAGAAAATGCTGTGAAAGTGTTCCACTCAATATGCCGGCAAATTTGGAAAACTCAGCAGTAGCCACAGGACTGGAAAAGGTCAGTTTTCATTCCAATCCCAAAGAAGGGTAATGTTAAAGAATGTTCAAACTTATTCCACAATTACACTAATCTCACACGCTAGCAATGTAATGCTGAAAATTCTCCAAGCCAGGCTTCAACAGTACATGAACTATGAACTTCAGATGTTCAAGTGGGATTTAGAAAAGGTGGAGAAACCAGAGATCAAATTGCCAACATCTGTTGGATCATAGAAAAAGCAAGAGAATGATAGAAAAACATCTATTTTTGCTTTATTGATTATGCCAAAGCCTTTGACTGTGTAGAGCAAAACAAACTGTGGAAAATTCTTCAAGAGATGCTAATACGAGACCACCTTACCTGCCTCCTGAGAAATCTGTATTCAGGTCAAGAAATAACAGACCTGGACACGGACATGGTTCCAAATTGGGAAAGGAGTACATCAAGGCTGTATTTTGTCACTTTGCCTATTTAACTTATATGCAGAGTATATCATGTGAAATGCCGGGCTGGATGAAGCACAAGCTGGAATCAAGATTGCTGGGAGAAATATCAGTAACCTCAGATATGCAGATGACATCACCCTTATGGCAGAAGAGAAGAGAAACTAAAAAGCCTCTTGATGAAAGTGAAAGAGGAGAGTGAAAAAGCTGGCTTAAAACACAACATTCAAAAGACTAAAATCATGGGATCCAGTCCCATCACTCCATGGCAAATAAACGGAGAAACAATAGAAACAGTGACAGAATCTATTTTCTTGGGCTCCAAAATCACTGCAGATGGTGACTGCAGCCATAAAGTTTAAAAGACGCTTGCTCCTTGGAAGCAAAACTATGACCAACCTGGACACCATATTAAAAATCAGAGACCTTACTTTGCTGACAAAATTCCGTCTAGTCAAAGCTATGGTTTTTCCATTAGTCATGTATGGATGTGAGAGTTGGGCTATAAAGAAAGCTGAACACCAAAGAATTGATGCTTTTAAACTGTGGTGTTGGAGAAGACTCTTGATAGTCCCTTGGACTGCAAGGAGATCAAACCAGTCAATTCTAAAGGAAATCAGTCTTGAATATTCATTGGAAGAACTGATGCTGAAGCTGAAACTCCAATACTTTGGCTACCTGATGCAAAGAACTAACTCATTGGAAAGGACCTTGATGCTGGGAAAGATTGAAGGCAGGCTGAGAAGGGGACGACAGAGGATGAGTTGGTTGGATGGCATCGCTGACTCGATGCACATGAGTTTGAGTGAGCTCTGGGAGTTGGTCATGGACAGGGAAGCCTGGTGTGCTGCAGTCCATGGGGTCACATAAGTCGGACACAACTGAACAACTGAACTAAACTGACCAAATTTGTCTTAGGGGAATTGTTCACGGTGTAGATTTTGCAGGAAAATAAAAGGTAGGATTCATAGCTAAGTGAATGAAAACAACTGAGGAACAAAGTGGTGTGTTGGTTTTAAAAGGAACTTCTGATAGTGTCTGGTGATGGTGGTTTAGTTGCTAAGTCGTGTCCAACTCTTGCAACCCCACGGACTGTAGCCTGCCAGGCTCCTCTGTCCGTGGGATTTTCCAGGCCAGAATACTGAAGTGGATTGCCATTTGCTTCTCCAGGGGATCTTCCTGACCCAGGAATCGAACCCAGGTCTCCTGCATTGCAGGCAGATTCTTTACTGACTGAGCTATGAGAGAAGCATACTGGTAGTGTCTGGATCATTAAAACTTAGAGATGTGAGTTCTATTTCTAAAGCTCCTATTTGGAAAGCTATACATAATAGAATTCACAATTTATGATGTGGATAGTCTGTTCTCCTTCTCCCCAGCTCTCTATCTCTCTTTCATGTGTCTTTCTGTCCATCCATCCATCAATCCATCCATCCATCATCTACATAATGTGTTTCTTATTTTAACTAGAGAGATAGAATTGTTCATATTTTAGAGTTGAGCTGATCTCACGATAGAAAGTACTGACTATGATTCGGAATGCATGATTTGTATATTATAGTCTGTGCATTCATCCCATAGCCTTCCATGACAATGCCATTCAAATGCTTCTCAAGTTTAAAAGTACTTAAATGGTATACTTTTACTTTACCCTGATATGGGGCAGGAAAATATTGAAAAAGCAAAAGGCCTCAGTGCTCCAGTGAACTCCACCTTCTTTTGTAGGTAGTGAGCTGCTTAAACCAGAGATTTTGCGAAGATGTCTTGCAGTCATTTTGTTTTCCCTCATGAAGACTCAGGGGGTTTTGTCTTGAGGCTCTCAATGGATCTGTTATAATTTAGCTGAGAATGACATGTCCCAGAGGCTCCTTCCCTCCTGGCCTCAGGCCAGCAGACTATGCACGATGCTGTCCTGTGATTCACACGACAAAACCGCTCTAGTCACCTCCCACCGCCCAGGTCTGGAAGGGCACCATAATGAGGCAATGGGAGGGGTATAGTTAGAAAAGTTGTTGAAAAGAAGCTTCTTTCTGTTGTAACTTTCCTACTGCAGCAGGAAGCTAAAACGAAATTAGGTGGTATTCTCACTAACAGACCCTGCATTTGTGAGAAATGAATTGGAAAGTCCCTGGCCTTGGATTTAGGGTGAAGTGTGGTATTTTAGGGAGCAGCCATGGAAAGGCTGCAGCCATGGAATCCTAGAAAGAGGTCATTTATCTGCTGCCAAGCAACTCAGTTGAACTATTTTGAAATACTGGTCAAGAGAGGTATTGAAAGAATAGGTATTTTGGCATTTCTGTACCCTTGGAAGTGAAGCATTAAGCTACCTTAGGAGCCAAATGGTGTCCTTTCATTTTGCAAAACATCAATTATTTTACAGTAAATTTGTGCTGAAATCAAAAGTGGCTTCTGTTCTCTTACATGAGTGTGATTATCTATAAATCATTTGAGGGACATTTATAGAACATGTCCTGGGCATAGAGTCCCAGAGCTGCCTCTTCTGCTGGGAGAAAGGTCTAACCAGACATGCAAAGAGATGAAAGGAACTGCTTGGCCTGACTTCCACATTCCTTTCTCTCTACTTGGGGAAAAACATCAGTATATGAAGTGGTATTTGAATAACTTAGAGTGTTCATAAGAGCAGAATAACTGGAAACAGACTTTGAAGCCATGAGGCAGATGAATCACTTTCTGCCTCCTCTGGGTCCCACACCAGCTATTCTGAGCCTCTGTCAGAGCACGTATTGTGTTGTGCTATTTGTCTCTCTCCCCCTCTAGTCTGTGAGCTTCTTGTGGAGAGTGATTTTTTATCACATTTATCTTTGCATCCCTAGACCATAGCACAGTTGATTGCATACCACAAGTGTCTAGCCAATGTCTGGTGAATGGAGAGGAGAGACTGCTGTTATTGTTTTGGGGAAAAGAAGGCAATAGAATGATGGATTTGGATTTGGATAAAGTACACAGGAAAGTGTTTTTTAGTGTAGAGACAAAATGTGCTTTCCTTCTCATAATTCTAGTCAAGGGAAGCAGTTCAATTTGGCAGAATTCAGTGAAAAAAAATATGAGTGTATGTTATGTGGTGATCACATATACAAGCACAAAATGTTTTTAGGTTTCATAGAGTTCATAGAGTTCAAGGTTCATAGAGTTCAGAATGGCAGTGTCAGTGAGACACAGATCATTGCAGTTTAATTTGGCAAATATGCATTTGGGGCGTTCAGAAGACATGGAAAGTGGAAGGGAGAGGCCTGGGTCCAAGTTGGCAGTGGGGGTGGGGTAGAAATAGAGAGAATCAGGAAACTCTTCCAGGAGGAGATGACATTTCAACTGAGTCTTGAAACAGGAGTAGTCAAGTAAAGAAAGAAGGAAATGGATATATAGGGAAGAGGAAAAGAAAAAAAAAAACCAGAACACAAGGACACAGAGGTGGGAAACAGCATGGAGTACGTGGGGAACCACGAGCGGCTCAGTATAACCAATGAGTGAAATATGATGCATGGAGGGATGAGCAGGTAGTGGTGACGACAAGAAAGCATATTACAAGGTAACTGACATGGTGCAGGTAAAACTCTGAAAGAGTTTTCAGAGTAGTGGTGGGAACATGCAAAGAGAGGATAGGACTGTGAAATTTTTGCCAAGTGCTTGGCAGGACACAACCACTGATTGAGCGTGGGTGAGCAGGAGTGGGAGAGGCTCAGGATTTTGGCTGCTGTGGCTGGGTGGATGGTGGTGCCATTAACTGAGAGGAAGAGGATGCAAGAAGAAACATATTTGGGAGTAAAGAAAGAAAAAAGGTTGAGTTCATACACGGACATGTTGTGTTTGAGATGCTTGTGGATCTTCCTAGTAGAGTCATCTGGCATGCTTTCAAATGCATAAATTTGAAAGCTCAGTTATGATGGCTCAGAGAGCTTGGGGTATGAGAGAGGATCGTACTGTATATACAACTTTAATCTTGCTCTTTTCATTTAACATTATAGCAGGGGAATTTTCTCATGTAATTAAAATCTCTTGTGAAAATCTATTTTTAACTGCATAGTACGTCATGAGGTTTCTCATATTTTCTTTAGCTATTCCATTATTATTGAACATCTAAATTGTTTCCAAATTTTTGTCATTGTAATTAGCATTGTTGAGAATGCTTTTGCATATAAAGTACTTTCCATATTTCATATTATTCCTGAATTGCTATGTCAAAATATACAACACCATTATAGATTTTGGTACTTTATTATCAAATTCCTTTCCAAAAACTTATATCACTTTGAAACCAATAAGCACTATATGAATTGCATATTTTATTATGTATATCATTATCAAATATTTTATTTTTAAAAAACCTTAAATTAGCTCATTTGTAAGCAAGATAAGCAAAAACCTTGAGATTTTAATTTTCATCTCTTCGTTAAATACTGAGGTTGAATATTTTCCACATTTTGATACATTTTTATTTCCAATTTACACTGGTTATTAATTAAAATGCTCATGTTTTTCTTATGGGTTTATACTTTTATTTTAAAAATATATTTTGTTAAGCAGCTGCTGAATATTCAACACTATGTTCAACATTATAAAAAGGGCAAAAGGAATAATAATGAATTATTCTCAACTTTTAGAATTTGTATTTTATAAACATATAACTTTCAGTGCAGAAAAGGCATTAAAATATACTTTATTCAACCCCCAGTTGAGAGAGGAAAAACTAAACCTATAAAGCAATTAGTGAAAGAAATGAAAGAGTGTATTATTTTGTGGTGCAATGAAGACCTTATTGTCAGTATTCAGAGAAAGCAGAAAATTACGTGACATGGTGCTGCAGGGCAAATTGTCATTAGAAGGAAAACCTTTTGCTGGATTTTGAAAAATAGAAGGATTTAGAAAGTTGGTGAACAGAAGAATCCTGAGGATGTATATGTAGGGATAGCAGATAGAAATCCACGTGGCTCAGGTGTTAGAATGATTAGACGAATCAGATGAGGGTCGATGGTTCATTTTGTGAATAGAGTATGGGACAAGGTCAGATTAAAGATGTGAAATACACACCGCCTGGCTCCTCTGGTTCAATGGAGAGGTTCATACAGAGGTAACTGAAGGGGCCCACCCTCCAGAGTAGGAGTTATGACCTCGTAATACAGGCCATCCTTGTGTGATAAGTAAATTGCTCTGACTCCAGCAAGAACCAAATTGTGGAGCTTTGCTGGGCACGCTGAGAGGGGCCAGTGGGTTGGCGTATAGAGTGAGTTTTAAGAGAACCCCAGCCCAAGCCAAATTCCTCAGCTGGGCAGAACCCTGGACACAGTGCAGAGGCCTCAGTCTAACTTCTGCCTTGTCCAGGGAGGTAGCTCTATGATCTTAGGCAGATCAAGTTCACTCTTATACCTCAGTTTCCTCATTACACTGTGAACTCTTTCTAGATTTCAGATTCTACAGCTTCTAGCAGGCACTCAGATAACAGACAGCCTTCACAGGCTACCCTAGAAAAAAAGGAGGTATAAATAAGAAACCAGTATGGTAACGTTTAAATCTGAACCAAGAAGGTATCCTTTGTCTTAATTCACAACTTTGGAAAGTAGAAGTTTACTTTGTTCCTTTGTCTCTACTACAGACTTAGCAGAAGAACACTGAGGCAGATGTCTAATTTATCCACCATATGTGTGGGAAGTGCCAATTAGCAGGTACTTGTGAGCTATGGTGACAACTCACACTGTCATGAAAAATCTGATTTTTATACCCTGATGAGCTTCTTTTCTTTTAACTGATTTAGCATTTAGTTCTTGCATTGCTGCCTCCTGATTTCTTGCCTGTACATATTTTGGTGCATGCTCTTTGATAAACTGAGTTCATTTCTATTGCAGTTCATTTGATGATCTTTTATAGTGATAAACTTTTTTATATGTGCCATTTCTAGTATTTTCCTTTTAGATTAGAATCTAATAAAGAAAAGAGGGTACCTATCCTGGTTTCACTTTTATGTCTACTTTCTGCCGCCCTACACAAATCTATCTTGATGAGGTGGAGAAGACATTACATTGGAGACACAGATTCCTTGGTCATTCATAGGCAACTGTATCCTCAGAATCCTTTCTCCCTGAATCTGGAAAATTTGGTGGACATCTGAGAAATTAGTACACTGCCTAGCAAAATTCTCCAAGCCAGGCTTCAACAATACACGAACCGTGAACTTCCAAATGTTCAGGCTGGTTTTAGAAAAGGCAGAGGAACCAGAGATCAAATTGCCAACATCCACTGGATCATCGAAAAAGCAAGAAAGTTCCACAAAAACAACTATTTCTGCTTTATTGACTATGCCACAGCCTTTGACTGTGTGGATCACAATAAACTGTGGAAAATTCTGAAAGAGATGAGAATACCAAACCACCTGACATGCTGCCTGAGAAACCTATATGCAAGTCAGGAAGCAACAGTTAGAACTGGACATGGAACAACAGACTGGTTCCAAATAGGAAAAGGAGTTCGTCAAGGCTGTATATTGTCACCCTGTTTATTTAACTTCTATGCAGAGTACATCATGAGAAACGCTGGACTGGAAGAAACACAAGCTAGAATCAAGATTGCCGGGAGAAATATCAATAACCTCAGATATGCAGATGACACCACTCTTATGGCAGAAAGTGAAGAGGAACTAAAGAGCCTCCTGATGACAATAAAAGAGGAGAGTGAAAAAGTTGGCTTAAAGCTCAACATTCAGAAAACGAAGATCATGGCATCTGGTCCCATCACTTCATGGCAAATAGATGGGGAAACAGTGGCTGACTTTATTTTTTGGGGCTCCAAAATCACTGCAGGTGGTGATTGCAGCCATGAAATTAAAAGACGCTTACTCCTTGGAAGGAAAGTTATGACCAACCTAGATAGCATATTCAAAAGCAGAGACATTACTTTGCCAACAAAGGTCCATCTAGTCAAGGCTATGGTTTTTCCAGTGGTCATGTATGGATGTGAGAGTTGGACTGTGAAGAAAGCTGAGCGCCGAAGAATTGATGCTTTTGAACTGTGGTGTTGGAGAAGACTCTTGAGAGTCCCTTGGACTGCAAGGAGATCCAACCAGTCCGTTCTAAAGAAGATCAGTCCTGGGTGTTCTTAGGAAGGAATGATGCTAAAGCTGAAACTCCAATATTTTGGCCACCTCATGCGAAGAGTTGATTCATTGGAAAAGACCCTGATGCTGGGAAGGATTGGGGGCAGGAGGAGAAAGGGACGACAGAGGATGGGATGGCTGAATGGCATCACCGACTCGATGGACATGAGTTTGAGTAAACTCTGGGAGTTGATGATGGACAGGGAGGCCTGGCATGCTGCGATTCATGGGGTCGCAAAGAGTCGGACACGACTGAGTGACTGAACTGACTGACTGAACTGATTAGCACATATGAAAAAGTGAAAGTGAAGTAGCTCAGTCGTGTCCGACTCTTTGCGACCCCGTGGACTGTAGCCTATCAGGCTCCTCCCTCCATGGGATTGTCCAGGCAAGACATTGGAGTGGGTTGCCATTTCCTTCTCCAGGGGATTTTCCTGACCCAGGGATCGAGCCCGGGTCTCCTGCATTGCAGGCAGACGTTTTAACCTGTGAGCCACACACATGAGACGCTCAATAAATACATATTTTAAATTAATGCATTTCAGCAGCTTTATAATTCAGCAATCAAAACATATCTACTATCATGCAGAAGAAAAAAAATGTTAATTCCAAGGGAGGTAAATGAAGAATGTAAAAAATTCCTCTGAAATATATAAAATACTTTTAATAGCCTCTCTAATATTTGCGAATAGTTAGAACCCCTTTCCACTCATATTTGGAATGCATTGGCACATTTGTTGTTTAAATGAATAGAATTGATTGACATTTGCAGGGAACTTTATAGTTTCCAGAAAACTTTCTCAGATATTATCAAATTCACCCCAGGCAACCTGATAAGGTGGGTTGTGGAAATAAAAAGGTAAGGGATTTTCCTAACACTGTCTAGCTCATATATATGACACTGATACAAGTGGAACCTATTTCTTTCGACACCCAGGTGAGAAGGCTCACAGGTGAGGTGTTTCCACTCTGTAAATTCTCAGTCTCCAGGAAAGAACTTAACTCCCTTTCCTTGCATCAAAGCAGCCAAATTTATCCTGGTGCTCCAGCTCAGATTCCATCTCTGAATGTGCCGACACCCACTATCTGACTTAGCTACTCTCTTCATTTTTATTTCCTAAAGTGTGTTTTCTGCTGGAGCTGAGTCTTCCTTCTCCCTAATTAACTTTTATGTGAAAACTCCTCTAGTGATGAAATCGCCTGTGTGTCTCCCCCAACCTGATTGGTGTTTTACTGCACCTGGAGGGAGAAAGCCTTTCTGCTGCCTCACTGCATTGTCTTTGCTGAGGGAGGAATTTGTAGGAGCTAAGATAACTGCCTTGCTGAGAGGAGATTTATTTTTATCAAACATTTTTTGGTTTGGGCTCAGTTTTGATGCTTGCAGAGGTTACCACTTGTTGGAAATTAAAATGCATTGCTTCATTTGTGTCATTTTTTAGATTCTACATCTAAGTGATATCATATATTTAGAAAACAGAAATAGACCCATAGACATAGAAAACAAACTTATGGCTATCAAAGGGGAAAGCAGGGGGAGAGGGATAAGTTAGGAGTTTGGGATTAACAGATACACACTATTATATATAAAATAGATAAACAGCAGGAGCCTAATTATAGCACAGGGAACTATATTCAGTATCTTGTAATAGCCTATAATGGAAAAAAAAAATCTAAAAAAGAACACATACATCTCTATCTACCTATCTGTCTGTCTGTATTATAACAGAATCACTTTGCTGTATACCTGAAGTTAATATAACATTGTAAATCAACTATAGAGAAAGTAGACATGTTAGTGACTCAGTCGTGTCTGACTGTGACCCCATGGACTGCCAGGCTCCTCTGTCCATGGAATTCTCCAGGCAAGAATGCTTGAGAAGATTGCCATTCCCTTCTCCAGGGGATCTTCCCCACCTAGGGATCAAACCCAGGTCTCCTGCATTGCAGGCAGATTCTTTCCCATCTGAGCCAATCAACTACGTGCTGTGTGCTCAGTTTTGTCTGACTCTTTGCGACCCCATGGACTGTAGCCCACCAGGTTCCTGTGTCCATGGGATTCTCCAGGCAAGAATACTGGAGTGGGTTGCCATTTCCTTCTCCAAATCAATTATACTTCAATTTTTAAAGAAATGCATTGATCCATGATTTTGGCAGCAAAGCAATATATTAGGATAGACAAAAAATTGGACTTTGGAGTTGGACAAATCAGGTTTGAATCCTGATTCTGCTGCTATTTCCTTGGCAACCTACTTCTTGAAGCTGATTTTTTTCATCTTCTTTGTGATGGGGATTAATAACAATATCTACCTCAAGAGTTGTTGAAAGGATTAAAGATAAACGATAGATGTTTTTCTTCTGCTGAGATGAGATGGCAGAAAGTGCCATCTTCTTCATAGACTGCAGATCAGATTTGTGTGCAACAGCTTTCCTGTCCCCTCAGCTACATCCTCCTCCCTGCCCCATCCTAGGAATCACTTTGCCTGGCAGGAGGCTGGCCAATGAGGTGTAGGCAGCAGCTTTCTCTGCCCTCTGGCTTCCTTGCACTTGGCTGGTGGGAAGTCCCAGCAGGATCAGAAGGGTAGAGGAGAGTGTATTCCCTCATCTCTTGCCCTTCAGAGTCACCTGAGGCTAGCTATGTCCCAGACAATAACCTTCCTTCTCAAGGCAGCCCATTCTCTGACAGCTAATTGTCTGGGAATACTGACCCATCCCTCTCCTTGTCCCTTTAGCCTGAGGTGGTAAAAACTCCATAACAGCTAGCTCTGGCTACTTCACCATACTTTATGGACTTCTCTGTCCTATTCACGTCTTTTAAAACGGTCTCTTTACGTAATCCTCCTTAAATGATCCTAGTAAAATTGTGTTCTGTTTACTCCTGGGACCCGAACTGGTATGTTATTCATTACTGCTTAATTGATAGTATATTTGCCTAAGACTCTTTAATTGAAGGATTTTAGACTTTTAAGGGAAAAATGTTGTGGTTGCTTGCTATTTGATATTAAGAGGAAAAAAGTTAGTAATGATGGATGATGATGGTGGTGGTGTTGAGAGCCTAGCATTGTCTCCTAGACACTACTTTATACACATTAGTTCATTTAAACTCAAACCCAAACGAATATTATTATAGCCCTTTTTCAGATCTGAAAAAAGCTCAGAGAGGTTAAGTAACTTATTTCAAGCTGCACAGAATTCCACTGGAGAGGTGAATTCTAACCTATTTGGTGTCAAGGTTCATACTCTTTTACAAGGCCATATTGCCTCCTTTAGATATGCAGACTGAGAAAGGTCATCGGATCTACTGTCAGTTTTCAATTAAATCCTATTAATTGTGGAAAGCCTATTCAGATTTCTACAGGTTCTAAATTCCTAAGGGAAAGTATCTCTTAATGATGGTCTTTAAATATGTCAAGGCAAATTTGCTAAAAACCTGATTAATTCAGCAAGCCTTATCAGATCAAATCCTTTTTTTAAAAATTTGACTGATTAGTTAATTTAAAACCACTGAGTCACTAGTCCACTGGGGCAGCTATTCCATGGTTACCCTTAAGGGTTTTCATTAAACACTGAATGAATAATTCAATATTTCGAATGAGTTTTTCTCTGATACAGTGTGTAAGCCTCCCAAAGAATTTTACTGATTTTTTCCCTCCCTATGTATGAAATATTTAGTTCACAGTTTATATTATTTATCTTCACTTCTTAAATTGATCTAGGTGAATAACATAATTTCACATTTTCTGAGAACTGAGGAAATGTTTCGCATTATAACTAAACATTGAAAGTGACTAAATTCCCAGAGGTATAGTAGCTGAGAACTTAGCATTTGTGGGTCTGTTCCACCTTCTAACCCCAACTCCCTTAAAAAAAATCCATTCACATTCAAAGTGACCATATTTATTCCAACCACTCACATTTGATTGTACTTTTTTTTTTTCCTCTAATCTCAGGCAAGCATTTTAATCAACCCCAGAAAAATACTTTTTTCCTTGGTGCCTTTTGGGTCCCCAAGTTGTATCTAGGTATATTCTGAGCAATAATAAATGCTATTTCTCTGATTCTGGCTCCAATGTACTGTTGTGGGGTCTCTGGCCTCCTTAAAAACATCTCCCTTTTATTTTCATAAATTTTGAGGTGTGACTCACATGTGTCCCAACAAATCTTTGAGCCTTGAGAGAGCAATACTGTGGGTTGCCAAGTGAAGGAACCTGTCCACTGGTTGGACAGGGTGGGGTTGGCAGGGTTCTCCTGCTGCTGCGAGCTGGCCTCCCCCCAGAGGCCCACATAGACTGTGTACCCTGGAGTCCTCTCTCCTTTAGTTTTATATGTTTTTTTAAAAAGTACATATAGTTTTTTTGTTTTGATTATTTTTTTGATTGTATAATTCACACTACACCGCCCTGTGATATTTTTCAGTCATTTGAGCAAAACGAACTCCTTCAGACCTTGTTCACTGCTACTGTTTTCATTCACCCTCAGACATAAGTCTTCTGAGAAGCTTAGAACAAATCTAAGTGATAGAATTACATGCTGTGGTTAGATCAGTCTATACCTACAATGTCAGAGTTCTTGTGGTTTGGTCAGGACTGTCTGCCTCATCCTCTTTCGCTTAGGCGAGCTTCTTTCCCGAAAGGCACTTCAGCCTACATGCCAATATACCCTATGAGCTTCTAATCTATGTCCAGATATAGCTGAATGTCAGAAATGGGACACAACACATTTAACTATCCTCTTTGCTCTTTCTTCAAAGCTCAAAACACAGAATCATCTTCTTAGTGGAAGTGAAGAATAGGCAATGTGGCTATCATGTCTTTCTTGTGGCAGCTGCTGTGGAATATTCTTAAGATAATAGTTGCTGCTTGACTAGGTAAACAATTTCTGTCAAGCATTCCTTGGAACCTCTTTGAACTGAATGGGTAGGGAGGTCACTAATTCACTGAAGAGCCACTGGGATGTCTTCCATGTACTGCAGATTATTGCTAGTGAAACAAGAGGCCATGATGCCGTGGTCAGAGGGCTTTCAGATGTGGGTAAGATTCCAGCAGTGAACAAAGCTACTTTAGCGATCCCTAGCTGGAAAACTGAGGAGTCCTAGCTGTACCAGCTAGAATCTGGACATACCCAAGTCAGTATGCATCTTCATTTCATACGTGTGACTTTAGGTTGTGACTACCATACCTTTTTTTTTTTTCAGCCACTAGAAATGTAGACTTAAATATTTAATGAAAAACAGATGGTGCCTGAAATCTCTAACTTACATTTAACAAAAGCTGTTTTGGAAATGTTGCTTGTGTGTACTTTTACGGCTTAGACACAGCACCATTTTAGCCTGTTTTGATGAATAATTGAAGAATTACTGTCCCACTCTAAGACAGCATTTCAAAGTGCATGTGTAACTCATATACTTGATTAAACATTTCCTTGCCTTTCTCTTCAGAATGCCAATTGGCTTTTGAGTGGATAATTGTTGCAGTGAGAGCAGTGACATTGGAAACAACTATTGCCTGTTTAAATTACTTAAAGCACCACCATGAAAAGAAATACCTGTGATTTGCTTTCCCGGAGCAAAAGTGTAAGTACATTTTGTTTTCATTTATTTTCTAAAACTGTGTACCCACAACTTTTTTCTGTTTTCTTTTGGATTTTAATACTGTGCTTTCATGATCAGACTCGTGAGAAACCCTTGGTTGACTTTCAGTTCTCTGATTGTACACAGCTTATTAACAAATGAAGACTTGTTTGTCTCAGTGGCCTGGTTGACATTTGATGGGAATTCTCTTTCAGCCGGTTTATATACCTTACCATTCATTTGTATATGCCCACTGGCAAGATATCGGACACCCTGATTTTTAGAAGCATGCATAAAATATAAAAAGTTGAAACTGAAGAAATTTATGTCTTGAATAGCAAACTTCCCAGGCAAGTCCAAAAGGGCAAATTGAATTTACATTACAGGGTACATCAATCAATCACATTCTGCAAGTTCACATACTTGATGAAAAATGTGAACACTTAATCAGTGCGTCATCACTTCCATGAGTTTTCTACCCTGGAGTATGTCTCTAATCTCTCTCCTCCTTTAATTTTTTGTTTTATTTTTGATGGAGATTGTTATTCACTTAGTGTTCTTAAGGTACCAAATTAGTGATAATTTTTAGATTTCTACTAGTTTATGAAAGAAAGCATGAGGAAACAGCAACTCAAAGAAAGCTACACAAGGCAAGGATGAAAGTAGACTGTTAATTTCCATCAGGCAAGCTCTAAGAACAGGCCCCTTTGTTCATTTACCCAAGGGGGGAAAAGGCATCCAAACAGATGTAGTTATGACGTAGGAACATTCATTTGAACGCGTTAGAAAAACCATAAATGCAAACACGTTTCTTAGTACGGAATGCTTTTGTGTTACAACCAGTGATTCTTGGTGATGGCCCAAGGCCATCGTTAATTCTTTCTATAGGATTAATTACCATCCAGCTTTTAAGGGTGAGCGATGCAGGAATAATGGAGAAGGAAGTATAGTGCCCAGTAGGGTTTTTAAAAACAAATGAGCATGCACCCAGAAGTATGCCTGTTCTTGGACTGAATAGTAACTTTGCTTAATAACCAACACAGGAAATTCAACGAACTCTGAGGGAATGTCCAGATTCCTTTTTTTATTTTGGTGTTCAGACATACGGATTATTATGTAGAATCAAGGGCCACGGCATGGAGCCTGGAATTCCTTCTATTATCACACAGTTTCTCATTGTGAGAGACGGTGACCTGCATACAAATTACCAAAATGCAAAAATGTCTTCCTGTGACTGAGTTTTTCTTAAGTTAAATTTGAAAGCAATCCATTCACATAATACTTCTTTCTTTTATTAAATTTCAGAGACATGCTATATGAAGAAAATGTATAAAGGCAAAAGAGAATATTTTGGATAATTTAAAATTTATTGTTAAACATTTCCCTGTTCTTGGAGAAAAATATTCTAAAAGCAAATGATTAATTGAACCGTGACTTTAATGAACTCTGAGTACTTAATGATGCTAGGAGATTTCCTATTTATATTTGCTTAATGCAAAAATTTTCATCTTGGTGGAAAGGCTCATGCTTCCAAGATTAAGAGAATCTGAGTTGCCTACATTTGTCCAAATGTGAACAGTAGAGCTCTCATTTCACTGCTTCTTAGCTTCTTGAAAACCCGCTGGCATAAAGAAAGTGCTCCCACTTAATTAAATGACTCTGAGCAAGAGACTACTGTTACCAGAGAAAAGAGCCAGACTCTTTGCCTGGTGAAAACTTGTCCCTTTAGAGTTTTTAAAGTTTAGTTTGCACTGGCTTAAGAATGTCATCCCTGCTCCTTAAGTCTTTGCCATAACAGGGTTCAAAATTCTACACTTAGATATTTTCCATTTTTGGGTGAGGAAAGTTTAAAGAATTAATTTGATTTTGGATCTGAGAATGTTTTTCTTTGGCATTATGACATTTGAAAATAAAAGGGAATGTTCTAAGTGTTGAAAATGGCCTCTGCTCCTCCCTGCATGTCTCTGTGTATCTTGTATCTGTCATTGTGAAAACCTAAGGTGCACGAAATGGGAGGGAAAAAAGACCATCTTTATTTATGAGAGTCACCTGATTTGTTCTTGAGCGCTTAAAGCAGTGTTCATATTTTTCTCCTCTCTTTGAAGACCTGGTGCAGTGTCCCTTTTAATGATGAATGCTTTGAATTCTTCCTTTATTTGGAAGGGATGCATTAAAAATGTTAAATATAAGAATATAAGCAAACCACTTTTACTTTAAGTGACATTTTGCTAGTTTGGGAGGATAATTTATAGTAGTCGTAGATACAAAAAGGAGGAACTGGACATTGGACAGTGCAAAAGTGAGACATGACCCCAGTGGCCATGACAAGTAGAAGATTCTTCTACAAGTTTTGTGGTATGAGGGATTTATCTCTTTTTAAAGTTTTCAAGCCATCTCTTATTAGACTGGCATTTTATTTTTGCAAATATAATTAAAGTTCTTATATGACTTCTTTGAGTTTTATGCCTCTTGGGGTGCTTAAGGCCACATTTTCTCCCAGGTTTTGGTTCTTTGCCCATATATCAAGGGCATAGCTCAGATTTCTCTCTGTGTTGTTAACCTCAGGAAGTGTCTTTGTCATCTGTTGAATCTAGGGACAATTCTTGCTGTTCTGACTTTTGCTTTAATGGGACTGAACAAGTGACACATACACGGTAATTACAGAATTTTACATTTTAGTGTAAAACCATCCTATCTCAAAATAATGATTGGAAAAGTGAGGCTTAGTGAGTTATTATTCTCCTGTAAGTTTCACAGCAGGAAAATCCCACATAGAAAAAAGGATTAATTTTTACTTACTATTCTGAATCGTAATAGATCAACGAACGTCTCTATTTAAAACTTGCCTTCTCCTGCCTCAATGGTGCCTCTTAATTTACTCTGGAGCAGCATTTAGTTGTAGACATCTAGGATTTTTTTCTCCTGCTACCTGAAAAGCATAGCAGTTTAGGACAGAAAGAAAATAGTTAACATAGTTCAGTTCAGTTCAGTTGCTCAGTCGTGTCCAACTCTTTGCGACCCCATGAACCTCAGCACGCCAGGCCTCTCTGTCCAACACCAACTTCCGGAACCCACCCAAACCCACGTCCATTGAGTCGGTGATGCCATCCAACCAGCTCATCCTCTGTAGTCCCCTTCTTCTCCTGCCTTCAATCTTTCCCAGCATCAGGGTCTTTTCAAATGAGTCAGCTCCTCACATCGGGTGGCCAAAGTATTGGAGTTTCAGCTTCAACATCCGTCCTTCCAGTGAACACCCAGGACTGACCTCCTTTAGGATGGATTGGTTGGATCTCCTTGCAGTCCAAGGGACTCTCAAGAGTCATCTCCAACACCACATTTCAAAAGCATCAATTCTTTGCCACTCAGCTTTCTTTATAGTTCAACTCTCATATCCATACATGACTACTGGAAAAACCATAGCCTTGACCAGACGGACCTTTGTTGACAAAGTAATGTCTCTGCTTTTGAATATGCTATGTAGATTGGTCATAACTTTCCTTCCAAGGAGTAAGTGTCTTTTAATTTCATGGCTGCAATCACCATCTGCAGTGATTTGGAGCCTCCAAAAATAAAGTCAGCCACTGTTTCCCCATCTATTTGCCATGAAGTGATGGGACCAGATGCCATGATCTTAGTTTTAGAATATGTTAGAAAATTTTATAAAGATGCTTATAGTAACAACTCTGTTTTTAATTAAATAGTTTAATTTGCTACAGTAGTCAAGACTCTACCCCACCCCATTACTGACCTGAGTTAACTCTATTGACTCTTTTAATCCATTGGTTCCAAAAGGAAAGGAACCATTTACAGTGACCCCAGCATCAGATCTGTGATTCAAGTTTTCCTTGACATTTCTCTAATGAAATATTAATACAGTATGACTCTCCTAAGGTTAAAAATTTAACACTTGAAGCTTGTAGTTCTGTTGAAAATTATCTTTAAAGTAGTAGACTTACTAGTCTTCGTGTTCAGAGTAATAATCATTGTTTCAGAATGTTAGTTTCCGGCATTTTTCAATATGAATATACTTTCACTGATCTAGCTTTTTATTGTCTCTCGAGTATAAGGGAGCTAATGTGATAAAGTACAGCAATCTCCAAAGTGGGCTTTAAAAGGAATATATAAGTATTTATATTTATACTTACTTTTTAATGTCATCTGTTTTCAAAATCAATATAGTTTAGAGATCACTGGTGTGGTGAAAAGAAAATAGTTGTTGAGTTCAGAGATGTGGAATCAGTCCCCAGATCCACTGATGCTTAAAGATCTGATCATTAGGATATTACTTAATTTTTCTGAGCCTTAGTGTCTGTATCTGTAAGGTAGAAAAAATATCATTCTGAGGTGAAAACATCTATCACATAATAGTTGTTTGATAAATTCTATCTTGAGGTTTGCAGATGCTTTTTTGTAGCTATAGGGCAGAGTGATAGTGTCTGGCCCAGAAATGGATCAAATGGAAATGCCTGAAAATGAAGCCAGTTCCTCTCACGAAAGGGGTTCAAGTATAGCTTGCAAGACCAGTTGCTACTGCTAAGTCACTTCAGTCGTGTCTGACTCTGTGCATAGACAGAAGCCCACAAGGCTCCCCCGTCCCTGGGATTCTCCAGGCAAGAACACTGGAGTGGGTTGCCATTTCCTTCTCCAATGCATGAAAGTGAAAAGTGAAAGTGAAGTCACTCAGTCGTGTCCAACTCTTAGCGATCCCATGGACTGCAGCCCACCAGGCTCCTCCATCCATGGGATTTTCCAGGCAAGAGTACTGGAGTGGGGTGCCATTGCCTTCTCCAGTGTCTCTTCTTATAAGGGTACTAATCCTATTATTAGGACCCCACCTCATGACCTTATCTAATCCTAATTACTCCCAAAGGCCACACCTCCAATATCATTATATTGGTAGTTAGGATTTCAACATATGAAATTTGGAGGGCACAGCATTTAGTCCATAACAATGAGTTTGGTTTATTCTTTATTTGTTTATTTTTAAGGGATGATTCTAATAAGTCACTGTTATATTTATGCCCAAAGATTGGCAACCGATTTTCTAGAGTCTGCATATTCTCTCAACTAGACAACACTGAAAATTATGCAGTTAACATGTTTCTCTTCATTTCCTGTTTTCTAGATTTTATGTTGTGGGTACTCAGTGATGATTTCTGAGGTTCTAATCAGTAATTCATAGATCTTAGGGGATAATTTTAATTTTACTCAAAAATATATTTCCTCCCTTTACTATTTCCATTTTGCTTATTTTATATTTTTTGTTCTTAATATCCAATCCAGTAACATAAATCTCCGAAGTTCCTTGTCCTTCCAGTGGGCTTACCATTTGAGCTAACATTTTAGAGGTTTGTAAATTTCAGACCTGATTATCTGAGTCACCCAGTTCTATTAATGCCTCTGCCATTATACTCACCAGGAGTAAGAAGTAAAGATACAGATGAGGGGAGAGGCACGTAGAAGTTCCTATAGTGATAGTGTATTTTTAAGTTAGGGATTATTTTTTAAAAAACTCTAAAGTACATTTCCTTATAATATCTCTGTTGGCATTCTCTGAACTTATGAATTTTTATAAATCTTTTCACCTAGAGATGAACTGGATATATTTTAATTTTTCTTCATTAATCAACTCTCTTATGTATTAAATTAGAATATTTCTTGTAGTAATTTACATTAAATACTCAATTTCCTAGTACCCTGAATCATTTTCTTCCTACCAGTTTGGAGAGATTCACAGTATGTTATGCTCAACTGGATTGATTGGTTTCTTGATGAGACTGTCCTCTGACTTAGGAGTCTTTTAGATGCTCCACACTTGGATAAATTGTCACTTACCAGATGTCTGTCTTTTAATTGATGTTCCCTATATTTTTTGATAGAATTGTTGTGTTTGTTCAAAACTGAAAACAAATCCTGTGCTGCTGTTTGGAGGGCACAGAATATCTAGGAACTACTTAGCATCTGAATTTAAAGCCCTTAGAAATGGGCTTCCCAGTTTGGATACCAGGAGCCAGGAGCCCACTTGGTGAAATATACCCAGAGGCTTCCTAGATCATTTCTTTCTCTTGTCACGAAAGGCTTCAGATGTCCAAAATTTGTAAGTCAAAGTTATCTTTTACTTAAGAAAAATAATTTTTTCCAGTTGTGCTTTTGCACTGCTGAATTTTGGGAGGCAACTGCTCTTTTAATGGCCCCAACTGAGAAATATACTGTTTCATTCCATTGGTGCCTACTTGAAGAGAGGAGACTGAAAAGAAATTTGGAAAGGATGATACATTTGTTAGGGCACTTCAGAGATGTCTACATTTATTGTTCCTCACAATTACTCTGTAAGACTGATTGTTCTGGGGGTTTTATGGTTAAAGTAAAAAATAATGGGTTTCTTTCCAGACTGGCCTCCTTTCTCTGCTGTATTCCTCACTACCTAAGGTGTGAGACTGACAGAATTATAGCAGATTAGAATCCTGATGAAGTTAAGTATATGGAAGCTGGATTTTTCTCTACGGTCTCTCTTTAAGTCCAAAGGTCAGAGGGGATACTATTGGTAAAAATGCTCTGAAAAGTGCAAAATACAAAGCCGAACCAAAATAATATTCTTGTTTGTGTCTTTATTAGCAATAAACTGAAATGAGACCTTGTAGTTTCAGAGGTTCCATTTCTTTGGTCATTAATCTTGCCTTCCTGCTTATGTTCTTCCTGTACAAAATTCAAAAAATCTTCTTTGAATGCTACAGTGTGTTAGAAACTATGCTTGCTAGCCTCTGGGTATCCAACGGCCAGTAAGATACATATGATCTCTACTCCTATAGAGCATATTTGACAACTGAATTTATAACTTTTGTAATTTTCTTTTTATTATTTCATCTCCCCACCCCACTCTGACCAGCCAAGCCTGTCCCACTTTAATCCTTAATTCTTTCCATGGATGCTGAAGTTATCTCTCTTACACTCCTGTGCACTTGTTCTTTGCATCCCGGGTATCCTCTTTGGCAGGATATTTTAAACTGTGAATAATGTGCCATGATTGTCAATTACACTCATTGTTGCAGAAACATAGATTATTTTTGAGTGGTTAAAAAGAATTTGTCTTGGGTAATCAACAATAGCACAAGAATACCCAAGTCTAAGTGATATGAGTATGGAGAATAGGTCTCAAAGAATAGGGGCTGATCAGCCACCATTTGCTGCAAAATCAATAGCATGACAATTTCAGTGGCCAGAGTCAATCATTACATTGTTGCCTTGGAATAAACCTCCACTTTTTTTTTTTTTTTCCTGATAATGTGATGTGTTTGCTATTTCATTTTTGGGCAATTGCAAGTTGGAGTTGAATTCTGAATGATTATATCCAAGAAATAATTGCATATATTGTACTTCACAATGTAAACATCAAAGATACATAAAAATGAAGAGAAGTTTTGTTGAGTTGATGATGAATGTTAAAGAATGACTCCTACAGATAGTATTGCTCTATAACAAAGTGAAGTTGTGAAGAAAAGTGTAATAATTTGGTGGAGTTTTCTATTAGTAGTTTATCACTCCAGAAAAAAAAAAAAAAGTTTACTTATGAAGGCCACTTAGTTTTAACTAAAAGCAGTTTTCTATTATTTAAATTAAATATCATTTTGGATTATTAAAATGGCCATCTATAAGGAAGGGTTTTGAACGTTAAAAAATGATTTCAGTTAAAATGATCACTGTGTTTACATAGTTTTCCAAGGTCAGTGCTTCCAAAGGCAGCCCAGGGATGGGCCATAAGTTCCTGAGTGACAGTCTTGGCTTTGCCACTTTGCATCCTGGTGGGAGAAGAAGGTCGAGAAAACCATAAATCATTAGATTAGTATCAAATGCTCTCACTATCTACTATGATTTTTTAAGAGTAAAATAAGAAAACAGTATTGAAAGCACATTGCAAAATAAAAATGAACAAAAAGCCAAAACAGCAAAGCAAAAAACATTCCCAAATAGTGTTGTGTGATCCACAGTTGTGTCACATGCTTCTGTACCAAGTCTTTTGAGCCTTAGGCATTTTTTTTTGATAGAATTGGTCCATTATAAACAGATTAACAAAAATCCTTTACTTTTATTGTTAGAAAAAGTTGTTCTTGATGGTTCAAATGGTTCCCTATGTGGATATTAAAATCCTTTATGTCAAGGCCAAGAATGATTAATGGTTATGTAGTTAGAGCCCTGACCTTGCTTCCAAGTTCCTTCTATTGCCTACATTGGTCATATACCACACACATGGAATTTGGGGGTATAGCCCTATTAGTAGCACAGGGATTGGGAATAAGACATTTAGCTTAAAACTGTCTTAGTATCATGACTGTCATCCTCCCAAATCCTTTACCATTATGGCAGTCTGGATTTCTATGTTGGTGTTAGTGCTTCTATACTCATGATTTGGCCATGTTTATTGTCCGTGGCCTCCTGAATTTAAGTTAGTCAACAGTATTTATTAAGTCCTCGCCAACTATTTGACTGCACTACAGCAGTCATACCCCACAGAGCTGCACACCAAATGATACCCTGGAGGTTCAGAGAATTAACATTCTAGGTTGGGATTTAAGCTCTTCAGAGAATCTGGCTCACTGAACATTAAAAACAAAATGTATTACAACTACTAAAAACAAGCAATAATACCACAGTGCTATGACAAAAATCATCTTTTCTACAAACTCATTTAAAACAAAAGCAAGTTTTACAGGTCTTCATCTTTGCCTTATACTTTAAAATATTAAATGCCCAATTTATATTTTTCTAGAAGAGGCCAGTACATAGCATTAATTTACCATCAGGGTTGCCTTTCAATATAAGATGAATCATATCAAGAGAGACATAGATGTTGCTCAGAAATGATAGTCTCTGAAGGGATATTTGAAGGCAAACAAGGGTGTTGAGGAAACTGAGAAATCTTCAGTATGTATGCATATGAAGACATAAAAGATTCTGTGTTTTTTTTTGGAATTGCTCATGCAGGGATTCAGATCTATTTCCTCACCCAAAATAAATGAAGTAATTGGCAAAGCAGTCAGAGAGGAGCATCTCCTCCAGTGGGTAGTATTGTTGTCTATTTAGAAAGCATTTGTATGTTCTGACTTTCCAAAACAAGGCTGAAAACCTTTTAAGATGAGAAGGGAAAATAAAAAACACCCCCCTTTAAAAATGGAGGAGTTAGATGTTGACTAAAGTGGCTTAGAATAGATATAAGTGAAAATATTTCTAATAGAGTTTTCTTATGACCCAGTGTTTTCTGAGGAGATTATGAGATGGTCTTCTATCACTATATTTCAAAGTTCTGATCAAATCTTTATGGTTTTTTAGATATATTGTTTGCATAAGCAAGGTCAGTTCTTAGCCAAGAGTATACTCATTCCACTAAAAATATCAAAGGGTACTGAATTATCAGTGAGTCCAAATGGGCACCAAACCCCTATTACTTCTATTACTCCTAGAAGAGTAACTTTAGAACATAGAGGAATTCTGAGGTGAACCATCCATCTTCTAGTTTAAGCTCAGAGGTATAGAAAGTTGCAAAGAATGCCATTCCCATCCTTCCAATAAGTAAAAATCCAGACACACTGCACATTCATGACTTTAAAGAATCCATCAAAGAATTGAAGTTGTAAAACAGCCAACCAACCCTGAATCTGGCAAGAGGCAGACATACCCATCAAGGAGAAGGAGAATGCTGATAAAGCAGTAAGGAGAGTTAGCTAGAAGTTTTCAGAAACTATGCAGGTAAGAAGACAAAGGAGTGGCATCTTTTTAAGTCCTGAGACAAAACTGTTAACCTAGCATTCTATACTCAGTAAGAATATAATTAAAATATGAAGTAAAAGTTCTTTACTGGAGTGAACTATTCCAACTTCGGGTGGGTCCATGGGGTTGCAGAGTCAGACATGACTGAGTGACTAATACTTTCACTTTCAACTGTGTGTATATCTATAAACAACAGAATCTAATTTGTTGTTGTTTAGTTGCTAAGTCCTGTCTGACTCTTTGTGACTCCATGGACTATAGCCCACCAGGCTCCTCTGCCCATGGCATTTCCCAGACAAGCATGCCGGACTGGGTTACCTTTTCCTTCTCCAGGGGATCTTACCAACCCAGGGATTGAACCCAGGTCTCCTGCATTGCAGGCAGATACATACAGCTGGGCAACAATATTATATTTTAAACTCCAAATATTTTTGCATTCTGTAGTGTGAAAGAAAATAGAGGAGACTTTTGTTTAGGGACACATTTTAATTGTGAATGGAAGCCCCCAGACTTGTTAGAAAGAAAGGTTACATTCTAAGGAAAGTAAACTCTTTTGCATAATAAAGTACGAGAATTTTTTAACATGCCCCTGGCTATTCAAGGGAGATACAATTCAGGGAGCAGTGTTTTGGAGGACTCTGGGCAGTGAAAAGATAGGAGAAAGCCCCGGCAGGAAAAGACGCACATGGAAGCAGCTGGGGACTTACCAACGGTCCCCACAGTGGAGATGGCCTGGTCAAAAGCACTTTAGGAGTACTGGGTTGTTGGGGTTTAAAGATTTTGTTTGTTTGCCTTGCTTTATTATTTTTTTTTTTTCCCTCAAACCTTTCTTTAAGCCTGTAATTATAACCGCATTGTAACAATTTTACCCCAGGATGTGAGGAGGAAGAAGACTGTATTCACACTTGAGATAAGGGAAGAAAAGTGCAGGGAGGAACAGTGATGGTTCCTAACTGGGACAGTTGTTCAAAGGAGCTGCGACAAATTCCACCTCGATACACACAGGTTGGGCTTCCCTGAAGGCTCAGTTGTAAGGAATCCACTTGCCAATGCAGGAGATGTGGGTTTCATCCTTGAATCCTGGAGATTCCCTGGAGAAGGAGATGGCAACCCATTCCAGTATTCTTCCTTGGGAAATCCCATGAAAGAGGAGCCTGGCCCGCTATAGTCCATGAGGCTGCAAAAGAGTTCGATACAACTTAGTGACTAAACAACAGCACACAAGTTCCTCAACTTCAGGTATGCCCAGAAATGCTGGCAAGGACTCTGAATGTCATATGATTATCTGGCACGAGGGCTTTGTTCATTTTGTTTGTCCGCAGAAGTCTCAATACTTGGGGTCATTCAAATATTTTGTGTGCATATCCTGGTACTGGAGTACTTGGCCTAAGCTGTTGTTCAGTTGTGTCCAACTCTTCTCATCCCCATGGACTGTAGCACACCAGGACTCCCTGTCCCTCACCATCTCCTGGAGTTTGCCCAAGTTCATGTGCATTGCCTTGGTGATGCCATCCAACCATCTCATCTTCTGTCACCCTCTTCTTTTGCCTTTAGTCTTTCCCAGCATCAGGGTCTTTTCCAATGAGTTGGCTGTTCACATCAGGTGACCAAAGTATTGCAGTTTCAGCTTTAGCATAAATCCTTCCAGTGAATTTTCAGGGTTGATCTCCTTTAGGATTGACTAGTTTGATCTCCTTGCAGTCCAAGGGACTCTCAAGAGTCTTCTTTAACACCACAGTTCGAAAGCATCAATTCTTCGGTGCTCTGCCTTCTTTACAGTCCAGCTCTCACAACCATACGTGACTAATGGAAAAACCATAGCCTTGACTATATGGACACTTTGTTGGCAAAGTGATGTCTTTGCTTTTTAACACACTGTCTAGGTTTGTCATAGCCTTCCTGCCAAGAAGCGATCATCTTCTGATTTCCAGGCTGCAGTCACCATCCGCAGTGATTTTAGTGCCCAAGGAGAGGAAATCTGTCACTGCTTCCACCATTTCCCATTCTATTTGCCATGAAGTGATGGGGACAGATGCCATGATCTTAGTTTTTTTGATATGTAGCTTTAAGCCAGCTTTTTCACTCTCCTCCTTCACACTCATCAAGAGGTTCTTTAGTTCCTCTGTGCTTTCTACCATTAGAGTACTATAAGCTATGCTGTTTCAAATTACCTTATAAAATACTTTTGTAATACGATATTTTATAATGAAGATTCATTGAGTGCAACCAAATGCCAACACTTTATAAATATTTAATCATTTTAGTTAATATTGAGTTAATATTTACTCATTTTAGGTAATCTTCAAAACCGAAATTCTATAATATGGGTACAATTTTTATCTGTATTAGATGGACAAACTGAGGTACAAAAATAACTAGTACTTATGTTTAATATACCTGCAATATAAATATTTGAAATAATAGCATAAAATATGAGGAAAATCTCCTCCAAATTATGTAGGTTTTGATAATAAAAGTGAACAGTCAAGGTATTTTAAAATATTTAAGTTCTATGCATACATCTTAATTAAAAGTGGATTTTTATACTGTTGTGTGGGTGTAGGGATGAAGAATATTAAGTTAGTTTCTTTTTTATAACTGTACATAGATTTTAAGATGGCACCTATGCAAACACAGCAATTTATCTTAGTAAATTGACCATGTGGACCATAGGACCCTTTGAGTATGTTTTTCCAAATGTTTCATTTCTAATTAGAGTAGTCTTTCAGATTGGAGTGACTAGATTTGCCTAAGTGAGTAGATAGATTTTCATCCTTCCCAGAAAACAGTTTTACAAAATACCTTTGAGTTTTAGAATTGCAAGAGCTTTTATTCAAATCACTCCTTGGATGAGTTAATCCTTTCCTCTACCTCAGATCAACACAGTCTTCATCAATGTCCTTTCTCTGAAAACAATGTATATTTCTCTTTACATATCCTGCACGAGATAATTTTAGGAATCGACTGAATCTACTTAGACATATAGAGTTTTTTGTTTTTGTTCCTTGCTTTAAAAACAATTGTGCTCTCCTTGTGTGTGCAAAGGAGCAAACTAGATTGGTTTTGTGTACCTTAATCTTTTTAAAAAAAATTTTGTTTAAGTATAGTTGATTTACAATGTTGTGTTAATTTCTGGTATAGAACAAAGTAATTCAGTTAAATATATATATATATATTTATATATATAATATATAACATATATATAAAATATAACAGTAGGACCTTGCTGTTTATTCATCCTGTATATACTGGTTTGCTTCTGCTAATCCCAAACTCCCAATCCTTCTCTCCCCCTTGGCAAACACAAGTCTGTTCTCTGTGTCTGTGAGTCTGCTTACATTCCTTTGTGTTGTCTTTTAGATTCCACATATAGGTGATAGCCTATGGTATTTGTTCTCTTTCCAACTACCTCACTTAGTATGCTAATCTCTAGGTCTATCCCAAGTGCATTGCTGCTGCTGCTAAGTCGCTTCAGTCATGTCCGACTCTGTGCGATCCCATAGACAGCAGCCCACCAGGCTCCCCTGTCCCTGGGATTCTCCAGGCAAGAACACTGGAGTGGTTTGCCATTTCCTTCTCCAATCCATGAAAGTGAAAAGTGAAAGTGAAGTCGCTCAGTCACGTCCGACCCTTCGCGACCCCATGGACTGCAGCCTACCAGGCTCCTCCATCCATGGAATTTTCCAGGCAAGAGTACTGGAGTGGGGTCCATTGCCTTCTCCTCCCAAGTGCATTACTCTTGCTTAATCTTTCCACTCAGCTGACGCACACCTTCACAAATAGCAATGTGTAGAGTCCATCTTTGACAGATACATAATCCTTTGTTCCAAATTCTACAATAGTTTATCTTCTAAAGATAGCATGATTTTGCAGCATCTAAGAAATAGTTTATTTCAGAAATCATGAGCCTAAAATGTGTTGTCAAGTACATATTTTGATCCCCAGACTTGAAAATATTTCCGTGATTAGATTGTTGTGCTTTCTATTTCTCATGGCATTCTGTTTTCACTTGAGCTTTCCTAGATTTTTCCTCCTCTTTAAAATTAAACTACTGAATGTTTTCTTTTATTATTTCCATTACTGAGCATAAAACACCCTAAAGAGACAGATAAATGTATTTTTCAGAATTGTATAAACAGTCCATTGTAATTTAGTAAGAAGTTCTCATCTGTTATTTCATCTATTATGTCATTATATATCATCTATGTAACCATCTGTTCCTCTCCATAGTTTTTTCTGAAGCATTTTCATTTTCTTATCAAGTGCTCTTTATTTTGTGTATACAGAGACCTCATTGGGGTAATTGCTATACAAAGAATTCATATCATGCTTTTCAATTGCAAAGTGATTTTCACAAACATTACCTTATTTGAGACTCATAATAACCATGTAAATTAGGCTGTGTTATTATCTCTCCTTTTTTTGCAGATAAGACAACACAGGAATTGGGAAGGCATTTGCACTGAACACTTTTAAACCCTAACCCTGAGGTCTGTTTACTTTCCCTCCCTCTTTATTGATGTGTTCCCTTCCACTCTTAATCCTTAAATTATGTAGACCAGTGTTCAAAGGTCAGCCTATCAATTACTAGCTGTTAGTGAGCTATAGTTGACTAAGGTCAAATCATCCAAAATAATGTAGATTAGAATAACTACATTGTATACTTATTATGAAAACTAAGAGCTCTAAGGCATGTTAAAATGTCTAGCACAGCACTATCTCTTATATAATAGTTGCATAACAAATACCATATTTCCTTTTCCCTTACTGCTACTTAAACTTTCTTCTGAAATTTTAAATTGTTTACCAAGTTTCACCCGGACTAGACTCTGAGAAGAATCATGATCAGTATAATTTATAAGGTAAAATTACATCAAGACAGTATGGTACTGGCACAAAGACAGAAATATAGATCAGTGGAACAAAATAGAAAGCCCAGAGATAAATCCACGCACATATGGACACCTTATCTTTGACAAAGGAGGCAAGAATATACAATGGATTAAAGACAATCTCTTTAACAAGTGGTGCTGGGAAAACTGGTCAACCACTTGTCAAACAATGAAACTAGAACACTTTCTAACACCATACACAAAAATAAACTCAAAATGGATTAAAGATCTAAACATAAGACCAGAAACTATAAAACTCTTAGAGGAGAACATAGGCAAAACACTCTCCGACATAAATCACAGCAGGATCCTCTATGACCCACCTCCCAGAATATTGGAAATAAAAGCAAAAATAAACAAATGGGACCTAATTAACCTTAAAAGCTTCTGCACATCAAAGGAAACTATTAGCAAGGTGAAAAGGCAGCTTTCAGAATGGGAGAAAATAATAGCAAATGAAGCAACTGACAAACAACTAATCTCAAAAATATACAAGCAACTCCTACAGCTCAACTCCAGAAAAATAAATGACCCAATCAAAAAATGTGCCAAAGAACTAAATAGACATTTCTCCAAAGAAGACATACAGATGGCTAACAAACACATGAAAAGATGCTCAACATCACTCATTATCAGAGAAATGCAAATCAAAACCACTATGAGGTACCATTTCACACCAGTCAGAATGGCTGCAATCCAAAAGTCTACAAGCAATAAATGCTGGAGAGGGTGTGGAGAAACGGGAACCCTCTTACACTACTGGTGGGAATGCAAACTAGTACAGCCACTATGGAGAACAGTGTGGAGATTCCTTAAAAAACTGGAAATAGAACTGCCTTATGATCCAGCAATCCCACTGCTGGGCATACACACTGAGGAAACCAGAAGGGAAAGAGACATGTGTACCCCAATGTTCATCACAGCACTGTTTATAATAGCCAGGACATGGAAGCAACCTAGATGTGCATCAGCAGGTGAATGGATAAGAAAGCTGTGGTACATATACACAATGGAGTATTACGCAGCCATTAAAAAGAATACATTTGAATCAGTTCTAATGAGGTGGATGAAACTGGAGCCTATTATACAGAGTGAAGTAAGCCAGAAAGAAAAACACCAATATAGTATACTAATGCATATATATGGAATTTAGAAAGATGCTAACAATAACCCTGTGTACGAGACAGCAAAAGAGACACTGATGTATAGAACAGTCTTATGGACTCTGTTGCAGAGGGAGAGGGTGGGAAGATTTGGGAGAATGGCATTGAAACATGTATAATATCATATATGAAACGAGTTGCCAGTCCAGGTTCAATGCACGATACTGGATGCTTGGGGCTAGTGCACTGGGACGACCCAGAGGGAGGGTATGGGGAGGGAGGAGGGAGGAGGGTTCAGGATGGAGAACACATGTATACCTGTGGTGGATTCATTTTGATATTTGGCAAAGCTATTACAATTATGTAAAGTTTAAAAATAAAATAAAATTAAAAAAAAAAAGAAAAGAAATACATTTGAATCAAAGGATGGGAATCAAAAAAAAAAATTACAGCGGAAAAGGAAAAAAAAAAGGAGGTGAGTTGTTTTCTGTGAAATTTGAGTTTTAGTCTGTCATATAGGATAGTGCAAACTAAAAATGATTTGCATGTCCACAAAAATTAAGTAAAATGGTGCTAAAATCCAGAGGAATGGAAGTTAATGAAATAGGTTATTTTATTCCTGTTACTGTAGTCTCTCAGTTTCTTTAGAATCTCTCTGCAGTAATAAAGGGTAAAAAGGTATGGATGCATTTATAATGTGTTATACTTGTCTCTCTCTCAGCATGGGTTAGTCTGATCTTATGGGAACTTAATGAAAACCATACATTTTTATAAACTGGTGTATTAATGAATAAATCAAAAAAGACGGAGTTAGAAAACTGGCCCATTTCTTTATGTCTTGCTTTAACTAAGCTTTTCCCTTTCTCCATTCTACAGTAGCAATGACTTCTATCACATAGACAGACTTGGAAATTAGCCCCAGCTAAGAATCCCTGTATTCTTTGTGAGGGAAAAGAATTTAGGATGCTAACTGAATGTTTCAGTTTAAAAAAAATTTTTGAGCTAATTCATTTAAGAATTTTTCCCAACTATTGTATAGACCTATGGTAAAATTGAATAATATAAACAGTGGGGGCACATATTTTGTGTTGTTAATGGTAATTGATATTAGCTTCCTCATTTTTGTGTTTTGCTTGATTATGCTTTTCTACTCCAAGATTATAGATAATTTCACCCATGTTTTCTAACATTTTATGGTTTCCTTTTCTCCCCTAAATTTGACAAATTTATTTCTTTTCAAGTGTGTTAGATGCTAAAATGATAGCTATTTGAAACAGTTTTTAAAGATTAATACTTTTCCATGGGGAGTTATCATACATGTGCTCTGATTGGTTATCATACAGAAGGAAAGAAGGCATATTCTATAGTAATGCTAAATACAACATGAAAATTATAGGAAGTGTAGTGAGAAAAGGTAGCTTTCTTCTTTTTTCTTCTTTTCAATCATCATGTTACATGAGGTACAGCCATATTAGTAAATAAGTATTAACATATAAACCTAGGATGGAGTTGCCTGCTTATTCAGGGCTTCCTAGAAGAATGCGTGGCATGAAGAGACCCGTCATGTCTTATGAAGGAGAGTGGAGCATAAGGGGGGAAGATTGGTTAGGAAAGAGCCAATGAGTTATTTCTCGTGCGAGATTAGCAAAGACAGGGACAATAGAATTGGCAAAAGAGAGTGATCAAATTCTTCTTCCTGTAGATAACATGCCAAGCAGAAATTCTGCCCCAAACCCCTAACCAGGATAATGCTCTTCTTCCCAAGGTTTTACTTTTAACTTTGGTAACTCTTGGTTAGGCCTGTTGAGTTTTTGATTAGTCTTGTAGGGGTGAGGATTGGTTAGTCTTTGCGTGTGACTCTACCCACATCTTACTCCAGGCACTGTCAGTCTACCTGGATTAGGTAGGGTGGTTTGCAGCCTGAAATCTAGAAAATCTAAGTCCCAGGGCTCTGGTCCCAATAGCACAGTCCTCTGGGGCATGAAACCTGTGTATCATCCAGTATCACGTTTAATTAACAGCTGGGTTGTGGTCCTGAGTTCTATCCAACAGCTTTTGTCCTCCTACCATTTCTTAGGAACCCCAGCAGGGTCTAAGTGAGCCAAAATTTTCATTACATCTTCCCTGACTGTAAGTTCCCTGTTGACGAAATCATTTTGTGAACATGTTTTCATTTTTTAACATTTAGTATTTTGTCCCCTCTATAGTCAAGGTTTTTACAGGTAAGGAATGGCATAGACATTCAGTCATATATTGTTTTCCAAATTAGTGTCCCCTTATTTTTGCACCTTTTGATGAATAATCTATCTTTCTAATGGAAGTGGAAGTTTTTTGAATAGGAGAAAAGAAAAACGACTTTTAGATTTCATTCAATTTTTGTTTGTTTGTTTGTTTTGTCACATGAGGGAAGTTACACAGCCTCATAGAAAAATTCCACTTTAAAATGAGGTTTAAGTACTAACCTGGGTTTCTGGGTGATTTGCCTGTTACTTGGAAGTAAAGGATTTCTTTTGAAGATTTTGTGCTTTTGAACAGTTAGTATTATTTTTACTTGATTGTTAGTATTATTATTATTTGTAATTTAGGAATAAATTTATTGTTAATATCTCAACTCATTACTTGATTCAGCTCCATGTTGAGTTTGGGAAGAAGTATTTTTATTAAATGATAATTTTCCCTTAAATGAAGTAGTACAAAGGAAAAGAATAATAGGAGAAACCAGGGAATAAATGGTTATTTGGCAGTTCGGAGTCTTAACTGTTATCCAGTGGAAGTCCTAATAAATGGTTATTTGGAAACTAATGGGCAACTTGGAGATCTTTTGAGGTTAATATAATTAAATGATACATTCATTTGTAGGAAAGGCTTCTACAAGGTGCCTACTGCTAGAAGGCTTTCTCCTCAAGTACCTTCTCCTCCTTTGTGTTATGCCCAGATCTTCAGCAGGGCAGTACAGGTGCCCCGGGACCTGTCTCCTCTTCTTTCCAATTCAGTGTCAATGTTCTGCTCCTCAGTCTTACCCCTCTTCTGCTTATCTCAAGACTTCGAAAGGACATGAGAAACAGTGCCTTCTGAAAATAATGGTGGTAAGAAATAAGCTCATAGTCTTGTCTCATAGTCTATGACTATAAGCTCAGTCTGTGACTAAGCCTTTAGTCATAACTAAAGGCATACAATACACAGTAGAGGGCGTATCTTTTCGTAGTTTTAATGTGGCCAATTACTTTGCATTTCACCCTCATCCCTTTCCAGGGACCTGAAAGTGCTTTCCTGATGAGAGGAGGACAGTTAGTGTAATCATTAGAAGAGAAATAGATACAGTATAATTGGGGATCATCCTGTTCATTGTCCATTTAATTTTTCATCAGACCCACATGTGCTACTGCACTTGGGTATATGTAAAGCCAGACTTCCTACTAGAAAGAGCAAAGAATTCCAGAAACGGCCACTCAAGATACCAAGTTTCTCAGAGGAAATGAATGATTTCCAAACCTGCTCAGTGAGAAAGCAACTAGAAGTGGGCTCAAGAGGTAGAGATATAGAGTCATTAATAGGCAGGGCAAAAAGGATAGAAATAGGAGTGGGGAAGATGATGATGGAAAGGAGAAGAAGGAAGCACATTTCCATTTTATAAAACTGACCAAAGTAGTTGATGAAACAATATAACTAGCCTAGAGTTTAACCCAGGCTTTCAATTAAAAAGAGGTTTTCAATTAAAAACCTCTTTCTCCTTCTTTCAAAATGACCTTGAATTTCAGTTTAGCGAAACTGAAATTTTGGTGCAGCTGTTATTTGATAATAACACATTGTGTTTTTCAGTTTACTTAGATTGTTTAAAAAACAGATAACTGAAAACCATCTGTTTATGTTTCTGTATAATTTGTTCTCAGGACAGGGACTAGGAACAAATCATTGAAAATTCTGCTAGAAAAGTCTCTCATTAATTTAAGGAGTTCTAGTGGCTCAGTCTGTAGTGCCAGGTGAAAAGGGTTCCAAGTGCGGGTGTTTTCTGAGACAAGCAGAAAATTAATTTCTTCCCTTGCGTTTTGTGGTTGGGTGGCATCTTTTTTATTTTCCTGGCAGTGTCTCTCACAATGTCATGTGCACTTGAATAATCAGGAAAAATTCATATTATTAAACTTCACTCCATGAGACTTTGATCAGTCTGTCTGGGAAGGGTCAGGAAATGCCATAGTTAAACAATTCTCCAGAAGATTTGGGCGTAGGAGAAGGAAATGGCAACCCACTCCAGTGTTCTTGCCTGGAAAATCCCAGGGACAGGGGAGCCTGGTGGGCTGGCGTCTATGGGATCGCACAGAGTTGGACACGACTGAAGTGACTTAGCAGCAGCAGCAGCAGCAGTCCAAGGACCACAGTTGGATAAATACCGCTTCTTAGAATGATAAATATGTACCACATTTTGGAGACGTAAATTCAGGACAGGTATCCTGAAGCTTGACTGTCAATACCAAGAACTAAATTAAACACACACACACACACACACACACACACACACACAATGCCCCAAACAACTCAAAGAGCAAACAACAAAACAAATGGTTCAAAGCAAAGTGAAACCCAACAATGGATTTTAAATAGGTCCTTAGAGATATAATAGAATCAGATCAAACTCAACTACTGAGACACAAATAGGCCAACTCTAAGTTGATGTTGAGAAATAATGGAAAACCTTTTAAAGGATCGTAGTTAATTCCAGTTTTTGACACCAAGCCCTGGGCTCTGGAAAGCATTATCGGTTTTACGCAGAGCACTGATCCCCCATTTATGGGCCATGCTGGGTAAATCTATTTTGCTGAAGTTTCTTTTGTTATACTGTGTTGTATTTTGTTGGATGTATAGTCTAATTTTTTGTTTTAACTCAAGGTTTTAAATTAAAAATATTCTCCCCTTTACTCCCCGCCTCCAACCTTGTAAAGGACATAATACAGTTTTTTTACTTGTTAAGAGTAAAACACTGGGAGAATTTAACTCATTAGAAAATGGTGGTCGGTGTGGCAGGCTGGATCTTTCTCAAGGACGTGTATTCTGCCACTAAAGATGGGCGGGATTTCTGGATGACCATTGGCTCCATTGTGCCTCAGATTCCTCCTCTGTGGATTGGGGGCAGGGTATATTCAATGATTTCTGAGGTCCTCTCTGATGGTAAATAGAATAAGAATGTTCTAAGCACTTTTATCTGTTCTCTCATGTAAACCTCACTACAACCCTTTATTTCCAATCAGGAATATTGTCATTAGAGATAAATTTAGAAGAAGATAGATTTAACAGTACCTGTATCCATTTTCAAGGGGTAGTGCTGAATTCTTCCCATATCTTTTCACTGGCTAGGGTTGAGTTTTGAGCTGTCTTATTTGTGATTGCTTTTTTAGGGGCTATCTGTTAGCAACTGACATGGAGAGGAGTGTAGGACTATGAAGGGGAGGAGAGAAGCAGCTATGTTTCAATCATAAGACTGCAAGTTTGTACAGATGACAATTATTGCTGGACTTCGACTATGGAATCTAGAACAATGGCTGCTATTCATGCCTCTTGCCATTAGGTGGGGCAGTTGAAGAGTCGGAAAATTGCATTTTCAAGTAAAGTGATTTGTACTCAATGCTTTTCTCATTCTGAAAGTCATGTGGTAAAAGATACTTTGCTCTTATAGAGTTAAACTCTGAAAGTGGCCAGACCTCTAGTTTCCTTTAAAATTCTGTCACTGAGGAAGAAGGAGTATATGGGTGGTGAAATTAATAATATAACAGGTTTTGATCTTAATATAAAATTTGCATTTAGGATTCAAAAGCCAAAATGGAGTCTGAAGCCAACTTATATATTACATTTTTTCAGAAGAGTAAGCAAAGCGTGTGAGGTTGGGGGAGCAAAAATGACAAGTTTATGAAAGTCCAGAAAGGGGAAAGCAGCCATGGTAGTTATTGCAGCCCTCTTCTCAATGCCTATTGATTTCCTTTAGCATCCTGGGCATTTAACTGCTTCACTCTCCTTCCACTTTTTTTTTCCAAAAAAGTCCATACCAATTAATTTATCTGGCACTTAATGGATAATTCATTAAGAAAACCTTTTGTGCCAAGCACATCATGATGAATTTTGATTGCTAATGCTACCTGGGCTCTGCTTTGAAGTGTTTTTATTGACCCAATCATAGATTTAAGTTGTTTTCATGGAACTTAAAAAATAACTTAGGAAAATTTCAAATCAATTCTTTAAAGAATAGCAACTTTATACTTACATTTATCAGTGTCCACTTTTAGGACAAAGTATGAGAGATATGGAGAGGAAGACAAGAATACTAGGGTAGATGAGAGAAATACCACTTGTTATTTTATCTTCTTAAAACTAAGAGTCCATGTGAAAGTCACTCAGTCATGTCTGACTCTTTGTTCATGTCCTCTATCCATGGAAATCTCCAGGCCAGAATACTGGAGTGGGTAGCCCTTCCCTTCTCCAGGGGATCTTCCCAATCCAGGGATTGAACCCAGGTCTCCCACATTGCAGGGAGATTCTTTACTGTCTGAGCCACCAGAGAAGCCCAAGAATACTGGAGTTGATAGCCTATCCCTTTTCCAGGGCACCTCCTGACCCAGGAATTGGACTGGGATCTCCTGCATTACAGCAGGATTCTTTTCCAGCTGAGCCACCAGGGAAACCCGAGTCCATAAGGCTGTAATATTGAAGTTAGAGGGGAAATAGTAGATTTGGAAATTTACCCTTCAGATCAAAGAAACTTTTCATGAGACAGAGCAGTGAGATTTGGGAGTTTAGAAAAGAAGAATTAATGAGGAAATCTACTCAGTAAATACTTGAATAAATAAACAGGCCAGCAAAATGTTTTCCAACTTTCCCTAACATGTGTATACTTATTAGTATTGTTGTTTAAGGTAGCTAATATCCCTGCAACTCACAGACTTCTAGCATTTTATCAGTTCCAGATTCCAAGGAAGTTTACATGAGCTTTTTAGAGGCTATAAATTACAAAATTTGACATAAATCTCTAACATCTCAAATGATGCTCATTTGCACAAAGAAACTTGAGAACAGACTGGATTTGTACATTGATATAATTTTAAATGGTAATCAACATCAGAGTCAGTTTCTCCTGACAATTCCTTCCTCAATTTCCAATAAGTCAGTGAAAGAAAGAGATGAGAATCATGTTTGGGCTGTTTTGCCAACTGAGTAGTATATGGTACTAATTAACAGTAAAAATATTGAAATGAATATAAAGTATGTAGATTCACAAATGTTTCATTTTCTTTCATTAGACAGAACTCATCCTTAACCTCTTATCTAAAATAACCCTCTCTTCATTCTCTAACTCTTTACCTTCTTTATTTTTCCCTAGTAGTACTAATCACAACCTGACATGTTTTATGGTAATTTTTTAATGAATTGTTTGTTCCCACTAGCTTCATAAGGGCAGAGGATTTCTTTGCTTTTTCTCTAATGTTTCCCTATAGCTTAGAACATTCCTGGTACCCAGTAATAATCATAATCATTAATAATAATCTCAATAATCATTTGGATAATGAATGTATAATTGAAATAAGGAATTCATGTGGCTAATAAATGATTGAAAAGTGCTCAGCTTTGCCATAAACCAATGAAAGTAAAACCGTTTTTCATCAGTGAGTGATATACACAAAAATATGAATCAGTTCAGTTCAGTTCAGTCGCTCAGTCGTGTCCGACTCTTTGTGACCCCATGAATCGCAGCATGCCAGGCCTCCCTGTCCATCACCAACTCCCGGAGTTCACTCAGACTCACGTCCATCGAGTCAGTGATGCCATCCAGCCATCTCATCCTCTGTTGTCCCCTTCTCCTCCTGCCCCCAATCCCTCCCAGCATCAGAGTCTTTTCCAATGAGTCAACCCTTCGTATGAGGTGGCCAAAGTACTGGAGTTTCAGCTTTAGCATCATTCCTTCCAAAGAAATCCCAGGGCTGATCTCCTTCAGAATGGACTGGTTGAATCTCCTTGCAGTCCAAGGGACTCTCAAGAGTCTTCTCCAACACCACAGTTCAAAAGCATCAATTCTTCGGTTCTCAGCCTTCTTCACAGTCCAACTCTCACATCCATACATGACCACGGGAAAAACCATAGCCTTGACTAGACGGACCATTGTTGGCAAAGTAATGTCTCTGCTTTTGAATATGCTATCTAGGTTGGTCATAACTTTTCTTCCAAGGAGTAAGCGTCTTTTAATTTCATGGCTGCAATCACCATCTGCAGTGATTTTGGAGCCCCCCAAAAATAAAGTCTGGCACTGTTTCCACTGTTTCCCCATCTATTTGCCATGAAGTGATGGGACCAGATGCCATGATCTTCGTTTTCTGAATGTTGAGCTTTAAGCCAACTTTTTCACTCTCCACTTTCACTTTCATCCAGAGGCTTTTTAGTTCCTCTTCACTTTCCGCCATAAGGGTGGTGTCATCTGCATATCTGAGGTTATTGATATTTCTCCTGGCAATCTTGATTCTAGCTTGTGCTTCCTCCAGTCCAGCGTTTCTCATGATGTACTCTGCATAGAAGTTAAATAATCAGGGTGACAATATACAGCCTTTTTGCGTACTCCTTTTCCAATTTGGAACCAGTCTGTTGTTCCATGTCCAGTTCTAACTGTTGCTTCCTGACCTGCATACAAATTTCTCAAGAGGCAGATCAGGTGGTCTGGTATTCCCATCTCTTTCAGAATTTTCCACAGTTTATTGTGATCCACACAGTCTAAGGCTTTGGCATAGTCAATAAAGCAGAAATAGATGTTTTTCTGGAACTCTCTTGCTTTTTTGATGATCCAGCGGATGTTGGCAATTTGATCTCTGGTTCCTTTGCCTTTCCTAAAACCAGCTTGAACATCTGGAAGTTCACGGTGAATACCCAGTGCTTATTAGGTTGAAGTAAAACAGACATTGTTACAAAATTACAAAACATCTTGCTGGGAAGTATATTGTAAGTATGTGTATCATTAAAATCTCTCTACACCATATTTTGGAGAAGGAAATGGCAACCCACTCCAGTGTTCTTGCCTGGAGAATCCCAGGGACGGGGGAGCCTGAGGGGCTGCCCTCTATGGGGTCGCACAGAGTTGGACACGACTGAAGCGACTTAGCCCCAGCAGCAGCAACCATATTTTAATTCTAGGAATATATTTAGGAAAAAACTCCAAAATAAAAAGTAGTCTTTATTGAAGAAAAGTCTTTACTCAACACTGCTGATTTGGTGAGAGTAGTTTAAAAATCCTAAATACCTCAAAGGAGAGGGAAGCATTAAATTATGATACATCATTCGCACATTATAGTATGTAAACATAGAGTTAGATTTACTAAGAGTTTTTAAAACATGGAAAAACTGAGAACAGAATTTTAAATTAATTTTTAAAAGAATATGGAAATCAGAATATGTGATATTATTTTAATAGCATTTTAAAAGTAGAAATTATGCCAAAATATTAACAGAGACAGAGGCAGATAACATTTTAGATGATTTTGTTTTATATTTCTCTATACTTTTATTTTCCAATTTTTCTGAAACAAAACTTTTATAGCTGAAAAATAATTTTAAATTATTTTAAACTTTATTTTAGAATTTTGATAATCTAGAACTGATTATGTTTTATGCTATAGACTTATCGTTTTCATGAAGAAATTAATATAGTCTAGTATTACTTTTATTATCTAAGAATATACTTGAAACTTAAGAATTTCTAAGTAAAATTAAATTTTAGCACATCACTGAGACTTCTAGGGGAGTGCTCACTATAGGAGTAAGAAGAGCTAAAGTCTAAGGAATATTAGCATATCCCTTTAACCATCAAAAATGTTTTCAACTTTGGATTCTGGTCAATGAAAAGAGATGAGTTACTTGGATTTATATATCCAATAATTGGATATATATTGTCCTTATTTAGGACTAGTGAAATTACTGTTGAATGAGCTCGGACCAAGACTAGTAAAGGGTATTTGAGTTTGAGAGAGAGTGAGAGGCCTCAGCTACATGGTATTAGAAAGCAGCAGGATCTTCCAGGAAGTAGCAATTAACTGTGATCCTCTCTTGTGACTAATTCAAGTTCTGGACAGAAAGTTCTTTCTAGCCTCTTTTTCTAGTAGCTTTGAAAACTGAATGTTGATTCTTGGATTGTTAGGCATGTTTCCAAAATTCTGCCTCTGTCCACAGCATTCCTAGCCCCTAAATTGACCAGCTTGACTGCATAAGCTTCTCATTCTCTCATGATCTGTGTCATTGGCCAGAAACTGTGAACTCAGCCAGCACACTGGGGCATCAGGCCAAAGCACAACATTTAATAAGAAGGCTTTCCTATCATTTGATTCACTTAATTCAAAGTTGAATGAGCTATTGAATTTGGTTCAAGAACATTCCCTAATTGTTGAATTGGTTCTCAGATGTTTATAAGTGGAAGGCCTTTGAAATTGTTTGGTATTTGATATTGAGATAGGAGGGAAGATGAAATAAGAAAATACATTGTACCTGAACATCTGCAGTTATAACCTATTGTTTATTGAGTAAAGGTCTATGGGTTGTAACTAATTTCTATACAGTCTATCACAGTGCCTGGCATGTGAAAGTGAAAATTGCTCAGTCGTGTCCGATTCTTGGCAACCCCAAGAACTATATAGTCCATGGAAGTCTCCAGGTCAGAATACTGGGGTGGATACCCGTTCCCTTCTCCAGGGATCTTCCCAACCCAGGGATTGAACCCAAGTCTCCTGCATTGCAGGCGGATTCTTTACCAGCTGAGCCACAAGGGAAGCCAAAGAATACTGGAGTGGGTAGCCTATCCCTTCTCCAGGGGATCTTCCTGATCCAGGAATCAACTGGGGTCTCCTGCATTGCAGGCAGATTCTTTACCAACTAAGCTATGAGGGAAGCCCTTATAAATATTTGTCAAGTGAATTTCAGACACTTCATTTTTCTGTTTTTTAATCTGTTTGTGTAACAGAGCCATTTCATTTTTTAACTAATAATTTTAGAATACAAAACTCATTCTGCACTTGAATCCAGGATATGTAAAGAGCCATTGTAAATCAATAAGGATGAGACAGATATCCCAATAGGAAAACAAACAGAAGACTTGAAGAGGTACTTCAGCAAAGAGGATATCCAAATGGTCAATAAATATATGAAAGGGGGCTCAATCTAATCATCAAGGAAAAACAAAACTACAGTTTAATACCACCATATATCCACAAGAATTGCTACAACAAAAAAGACAATATCTAGTGTTGACAAGAATGTGGAGCACTGAGAATCCTCAGTCACTGTCTCTGAGGCAACATCTGTTTGGCAATATCTACTCATAATGAAAACACATATCCTATGACCCAGTGATTCTACTCCACTGTATATGCCAAACATTGTTGCATGGAGATGTTTATCAAAAAACTGCATCAAATGTTCATAGCAACACTATTTATATTAGACAACAATTGGAAAATACCCAGCTGCCCATCCAAAAAAGAACCAATGGCTAAATTGTGGTATATTCACACAATTTAATACTAATCAGTCATGAGAATGAATGAATTACAACTATGTTCAAAAATGTTTATGTATCTCCCAGATATAAGTTTTCCAGGTACAAAAGAGTGCATTCTGTCTGACTCCATTTATATTAAGTACAAAAATAAGTAAAACTATATTTTGATGCTAGCCATCAAGAGAGTAGTTACTGGGGCAGGTGGTTAGAGACTAGAAAGGGGGCACATGGGGGACTTTTAGGGTACTGATAATACTCTGTTTTTTTTTCATCTGGGTATGATTATATCATGCACTCTGTAAAAGTTTACTTATTTGTATGGCTATGATTTGTGCATTTTTTTGGTATATATTTTATTCTTCAATAAATGGTTAAAATAATTTTTTATCATTTTTTTTTTCAGTTAACTCACCAAATTTTGATCTTGAGCTTACCATGTGATCATATAAACAGCCCCAGAGCGTCTCTCTTGGTATGATCTCATGATGCCATGGCAAGCATTAACTCTTAAATCCTCTGCCTAAATGTTTACGATGGAAGAATAGTTGGGTTTTTTTTTTTCTCTTTTTTTAACAGAAGAGAGCAAAGGGGAAAATATTTTGCTTTGAGGAGACATTTTTGAAGTTGTTTTCTCAATGAGTTTAATCATTTGCTGAACTTCCTCATTCACATTGAGAAAGAATTTATACTTTGTTAGAAGGAATATGAGCAATACAGTTATCAGATAGGGTGAGTTATCACATAATCCAGACTGTGAATTGTTGACAAATGACTCTACATTATAAAAACTTAAAGGTTTTTTTTTTTTTTTAATCAAAACATAAGTCCCTGTTTGTTAATACTCCTGAGTCTGCTGCAGTGTCTACATGAGCTATTTCCAAGTTTCCATTTATGATAAGGAGCTGTGGTGCATGAATAAACCCTCACTTTTACCTACGTGTATAGAAATAGCAAGGGCTTCCCTGGTGGCTCAGTAGTAGAGAATCCACCTGCCAAAGCAGGAGACCCAGGAAGATCCTCTGATCGAGGGGTAAACCCACTCCAGTATTCTTGCTGGGAAATCCCATGGCCAGAGCAGCCTTGCAGTCTACTTTGTCTATGGGGTCGCAAAAGAGTTGGACATGACTAAGCAAATAAACAACAACAACAATAACTCCAGCACTTGGCCACTTGATGCAAAGAACTGAGTTATTTGAAAAGACTGTCATGCTGGGAAAGATTGAAGGCAAGAGAAGAAAGGGACGACAGAAGATGAGATGGTTGGATGGCATCACCGACTCAATGGACATGAGTTTGAGTAAACTCCTGGAGTTGGTGATGGACATGGAGGCCTGGTGTGCTGCAGTCCATGGGGTCACAAAGAGTCAGACACAACTGAGCGACTGAACCGAACTGAAACTCATCCTCTTACCTAGTTGCTTTTTATTGTACATTCACAGTTTTCCCAACCCTCAGGATTATAGCTGGAAAAGACAGGAATGCTTGGCTAGCCCCTGAAGGAGAATGAGCTTTATTACTGAGGCCAAGTCATCTACCTTTATTTGGATGCAAACCTAGTAGCCAGGGACCTTGTCATATCTTTTTTCTGTAAAGTACTTTCTGTACTTGTCAAAATCAATAATTGGATTTAAAATGACAGCACAAAATTCAGCCTTCAGAATAAAATGGCTGCTTATTTGCCTTGAGGAAGTATTCCTTTCAATGCTCTGCCACCACTGAGTATAGATTCTCTCTGAGAGATACATTTTAAAAACTATCACCAAATTTTCCTATTATCTAACATCTCTGCCAACTATCCAGTGTCATTTAATTATAATAAAAATAATGTATGGAATATTTAATATTTTATGATTACAAAATATATTTTTCACCTGGATTTTCCTGTTGAACTTCGACAAAAATCCTATGGTTATGTCTTGTATCATGCCATTTTGCTTCTCATGGCTCAGCTGGTAAAGAATCCACCTGCAATGTGGAGACCTGGGTTCGATCCCTGGGTTGGGAAGATCTCCTGGAGAAGGGAAAGGCTACCCACTCCAGTATCCCAGCCTGGAGAATTCCATGGACTGTATAGTCCATGGTGTCACAAAGAGTCGGACACGACTGAGTGGCTTTCATTCATTCATTCATGCGTGCCATTTTGCAAATGAGGAAACTGAGACTCTAAGACTCAGAGATAGAACTTAGTTTGCATAACTAAGATGTAGGTTGCAAGTTTTCCATCCTAGTCTAGAACTTTTTCTGTTTTATTCCACCCCTGTACGTTTCATGGTTATATTTACCTTTCATGTAGCACTATAGAATAAGAATTATAGATTTAGTATATTTTTTAGTTCATTCAATATATATTATATGCTCTCTGTGTGCCACATACTGGTCTGGGTAATGGCAATATTAATATAATGGTGAACGATATGTAAGCAGTCCTACCTTGATGGAGCTCATAGCTGCTAGTGGGAGTACAGACAAATAACTAAACAATTAAATAGGAAGTTTCCCCCTGTGGTTATCTTCTTCCATGTACTATGCTAGGATATACATAGGATGTCATGGGAATATACAGGAAGGGCATATACTGTACTGAAACTTGTACTGAAAAAAACTTTCACTCTGTCCAAAGTCTTCAATTAAATGATACCAGAAAATAGAATCTACTAGATATTCTAGATGACCAGTTGGCAGGGAAAAGTGATATTTGGAAAACATGCTTGAAAATTACATTCAGTGGGAAAGAAAGACTATAAACCAATAAAAGTAACTGTTAGGCTAATTGTGATTGGCTATGGTTCAGTGTCTGGATTTCAAATGTAATTCTGAAAAAGAAAAAAAAATAGGAAATGAGCATACAACAAAAATCAGATTAGGCTCAACTTTATTGACCATAGTTGAGCCTAGACAGATCCGAGATATCCTTGTACACTTGTGGTGAAAATTGTAACACTGCTATTTTGTTTTTAATGTGTTCTCCATAGCAAAATTTCTCCGTCTATCTTTAACTTGCCCTGAAAGAATCACTACCCCTGAGAGTTCTTGGGGCTCACAATATGGCTTTGTTCTATCCAAAACCCTTTGGATTGCTGGTTGAATGCAGATGTCCAGTAGAGTTTGACTATAGAAATGCATTAGTCATTACTTATATGTACATCTTTCTGTAAGTTCCCAACAGCAGCCATGTCCTTGTGCTTAACAATTACTGGAAGAAAGTAACTGTTGAGGACAGTGTTTCTAAATCTTAGATCTGTGGAAAGTTTTCAGGAAGTCCTTGAACTCCAAGAAATGGTGTGCAAAATTGTAATGGGTCCTCTGTACATTCTCCTGGGGAGTGTGCCCACAACTTTTGCTTCAGTAAAGGAATCTGTAGGCTTTACCCTCCAGTCCTCCTTTCAAAAAACAAGCTAGCAACTCTTGTATAGTGATTAAAGGCAATAAAATATCCATTTGAACATCAGATAACTTGAACATATCATCAAAAATAGGCATCTAGAAAGACATTCTGTTGTAGCTAGGCTCCAAGGTGGCCTCCAGTGACGCCTTTTCATATTGTACCAAGGTTGATCTCTGTGAGCAACAGCATACAATAGAAGTAATGGTATGTCACCTCTGAGACTGGGTTCTAGAAGACTGTGTGGCTTCTGTCTTGAGTATTTCCTCTCTCTCTAATGACTCACTCTGGGGGAAGGGAGCCAGTTGCCAAGTCATGAAGACACTCAGACATGTTCCCCAAGTCAAAAAGAAGCCAACATGATAAGGCATGGAGGCCCATTGCCAACAGTCAGTAAGGAACTGAGGCCTCCCAACAACCATGGGATACATTCTCCAGCCCTTGTTGAGCCTTGAGATGACTGGCAGATTAAGCTCTTAAAAGACTGAACCACAACCACCAGCTAAACTGCTCTCCTGCATGTACCATCCTCAGAAACTGTGTGAGATAATAGATGTTTGTTGCATTAAGCTGCTACATTTTGGAATAATTTGTTCCACAGCAATAGATAGCTAATGCAAATTATCTTGACTCATCACTACAAAAAGAAAAGTGAGTATGTGAAAAATTATTGTGTTTGTATAATACCAACTTTCCTGTTAACCCTGGGAAATTAGAGTTGGAAATAAGCAGGTGCAAGGCACTTCTTTCCTCCTGTTGGTAAATAGTGCAGTGAGAATCCCAGGGACGGGGGAGCCTGGTGGGCCACCGTCTATGGGGTTGCACAGAGTCAGACACGACTGAAGCGACTTAGCAGCAGCAGCAGCAGCCCATTCACAGCCAGCACTTGGGAACCAGTGTGATTCCCACAGCAAGGAGTAACCTCAGGACAGAAACAAACAAATTTTCTTTTCAGTGATTTCTTTCTTTCCTTTTAAAAGGCACCAGCTTTCAAGTATCTCCTGGGAGAACCTTTCTTTTATTTCCACCAAGCATGATCAATTTAACAGACAATTCATGCTTTGCCAGTGATCATGGGAGTTACTAATGTAATCTTTTATTTTCTAAGCTGTAGGATTTTTCATGGTCCTCCAATAGATTTCACAGCTGTTAGCGTGCGGTAGTAGTGGCTTGTTTAAATGGCAGCACATTTGAACGGTGCTTGTGCTGTTAGCAACCTGTGAAGGAAAAACTTTCCACTTAAAGTGGAAAGAGGAAGAAAACAACTTGATTTTGTGATTATCCACATGGCAAAGAAATAATAAAATGCCCAGTAAAATAAGCAATGTTGCTTTCAGTGAAAGTACTTTAATAAAATGGATAGATTCTCCCAACAGCAACAATTATCATCTTTTTTCTGATTACCGTTGTGGTTCCTTCTTTATTAGGAACCCAGCAGATCTAGTTCTTGATTGCCAAGGGAATTTTTTTAAAACAATATTTTAAAACTGTGTAGGGACTCACTAGTGAAATGTGCAACCAATCAGTTGATTCAATCTTATTTTAAACTGAAATAGAATTTCAAAGTTCAGAATATAATACATAATAAGTAATTTCTTGTTTGGTTTAGCTTTTTTTTTTTTTAAGAACTATACGTATCTTTATATCTGTATGTACTACATGAGAGATAAAATGTATTTTTTTTTTACTATGACTTGTCAAAATGCTTGAAAATCACTATTCTGTAACATTTTGATTTTTGAAAAATAGAAAAAAATCCAGATTTTTTGGAAATATTTCAAAGATGGATTATTTTTTGTTGGGAGGGATGGGCAATGCTGGTGAAACGCATTGGTGAAATGGGTTTTCCTAAAGAGAATGAATATTTTACTCCCACTTATGCTGCTGCTGTTGCTGCTGCTAAGTGGCTTCCGTCATGTCCGACTCTGTGCAACCCCATAGACGGCAGCCCACCAGGCTCCTCCATCCCTGGGATTCTCCAGGCAAGAACACTGGAGTGGGTTGCCATTTCCTTCTCCACCCACTTATGCTAGAAAGTCCCTAATCCTCGGGCAAGAAAAGTGTCATTTTGAAAGAGGGTGGAGTATGTGGAGCAGAAAGCTTTTTCCTTTATTGGTGCCAGGAAGATCTAAGACTTGTCTTTCAAACAGGGAGTGGGCTGATATGGTCCTGGCCACATGGCAGCAGCCACGACCAGCAGCACCTGTGACCAGTGGTAGCAGGTGAGGGTGCAACGTTTGCAGAGCTTCTGGCCTCAGAAAGACACACCTCATGGCGCCCTAGCAAGGGGAAGAGGAATTGAGCCTGGCTCTGAGACAGAGGGAAAGTAGTGTTCCTTCCATGAGCCCTGGCAACAAAGGAGTAGACGCTCAGCTTGAGAATGGGGTTTGTCCTCATAGAGGTAGGAAACCCAGAGAACTGGAGGGAATCTTCCACAGCCCACATGCAGCCCAATCATAGAAAATACCAAAAAGGAGCTGGTGGGTAACTCATGGGATGCCATAATGGTGGGGTCTTTTAGAAAAAAGTTAATTTCCAGCCAATAAGCTTGTGCTGACTCTCAAGACATGAGAAGTGAACATAGAGGTTCTGAATTTCATGGCCCTCCTTTAAGAGGTAGGGCTCAGTGCAACCTCATAATCATGACTAAAATGACTCTGAGCTGATAGCCTTGTCAGTAACACTTTCTTTGGCTTGAGCATTATGTTTTCCTTTGGATCTCTTTTAAAATGTAAACATCATGTGAGGGGTAACATTAAGTTTATAATATGTCTTTGTATTAATGAATACAAAAAGTCACTTTTCTAAAGTGAGTGGAAGATGACAGAGAGCTTGGTGAAGGGAAAATGGTGAAGAAAAGGGTCAGTGAGGACATTCTTTCCCACTTTGCAGTTTTCCCAAGGGGCTGGCCTTGACATCTGTGTGAATAGCTGTACCTGATCTTGCACACTAGAACCCATCCAGCAGGCTGTACCTGGGGGATGTGGCAGAGGCAACAGGATTGTTGAAGAACAAAATTCTGCATGATGTGGAAGTAGATCAATCAACCATATGCACTTATAGAACATCTACTGCCAGGTACAAAGTTCTGTGCTGAGCAATAAACATAATTCCTCCATAGTTTATAATCTAATTGAAAGAGAGGACATATGTAGCAAAAGATTGTTGTTTAGTTGCTAAGTCATGTCTGACTCTTTTGTGACTCCATGGACTATAGCCCTCCAGACTCCTCTGTCCATGGCATTTCCCAGGCAAGAATACTGGAGTAGGTTGTTATTTTCTTCTCCAAGGGAATCTTCCTGATCCAAGGATCAAACCCATGTTTCCTGAATTGGTAGGCAGGTTCTTTACCACCAAGCCACCAGGGAAGCCTGTAGCAAAAGATACCTAATAATAAAAGGCAAGTGAACATCTTCTTTATATGATATTTAGATAGTTTCAAGTGAGATTTTTTTTAGCCCCAAATTCCATGATGTTGTAGCTTTTTCTGAACCAAATGCCAAAATATCTCAAATTCTGATTTTATTTACTCCTAATGGCATAATTTAAATTCAATTCATTCATTCATTTTTTTCTTTGACCAGCTATACTGAGTACCAGCTTTAAAGTCTATGTCAGTTACTTTGGGGGACAGGATGTCTGGAAACTAGAATTCTTCAAACACCTCTCCAAATTTTGTGAAATTTTAGATAGCAGTAAAGTTTGTTTGGGTCAAATGAGGTTCTTGAAATAAAAACAAAGTAATTGCAAATCAACTAAAACCTCTTTGGATTATAGTGGAAGCAATGTAGAAATGACCCTTAAGTAAATTAGAATGGATGAGGACTTAGGTAATTAAAGTCTCTTCTCTGTAGCTCACCCAGCAATCAGGAAGTAAGGGTAGTTTGTATCAAGATCTCATAAATAAACATACAGCTTACCAGCCCCCAGAGATGGAAAAGTCATTCCTGAGTGTGCTAGATGCAAGGCTCAGACATAAGTGACTTACCTCTTGTCACCCTGATTGAAAGTATATTAGCTTCTTTAAATCAAGAATTATAGTGATTTCAGTGGTACAGTTATAAGGAATGACTACCGTGACTTGCATAAACCAAGCTTATTTAAATACTGTTTCGGGAAAGAACATATGCTACTATTAGAGAGTTGTAATAGAACAACTATAATCCCGTAAGGTAAAGCTAGCTGAGAATATTCATGTTTGCTTTCAGGATGAGTACATTATTTATGTAGAATAATTAAATATCTCTGTAGATATTTTCTCCAGGGAGACTCTTGAAACTTTTACAGCTTTCAGGCCCAAACTTGTTAGTTATTTCAAGACTGGGAAAATTCCAGTCTTTTGTGAAGTCTGTGATAAAATCAAAATTGATTCATTTAATTCATTGATCAGATTTTTGGAGTGCCTGTTATATGCAAAGTATACTGTTGCTGTTGTATGATGTATACCTGTGAAAAAGCAAAATTCCGTCTTTTGAGGTGCTGAGGTCTAATAAGGAAGAATAACAAATGCAACGATAATCAATTCCAAAACTGAGAAAGGAACGTTTGGTTATTCTAATGGGTAAATGAGTCCATGAACTGGGATTTGAGTAAAAGACGAAATGCCAGTTGTGAACATTTGGGAAGAAGTCTCTTCATGGACAAGTAATAGAATGAATGATGACCAGGACTGAGCTAGAGAAAAGCTTATTAGTGGAATAGCAGTTAGCCATTCAGAACAGGCATGGAGTTACCTCACTGCTGTGCTCCACGGTTATCACTGTGTGCCTTGTTCTGGCCCCTCGCAGTCCTCCCTGCTAGAGGAAAGGTAGCTGTTTGCTCTTTAGCAATGGTGAACAGGGAAAGGAAGTGCTTTACTCTTCCAGGGAACAGGCACATTTAATATGGGGTTTCTATTGGTAATGCTTTAAGCCTTGGTGTTATCTGGCATTTTGTCAGTGTGTGAAAGGAGAGGGAAGAGATTAGAAATAAGCATTCCTTTCAGCATTCCTCCAAATATGAAGAAGCAGGGCCAACAGCCAGCTCTTTCTTCCTAGTTCTTTGAGTTTCTGTGTGCATAAGAGCCTTGTCTCTTGCCTTTGCACCCAGCTGCCACTGGGATGCTAAGTGGAAAAACTTGGAATTGACTTCTGGGGTGAGCCGGTCAGATTCAGGGAAGAGCTAAGGAGAGCTGTCACTATTATATATATATAATATATATATATTATATATATATATATATATATATATAGTAATAGCTGTACTATTCTAGGGCTGCTGCTGAGTCAGAAGAATAAATGGACTTTCAGGAGGTGCTAGTGCTAAAGAATCTGCCAGCCAGTGCAGGAGACGTGAGATGAGGGTTTGATCCCCGGGTCAGAAAGATCCCCTGGAGTAGAAAATGGTATCCCATTCCGGTATTCTTGCCTGGAAAATTCCATGGGCAGAGGAGCCTGATGTGCTACAGCCCATGGGGCTGCAAAGAGTCGGACATGACTGAGCGACTGAGCACACGCCCACACGAAAAGACTAATTTCATATCTTTCTTGATTGTTCATTTCTTCTCACAGTACTTACCACTCAGCCCACCCAACTCCTGCTTGATAAATTTTTTATTATTTAATGGATAAGACTGGTTTGGGATCAAATGCACATGAATTAAATAAATGTGGCTGATCATCTTTTTTGATGGCAAGATGAACTTCTTAATTAGCTCTAACATAAGCAATTATTATTTTTTTATTGTTCCATAGTTCTCAGCCCCGGCCTCATATTAGAATCATCTTGAGGGTTTAAAATAAATCTCCATTTCCAGGCTGCCCCCAGGTCAATTACACCAGAGCCCCAATTACATCAGGCATCAGCATTCTTTAAAGTTCTGTAGATGATTCCACTCTACAGCTGATGCTGACAACACTGTTCTAAATGTCTCGAGGATGAATAATAAATCCAAACTAGTAGTAAGTGAAAATATACATGCATTTAATGTTTAAGTAAGTATCAGATTATTAGCAGTTCTCAACAAACGAATTTCCTTTTTTAAAATAGTCTTTTAGGAAGTGAGCTTCATACATTTGTCATAGAATATTATTTTAGTGATGTCTCTCTACTAGTAACGTGAAGAGTGTTGCATATAAACTGTCTGGAGACTGTGGCATTATTTGCAAACTTGCCAGAGAATGCAGCAGATTTTACAAAGGTTTATGAAAACAATATGCTTCATTTTCGTTAGTATAGAAGCGGCTTCAAATTTAGCCTCCTGTTAAAAGAACACCCAGAGAGTAGAAGCAAGAAGAGTCTGATCCCTTGTTCACTCCCAGCTAATGTGAGAGACCCTTATTTCTAAATCATGACATCTTTGGCTGTTTCCTCTCTTGACCATTCAATCAAATGAAAAATCTGTTAAATCTGTCTCTGCAATTTCCTTTTATACTTGCATCATTTCTCCATTTTCATGGTTACTATCCTAAATCGAGCTCTTACTGTCTTTGCCTTGGTAATTGTCATATGCTCTCCACCTCATTTTTCTTATATGTAGCCTTAAGACCTGAGGACATCATATCTTCACTCACCTACAGTGGTTCTCAATTGCCCACAGGAAAGTTACAACTCATAAGCCAGGCATTCAAGCTTTCCATTATCTGGCCTCAGACCTCCTTTCCAAGATTGCTTCCTTTGTTTGTAGTTCTGTGGAACCGATCTAGCTGCTCAGTTATCCTCAGACATGACTATGTTTCTTTCTGCTATCAGAACTCTTGCTTATGCTGGTATTTCTACCAGTGTCCACATCCTGCCCAGTATGGAAGGGTGAAATTTTGTCTGTTTCACAAAACCCTGACCCTCAGAGCTAAAACAATAGTTTCCTACTGTGATCCATTACACTTTATTCAAACCACTTTTAAAATATTTCTCAAGAAATTCTTAATCCTTCTGTGTCTGTTTACTTATTTGTAAAATGGGAATAACAATACCTGAAAGATGGTTTGTGAAGAGTAAATTAGATCATATATGAAAGAGCCCAATTTTTAAAGTCTTTCCTTCCTTCTTCCCTCGTTCCCTCCCTCTCTCCCTTCCTTCCTTTCATCCTTCTTTCCTTCCCTCCTTATTTCCATTCTGTCCTTCATTTACATACTTTTAAAAATTGCCCGTTATACCCTAATAAATGTCTTGTGGACAGGGTCCTGTGACTGATAAATGTTTGTTTTTTACACAGTTTTTATGGTAATGTTTTACAATGTAAGCACTCATGTGCATGTTGGTCATAAAACAGCCCGATATTCATGACTTACTGTAAAAGTTATAATCAAGGTTGAAGAGAAGAGACATAGATCAGAAATCCAATTATTGTTTTGATGGTATAATAGTAATAATATTTAATAATTATTATTATAATAATTTTAAATTATCCTATGTATTTACCTCAAAACTTATGGAGGAAATCTTTGTTATCTTGATAACAGATTCAGTTCAGTTTAGTCGCTCAGTCGTGTCCGACTCTTTGCGACCCCGTGAATCGCAGCACGCCAGGCCTCCCTGTCCATCACCAACTCCTGGAGTCCACCCATACCCATGTCCACTGAGTCAGTGATGCCATCCAACCATCTCATCCTCTACTGTCCCCTTCTCCTCCCACCCTCAATCTTTCCCAGCGTCAGGGTCTTTTCAAATGAGTCAGCTCTTTGCATCAGATGGCCAAAGTATTGGAGTTTCAGCTTCAACATCAGTCCTTCCAATGAACACCCAAGTCTGATCTCCTTTAGAATGGACTGGTTGGATCTCCTTGCAGTCCAAAGGACACTCAAGAGTCTTCTCCAACACCGCAGTTCAAAAGCATAAATTCTTTGCTGCTCAGCTTTCTTTATAGTCCAACTCTCACATCCATACATGACCACTGGAAAAACCATAGCCTTGACTAGATGGAACTTTGTTGACAAAGTAATGTCTCTGCTTAATATGCTGTCTAGATTGGTCATAACTTTCCTTCTAAGGAGTAAATGTCTTTTAATTTCATGGCTGCAATCACCATCTGCAGTGATTATGACTATACAGTGGAAGCGAGAAATAGATTTAAGGGACTAGATCTGATAGAGTGCCTGAAGAACTATGGATGGAGGTTCGTAACATTGTACAGAAGACAGAAATCAAGACCGTCCCCAAGAAAAAGAAATGCAAAAAAGCAAAATGGCTCTCTGAGGAGGCCTTACAAATAGCTATGAAAAGAAGAGAAGCGAAAAGCAAAGGAGAAAAGGAAAGATATACCCATTTGAATGCAGAGTTCCAAAGAATAGCAAGGAGAGATAAGAAAGCCTTCCTTAGTGATCAATGCAATGAAATAGAGGAAAACAATGAATGGGAAAGACTATAGATCTCTTCAAGAAAATTAGAGATACCAAGGGAACATTTCGTGCAAAGATGGGCTCAAAAAAGGGCAGAAATGGTATGGACCTAACAGAAGCAGATTTTAAGAAGAGGTGGCAAG